>NC_133578.1:21420176-22850176 GCF_964106895.1 Numenius arquata
AAATCTTAGCTCTGATTCATTTTGAGAGAAAGAATTAAGGGCAGGAACACATATAAACACTAAACCAAAAAAACACAGTGTTATTAAATATTAAAAAAGACCAGTAATAATTTTTAACAAACCACTTGAAAAGGATATGAATGAACCAAAATCTTAATAGCTATTCTTCTAATAATATTGAAAGGAGATAAAAGGTACAAGGCAGGTGTGGCACTGAACCTGAAGATTGTCTTCCCTTTATTCAATACTATAAATGTCTTTTTTTTAAAAAAAAAAAAAAAAAGGGGGGGGGGAAGGAGGGGAAGGTGAGGTAGGAAATAAGAAATTAAAGATACGTTAGCAACTTTTCCATAAATGGAGGCTGCACTTACACAGATATAAGTAGCCAAATTGACTTTCAGTAAATTATACAAGCAAATATCAGATTCTAAATTTTTACAGGAGTAATGAAAACTGAACACCATATATTCTCTGTCTCTGTGCTCTTAAACTCTTCATGTTAGCATTTTCCAGGATTATGTAATTGCATTAAAAATGTAATTAAAAATTTGTAATTTTTAATACTAAAAATTAATCCAGCTATATTACTTGCACTTCAGATCAAAGCTAGCAACGCAAAACGAAGCACCTAATTAACCATTTTTGGACACCTACAAGCAACTATTTAACCATTACAGCACTTTAAAACTTCTTCTGACATAAGTCATCCATGTATTTTAAAGGCATTACTGCCTTTGTTACCTGTGCAGTCATCACTAGTACCATTTATGCAACCATTTGTGATTTTGTCTAGGACACACAATGAAAATTTCATCTAATTAAATCTTAATTCCATCTACATCTTACGATTATTCTCCAAAAATATATCTAATATTCGGAAAAAAAGCAGGTTTTAACATTGAATCTTTCTGTTTTGTAATGATATTCTATCGTAATGGAAATAGATAATTTGACAGAAACATTTTTAAAGAACCTGTTTTACGTTTTTAATTCAACAAGCATTTTATTGATTTACACAATAAAATAACCACTCACTGCTTATTTTGTTACCGTTTTAATGTAAAGTCAATTTTGCTTTTATTCTGAACATCAATCCACTTCTCATGCCTACATAAAAACATCATTTCTTCATCTGTACCTGCCAAAATCATCACCCTTGCCCTTTTCTCCTTTTGTCACCCTAACATCTACAAAAAAACCTGAGTCGTATTACAGTACATATATATACATTTAGAATTTTTTTTCACATCTATATTGGACCTTTAACATAGACCCAATACTGAAACACAAAGTACAGTTTTAGTCCTTAGTCCCACATGAGAAGCGAATGTGGGGCTACTGACATGGATGTTACTTCTATACTGTTTTGCTGAACTGACACTGAGCCACAAATTCTCTTTTACATTAAACAAACCCACAGCATTTATATAAAATTTCTTGGAAAAGTCTGCATCCATGCAGATTTAAAGTGATTCTAGGAGGAAGGATGCAGAGACTTTTAAGAACTTCCTTGCCCTGTAACACACTACTATTGAGGGCATGTGACCTTAAATTGTCCTACCAGTGTACTCTCTTCATGTTCCTCATGGGGCAGTGCAGGGAGGGATTACTTGCTGGGGAACTGGTATTAAAATCATCCTGATGATTAAAATATTACAAAAAATGTAACTGGCCAGAAAAATCAAATCCCTGCCATGAGACTCAGAACAGTTGCAGTGGTCCTGAAGCAAACTCTAGCACAACAAACTCATACCTGTAAGTGACACAAGCTGTTACCAATTCACAGAAATTGCATCACACGAAGTTGGCAACATGTGATAATAATAAATTAATTTTTTTTTACTTATGTCCCTCCCTAGTCAAATAGAGTTTAATATCTAACTTTTTGTAAAACAAATACTTCTGTGAGATTTAAAGGAATGTTTGACAGTCGATCATTTTTGCAAGATAACTGGATGAGCACTTTGTCCAAAGACCACCCTGCTAAAGTAGATCTCAGGTACTGTCTATGTTTTCTAGAAAGCTCAGGAACAAAGTAGCAGACACAGAGGAAGTTTTCCAATGCTTCAGCATTCAATCAGATTTGAAGAGATTAAAGGATATCCAATGCAAAATCCACTAACTCAAAATATCATCATAAGGAATCCTTAGACATTAAAAGAAAAGTTACTTTAAAAAATAAGCAAATTAAGCAGAAGAATTACAGTCATATTTATAGTGTATTCAAAGTAACCAACACATACTGCATAACACTTTCAACCAGGGCTTCTGACTATCTCCACACCAGAGCATTTATCTCTTTATATGAACTTTATAGTTCGACAGAAGTAAAACACTTACTTTTTTATTGATATAATATGGATCCAGGTCCTCCAGGGGCTCAGACACCATTCCTGGAGGAATATCACCATATATAAATGGCAGTGTCTTTCCTGCCTCCAAGTCATTACTTGGCTTTGGGTGATCTTCTTCATGACCATCATCATCTTTATGCTCGTCTTTGTCACAACGAGATGTTTCATCAGCAATACGTTTTTCAATAGCTGCAAGAGATTCTTTGGTGAAATAGAAGAAGCTGTCAGATCCTGGTGGTACCAGCATTGCCTGTGCCATCTTTTCATTCTGCAAATTTTAGATGTTTTTAGGCTCTTGTGCAAGATCCTAGGAGAACATGAGAAAAAAAAGAAACAGAAAATAGAAGGCAACAACAACAAAAATCTCAAAATAAAAGCTTTTTGACATAGTCATCATCTCCCTCTCTTCCAATTCTAAAACACAGTAGCAAGAAGTATTTCATTTAATTTCTGATACTTAATAGAAAATTAGATACCTTAGATTTCCTAAAGTAATGACATAGAAAACAGATACAAGTTACGAGCTAAAGAAAAAAATGAAAGGAAAAAAAAAAAGCCAAATCTGCCTACAGTTTGTGAACTCAGGTTAATACAAACCTCACAACAAGAAAAAAGGAGAAACATTCTTGCTTTCCCTAGCCTAAAACACGCTTTAGTGTGAAAACAAAATGTGTTAACACAGCTAGGTACTGCAGTTAATGGTTACAAGTTCTAACATATGGATATATATGTCAAGTTGGCACAGTACCTTAAAAAAAGCTTGCAACTTATTCTACAAAAGTATAAAGAAAAAAAGCCCTATCACTCTCTTAATTTCTGATGGCAACACTACTCCATCTAGTGGCTTATACTATGCTTGCTAAACTAATGTTTATGTTACACTATTAGACAAGTACTAAATACACGAATTTTATATTTGAAGCCATATGCATAAGCAAGAAGCAACTGGGCTGAGGATTAGTCTTTCCCTTTTTGAGTTTCCTAACCTGCATCTTCATGATTTTTAATTGTAACTTTGGTGGTGCTACGCTCCAAAATTAGGGCAGTTACGATGGATGAAGGGGTTTAGATTTATACAAAAACCATGGCATACTCTCCCCAAAGTTACAGTACTCTGAGGCCAGATATACTTTCAAAAGACCTAAAAATACTAAATTGATTAAATTACAACAAACGATAAGTTTTCAATAGATCACTTCTTTCTAGGTTTCTATTTTCTGCAGTGAGAGCGCAGTTAACACGCATGGGGACAGTATTTTCAGAATAAACCAATTTTATGAACAGAGACAAATGGGAATCCAGTCCTGCTTGCTGACATTGGTGAGTGTTGTAGCCTTGGTCGACCTTGGCCGGCTGCAGACTCCCAGCCAGGAGCTCTTTCACTCCTGCTCCTCAAAAGATGCAGTAGGGGAGAATAAAGCAAAAAAGCACACGCGTGGAGATAAAGACAGGGAGATCACTTACTAATTACTGTCACAGGCAAAACAGACTCGACTTGGGGAAAAATAATTTATTGCCAATTACAATAGATTTGGATAGTGAGAAACAAAACCTAAAAGAACTTCCCCCTTTTTTCCAGGCTCAACTTCACTCGTTCTTTCTCAACTCCTATACCTCTTCCCTCCCCAAGTGGCACGGGGAAGATGGCGAATGAGGGGCTGAGGTGAGACTATTGCAGCTCCTCTCTTCTTCTCACTCCTCCTCATGTTTTTCCCCTGCTTCAGCGTGGGTCCTTCCCACAGGCCGCAGGTCTTCAGGATAAGGCTGCTCCAACATGAGCTCCCCACGTACCACAGTTCCTTCAAGGAATACCCACCTGCTCCAGTGTGGCGTCCTCCACAGTCTGCAGGGCACATGTCTGCTCTGGCATGCTCCTCCATGGGCTGCAAGGAAACACCTGCTTCACCATGGCCTGTCCCACAGGCCTCACTGGCACCTCTGCTCCAGCACCTGCAGCCCCTCCTCCTTCTCCTCCACTCACCTTGGTGTTCGCAGAGCCGTTTCTCACACTTTTTTCCTCATACTGACATGTGGCATTTTGCGCTTTCTTGGATGTGTTTTCCCACAGGCGCCACTATTTTGGCTGAGGGACTCTGCCATGCCCTGGGGCAGGTTGGTCGGAGGGGCGCAGGGCCGCCCCGGCCTCTCCTCACAGAGGCCGCCCCTGCAGCCCCCCACCAAAATGGATGGTGCCACAGCCACCTGGTACAGAAATATTGTGAATACTGGTCAGGGTGCCACAAGGCCCAGTTCCTAAGAGGAAAAAAGCTGAAGTGGATTTAGATGAGTTGCTCCATTTGCTGAAGGCTTCTGTCACCCAAAACGTCACAGACTGCGCCTGTTCTACCCAGGAGGTGAGAGCTGGCTAAAGACATAACTTTTTTCTTAAGAAAGTATGTGCTCAATAGCAGGGGTGTCCTGGGAAGGTAAAAAAAAAAATGCTGACATACTTTTTCATGAAGTATAACAGCTCTGAAGTCAATTAACACATGACATCATGAATCCCAGAAATCTGCCTCTTCTAGGTCAACTTTTAGGTAACTTTTACATCAACTTAACATTAGGTGAGGGAATTTTCTATTTTTTAACAATTTTCCAAGAGAAACTAAATTCTCACGGACACATAACCTATCATTAGACAAGCCACTCTTCCTCAAAATTAGCCACTCCAGGGTGTGCACAGACTTCAAATCCCTGCTTTTTCAGCTGAGTTACAACAGCTTCTGAGTCCTTAGCAAATACTCTTTACCACAGTAACAGACACAAAAAGGGGTCTTCGCACAAACTAGTGAAGAGATGAGAAATTTCCTAATAAACAGCTATAGAAATCAGGCATTTTTCATGTCAGTCACAAATCACTTTAGGAAAACACAGAAATTTGTTTTCTCTGGAATAGAAAGCCCAAGAATGCCAAATCTTCCCTTATTTATTAAAAAATGAATACTTTCATCCATGCCATCTTAAATTCGTTCATCATTCTCAAATGAAAGGTTTGATTGTTGTTTAGCCTTATCCAGCTACACCCTTCTCAAATCCATAGCACCAGTGACCCTAAAGATCTGCCCAGCTACGCTTGGACTGAGAACCAGCTGTGTCTCAAAAGGTACTTTTGCTTCAGAAGCTGGAAGACATCCGTGGCTCTAAATACCCTGGGAACACGCGTCAGCAAAAATGGAGAGAGATCAGTCTTACAAGGAAGGACACCAGGATCCTTTTCCATAAGCTTCATTTTCACCTAAGAACTAAAGTAAGTAATGCAAGTATTATTTGGTACCCTTATGTCATTTATTTAGCTTACAACTCTTTTTTTTTCAGAAATATATGGGGGAGGGGGGGGAAGTATTATCTGTTTCTTTATTTGCAAGCTGAAAATTCACAAGAATTTCCTTAGCACGAGCAGCCATGTCTATTTAATTTTTTATTTTTTTTTAAGTCAAGGAAAGCTCTTACTAGCAGGGGCTTTTTCCTACACTAAGGTGGTAGCAGTATTAATTTAAATAGTAGGTTCTCCCCAAAGAACTCATTCCTATATGGTACATTAATCAGTACTGTATGTGTTGTAACAGATTCTGAGGTCTGCACTTAAATAAAATTTGCCTTTTCTGTATTGAATTCTGCAAACAGTTAATATATATGCAGCTATATGTTATCAGTCTACACACAGTCATTTATTATCTAAAATGGTTAGATGGTTGCACAAACTCTGAAGAGACAAAAGCAAGATCTACAAGCATTAGAACAACTTCTATCTTAAAACCAAATAAAACAGAAGCTGTACACATGGGGCTGCCCTGTTACAGTCACACTGGCCTTTATGGAATAAATATGATACAGGTTTTTTAGCACATATACACTGCACTGACCAGTCCACCACGCCTATGAACAAGTAGGAGCATACTTGGCAGTCTAAGAAATACTCATGCAACTTTGTCTTTTGACGACTATCTTCAGAAACAAAACAGGCAGAAACAAACATGTCAACAAAAAGAAAAAGGAGACACTCTCAGAGAATAAGACAAATATATACTGTAACGTTCAGCTAGTCTTTTGGGGGATGCTGTCACTACTAGGAGAAAGACTTTAAAAAACTTTAAAAATAGTTTTCTAGTCAACTTTATGAAAGTAGACTCAGGTTGTAATGAATACAATACCTGCTGAAACTACTCATTATCAAACATGTACTTGATAAATGTTGTGTCTGTCTATGCATTTAGGGTAAATTTTCCTTTAGAAGTCTGTAATATGTAAAGCTAAAAGTTCATGAATGTTCATTTCACCAAATACCACTATGGCCTTGTAGCAGTTTTTCTGAGTTGTTACAGTTTTTATCAGAATGACCACCAATCTTTCCGCTCGCCTGTTCATATTCTACTGGCTTATTCAGCAAGGCTTAAGTGGCATCCCTAGGGCTAAGATAAACCCCATTATTTCTCTCTAGAGACACCATAGCCAATGACTGCAGTACATCTCTCAATGTTAACACAAAACAGAAAAAGGATCTTTTCCAACACATAACAGGAATCTCTTCTATTAATGATTTACCCTAACAGCCTAATCACAACCTATGCTTGGAAAAAACCCCATACCTATTAAACAAACCTTGAGATACAGTTCAGTGACCATGTTTTCTTGTCTTGACTTCTAAAAAGTACTACAAATATATAAACACTGTAGTATTGTGGAGCAAACTGATACCACTTAGATCACTGCCTCATGGAAATCAGTTTACCCAAGAAAGAAATGGAGTGAAAAAAAATTACAAAGACGGATAGATTTGGTTAAATGACTTAAATGTTCTCCCTCTCTTTTCTGTAATCTTGATGGCTTCTGTAAGAGGTAATAACAAACCAAAATCAGAAAACAAAAATAAAGTGAATCCTGAATAAACTAAATCCCCTCCCCCAAACCTCACAAAGGTCCTTCTGAAAGATTCCACACACACCCCTCAAAATAACAACCAACAGTAAAAAACAAAAACCAACACATAAAACCCCCTGTTTTTCAGCTCGCTATGAAGAAATAGGCTTCTAATCCAAAATGGCTACATTATGCTTGTAAGCCTGAATGTGGACTCTCCCCATCCAGCAGGACAGAAAAAGCAAGTTACAAATGACAGATGACAGACAACTCCTGCATAGCACTGACTATCTAGTACCACAGCACTATAAGGAAACTCCCGGGTCCAGGAATGAGCCAATAACAACATGATACTAATGTAAACATTAATATATTCTTATGGAATATGGTTCAATGAGCAAGAATAATTTTTAAACGATCTTTTAAAATATATTTTTAATATGCATACAAAGAAAAGCCTCAGGGTCATATTTATGTCATTTTAGAAACAATACATCTCTTTTATTACTCTATTTTCTACATTGGACATGTAACAGATTGCTGCTCCAATACATTCTCCCCTAAATTGTATTAAATCTAGTCCTATATTATTTTACACATAGATGTTTTGAGTTTTTCAGCTTGAGTCCACTGGGCTAAAAACGAAAAGCATGAACACACTGTTTATATTTTCTATAGGAATCTACAAAATGATTATTTTAACATTTACAAAAATAATGGTCAAGCTTAAGACCAAACCATACAGCAACAAACCCTCAATACCGAGGAGATGTGTTTCCCATACAGACATACTATACTTATCTTCATATTTTTTAGTTAGAAACAACACATCTGCTCTCACTACCCTATATTCCATAACATAACAATGAAATTTTACAACATTATTTTCTGTCTTCTCTGTACTATGGTACATTCATAGTGCTGTATGAAAAACCTAAATAAAGTTTTCAGCATCCTAAAGAAGTCAGGAGAAATTACTAAGAAGTCTCAATAGCCATATAAGTCTCACATGTATGAAAATTAATTACAAATAGGAAGTTACTACCATGACAATTAGGTGAAGATGTACAGTGAATTCAATTAGGCAAATAATCAAATTGGAAAACTCGTAAACAAACCTGCATATATTTTCTTTCCTATGCTCTTTTTGTGTGCACATCTGTATATAAAAGAATATGGCTTTTTTCAGGGATATTTAATTTTACTGTAAAAATTACATTAATAACTACTATATCGTCATTATTCAATGAAGCATCCTTCACACCATTAGTTTCTACAGGAAATAAGCAGGTTTTATCCCTGCTATTTCAATATTACTATTCTCTGATTGTTTCCAAAACACAAAGCAGGCTATAATATAAATCTAGAAAGTTCTTAGGAAAATAGGTTAATCTAGAAAGCATCTACTCTAATCAACAATTAAAAATCTAGTATTCTGACTTCTCTCAAATAATTTCCTGTGTAGACACTAGAAGTACATACACTATTTGTCCACTTATAATGTTAAACATCAATCAGAACTAAAAGATTTCTGAATTATTAATAGCTCTGAGACTGAATAAATTAGACCTATGGTACATTTCACCCCTGATACTTCTTGGCAGGAGATTGTAGCAATACAATAGGACTAAAAGGGACAACTTGCTATATCCTTCATTAATAAGTTGTTTCTTTCTCCATAGCTTGTAAAAGCTAAAACAAACACCAATGGAAGACAGACACAATTTCTGCTCAGTTCTAGGGATTCAGCTTTTTATATGCATCTCACCTTATATGACCTGTATCTTTTCCAAAGTTATTCCAAACTAGCTATTTTCAATTCAATAACCTCTGATTTCAATGTATGAATTTATAGTAATACTCAGAAGATATCTGAAAAATATTAATATTGCGGGAAAGAAATATGTTTCAAAAGTAGAGGATGCTACAGCTGATCTTAAAAAAGAAAATTTCTCTAATATAAGTCCATTTTTAGAATCTGCAACCACTTATGCAAACGGACCTGCCTCTTTCCTTTGTCAGAAAATTTATTCATCAAGTGCAGATCCAGGAAATTCAGTGCTAACAAACAAGCAATCCAATCACTGATGTATCAAATAGAAAATCTGGAAGCAAATACAAAACTGTGAAGGTTTTATTGTTGGCGACACCATGAAAACCAGTGAAAAACATGATTTACATTGTCAGAAATGTGATGTGCACGTATTTTTATTTTATCAAATATGGTATTTCTGGTATTCACATGAGTGACTACTATGACAATTTTCCAGACCATAGAAATACTTCTCAAAATTTCAAGATGCTGCTTCTAGTTAGGTCCGAATAAGTCATGTAGTCAATCCCCTGGATAATACTCCTAGTTTAAAGCTTCCTCAAACTGTTAATTCTTTTTACAACGTAAAGGCAAGTTTATATTGGATTTGCTCCTACACTAAGGCTGTTCTTCAATAACCTGTCAGCCAGTGGTGCTTCCTACTTTCATGTATTTACAGTAAAAATTCTCATCTCTTAATATTTCATCCGGCAATATGAGTTCAGTGAACCTTTCCTTTGAGTCAAATAATTATACCATAATTAAACTTATTTTTACATTTTTTTTTTACATTTTTTGTATTTATGTTACTTTGTGGGATAGATTTGCTTTTGCACATCCTGATGTTCAGTCTTGAAACGTTTCATTATGAATGTCTTGGGGGTTTCTTCTCCTCAGTTGTCCAGATTCCTCCTTCAATTTGCTACTGTATTTATGTGTCATTAAGCCACTTTATGTCAAAACAAGACTATGTAGCTTCCAACAAAAAGCACTGATCATGTGTGCGGAATGACCGTTGCTGCAAAATACTTCTCTTTAATGACACCAAAGACGATGACATCAAGTGAATTACATTATGACCTTTACCTTTGTAAGTTCGGATAATTTTTCTGTGTAAACTCACAGCAAGACAACCATCAAAGCTTTTAAACACTATTTCTATCTTTGGATTTAAATGAGCATGCATCTAACTCCTTGTTTTGATGTTAAAAGACAAATAGAAAAGTTAAATATCTCCATGGATACTACATAATATCATACTGTAGCTGCTTAGAGATTAAGCTATGAAACAATACTGAAACAATTCTATATGCATTTTCACATAATCATGGTACTCGCACAGTGTTTAGTTTCCTTGTATTCATTAACTGAAAGACAGTATGAAGGAAGGGCAACCATCATAGAGGATAAATTTATTTTCTTCACGCGGAGTACTTATTACCAAATAATTGTGTTCAGTTACAATACTGAACTCGCTTTAGCTATATGAACTCTTTAGGATGCAACTGCCAAATTCACCAAATGATAATCCAAAAGGTATTTTATCCAAAAATTGTATGAACTTGATCTTGTATCATTTAAATCCTGTAAGTTTTTGAACCAAGAGAAGTTAGTGAAAACACAGTGAAAAAGAACTTTTATTCTTATACAACAGAGAAAATAACTTATTAGAAAGGCAGGTTTAGCAAGATGTTTAAAAGGAAATTGAAAACAGTTCTCCAGGAGTGTGTCTGTTTCTTTAAGCGTTCAAATTCAAAGGAAGGAATAAAAATGCTTAAAGAAAAGACAAAGCTCCAATTAAAAGAAAAATAAAAAATTCTCTTACATTGCAGATTTGGTGCAGTGATTCCAAGAAGTCAATAAATAACACTTTCAGAAAAGAAGGAAGTACTACAGTACTTCTAGATTAAATTTTCAGAAGCTCTCTGGCTCAGATTTCACCTTTACTGAATGTATGCCAGCTGAAAAAGAAAAGCACGTTTCCTTGAAATGAAACTGTGGAGAAAAGAATTGCCATAATAGGCAGAAGTATTGCTTTAAAATGTTCTGCCTACATAAAAAACAGACATTTATGAAATTCTTACAGATTACAGTCACCAGCACATTTGCTCACTTCACTTTTTCTTGGATAATGCAATTTTTAAAATGAGTAAAAAAAAAAAAAAAAAATCTTTTTGCTTGAAAGGAATATTTTTCCAGGAATAATCTTTCTTTTTTTTTTGTGAAGTAGAAAGAAGTAAATAAAAATGAGTTTGGTGTGGTTTGGTGTGGTCCTTAGCAGGACTCTGATCTACAGAAGAAGAGCTTAATATTCACAGAGATATCCAGAAATTGCACTATTCAGAATTGGAAAAATGTTTCTTTCAAGTTCACAAGTTCATTTATTATCTGCCAAATGCTACGTTATAACAAACTTAAGATCCAGAATTTGGTCCAAGTTCTTAAGTCAAAAATTCTTATTTGATTTAGCATATATATGAGAACCGAAGCTTTTAACATAATATCTAAAACTGATTATGCAGATCCTCCTTGCGTAATGGACCATTTATTGGAAGGTGCTCAGCTAGTCTGCTTTCTTGCACAGCAGAAGAGTAAGCATAATCGTATACAGTTACGTTACATGACTAATGTTAAATTAGTGTTATCCAAAGCCCCTAGCAATTTCCATTAACATATGAAGGAGATTTAAAAAAACCCTCAATTAAGTTTAAAGTGGTTAAGGTGGACTCCCAAACAGTCTCTGTTATCAAGAGCAAACATTTACAAAGAAACTACATTTGGAAATTATAAGCTTAGAAACCATAAGCAAGCTTTCTTTTCTGAATTAATGGGGGAATGGTAACTTTCAAAAGAAGTGAATTTGCTTTCTATTACAGTTGCATATAAAACCAGGATTATATATTTTGACATATTAAGTGACATGCTCAGAGAAGGACATGTAAAATGAAAAGTAGAGGCACTTTTCCATGCATAAAATGCAAACTTCCTGCAAAATAAAATGAACAGGGATACAAGAAACATAACGTTTGGCCTAACACCTACATTCTGTTGTGAAAAGTGTCATTGCAAAACCACAGCCATGATACTTCTGTATGTTAGATATATTCATGTTGAGTTCAAAATCCAAGACAGTTTTAAGCTTGTGTCTAAACTGTAGTGTTGTCAGAGATCTTAGTCACTATTGTTTTGTAAAATGAAAACCAAAGGAAAAAGAAACCAAAACCATAGCTACTCTACCAGTCCTACGTCCAGCGCTATATTACTGGAGAAAGTTTCAGTTAAATGTCCCTAAAATCAGGGCTGTGAATAAAGGTGATGGACTGAGAACACTGCTTAAGACTGAAACATTAATGAGTAAGTCAGAGGCTCCTCCAAAAACTAATTGAAAAAAAGCTGAGCACCAGAAATCTCTAGGCATCAGTCAACCTTACAGTAAATCACCACCTTTAACAAAGTCACACAGAGAATATCAGTTTTACACTGTAACCAAAGGCAACCAGCCAATCAAACCAAAGAAGTGCTGAAATATCTCTACTTTGTTGAGAGCTTTAATTCTGGGGAAGCCATCTACAAACAATGGCAATCAGATTATTTTAAACAGCTTAGACATAAGGAACACGCATTACTTCTTGCATGTAGAAATTTCTATACATTTCTACAGGTAAGAATTTTCTGGTTTCAGAGCAAAAAAAGCAGCAGTATCTGAAATAACAAACCTAATGATCTCTGCATCCAATTATTATTACAGAAGAGGGTTCTGACTTCCCAATCAAGGATATTGTTTCCCCTGAAACTGGTCACTGCTTTAAATTACCCATATTCTGCTGTTCCTCAGAGACAAACGCAGAATTTCTTGCCTCCTGCACTTGGAACTTCCTATCTATATAATGCTATCAAGCAAGCAATTCATTGTCTTTCAAACAATATACGATCTACCTGAAATTTTAAATGACTTGAACTTGTAAATGAGTCCTCCCCGTGAGAGAAGAACTCAGCATAACTAAATTTAGGAGGAGTTAGGCCTACCTGCTTGCAGTCACTGCAACATGTTTGGTGACATTGTGTGCGGTATGACCTACCTCAACTATCTGCATTCACTCCTTAAACAAAAGGGTATTTCAAGTTAATCCATATGATACACTAGTCTAACTAAAGCCTGGAAAGACCATTACATCAAACATAATATGAGTTTTCAATAACTTATTTTGTTGATTAACCATTTTTTTTTCCTTTTTACAGAAGCTAATGGCTTGTTACACTGCTACTGGCTATGTCCTTTTATGATCAAATGTATTTTTCCATTAATCATAAAAAAATTTTTGGGGTCCACAGAGCTGACTAAAACAACAATATGGCTTTTCTTGGTTGTGTTTATAAAAGATACATGCTCCTCACATTGTATTATCATCATACTAATATCTACAGTATTCTGCCCGTGACCCTGGAAGACAATCTAAATTTACTGATTCATCACTCTGATCAATCATTAGATGAAAAGACATTACACAGGAGGAGCTGGACATAACAAATAGAAGCAAAATGCCTCAGAAAAATTAGTTATTCCATTAAGGGTGCTATTTGAGAAAGAATTCTTGGAGGCATATGGCGGAGCATCTGCACTGGTGCCTGGGAGAACCCCCACATCCAACAGAACTGCTGTCAACAGTGACTAGGGTACACCAAGATGAATCTCTGTTTTTCTGAAGGCAACTCACTGGATTTTGTGAAATTTACCAGTTTTTAGGAAGCAGGAAAATTCTTGGAAACAGTCACAGATACAAAAGACACAAAACATTTACTACAGAAATAACTTGTACCAAGCTTTTAATAGAAAAAATTAGGCATCCCAACAACCATTTCAGATTCAGTTCTCTTCCTCATAAAAATCAACAGATAATCCTCCCTTTAAAGATGTTTCACTGCAAGTTAAAGGATTTAGGGCTGGGAGGAAGCAAAGAAGTTGAGGTTTTTTTCACCTTTTCATAGCTAGGTGCTGGAATTTTCACAGTGAATCAATTGCTGATCCATTACAATACATCCTTTCAAAGTTCATTTACTATCCAGAGAGACTGCCTCAGAAGCAAATCAGACTGCTCCACAATTTGTTCAGACCTTATAATTTAGTATTGATGAATTATTAATACAGTAATAAATAAATTACATGCACACAATATTACAAAGTACGTAAGCACTGTGCACAACAAAGAAACTGCGCACATCCAGGTACATGGGATTTTTCATTAGTTTGGCTCTTATAAGCATGGAATCAAAAAGTCATCTGTCAAGCCAGGTATGTCAGAATGCTCCTTGTAAATTACTCAAAGTTTGTACATGACACTCAGACATTGCAGAAACATCTCCAAGTGATTTATTCCAATGTAGCACTTGCTATACATTTTTTAGACTGTAGGCTGTTCCATGATTCAAAGTTGTTATCATCATCCCAATAACTTTACTGTAAAATTGATTTAAAAATAAAATTATCTTGAATGCCTTACCTCTATCAGATTAAAGTCAATGTATTGGAATCCCTCCAACTGACTATACCAACAATGCCTTTACATCAATGAAACTTTCATTAATGTAGAAAGTATTATTGTGAATTATGACCGATTTAATGCAGGTTAGAAGAAAACATTGGATTTGGATGCCACGTCTGAAGTAGAAGATTTAGTTTATTTCAACTGCAGCTAGATAAGAAAATAATATGTTCATTTTCGATAAAAATTTTGGTGTTGTATTTATAATCACTTGTGTAAAATAAGATTACAGAAATTAGAGGAAAAAACAGTTTAGGAGACACCTTTGGAAGTCAGATAGTACAAACTGATGAATATGAAGCTATGGTTACCTACCTTATATTGCTTACACTAAGAACTCAGTAGGTCCAAGGGGTCTGTTCCAGATTGCCTCTCCACGCCCCTCCACTGCCTCTCTCCAGGATCTCCCAAGGCGCCTTAGTAAATCCTCCACCCACCATATTCCAACCTGCTCCTTGTGCAAGCCCTGGCTTATTTTACCAGCTCTCTATTAGTCCTCAGCACCATCTGTCCCTCCAGCTTTCTGGCTTGTGTTCTACCAGGTGGAACCCTGCAATATTTGCTACAGGTTTCTGCTGGTCTGTTATCAATTTCTCCTTTCTGTTTTTCTGCTGAAGCATTGGGCCATCACTAACGCAAGTCACCACTGCAGAGCAACAGTAATAACTGACGTCAAACTAACACAGCTCCCAAAAACCTGCAGCTGAAAGCTTCCCTCCTGAACAATGAAAATTAATTAGGAACTGAAAGAAAATGAGCTCTTTAAGCTACCCCAAACCCAGGTTTAAAAAACAGAGGACTGTTTTATATTAGGAAAGTCCTCTTGAAAAATAATCATGAAAAAAAACCCAAACCCACCACCAGAGAAAACATAATGAAAACTAACAAGATACATACTGCAGAACCCAAACCTATATTTCACTGGATTTAAAACAGTAAAAAATAACATTCTCAAATTCTTAAAACGTACACAGATCCTGGTTTTTATCTACCAGAAAGCTCAAAACATTATAGTTTCCTTAAGGAAAAGCACATGCCTACCTATAATGCAAAATACATTTTTCCATTAACTGAAAACTGCTAAAATTCTGAAGCCATCTTTAAGTTTATTTGCTGTTATGGATAACATTGTTACAATATGATGAATGTGATGGGATTTTTATTAAATGTTTCTAATGACTATTTTTAAAATTACTAATTTTGTTGTGCTTTGATTTTCCATGTAGTAAATGATGATTTCTGTAAAATGGTCAGAGAGCATAACCAAACAGACATATAATTCGAAAGATTTTAGAAAGCAAATGTGCTTTGTTAGTGCTTTGTCACAAGCTTTATAGCCTGCAAACACCAACTGCGTCAGGTTTTCTCCCTCAAATGTTGGAAAAGATACTATTTTCTTATTGCAAATACAAGAATACAGGAGAGAAGGAGGGGGAGAAAAAAGCAACTACCTCCCCCTCCCAAGTAAATACAGAGAAGGTGAAAACTGGCTACAGAATGTAAGAGACATAAAGCAAGGAGCACAGCCAGACCTCTTTCAGCTCCCCATTCTGGCCAGACAGCCTCCCTATACCTCCCTTAATGGGCTCATTAGTGTAATCTGAGTCTACTTTTTTGCCTGTCTAATTTCCTAGTGAGGCTGGACTGCTCTTCTGCAAATGGATATAGGCTGGGGGTGATCGGTAAAACCTGGCTCGGGTTAGAGTGATATGGAAGCAAAATTCCCAAATCCATTCTATGTCTTCATGCAAACACCCTGAAAATGGAAAATTGCATCAGCTTACATCATCACAGAGATGTAAGGCAGGATGTTCTTGAAAAGGTTCAGCTGTCAGGTTCAAAAAGGAATTAGCACCTCCAGTATATTATTGAATTTCTGCATGTATCAGAAAAAAAACTGTTTACTCATCAAATCCATTAAAACACCATAGAGGCAGAATCAGCCTGTAAAATTGAGATGAGAGTTCAATACCAATTATTCCTTTCAGTTCAACAGCCTAAAATGCAGTGCTGCATTGCTACAAGAGATTTTGAAGCTGTCAACCACATTGGCAAAGTTCACTATCTGCTTCCCAATGAACATAAGAGGAAAAAGAAAGGAAAAGAGAAAAAAAGTGAAAATTCTTGACAACATGATGGGAAATCACAGGAGATAAAGTCCAATGCAGACATGTAAGAGAAACTTGATTCTCATGGCAAAGCCTTGCTAACCTACTTCCAGCTAAAAGTTCTGCCCACAGTAATGAGACTACATCTACAGTATTTTACTATTATTGATGATAGACATATTTAAAAGAAAAAAAAAAAAAAATCACTGTTACATTCAACTCCAGCTTTACTGCCAAAAAGCAGTATGATCTACAAACAAAAACATAGTAAATATTAGGGAATGAATCCTGTCATCTGCATATTCTGACCTGACCAATTCAATTAATAAAGCTCATTAAAGATTCACTCACATTTGCATATATTTCTGTGAGTTTACAAAACCCACTACTTTTCATAAATACAAACACTAATGTAAGATTGTGTCTTCTCTTTGACACTGTAGCTGTGGAATACCCACAGGAATGCCCATCAAGCAAAGGTGCCAGGAGGGTGCAGACAATTCAAAACGTGATAGAGATTCAAAGAAAGAAGTACTGGCTGAAGTAGGAAATACGTACATGTCAGTAACCAGCAATGTGGAAACACGCAGAATATGGTAACACATTACAAACAGCCTTGCAGTTAGGTCATCAATGCTTCTTCTCATTCCTTTATGTCCACTCCTTTCTCCTCATGCCAAATTTATCACAAAAAAAACCCCAAAACAGGCACCCCCATTATCATTGTTTTTAACCAAACTATTTCCAGTATTATGCCAGTGGTTGAAGTGAAGAGATAGGAAGCATTTCCTTTGGTTTTCCTATACTTTCTACCAGTCAGATGTATTTCACTACAGAATTGCTTTCTATCACAAGTAAAAGACAAAGGGAAAAAAAGATTGTGAAAGAAACTTGGAAAACAGGTTGCTTGAATTTGAAGTGTTAGAAAATGTTATGGTGAGACTAGGATGATAACCACAGGTCTCTTTCACAATCAAATATGCCCTGCATTTGTTACACTCCATTTGTTTTGCTCAGTTTTGTTCAGGGATGTAATTCTTTTTAAAAGAAGATTTTTCCCTATGACCACTGAGTCTTTTCTGTAAACAATGTTAATTCATTTAGTCTTTATCAGTCATTTTCAGACATTCATGTGATCATAAGCCAGAACAATGGAACTTCAAGGCAGCTTTGGCAGTAGCTTTCTCTAGGGCTTGAATCCAAAAGTTTTTATGTTTTCTGAAGTATTTGTCCTCCCTCATCCCTTTTTCTTCTCGGCTTTCTATTTCACTTGGCTCTATATTGAGAGACAGGTCTGCATTAAAATTTATCTGACAGTACAACCAGTTGGCAAGAATACAACAGGAAACTATTCTCCACCTTGCACAAAACCATACAAAACCCACACTGCTGAAGACTCTAAAGAACATCTGGAAACATGTCTCATGTTTTCATTTATTTTTCTTATGTACTTGCTTTTAAAAAAATTACTCCTGTTCTAGACTGTGTAAACAACAATTATGGACAACAGAAAATAAACTGGATTAGATTAAGTTTTTCTAAAACAAAACCTGAAAGTTAATGCTACCCTTGCACCTGCTGGGGAAATGATGAACAAATAAACAGATATGACAGTATCCTCTAAAAGAAAACAAAATCTGCTGAATGAAAAAGGAAATGCAAATCTGAAGTAGTAATTTAATTTCATAATTATTTTCCTTCCACTATTTTTTGCCGTCCACATTTAAATTTAGTTTCAAAGGTTACACTGTGATATTGATTGCTAGCTGATAATAAGGGGCAGCAGTAAAACACTATACTATGTTGGATTGTTGAAAAATATTGAAACACTGATAGTAATTAATGAAGCATTATTATTGATAATATTAGAATCAAACCACGGATTCTGCAACCAATTTACCTGAATTTAAAGGATGTTACTGCTACATGCAATGAGAAACAACTTTGAGCAATTAAGTATAAAAGATTCTTGAAGATCATGTAGAAAAGGATCAACTTCTATGAGCTATTTCATTATAATCTGTAGGCAAAGATAAATGTAGTGTTCTGGTGCAATCCACTCTTCTGGACATGACAACATAAAAAGAATTCAAAAGAAAATTATTTTTTTCACCTCATGCTAGTATGAGAGATATCCGTATTTTCCCAAACATGCTCAAAAATTCAATAATTAAGGCTAAGGAGACAAAGTTGATAGTTTTACTGACTTAGCTCTTTATATAAATTCTGAAATATTCAAAATGTTTGCAATCATTGTATCAGCTGCATGACCATGTAAAAAAAGTTTGCCAAGTTCACACTGTATTATCAGGGTGTGACACTTGGTAGAAGAAAAAATAACCACAGAAATGTGTCTGCCAACAATGCCTATTCAGAAGTCACAAAACCATCTACTGGCTTGGAATCTCCAATTTCCCCTGCCTTGAACCCAGTGATTGACAATCCTTCCAAACAAGCTCACCCTGGGCACTTGGTGTGGTTCAACAAGTCCAGTTGGATGGGGCTTTGAGCAGCCTGATCCAGTGAAAGATGTCCCTGCCTATCTGCGATGACAGGCCTGTCACCCTGTCCCTACCTGAAAGATGTCCCTGCCTCCAATACAGAGGCAAATACCTTTTTGATCATTGCAGGCCCCACCTCACACACATGAAAGCACTTCACAGAGCCCCACTTTTATTAATACAGCATGATCAGCAAGGGAAATGTCCAAATTGATTTCCCTGATAGTTATCCAGTGTTTGTTCATTATCAAATCCGGAGCCATTAAGAATACTTCAAGAAGTAACACCTGCTAATCATTTACTTTGCAGCGCAAAGCACCAGATGAATATGGGCAACCTACAGGCAGACCTTTGAAACCTATAGCAACAGTAACTAAAAGTAGTCATAAGCATACAGGGGACAGACATCCCCCCAATTCTTCCAACTCAGATTTTCAATTGAAAAAGAAGGCTATATCACAACACGCCTTTAATGAAAATGATAATTTAGAGGAACATAAAATGATATTCCAGGTAAAGGATTACTGGTAAGATGGCAGGTATCTCATTCCGTAATGCTGGATCTAATTCATTCTTCATGCACTTCTGTCATTTTAAGAGAGACTCCAGAATCACCCTAAGGCAAATATGCAATTGAGTGAAAGGGTCTCAATACAAAATCTGGAGTAAATCTGGAGTTAAACAAGCAATTTGAGGGCTTTTTTTTTTTTGCCACATTTGAAGGAAAGAGAAGAGCTTGAGTGGCCACATCTCTGCCCCAACCCCTTCATCAAAGCTGAGAGAGTGGAGGGCAAACTGCATACTCACAAAAGTTCTTGGGTGGATTCAAATGTGAAATTTAAAGGACACTATTAGAAATCATCATCATATGCTTTCTTCATGTGAAAATATTCTTAAATACTTGCATTATAAACAGCTTTTACAAACTCATTGTGAGGATTTCAAACATACATATCAGCAGGTTCAGCAACATAGCATTTGCCATCATGCATCTTGACATCAAAGACTCAGAAGCACATTTATAACTTTTGTATGAAGAAAAAAATAAATGGTGTCAAATTCAGAATGAGAAGTGCCAAAACTCAATTCCACATTTCTCTCCTGCCCAATGGATTGAAGACATCTTTTTAGATGGCTGTGTGAAGAAAACAAAAAAAACCCAACAAACAAAAAAACCTCAAAAACCAAACAAAAAGATCCTACTCAACTGAAAACCAGCAGTGTAATTTGGTACATGGACTAATGTATTGTTCCTTGATCTAGGCACACAACTTTTCTCAATATGCGTGCAGTAGTACATAGTTCCCTAGAAACAAGGGAGTGCTACCTTGCTACAGAAAGCCGCAATTATATTGCAAGGCTGTAACAGAATTAAAACAGAATTGCAAGACATTCACAGAAAATATTTCTTTAAAAAGCACTATACAAAAATGCAGAATTTCGTTCAAAAAAAGTAGTTTCCTTTTTTTTTTTTACTTAATTCACCACCATTTTCTTTTTCAGGCAAACAGAAAGCAGCTGTTTCAGACCAGACCACCAGAGCCACTGTACTTTATCAGCACTGTGGAATGACATGCAGCTTCAAAACCTTACGTGTTCCTTCCTTCCCAGTCATACAGTAGGAATAAATAATTTAATCAAGTATTCATCAAGAGAGGGGAATAGCCTATTAGTCTGTGCCTGCATTCCTTCCCCCTCACTTCCTTGCATCTCTTAGAACTCCAGAGGAGGTAGAAGCGTAGATCTTCCTTTTTATCTGTGTACTTTATAGCTTGGGCAAATAAAAGCTCTATGAGCTTAAGAAATAAAGCAACTTCTAAGTATCTTCAAATTCACACACAGCTTTCTAAAATTAAAAGGGAGTAAAGAACCAGTATAAACAGAACGTTACAATTTTTGGAAAAGAACCAGAAAATTCACCCTGCACAAGAAACTAGAAGAATGGCACTAAAACAATACCACTTTTAGAAAATCAGTTACTAGAGACTTCTTCAATCCCCAAAATTAAACACACATCTCCTTCTAAAAGATACCTACAAGCACATTTCCCCATAATGCATAACTATGAAAAAGGCAGTGGGTTTTGTGGCTAGTTCACTTGCTGGTAAACACATTCACATTTCTTAAAATACTTACAAAGTACCAAGCTACTGTCATTTGACACGTTTGCCCAAAATGGGAGGAACTTTGTACTCAATCTGACTGACAAATTCTAAACATAAAAACAGGGGCAGATTCTAAACAGAAAAACTTAAAGATCATCCTTATTTATTATTTCCATTTGAGCTGGACTAGAATCGTCCATAAGCAACAAATACAAATGGAATAGCATTGCTGGACACCTTTGTCCCACTTCTAGAGTTTTAATAAGTGTTTTAACAATGTAAAAGCTTGAGAAGAAGAAGCAGCTATCAGTACTGCTCTCAAGCATACAACAGAAAAGATGGTATTTGCTTAAAAGAATGAGAGTTGCTGTTCTGAGGCTTATAAATGCTTGATGCTATTGCCTTCTGGTACATTTGCCTCTGTGATTCAGTTGCCACACTGTCAACCATTTTTCTAAAAAGCAAAAACAAAGTCATCACTCCCCCAAGAACTAGAAATTTACTTAATTACTTTTTTCTTACAGTGAAAGCTAACGGTAAGGCATGGAGGCTGTAAAAAAACCCCCACAAACCCACAAAAAAAAAAAAAAAAAAAATCAAACCACAAAAAAACTCCATGCCCCAAAACACAAATCCTAAAAAAAACTTTACAATATAAGAACTTGAGATACATTTCTAGAATAGAGTGGCTTTGGTTTCAGTGCAGAACACCCTAGCTCTATATATATGTCCCTCAGCAAAATTCTGAGACAAATGTTCAGCATATCCATAGAGTACTACTTAATTTTAAAGTAATTCCTATTCCATCTTAGAGTGGTCAAATCATATTATTTTTTTTTATTAGTAGAAACACTCTCTCACCCTCTGCATGCCTTTAAATTATTAGGTAATTGTTTGAATCTTGTGGGCCACTGGTCCATTTGGTGTTGCGTCCAACCCAAAGAAATCCACAAAAAGTAAGTAAATCATTATACAGCAGAAAGCGAGTAATTTACAACAATCTAGAAAAAACAGTATTCCTGAAAGGCTCTGGAAAGTTTTTGGAATCCACAAAACAAAAAGGTGGAAACGCACAAGGCTACGATAATTGCTGCACTCCCTTTTCAAAATTGATAAAACTTCTCAGAAAGCGTCTGAAGACTTCATCAAGAATTGAATCAACTTTCAACAGCAGAAAACAAGAGACACTCTTAGTTTTGTAGCACCTCACTAAAGTCCATTTCAACGCTCTGAACTTCTCTGATATCTCAGATATGTTGGTGCATGTTTCATGAGAACAGTACGTGTCTTACCCTTAAATAGAAAATCGCTGTGATTATTTAGAAATAAAATAAATGCAGATACTTTTGCGAATAAGTGTAGATCATCACAAATCCAATCTCTGTTTACTTAATGCAGCAAAGCCTCTCAAAGTCATTATTTTACTCCTTTTCATCATCCATAAAGTAGAACATCACCACTACATGGAAGAAAAGAACTCTGCTTGAATTCAGTGAAAGGACAAAGATGTAGAACAATGAAAATAAAATATGCCTCTAGGGACCAGGAGACGGAAGGAAAGTGAAGGAAAGAAAGACAAAATAAGTGATCATGGCTATTTGGTTCTCCAGGAAAATGGACTCTTCTTTCATTCAATTTATTAAATCTAATTAACAAAATAATCTTTTTTTAAGCCACAGAAACTGCTACAAAATATCATTAAATATAATCTCTGAAACGTCATTAAATATTAATGACAAGTATGTACACTGAAAGCTTTAAATCACGTCCTCTCTATGACAGGCTTCATTTTACATAAAAGAACTGAAAATTGATACATGACTTGAAGGACATACAATAAAATTAAGTCTTTAAGATTATAAAGGTAAAAAACCATAGCAATTCTCATTGGTTTTACTTACTTATATATTCTTTAAAAGTCCTCCAAGGTGTCACTCTAATTCTGAAATATCTTTTCCCACCTAAAACTGAGGGTCATGTTATTAATGAAGTGAGTAACTTAAGAGTAAGTTGACATCTCTTTTTGTAAAGAGCTGTATACTCTTTTTAAGATGGGAAAATATAGTCAATCCTTCTTAAAAATATATCAGTTAGGCTGCAAACAGAAAAATAAGCTGCTGAGAATTAGCATCTGTTATTGAATCCAAATATAAGTCAATTAACATATTTTTCTTAATAAATGTGGTATGAAATATAGAGCTCAAAATTACCTAACGCAGTGGTCGGCTATGTTAGGTAGTCACATCCTTTGGAATCTCAGGCACAGGCTTCAGAAGAAATACAGGCTGCATTGGTCAAGAATTTTGAATCCAACAGTGACAGGATTGAGTGCAGGCAGAGGTCAAGCAAACTACTACCTTATGTCCTCTAACAGAAGTTTAACACAACCCACCACCACCACTGCTCTACACAAAAGCTGGAGTCCAAGTCCCAAGACAGAAGTACTGTAACAGAAAAGGAATTGTATTTTTACTGGGATATGAGAGAAGACAAGACAGATTACACCATGAAAATCAGCGTCTCCTACCCAATAAGTCGCTCTATTCCTGGACAAGATTCCTGTGACTCTGCTGAACCTGAGGTCTCTATTTTAAAGAGAGATCTTTCAGGTTTTGATGGATTGGTAAGGAAGGCAGCCACCTTCGTGGCACCCTTAACATCAGATGACTCAAAATATGAAGTTTCTTCATCCTCGCTGTTCTTTCCATAGCCATGTTTACCCAAGCAGTGCCTCCACATATTATTTTCCTCAGTAAGTATCACCTCACTGTGACTGTTTTTAGAGCCCCACTGTCTCCTTTCTCTTTCCCCAGTTGGCCTCTATGTATTCAAAGACGACCAACACAGGAAGTACTCTATCTGCTAATTTCAGCTCCTGAATAATGACCCTCCTCTTCCCCCACCAACTATCTAGTTAGGAAAAGAAAATAGTTTTAAAACACCCTGTGCACCGGAAAAATAAATCCAGTAAAGCTTGTAGCAAATGAGAAGTTTTTCAACAAAACGCTGCAAAGCCTTTATAAATACATTGTAATTGCTTGCCTCTGCCCGTACCAATTAATCCAGTTATATACATTAAAAACTCCGAAGGTACCGCATATCAACAAATCGTTACATTTATTTCAATTCCTTTGAGGTTTTCTGCTTGAATATAAACCTTGTTGTAAGGGAAGGGTTCCCAGATAGAATCAGGCTGGAGGTAAGGGAGCTGAGCGAGCACAGAAAAACACACCACTTGCTGGCCAACCACAACCTCATTGCTGAGGAAACGTGCAGCTCCCAGGCAGCAGGTACCAGAGACGCCACTGATGGATTTAGGGCAAAGAAGCTCAAGTCCCTACTAGGTGGCAGACCTCCAAAACAAACATTTCCTCACTGGCTGCCCAGCGGCTCAGAAGGCACGTTTCTCGCTATTATAAAGTATTTTCATGCTAGTTGATCAAGCCAGGTGGCAAAGAAGTACACAAATATTAATTACACATTTAGGTACTAGAAACAAAACGCTCCTTCCCAGATGCCACCCGATCAAATATCAAACATTTCCTCTGATACATGCAGTTAAACTGCCAGCATGAGAGCTGCCCAACTGCATCTAACAAACATAGTAGGAAGGGGAGGACGCAGCCTTTATACAATCTGTTACAGCCTATCCACCAATCTAGAAGTTATTTATGCACAGTAAAAATACTTGGGCAAAACACTTTTCAGGGATGCTGTAAATATTCCAAGACATACATTATATATTCAGGAAACCTGGAGATATATTAATGAACACAGTAGGATTTCAAACTGCATAATTAAGGCACAAAAAACCCCCTTGTCAAGGACATTGTAGCAAGATAAATTGATACCTATAGAAGTATGGTGAAGTTTGCTATTTGGTTATTTTTCCTCAACAATATCTTCTCACTGTATTACCTACTCATTTTTGTACCAGGATAATCTGTGCTGTAAATCATAGTCGTTCAGACACAAAGCCAAACAGCACGTCAAATGCAAAGGGCTTGCCCAGCTTTTTCCAGGAACTCAGGCAGCAAGACTCGGCGGCCTCTCAGGGGTACCCACACGAGAGACCAAAACCTGCCTGCCACTGCTTTGGGTGCAGCATAAGTGGCATCAGATCTCTATACCCTGGCACATACACTGCGCATAGCAACAGCCCCCGTGGCACCCCAACGCTGCTGGCCCCCGGAGAAAAGGAACGGCTACAGAATATATGCTCCAGCCCATCTGCAGAAGCAGGGACCCCTGCAAGGGACACTTTATGTCTCTCGGCTACTTAGGCCAGTCTGGCTAAGATATGGCAATTTTAGACAGAATTTTATGTACAAAAAGTTCAGATAACGTTGGATAAAGATTCTGAAAATGCATCATCTGAGAAAGATACCATTTCAGGCTAAAAGAAAAATAAACTAGATCAATACATCAATAATCTCATCAACAAAATAGTAAAGCAAGAGGATCAACTAAATGTGTAGATACAGGAGGGACTCCCAATTAATATCTGTCACAAATATGTCACAAAAGCGCACATACTCACAGCAGCTTGCTGGAGCATTGTTGTTGTTTTCCCTTAGCTTTTTGAACTCCAAGCAAGATTGATTCATAGTGTGAATTTCAAAGAAAGAGTCCAATCTTGACAGAGAACTTGACAGAAGATCTAAGGAAACAACTGTATTAAACTTACCTGCTCACATATGAACATATATTCAAATCTCTGTTGTGGCTTTTTTTCCCCCAGAATGCAACAACTGCATGCAAGATGGTTTAATTTTTCTTTTAAGCTTCTGCTTTGCTACTGAATTTCTACAGTGGATTTCTTCCAAGACTTTAAGAAAACTATTTATACAAAATCTATTACATTGCATGGGAAAACACAACCTGTATTTAGAAATGTGAGAAAGCGTTTATCTCCTATCTGGAAATCAAATAGTTAACAGTGGCAAAAACCTAAATAAAAGGAACAAGACAATTAATGGGAAATCTTCCCTGGTAATAGACCAATGCGCTTCGGACACAAGTGCGTCAACCAGCACAACCACTCAACCACGCAATGTTGATAATGACTCAACTCTCTAAGGGACGTGACATCTGTGATTATTATTGATAAATTCATCCTTGTCCTGGGCTAAGTTTACGATTTATTTCAACAGGAGGGAAAAATCTTTTTGATTATTAAATTATACCAGTTTTCTCTCCATGTGTTCTGGACTGTATGCACATATGCCATCCCAAAGGACATGCTGCAGAAGGCATCCAACTCACTGTCCCTATAAAACAATTAAACGAGGACATACGTGCTTAAGAGATTGTGACTAGGCACAGTGTGTTTCCTTGGACTGGAACAAGGTGGAATATCTTCCACATGCTATCACTGCTTATTAGTAGTAAGTATGTATTAACAACAAGTTAGAATTGCTTATATGAAGACAAACAAAGTATTTATCTTTTCAGCATTACTTCAAAGCTTCATTTTTGCCTCAAACAAGAGAAATGAGTTTTAAAATAAAATACTGAAGGCAAAATCTCTCCATATCTATATTATACTGCTGGTAATAAGACCTTAGATTAAAAAAATCTGCTTAAAAGCCCAGGAATTAGTTCACGTTTACCTGCACTTTGCATCTTTTTTAATGTGTGTATTTAAAATCAACAATCTGTTTCGCTCATTTCCATTTCTCTCTGTTGAACTTCAGATCCAAACACTGAATAATGTTTTAAACATGAAAGGGGAAATGTTTGCTTTTGCATCTCTTAGGAATAATATGAAAGTATCTATCAATGCCCAAGATCTATGCAAATCTTGTATTGTCATCCAATCTGTGATGGTATAAACTTCAGCTAAATACACCTTTAGAAGACCATTTAAAAAAAAACCACAGTATTTTTAAAAATATGTAAGAAAAAAGAAAAAACTAAGAGACTAGATGAAACCATCCTCTTGAATCCCAAGCACAGACAGGTGACAGGGACGGAGGGTGCCTGAAGACGACACCAAACCCCTTGCACTGGCTAATGGCAGCTTGGCCCTTGGCAAATCCTGCAGCCGCCTCTGCACAGCTCCGACCACCCCCAACCTGAGCGTGGGATGCCCAGCAGAGCTCTGCCTTCCCACCCCGACACACCCTTCTCCAGCAGGACCCGCCAGGGAGCTGCCGGGCTTCTCACAGAGAGAACAGGCAACATACAGGAGGGATTCTTCCTCTTCGCCTGTAACAGCTGCGCCTGGCAAACAACAACGACGACGCAGCAACTGATCAGGTTCTAATAAAAAGTAGATTTTCACTCCACTTAGAAGCTAGAAGACATTTCCCCACACGCTCACTATGGACATCAAAATGGCAGCGTCAGGACATTACTTAAATTCACACCTTATGCATCAAACGACAAACATGTCATTACAGTAATTCATCCTAAGAAATACTGTTTTTAGGGGGTTTTTTGTTGCTAACTCCCACACATATATTTGCTCTAAAACAAGTTCAACTGGGTGGGGGTGTGTGCGTCAAATTTTCCCTTCCACTACTTAATTTTGCTTTCTGCATCCCACTCAAATTAGAAGTCTTTTTAATATATTCCAGAAACAATGAGATATTTTGGTAATAAAGAAACATTACATAGACTAGAGCCCTCAAGTTAAATGGCAAAATCTGAATTCACGTAAGTAGAGGAAAAGCATACTGAAATTAATTGTCTTGATGAAAAACTTCCCACTGCATGACTTTTCATAAATCGACCATGTACTTTTGTATAAGGGTGCTCCCATCGTTCATTTTCCTACCAAGATTTTTTTGAGGTTGAAGCAGTATCACTCGTGCGGAAAGCGTGAAGTGCACATTTCTAAATTACTACTCCTTGCATAAAAGTCACAACAAACCAATTTGGCTAAACAAAACAACTGCTCTATGCGGAATACAAGATGGGATGGAAGAAGCTTAGAGTTAAGGTAACAAGGCACATAAGAACAATTAACGCGTCAGGTTTTTATTTTCTACACAAACAGCCAACAGATAAGGCTGCCCGAGATGAGGACATGCTGTTCTTCCCAGCTTCTCCTGTTGCTCTCTCTCCTCTGTGCGCTTCTTCCATCTTTCTACAGATGTGGTCACCACTGCTTAGCAACCAAGGGGACATGATGGCACAGAGGAAAATCCTCCATCTAGAGCTCATCCCACTCCACCTCCATGGCTGCAAACTATCTTTCACGGCAGATTAAGAACACCACCTTTTCTTTGTTGCCTCAGAGGTACCAAGTAGGACCTGAGATGTAGCTTGGTGTGAGCTGAATTTGCTTTCCTCAGTGGGTGTACAGGGGAGCATTAAAAAAGCTAGAGAGTAGGAGAACCTGAGACTTGCTGCTAAAAGACCTCCCCGAATGCTAACGCCAGTTAAAAAAAAAAAAAAAAAAAAGAGAGAGAGAAAGGTAAAAAAATAAAAACCACAAAAAAAGCAGACACCACGGTGATGAGGAAGAGAAAAGCAATAGAAGGACAAGGGAAGCAATTGAATACAGCACCTGCTGTTACTCAGTGCTCCTGCCGTCCTGCAGGGCGAGGCCAGGCGAGGAGGGGGGCAGAGGGGCGAGGAGGGGGGCAGAGGGGCGAGGAGGGGGGCAGAGGGGCGAGGAGGGGGGCAGAGGGGCTCGCAAGCGGCAGCTAAGGGCAAACTCCGGGCAAAACCCCGCGAAGAAAATACTCACTTCTCCCATGCCACAGGTTGCTGTTGTCTCCGCGCCGCCGGGTACCCGCCGCCTCCCAGCCGCTCCTCGGGGCCGCCTCGCCCCGTCTCGTCTCCCCAGCTCCGCTCCGCGCCGCAGCCGCCGCCGCCGCCGCCGCCCCCCCCCGGGAGCCTCGCCCGGCCCCGCCAGGGAAGCGACCGCGCCCGCCGCCGCAGCGCCCCCTGGCGGAGGCCTCGGGACGGGCGGGGCCGGAGGGTGAGGCCGAGCCCGGAGGGGGAGGTGGCCGGTGGCCCAGGGACCACTGACCGCCCCCGGGGCGGGTGGAGGCGGCGGGCCCCGAGGGGCGCAGACCTGCGCCCCTCGGGGCCCGCCGCCTCCACCCGCCCCGGGGCGAAGGAGAGCGAGAGGCGCTAATGAGCTTTTAAAAATATTTAGGTGTGGGGTTTTTGTTTTTTTTTTTCTACCGATGGCTCTTGGAAGCAAGCGATCGCTGCAGCTCAGTGCCCAGAAGAGGTGTTTTATGTGTTATTTTGCTAAAGGAGGTGCCCCCGAGTTGTTGTGCCTTCCTTAGACAACAAAAGCGTCCTCCAGGCTTTCGGGTGCGGACAACAGACGGTAGTTCTGTGCAGATTTTAGGGGAAAATAGGCGCGTGAAGAGCACTGAGCATTGAGGCTCTATAAAATTTCTTACAATGCGTATCTAAAACCATTATGGGTAGTTAGCTGCAACCAAAACTACAGCTAAAGTGGTTAAAAGTTAAAATCCTTAGCCCCTAAGTTAAAATACCAACTCACCTGGGCTCCTCGGCACTTTTGCCACCGGTTCTTCACGTTCCTGGGTGTGTTGTCTGCACCGATTCCCCGTTCTAATGTTCTCAGAACCTCAGTGGATCTCAAAGGCTGCAGAAATGGGACACATCTGTGGTTTTTGTCTGTGGCCATAGCATAAGACCAGGAAAAGTCACTGGAAAAAATCTTGAATTCCCTGCTGCTTCAGAGCAGGGAAAGGCAACATGGGATAGTTCTGATGTCAGAGTACGAAAATTCAGCTGTCGCCTGTCACAACAAAGTAATAGTCTAAGTAATATCAATTGCTTTCTTCATCTTTAGAACTAAATCTTCACCTTCTTTAGAACTAAGAAAAATACATTAACAAAATCCACAAGCCGAAATTTGAAAATGATCTTACGCAATCTGTCTTCCGTGCTCACATTTGCTTGCCCAAAATCTGTCACTTTTCCCAATGCATCCCCAGCATACCATGGCGGGGAGGAAGAGGTGCTAAGAGGGCATTTTTCTCTTCGCTTCTGTCATTTTAGCGTACATAACAGGTGTCCTGGTTTGAGGTAAAACAGAACCAATTTTCTTTTCAGTAATATTACTTTTCAGTTAAGCCTCTTCTAACTCTCCGAAATTAATGGCATATTTTTCAGACAGCGTCTGCTTTTAGCAGATAAGGTCTGATGTTTATAGTGAACACCAAGGGATGGTATGCAGAGAGGCTCTTGCTTATACTTACTGCTATAACAGCCCAGGTCAGCTCACTTTGTTGTGTCCCCCGCTGGAGGGCTGGAAGTGGAAAGGCGTAGAGGGGTCGCATCTCTGGAGAGGAGCGGATAGGACGGGTGACCCAAAACTGACCAGCGGGGTATTCCATCCCATCTGCCCCATGCTCAGTATAAAAGCTGAGGGATCAAAGGGTCAGCCTCTTTCTTCAATGGCCAGGAGGACTCTGGCTGGTCTTCTGCCTTTGATATCAATCTGTGTGTTACAGAATCCAGACCTGGAACCTAGCTCCCATCTGTCGCCGAGTCCAGTCTGGCACTTACCCGGTGCCTGCTGGTGACGTGATTATCATCCTGGGAGCTTGATATGGTCTTGTATATATTTAATTATTTTCTTATTAATATTATTTTTTCTTTTTAATATTTTATTATTAATACTTCATTAAAGCCGTTTAGTTTCTTTTCAACCCATAATTTCTCTCTTCTTATTATTTTCTCTCCTCTCTTCTGAAGGGAGATGCTATTCCTTCTCTAAAGGGAAGAGCAGTAAAAGAGAGCACCTGTTGTTCATTTTAGTGGCCAGTCCAGCCCAAACCACGACACGGGTCACATGTTTCTCTAGCACACTTACTTGTTTCCCCAAGGTGTGCCAGATTTGGTACCAGCCGCCAGCCACATGGAACCTGTAGGAAACAGTGTCCATATTGTCCTGTCTGATTGCCTGAAAGCAGCTTCTTGATTGTGTCTAGCTTTCTCTTCATTTTAAATAAATTTTTTTAAAAAATTAAAAATGGCACTTATTCCTTGCAGTATAGTAATGGTATTTGACAGCCTCAGTCTGGTTGTTCCAAGCAACATACATTATAAGAAGCTGTAATTTAGCAGAGCAGACAGTGTTGCCTGACTTTGGTGACTACAAATGAAACACTTTAGATTTCTCTATGCGTTTAAAGTTGAATGTTAAACTGGAAGAGATCAAACGCAGAGGGAAAATTTTATTTTTATTTTTTCTCCTCTCTCAAAATGTAGCCCAAAGAAAGGGGTTTTTTTTCCCCCTTTTTACTGTGTTCTTTTAGGTTGTTTCCCCCTTTTTTTTCCTTTTCATTATAACTTTGACATTTTAGGGCTGAGGTACATTTCCTTCTTGAATGCCTCGACTATGTTGAAATCAGTAATATTTCAGTATCCAATGTTACTGGAATAGTCGTGTTTGTATTCAGGACAAGACAGGCCTGTGATAATCCAGATAATGATGATTATGTAGTTGGCTAACAATGACAGTGCTTTTAAAAATTACTGTCTTATACAACAATAGATTTCCTTAAGACACAGAATGCTAAATTAATGTTAAATAAGTAATTTGTTACATTAAAATGAAATAGGTCATTCAAAAGTATCCCCACACAGCCATGGGTTTTTCGTCTGTGTGCGTAACAACATCTACTACAATGGGATCTGGATTCATTACTAGGCTGTGATTACTTAGTGCTAGAGTTGCATAGACAACAAGTACAGACTACAGCTAATTTACTTATTTTGTCCCTGTTTTCGTGCAGACAAAGTCTTAGTCATGTTCCATAATAATAATAAAGCCATTACTACTATTTAATACAAGTAATAGGATCATAACTGTAATAGCTAATTAATAAGTGAAAAGTGATGGGGTTTATCAGACGGCATAACCTGTTTCCAAGGGAGAAGACGGAGCGAATTGCAACAGTTAATATCGTAGCACCGCTCAGTGTTCAAACTGGATATAGCTTCGTAATCAGTACATTTCTTAACAGATGCATTGCCACCTGAAGAAATAGTGATCATACTATTTACAATCCTATACATAATGGCAATAGTGCAGCTTACTTTACATATACCATGAGAGACGTAAAGCATGCATACAAATGTGTGCTGAATATAAACATACTGGAAGAAAAATGTCTAATATCTATCTTGATATAAATGATCCAAATGGAAGTATTAACAGAATGGAAACTGCTAGAGTTTGTTACCAGCATCTTTTCTCCAAAAGCCAAGAAAGAATTTTTGACCCGTTTAGTCCTTTAGTTCCTTATCTACTTTCCTACTTACAATAGATCATCCTGAAGAACAGAACAGACTTACCCTCTGCCCACGCTTCCTGCCAAATAACATTATACCATATAATGCATTACTGTGCTAACTTTTCATTCATGGACATCATTAGCAAGGAGACGGTCGATAATTGGCTTCAGAAAGTCTAGTCTCTTGCATCATATTTCCAGCTTGGCATTGGGCCGTGCTAAGTCACGATGCTTGTATTAATGTGACATTTTCCTCACAAGGATTGGATATATGTGAAATTAACATGATCCTATTTTCTTCTCCAGCAATCCTTGTTTCTGTCAGTCATGAAATATTGCTGTCTCAGGAGCTGCTTCACTGGTGCCTTTGCAAGAAGCCAAGATCAGCAACTTCCTCAATGCCTATCAACAGTCAGAAACAATTTTTCATTTGATTTTTTTAATATATACTTATATTAATCTTCCCTTCCTCTTAGTCAATACTTGTAATATTTCCTTAAAAATTGTACCACCAGACTTCACTACTTGCACTGTCCAGGTAGGTGTTTCTTTCTGGCATTATATTGTCTACTTTCTGGCTTTTCTGTATTGTAGCTCCTCCTGTATTTTAAGATAAGCCATTCAGATGGCACCCTACAGGAGAATCGCCATGTGTATGAACTAATTCTGCCATTACAGTGGTCCAAGAATTCAACATCAAATTAAATGCAAGATGGTTTTTGATGGTATGAGTCAATATTAGCATAGAAAATATGCATGCCAAAATATGCAGTATGTAAATAAATAGTGCAGTAAAGCCAAAAGTACCATGTCGTGAGACACTGCTGTAGCAGCCCCAGGAACCTGTAGGTCCAGCTGCAGCTGCTTCTGAAGTGCTGTTGCATCAAACTGCTTACTAATTGTAGAAGGTAATGTGTTGCTGGCTCTGTGACTCCTCTGCTCTTCCACAGTCTATCTGTCATTGGTTTGTGCCGCAGAACTAGTGGAGTATTATCACTGAGGTATTAAGATCTTTCAAAATCTGCTAATGAACTAGAATATGGCTATGAAATTATCTAACTTAAAAACCACTGGAAAAGTAAACAGCAGCCAAAAATTGCAGTTAAAACTTTTCCCTTTTTCTATAGCACATCCATTTCAGTTTAAGCAAAAATGAATTTCTTGCTATACAAAGCAACCTAGAAGCACCACCTGAAAGATCTCACTGAGCTGCTGTGTCCCTGGGCTCAGAGGCTATACAGAAAACACTGCTTTAAGACAGTGAGTTGAATTAAGGGAATTAATATACTGCTTTTTAGTCTTTCACCCTCTTTCAACAGCCCACCAACAGTGGTCTACTTCTTGCTGAAGGCCACTTGCCTATTGGTTTTTTTATTTCCTCTTATTTTAGTGGAATTGTCATCCACAAATACAACTCATTTACAGAAGGTTGAATTCAACTTCTTGTTGACTATAAGAAGTTTTAAAGAAAATTAATATTTCTAAAACACCTTTTGTAGTACTTTTTTTGTCTCAATATGAGTGACTGAGCCAACACTGTAGAGAAATCAAACTACGGATTTAGTGCAGTATTTCATTGGATTGCTCAACTCTCACAAAATTTCTTTATCAGTTTTACATTGGAAACACATTCTTTTGCCACGTCAGTATAAACACCAGAATAGGTGAAGTGGACGGAAAATGTATTTTGTAGAAGTGTCATAACTTCCACTTAGCCAGGTATTTGAAGGCTGGATCCCATTCTGTCTGTTCAAAGTAGAGCCATTATCATCAGTAATCTTAAATACCTGCAGACCATCCAGTTCTTTTAGACAAGCTCAATAGACAGTTCTTCAGCCACTTACCATCACACCTATTTTCCAGATTTCAAATTACTTGTGTTATTTTCTTACCCCCTTCCAGTTTGCTAACTCTTTCAGCTGTGGGGGCAGTAGAACCGTTTTCCACAAACGGTCTCACTGAAACTGCGTTTTTTTGTTAAAGTAACTCCAACTGCAGCTTTCTATTTCCCTTCTTATTAAGTAAAAGGTAAATGTGCTACACAGTGATAAGCAACAAAAAATACAACATCAGTGATTCAAAGACCTCCTCAGGCAATTTCTTTCACTCTTGGACACAAGCTACTTAGATCATTAGATACTGAAAAGATAAAAGCTTACTTTCAATGTTTAATACTTTCAATATTACCAGTGAATACAGATGTTCAAAGATGTTTAAGCCTTGGGTAAGCAATTCATTAGCACAGGAACTTCTAAACCATACAGTATTTCTGTATCGTAACTGATTGACTTGGCCTGCATTACAGCATCAGATCTCACCTGGATATGACTTGGATTTTGCATGTACTTTCCAGTCACATTATATTGACACGTCCACATGAAAAAACTTCTACATTGCTGCATGTGCCATTACACCTGTGAGGACGGAATATGAAAGACTGGAAAGAGGGTAGATGTAGATTAGATATAAGGAAAAAACTCTTTACTGTGAGGGTGGTGAGGCACTGGAACAGGCTGCTCCACAGGCTGTTGTGGATGCCCCATCCCTGGAAGTGTTCAAGGCCAGGCTGGATGGGGCTTTGAGCAACCTGCTCTAGTGGGAGGCGTCCCTGCCCATGGCAGGTGGGTTGGAACTCGATGATCGTTAAGGTCCCTTCCAACCTTAACCATTCTATGATTCCAGGATAGCTGAAAAATACTAATAGTGTTTTAATTGCCATTTTAAAAGCACTTATTTAAAAAGACTAGTAGTAGGACATTTGTTTCAAAAGCGTACCACTTTTGACTGTGTCATAGCCAGGAGGAAGACTGTTGGTGTTTTTAAATGTTAAAGCAGTCCGACTGAGTCTCTTCTCTGGGAAACCACAGTTTTTTTAAAGAAATAAACCAAGCAAATATATTTTTAACACTAAGTAAGTTTTTAGCAGGAAATGAAGAAAATATTTCTATTCATAAAACAGTTTGCCTAAATCTCCGTTTCACAACCACATCAATGTAAGTATTTATCTTAGGTTTCAACAAGAAAATACACACACTAATACAGATAAAGTTGGATCTACTTTACAAGTATAAATTCTATTTCTGTATTCTGACTTAAAACCTAATTAATTGTTATTAAATTAATATTGAAAATGAATGTGGGCAGAGTTTAGGTGCTTTTAAAAATTTATTTGTTAAAACAAGACTTCCCTCAGCTATCACATTTCTTAAATCTTTTCTTCCCACAGGTTGACTAATTTTTCTCTCCATCACTCTGAAGTCTACTTGCACAATTTCTATCTGTGATTGAAAGAGAAATCCAACTCAAAGGCAGAACCACACTAAAAAGAGAGATTTGTATAGGAGTGTACTATGAAGAAACAAAGTGTTTATTTCAAAGAAAGTCTCTGCTTTCTAAATTACATGTTTTATTACTTGTCTGCCTACTGTAGCTTATTGACTGTCCACTACGTTGATGTGTAAAGAAAAGCATGTCTACTAAGCCCATTTAAAAAACTCTTGAAAACTTTAACAAAACTTCGTGCCCACAATCTCCATGAGAGGGCACCCTTATCTAACAACTGAATTTTATACAAAAAATAAATAAAAATAAAAAATAGAAAGGCCTCTCAAGCTTTAGGAGGGGAGAAAACCCTATAGAGAGTTTAGTGAGAGACAAAGCTATTAAGTTATCTTCGTTTTCATTTTAGTGCTGATAAGGCAAGCCTAACTGAAAGCATGCATTAACTCTATAATGATGTTTTCCTAAAATAACTTTGTTGAATTTTCCTCATTGCCTAAAAGTTAAAATAATGTAGTTAGGTTACCAGAATTACAAGGCTTTTTTAGAATTGTCTAGGTTTATTTAACCAAGAGAGACTTGCTAGCAGGAGCAATCAAGTCTAACTAACACATCCTCAAGGAAGAACATTCCCCCACCCCCTTTGTTTATCTTCTATGTTACCACAGTAAGGTCAGGTTTTCTAATTTTGTTGACAGGGAGCCAATATTGAGAAGACTGTTAGCTACTACATCTAGTTCAGTTACTACTGATATGTTTATGATGATGTCAGTGATAACATTTACATGGCAAAAGCCTGTAAACAGGGGATAAAACTATTTAATTTATAAATTGTCATCTTTGAATTGCCATGAAGATGTCTATCTAATTGCTAGACTGTCCAGAAGGAAGGAATGCCATTTGAAAGTGTCAGAAATGTACTTAGAATACATGTGTGCCTGTTGCAAAAAACTATTGCTCTGCCAAGAAATTTTAACATTTTCACTTATCGTCTCCACTGCTACTGATAACAAAATAATTTCCATTTACAAGAAATTTGCACTGGTTCTAACTTCCTCTGTTGACCTTTACATATTCTAGGTTTCTCTTTTGTTACAGGATACTTAAGATAGAGTTTGGGTACAGTGGATTGGACTGGTAGTAGGGCACTTGTTTCAAAACTCCATCTTAGTCAGGAGGAAGACTGTTGGTGTTTTTAAATGTTAAAGTGGTCTGGCTGAGTCTCTTCTCTGGAAAACCATGGTTCAGAACAGGACATTGAAATTTAGGCAGGGCAGACTTCGTCTCTGAGGATCCACTCAAATTAGATGAACAGCAGCTCTTTTAAGCAGCAGCTTTGCATACTTTGTACATGGCCAGTGAAAATTTGTAGCTGTAACTGCTCTGCATTTTTCCAAAGCAGGCTGTAGGTCTCATTTCATCCACTCAGAAACTGGAAAAAAAAAAAAAAAAGTAAAGCAAGTTGCCCTCTGAAAATGGGAGTCTTAGCAATTTGCCAGACATTGCACTAGAAATTTGTGCCAGCGGCAGAGAGAAAAATCCAGTTCCCCAGGGCAGCATTCGACCACTCTGCAGAAGACTTCTCCCTCTTTCTGCAATACCTGGCATCATCCACTCCACATCGCCAGCTTCTACAATACTTTTCACTGCTTTAGTATAACTCACTTATATAAGCTACATTAAAATTTCATACACATATATAAGCTATATTAAAATTTTTTTAAAAATTAAGAAGTACAAGTTCTGTTATAATTTTTACATGTTTTGTTCTGTTGCTTTAAAAACTGGGGTAATGAAACAATGGCTGTTAATCATACATTGAATCAGAGGCCTAGGAATATCTAAATGTAGTGGTTGGGATCTAATTTGGGCTCATGCACAGCTACTTAACAGCTGCTTTTGAAAAGCGTTGCTGAAGTTTTGCTTTAGGTGGATGAACCATACAGATTGATTCAATGATCATTTTGCACACACCTCTACAGCCTTTCTGTCAATCTACTGGAACTTAAACACAAATGAATTACATTATCACTCATCATCTCCATAACATGTTTACTTGCAATAATGGTTGAAAGAAGACTGAGAAACACTGTCATATAGAAATGTACTCTGGTTAAGAAGATAGGGCTGCTAAATAATAAACATCGTTGTTAAAGATTCAAGTATTAACCCACCATTAAATACTGCTATATACAAAAAAATAGAAGTTATCTTTTAAAGAATTTGTTTTAAAAAACTCCTTTGCTGGATCCACTTCAATTTCTCATTTTACTAGTTCTGAACATCACACATTTTCAAAAGGCAAAATATGTGTGAAATATGGTTATGCCTGGAATGGGGAACTTAATGCGGCGGTAGGATGCTTGTGTCTAAGACAGATATTTAACAAGATGAAGAGGATTCTAAAGTACATCTTTCATGAGTCATTGATTAGGTGTTTATGCAGAGTACAACAGGAATGGCAACATAACCCAAATAGAGGCCAGTAAATTTCAGCTCATGCAGTAGTCAGAAAAAAAATACTGGTGGCCATGGTACTTATGCAGAAGGGAAATAATCACCAGAAGAAAGTCACCATCAGACCTTAAGCTATCTACACACTGGTTTTGCGCCATTAGAAAGAGATTTGCCTCCCCTTAACTCCTAAAGAAATATTTTTAATAATAACTTTCAAATACTGACCTCTTAGGAGTATTTCATGGAGCCAGTGACACTCTTCTGCAGTTGCCCTTCTTGGGATGATTCAGGGGTACAGGGAGGGGTCCGACAGCTACATGAGTTGCTGGCATGTACATCAGTTTGCCCCCCAGCATTTCGGATAGCATTGTGCGTGCTGCGGCACGGTGCCTGCTCAGCATGAGCAAGAGCTGAGCACCCCACAGAAAAGACAGCAGTTACACATGGTAGGCTGCTGTGCATTTCGTGTCTGCATGTTCTGCCTGTTACATAGGTCTCCCCCAGAAGTACCAGATTTGCTGGGAAAACTCAGCACAGCAAACCTGTTCAGACCAATGGGCCTGGGCTTCTGGAGTGAGCACAGCTGTAAGGGACAGGCTGCAAAGTGCCATCTTCCTGGGATACTGACAGAAGAAGGAGGCAGGGGTTTTGGTTGGTTTTTTTTTCTTCTCCTTTAGTTTGACTAAGTACGTTTTTTCCCACTCAGGTGTGGTCTTAGCAGAGGCGGTTTCAACAGACCTTCTAAACAGGCATTTCAGACTGTCTAGGAACAAAAGGTTCTTCATGTGCTTGCAAACTCTGTCTTTTGCATTGTCTGGCTTTCTTTTGTAGTTAGTTTTGACTACACGTAACCAGGGACTAACTTTCCCTCTCATCTATTTTTAGAGGATGAAAACCGTTAGAGAAAGGACATATGTTGGCTGCCCTTTCAGAAAGAAGGGTAGGAGGCTAGGTAGAAATGTCCCCAACATCCATCCCAAGGGCGTAAGTCGTGCCCTGTTCTGACATGGGAAATTGTCACAAACTTCTACTGACTGATGAAAAGTATTTACTAGTATTTTCTATACACAATTTGTCTTGCCTTCAGAGTTATACCATTCCTTTGTTACTAAACCAGTAAACGCATTGCCAAACCCATTGCATTTTAGGTCATACCCAGTATTATCTACAGACATACACTATTTTTCTTCTGATTTTGTAAAACTTTAGTTACATGTGCTTTGCTCTGTGCATTTCTGTTTCTTTCCTTAAAACGAAGTCTGATCTGTAGCCATTGACTTGTCTATCTCCCTGTACACTCAAATTCCGATGTTAGTTACAGAGGTAGCTGCACTGAAGAGCACATTATCACTCCTGATTTATGTCGTGTAGATAACTCTTAAGAAGAGACTTCAGCCATTCCAATTAAATACCAAGGGGAATCTCTCTGAATCTGAATCACTGAACCATTTTTGTTTAATAGCAGTAGTTCAAAGAAAAACATCGCTTATTTAAGAAAAATAACATGGAAAGAAACCCAAAAAACAGTCATTTCCATGCCCTAAGTCACAGACATAATTCACAAAAGAGGAAACTTTTAAATCCTATGTAAATAGAATGGTAAATGTATTGAAAATTGGTTTTAAATGAGAAGGAAAGTAAAGTTGGATGACTTGACCTTGAATTGTAAATTAATTTTTAATTATAATTTTTGGTGTCACTGATTACTTTGAATTTATTTTCAAAAGCTGCAGGTTGTCTCTGCTGAATTTTAGGAATAAAATTACTGATTTTCACAGGAAAACCATTTTCATTCAAGCTAATATCATACTTAAGGATTATTAATTCCAATAGCTGCAATTTACTGCCAGGAAATCTGTCAAATGAAAGGAACTTCATGTCCCTGCTGTGTTGAGCTAAGCAACAGTTTCTTTACTGCCTGTTTTACCTTTTCTCACTTCCTTTTTTTTTTTTTTTCCTAAGCAGAATACTGCTAACTACTTTTTTCTGCCTTAGACTTTACTTGGCCTGATTTCTTCTTCACATTCTGCTCTCATTAGACCAGGATGCACATCAGTTACTTTAAATTGCCCAAATCCAATTGAAGTGAAAATTGGAACCATTCAACTCACAAGTCTTTTTGGTAGAGAAAACTGGCACTAATACTTATGCGTGTCTATTTGTTCCCTTAATTCTGAGACTATCACCTTTTCTGGACTAGTTGACAAGTTTTCCCTCTTTGCCATATGCATACACAATATACAAGCTAGGGCAGTCCTTTCAGCATCAAAAATAAGTAATTTTTAGAGAACTTTGAGTTTTTAAGGAGTATTTAAACTAGGAAAAAATATGCATGATGCAAGAATAAGGCCAGCAGCAGTTGACAGCCAATACTGGAGAATCAGTAGTATTTCATTCCCTTACACATATTTTATTTCCATAATTTTCCTTGATACACCTTTATGAAAAAATATGAGTATTAACACCTGGTAGACAACCACATGTGTAATATAGTATTTACATTAGTAGGACATAGTAAGTCTAACAAATTTGCTACTAACAGTACTATAAATATGAAGCACATTATTTGTTATTCAGGTTTTTTGTTTCACTTTCACTGAAGAAGAAAGAATTCAGAAGACTGTGCAAAACACCCAAGTTACCTGTGATGCCAACAGACAGCAATTGATAATCTACTTCATTTACATTTATCTCCACAGAGCTTATAGTAGTCATGGAAGGCATTGAACTGATTTTCCTGAGATAGAAAACGCTTGATTTAGAGCAAAGCAAGCTTTCCTTATCTCAAGGATAAGGGATAAGGGGGGACCTTGGGGAGGCATATAGTTCAGTCTCAATACTCACTCATTCTAACCAGAGATCAGAGATATAAATGGCGATGGTGCTTTTTGTGTCCACTGGAAGCTGACCTACGCTGCAAAAGTAGCGGCACTACATTTCTCAGTGCAGCAGCAGGCTGCAGTGATTATCCCATCTATCTTTAATGTTACCTCGAGTGCTTCCACGTATGCATTACAGCTGACAAGAGTACAACAGCAGGGCCATAAGGAGAATGTCAATAATGATAAAAAGCCACATTTGACCTACTTACCCAGAGATAAGTAGCATCTATTTTCAAGCAGCAAAAATGGATGACATACCTTATCTACATAAGCAAGACAGATAAAAATAACAGGAACTTGATAGGTGAGCTGAAAGGATTGCTATAAAGTTTGAATTTGGAGGAAGGTGAGAGAACGAAGACAGTGAAGAGGTAGACCCTTCCTTGGCTTATGACTTTCCTCTCTCGAGCACTGAAAATTTGAAATTCTCACTTTGTTCCACTCAATTCAGGCAGTAGGACAGGAAGCCTGAAGACAGGTGATTGGCTAAAACCTACCTGTGAGGCTTTACTGACCAAATGTGAACTTTACCTTCCTTTATTTGACTGTCAGGTATACTATACTACATATTGACAAGACTAATTATTTTTATCATATCACTAGGTACAGACGTTGATGACACAACTGTGACATTTTTGTTTGTTTGTTGCAGTAATTACTCCAACCCACACAGAGTATTCACCTCCATATAGCAGATCTAAGCTTTCATCTGTACGCCAGCCCTCCTCGCTTTTAGGGATTCTCAGCAACTGGAGATCTTCACAAGTACACTCATTTACTATTAACCTGGTCTTACACTTTCAGAGGGGAGCATACAAATAGATGAAGAGCAGACTCACAGGCTGTGATACAAAGAGTGTTCCCACATTAAAGGAAGCAAGAGCAACCAAGTCTGTTTCATAACAGGACTATGCTTTTAAAGGCCTAAGTATGGGAGAGTTTTTAGCTGGTTTGAGTTGCCTGCTAGTAACTGCAAGATGAAAGTGTCGAGAAAACTTAATGAGACACTATTTCTTAGCAGTCATTCTCCAGTAGGAATTTTCTTTTTAGCAAGGGCTTTCTAGTCCAGCTTTTGTTTCAGAGGCTGAAACCAAACAGAAAAAATGGAGCATTTGTGCTATGAATATAAGGGCAATTAGATGTTCAAAGGGGATTGCTGTGGTGCTGGAAAGCCTATCTTTTACCTGAGCATCCAGATTAATATCAAAGGATTATGATTGCTGAGATGCAGTTAGATGAAATAAGATCTTTTTTGTTTGTTTTCTTGTGCAGAAAGTTGCATTCAAGCATTCTGAACAGAGTGGTAATAATCTTTGATCTGTTTTGTGGATTTCTGTCATACTCAAATCAGAGAGTTCCCTTACTGGTACTAGATGATAAATTTCTCTGATCAGTGAAATAGTATTATTTTTGCAGCGAGAAGTATACACATTTATAAGAACACAAAACTAAACAATATCACTTATTTATCGTGCTATCAATACAGTATGAAAATTTGATTACATCACGAAAGAAAGAACAAATTGCAGTTCTTTGGCAGAAGGTAAACTGTATGGAGCAAGTTTGAGGGGACAAACCAGGAGGAAGACTTGAAGGAAAAGGAAAGAGCAATACACAAAAATGTTTTTGTAGGAAACGAGATGAGAAATCAAAAAAAAGATCCCTGTAATTGGGAGCCATTTTAAAAGCACACTGGAAGAAAAGTTCAAATTAGATCTGGTCAGACTTTTCAAATTTCATTCTGCTGGCAATGTTTTCATTCTGAATGAAAGGAAAAACCCAGAAATTGTGAAGCGTCCCATGTGTAGGAAATTTAGGCTGTTTGATTTAATTTAATTCAATTTCATTTAATTTCATTTCATCCTATCCCATCCCATCTCTGGAGCTCCTTCTGCTGATTTGATGCCTGGCACCCATGAAAATCTACTAGCAGAGTTCCTGATCCTGGAAAAAATGCACTATTGAGTTCTTAATATGGCTGTGATCCCTAATCTGCAGAACAGTGCATCTACAACTACAATCACATCACAAGCAAGAGTACCAAGACACCTGCTGTGAAGAAGGCAGCCTAGAAATGGAGAACAAAAGATTAAAACAAAGCTAAGGATGGAAAAGTCTTCACTGTAAGATCACGGCAGCGTGAATCCTCCAAACACTAAAAGTTCTGGTTCAAGCTTCTATGCTGGAGAAGTTCTTCTTGAGTTTTTGCAGTAACTATAAGTAGAGGTACATGTAGTACGTACTCAGCAGACGGAATGCAAATCTGCCTACGGATTTACCAAATAAAACCTGGAACAAAGGAAAAGCCCCCAATCTCTGCGGAAAATAGTACAACTTAATTCACTCTCAATGGCTCTGGTAAGCAGAATCTAATCATCATTTTTGTTACAAAGGCCTCAGAAGATAAGATTAACCAGTTTCTTATGAGCCATACTATTTAGCATCACATTTTGATCATGAGATTTCACCTCCCCAGCAATTCAGGCTGCATAACATCCACTGTCCATTTAACCAAAATGGACTATCTGATGATGGATACTTTTAAACGGAGTTAAATTGACCGTGCAGCTGTTTAAACACTGAAGGCACTCAAGTGACTGCTTAAGCCATTATTGCTAAAAGTACTGCATTCTGAATCAACTCTAACTAGAAAAGAAGTTGTATCTTTTACATGATTTCCATGAAACGTACATACTGAGGCAGAGTTACAGGGTGGGTACCTCTGTGAATATGGTTTGTAGAAAAATTATTAAAAAATTATACATTTTAAGTCTCTTTTGGATCACATTTTCCCCAGCATTTCCAGGTCTCTGTTGTGAATTTTTCGTAATGCCTATATTGGAAATGTAATGAATTTGATCTACCTGGAACGGAAAAAAAAAGTATATTAAGCAACAACAAACCCACTAGATTTTACCCTGCTTATGATTTGACATTCTTCTAGAACAGTAATGGGCAAGATGCTTTGATAATTTCATTGTGTTATTTGCAGAAAGTAGAAGTATTTTGAAGCAAAACCAGTCTTCACTGAGAAGCATCCATGTTAGTTGATATTTCTCATGAAAAAAACTGAAGTTAAAAACTCCTTCTAATTTGCTTATACTATAAAGAACAGAATTTTGATGTCATTTCTGATCTTTCCCTTTTCTTTGGTGTTTTTTTCTTTTCTTTTTTTTTTTTTGTGTTTTTGTTTTGTTTTGTTTTGTTTTGTTTGTTTGTTTGGGGTTTTTTTGTTTGGTTGGTATTTTTCCAAAGCCAACTTCTGACTTCAGATTGCATGATTGCATTACCTGGTGATTATGTTCAAATGTCTTAGGGAGGAAGGCTGCTAAAGTAGCTTTTATCCTCCTTTCTCCCACAATAATTCTTCTGTTATGCCTTACATAGCAGGGCTGCTTTTGTCATGTCTCTTGACATGTAGTGAAATAACCTGACAAGGGAATCTTGCAAGAGAAGGAAGAAACTAGGAGGACCAGGATTCTCCTTTGAGGTCAGGACTAAGCTCACAGCCAGCTAAGAAAACAGCCGGTGTATTTAGTTTAGCAATACTATTAACAGCACATATACTTGAAAACAACTCAGAACAAATGCTGGTTTTGTTACCTTCATATTCCTCACAGGAACATAATTATACAGAATTAATTCCCCTACTCTCTGATATAAATGATGACCCTCCATTAATCACTCAGTTTTACACGTGTTTTTGGATATGGGTAAACCGCGTAATTCTGTTTCTCTGGGAAAATTATGGTTTAAATAATAATGAAACAACATTTTATAAAAGATACATTTTCTTGATTTGTTTTACTGTCATGAAATGGCTGACTACATGGAAAATATATGCAGTTTGTCAAATTGCTTTCTAGTTCAAAAAAATGCAACTGTTATTCTTTCTGATTAGTGCAATAACAAATATCTTTGCTTTTAGCCAGAAGGGGTTATCTAGGGTCTAGCTATAAGGACAATAAGGGGCCACATAGAAATTGACTTTCTGCAGCAGCTTTGTAAATGTTCAGAATTTTAATAACACCTTTTTTAGATTAAATAGTTTGGAATATAAATGAAAATCTCTAATATGTCTGCATAAAAACTAGTATTCTTGCCTACAAAATACATATAATTTCTTATTTTTTAAAAATAGAATTAAATAAAATATAGTACAATTATAACTAATGAATATTAAAGATAATATTGACAATTTCAAATTTGAAATTGAGACATTTCAAAATTTCTTAAATTGTCACATTATCAATTTGTCTAATTTGAAATTGTCAAGTTCTTTCTTATTGGTGGCATGGTCAAATGGATTTGATGTGAGATACACAAAGTACTTTGCGTTCATCATGTACTCAGTCGTGCACCATAACTGCGTGGGCAAAATGGCTCCTCGGGAAGACTGAAATATTAAGATCGGCAATGAAAATGGAATAAATTTATAAAACTTACAGTGGCAGTCTCATCATATTATGAGAAAAGAATAAATTAATATTGTGCCATTTCTTTCTCCCCTCACAGTCTTCGGCACAATAATGAAGTGTTAGAGTCTTTAATATACAGAATTGGTAGGATGCTAGTCAGTCCCAATTCAGTTTCAGAGGCTTTTATGAACAATGAGGTAAGAATAAACCCATGATAGGCTTTGACTTTAATTAGCAATTTGAGATGTCATACAGTATGTTGGAATATGGTCGTACCCTGTCACGGTAATAGTTGTGAGAATGACAGATATCACAGACAACACTAATTTGGTTCTTTTTGCATTCTGTAAAGAGGATAATAATGATATTGTTTTGGGGGGCAAAGAAAAAGAACCTGTTTACAGATGTCAAACCTTCCAGCCTTGCAATCTGCTTTCCCATAAAAAGCCAAAGCAAACCAAGAGAAAATACTTTGAAATGAGGTAAATAGTACAGCAGAACTTTTAACAGCTTTTCAGAAACACACAAAACAGCTGCAATTTGGTACATAAAACTAATGGTGCACTCTTGACTCCCAGCTGCAGAGCAGACAGATGGCAGCACACGGCCATACATTTGTGAAATGAAGTAGAATTTCAACACTGACCTTCTGAACCAGGATCCCAGGGGCTCACAGAAATTTGGTACAAGTGTGACAGCGTGTCTCACCATGGCTTCATGGCCTATTTACAGGTGAAAAAAAAAAAAAGGCAAAAAAGAAAAAAAAAAAGCTGTTCACTGTCTTTACTGGTACCTTTTGAGAATAAAAATATAGGTAACTGGAGAACAGATTGCAAGAATGAATGATAAACCTGACATAAAACAAAAACGCTGTTTATAATACCCCAGATATATAAACACAAAGATATATTTATTATTATATTTTTAAGTGGGATATCTGTCTGCATATTGTCTTACGAAAAACAGTTAAAAATGTAGACTAACATACAGTTTCAGTTTGAATTCAGACATTTAAAGGGTTGTTTTCTTCTGAGTGTTGATACTTATACATGCAAATTTCCAGTAACTTCAGCACATTACACATCTAAAACAGGAATTATATTCATGCTGGTGACTTTCCAAACAAGAAGGACATGTGCAAGCATGTTTAGGAACATCACACAAGACTCGATCTCCAGTAGAATTTTGGCAAGAACTTGCCGCAGAAACTTTTGATAACTCCTATATGAGCAGAAACAATACTTTATGGCAAAAAAAAATTAACTTCTATTCTGAGAGCAGAACCCACATTGTTTAGAAATTACTCGAATACATGAAGTTCATAGTGTAAAGCAGATGAATAGTAAAAACTTAAAATGACAGAATTTAGGTCATTGTCCACATCTACCAAAGAAATACCTCACCATTTACTGGAAGATTCCTAACACATGGCCTCCCTGAGAAGAAAGTTCATGCTGGTATAACTGGACATGAAGGACCTCTGCAGCAAGGATTTCCGAGCAGAAACTGTAAGGGGGGACAAGGAGTGTGCTATAGTTATACAAATCTACAGGTTGAAGGGAAAATAGTTATCCTGTGTTGTCAAAAGACTATCATCTGACTGGAGAAGTAGGGAGAGCATTGCTGGGTTCTCCTTTATCTGATAATACCTAAGTCCAGTCACACAAAATCCCTGCAGGAAGGTAGGATAAAGTTCAGTTGTTGAAGCGAATGTTCATTTTGCACAGAACAAAGTTTCCTTCGTATGCCCAGATTACTTTGGTTCAAAATGGTTGGGTTTCACAGACCCAAGGGAGTTATTTCTATTTAGTATAGGAAAGCATCCTATATACTGAACCTTTGCTTCAGTGAATATGTATGCAGAAGTTGTTCCTCCAAGATCATTAGTTATCAAGGAGTTTTCATATTATGGTCCTGTTTTTTGTCACCCAGCACTCAGTCTCTTCTTCAATTTAGCCTGGGAATAGTTAGGGAAATGAATTCCATCTCCCTTCTTCAAGGCAGTCCTTGTCTTCAGTAGGACAAGTAGCTTGGGGAATTTGCTCAACTTTGCTACATCTTGAAAGACCATAAAGTAGATCAGATACTTCTCTTCATAGCAGTCAACAACAAATGTTTAAAAGCATCACTTCCTTTCTCCAGCAGCTGCTAGCAGGATTAGTGGGGCCTCTGGCAACATAAGACATAGGGTGTTAACCTCCATGTTAGACTGTATTGATGCAAAAAAGTTATACTGCATAAAGGCTGTGTCACCCAGAGAACACAAGGTAAAAAAATTAAGGTGCATATTATTTTAAAGGTATGGCATTATTTTAAAAAACTTAAAAGGAAAACCTTTTAAACCTTCAACCTTTACCAAAAAAATCTGAAAAAAAAGACGGAGTCACAGGCTCCCCCAAAAGCATCCTCCTCAAAGAGTAGTCCTTGCTCTGCTGGGGAAGAGATGGGGGGAAGGAACTCTCAAACCTGCATTTCCCAAGCCTCAGGCACACATCTTCGTAGGTTAGACAGAATTCAGTGCTTGCTGAGCAAGCAAGGCAATAAGAAAAGATTCCTCTGGTCACCAGCAGATGAAAATGTGAAAAGTTTTGAAAGACAACAAGAATAAAGTTTTCACAAAGAAGGGAGTCAATCATCATATGTAAGGTATAGGCTATGGAAATATGAATGATAGCATACTGCTAGCACCTTTGTTTTCAGGCTTATTTCTTAAGGATATTAAGAAATACTATTCACTTGAGTTTTTGCTTCCCTGCCCTCCTCCCAGTGATTTTTCAAACCCATTGACTACTCTCTGCTAGATTTGATAAAAGTAAACCTGTTTGCTATTAAAAGTCTAAAAGTTTCAGGCAACTAAGAGATATGCAGAAAGGACAGATGTTATTAGTGCCCTCAATGAGAGAAATACTGGAGCCTGGGCACAAGAGCTATTAGACACCAGAGCATCCAGATGGGACAGAACTGTTACAAATATTTAGTTAAAGTTTGTATCTCGTTCAAAAGCAAAATAACATAGAAAGCCTTAATAGGTTAGGCTCTATTATTTCCAGTATTCAAAAAACCTACTGGAAACGCCCTTTGGACATTATACAGCTTTTGCATATATTGAACATGGTTCACAGCAATAGGTATGTAAGTATTCATGTAAAATAAATGTATAATTTTTCAGATAATTCAGATTTGTACACACGGAGTGCAAGATGAAACAGACAGGCTGAGATTCCTTTTTTGAGAGGAATCGTCACAAGAAGAAAGACAACTAGAAGTACCATTTTCTGTTCCATTTTCCATCAGTTCTGGTTTCAGCCCAGTGACCTGGATGTCTCTCTAGGCACTCAAGTCATCACTGTAAATATATTCTGGCTTATTTGGCATGGAAGAAAAGGGAAGAAAGACTCTATATGACCTGTTGCTACAGCTGTGTAACAATTAAGAAGAAGAAAATTTGGTTTCAAATCCACAGACTATAGTGATTTACAGCTACTGTGCTGTTTAGGAGATTGTCTTTGGGAATAGACCTGTTCCATGTTTTTGGATGTCAGGATTAAATTACTTTTATTGCTTTGGGAATCCTCATCCTTAGATGCAACTGTTTCACACTTGCATAAAGTTTGGAATGAGTCCTGAGCTAATTAATCTTCATGGTGTCATTTAAACTAACCAGTTGAATTTAATGCTAACTAAAGGCTTTTCCAATCTGTTTGCCATAATGCAGGCAAAACACAGGTAACAATGTCAGCCGCTGGATTCCTGTATCTCGTTAGTTGATGGGTTGGTTATATTTTTAAGGTCATTTTTTTTAGCTAGGGATTTACATTATACGAATGAAAAGACATTTCATTAAGTACTTTGAGTCCAAGTCTGCTACTCAAGTTGCCCTTCCTAAGTCAGGCTTTTCAAAGGTAACTGCTGTTGCCTTCTGCTTCCCGCAGACATGCAGCACAGCTAGTTTGCTTTTCAAAGCTTTCCCAGCTGAGCATGTGGTTCTGAAAGCTCTTCATAAATGGCAGTGTAGTGTTTCTCAGGCTGTCCTCTCCTGCTGACAGGAGCATGCTTGGAAGAAAGACTTTGTGGCTACCCTGATTTCCAGATTGGACATGGGTGGCCAGTTCTACTGAAATACACCTCTGAAATCAATGCGAGTCCTCCTTCTTCATCTTTTAAATAGACATAAACTCTGAACTGCAGGATGGGCAATTCAAACGCACAGTGAAATGGGGTTAGATGGTAGGTAGAATTCAGCTGAGGCTCCTCCATTATTACCCTAAATGCATAGGCATTTGCTTCATAGCAGCGTATACTCAAAACCTGTTCCATAGATTGATGTTATCTATGTCCATTTCTACAGTAGCTGTAATTGCACCTTTATGAATTCTTGCCTGTGGCATGACTTCAGGGAGATGAAGCAGGCAAGATAGAGAGGTAGGGAAGCTGCCTGTATCTCCAGAACTGCAAAGAAGGTGGCATGGACATACACAGAGGTGAAATAATGTGAAAGAAAAAAAGAAATCCAAAGCTATTAGAGCATTAGTTGGATTAGTCATTAAAATTATTCATAGTCTGTCCTATTTCTATCAGTGTATCTGTGTAAATGAGGAATAGAAAGTCAGAATTTCTACAACAAAGCTTATACATTCACTTTCCAAATATCCTTTCTTCAGGCCAGTTGCACCAACATAGCAGGGGTGGGGGGAGGGACTTTGTATTCCTTTGCAGTAAGTGGAATATGGAATTGGTCAAGGTGACACTTTGGATAGAACTGGAATTCTTTAGCATACATCTTATAAAGTGCATAGGATAAGAAAACAATTTCAATGTCATTTCTCAGCTGGCTGCTAAATTATTTCTGCCAATCAGCCTAATGAATGCACTGGGTTACATCTGTAGTCCTTATTTATATAGTTAGATTTAGAATCCCCCTCATAATCCTCCTTTAAATTAATCCCCATTTATGTCCTCATTTTAATTGCATATCTCTCAGATGCCTATTTTGTATTTAAGAGAGCAATCCAAAAATGAACCATGAAGGAAGCAACAACACAGAAAGAATATTTCACAAGAGACTATTTTGAAACATATTAGTAAAAAAATACAAAAGCGAATTTTTTCCTGGTGTAGTTATCATGCTGTAATTCCTGCATGAATTGAAGACTGAGGTAGCCTATATATGCTCTGGTATGTGAACTACCCTAATTCTCTTAGGAGGGCAATGTCATGGTTCAGAATCATAATACTGCAATATCTTTGCTTAACTTCTTATGGTCATCCATAAAAACGTCTAAATAATTAAGTATATTTTAAAGTAATTATGATGATGTGTCAGAGGAGGATAACATTACCTAAGAACTGTACCAAATCCCTGACGCCGGCTCTGCACATAAGCCAGCAGACTTTCAAATCTCACAGGCCTGTTCCTTGAGTGTGATTGATGAGCATGGCAGTCAGGCAGTGGCAGGATACACAGGCTGTCTGAGCAGCATGACAAAGAGGGAGCTGAACTGGATTGGAGCAGAAGCATATCCTGGAAGGACTGGGTCACCTCCACAAAAACTAAAATGGTGCTTTCTGCCTGATTTTTGTCGCTGCAGCCATCATCACGATAACACGCATTTTTTAAAGGAGCAACATTTTTTGAAAGAAGCAACATACATATTTACATATGTAGAAAAGAACTTTTATGTCACAGGTTATTTTGCATTCTTTAATATACCTTACTTGTTTCTTACTATTCCTACTTGATGGCATTTCATTATGTGCCTGGCCATACTGAAACACTGCTGCCACCTTTTGAAATTCTCTTAACTGTAGGCATCTTCCTCTATGGATTCATGGCCAAAGCATTTTGTACTTGAGGTGGTAGTATGAATCTTACATCTATATTTATGAATGAAGGCATGATGGTATAGTATCTGTGCAACCATTTTGTTAGTAGCAGAGATGCTACTATGTAGACAACAGGACAAAGAGATAAATTTAAAATGAAAACAAAGGACTGGATTATTTGGGTAGTTACAACATGTATTACTGCCGTAAGGAAGTAGGGTAGAGTGAAGACTGTTTTCCTTCCTTTGATGTTGGGAATTATACATAACATCACTTTAAAATAGTAGAATCACACAACAAATTTTGTTCTTCTGGCTGTGTCAGCTGTTTCAGTGCTTTGGCCTGAAAGCCATTTTTACAAAGTATTTAAGTGAAGAGGCCGAGTGATGAAGACTGTAGATGAATCTAAAGACAGACTAACAGCCAAATGTACTTTTCTTGACTGAGTAGTCACCTACAGTATTTGGTTGTATTTTACCCCTTAAAGCATTTCATATAGCTAGACTGGATTAATTTTTTTTCTTGCTACCCTCTTAGAATAAATCAACAGAGACTCCTCATGGTTTTGGCACCAGTTCAAAAGTGACCTAACATTTTCAAGATATATGAAAAATACAATTCACATGCTGTATATTTCTTGAATATCTTTCCAGTCAATGAGGTTATTATATATGAGTGTTATGAAAAAATTAGAATGCTGTACATAGTTACAACTGGGTGGAGATGCACTTCCTTTTAAATTCCCCATCCCAATTTAATAGCAGAAATATTTTCTCCAGGATATAACTTTTTAGCCTGCAAAGTAAAACTATATTTGAGATTTTATCTTATTTTATATCTGGAAACAAATAATACTACTTAAGCCATCCTCATCTTTCAAAACTCAGTCTATCATCCTGAATAATTATATCACTCTGATTATCATACTATCTCAGAATCTGTTTAATAGTAAAAGCAATTATAGACTACTCATTTGAAAAATAGTATATTAAAAATTCAGTTAGAAAACTAGTGAGATACAAACTCTTAATTTTCCATGGATTAATTTTTTTTAATTATTATTCCCCTACTTTTATACTTTGGTAGTTATAGAAATATTGTAATTACTGTCAGCATCCAATAAAGCATTTTTAAGTACTTTCTTGAAACTGAAAATCATCCAGTTTGTAGCTCAAAAATTTGCAAAGGAAGATGAAGAATGAACGCAATGATTCAGAAGTTATTTAATATTCACTTGTGATATTTTGGCTACCAGCAGAAAATTCTTCCAAATTACTAAGGGCATTTCATAATTCTTTTGCAGAAGTGCACACTTTCCATCTTAAAGATTCGATATATTTGTGAACAGTGGTAATTTAAAATAACCTTTCTGTTTCAAATCATCCATATTAATTTTATATCTAGTGTTGCATGTGTCTTAACCTTGAAGTAATGGCTGTTGATAGAAGAGCTGTAGGACGTCTATAGAAAATGTAAAGCCATCAGGGGAATGTTTTAGGCTCAGGCTTAGGCTGTGCTTCATAACTATATTTCTCTCAAAAAAGAAGAAAAACAAGTACTTCTTGCTGCAATCAGCATGTATTTTCCATCTTGAATAAGATGCCCAATTGAATTTCCTTTTTGTGTGAGTACCATCACCAACGCTCTCCCCTGGGTATAGAGAATACAGTAACTTTTCGTATCAGAATTTAATGTACAGCTTTGTACTAGTGTAACTCTACATGGTTATGATTAATGACCTACCTATTGAATTTTCGTAAGGGTTGGAAATTCAATGAATCAGGTAAAATATTGGCTCATTGAAGTCAATAACCCAATTCCCATTGACTTAAGAAGTTTCAGAATTTCCCCCACTGTCCTTTGAATTCACATTGTTCTGGATTATTCATTTGTTTGAGTATTCAGGAGATGATATGAGAGAGGAAAAATATGTATTTTTATCTATTCATGTTCTTTCACATAAGCTGCAAACAGTTGCTGTTTCTTAAGCATACATAAGTGTTCTTGCAATGCACAACAAAATCTGGATTTCAAATATCTGTCGAAGTCATGTGAAAGCAACACACTGAGTTGATACTTCCCTTATAATACTTTAGATATATACACAAATAAATGTATCTACAAATTGCAGTAATTATTTATTCACACATTTAAACATAAAAATGTGGTTTGAATATTCAGTTGTGCCATGATCTGAAGATTAGAAGTTTAATTATTTTTTAAGCCTGAAAATTCTTTAAACGCTCCAGTAGAGATGGCAGATCAAAAATAGTTTTCAGTTCTTAAATAAATAATGGTTGAATCACTTTTCCACATCTAGTAAATATGGAAGTCTAATACTAAGCAAAAGTAAATGTAATACTAAGCAATACTAAAAGAGGTGAGAAATATAAATGTGACAGAAAATGCCTTTCAGCATGTTTTTTCCTTTGGCACATTGGGTGGTGTCAGCATTGCAGAGCCAGAAGCAGGGCTATATGGACAGAGCTACTTTCTCTGGCAGTAGGATTCTCTTCTTGCACATCAGCATGCTTGTATTGTTCACTCTCTATGACAACATGGGCACCAAATACACAAATTATAAAAATAAATAAATATCAACCCCAACTTGATTCAACATTACTATCTGATGTTCTATATCCACTGAAGTCCTTTGTCTTCAGATGTTTCTGCACTATTGGATCCTTATATTTGCCTCCATTAAGTGTACTGGGTTTCAGAGTGATCCACTTAATGTGGCAGTGTGTCCTACTAACTAAAATTCCTAATTACAAAAAAGATTGCCAAACATGAAAAAAGGGCAAAAAATACAACTTTTAAGACAGAAAGAGACAGGGTTTATGCTTAAGATGAGCTCTGTGGCTTCATTTTCCTGTAGGTAAAACCAGCATTTACACGCAAACCTACTATAAAGACTTTTTTGTGAGACTCAGTATCTTAGGTCCAAACTGTAAACTGTATTAAGTTGTGTTTTAACCATCTAAGGAAAAATTTAACAGGAGCAATTAGATAAAGCTTTGATCGCATGGAAAAGAGACTGATCCTAAATTATACTATACAGTAAAACAAGTGCTCCATATCATCACAATAACAATAAATCTCTGCTGTTTGACTACACTGAACTCCAGCAGCATTACCTAACATATCTATTTCTGTCTCTAGTACATCAGTAATGGTTGGTTCAGTGCTGTCATCAGAAGTAAGGTGCCAGAGCTGCAAAAAAAGATTTTTACCTGAGCAGCATGATTGTATCAGGATTTGAATGCATGTTCCTCACAACGAAATGCTGGATTTTTCAGTAGAGAATCATATCAAATAATGTGCAGAAATATGTATATGTACATGTGCAGTTGACCCAGAATAGCAAAACATATAAACAATAATTTGTAACTGTAACTATCATATAGAGTAGATTAGCAGCTGAAATTGTAAAAAAGCATACTAGAACCCTGACAGCAGTCTTAGAGAAGATATCCAAGGAGGTTTGCCGAATCCCATTTTATGCTTTCACTTGCAAACCATATGAACACAGAGATAAAAAGCTGTCATGTTTCATCTTCCCTCCAACCTGACCAGGGCTAATGAAATTCTGGCTATCAATAAAACAAAAGGGTGATTGAATTTTGACACTCTTCTTGTGAGAGTGAATAATAAAACAGAAAGCCTTCATCTTTGACCATGCTCCAAGAGAAACTCCTCCTGCATTTTACGTTAAATTAATGTTTGATGTCATTCCATTTAAAAATTGGTGATATACACTATCATTTGGTAATAACAATTTCATTTCAATTTGATTAGATGTGCTTCAGCTTATTGTCACATTCATTAACTACATTCACTGCAATGGGAGTGTAACGCTAATCTGTTTGTTTGGATTAATTTCTCACAGCGAAACAACCTGAGAAGAAGTGCTCTTTCTGGGTTCTATAGATATGTAACTTGACAAAATCGAGTTCTGAATCAAAAGTTTGAACTTGAGATTATTGTCCCTGCTGTTAATGTAGGTATAAAAAAAAAATGAAGTTCCGACAAAGTAAGGCTGATGGTACTTACCATTAACTATCATGATTCACAAATTGATTTTCTGGCCTTACATATCTTTAAAAAACAGTTGGGCTTTTTAAATATCAGCTTATGAAAAATAATGGTGAGTAAGACTGAGATTCAGAGCCTCCCAGCAAACATTCCTGCCATGATCTAGTTCTCAAAAGAACACATTTACAATATGAACTCCTCAATTTTGTTTTGCTGCTGCCATTGTTTGTGAAAATCCTCAAGACTCCTAGGAGTGTTCTTTTCCTGTATTTACAAGAAGATTCTCACCCTTCAGCATTTCTTTTGCAACTGAAACTAATAGGACTTTCCTTTATAAGTACACAGGCAGTACGTATCTGCATCACAAAATACGTCAGTCATATTTTTTTAGTCAAAATATGAGTAAAACTGATCATAGGATGAAGTTAACTATTTTAGATGGCCCCAGACCCGTCTTCAAAATGAGACATAAATTCTAGGCTACTAAAGTTTCAGCATTGCATGTATAAGCTTGAAATATCGCATGTCTGGGTGAAGGAGCGCTTTAAGGAGAACCTCATGTATGTCAACATCTTCTGATCTTAAATGCTAACTCAAAACCCTGTTAGGAAAAGAGTACCTTCCCAATCTGAACTAGCCATGATCTTACCAGAGGGTCATTATGAAGGATTCTCAAAACAAGAGCCACAACTTAAATGTTGATTATCTTGAAGCTAGGTATTTCTGTGTTAAACTGGGAAAAAATAGCACAGAAAATATAAACAAAGGATGTTTGGATAACAATATACAATGTTTACCAAAAAAGCTAAACATAATCAAAACCATTCTTGTGAATTCTCACTCAAACACGAATTGTTCCTGATCTTGTAAAAACGACTTTAAATTTTATTTTAAAATTAAAAATTATTTGAAGAACCAAATGTTGATAAAAAGTTAAATTTTAGGAAAACAAGGCCAAATAGAAAACAGAGGCAGGTCATGCAATGACAATTTATATTTTAATTACAAATTAACTATACCAAACTGTAATCTCATCTTTTCAGAGAAAAGCACCATAGGGCTCTTAGTACTTTTATTCCAAAGCAACAGCTACCTTAACTCTTTTTACAGGCATGTGCACTTACTCAACCACTGACTGCCACAAGGTGTCCTCTCTCAGTAATTGCTCTGTAATAGAGCCAGGGAATAGCGCTCCCCTTTCAAATGTTGGGGGGTTTTTCTCCCATTAAATTACAATCTCAATATCTGAATTTAAATTACTTTCTCCTCTATTATACTCATTTAATTCTACTACACAGGTGTTTGAAAGTGATTTGGAAAAATACTTAGATGTCTGAACATCTGGAAATGAAGTTTATACATTGCCACGTTACCATTGTACGGTAAGGTATAAGCTTTTCTCCAGATTAAAAAATGTACAGCTATAGCTATGTAGATTCTGTGGAGTTTACAATTTTAAACAAAGGCATTGAGCACCTTCTTAGTAAAGGGATCACCAGAAGTTCAGATTTGCCATAATTGTTTGGGTTTTTTTTTCAGATAGCCATCACTGCATCAATGATACTTTGCATCTATTGGGAAGGGTTTCTACTCAGCCAGGAAAGCAGTCTTTCAGGCCTCTGCTTCTTTTTGTTGTTGTTTCAGTATTTATGTAAGTTCAAACTGTGCAAAGTGTGCTGGGTCTGAGTTCTCACTGTTTGCTTTGATACCCCTACTTGGTCAGGCCGGGCCCTATTCTTTCCCCAAAACTCTAAAGATCTCACAAAGTAAACATTGCTCAGGACTCTTTCACTTGAAATTATATCCCACCTAATAAGTTCAATTTTTATGCAGAACAGATTGAGCATGCTAGGAAGGTTCTTTACAAACCAACATTTGGTGCAAGTAGAAAAGGGACAAAGAGAAATAATAGGAAAATCTGCAGGGCTTTTAGTGATGGCAAACAAGAATTCATTCAAAGTCTTATTCTAGCCATAAGCTGTTCCCAGTGGTATTTAAGAGGGGAGAGTGGGAAAGGAGGGATCAAATGTATCTAAGAACATACATTAAGGAGAAAAATTATCTATACACATCAGACCTACTAACAGCAAGAGTAATTTAATTTTTTTACTATAGGCCTTGCTATTTAGATTAATATTACTCTTCTGCACCACTCTGCAAAAGACTCCCATTGGAGACTGTAAAAGAAAAAATGCAGTTATTTTTTCCTGTCACATCCATCTTAAGCCCACTGGCCAACAGGACAGAAAGACTACTAAAAGCACCTGTGAACTTATAGTTTGTTCCTTGGTATTTAAAAGCAATATATCCTGAATCAAATTTCTTCATTATGAATTTAACTAAATGTCATAGGGAGTGAGGGAAAGTGTAAACACAAAAATAATGAGCTTCCCAGCTTCTGGTGGGCCCAATGACTTATAGCATTATCTTTCAAGTTACAGAAAATCAAGCTTTGAGTTACAGTATTTCCTTCACAGTCATTAAGGGGTGTTTGTATTTTGAGTTTAAACTGCAAGCTGTTTAACGCAGGAAAAAAAAGAAAAGTATTTCAGTTTTTCCACTGTCAAGAGACAACACTAAGACATTTTCTTAGGCCTCCTGCGTATTGAGTTGTCTAGGGTGCAAAACTGAGATTAGTACCTACCGTTGTAAAGGGATTTTGGGATGCTAAGTGGCAAAACAGCAAATCTAGGGGCTTTAAGGTCATGAAGCCTGTTGTGTAATACAGTCACTCTGACACCATAGTTACTGTTATTACAAAAGTCAGAACCAATGCATGCAGCCAACCAACATGCAGAACATCCTGCATGTTAAGACCAGTGTTCTACCTAGACTTAGAAAATTACGTTTGGTTGCATAAAGGTTCTGAACAGCAGCCACACCATCCATTAGGATGGAGAGAGGTGTCTAAAACCAGCAACTGAAGCATTGCGATCATTGGTCCGGATGTAGATAAGCTGCAGAGCCAGTCCCTTAAAAATTAGGATCATGTCTTGTAAAGTCAGATATGGATCTTTGATGCTATGCTTTGCTTTCCAAGTTTGTTCTGTGTGGCCAACATCAAGCAATGCCTCATTCTGTTGGTTTGCAGGTAACAGGTTGAAGTATTAACATGTGGAAAAGTCAAACCTTCAAGAAAAAATTAAGCATATTGAAGGCTCTTGTCTCATGTCACTTTCTCAGTTATTCTGTATCTTACAAAACAGTGTCACTTTGTCAAACATTTTGTGTTCCTTCTTATGTCTGTTTCTCGAAAATTTCAAAGACATTTTAACAGTAATACACAATGATCAGATAGACATCTGTCAAGCCCAGACATACCAGAAGCAATGATTTCCTGTGGCTGGTTTGGGACAGGGTGATTGATCAGATATTCTCTTTTGCTGTGACCTCCTGTAGAAGTCACAAGCAGAGCGTTTGCAGACTACATCTGCATATTCATCCTCAGCCAATTTCAGATCTCTTAAAATTCAGAACAGTCCTATATGCATAACAGAGAAAGCTACCATGGTAATGCAGATCCTGGGAAAAAGAACAGCCATATTTTTTCTAGTAACAATATCACAAATATATTGTAAAAGTAATTCCAACACTTGAGCCAATACTATATCGTTAAGTATCAAGTGCAGGATTTTCAGTTCTTCTTTACTTTGGCAAAGCTTTTAAAAATCTTATCCACCATGTCTCATTGTGTTTTTCATTTTTTACAGTCTTTCTCCTTGCTGGTATTGCTGCAAATATGAATCATAAAATGGGTTTGCATAGTATTGGGGTTTTGTTTTTATTTTTTCACATGCAAGGTGAAACCAAGTGCTTTAATTAAAAAAAATATTAACTATTAAAAATGTGACTCACTAAATCCCGAAGCTCTTAAGTAATTCAAAATTAGCTCATATACTACTTTGGACAGTAAAGATTATGGGAATCAAACATTATTTGTCACTTACCTTAGTGGTAATATTTCAGGTGACCAATATTTGCCAGTACTCAAAGACTGTGTGTCCCGGCTACTGCCATTAGTGAGGCTGTCATTCAGCCATTCATTTGGGCATACCTGTAATTTTAGACATGGACCCATTGAACCCAATTTTTGCGTGAAGACAGCAAGGTAATTCAAGACTTTGCTGAATTAGAACCTAAAAGAGTTTCATTTCAATCTACAAGAGCAACCATTAGAGACACTCTAGTTTAAATCACTTACAAATAAGAATTTTAACATATTTACATCCCTTGTACTTCTTGTGGCTAGAAAAAAACTGATCCTCAAGACACAGACTCCCGCAGATTGGGACCCAAAACATTATAGAATCATAGAATGGTTAGAGTTGGAAGGGACCTTAAAGATCATCGAGTTCCAACCCCCCTGCCATGGGCAGGGACACCTCCACTAGACCAGGTTGCTCAAAGCCCCATCCAGCCTGGCCTTAAACACTTCCAGGGATGGGGCATCCACAACTTCCCTGGGCAACCTGTTCCAGTACCTCACCACCCTCACAGTAAAGGATTTCCTCCTAATATCTAATCTAAATCTCCCCTCTTCCAATTCCAATTAGCTGACTTGCCCAAAGTCATGCTTCAGTTTAATGGCCGAAGCAGAAAAAAGGTCTGGTTTCTCAATTAATATCTGTGAAATAGATCATCTCCTTTTCCGTTATCCTTCCCTTCCATTTCTGTTCTCTCCTGTCACTCCCTCCCACCCCTTTCTCCTGCAAAAAGATTAAATGAAAAGTGTACAGAAAGGTCGAGGACAAAGTTTTGTTACTGATACTTAGAAAAGGTTTACATTTAAGTACAGACAGGTACAGTAAGGAGTCATCCAGCTAGATTCTCTTCCCTGAAAAAAGAAATAGATTAAGCATCCACAAGCAAACACATTCTATGGCCTTAGTATATCCCATCATTGATAGGCTATTAAAACAACAATGTAATATACTACCCTTCATTACTATCCTTTATCTCACTGAACATTTGTTTCACATCTATCAAGCCATTCAGTATTACTTTTTATTTTATATCATACTTAGTATTCCTGGAAAAAATACTTTATTGCTCATTGGTATACAATGTGGTACAGTCAATAGAAAAATACAATTTCTTTATGCGCTGTGTTTGCCTCCATTTCTTTTTCTGCAGCTCTACTCACAGGCTTAGTACTTACAGCATCATGACTGCTGCATTTACAGTGTTGGTCTCTAGATGACTTTTCTTTTTTCGTCAGTCTCTCTGGATTCTTTGATGGATCTGATTGATCAGAAGACAATAGAGCTGGCACTTTAATTCAGCACTACCCAGTCTATGCTTCTGGTATCCCTTAGAGTGCACTGAAATTCCAAGACATCGTGCTTTTTATTAAAACACATACCCCCAACATGTAAATTTGGCTCTAAAAATATCCAGCTTTCTTGTTCTCAGGTTTTGAACATGTCTGAAAATAGGAAAGGGGAGAGAGGAAATATTAGTTTAAAGAAACACGCACATTTTCAAATCAGTGTTATTGTTCAGCCACACTGCAAAAGTTTTAAGGGAAGGGTTTGAATGAAATGGGGGTCAGATGTTCACATTTTCCACAAGTGAACTTCCTGATTCCACCTAAGCACAAAATCTTACGTGATAAAACCACCTTCTTAATCAGGCAAGGATCTGGGGAAAAAAAAAGGAAGGTTTTGTCCAGGTTGAAAAAAAAAAAAGCTCCATGTGGTCCTAGTAGCCTCAAACTCTGCAGTCATCAGGCAATAACCTCCAGTGTCACAGAAGCATCCAGAAAGTTGAGAGTGGGGAATGGCTGGCCATTTATTGCAAATGCAGTCTTGATCCTATACTATCTGAGATTAACAGTGAAATCACAATTTCTTTTAATGCTGAAGGAAATCCTCCACAACTTAGTCTATTAAAGAAAAATTAAGTTCTCCCCAAATGTACATATATACATTTTACCATACTGCTCCTTCAGACTTCCAAATATATAACTTATGTAGACTTCATAAAATATATTATCTATTACACAAATGCATGTTATATCAAATAAGGCCATGACATAATTGGTTCAATGTTTCATCTTTATTAAGCAGAGGTTTTCATTACAAACCCACCCAAATTTACCACATCTGATGTCTTTGCAATGTTTGCCTTTTTTTAAACAAGAATTTTCTTCCAATCTCAGGTGTCTTTTAATGTCCTGCTGTGAAGAACTTTACATGATTCCTTCAACAATTTCATGAGTCTCGTTAAGGCATTTATTAACCCTTGTTAAGAAGGTTATTCCAATACTGTGAAATTACCATGTTTTCTCTTGAGAACCAGAGAGGTCCCAGCTATAAAACTTTCTCTGTTCCTGGAGCAACAGGACCACAATGTTGCCCTGGAGAGCTTAGGCTGGAATTTTTAATTCTGCAGGGAAACAATGTCTTTGTTCTTGGTTTAGACATTCAGACTGACTAATTAGCGAAAAACAGAATCTGGACTATCACCTGGCCCTGCCAACAGAAGTTTTTAATTTTATATCTAGCTTTTAGATTGCTATTATCACAACGAATAAATCTGCAACGCAGTTTCAGTAACACTTGTTATGGATTGCCCGCAGTCAGTACCTGATTATGTCTAATTTTCTCTAAATAAAAGATTTTCCTGAGAAAACTGCAGTAATGTAAATTATGCTCTTTTGAGTACTAAGATTTATTTTGAGAAGATTTAAAATACTGAAAGGACTATTGGGGGCATTCTGAATAACCCTGTAAGTATGAAATTAGGAGGTGAAACACTTTGAAACACTTGTAAAAGTAAGATGTAATCTGATTTTTTTTTTTAAAGCTTGGATGTCCTCTGCGGAATTCTGCACTGCCTTAGAATATGCATTTGTTGAAAATTATTACTGGTGTCACTAGACTGTCTTGTCTGAAGAAATGCTCTCTCCTGTACTTTTTTGTTTACAAATGTTATCAATGGAGTGCACAGCTGTTTGAAGAACACTAGACCTACTGGATATGAATTTGCTCTCTGACTGGAGAAAATGGGAGTAACTATGCCGAGTCATATGAACATGTTTGTTTCAAATAAGTTTAAGGGCACACTTAGGACACTATAGTGTTTTTTAATAAAGATCTCAAAGTGATCAATAAATAATAAGATATTAAATCTTAAATTCACTCTAAGGTAGATAATACCTGCTTTTTAAAATTAATGAATTGAGCACAGAATTGTGGCACAGTTGAGATAAATTTCAGGAGGAAGGATGACTTGTGCTGATGTGCTGGACTGGGACTTGAATGATCTTGGATCCGTTCCCAGCTCTGCCTTCAGCTTCACCTGGAGCCACGTACGCTTCTTAAGTCAACATTGCAAAGGTATTTAGATATTTGAAGATGCAGAGAGGTGTCTACTAAGGTTCTGAAAACACTTAACTACACTAGGCAATTATATCCTCTTGGCTCTGGAGACCTGATCTCAGATGTGTCACATTGTACACAAATGATAAATAGCATAAAGTCCTTTTTCAGACAATTCCTTATCTAAGACTCAAATTGATCATCACATCTCAGCAACTGAATCACAAATTTAACACCTCTACACTCCTAGGGGCAGTTCATTTTCAGTAACTGACAGAATTTGAGTTCCTGTGATTTAGGGCACGGTCTTTTGAAGATTTCCTTCCCCTGCACCTCCCGTGGTCGCTAAGTAGGGAATTTTGAATGGATATACATTCTTTGGTTACCAGAATAAATCCCATCGTTTAACTATGGATATCAATTTCTGGTTGAGATTTTTTCATCCTTTCCACTCCACCCCCCCACCCCCCCCAGTATTTCTAGAGGATAAATGTATTAATGTCCTCTGAAGAAATTCTAACTGTATCAGAGAGGGTCATAAGAAAATTGTGAGCAGAATCATTTGTCATGCTAAAGCTAGACATAATCTAAGAGACAAGAGAATGCAATTTATTCTCTGTACAAATAATTGGGAATTCAGAAACATTTACATTTTATTGTTTACTCACATAAAGATTCTCATTAGTGCAGATCACTGAAGCCCATGATCATCTTACAACATTTGGAAAATCCACTGACAATGACACTTTCACCTTCTTTAACACTTCCTGGTTAAAGGACTTAAAATCAAGCTAAATGACAGAATAGATAGAAATGACACTCTAACCTAAAGTCTGTCAAGCCAAGCCCTAGAACTTAAGGTCCAAAAGAGGGAGTAATTCCCAGAGACAATTTTTTTCTAATGGGAATAATGTGTAAGTTTATCTTCAGGATAGTGTGATGGTTTGTGCAGAATATCTTAGTTGTTTTAATCAAAGACCTCTGTATAGCCAATACACTGGGCTACACCTGGAAGTAAAAGGGAGGAGGGTGAAAACAGCAGAGGACAGAAACTACAGCGATTGATATGATAAGCTCAGGATGGGTAACTCCACTGGACAAATACACTGTGTATGTTGATGTCCTGGGTGCCTTCCAAGAATGGTGTGAAACAGAGCACCCTTGTAGCCCTAAAATAACACACAAGGTCCACATCAGCATAAATCAAAGCCCTCAGACACAGCATAAAACTGTTTGGGAACTAACAGTTAGTCATGGGCAAAGGAACAGGGGATAAGAAATCTTTAAGCTCACAGTTCCACCTCATGGAGGCTAAGTGTAAGCTACTCCGTTCACTAAAAATCTATGGCTTCCGATTACATGTGAAAAGTCTCACCACTGTCCTTGCAGAAGTCATGAAAGAATTCCCAGGTGCAAAGCACCAGCCAGGCTGGTTTTCCAACAGCTTCACAAACAGAATCCTTGACCTTCAAGTGCTCTTCAGATCACAGTCTGATTTCCTCCTAACTAAACCTAATTGTCAAGTATTCCTGATAGTGGTTTCATGAGCAATGGCAGTGGAGTACAGGTGCAGGCCCTAAAACACTCACTGAATACTCATAAGCATCCAGTACTATTTGCAACATTGCAAACTCACCAAACTCCTCATGAGCATCTACCATCAACAACATACTACACTGTGACTGCCAACAGGGGAGAAGAAATAGATTTCTGTTAGGGTATCAGTAGAGAGGAGTGCATTCTATTTCCAGGTTTTTCAATGCGTATGCATATCTTACTGCTGTAAAATCTTAGGAAGATATTAAACAGGAGGGGAAAATGAAGACTTTCACTGCTGGGTATCTTTCAGTCATTTTTAGGCATGCCATTAACATAACACTGCTACAAATTCTTGCACAGTGCAACGGGACAGTTAGTGGGAGGAGAAGAGTCTGAAAAGTCCTGAAGACCCTGAAGGTCACTAGCTCAAAAAAACTGTACGTAAAAATAAGATGCCCTGAGTATTACAAGAGAGGCAAGCTCTTGAGGAAGTAGCTAAACCAATATCATATATTGTTCATGACGCAAGACAAAATAAGGGAATGTAGTAGAAGACAGTTTAAAGAATTTCAGAAACAGTTTCTGACTCTGGAAAGGCAGTCAGACATACTGGAAGGAAGTTCATTCAAACTGGATGGTAAAACGGCAAAGAGAATATAACGTTTCAAATGTGAAGGAATTTGATATTTTGATGGAAGGCATACTTAAGCTGCACGTATATTTTAGCATTGAAAAAAGTATCATGTTTGTGTAAGTCAATTAAGTTGCTGGATTTTTTTGATCTAGGGGAAATTTCAGAAATCAATCCGTCAAGTTGGTCCCTTGATATTTTCAATAGCCATTCCCATCAGACGTGTTAAACTGAACTGCAGTAAAATAGTGTGAATTTGGAAACATATAAATGAACACTATGTATTTAGACTGTTTTATCTGCAGATAATTTTTCCTTGCTGAAATTCAAACCATGCTGACACTGTCTGCTCCAGTAACTTCAATCAAAGTACAATCTCCTGACTTTCTCTAAGGCATTGAGTCATGTGGCACCTAAAACTTCTTACGTCGTAAAAGGAGGAAAATGCTTTCTTAGAACCACTGGATGTACATCACAACTCACATTACAACAAGATTTAGTAAAATGAAAGGAGATGAAGCCAGAAATATGGTGTTATTTAACAAAATGGCTCTTATCACTTCTTGGGTGACTAAGTCACGTGAAAATGAAAGTATTTGGAAAGCTCCACAAATGACCATAAAATCCTACTTCCACTCACTCAGCAAGCAATCAAATGTTTCTAAAGTGGCCTGGAGGACATACTTGTAATACTTGACAAGAATACATGTGCAACTTACACTGGTAGGCAACAAGAAAATCCTGTACTTTTTTATCACAGACATTTAGAGAAGGTAGAACCCTTCACCTTTAAGCACAAATACTACAGTTATGTACACAACATACTTCATATACCACCTTTGTCCTGACCCAAGGTTAATACCATCCTTTGATCAGGAATCCTAAAACAAACATAAAAACATCTGGACTGGAACACTGCAAAGCAAAAGCTGAGTCTTTCAAAGCCACTGAAAATATAAACGCAATAACCTTTAATTTCACTAGATAAAATTCGCCTTAGAAAATCTCAGCAGAGATGATTACCTCTGCGTCTTGCCAAAATATAAGCATCAATTCAGGTTTTGAGCTGCTTAAAAGATCGTGTAGGGTTTAGTTAAAATTTTGTTGGGTCAGCTGGTGTGGATGTGAGAGCTACCTCATCTTTTTCTGGGAATGTAAAATGTAGATGCTTTTCTTTCTATCATCCTCCCCTTTCAATTAAAACATTTTCCTGATGATTTCTAGATACAAACAGACTTTCTAAATAAGCAACTGAATTTAATGACTTTTCATGTTTGGAAAGGAACTGCAGCTTTTACATTCTATAGGAGTTTCTACAAGTTTTCTGTTAGCCACAAAGCAAGGTTAATGGAAATATGCCTCCAGAAAAAAAACTGTCAATCTCTAACTTATGTATGTTTAAACAAGTACAGTTGTACAGTACTCATTTGAATTTTGAAATTCAAATGAGTTTGTACATACTCCTAGCCTGTCTGGAATTCCTGTAGCTATAATATAAAATGATCAAAAGAGACATGGAATGAGCATTGAGACGAAAAGCTCAAATGATTTAATCTCCTTCTGAAAACCGGAATTAGAAATACCTGTCCTTCATTCAGCAATAACCTAAAATAACTCATGAGAAGGTTGGTAAGAGCACAGGAAGAAATCTTAAAATCATGATCACTGAATGGAAGTGAAAACATCCATCTCAATGAAAAAAGTTAGCCTCTTTATTTGATTAAAAGTTTATGAAAACAGTAAAAATATTAGTTTAAAATAGAGATACAACATACAAAACAAAAAATGCCTTTATAAAATAGAGAAATATTTTAAAACCACCAGAATATTTACACTAAAATCTAACAATGTTTATCATTTCAAATAATGTTTATCATTTAAAATTTAATAACATTTGAAAGGAGTCATGGCTCCAGTTCTCCTCAGTGGGTAGGACAAGACTACAATCTCACAGTATATACAATTGTGCAGCTATGCAGTCACAAATGCTGCCTGTGGGGAATGAACTACACATTGTGTGGGTACAGGGCTACTCATTTTAATTATTCTTGCTTGAGATTCATGAGTAGAAAGCTTGCAGTTTGCTGCGAATTTATTTGTGCCTAGTGGCTTGCTCACAGGAACACAGTAAAAATGTTCAACACAGCTGATAAAAGTGTGGAAAAGGAGAATGTGTGTGCATCTACCTCACGTTTTCCTCTAGGAAAAAAAAAAAAAAAGACTGTCTCAACTCAGAACTTCTGTCTTTATACAGTTAGAAGATCTGATTCCCCTCTCATTGAACAGGCAGCTGATAACCACAAGCCACTATTCCACAGGCACTAATAACATCTTTGATTACATTTTTACTTTCACATAGTTGATCCTGCCATGTGCATATTACACTGCTGTGAGGTCACTCACTGTGTGACACTTTTAAATTCTTGGGAAATATATGTTCCACTTAGTTGCAGACCCACACAATAATCTCTCACAGGTCATAGAAAAGTCTATGCTAAGCATCAGGCAGGCTGTGTGTGTGTTTACCATTTGCCTTTGTCAATATAACCGTGCTCTGCAAAGCTGATTCCCAATTTGAAAGGGCTATTCCTAGCAGTGTAAACCAGGGGAAAAGCTGTTTCAAACATCTAACATAGTATTTAGGATGTCAGGACTCTATAACCCCGGGGAGTTCCACTGTTGCCAAGCCCACAGCCACATCTAAATTCAATAAAGTGGGACAAATTGCTGTAGCCATAATAATCCTTAATGGAAAAGGATGCCCCAGGAAGAGTACATTAATACATTGAGATGGCATATCACTGCATTCTGGGAAGCAGTTACCAAAACATGATACGGTCAAGGAACTTGTATGCTCCCAAACTGCCTAAATCATCCCAAACGTTGGGATGATACTCGCATATAAACACACACACATTGTCTGTACACCAAATAAATGAATAATTAAAATATGTAAAGAAAGCAAACTAAGCTGTTTGTTTTGCTATTTAAAACAACAGGCTTACACAGTGCAATGAAATATTTATTCACCATGTTTTTCTTTTGCTGATCTATTTTTCAGGATTGATTACCTTTGAAAGCTTTCCTGACATGAGCTTTTGTACACTGACAAAAGGGAGGTGAAGCGAAGCATCTTGATTAGCTACAATGCAGATCAGCTTCTAGTCAAGCTTGCCAGACCAGGAAGAACAGAAAGCATGTGGTCAGAAGATTGCATCTATCATAAGTTAGGTTTTATGGGGAAGAGTAATCCATCCTCACATTTTCACAGAAAGCAGAAAAACTAGCAGGTAATACTTAGAGCTGAGATTTTACATTGGCTGGCTCAGTTCTACTGAGAAATAGTAACAGAGAGAGCAGTTAGATTTGATTGTCATCGAAGCTGTAGTTGTCATCACAATTAATGTGCTGCCTCATAATCAGTGGGTGTCAAACAAGAATGGCCTTGAGCCATGACTGGATTCCTAAGGCCACCTGCCCTTACCAAACTTTGATTATTCTCAACTGCAACTATATAAGCATACATTGTCCATTCAAGTTTCCCTGAAAAAATATACTTTTTAACAAAAAACCAAAAAAGGTTTTTATGACTACCTACTGAACTTGAAAGGCAAATAGACTTGCTGAGCTACTTCTGCATAGTATACTAACATCCTCCAAGGGAGTGTAACATTTGTCCTTCCCATATATGAGGATCTAGCCCTACTACTAAGTTCAACCTCCTAAAGCCTATGAATACCACTGCTTACATTGTGCATGAAGTTGGAAAAAGATGTATCGATAACAGCCACAAGTGTTAAGCTGTTAACTGGCTAACAGTTACTGTAACTGTTAACTAGTGCTAACCAGGTGCTTTATCTGTGTATCACTAGCTTTCTTTCCAGTTGAACCCACTTAATTTTTAGTAATTGTTCTGAGTAGTTATCATTATTGTTATCATGAGTAATTATACATAATATATGAGTTATCATAATTGTTATAATGAGTAGTTATGTGCTACCTGCCAGTGCAATAAATGAGATCTCTCTATTCCCATGTAAAGTTATGCTGTGATTTGATAAACTAAGCTCAAAAGTACACATAGAGGTTGAATTTATACATTATTGTCATTCAGTTGCAAATCACTTGGGATTTCAAAAATTTCTTTTTCTTTTTTTGCTTTGTAGGCAAAATGTAGTGAAAAGTTATTTTCTAACACAAAACTACTGAAATTGTTGTTTCATGGGTTTACTATTTCCTAATTTATGGAAAACATGAAAGTACTATTAAAAATTGTTACTAAATCCTGCAAGAAGTCCACACTGACTCCCAACAATAAGCTTCAAATAGCTATATTATTCAATAAAAGAAAAAACAAAGCAAAGAAAAAAACAACACAAAAATGTGACACATTTGCATATATATTACAGATGTTATGTTCCATCAGAGGCAAAAAACTTGTGCTAACATGAAAAAAATCACCATTACGGTGATAATCTTTGGTAGCTACAGATTCTGCATATGTCAGTGCCAACTAATTGCTGAACAATTTAGGAGGGCCTTGAAGAGATTTTCAGGCCTGATTAGTCTCTACAGTGATCTTGAATCTTTTGTGCAGGTCACAAATCGTAATTTAGCTGCCTTACAATGATTGCAATTTATGCTGTGACATGGAAGACAATACAGCCCAAACCCAGAAAGGTGAAAGGGTGACAGCATCAGTTTTATGCACCTTGTTCTAACACTCCTCAGCTGCAATTAAAATTGAGATCTAGCAATCACTTGGTTCCTCCTAAGTAAACTTTTGTTCTCTGAATATACTATATCCTGTCATAAAACCCTTAAATAATTCTTATTTGCTACAAAACCAGCAATCCTGTCCTAAATTCAACTCTGCTTACAGTTACCTATGTAATAACATATGTTGAAGGAATTATGAAATATAAGTGTGAATGAAATGCCAGACTTGCACTAATGCACGGTGGACAATTAAGTTGTATTATATACCATAGGATTTGTGAAGGGAAGAAATTACTGTGCATATTATACAAGTTCCCCACAAATGCCACAAAGGACTGATTAGCCCTTCTGTATCGGTTGTGTTTCGACCAACATATTCCTTATATCTAGTGGTGTGTATTTTATACATGCTGATTGTTATTTCTTCCTTTTTTTTTTTTTTTTTTCTTTTAAAAGGCAGGGAAATTCTTTTCTGTAGTATACCTCCCTGGGCCACTTGCTTGGGAAGAAAACAATGTGGGGAGTCCTGAGGATTCCAAACAGTTTGCTCAAAGGCTATTTCCTACCATCCAATAAAAAATAATTATCATTACTCCAGCTGTGTCTGTCTCTGGATAATTACAAACAGTATTCATTGTGTCCTCTGCATTACAGTATCCATGAAGATAAGAATCCTGAGAATTCAGTGCCTGACACGTACTCCCTTTTTGCTGAATTGAAAAGATGACTTGACCATGCTCTTAACAGCATCGGTCGTCTCAGATCTATATACTCAAGTACTACAAGCAATGTAAATAACTGCTCCTTTGTTGTATAGTAAATCATTCCTATTAGGTACATACAATTCTTTAGCAAAATAATTTATTAAACCTGAACTTTTATTACACACAGAAGTTTAAAAGGAATACTAAAGTTTTGTAACTCATAACAGAATTAATTAAATACCAAGTAGAGAATTTGCCAGTTTCTTACTTTTTGGACTATTAGATTTTTCACTATTAATTTCAAATCTATAGAGATTTCAGCTAAATCAGTGTGTACTCATTGCTTGATAACTCTACTTGACAGCTTGTATCATGCCAAATGCATTAAAATAGTTTTCTTATTACAAGGCAAAATACATGGATTTTCTGATTTTGCCTTTCTGTATCCTTAGGATAAATGTAAAATTGAGAATTTAAGAGAGATGCAGCACACGGTAAGGATGAGGTTGAGAATGATATCAGACTTGTCAAAGCATCAGTGGAAGGGTCACAAGGGCCATCTAAGCTCTTCTGCCAAAGTGCCTAATTCAAATTCTAGTGCTCAGCTAAGTCAGATTCTATTATTCCATTCATGTTTCTATGAATATTACAGTCCCTTGTACACGATAATTTGGCTTCAAAGCTTCCCACTAAGATGAAGAGAGGAAATGCACATCTGACCTGATACTATTGCAGGTTGTGGCTTGGGGAAAAAAAAAAAAAAAAAAAAAAAGCACTTAAGCACTTCAGCAAACTGCTTAGGATAGGTGTATTTAACATTTCCTAATGCTGTTTTGCCATTACTAATTTTTAGCAATTAATCCCTAACAATGGGAATAGATTCATTTTAGTTACATTCCTTTCTACTAGTAAAACAACCTGAAAACACAGGTTGACTACTGTTGTCATCAATATATCAGTTCCATTCACATGTGTACTGCCACAAGCAGGAAGAACAGAAGCTTGAAAGTCAGAGTATAGGGAAGCCCAAAGGATATATAATGTCAAATTTCTATCCATGCTTCTGGGAACATAAAAGGCTATATTCTGAGCAAAGTTACCTTGTTTCCACTTTATGAACAGTTGCAAATATTCTACATAAAATGCTACACCTTTGCAACTCATTTGCTTTTGAAACCAATAACTAAAATGATATCTAGTGAAAATTCATGATATCTAGTGAAAAGCTGCTAATTCTTAAAATTACTTTTTAATGAAAAAAAATAAAAATCCATGTGCAGTACAGACTCCTAGATAGGCTTCTTTCTGCACGCATCCTAGACGCCACAAGTTATTTTCATGCTTTTTAGAGTGTCCAATATATTTCACAGAAGTTCAGGGACACTGCAGCTACACAATATTTTCACTAGTGGCAGCCTCCAAGAGAAAGCCAAGAAATGAGCCAATGATAAACATTTTATTTTCTATCTGAAATACAAACTCTGAATTCATCCCAAAATATCTAAAGGGTTGACTTTTGCAAGCTGTGAGTGACATAAAATCTCAAAAAAAAAAAAAAAAAAAAAAACCAACCAAAACACCACTATGATTTAGGAATTTGAGCAGAATCAAAAAATTAGAGCACCTCCTCTGGTTATCAAAATGCATTGCCACTGCAGATGTGAGAACTTCTGAATTTTGCCAGGAATTCAAACAGAAGCTGGCTTGGCAACAGCAGTCTCACATGGGCAGGGAAAGCTTCTCTCCTGAGTGGAAAGATAACCAGATTCTGTCTTAAGTTTTACAGTTACTGCTCTGGCCCTCCCCTATAAAACTGGTGGTAACAAAACATCACACACATATTCAATATGCTAATGGTACAAATATAACATATGAGAGTAAACAGCCCTCACACATCTGTCTTAGCATTTGAGACTTTATCAGAAAGAATTGAGAGTAGGAGCAGAAATTTATACTGCTCTACCGTGTAAACACATATCCTCTAGAAAGTCTTTGTACACATCTTCCTTTACATAATGACTACATTTTCTGGAATCATTTGTGCAAAAGACAATACAAAGACCTTGCATTGATCACAAAATTAGGCAAAGTTGTGTGTTTTGTCCGTTTTGAAAGCTGTACTACTAAGATGAGGAATCTGTTATTGGAATGCTTTATAGCTCCGCTGTTAGGAATGAGTTAGAGTAAAATTTCACATATAAAGCTCACAATGACATTTTTCCTATACCAAAATTTAATTTAAGAGGGATATGCTGCATTTTAATAAAACATGTCACCGATTTCAAATATATTTTTATGGTTCTCTAGGGAAAATGGAGCAAATTGCATTTTACATCCACTGAAGTTCTCCTGCTGATACTTTAAGATATATTTTCTGGTTTTGTTTGAGTGCCACAGTATTTACATTTTCAAATTATCTGCCAATCTATATTCTCAGTAGTTGCTCTTGTCATGATTATTTTTTCTTTTTACCATATGTTCACTATTAATAAGTTGTTAAAGGTACTTTGAAATGCATTTTATGACTAATCCAGGAAGGAGTTACGTGTTGATATGTTCCTTGATTGTTTTCACTGGGAAAGAATAGATCACTGGTTAGATTACTTTCCACATTTTATACGTATTATATGGCTTGGTTTAGCTTTAGATATCCTAATTGGTTTCACACAAAGTATTTGTATGTAGAAGGCTCATTAGATTGGGTGTTTTCCTCTCAGGGAAGACCTTTAATCTTACTTTCTCTCTTCCAGTTATGAACCAGGAACTGGGATGACAAAACAGGATTAACTACCAACTATTTAACTGAAACCCCAAAATCCAGGATACCTTCACCACATGAGACAGAATGACAGGTTATTCCTATGTGCTAATTTTCTCCATTCAGGATTGGCACAGATACAAGAACTGTGTACCTAGCACAGAGCTGAAATAATTCCATAAACATAACAGTGAAAAAAGTCCCACTCAACTCACTGAAATCATAATCTACAGGCAAGCTAAATTTCCTGAGCCACCTCAGCTTTAGCATCATCAACATCTCAATAACGAGAAACTTCACTTGGAAAAGAGGAGAGAAGGAGGGAAAAAAGGAAGAGGAAAAAAACCCCACACCTGTATATTAAATAATAATAATCCCATCTTTACTTGATATAAGATCTTATGTATGATATTGTACCAAATTCTCTTTATCCTTGACAGTTCCTTCTGCTATTGCAGTTCACCTCCAAATGATATGGTCCAGATAATTTAGCTTTTTCAGCGAAATTGTGCCAAAACACCTGTCTGACAAGTTCTCTGTATAACTGTTACTAATTCATACATTAAAGAAAGAAAAAAAGTTCATAGGGATGGAAATAAGCCAATTTTGTGTCAATGTTAAGATAAACAGAACTGTTCTAAGTAATAGCACAGGGTTTTTTTACTACAGTTTAACGATGCTTATCTAGAAAATATGCCTTATATTATACAAGGCAACATAGGAACTGACCATCATGGTCTCTTCTTAAAATCTTCAATTCTAAGAATAGTTCAGTGAAGATGCTCAAAAGTGCAGCCATAAAAGCCAGCTAGAATTTCAAATACAAAACTTGCCTGCAAAAGCCGATCAAGGTTAACAGTGAACAATGTATTCTGCTTAACCAAATATTTAACAGCCCAGAAAGGGATAGTTAACATCCCAAATACCCCACCCTACCCAAATATAACACTCTTAAAATAGAGCTAAAGTAGTTCTTTGCACCCCAGTCTTTCTGTGGTGTGAATAACTCATTATGTCATCGAGAAGTCCCTTCTCTGAATCCTTACTCAGTTGTGGCTCTAGGAGGAGATTCAGTCTGGAAGTTCTGTCGTTGTACATGTGGAGTCTTGCCCGTGGCAAAGAAATGCATTCTTAATTTCAGTGTTCTTGGAAAGGTATTGCCCAACACAACCCCAAGAACATCGCTACTAAGACTGACTGACAAAAAAATGCATATGGATTTTTTTTAACATCGTTATTCAATACTTCATGCTTTCCTTTTATATTGTTATTCCAACATAATCAGATATTTAGTTAAAATGAAGGTTATATTTTAACAATTATTAATTGTAAAATGTGATTCCTGACAGTTACATAGAATACTTTACAATTATGCTTCACAACTTTTGGGATTCCTGGTCCTAGGCTACCTAGGATATGCTAGGTACTAGAGAAATGGCAGGTAAGCTGGCCTGCCCAGCAGAGCTTGTTGTCTACAGCTCTGACTAGATGAAATGCATGGCTACTTAGAGAAATAGAAATAGGATGGATGGCAAGTGACTGCAAAAATAGGTCTATCTGCAGACAATAGCAAGGCTGGATCAGGGCAGAAACAGACACAAATCTCATTGGCACAGTGTTAAGTCTTGAATGGAAACACAGAAAGACTTCTGAATTCTTTTGAAAGAATTCTTTTCGAAAATCACTTAACTTTTACCATCCAAGTAAGTGTGTTCTTGAGCTAAGGTAGTTGCATTGCAATGAAATATGAATTTATATCTGAGAAGGAAAGTTAATCTTATACAGGTTGTACACTTTATTTGGTGTCTCTCAACAATTCAGTTCATTTCTTGTAAGTAGCTGAATTTTCTAAAACATGCAACAGGTGACTTCAATGTTGCTTATTAGCAACTAGAACAAACTTCTGCAACAAATTCTTCAATTTTGTTTTTAACATGTTTTCTTTTTTATTTTCAATAAATACGAGAGTTATCATTCTAATTTAAACATAAGAGGTGAGATGCACTGCAGAATCAGTAACAGTGCATGAAAAATCTCCTAGGTGATGATCTAAAACTTACTAAAGTTAACAGGATGGCTTCCTGGTGCTCAGCTGCAAACATACATGCACGTCTAAACCACTCTGACTCAGTGGCACACCCGAGTGGCTATTTGTTACTGGTGTTGAATTTACAACTGTATGCACTTAAAGACTATACTAATATTGAAATTGTGATGCCCTTCAGCATATTGGAGCAAGTTGCTGAATCCAGAACTGCTGAACTAAACATGATGGTTTATGACTGTTCACCAAACCTAAAGATGCACGATTAAATACGCATTAAGTGCAATTAGTTAATTAACTGGTATGCTTGCAGCATGAATTGTGTGTTACACTTAAGTAAAAGAATATTTTACCTTGCTTGATAAGGTGGTTTGACTATTGTCTTCACTGAAGAACAGATGAGTACTACCAAGCTCCCATGGTGGAATTCAGGTACTTCTGAAGGGTAACTGAAGATCAGAGAAGCGTACCCCTAACTAGACAGTCTAATAGAAAGTGTGTTACTGCCCAGTTGTAAATGGGAACTCCCAAATAACTGCTTGGCGCAAATGGTACATTAAACTTCTAGAAAGATTTCAAATTGGACAAACTGAAATTAATAGAATATTTTAAAAAGAAGATACACAGCAGAAAAAGACTCATAAAGAAAGCAATACAATCAGAAGGAATATTACAAAGATATAATGTAAGAAAAGCTATTCAGAAATACAGCACCTGCAGATGAGACAGACTGATTTCAGTCTGCAAGACAAAAAAGGAAATAAATTGCATCAGGAAAAGTATACAGAGATCAAGTTGATATAAACTGATGTACATTAAGCAATTAACTGTAGCTATCAGATTTATATGTTGTGGTCCCTTACCAGAAATAGAAAAAAAATGAGACAGCTACATTTCTGTAGATCAAGGAAGAATTCAATTGACTAAAACGTCTTGCGAGTTCTGCTGGAAAGGAAAGTGTACCAAAAGAGCACTTAGGACATGCACAGACAGCAGTGTCGTGTGACCATGGGAAGTCACTGTCTCATTGTCTGCACCACAACACTATTTGGTTTGGCCAGTGGAAAGTCCAGTGGAAATTAAGTATCACAGAGCAGGTTAAGTTGCAAAGGGATATTCTGCTTTATCACCTTCACAGTCATTTTGTTCATCATTCAACTTAAGGTAGCTCACAAAAACAGTATCTAAGTTAGACTAAATGTGTATGAAAAGCAAATGAAGGGCATTACTGTGTCTACAGAAAGGAAACAGTCATTGCAAACAGAAACAGAAGAAGGAAAGTATTAAATAATTCATATAGCACTTTGCAAAAAACCAAAAAGCTCACTGTGAATTGCATATGGATATCTGTTTTTATGACTGGAAAACTGATCTTGAAACTCCAGAAAAGAATTTCATGTCATTAATTTTAAATTCATAGCATTATTGAAAAGAATTGTATGAAGATCAATAAATAACTATAATTATTGAGGAAAACTATGAATAAAACATTAAATTGCAGGCTGTAAGCCTCTAGGCACTTTGCACCATTAAATATATTTCTATTTTTATATCTCAACTCTCTCTGAAAAAAGGAAGAAAATGAAGAACTTTAAAAGAAAATTATGATTCTTTTACTGAAAGAAAAAGAACCTTCAACACCTTCTTTGTTATGAATAAAAATTACATTGAAATGAAAGTCAGCTTCCAATACCATATTATTTAAGTAGAAAAGAGCAGGAATTTGTTCAACAAGAGAGAAATTGCAGGGTAGACTATTTCCAATATAGCATTCTTGGGTACAATACATCTATTCTGATGTACCAAGTTTTCTGAACACTGGCATACAAAAGCACATCTCAAGAAGGTAAAAATTATTCCTAGGGATTCAACTGACGCAGCAGTTACAAACAACTACTTTTTCTTCTTGTCAGGAGCTCATGGTCCCTTCAAACTAAATTTTCAAGGCCTCTGATTTCTAGATTAATTAGATGAGAAAACAACAATCTTTTGATGCTTGCCATTTTACAGTTGCTGTGTAGACCAAACAGCTAAAAGGTTTTTCCAGAAGAATGTATGTTGTATACGATCTAAAATAAATTGTAACTGAATTTTGTATATTTTTGTTGTAAACCTTTTCTTGGTATCATTTTATGTCATTTCATTATGTAACTACTATTATGATGTCAGTGCAGAATTTCTGTTGTCATAAAACTATGTCCTGTAAACTGCCTTAATCACAGAACTACTTCTGCTTCATAATGTAAACAATGTTTCATTTCTTTGTAATGTTTCTGTTTAAACATTTATACCTGTCTTTTTTTTTTTTTGTTTCTATAGTGCAGGGTTTCTACATTCTGATTCTTGTTAAAAGCTTCTGACTTTTTTCTGCCTTTTAAATTTCCAAACTCATTTGTTTTTAACTTACTAAGTAGTCATTTCCTCTATTCAGTGTGCCTTATTTCAAACATTTATTTTGCAAGTATTTAGTATGTGTCATTGCAAGTTTTTGTCAGGTGGTCTGCATCACTGGCCTTCCGCTGCCTTAATTACTAACATCCAAGTATTGGTCAAATGCTTTTAAAAACCACTTGGCTGCACATGCCTCAGTATGAATCTGATACTGCGCGGTCTTCAGCGCTCTTCCTCCTATGTGGCAAGGCATGATAAAATAATCATGTGCTTGCTTTTTTAATATAGAACTAGTTCTATAGGTCAATTAGCCATATATTTAAAATCAAGTACAAGGGAGATAAGCGTACAACATACACACCCTATTATTACATTTACTATTAATTACTCTGAGATCTAAGTATGTGTTTTAATTTTCAGCTTCATGAGCCCTTCTCTCCTAGATCCAATCTCTTTCATCACTTTAGCAAGCTCTGTTATGATGCAAGACCTCGAAGTTTCCTCACCCTCTTAACCTATTCCACAACACTCAGAAACCGTTTTCTGATTTATTGTCCAAATTTATTCTTGACCAATAAATACAAATATGATAGCACATCACGGTCTGATTCTGTGTCTGTCAAAGCTTACGACACCCCTAAACTGAACTCAGTAGACTCCCTAATTGGTGGTAACTGACAAAGGAAGTTACAAGGTGTTTCTTTCCTCAAATGAGACACACTTCTATTTTCATTTACTGACAGAAAGTTGACTCCACTGTTACTGAATCAAAAATACTGACTGTGTGGCATAAATACAAAATTAACCATACTTTCAAAGGCCAGTTACACACTACTGACTTGTAACTTGTGAGGGTCATCAGGCCAAGCTGGAAATATTTTAAGTTCAGCCCTTAAAATAGAAAATAGGTATTAAAAATGTTGGCCAGGATGATAACTGGATGAACCCCTTCTCACTTCATGCACAACATTGTGTTACACATATTCCCAACATCCAGTGAGTAAAGTAATACTGAAAAAAGCCTGAAAAAACTACCATTTGCTAAAGGAGGAGAGCAGGAGAGACCCAGAATACTTAGAATTCCTAGAACTGTTCTGGATCAAATGAAAGGTCTGTTTTTTCCTGCTTCATACAATGATAAGTAAGATAAGTAAGGAAGACTGGAGAAGGAAAGGAAACCATCTTTAAAGATATTTTTTTAAAAAATCTCTGCAAGAACTGAACCCATTTGACCAAGGATTTATTCAAATGCTTAACTACAGTTTGAAATAATTTTCTGAGTTGTGTCACAATATATAGAATAAAATTTAACACTGGAATCAATGCAATCTCTAGCCAATATCAAATTTTAGGCTGGAGCTTTAGACAGAATTTTTGTTTTGTGCAATGATCAGCAGCAACTCAAAAAACACATGATGAAGAGAGAAAAATAGTAAACTTTTAAAGTTGTTTTTTCAATTGCACCTTCATGTAGGGGACTAAGATTTTAAATATTCCATAGGTGTGGCTAAATAACTCCAAAATACAAATCAGCTGTTAGGACTACGTTGTAGTAGAGCAGTGTTTACAAATGTAGGTAGTAACAACCAAGATACTACCTACATAAGTGATAAGTTTATCACTGAGACAATGCCAAACACTGAATAGTGCTAGAAAAGTATTGTATTGTCTAATTACAGGGACCATAAGGCTTCAATAACTGACCTTAAAATAAATGAAACAACAGACGTGACCCATGTTATGGTGAGCCTATTTCTACATAATTAACATTTAAAAAAATAACATTTTCTCAGTCATTTAACTATTTGACTATTTTAGTATTTAAAAAAATATGTCTACTGGTATACCAGTTTTGAGCAGAATAAAATAGCAAATTTTTAATGAATCCTTGTGTTCTGCTACAGCAGAGAAAAGGTAATGTCAATAAGACAACACCAAAGTAGGAACAAAACCAGAATTTTGAATAGTTACTGACTGTGAGGGTGACTAAAATTGTTTTCTAACAGTATCTATAGCGCACGGTAGGCATAAATACTAGCACTAGAAAAATTATCACTATTTCAGAACATAGACACTAAATACTGCATGGACAAAATGCCCTTTATAATGCCTGACACTTTTCTAGCCTCTGTTGTGCCAGTGTTGATATTGCACTAGAAGGTAAGTGCAGTGAGCCCTTTAGATCTGCAAGTGAGACCCACAGAAGCCAGATAAGCTGCCTCGAATGTTAGAGCAACATCCTTGCGCTTTTGACTTTTGAAGAGTTCAGCCTGATCAACAAAGCACAAATTTTGGAGATCGTGAGCATGTCTGACCTGTTAAAGAACACATGACCTGACTGTTGGATAACCCATATAATGACCACTTTCAAAGAAAGCAAACTACCAGGAGCCGTAACGAACCATGCAATCTGTCCCTTCCTAAGAAAGCTACAAATATCAGGAAAGAAGTTACTCAGCCCCTAATAGCTTCACTGTCTCCGAAACCACAGACAACCTGGTCTAGTGAATTCAATAAACCATGATTTTTTTTTCTCCCTCTTCATTCTTTAGCAACACTGAAGACTTGGTCATGATAGTATATTCAGAACTTCGAGCGTTTTATATTTGGTATGAGTCACTCAACAGGTCCTTCTTTGATTTAGTAATTGGGATGTATATGTCTTCAAAGACAAAACACAATGCTTGTAAAACTATAGGTAGCATTTTTGTAATGGAAATGTATAATTAAGGTACCATTAATGAGACAAGACAGTTCATCCGAGGTACAAAAGGACATATACAAAAGGAGTTGACATCTTACCAAATCTTACCAAAGCTGAACCATTGAGCTAAATAACATGTCTTCCAACACATTCTTCCATGTGGGACTTTAAAGTGCTTCTCTTTTCACTGGCGTTTGCCAAATTGCTAAGCTACATAAACACTGGTTGCTTGAATATAGCCACATAGACAGGGAAAAAAATATTTCAGACTATAAACTGATAACTTCTGTATGACAAAGTAAATTTTTATCCCAAATAGCGCAACTGATAACTTCTGTATGACAAAGTAAATTTTTATCCCAAATAGTGCTACAATGACAAGTTCCTATAACCGGCCTTCAGTTTCTAAGATCAAATTTCATTGCTAAACAACTTAGCTGGGTCCCAAAGCAGTGTTCCAAAGGCCCGCCCTTCCCTCCTTTCCATCCTTCTTTCCTTCCCTTTCTTTCCTTTCAGAACTTAAAACCAAACCTGGTGGACTTGTGATGCAGAAACAAAACAAAAAAGAAGTAAATATATTTGAACCTGAATTTAACCTCATAATGGTACTCTCAGGATCACCGTTAATGACATCACATATCAACAGCACAAGAGAAATTGAATACAAGTCTGTTCAGTAACTGCAAGAAATATTTAAATTGTTGATATGATACAGAAGATGAGAAAAACTTATATTTTAGTAGTAAGAGAAGGAAAGCACCTACAAACAGGAACTAATTTGAGGTTGAATGGATATGCAAACATCTTGCACATTTCATTTGTATAGAAGATGTGAATAGAAAAGCTAACAACCCCCCTTCCTTCAGACTTCTATGCATGGTAATTTTATGTGGCCCACCTTCTATTATTAATGAATATGAAAGAGAATAGGAATCCTAAACATTAAAATGTTTCATCAACAGTTTTAGAAACTGTATTCTAGAGTCAGCTTTTCCCTCTGATAAATGTCTTTGTCCTTTACAGGTGAGTTCCAATGTGATATGCCCCTAGTGTGTAACTCCTGCTGTAAGACCTCAGTGAGAATGGGTGAGTCACGATGCCTTCATTGCTCCTTAATCCCATTATCCATCTATATCTCCTCTATCTACCTAAATAGCTTTATTACCCTCCTGATAGATTCACTCAGAAGCAGGAAATCAGCCTACAGATCAGTACAACTGTAACAAATCTCTTACAATTTATCAGCTACCTAAATTATCAGCTACCCTGCTTGTAGCGACTCTTGAATTTTGCCAAATAATAACTTCATATCTTGGTGAATTTTGAGCAGATACGTGGAATAGATCTAAACTTTTACTTCCTGCATCACTAATTTCATCATGTATTTCCTATAGATACATCACATCACTTATTATTCTTTGGTTTTTTCCAATTGTCTAAAAAAGTCTGCTTTTATACATGAAACATACAGGCGCACATGCATATACAAACATACATGTACTTGCATATCAAATGTTTGTTTTATTTCCATGAATACTTGTGTGAGTTCTTCTCACACACCCACATGCTGGCATAGTATTAAACCTCTATCACTTTGTTTTGTCAGATGCGTCTTGTTAGAATACATACCTTGTTCTTGCAGAGATCAGACTGAACTTCCGTCTTCCTTTTTTTTTTTTTTTTTCTTCTTTTTTTTCTACAGAAGAAGAAGAATTTTCCAGTGAGATTTCTTGGCCTGGGCCAATAGTTCACATACAAGACGTGTCATTTTTCTGTAGATCTCCATTGACTCTCTCCATGATCTTCAGCTCAGACCACAAGATTTTCCAGTGTCATTTGCAACTTTGTCTCTCGGAACAAAACTGTCTTGGAGCTATTAAAAAAAAAAAAAAGGAAAATATTTCTGTTCATATTTCCAGTAGTTTGGGGTTTTCTGTTGTTTTGGTTTGGTTTTTTGTTTGCTAGGGTTTTTTTATAATTAGAAAATCTGCAATATTATTTACCAGAGAATAAAATTGTTCCATGTTTGTAGAAGTATTTTAATCTTCCTTTTAATTCCATTTCAAATTAAAAATCACCATGGGGTTAAAATATATGTTCTTGTATTTAGCTGATAGATTGACATTTTTATGTACAATGGATTGCTCACTTTATCATCTTATAAGGATTGAAAAGTAACAGAAAAATTTACTTAATTGGGACACCTCATGAGACAGAGCTACATATACTTTTATTTTTTTAAAATTTTAAAAAGATTTTAATTGTCTTGACAATCAAAGAAGAATTAAGCTAATTATCCAAGACACTTCAGTTTCTGAGCAATAACTGCAGGACAAACAGCATGCTAAAAAGCAGTACTTGGGCTTTAATAATTAGCACCATGAAGCAGGGAATTAATAGTGAATTCTTCATATGCAAAATAATTGCAGTCTGTTGTGTGCCTATAAAAAATTAGCCTAACCAGAAAGTGTCAAAATTTCAGATAAGGAATTAGAGAAGGGTGCCTCTTGTCCTTGCTTTCAGAACAAACATTTACTTCCGGTTTCAGCTTTAAAATAATAATTAATTGAAGAATTTCTGTGTGATGATTACTGTTACAGAGGGGGAAAAACAAGAGGAACAAGCAAAAAAGAGACGGCATACAGAAGCCAGTTCACAAACAGGACATCATGTTCAGTGTTTCTTGTTTACTATAGCTCCCTTGACAGCAGAAATACTTTGTATACCAACTTTTGATTAGCATAAGTAAAAACATAGCATTAATTCCTAGAAGGCTGTCAGACATTCAAGGCGAGCAGACAACAGATCCTATAAACAGCAGCTGAAAATATATTAATAAATCAGCAGATCTCCAAGTATTTCCAAGAGTGCCAGGTGACACTTGGCAAGTGACATAGTATGTAACTTCCCAATATGCATCTTCCTGATGTTTTTGCATTGCCAAAATGAGGCAACAGCTCACCCATATAAATACTTTAGTAGATTCTTACAGTACTTCTACTATAGCCAACTCAAAACACCTTTTATCTTAAATATAACTCAGTTGAGCGAGACTTCCGCCGTATCCTGTAAAAATACCTTAAATTTTCATTATGATCCTTTTGATATTGAAGTAGTACCTGCCTACAATAAGTAAACACTGGAGTTCAATACATCCTTACATACAATAGAATCCAATGCCATGTGCATATTTTCTCAGACAACATGAAGGCAATTGGCACTGAGTTTACAGAACACTACAACTGACAGAAAAGCTGTTGCTGCTCATGAAATAGTTAAATATACAGCCTTTCCCAGATGGCTGGCTAAGTCCATTTATATCAAATAGCACGAGGGTCTCAAATCATGTAAAAATTATTCTTGGTAACCACATCACAGATGGTCCTCTCTCTCTCGGGGTCCAAAAGGACAGGGAAAAAAATAATATAACATGCAGCAGCTCTTAGATGTCTACAAAACTCATCAGAGAGGAGAGAAGAGGAAGGGGAGGAGGCGATCCCTTGCAGCCACAGAGCAAGTGCAAGGTCTTCATCACTCCCATTTTTGTATATAGCCTGAGTGCCAGAATGGGTAGGGACCAAGAAGAAAAGCCGTGGTATAAAAGTCTTTGATCCTCTTTTCCTACTAGGAGTATAAATGGTAGTCAGAACAGTAATGCTGCTAAGTTGGAGGAACTACAGAGTCATCATATCAGACAGTCAAAATAAATCCACTATGTTTTGACATACTGCATAAATTATGTCCTCTTATGTACTACCACAGAGGGATGATAAAGAAAAACATGTTAAACCTGAAGCCAAGTCTCTAATATCTCTTGAGCACACCGCAACATCGTCCCACTTGGCACACTCACCAGGGAGATGAGTGAAATCTCCACAGTGATCTAATGCAGCTGTTCACTTTACAATTTCAAGGTAAATTCCTGAACTTAAGTTCAATTTAGGTCTTTGTCACTGGAAGCCTGGCTTCTGCTCTAGTAAAGAGCAGTTTCTGAAATAACTAAACTCAAAGCTCAGCTAACCAATAATGTCTTAATCAATCAAAAACTTGGTCCAACAAATAAACTGGTACACTCCTCTAAAGGCAACCATATGGTTAGCCTGACAACCCCACCAATGAATTTGTCAGTAGCTCAACAAAATGTTACACAGTATTAAGCAAGCTGCTGGAGCTCTGGCAATGAAGTCATGTTGGACCAGCTCCTTTCTGTACATGCCCGGATTTAATTCAAAACAAAATATCACAGAACGCATCAAATATATATACAAGAATAAAAATCTCAGTCTCTCCAGTTTGTCTGGATCTCTTTGTGTTGCTCTGGCCACATGGAGACCAGAAACCAACTCAGTTTCCCCAGCCAAGAGCTTCCTTATGACTGCAGAACTGGTACAGAGCCTCTCTGGCAGACACAACACTGGCACTTTTACTCCAGCTCCCAGCCCCAGTACAGGAAGCACGAGGGGCACTGCTGGGTTTTCTCTCTTCTCTGTTGGCAGGCAGCTATTTAGAGGCCAGCTGGAAGACTTTAGAATATCTCCAAGACTGCTCTAAACTATAGTGGGTTGGCATAAAACTAGTTTAGGAATAAAATGGGACTGCAAAACTCAACTGTTCATTTTTTTTGCTCAGTCTTGCCCATTAGTTATCGTGTATTCTACTTTTCGTTCATTCAATCTCTTTTCCTGTTGCGGTTTCCAAGATTTTAAAAGCCGTTGCTTTCTGGGAATATGAGAATTTGATATTTGAATTTATACAGATCTTCATTACTGTGAATTTTCAAGTTGTCATCATTCAAAGGACAAATATTAATAAGGAAAAGAGATTAAGTGGCCCCCTAAACCACCACATTTGAGCTTTAAGCTTACTCAAGCCAAGCAAGCTTGGAGAATACTTTCTTTAGCTAGCTTTAATAACCTCTACATCTTTTCTCAGTTTCTGTCTCTACATGCTGAACTCTTCCCCTTCTTCCTGCTGGAACACTGCTTGGCTTGGATACTGGCAGTTAAATATAATAATTACTGTCTGTACTGCATCCTGCAAATAGATGCTTACTTTCTTTTTTAACTTCTTAATGGTTGGATCGTTTTCTAACTTGCAGCTTTGGTGCTACATGGCTGGCAATGCAATATGGTTCTTTTGCACCAAGCTTCTTGTTCCTCAATGCTGTCAATTTTCCTGAAAAGCTGTTAGTAAAATGCCAGTCCGCATGTAAATTAAAAGAGACTGAAAATTTTCTGTGGGTGGAGGACATGTTAAAATAACATGTTAAAATAACATATTCATCCCTAGTGGCAATATAGGAATAACAATGATGTTTTGCCATTTGTCATAGCTTGGAATCACATCTATTAGCCAATAACATCATGCACAAATGTTATCCCCTTCAACACCAGAGTATTGTAGAAACATTAACTGGTTAATCCTCACAGTGCCACTTCCATGCGTTTGGGAATTAATGTCATTCCTATTCTACAGAGGAAGAATTGAAGCCACGTTTCTTCTAAAGCATGCTACATTAGAAGATGCGATCTGCCTGTGGCAGCAAAGCACTTCTCGCAGACTACACTCACTGTGCTGGTAGCTAAGCTGGCTCTAAGAGAATCAACTCACGGATGTCTAGAACAACTTCACTGTCAGCACAGGCTAAAAGGCAAAAAGATGAATGCTTTCTGAGTTTAATAACTGCACATGGAAAAATAAATACAGCAACAATTATTCCTATGTAGATAGAGCATGCTGGCGTCTCCCGTTATCTGCAAGATAATCACACCATTTAAGCAAACGTTAATTTCAGAAAGACATTTAGATATTGACTTAATTTCTGAGTAATTGTTCATAAATTGCTTGCCTAAAACTATTACTAATTCACCTTCATAAGCAAAGCTTGAATGAGGCTTCTCTTGTTCTGCATACTCTTCAGTTGGGTACCCACTGCTGTACTTCAGAACTACGGCAAAAAGAACTGAGACTTCAGTGTTTTCCAAGTATATGCGAAGAATCAGCCCTTACGTAAACTGGTTCCCGGGAAAACTCTGATGTTTCAGGTAAAGATCCACTTGTAAGTGTGCTCTATTCTGTTGCAGATATACCTCTGCAACATAACAAAAACCAATAGAGTATCTGCCATACTCTATAGTTCTTTTTCGATAAGATGCTTATCAAGCACATGTGCACATAGCAAGCAGAGAGAAGCAATCATTAGGAAATACACTCCACTTGTGTTCTTTTAAGCTGAAGCATACACTCTGCTGTATCCCCTTCATGTGGCAAGTCACCATTTCAGGTACTGCTTTTCCACCATCAGGCTCTCTTCTCCTTCAAAGGAGCTTAGCATCCTTCTCTTGTTAAGTAGAAGAGAAAGCGATAGAGAGTTAAGAAGGACCATGACAAAAAGGCCAACAACTAGAGAAGAGAAGGAGAAAGAGTGAAAGATGTGCATGGAGCACGTCAGGGAGCATCAAGGGGCAGCTGATCTACAAGGGAAGGTGAGCTCTGGGAACAAGCGCAGCAATAAGTCTCACACAAACAACTTCACCAATGAGAGCCAGGACGTAAAGCAGCAAGTCCAGGTCAGGGCCAGAGATGATGGTCAGGGTCAGACACAGTCCCAATCACCCAGCAAGTCTGTAGTGATTAGGCAGGACTGTTCCTTGCAAGGAATATAAAACTGTTCTGAATCTACCCTAGAGGATCTAATGGTGGGATTATCTGCTTATGAAACAACAAGAAATACATTTCCCCCTCTGCTGACCAGAAGACAGTTCTTTACCTTAGAGAAGAGACGGGCCATTCTAATACATGCTGCGATCATGCACAAAACAGAACACTGTTATCACACTGAGGGAAACGCTTACATTGCAGGGAAAATGCAGCTCTTAAAATGGATGAAAATACATGTTTCAAGCACAGGAAGATCTGGGCTATCACTTACATGGGATTCTGGTTTCCTACCTCTAGAGTGAGCCTCAACATCCTATCTTTGTAATAAAAATCTTAAATTTGTAACAGCCAGGATTTTTAGGGTCGTTTCAAAACCTATGTAGATAGTTATCATCCAGAAAAAATCATATGGATGGAGAAGCTAAAATCAAGTCCAAGATCTCAACCTGGAACCCTTACAAGAGGGTTAAATTAAATAGGGATAATGTAAGCAATATCAGATTATCAGAATTTTTATTTGTGGACATGAAGGACAATTAAGAAAGAATAAAGAATGTAAAAAAGACAATATTTGAAATATCTACCCAAGCATCATTCTTTGGCATTCGTCTTGCACAGATTATCTGAAATCAAAGAATGGCGAAAAAAGATAAAAAAGACCATTTAAGACATTATTAATGCTACCTAATCACACTGACTCATACTAGACCGACAAATCCATTAGAAATACTTAAATAGGATAGATAAAATGAGTTTCTTCTATACTTAATTCCTTACACACATTTAAGGCTGCCCTAAGCCCTTCATGAAACTTATGGCATCTTTTAGCCCTTTCCTATTCAATTTATGAAAAATTGGAGAGCTTAAATGTGAAAATCCATATTAACGATACATCAAAACTGCAGTTATATGAAATAAATCAGAGATATTTATTTCTCAAATATACACTCCAATGACTTTGACATGACACTACTTTTTTGCTGTGTGATACAACTCTACCTTTACATATGTAACAATATTACTATCCTAAGAATCATACATTTTGAACTTTCTGACTTTCAAAGGCAGCCTGAGTCCTTACCATTGCATTAATACAGACTTAGACTCCCTTAATTATCTTCTTCAGACCAGAAGGAAGGAAAATATCTTGACCTACATTTGAAGAGACAAAATAGCCTGAGAGAGCGAGCACTTATGCTGCAGACTTTTACGTTATTTCTATTTTTAAAGGACAGTTAAAATACACTCAAAGTCAGGAAAGTCATTATTATAGAAGCAGAGGCTGGAGAGGAACCGCTCAGCTTGATATCAGCAAAGGTAAAACGCAACTAGAGCTGGACAGGAGGATTTCACATTGAACATGTAGGTAGATGGGAACATCTGGAAGGAGAAAAGACTATATAAGAACTAATGAGATTGCCTACGAAAAATAATGTGTGGCAATGAGTATCATCGGTAAAAAGTCAGAACTGCAGCAAGATGAACAGACAGTGTCTGTAGAAGTCATGACTCCTAGAATGCTGACAGTAAAATTTTGCTAGAGGCATTTCTGTAATCCAGTGTTTGTTTTGCTTTGTGGGGAAGTAGGGGGGACAACAACAATGAAGGGGTATTTTATCTCTGCACTGAAAATGCATTCAACTTCATAAATAGGCATATACTTTAGCCGTAACATTCTTTGCTGTTAACAAGAAATCTAGCAAGAGAGAAATTGTAGAATCCCAGAGCGCTGACAGCTGCCTGTCTCTTAACTCATTAATTGACTCTCTTGGTCCCTATTCTCTGTATTTGAACTGTTCCTATTTTCACTTTTTCCTCCTTGTTAAACGCATTTTCCTAAACTACTTATTTTTCTCCCACTAGTATCATTTTGCCAGACAAGTTTACTTGGCATCACTTTTTGTACTACAAAGAAACACTTTCTTTGTTGATGCAGAGACAAGGCCAGAGCTGATGACTGTAATGGTGAAGTAAAAATGATTAATGCTGACCAGAAGACAGAATGTTTTCCTCTCAGTCCCCTGAAATTAAATCAGTCTCTATGCAGATAAATAGATAATTAATATTTCAATAGAAACAAACCCATAATTTCGAAATCTAGATAGCTTTACGTATTACCTACATGCATATGCGAGGTGAACTTTGTCCCTTTTTTGAGTTCTTCCTAAAGCAAGGACACAATCTAAAAACTTTTCTAAGGGACAAGTTTTTCAATAATGTAATACTGGATACGGTATAGGGTTCAAGTTTATTATCCACATGAGATCCATAACCTATGAATACAGTACTGTTAAATAATGTCATTCTTCTCATAAAGTATATATTTTCCAGCTGGGTGCAAGTTAAAATAGTTTGATATTTATGTTCTTGTAAGACTAAAGTGCAGATGGATGTAAAATTTGTCATGGAGCCCAGAAAAAAGAAGTCTCCAGGTGGCTTTTTTCTACCACAGCAGTCACATACAATTCAGCATGTGCTCCAGAGCATTTAGTTCTTCTAAAAACAGTGTCAGCAAAATTTCTGGGTCTCTTTCATGAATATTTTAAAAATTTTAATCAGGCTGAAACATGAATGCTCTTTAGTAAGAAGGCTGCATTTCACCACTGAAGGATTAGCAAGTGAAGAGAACAGCACAGAGCTGTACATAAGTAGATTCCAGCAATACTTTTATTGCACACATAACCAGATTGGCATTTTACTAATGGGGTTAAATTTCAAGCATTCAAGGAGCTTCAAAGTCCTGATATTCTGGGGTCTTACACAAAAAGCGTACACCTTGCTGGCATCTCAAGTGACCTGCTGATGATAGAGCTCAAGGACATTGTCAGAAATCTGTACTACAATATTCTCATCAGAAGGATGTCTCTCACTTTAACAACTCTTGGAGCTATTTCAGAGAATTCCTTGAGTCTCTGAAAAATGAGATATTTCACAAAAATGAAAGCGCTTTAATTTAGAAAAAATAATTTTATAAAGTCTTACTTTAAAAAGCACTTGTTACGCCTCACGTTTAATATAAATCTGCTACTAAGGATGATGACAAGTACAGCACACAATTAATACACAAGTAGTGGAGCTTCTGCACAGACCATAATGTATGATGTGCACAATTCTACCAAATCAGTATAATATTCTCCTTATTATCACTATATGGCAGTTACTAATGTCAACAACAGCAGCATGATTAAAAAATGGTGCTGTGGCACAGGAATCATAAGATTCTGCATTTTTTAACTCATAAAACCCACTTTTTCTCAGTGTCTTTTCCCCTAAGGCATATTAAAGTCAAATTTTTAATTTATCCTATGTTGTCCTTCTCTCCCACTGGATTATCTAAATACAGGTGCTCAAATTGAGAATTCTTTTTTCTTGAAAAGACTCTACACATAACCATCTTTCATTTTTTTTCTTTTATGCAAGAATTTTCCTAACGTGACAAATATGAAACAAATGGATACTACCTCTCCATTGATAAAATGGAAAATAGATATTGCAGGCAATCTTTTTCTGTTCATGCATCTCTCTCAAATGACACTAAGCAGATTTTTTTACATGCTAATGGCATGCTTACATTATGAATTATAAGCTGAATAACAATGCCTGTAAAAAGTCTGGTCCCTTGATTCCACATTTCATCTGTGTCATTTTATGATTTTTTTAAAAAACAACAAAACAAACCAACAGCAAATCCCAGAAACTCCAAGGAGACTTACAGCACTTTTGCATCAGGGTTTTTACAAATATTACAAAAACACAATCTCCAGGGCAGCGAGCTTATAATCAAATACCCTACTCCTAGAGGATTTGGGCACATACACTGCAAGTAGCCTAAATGCTGTCAAGCCAGGCAAACAAAGTACTTATTCAGATAGATATAAATGGATTTGATTACAGTTTCACTGAACTAATTTTAAACCACTCAAACTCTCTGCATTTAAAAGCGAAGTTCTGGGCCAGCAACAATCCCAATTCCACACCAATGCACGCAGCATGGGCAACAAACAGGAGGAGCTGGAAGCCACTGTGCTGCTAGAAAGCTGTGACCTAGTTGCCATTACTGAAACTTGGTGGGACAAATCCCATGACTGGAGTGTGGCTATCAATGGCCACAGGCTGTTCAGGAAGGATGGGCGAGGAAGGAGGGGTGGAGGCATTGCCCTCTACATCAAGAAATGGATAGAGTGTGAAGAGCTGTCTCTGAAGAATAGCCATGGGCAGGTTGAAAGCTTATGGGTAAGAATAAAGAGACCAAGGCAACAAATTTCAATCTTCAAATCTCTTCCCACAGCAAGTTTAATGGAAAGACCTAGAAGAGAGTGAGCAAATAATTATCTCCCCACCACCATCTAGAAGGTGCTCACCGCAAACCTTGTCTCTTCTAGTCAGGCAGCCTCAGAAATGAAGCAAATTAAACTAGATGCCTTTGTGTCTAAGGAAATATTCCTCTTAAGGAGTAGGGTGGTGGGGTTGCTCTGGTTGTAGACAAAAGCCAATTACCTTTAAAGTTTGTTGGAAGAAGCACTATGGCATCACATGGACATGATAAAATTTGTAGTCATTTGTCATGAAGAGTCAGGGATAGAGACAAAGCAAAGACGAATTCGTAGCTCACACAATTAGCCACAAGAACGTGGATAAGTCAGTTCAAGGCTCATACGAGTAGTCTCCAGGCAAAACCAAACCAAACAAAAAACCCCAACCATTGTTAAAATTTCTTAGTTGGGTTAGTATGTGGAGTTGCACACAAAGAGTCAACCTGCTTTTAAATGACATTTCAATAGGAAGCATTGTACTTCTATATGAAAGATCACCTTAACAAGGATTCCTACTGAATCAACTTTAAATTTCAGATGTACATTCCTAAGTTGCAGTTGCAGCGTAAGCAATGTGACTACCCAATGTCTAAATAAAATGAAGGAAGAGTTTGCTTCTGATAGATAGGATTTCATTGATTTTACAGTTTTCATGGTCACGTTTAACAATCAAGGTAAGCCAATTGTCCTGGTTTGAGGTAAAACAAGACCAATTTTCTGTTCAGTAAATTTACATGTTAGCTAGGTCTTTTCTAACTCTCCGAAATTAACAGCATATTGTGGAGAAAACTGTTCATTCTTGGAGTGGTAAGACCAATGTTTGTACTTCATGCCAAGGAATGGTATGCGGAGAGGCTCTTGCTTATACTTATTGCTATAACAACCAAGGTCAGCTAATTTCATTATTTGCCCCATTGGAGAGTCAAAAATGGGAAAGTATAGAGGGGTCCCACATGTAGGGAGGCGCAGACAGGACAGGTGACCCAAACCTGACCCATGGGGTATTCCATCCCATCTTCCGCATGCTTGGTATAAAAGCTGAGGTATCAAAAGGTCAGCCTTCTTTCTTCAGTGGCCAACATCCGAAGAGGACCCTGTCTGTTCATCTGCCTTTGATCCCAATCCGTGTGTTCCTGACTCCAGAGCTGAAATCCAGTTACCATCCATCACTGAGTCCAGTCTGGGACTTCCCCAGTGCCTGCCGGTGACATCATCCTGGGAGCTTGATACAGTTTTGTATAAATTGTATCTATTTCCTTTTTAATTTTAATATTAATATTTCATTAAAGTAGTTTAGTTCATTCTAAACCCGTAAATATCTTTATCTCTCCCCCTTTTTCTCCTGGAGCGAGAAAACAGGGAGAGAGCATCTGTTGCCATCATAGGCCAATTCGGCCTAAACCTTGACATCAATAAAAAGGAAAATCTCTTCAACAATTCAGTCCTTATTATAAGGTCTAATCCCCCTCTCTGCTGGGCCAAGAAATGAAAACAGTGCACTAGAAGGGCTCCACAAACTGTTCAAAGAAAGCTGAGAATACTTGATTTCTTTTTTTAATTGTTGGATGTGTCCAGAAGCATAAGTTTACAAAACATAGTGTAAAAAAGAGGTGTAAATAAAAATACAAATTATGTTTTATTTGCCAGTGCTACTCTTTACCACTTACCTATATCTCATCCATAAAAGTGAAAATGTTATGGGAAGAGAGAAAGCTAAATAAAACCCACCAGCAACAACAACAGAACAAATTCATGATTTGCATGTGTTTTACTCAGCATTGCTTCATGTATGCTTTCACTGATTCTAAATGTCAGGATTTTAACTCTGTTTCCAGCAGCTCATCACTGTAGGGCTATAAAGTCCTACTGAACAAGGATTCTTCAGAGTTGATTTAGCTATGGCTTTTTCTGCTCAGTCATGTGATGTCATGTTCACTCCTTAGTAGAACTCTTCCAGGTTAAAGATTACTCATATTGTTGTGTTTTTTCCATTGAAAATGATAAGGATAAATGTCTTCCTTCCATTTTTCCTTCTAAAAGCCTCATTACATGTGCTTGTTAGTCTGACCTCTAGAATTTGTTCTCATCACTCTCTAAAAACTTCTTGCCAAGTTTCTTTCACAAGATTCAGTAATTTCCTACAACCTAATGACTCTCTGTGTACATAATTGAAACCTGAACAGTACAATAAGGATGCATCTGAATGCAAATGTAACAATCTGAAAAAGAATATTGTGTTTCACTCTAGCTTAACTTGGTTTTTATGAAGCACCTAAAGTCAATCTGGAAACGTGAGGTCTCCTTTTTTTTTTTTCCTGCTTACTCAGCAGTACAACTGAGAAAGTATCAAGAAATGCTTCATTCTCTCTTCAGAGGTTTAGGCAGTATTAGCACTATCTCTTTCCAGGAGAAAAAAATCCAAATTTCTGCTACTATTAGTAATGAAATCTCTTCCACTGCTAGGGTGAGAAGTGTAGCCCAAAGACAAGAAGATCACAGAAGCAAGCAGTCAAGTTCAGTTCTTGATGCAGAGGAAAAGAGATTTATTTAGATAAGATACAATGCTGTCCTCTTCTTCTGATAGTGCTCTTGCAAATGCAATGGAGACAAAAGACAGGGAGAAGTTCCTTGCAGAACACCCTGGCACCAGGTAAAGGCAGCCTTCAGTGCTGCTTCAAGTAGAACATAGAAACTGCATTTGTAAGACTGAAAAAAGAAGTAAAGCAGTAGATCAAAGCTGTTCCAGGCTACTTTAAAACCTAAAAACTGTCAGAAATCCTGAATACTTAAATCTTTTCAGTAACAGCTGTTTTTCCAAGTCAGTGTTTGCCAGTCCTGAGGCTACAAACCTGTCCCATGACTAAAGTATCCTAATTCTTGCCTCTAGTCTCTACAGTAAGGCTTATCTTTGTTAAGCTTATTACTTTGGAAAAGGGCTGTAGTTTTCTGACACATCTAGTAGAAGAGCAGATGAGAGGTATCTGAACTTTCTCAGCAGCTTCTCTTTCAGAATGTCCTTTAATATCATTCTCTTTAAAGTAAATTTTGTTTAGAAAAATCCACTGCTAGTACAAAGCAACTGGACTTGCTCTGCAGTTATATGTTGAAAATCATTATTATTTCAAAGGTTTCAAAAAAGAGAACACATAATTTACTCTATCTGAAAACTGTACAAGTTGATGTGCATTTGAATGGAGTGAAAAAAGGAAAAGAAAAACAACTCAACATTTGATACCTCCTCCTCAATTCTCTGCATGCCCAAAAGAATCACTGCACTTGGGAGAACATATGGATGTCAAGAAGCATTTGGAGTTCAGGAGGTTTAGGTCATGAAACTCTGTTTTAACTTCAGAGCATGCTTTCAATTATCTTGTTCTTAAATTTTAAAGATTTTTTTGAAAAAGTTATCCAAACCTGAAACTTAAAAACTCTACAACTGTTCCCAAAGGTCCCACTCCCACAGCTATTTTTCTTCTCTAAAAGAAAGAAGGGATTTTTTGCTTAAGTCTCTCAGTTTGTGTGGAAGATGGGCTTGAAGGTTTTTTGCCTTACTGTTCTTCCCAGTAGCAAAATTACATTTTTCTGTAGTAAGAGTTATAGTTGAGTGCGCTAATGTCAGACTGTCCTCACATACCAGATACAGGATTTTTATTCACTCTAGTTAGTGTAGTATCTGTATTTTCAAAACTGTAACAGCTTATTTATCATGTTTTCTTATTAAGATGCCTGCTCCCCAATTAATCACATAGCACCTGTAAATCAGGGTTCAACCATTCTGAATTATGATGTACTGATCACAAGGAACAGAAAGTCCAAGAATCTTATATGCACTCTCAAAAACAGATATGGAAGATGTCTGGAAAATTACAGTGCAACTAGGAGAATCCCAACTTTGACAGAAATATTTTTCAGTATAAATGTCATCTCAGATCCACTTTTATAGACATTCATTATTTGTTAGATCCTTCAGTGTATGAACTGGTGAATCTTTGAGATACATAAGCAAGAATGTGTCAATGAGAGAAGAGAATTTCTGTCTTTCTTAACTTGCTTCCATTTGTCTTTCTCCTTAACTTTTTGCAATTGCTTGTAAACAGAGACATGCAGATATTTACAACAGTGTCCTATTCTATGAGGTCCCATAGTAGGTACATCTAATAGCACAGGTTCAGGCATATATGTCTCATATTTTAACTTTCCTATTTTAGTGTTTTTTGTAAGGCCTGTTGCTTAGAAACTGAAATAATAATGTCACAGAACCTATTTTTGCCTCTTGGGAATAAGACTTCATTGAAAATAAGATACGTTGTACTCCAGTGCTCCTACTGTTTTGTGGAGGAACAAAAGGAAAAGAAAAAAAAAAATCCCTACCCTCAGCAAACCCCCACCCTACCTCACCTTTTTTTTTTTTTTTAAAAAAAGGAATTCTTTTTCCACATAGTATTCCCAGCAGGGAACTCCTGTACTTAGGAGAGAGCAAAGGAAGACCCCAATCACTGCTACAGACACTTTCAAGCCTTCTCATTCTCACCTTAAATCCCTAGTGGAGAGACAAAAAGATGAATTAGGTGTAAAAGAGAGGAAAAAATAATAACCTTGTATATCTTGTTTCAGAAGATATCATTCTGAAGTGATCCCTACCAAGATTTTACCTTCTTATCATAAGTCAGAAGGTATTTCCCTGTGTTTAACTGCAGTGGCAGCAAAAGTGAGATTATGTTCCTTTTCCATCAGTCAACACTAAGATATAAATATCTCAGTCCTAACACAAGCATGGTCAACCATGGATATGCCTTGTCTGTGTCATTAACTTTTGCTTAACATGACTTTTAGGTCACTTTTGCCACTCACTATACTGTTAGGTTATTCCTTTTTTCTGTACACTGAGTACCTCAAAGTACTGCTTCAGCCTTTCAGCACTTGCCTTCTTTCTTGACTTTGTCTTTAAGGTCTGTCTTAATACCAATACTTCATTCACTTAGTTTTCTATTGCTCACATGTTATCTTATGCACCGGGGACTAGCCCATCAGCCCATTTGTACTCAGCTTTTATGAGTTGCTTGGGTCAGTTCAGGACCTGTCCGTGCACTTGCTTTGATCTCTGCTTCTCTTAGCAAACTGGGACCTTTCTCACCTCTGTTTCACACATAGTATCAAATTTGAAATCACCCAATCATTTTCAAATTGTTTATTTCTATCAAAATAGACATCCAAGGTACATATGCATATGGTCTTGGCTGATTTCAGCGTGTAGGACTTCTGTAACACACTGAAGCTCCCACATGCTGTTGCCCTCTCAAATGCTTTTTCCTGCCTGTATGTACAGAGGCCACAAAGCAAGAAAAAAATATTTATAGTAGAACAAGAAAAGAATGACCCTTTGTACCATATCAGAGTAAAAGAAAGAAAGGTAAATTAAATATTGCCCAGAAAGCAAGTAATGAGCTACAGGGAGAACAAATGCAAGATGCATTTTGAGGCCCCTTCCCTTGAGATATTCAAGGTGAAGCTCGATGAGGCCCTGGGCAACCTGGTCTAGTTGGGGGTGTCCCTGCTGACTGCGGGGAGGTCGGACTAGATGACCTTTGGAGGTCCCTCCTGGCCTGCACCAATCTATGAATCTATGAATCCATGAATCTATGCCTATACTTCCAGGAGGTATTCCTATGATCTCAAAGGTCCCTTCCAACCATGAAGATTCTGTGATTCTATGTTCATAATAATAATGTGATGTAGTATTAATAAATATTCATATATTCACAATAATCATAACTGCTCCACCAAAACCTTTGCTTTCCTATATGAAGGCATATGACAAACACTACCTATTAGAAGAGCAGAAATAATTTAAACAAAAGACAGTATTATGAAATCATATTATGTGGAAAACTTGACCAGAAGTCCTTCCCACGATAGTCTCAGAAAAATGGTAGACATAACTGAAATATTCTTGTTTCACGATCCCAGTATGAAGCTCCTTGCTGGTTTATTACAGCAGTATAATGCAAAAATCCATCATGCTGAAACCAAGTCATACAGCATTTCAACGGTTATTCTGGAGCAAGACTAAGGCATCCTAAATTTTTTGTCTCTATAACGGAGGGTGACTAATTAAGCACAGTGATCTTTGCTCTCTAGAGTTAGAGGGCTGACCATCCACTGCCATCAGCTGTGTTTTTAATGGATGCCACTGTCCCTTGAAATCACATAAGGGTTATTTTAGGTGAATTACAATAATGGAATGATTATTAAAATACTCATAACATTCTTACCAACAAGGTAGCCAGCTGCAATTTTTCCATTTGAAATAACTGATCAATTAAAGAGTTATCCAATTTGAGTGAATCATGCCATGATCCTGGGAATTTCACCAGACATTTAATGTGTGTTGCCACGGTTTGCTCTGTTCACACGTTTGCAAAATGATACTGCTTTCTGTGCTGATTCATATATTCCTGCCAAGAAGCCATAACAGTTACATGTGGATGCAATTCAGAGCTCCCAGAACACTGGCTAAAGTAACACGGTTATAAAATCCTTACTTCCATTTCACTGAGTCTATCTGTGTAGAAAAAAGCAGAATCTTATTCTGAAATACATCAGCTAACTCAGTAATAATTACTTTAACTGAAGTAACAGGCCTTTGGTTAAACCTCAACATTAAAACCTTTTTTCTGTGCCCTCCCCCTGCAACATATTCCCAAGCACATTTGTTAGCTGTCAGCCATATACAAATACAGAACAGATGGTACCCTAACGTAGATGGGTAATATGCATCTCTGGATCACCTTTTAACTTATCCGTCAGCACTAAGTTGCTTTATTAATTCTAGTTATGTCATTATAATCACAAACTTCCAACTTATTTTCCCAATTCTCTCTCTATAGGAACAAAGAGGTCTATGTAGGATTTCCCTCCGAATTTCCCATTTACAAAGCATCACAGAGTCACAGAATTGTCTAGGTTGGAAGGGACCTTTAAGATCATCTAGTCCAACCAACAACCTAACTCTGGTAAAAAAACCACCCACAACCCATCACTAAACCATGTCACTAAGCACTATGTCAACCCGTCTTTGAATACCTCCAGGGATGGTGCCTCAACCACTTCCCTGGGCAGCCCATTCCAACGCTCAATAACTCTTTCAGTGTAAAAATTTTTCCTAATATCCAACCTGAACCTCCCCTGGCACAACTTAAGACCATTTCCTCTTGTCCTGTCGCCTGTGACCTGGGAGAAGAGACTGATCCCTGCCTCTCTACAACCTCCTTTCAGGTAGTTGTAGAGAGCAATAAGGTCTCCCCCTCAGCCTCCTTTTCTCTAGGCTGAATAACCCCAAGTCCCTCAGCCTCTCCTCATAAGACTTACTCTCCAGACCCCTCACCAGCTTCATTGCCCTTCTAAGAAAATGATGCCCCAAAAAAGCCACTGCCAGAGGACTGCAGTGTACATCAAATAGCCTCACAATGACTGTGTTTTAAGAGTTATCAGCAATGATGATAAGCAGGTAGTGAGCAATTAAAATCTCATTTTAAAACAGTTCTTGTAAAAAAAAAAAATTAGAAGATATTAAAGAGAATTTTCTAAAGCAAAAGCTAAATACAATAAATTCCTCTATAATTACAGCAGTTAGAGCGTTCAGTTACAAGAGACACTTTACAAGTATATATGAGCTTTATGCTAGTTCACAAGGACAGAACTGGGGGAGTTGGTGAGCATTATGGAGGCATAGAAATGAGATGGATGAGCCTCAGGACAAGGATTTCATGCTCAGCAACATCCGCCATGAGCTTTCCAAACCTTTAGTTTAAAACACACCATGAAACAAAGGGCCTAATTCTGTGTTGCCTCGTAGTCATTCAGTCATGATCAAACTTGAGAGGGCTAAAAACCCTGCATGGTGATTTGGCAATCCCATGTACCAATCACATAGAAATATAAACAACTGCCAAAGGCAGGATAGAAGAGATTCTGCACACAGATTTAAACACTAGACTGAAGCATGGATCATGTATAATTTGCAGCATAGTAAGTTTTATTCTAGTATAAACTATGTTACTGTTTCAAAGGCATGGGGAAAAGAAATAGTATTTTGTAGGTATTTTAAATGACTGCTATTTTGTACATTTCATGGCTTGCAGTTTCTAAAGTAAGATTTCATGTCATTTTTATGAGTAACAAAATGTGGCACAAGAGCAGATGCAAGAGGGTACCCTTAGAGTACCCTGTACTTAGCTGAAGACTCCTTTAAACTTTTATTGAACAAGGAGGTTTAGCCTGAAAGCCAGAAAAGTCTTCATTATACTACAGAAAGAGAAAAAAATCCCAAGTGTAAAAGAAAGAAAACCAAGCGTTGCACACCAGAGCTGGTTGAACACTTCTGCCTAGTTGGCTATAAGAGAGAATCTGAAGTTAGCCAAGTAGTTGGGAGTAACAATGAAAAGTGGATGCTTCCTATGTTTGGATATTTTTATTATCTGCTGACTAGTCCCAAAAACACATCCCTAAGGACAGCATTTGGTGAGACGTTACAAAACACATTCTCTCCCTGCATGCTCCTGGCTGGTCTCTTTGGAAAAGGAATTCTGGGAGGCCAGTCTGGTTATGCTGACTTGCATATATCCACCCATGGAGATGGTGTCCCAGCAACCCCAAAATCTGGCTGTGTTTGCCCACAGTGGTGATGGGCAGGTCAGAAGGCAGAGCCTCTTGACTGCAGTCTTCACCTGCCAATGTGCGATCGTGACAGGTGTGGACTGAGCACTCTCTCCAAGATAATGAAAAGACATGTAAATTGGGAATAGACACACCTGTATATGAGGATTAAAAAAAGGAGAAAGGCAGCCAGCAGGTCAAGGGAGGTGATTCTACCCCTCTAATCTGCCCTCATGAGACCCCACCTGGAGTACTGTGTTCAGCTCTGGAGCCCTCAATACAAGAAGGACATGTTGGAGCAAGTAAAGACGATCAGAGGGCTGGAGCAGCTCTCCTGTGAAGACAGGCCAAGACAGTTGGGGTTGTTCAGCCTTGAAAGAGCAGGCTCCAGGGAGACCTTACTTATACCAGCCTCCTAGTACTTAAAGCAGGAAAGATAGGGTGGGTTTCATTATCAGGGAGTGTAGTGATCGGACAAGGGATAATGGTTTTAAATTGGAAGAGGGGAGATTTAGATTAGCTATTAGGAAGAAATTCTTTACTGTGAGGGTGGTGAGACACTGGAACAGGTTGCCCAGGGAAGTTGTGGATGCCCCATCCCTGGAGGTGTTCAAGGCCAGGCTGGATGGGGCTTTGAGCAACCTGCTCTAGTGAGAAGTGTCCCCGCCCATGGCAGGGGGGTTGGAACAAAATGATCTTTAAGGTCCCTTCCAACCCAAATCTTTCTATGATTCTATGACTAGAGGACCTACAGAGGTCCCTGCCAACCAAAATAATTCTGTAACTCTAAACTGGGTCACAAAAAGTTTATAAACATTGGCTCTTGCTGTTCACATGTATGGTGTCAGAGGCACCAAGTGTTGCTTAAAGGGATTTTGAAGCAACAGTCAGAATTGTATAAAGGTCTAAAGACTAGAAGTACATTTTAATTTATTTACGGTTTGTAATACAAATGCTGGTGTGTCATAACCATCCAAGCTTCCTGGCACTTAAGATTAGCTGAAAGACAACTTTTTAAGTGGAAGCTATATACCTGTATTTCTGTCTGACTTTCTGCAAACACATAACAAGGGACAGAAATGCACAGCTTGCCATTAGTGGAAAGAGATGTTTTTCAGCATTTGTCATACAATCACCATTCTCTATTAAGGGGTAAAGAGATGTCCACATTGCCTTTATAAGATACTTGGCTCATGCAACAAATTCCAGGTTTTGGGTTTTGTTTTGTGGTGGTTTTTTTTTTTTTTTTAAACTGAGCAGGATTATCTTCCTCAATTGCCAAGTTACTTGCACTTAACAAATTCTAAGATTTAAAATTATTCAGTTCATATGTATTTCCTTCTTTGAATTAATTTGTTCTAGCCAATAAGCAGTATATACTGGAATTCTAGCACCTATGCTACAGTAATTCCCTTGATGGGTAAAGTAGTTAGAAAGGTCAAAAGCTTCTAGAGATTAATCTAAACAATTCGATCAGATATTTGGGGCAGGGGGAGAGGTGTGAGGAAAAAGTAAAAGCCCTGTAACATAGCAGATTAAAACAATGAAGGGGAGACAAAGACCTTTGAAAATCCTTTTACTTTTTTTTCCTATATGATTTATAATATGTACTTCTGGTCCACAATGAAACCCTTGAAAAGCAATTATGTTTATTATTTAGAAAACTAGCTGCATTGGAATGTGGTATCATTATGTGGTCTGAATTCTTATCCATTTGACTTATGACTTATCAACTGTACTTTTTCTCCAATCCTTTCCTAAGTACTTAAGAACCAACTAATTTTTACTGGAAGGTGCTTTGTTTCCTGCCAAAGAGCACTGAAACAAAAGCTGTTGCCTCCAGCCTTTGCTACTGCTAAGCAGTGTAAGGTGAGCACACACAGCACAGCCAGAGGTATGGCAGAAAGCATACTTTACCTCCATGCCTCACTAAATAATACATTGGCAAGGCAAGCACCTAAGAGATTTGGTGTCTTATAACTACTATCAGACGTGTGTCTATCAAGCTTCATGTTCGTTAGTCAAATAAGACTAATGAATTAGAGAACATTTAAATTTGTCTTCCTTTAAACAGGCACACAATGAGTGCAGCAGAGTTACAACCAGAAAACTTGACTGAGAAGAACACAGTGGTAAGTCCAATAAAAATACTCAATTTAATGCTTTTTAAAAAAATAAATAGGCTATCTAGTGTGGGGCCTGATACTGCTTATGTAATAAATGTGAATGAGGGGATAAAAGGAAAAAAAAATAAATATGTCTTTCCTCAAGTCCTATGAATATGAATAATGCACTCTTTAGTCCTCTCCTGTTAGATGAGAAAACATGTTGATTTTGCTGGTGAGATACGAGAATTAGCTTTCCAGTGTGATTTACCTCAAAATACTGGAACTTTGTTACATTTGCTAGAATACGGGTCTGCCATAAGCTGAAACAACATTTTTTAAAGTTTTATTATTTATCTATGCATATTTGTATCAAGATAAAGGTTGATGACAGCCCACATTTATCTATTTTCTCAAAATATGACTAGGAATTTGGAAGTGCTTTACATTTTGTAGTAATCAAGAACTCTTTTAGCTCTTTTCATAAACTTGTTTGAGCTGCTTTTGTTAAGAAACATCTGAAATGTAAATGAAGAAATGTTACAGATACTTGAGGCTCTGCTTACCTGCAGAAGAAACTGCAAGCTTTTCAAGCCATGGTGTCCGAAGCATACGCCTAGCTATCGTGCACATTTAAAGAGTCTTTAGGGGAGAAGAGATTATTTAGTAAATGGCCAGTGAATATTGCTGCTGGACTAGATGATTGTTGTAGATCCCTTCCAACTGAACTATTTTATTCTATTATTGACTAGATTTAGAAGGGAACTTAGGCAGCTACTGGTCCTCTCTTTCAGCCCCCTGCCTCCCTTTCCCAGCATTGCCATAAACTAAGGGGTTAATTGCTTTTTCTTCTGTAGCCTCCACTGGACCCTGGGGGGTGCTCTTCAGTGGTTGGGAAAATGCATTGGGTTGAATGAGATACAGCCTTCATTTGCAATGTATTGGTCCTTTTCTCATCATTTATCCCAAGATGGCCTATGGATCCCCATGGATTCCTGACAGTGCAGATTAACTGGAACCACATGTCTGGGATGGGACAGAAGGGAAGCGTCAGAGGCAAGAGCTGGATGAAGTAGTATGGGAGATCATAGAAAAGACTTCTTAAATACTGTCCTCAAAACATTTTTGGTTTTGTTTTTTTTGGTTTTGCTTTGGTGGGTTTTTTTTAAATTGAGAAGGAAATCCAGCTCAATATGCAATGGCAAATGGCAGCTGTTTGACAACAGGCTGTTTTCTACTATCAGGAGAGGACTGACTGATTTATCAAAAATTTCAGGTTTAAAAAAAACCGCTGAAATTCACTGGCTATCTGCAATTCATGAGTCTACAAAATCTACAGGTGCTCCTATAGCTCAGGAAAAGTATACATTTATTACATGCAATGAAGAATTACCGTAGGCCTCTTATAAAAATCAGTGGGAGAGAGATCCGAAAGAACCCAGAGAAGAAACATGAAAAAAGTAAAGCCTAAGATTTGATTGCAGTGTTTGAATGCTGTACTATCACTGGCCTCATAAAACAAACATTTCATGCAAAAGTTTTATAGGTAGCATTCACAAAGACCTACTTTTGAAGGATACATAACATTTTAGGTAGTTCCTTCACAAAAAATTCCACCATCAGTTTCTGCCAGAATTACTGCCCACTAGCTAACTTAATTTATTTGCTCCTGCAGTCTTCCTCTCTCCAACATATCACTTTTGGCCACAGAAACACACTTGAGTCTCCCAAACCAAGGAAAATGTGACAGAAATGCTCCCTGCAGAGTTTTAGCCTGGCTGAAACCTTTATCCTATCACATTGATAACTTTTTAAAATACGATGTCCATTTTCATGGACGTGTGACTGTTATGACCAGGGCTTTGGTGCAACAGGACTGAAAACGTGAGTGGAACAGACTAAGTTCTGCCTTGCCACAAGTCCCATAGATGGGCAGGCTCCTGTTCTGCAGCTCTTGTGAGGATAGTCACAGACCCACAGATGTGAATTCGCCTGCAATTTCAGCAAATTGGATAGTGTAGTAAGTTTATTGTCACTATGAGAGAATAAACCAAGATAAGTTTGGGGAGAAGTGAATAGGTCAGAGGACAAATGTGGCCAGATAGCTGAGACCTAAAAATAGCAAACACAAAAGAAATAAAAAGATATTTTTTAAAAGCAGCAATATCTTGTTCTCCCCTTTGCTTAAATAAGATAATTTTACAGGTGACCAGTAAAAGTTAAAAACTACATTCAGCAGAACCAGTATGAAATTATAATAGTGATTTAGGTCAAAGTCCAAATCTGTGCTTTTCTTCTTTCCTCTATTTTCCTCCTACATTTTCATAAAGGCCAAGGCTCCACAAATCTGAGGAAACAATTAAAATAACTGACAATTTAAGATATGCAGTATTCATCAAATATTTTACTTGAAATAAATTCCCATTAGTATTCCACAGTGATTTAAACTACTGTGAACAGGTAGGAAAGGAAATTAGAAGATCAGAGATCAGTTTTAGAGACAGCAGTAATAAAATTTGAAAAACTCAAATGACATCTAGGACACACCAAATTCTGGTTTAAGTTTTGGGGTCTGTTTTTTTTTTAATTCCCCCAAGTTTCAGAGAGAGACTTTAATTAAAATATATCTTTAGGAAGTGGCTTAAAGTCAGGTTTAGGCCTACAGTCAAGTTCATTCCTGACACAAATGCAGATGTTACAGTGAACTCTCTCTCTTTTGGGGTGGGGGAGGGGAGGGAATGCAGCAAATCACCAACTTCATAAACCGTCAAATCTCCACAAAATTTCACTGCAGACAAGCCAGTTTGTGCATGCAAACAAAGCAAATATGTCTGTTTTATCTGTTATCTACTAGCAGCCATAGGTCCCAGACAAGTGTAAAAGAAGCTACCATTCTTAGTTAAATATATTTTGAGAACTATGAAGGAAAAGCATAGGAACTGTAGCCTATTTTTGAATATTGGCATAACACCTACCCCAAAAACCACTGAAACCAACAAAAGGACTCACTAACAATGAAGCAAAACATAGGAGAATGCAGATATTGCATAAGCACACTCACCTAAATTTCACAGTATAAAGTCAATGTTTAAATGCAGTGTAATTCAGGAGTATTTCTAACATACAGCTATGAGTTAGGTTGAATGTTCTTATGACTGGTGAATTTAACAGCTGTTCTTCATTTTCTGTTAAAAGTCAGACCAATTAAGGACCTTTGATAGAACCAAACAGCTTAGAACAACAGGCACATGTTGCAGGAGATGGAAGGGTGTTACTCTTTTGTTTGCAGGAAGAGGAGAGGCATAGGAGACAGCTTGTATCAGTCAAGGGGAACTAGTAGAACGTTAGCCTACTAGTACACAGCCTAGTACTGCCAAAAAGCTAAAGGAGAGACAAATCTTGGGCCAATTTCTGGTTGCAGAGAAGGTGACAGCTGTGAGCCAAGAAACTCTTTCCTGTTTTGTTCAAGGAAGATTCCTTTTAGAAGTATTCTTGGAGCACATCAAATACCCAGTGCTTTTCCTGTGTTTTTTCCTCCTAAGCAAAATACTACAGAGCACATTAATTCTGGTTAAAAATTGACTCAAAAAAACCCCAAGCCCAATAATGCAGGTTTAAGCTCAATCCAATGTAAAGGACAGTTAAAAACATAACAATCCCTCTAGTCAAAAAAGGAGAGGCTAAAGAATGGAGATTTTACCTAGTACTTGGGTCCCAGTTTTTGTCAACTTTTTTTTTTTTTTACTGTTTTAAATGCATGTTCTTTCTACTCAAACTCATTTTGAATGAGAGATTAAAACTTACATTTGAGTATTCGCCATAGGGTAGAAAATCTTGAAATCAAACCTCTTGGGAGCTGATTTCAGGAAATGGGTAGCAGATTTCAGCAACTGGTGCAAAATGATAGAATGGCAATTTTCCTTCCCAAGTGTACTGTAAGAAAGGTGGAATAAGTCTTTGTGAGAATACAGTTAACTGATCAGAAAGATTTGATATCAGCACTTAGTAATCTATCTGCCAGAATAGTTACAGTGCAATTAGGAGCATTGTACTGGGATGTGTTTCACACTTTCACAGCTAATGCAGTAGCCCTTCTGTCTTCCGGCTGCGTTAAAATGCTGTGTCTCACTCTACCATACTGACAGCTGTATCAAATCTAAAGGAAACCAGCAGTCACCTGTCACAACACCTTTCAGTGCAGCACACGCTGCTTACCAGGCACTCATTCATTAGCACTGCTTTGTCTGAAATTCTCCCTAATTGTGTGCTTGCTGCTTTTCTGTTGATGGTAGACAGCAATTCTGCTGGCAGGCTTAAGAATAAGATATCTGAATACCACCCTTAATTCACTCTTTAACGTATTTCTGCTGTATGAACACACTGAACCCTTTCACTGACTCCTACTGGATTTGGTCTTACTGGATCTCACTGTCCATTGGGAAGTGGTTTCTGTCCCAGCCTGTGTCCTGGCCTGTCCTGTGACCCGCAAGGGCTCTCGAACCACCCTGTGGTGGCCTCTGCTGTCATGGTGCCACCTGTCACTAACCCCAAGTGCGTGTTGTATTGGCAGGGCACGCTGGAGCTGGCAGACTTGCCCCTGCAGAAGGGCTCCGTGGAGCTCCTTAAACAGAGATGGGAGTCCGCCAATGCTACAAGACCTGGCCTGATGCTCCAGTGCTCACCAGCCCCACGGTCCCTGGTGCTGGGCAAAATCAGCTGCAGCAGCACTGTGGAGAAAGTGCCAGCAGACAGCAGGAGGGCAGATGTGTTCAACGAGGAGACCCTAGGTGGCCCTCAGCAGATGGAGGACTTCCCCATCACTGTGGAGGAGCTGAGGAGTCATTTTGAGGCCCTGGGTGGCAAGAAGGTAAGTGCCTGGGCTGGGTGGACACCTCAAGATGAATCGAGATGGGCCCCAGGGCTGCAGGGCAGTTTTCCCAGCTTCATACCGCTTCTCTCCTGTGCCTCATTGGGGATGGGCAGCGCTGGCCACAGCTCTCATTGATGTCCCGGGGACAATTTGGATTAGTGTGCTGGCTGGCGCTATCTGCCAACCTGTCAGGTATGTTAGCGTGCAATTGTGCTTGGCCAGTGCTTTTTAGGGGAGCTGAAAATCAAGATATTATGGCCTGAGAGAAGAATTCCCAAATGAAACTATTTTCAAAAATTCTGAAACTTTCTGAAGCAATTGCTTCCTATTTGTAGAACAGTATTTACTCCCTTTCAACTGAGAAACCTGCTGTCACTTCACCCATTGGGTTTCACTGGCATAACATGACAAACCTGGAAAAATTGCAACCTTTATTTGTCATCAGATTTTTTTCTGAAAATGTCTGTGATTTTTTTGGACTATCTGGGGAGAAGCTAGGCTTTTCTGAAGCTTAAAAAATGCTTCAGAGAAGTATAGGACACTGAAAAGCTTGTAAGTAATATTAATTAGGGCAACTTCATTCATTTTTGTGGCTAAAAGGTCTTTCACCATGCTTTGCCACTTATGCATGAAAACTAAAATGTCCCTGCAGGTTTTGGTTCCTGATGGAATACTTTATACCTTCCACGTTGTAATTCCTCTCTTGTTCAATTATCAGGTTAAAAAACCCCATAAATAAATAAAAAATCCCCTTTGAATAATTTTTACCCCACTTCTCAATCAAAGTTATACTAAAACTTGAGGTCATAACTCTGTGTTCTACCACCTTCCAACTGCTGCAAGATAACCCTGCCAGCCCATGTAGTCAGTCATTTACCCATTTAATTTTAATGTCCAGAGTGATTTAAACATGACTTTCTGGTTCAGAAACTAGAGTTCAGAATAATGCATGCTGACTATGATATAATTCGTACACAAAACCCTGCTATGAAAAGATATTAGAAAGCTTTTTTATGTGAACAGTAAAATAAAATTCATGTGATTAATGAAAAATCTTTTCATTGGTTTTAGAACACATAACAAAAAGTAGTAGGTACCAATAAAATAAAGGTTAAAACTTTATGGGATTATTGAGCACTTTAAAGACCATATAAAATAGCCATAGACTGCTGCTAAGTGCCACACTCAAATGATTTTTAGGGTGGACACCTTTTTGATTGGTCTAACTTTGTAATTAAAAAAAAACCAAACACATAAATAAAACAATATTTAAAAAAAAATAAAACAAAATAAACTTTTTTTCCTATGGAGCAGTACATTCAGTATTGCAGACTTGATCAGTCTTGTAGAAGAAAATTGGTTCTTTTTTAAATATTATTGATACAAAGAGCTCCTTATTGAGTAAGAAAGAATAATTGTTCAGATTTAAGGACCATTCTTCACTTGCCAGAATTGCAGACCTTTATTTAAACAATAATTACCAAGAAAGGAAAAGAACTCCTTACTCCCAGTCTCAGAACTGTTACACCAATTAAATATTACTTTGTTAAGGTTTCTTTGCAAAATTTACTACTGCTCCACCTGCAAATGCTATGAATTCACATGCAGCTTAGAATCTGACCATTAGGACTATAATTTCACTGATATACTTTATAAAAATTATTACCAAGTATATGTCTTTTTGCTAGGTGTTCTCCAAGTGAAAAATTATCATTTCTGATACAAAAGGGAAGCAAAGGCTCAGTAAAAAGAGTGGGAGGTAGAAGAAAAAGAGTCAAGGAAGTGTTACTTTCCTCTTCCTTATCATTTGTTTGCCAAGAGCGTTGCATATGAAATGTATTTGAGTACAGTTCTGCTTAAAATCAGTTTTTTTCTCTGGCCAGCCAGAAGTGAAAAAAGAGATGTACTCTCTACAGAACATGCCTTCTTGTTAAGTCACTGAAACTCATGCAGGAATTGCAACCGTTAAGATCTTGCAAAGAACATTGAAAAGCAGATGGTGCTTATAAACTGGGAAGAAACAAGAGGTGGAAAAGCATGAGGAACAGGCCCCCTTTTCAGAATTCAAGTGGAAAAGCTTGAATTCTGTTATCCTGATAAAAAATAAGATTTATATTGCCTTTGAGTATTTATTTCCTCAGCATTGTACAACATCTTAAGGTTTCCAAGACACAATCAACATGAAACATAGAAAAACAGAATCTGTGTCATATAAAACTTTCACAATGTAAGCAGGACTTCAAATTTTTTATTTATATTATTATTTATATATTTATATTTATTTATATATATTATTTATACTATTTATTTTTTATTTGAAAGTGTGTCTACAAAAAATGTAAGCATTCACCAATGATGCTGAAGAAGTGTGGATACTTAAACGATAGTCATTCACTTACAAATTTTGGCAACACAGACCAAAGGCGGGACTGACAAGTTTTCAAAAAATGCGTGAACTCCATAGGTACAGGAGTCCTGTGAAAGGATAGATTATTTCAGTAATACGAAAAATTGGAGCCAAACTGCTGGTGATGCTAGCAATGGCATCAACATCTATGTCCAAAATTCAATGGCACAAAAAAATAGTAGAAATTACCGATTCCTCCACTGGTAACAGTGAATAAACATGAAAGGAATAAAATCATGCAAGACAAATATGATCCACAGCAACCTCAGGCTTTGCATGTATAAAGCCTGGACTTTGTATCATATTTTAAATTAATATACTGAAGGCATTTAAAGGTGCATATTAAGTATTTGACATGTATCTGGTTAATGACAAGCACCCTAGATGTTGGAGGTGCCAAAGGAATTTATTAATATTTATGAATGTTAAGTATTTCAGCAGTTAAATATTGCACCATGAGATAAGATACTTGTCATGAAAAACAATAGCAATTTAGTATGCCTTCAGAAGAGACATTTTGACTATAGTTCTATCAAGTAATCAGTGATACAAGAAAATACTTCTATCACAATATAACGCAAAGCTATGCAAAGGTTTTAGCAAACTGATTGCTTAAGATTTGCTCTCTTTGAGCCATAGTACATTGCCATGGGCAGGAAGAGTGAAGGATGGGGAATGAGCTAATGCATTTTCTTTGCATTTTTGTAGTGGTTTCACCCAGAAGCAATAGGGAAGGTTACAACAAAGTTAGAAATGGCTATATGTAAAACTAAGTTGAGGCCATAGAAATCACAGTGGAATTTTTTAAAGTGTAAACAAAATGTCTTTAAGGCTCAGTGCCAGCCAGCTATATTACATTTATATTACATTACGTATATTACTTATGCATAAATGAACATGCTTATTAGCCTTATGCTAAGAAAAAGACTGCCAACTGTTGTAACCCTGCTTAAACGGACTATCTCTTGACTAACCAGGCTTTCAAGACCAGGGCACATTTTATTACATTATTCCATAGGGAAAATAGACTTTATTCTAAAAAGGAAAAATACCACTGATTAAAAATTCTAAAATCTCTCATTCAGGCTGCATTTCCATCGCAGTGCTGTTATTTGTATGTGTACAGAATCCATAGAGAAAAATCAGGGCAATTAAACAATGTTAAATCATGAAGTGACTTCTAAACAATTAGATCAATCATATAACGAACCCTCTGCCGGTTCAAAAGTGAAAGACATTATTATAGGCACCTGCAAATGTATTTAGACTTTTGGTGTATTTTTCATCCTGGTGGCTACATGGTGAACTACGCCCAATCCTAATTATTTGAATGGAAGCAACACTTCATATTGCAGTAAGAGAATACAAAAAAGCGTAAATAGAGTCAGGAACAAAGTTTAATAATTTTGAAGCTAAATCACTTGGTGAAGTCAAATTACTTTTCTCTGAGTTTATCCAAGTGGAACTTGGATGCATTTCCTTCCTAGGAGTATTAATAAGTTAAGTCTGTTGTTGGAGCCTTTTAATGAAAGCCTATAGCATCAGGCCTGTGCATATCTTTCCATTATTTAGAAATAAACTAATGTCCCATTCTGATAAAATGAAAAGTATTTTTGCTTTTCTATAGGAAAAAGCTGTCTCTTAGGAAATAATAATATATTAAACCATCAATTTACTGTACTGACTTATCACTCCCATGAAACAACTATTTTAGTTTATTAGCACTCCAAAGCATTGGGATGTTAAAGCAGCTAAGGCCTGTGTTTGCTGGAAAGTGATTATGTATGTTTTTCTTAAAATACGTTAAAGCATCCCAACTGAGAAAGTAATTTCATGCTTACTTTTTAGAGAAACCTATTCAAAGAACTCATTAAAACCATTCATTTAAATAATCTGGTATATGTTCATTAAACTGTGTCCTTTGCAGAAAACATATGAACTGCTGCCAGAAAGCAAATGAAGGGAACAGATGTTTAATGTAAAAGGTTAGACCTTCACTAAAATTGTTTAAACAAGTAGCATCTTTTTTTCCCTTAACATTCTCAGAAACATTTATACTAATTTAGCATAGCCATGTAATACAGAAAAGAACGGAAACCCCACAACAACTGTAGGTCAGTTTTGTACCCTGTTAGCACTTGCATTATTTGTATTTTTGTTATGGATGAAAGAAAGCGAATAGTGAGGAGTGCATGGGATGGCCAAGTGCTTACCCTTGCTGAAACGCTTGATATTGAAGGCAGTGCTGTATGGTTGGCCCTCTGGATTTTGGTTTCATCTTCTTAGCTCATTCTTTTTGTGACACAATGCATTCCTCCTCTTTATTTTCATGAACTTTTTAATAATGGCAAAAGATTCCACAACAAGGAAAGGCCACATTGTATATGGGATCATGAAGAGCAGGTTTTGGTAAAAATTCACATTCTTTTTTTTCCTTAAAGGAAAACTTTTCTTCTGTGCTTTTACTTTCTCAGTAAATATATCAGCTCTTTACAGGTACCTTACATATTATTTGAAGAAAAAATCCTTCTCCCACTTTGGTTATTCTTATTTAAGTCATCTCTGAACCATACTGGCTTTTCATAGTTTGGAAGATGGATTAAATTTTTGTCTTTCTAGAAACTGGACGTGTTGACAGAGTTCTCACTGATGTCTTCAATATTTTACACCAGGGAAAGCAGCTGTTCTGATGGTAGGAATGGAGCTTTCCAAAGCTCCTTTGTTCACAAACAGTCCCATGAACTATTGCAGTACAGTGTGTGTGTATATATACACAAGAACTGATATATATATATAAAGGTCTTCTATAAAATACTGCTGTTCGTTCCTGTTTAATCAGCGAATTGGCAGTAAGTCACATTCCATTCCAGTGTATCACCTGCAGTTCTTCAGTCCTTTTCAGCTATTTTCTCTGTGTTAGTTATACTGTTATATTTTCATTGTATATACACCCAGAAGTAACTATTTTCTGGAGAGTGCACTTGCCTTCCCCAAGGAGTTATGCAAAACTGGAATTGAAATCAGCACAAATGATTCACACTCCTGACAACTCAATATTTCAGACCTTCTTCTCCACCATGCCCCTGTTAACTAGTTTCTCTAGTGGCCCGTACCACTAGTTTTGCTAGTTGCCTAATTATTAAGTAACTTATTATGCTTAGACCAAATATTTGAATGTTTTCCAAGTAACAAAATGTAATATTTTGCTTTAACAGGCCCTCAAGAACTCTTTTATTCTTCTCCTCTCAATTCAGCTTTACCAATTTTTGTGCTTTATTTGGAGGTGTGTACAGTACAGGAAACAATCTGTAACAGGATCTCACCTTAAAACTTTTCCTCACAGTGAGAGACGTTAGTGTTTGAGCTACAGCAACGAGGAAGCTTGCTAGAAAAAAAAGTAGGACAGATCAGTTGGAAAATTGAAACTTGTGCACCACCAGTTCCTTATGAGAAATTAAATTTGAGTCTAATCTTATTTATATATAATGTACTGTTAAGCAGACTGCAATTTTATAAGGAACAGTATGGGATGGACTATAGTCATATACCCTGAACTAAACTTCCCAAAGGAAGTTTCCTTTGTGCTGAGATTTAACACGCTTTTTGCTTCGCAACGTTCTTGATGCTTACTGCGTATTCAGAATCCACAGAGATTCATCCTGTATCATGTGCTGAGGACAACGGTGGCTTATTTTTAGGATCACTTGTCCTCAACAAATTGCCATGGATTCAGGTGTGGGTCTTTTTGTCTGATTATTGTCTGGCTCTATTACCTACCTTCTTTCTGCCCGACTCTTAAAAAGAACTCTTGCCCAGGTTTTCAGCTGTTGTATTTCTAATTTAAAGAGGCACTTTTCATCTGTTATGATGAGTTGAGGCTTTTGTGGAGTACAGTTAGCTAATAGAAAAACCGATTTTGACAGGCATCAAACACTGCTTCCTAGGATGACTGACTTTCCTAGGAAGGCAGTCTAAAAATCTGAAAGTTCTTTCTGGAACAAGGAAGCATTTAAATAGAAGCATTTAAAAAACACAAAGTACATTTTCTCTACAAGATTAAGTCAATTTTTTTTTTTTATGCTGTTGAACACAATCATACTTCTATCATTACATGGTAACAGATATACCTAAAAAGTTGCATATATATACAGCAGTTTAACAGGTATTGTAAAAGTCTGTAAAGTGAGAAAAGTGCATAGCCAAAAAGACTTTTTAGTAATACAGGGCTTCTGACAGTTTTTGAGACATTGTCAGGACTTCTATGTCTAGCACTGCAGATATGACCTTGTTTTGCCTTTAGTTCTTTCAGTAAAGACCAGTGAAGTTAAAGAGAAGTATTATTTTATTTTCTGCTAAAGTTCTACAGCTGAGCCTGTAATTTGGAAATGGAGTAAATGGAGGAGAATCTCATTCAGTTCAGGAAAACTGAGAGGACTAAGAGCATCAGGTTAGGTTTTTCTTTCAAAGTGCTAATACCGCAATATAAGGCTATTTGTAGCAGTTGAATAGAAATGTCTATGTAAGTTTCTATATGCAACATTAAAAATAGCACTGATGAAATATATATGAAATATATATTTCCATGAAATGATGGAAATATATATTTCCATAATATGTATGGAAAGAAATACAATATTGTCTCATTTTGCTCCCCCTCCTTGTTTTTGGGGAGTGATTTTTATTTCTTTATCCTTTTCAAAGTGTAAGCTGTAGTGGTTATAATAAGAAATTAGATTTTGAAAGAACCTGACTAACTTCATTTTTTAAGATGTTAATTTTACTCTGAACAGATAGGAGATTTGATGTTTTTAATGTTTCTTTAGGGCCTGATTTAGCAGAAATTACCTTTTTGTAAGTTCAGGATTATAGCAGACTGACTAGTCTTTGGCTGAAGTATTCAGAAGACAAAGCACAGAAGCTCTGCCTTCCATATACAGATATTATCTCTAACCTGACTGTGTGCTACTAAGCAAGCACACCAAGAGAATGGGGACACGAGGAAAATGTTCCTTGGGGCTTCTTTTGAAAGGTGCCCACACGCACACACACACACAGAAGTCATGAAAGGGTTCTTCTTTAAAGATATGATTGCTTAGAAATGACCCAGAAATTGGGTGCTGTAGAACTGATCTTTCTTTAACAGTTTAATATCTGCAGAGATCAGTAAAGTTAAAACCTTTTAACTCAGAAGTTTAGAATCATACATTATTTTATGTGATATCCGTTGAGTTTTGTACAGTTTGCTCTTGAGGGTGAAGAATTGTGCTTTCTGGGTCACTAAAAAAACTACCTCTTCTCTTCCCAGACGCATAAGCCAGTAAATACCTCTCTTTACCCAAGTATATTTTTGTTGTATGGTTTCCAACCTATTAGCCAGCAGCATCAGAGCTTGATAACCTCTGTGGGAAACTGACCATAAAGCACTTGGAAAGGCACTGCTCCTTTCCACGGTCAGTGGCCAGAAACTGACCTTTGGAAAAGTATGTTTCATTTATAACATGTACTTTAACTTCATCTCCACATTTAGTTTTATTTTAGTTTGCAATACTTTATAGACAATACTTTTTATTCTAACTAACTTCTTAAGTATTTGTCACTTGTGGCAGAAAGCAACAAATCTTAAAACATTTTCACTGTCATTCTGTCTCCTGGCATATGGGACAATTTACCAGCCTGTGCATCTTAATCAATTCTTGAAGCATGGAACTGATGTGAAAAGATGGAAAGTAAATATGTCCATTACTAACATGTCTTGGGAAATAGCACTTGGAGGGAAATATAACATCTGAGTTAAGTTGATTAGGAGGGAAATAAGCTTGTGACATAAAGTCTGAGAAACCCACAGGTGGTGGTGCAGGGGAGAGCAGATCCATAGATTAAACTGGAATGAAAGAGACATTACCTGCTGTTGCAGAGTACAATGTGTAATATGTCAAATGAACAATTTCAAGTTAATCAAATAAGCACCTGCACCATACTCACAATCACTGACTATTTCAATAGGCTATTAAATATGTAAAATAAAATCCCAATATGTCTATTCCTGTTATCCAACCTGTATAACGGTTTGTGAGAATAAACAACTCTGTTATTCTCTGACAGTAACTAGTAGAAAGAGAAATGGACTCACCAACTTTCTGAAGTTGTTGTCATAAGGTTGAAGTAAATGGGTCCAAAATAGCCATACCCAGGAGTTTCACACTACTGTTCTGAATCTTCATGAAAGCAGAACAATTGCTAGGTTTTCAAAGAGAAGTACAGCATAGAATACATTCCATCTTTATATATCTGAAGTACAGGTAGTACCAGTACATATGGGCTGTTATAGTGCAGAAGGTACAAATGACCCACTAAATACACTTTACTACATCAGCTGTCTTAATAGAAGAGATCCTTCAGGGATCCTTTTCACAAACAATACCTCTCATGTGCACTTCTGTTTGTGCTCCTTTATTTCTGTGTCTTCTCCCTTTTGTCAGCTCTTCTTTTTGTTCTGTTGTCTCTTTCAAAAAATGTTCTGTAAACATGGGATCCTTTTTCAGATGTTTGTTGCCTAGATTTAAAGTAATGTGGCATGTTACCTTAAAGCTCAGCAATCTCTCGGGAAAGAAAAATGAAAAGAAAATACCATTGCCATACTTTAACACTGTTTCTTTTTTTCTCTCGTGTGCCATGGTGAGATGGTATGTTTATTTCAAGAGTGAAACTTGGTTAATAAGATTAGAATAGTAGATGTTACGCAGGATTAGGCAGTTCGTGAACTTTGTATACCTAGGAGCGTTCAAGCTAAGCACTGTCTTTCTCTGAAGCTGTTTCTATGAAGTTCTGTCACAGATAATAAATATCATTGCTGGACTATGGGTATGAAAATAGGATATTAACACTAGTTTTGAGAATCTCCACTGTCTCAGAGTCTCCAACATTTACCATACTTTATAGCTCATCTTGAATTCTCTGTAGCTACAGAGAATAGTAGCTACATGTAATAGTCTCTTTATACGCTCATTCTTAATCTTCCATTGTAGAATATCAGTTTCATTTTCTCTTATTACTCAATTTCAAACATCAGCCCAGTATCTGACCAAAGAAAATGCTATTTCTTACAAATATGGAATGCTGATAATACATAATTTTACTACCCTTTTTAGATAGCAATATTGTGGGAAAAAACTATTTTAAAAACACAGAATGAATATTAGATAAAAAAGCCTTTGCTTAAAATAGTTAGTTGAGCCCATATAAGCATTGTATTAAAAAAAAAAAAAAGGCAAAAAAAAACGACCAGTGGGATAAATCTTAATTTAGCTCACTGAAAAAAAACTTTACAAGGAATTTTAAATTCAGGAGTGCTGTAGATTTCACTAAAAGTTCCCAGCATATGTCTCTCTGGTGATGTGCAGAGCAAATGACTTAGAAGGTTCACTTGATGTGCCCTGTATTATTACTGAATAAATGAAAAATTATGGGTACTTCAACACATATTGCTTACTGTAATTTTGGAAGCAATATCAGAGCATATATAATATGTTTAGGTTTTTAAAATTAATATAAGTTTAACGGAAATAAATACATTTAAGACATTAAAATGTGTCAACTAGTTGGAGCTTTTACTAAGGGAGAGATTGTCTTTAGTTAGACTAAGCCTGTGCATTTTTCTTTTTGCTCCTGACTGCATCAGAGGGATCTGCCACAGTTGCTTGAACAACTAAAGGAAAATGCACCGTCTTTCCTGCTTCTAAAAGTGGTATCAGTGGAGTACGGGAACTAGAATGCTCAGTATTGCTGGAAAATGATCAAATCTTAGAAGCCAGGCAATATTTTGGAAGGAAACAACATGGAGTGTCGAGGGTGAAGATTGGTGTACGTGAGAATGTGCAGCTAAAAGAAAGTGAACTAGAAATATTAGTCATTTTGTAAGTCATTTGCTTCTCCACTCTGCTAGTGCTTTTTTTTCTGCTTTGTTATTTTTGTTTTCCATTTCACACCACAACATACTTCTAATAATTCCCTGCTATTTAAAATAATTACAAAAATCATGAAATAGCAAATGACTGTGGAAAATGACAACAGAAAGAATGTAAATGTCTGCAGCAATACTAGACACAAAATGAGCATGTTAGAAAACACACCTTTCAAAATCATTTTTTTGTTTTGCTTAAAGGCAGACACATACATAGATATTTTAAGAATGTTAAGAGATCTGAATTGATATGCCTCTAAATCTAAGTAAATTTCAGTGAGAGAGTATGCAAAGAAAAAAATATTATCAGTGAATTTAAGAAACAAACAAACAAAAAACCCAAGTCCGCGTATGCTCCCATGAAACCCCAAATAAATAACATTTTTTTTTGCCAGTCCCATACCTGCAATTAACAGTAGCACTGATAAAATAGCGGTTCTTAAATTTCCACTGTAAGGGTGAAAAAACACTGAGACTTCACATCCTTAAATATGCATTGTAAGAGAAAAAAAGATAATAAAGAATAAAAGTATAAACTTAGAGCTGATATGGGAATTTAATATATAGCAGCATTCCTTTTACAACTGCAATGCAAAGAGGGTACTAAGTTTATTTTGGAAGCTTTAAATAAAACTTTACTGTGCTAAAACAGAGTAGGATTATTTACAAAAGTGTAGGGTTTTTTAAAATGTGGTAAAACTTTTTCCCAATTACTTTGGAATTATTATATAAAGGACAAGTTATCACATTTGATTGAAAAGTTTGGCATAGGTACGTAAATAAAAAAGTGAAAAAAGCAAAAGGAGATAGAAGAGGAAAGCTACTGTGTTTAATTTTTGCTGTGTTTCAAATCTTTGTGCCTCCTATATGGTGAGATAGCACTTTATGCCACCCCAGGTCATGACTTTGGAAAAAGAACTCTGATATTATTTTTGGTTACTAATTACACTGGTTTAGAAAACAGTTTCCATGACTTGAACCAAACCTGGAATTTGTAGCCTGTTAATGCTGGTTACAAAGCTATGCTGCCTGTGCCCTATCCAGTCTTGTTGCTGTTCTTCCTAATATATTTTGTATTAAACACAGCTGTCTCAGATCTGGGCTTGTTATTCTGCATGTTTTCTGTTAATGCATTACCAGTGTTTTATATAGACTTCTAGTACAAACTTAGTATAAATTGTTTGATTTGTATGTGATTTTATTTCAATTTGCTTTTAAAAGCTGTAGTAAGATTTACTTCTGCCAAGTTTTTTATTTTGCAGTTTTCATAAATTTTATGTTGATTTAGTTTTTTACAAGTATTGTAGCTGGCCTACTATAAACAATGTTACTCAATCATCGTAGTACCACATGCTTGAAAAAAGCTCATTAAAACATGTTGGGTCACTGTAAAATTACTTAAATATGGCCTCATTTTCCTTACGTGCTTCTAAAACAAACAACTGTTTTGTCCTCCAAAAATACCAGCAGAGATGGACCATTGCACAGTATTCGTTTAGGAAGATAAGTTTCTGTAGCTACTGATGTCCTATAGTTGTCTATTTAATCCATTGTCCAGTTACTGATTTAGCACAAATATTCATTATCATACTGTGAAAACTGCTATAAAGTTTCAAATCAACATATTACAATGAGCTGCATATAACTGATATTCCTTCCATGGGACAGAGTCTGAACAGCTCAATAATTAAATGTATGCCAAACCCTGTTAACAATTAAAAGAATTTCCCTTTTTGGTTTGAGTAATTAGGCCATTGCTTTTTAAGTAGTAAGACAAGGGACCCTGTATCAATTTTGCTATGATGATAAATGGCAAATCAGTGGGAGTTTTGGTATTTAAGAGTGGTATCTGTAGGCATTTCTAGGCAGAATTTAGCCCCCGAGTGTTTTTTTCTTAGTGTAGAGCCCCATTCTGAAACGGCAATTCTGCAAATAGGTCTTTTTCCTCAGGTTGACAACAAGCTCTTTTCAGGGCCTCTGCTCCATGTATACAGTAGGGTTATTTTATACCTTTCTTCCAAATGAAAAACTTGTCTTATTTTAAAACTGTCTGTAACAGATGAAAAGGATAAGCATCTCTGGAGCTGGTCTGGGGATAAAATGAATGAGCAGGTTCCAGGCAGCCATAGGGTTTTTTTTTTAAAGCCACTTGAGAAATTCTGTCTCAGTGAAGTGGTGCATTGCAGAGAATCAACCAAGAATTGTGGCTTTGTCTCAACAGTTTACTTACTGGCTTCATAGAGTTTATGCAGCAGGTGTTATTAGCACTCCTCTGTAATAGTCACTTTAGGGGGTTTGTCATCAATCTTAATAACGCCATCAGCATTCCAGCAGATGGTAGACATGATTCCATGCACTCCCTGCTTCTAAATTGCACCAGAATGGATCTCCATCATATTTTTAATTACAAATGAGAAATGTATCAGAAACAGACTTGTCTCATGACGGCATTTCCACAGGCTTTTTCCAGGCAGGCAAGGACTATGTTGCTTTATCTTTTAATTTTTTATATTTCACTGAGATTGAGTGATTCACAGGAGATATTATCAGATCGTTCAGCACTAGAATTAACCTCAAATCATTCCTGTGTACTCTCCAGTGAAGCAGTCTCATTTTGAATTGGAATTTGAGATGCCAGCTTTTTGTAGACAATAGTAAATGTTAGGAGCCAGACCAGTAAAGTGGTTAGACATTAAGTATAACTTGAGTTGCTATTGAGAACAATTATTTGAATAGCAACCCTCAAGTATTTAAAGTTACAATCACAATAAAATGCATTGATGGATCAAGATTTTATGTAACTATTTTTAAAGCAACAGATTTGATTTCTAAACACTCATCCTACTGCTCCATTAGTTTCCTACCTCATCACCCATTTATGGATTTATTATTTTCCTTTCAACTTTTGCTTTCACCCTTTCTCTTTGGGCCTATTCCTTCCACCCTTCTTTGGCATTTCTTACACATGCATTCTTTTAGTGGAAACCATAAATAAACTGCAAATTAGGTGGTAGCTAGCTCTCCTTTATGTAGCACATGTGAAAAAGTAGCTAAGACATGATGAGATGGGGATGAGTGCGTTTTTTGAATATGCTTAAAGATGTCCTTAAAAAAAAATATTAAATACACTAATAGTAGCTTTTGGCAATCTATTTAATGTACTGACTGCAAATTTCCTCTTCCAATCCAAGGTAGTTCAATGTATGCAGAAAAGGTAGTAGTAATTTGGTAAATAGTTTTCCTCTATTTAAAACTTTATGTGTTCTGGCTTACTGACTTTTAGATTAGTGCAGGACTGGATAGCAAGTGGAAAATCCACTATCTAAATGAAGCATAGTCACTCAGTAGGCCACTGAAATTGGAATCTTTATCGTTGGCATTTCTAAATGTAATGATTGCATATTCCTTGAATTTTGGCACTCCGGTGCTTTATTCTTTTCATCATGTCTAGAGTATGAGATCAGAACATAAAAATAGCTTCTTGTGTCACCTTTTTCTGACAAGCCTATTCAAAAATAGAATATCAGAACCAGTGCATAAAACTGAAGTAATTACGAGACAGAAAGTTACTAAAAAATAGACAGATTTCAACAAATCATGCCCAATAAAAAATGGAATAAATTCTGTTAAACAGGGTGCTCCACACAAGAGTCTATGTCTCAACTGAATACCTGCTCCCACCAAGAATACACATACAGTTACAAAAGCTTGACATTAATTGAACCCTGCATTAATCAGAAAGAAAGAGAAAAATTCTTCTTTTAGTTTTCATTTGGCAACTTCTGCAAGAGTTGCATATATTAGCCTCTAATTAAGCACCTCTTGGCACTATCTTGGTGCTTTTTTGATAAGTGGCATTTATGTTAATTCTATCCTTATTAAGCAGATGTCTCTGCCATTCACTGTCATTAGGTTATCTGGGTAGATACCCCAATAAAACAGTATGCAAATTTAATTTATCCTCATTAAAAACAGTTTATGATAATCATAACACCTTCCAATAACTTTTTCACAGTAGGAAATATCATTTTCTGAGAATAAATATAAGTTCTAGCACTTCAGCTGGAGCAACAGTGCAACAAAATCATCCTTCAGAAGCCCCACTAAGACAGGAATGCTGTTTGCAAAATAGGGCTAGGGCGGCTGCAGGCTGTCATGTTGGGGGTACTATGATAGTGAAAGGGAGGAACAGAAGAGAATGCACTTGGGCATAGAATTGGTTTGTTTAGAACAAAAAGTTCTGCCCAGTGCTAAGCATGCAGTTCCTCTGCCCCAGAACATCATCACTGTTCATCAGAACACCACCATCCTCACAGAGATCATTAAACGGACCATTCAACTATATAGGGATACACCATATCAGGAATTTAAAGAATATGGAAAATTGTGGTAAAAGCTAAAACTAGCTATGCAAATAAGGAGAACTTAATTAGAAACAACTAAAAGATAATTAATGTATTTAAAATTATTGATCTACTACAGTGTAAGTATATTTTTTGATAAATATATTAGCAGTCCCCCAAAACGTTTGTGTAATTATAGAGGAAAATATAGTTATTCTTTTTTGGGTACATTATTATGGGCAACAGTACACAGAAATCAAAAGACAAATTAACAAAGAGATTTGGAACAATAAACACCGGTCTCAAACTACTTAATATGAAGCTACAGTAAATTGCATTTAGCAGCCTATAACAAAACGTTTCACAGGACTAGGATGACAAATTAATATCATGGCATAAAACTGAAAAGAGTATTCCTAGAACTGGTAATTGACACTGTTTACTGAAATCTACAAATTACAAAAATACCAAATAAAAAACCCACTGCAGTCTTGAAAAATGGGACTAATGCTTACTACAGAACAAAACCTGAGATTTAGACAAGTTTCTAGGTGGAAGAATTGAACACTAAAGATAAATGGTAATATTTTATGTCTAAAAAATTTGTAAATATTATCCTAGATTTTCAGTTTTATTTTACACATATGCTTTTCTGAACACCGGAAAAAAAGCTGAATAAAAATACTTTCTGCCATAGTGGCCAACATCTCAGAAATCTGTCCATAAAAGAATTTACATTAAAATCTCTAAAGTAGGGCCAATATTGCTGCAGTTGATATTAAAAATGGTCAAAACCAATACATTATTTTTTTAAAAAAATCCTATTAAAATAAATGTCCAAAATACTAACTTATGTAAATTTTATAGGTAATGGAATTGCTACTGCAGAGATAAAAATATGCTACAAGTTAATAAAATTAATAGAGTTAAGAAAAATGCAAATCAAATTTATGTTGGTCCCTAGCTTGCCAGAATACAAATAAGAAACTGTAAACTGAAGTTTTTTAGCTTTTACTGGTAACTACTGCAGTAGGAATAAAAAAAAAACCACCCTAGATTATTTTGTTCTCAAAGATGCCCATGACAGTTGAAAACAGAGTATATTTTGAGTTTTCGACTTTGTTCTAATACTGCAGAAGTTAGAACATCATTAAAGTGATTCTCTGGTGTTGACTACTGAAAGCACACACAATACTGTGGCAATATGATCCTGAGGCTGTTCTCGTTTATGCCAGGCACTGGCTGGTTGCAGAACTGGAGAAGTCGGAGACAGACATGGTCAGGCTGATCTAACAACAGGCACAGCTGCATTATTTTTTTTTTATTTCTCCTCAGCATAGCCGTTTCTGCATCACAGACTGCCCATACCAGATTTCAGACGTAATGGTCGGCTTTTCAGCTGTTGTAAACCAAAATATTATAATTAATACTGGGTTGTAATTAATATTGGGTTGTAATTGTAACTGATAACCAATTCTGAAAAAGGGTACAAAATGAATAGCAGTTTGAAGACATAGCCCTTCCCACACAAAACACCCTATTCAGTTCAGCCACCTGCTGTCTCCTGATACCCTTGGCACATGAGTATCTCGTTCTTCTCAGCGTTCTGGCCAAGCTCTCTATCCTACCTCTGCTGCAACTGCCCACCTGGATGGTCAGGTCTGCACTGTAACCCAGCCTCGTCACAGTAAGATAATACTGGCACGGTGCCACTCTGTCATTTCTCAGTGGGATGTACAACCTGAAAGTATCCTACAGACTAGTGTAGGAAGAGTACAAGGAAGTGTCATGGAGCAGAAAGACAGCTACTTTCTTCACTCCAGAAATCTTTCTCTTACTATTACCCTCCAAAAATACTTTCCATAATTGCCCAGGAAAATTTTCTGCAAACTGTAAAAGCAATCAGAGGATCATTCAAATTAGTTTCAAACCAATTACCTCCTGTAAATCTGCTAAATAAAAGGCAACAAACCCCACAGTATTGGTTAGGATCCCCTATACCACCTATAAAGGTATGTTAGGAATCTAGTCATGCTTAGGTTTTCCAGCATGGTGATTGTACTTCCTGGCCTATCTGTAAAACTATCCACTGGATTCAAGATTACCTCTTGAGTTCAATTCCGTATAAGCAGTAGCAGCAGCAATCTTTTGGGGGAGGGGAAGGGTGGGACAGGGGGAAAGACTATAGGCATTTTTTATGAAAAAAGGAGTTTATAATATTCATGGTAATAAAACATCTTCAGCCTCTATGGTCTAATCAGTTATTTGTTTCAATGCTGACCCATCATACAAAAATCTTTCAGCAAATCTCAACCAAAAGCTACCATAACTCACAGAATTTGACAGATTGTTATAAAATTACGAGTTTCCACAAGACATAACCTATTGTACATGTACTAGAAGGAATATTCTTGCAAAGAATGATTACAGGTCAAGAAATGAAGTACAGTGCATATTTAAGATAAAAGCTATTAGCAGCTTTGATAAAAGTGTAAATTTATTAAAGATGAGTGAAGCACAATTGTTCTTGATTGCTAATGATGCACTCATTTTAAAAGTAACACACTTGTTACTTTACTTACTTCCAACACTTGTTGACTGTTAGTTTCATAAAAATCAAGGTGAATGTATTAATTGATTATATGCTACTGTGAACTTACTTTGTAAGTGTTCTATTTGGGGATTCATTAAGTTGCATTACATTAAAAAATGTTTTCTTTTTTTTTTTTTTCTTTTTTTTTAAATGGTTACTGGAAAATAATCTCCAATCTAGGATAACCAATTCAGGCATTAAATTTTGCTACTTCTTACACATCATGCATAATATCTAAATCTAAAAGCAGTTAGGAGTTACTTCAGTGAGATCATATACACGGGCAGCATTAAACTAGTAGACAATAATAAAGCTGTCTGCAAACAATAAAAAGTAATCTAATGAAGGCATATTGAAGTACATTTTGAAATTAAGTACCATTTGAAAATGTATGCCATATAAGCAATTAAGGGCTCCGGCAAATAAGTTCTGCAAAATCTTGCTGGAGAGATTTATGCAGTCACGAGACCAACCACCTGCCCACTGTCCTTCTGGATATCGCTACCTCTTGTAGCGGGACAGAGGAAGTGGACATGCAGCGGATCTTTCATGTATCTTTCACTTGCAAAAAAAGCCTATTTTTGCTACTCCAGCTGTTTTAGTTATTTACTTAATATAAGAACTGTAGTTGAGATTTTACAGACATTGTGTCCAACTTCATACTGAGTAGCATATTACCTGGAAGGAAGGAAAAGAACCCCAAAACACCAGCTTCAACAACTTAAAGTTTTGCTTAGCAATAATTTACTCATTCTGCCTGAGGGCTGAGGCCACAGTGTAATGATGAGATACTAACAATACTGTGTAAACTATCTGTATGGAACATTAACCCACTATTGTCATAAGCTAAATTCAGTCAATAGGTCACAGCAGAATTGAAAATCTAATTTCTGAAATACAAATGTCCATGTACATCTGGTCTCCAAGCAATCATTTGTTGTTTTTACATATTCTTACATACTAGTAAATGAAATTAATAAATTTTCCGCTGAAAACTTTTCCATGTACAGTGTTTAAATGAGCAACTGGTGCCTTTTATTGTGATCCTTACCACCACCACCACTCTTCTCTTGTAGAAGAATGTCGCAACGGAGGGAAGACAGGGCCACTCAATATGAGTGATCAGCAAGCTTCGTTTATTGATTCACACAGTTGCCTTTTATGTCCTAACATAATTAGCTCATACATATTACAAAAGTTAAGCTCATGATTGGTTAGTTCTTAGAAAGATCAACTCCGCCCTTGGTTCCTTCTTTACAGTTACTTTCATCCTCTTTTCCCATGCCTGAGCAGCTGCAACCTCCCTGTTATCATACAACAATTATAGTCAAGGACAAGGTGTCCTTACCAGCCCAGCAGTTACGGGGGCTGAATCCGATGTTTCTCAAGCTTTTGCTCGGCCAGCTGGATCATGTCTACGTGACCCTTCTCAGCTAGCCATTCTCCCACAGAAGAAACCATGTGCAAGAAATGGCAAAAGAAAACCACCAAGCATCACTGTCTGTTGAATTATAAACCAGGCAGCACACATGAATCTGCAACTTGCAGTGCTACAGAAATTTATCCTATGGCAAATTTGGAGAACTTCCCCAAAATAGCACCCCCTGCTATTCTGCTGCCTCTTCATATGCTCTCCTCCCCGCAAAACCCACATCTGTTTCCTACCAATAACTTTTAACACACATCTTCTTGATGTCTTCTAACAGGAAACAGAAAGTGAGAGAAGTTCACTTTCATCAGCATCGAAGAGTCAGCCTGGGAGCCATTCTGTCATTTCTCTGAATGAGTCTAGTGTGAAAAGAGGAAGAGCAATCTTTGAGAAGATGTCATCAGAAAATGGCCACAGCAGCAGCCCTGAAGGTTAGCATTACCATGTTGATCTGATGTCTCACTTTGCTCTAAGGCAGTGGTCTCCAAACCTTTTTGATGGCACACCACTATCAGTAAAACATTTTTGAGCATGCGGTCCCAGTGTTGGTATATATATTTATCTACACATTGTATACATTGACTACTCTAATACATTATATACACAGGCAACGTACATACAAATAGACATTAAAGAAGGATGATGGATGAAATAAAAAAAATATCCTTTAAAAACTGTTTATTTACAAAAAATATTTTCTTTCTGCACCCCAATGGACTGTTTTGCACAGCCCCATGGGTGCACACATCCCACTTTGGAGACCACTGCTTGACGGTATCAAAGAGTGTGTTTTGGTTTGTTTTAACACAGAAACAACACGGATGATGCAATTTTCTGCAGAAAATCACTTACTGACTCTGAGTGTGTAGGACTTGACTTTACGTAAAACAACAGATTACTCAAATAAATAGCATAAAAAGTCTTGTCTAGTGTTTAAATAAACCATTTACATAGTATCAACCACTTACTGACTACACTCTTTTTTTGATCAGAAAATGTTTAGCCTGCGTGTTTAGCATTTCCACACTCTAGCAGATAAAAAGGAAAAGGAAATTTCAGTGTGCAAGACCTTTTGCAGCTAATGCTGCTATGTTTATTGTGCTCAGTGTTCAACCTGATCTTTTACCTGGTTTAACTTTCAGCCACTGTTTATCTTTTTTCCTTTTTTTCCTACCAAATTAGAGAGATCTTTACCACCTGCTCATTTCTTCTCGGAAGGATGATTATACATTATGACCATATCACCCATAACTTCTAGATGATTCTATGATTCTATAACCTTCTCTTCCATCAAGTAGGTACAGCTGCAGTTCTCCATGTAGGAGTAATTTTTGTGGCTTTTCTCTACATATTCTCAAGATTTTCAGGTATCCTTTTTTATAATATGGCCCTTTGGTTTTTTCCTTCTCCTTTTAGACTCTCTTAGTTCAAAGCCTTTCTTTTTCCTCTCTAACAAGATTCCATACCAGCTTTGCCTCTGAGTCTAAATTGGGCACAGTATAATTCAGAAGTATTTTTTGGTCCACCAGGAATAACAAAGAATATGAACTATGTAAAAATGCAGAGTCAACAATTCATGTCTCTTACAAATGAAGCTTTTTCTAAAAATGTGACAGACCCATAGGGGATAATGTTTTTCTATGCTCCCATGAAAGCCACAATACCCCATTTTGCATTCAGACTGTCTTAGGAGAACTAAATTCCCTATAGACTCATTTGAGTGTTTGAAAGCACTGCTGAAAGCTCTTAAACTTCTAAAAGCTGAAGTCAGACACCGAAACCTGCAACTCTGCACTTGAATAAATATTCAGGTTCTGAAAAATACAAGATAATGCTGATCCATAGATTATTTCTCCCATCACCATGAGTGTTGAGTTTTCTACAACCAATGACAATATGTCAACTTTCTTTAATTTTTCAGCAAGAGGAATACCCTCAAACCACTAAGGAGATATGGAACTTTTTGTTAAATATTTCAATTATGCTAAATCTTATTTTCCTAGAAGAGGTATCAAGGAACAAGCAAGCTGTATGGCTGAGTAATTTACAGCAAGCTGTATGGCTGAGAACCAACAACTTCTATTGTTTCCACTGAAAAGCAATGAAGGCAGTGCTCATACTGCTGTTCAACCTATCGTGAAAACCTGGAGAAGCCCATAAGGGATAGCTAAAGAAATTGCAGAAAGCTAGAATTCTCAACTCCTATTATGCACAGAAGATTTGCCAAACTCCATTTACTTTATATAATTGATGTTACTTATTGTTAAAAAAAACCTTAAATTCTCTGCAATAGATGCTACTGTATGAGTCCCATATGACAAAGGCAAACAGCTTTTTGTTGGCCTACCTCACCTTGGTAAACATAAGCCTTTTCTTACAAAGTGTTTCATCACAAGCACATATGTAGCCCAGAAAGAATCTGAAGATATTACACCTTTAAGCTGTCTTGAATGAGCAAAAGCTTAGAGCAAAATGAGCAAAATTAATGAGCAAAAGCTTAGATCATATAATTTCTCATACCACCACAAAGAGTTTCACATTGTGTTATAAAACTAGTTTCTAAAGAGAGGGCATTTCCTGTTTTAAAGCTAACAAGAGAATAGTTTCTATTACCTTAACTCCCCAGGTGGCTAATAATATGTATCTATTAAAATGTTTTTTAAAACAGTCCATTAAATTCATGTCCCCAAATCAGCAAGGAATTTAATCACGTCTTACTTTAAGCACATGAGTATTCTCATTGCCTTTAATGAAACTATTTGCATCCTTACAATTACATAGAATCCAAGAATCCCTTGTTGAATCTGAACAATTCTAAGAAAGTTTTTAACCTCCTAAACATTCTTGAGTTTTAAAGCAATGGCTCATAAATATCATGCTGGTAGTAGCCTGTTACATAATCCAATCTGCCTTTAAAAATGAACTGACACTGCTTTGCTACAGTGGACTACTCTTTTGTGTTGCCAAAGCATACTTTCAACCTTTCCGTTGTTTTGGTTAGATTTGGTTTAATGTACAGAACTCTTACTTGAAGAACAGCAATTCTCTCTCTCTTCTGATTTCTACTTTCTCTGCAAACCCTTTTTTTCCTTCCAGCTGATTCTTACTGCTGCTATTATTCTTTCTTGAACGGTAGCAATTCTTCTGCCTATCACGATTATATGCAATATGCAAATATACTGCATGGGATAAGCGTAATAAAAAAGATAATTATCCTCACATAAGTTATGAGTAGGGTCAGGTAAAAATACTAAGAAACCAGGTATATTTACACTGAGACACTCTTCCATGCATGTCTGCATCTTTGTCTGATTTTTACTGAAGATTAGATTTGTGTGTTATATTTGCTTGCTGTATCTGGCCCTTGAACACCTATGCCAGTGAACTAGCAGTAAGGCCAAATGTACCTTGGAAATGTTCCCTGCTTGATAGGATACCCCTTCCCTGGCGCTCTGTTCTGTGCCAGGTGAACAGATAGCATTTTGGAAAGTCTCTTTTGCTGCTGCATTTCATGATATTAAAGGGAAAGTGTGAGTACTTCGAAAGAAAATGGGCAATTTTTTTTCTGTTCTCAGCCACTGCCTTAGTAAAACAATACAATAATTAAAAGTGAACCAGCTTAGGTAAGAAGAAATGTTATTGACCAAGAACATGTTTTGTAATGCATATACGTATAGCAGTATGTATTACAGTTGGGCTTCCAGAACAAGGAGTTGACTCTGGCAAATGGTATACAGTCCTCAGGCCTTAAAAACACCCACCAATTCCACCTGATACACATGAGGATAAGCTAAGCACAAGCATTAAAAAATTAGATTCTAGTGGCTTTACTAAAAATATATCTTCGTGAAGTCTTAAAATTCCCTCCACCAAAAGGGAGGGAATTTTAATTAAAATTCCCACCAAAAAGGAAGCGTTCTGCTTACAGAAATCCAGTGTCATTCTACCCGATTTTCCATGCACTGTAGAAAAACCTTGGCATGACAAGAGGAACTTCCACCCTGTGGTATTTACATGAAATCTCTTCTGTCTCTGATCACAGACAAGAGAGATTCTCACAACATACTTTTTTACCCTTTGCCTGAAACAAGAAGGAAAAATACCTTTACATTAAATTTAAGGTGTCTTTCTGGGTATGTGGAATTCTTCTAATACAGTTATATGAATGTAGTAAACAGCAACAAAAAACTTCCTAGTGCTAGGAATTCCGTGCTGCTCTTTCCAGGCTACTCTGAACTGTTGTCTCCACATTCACTGTGGCTGAATTGCAGATGCTTATAGAAAAGTCTATAAACTTCACACCTTGAAATAAGGTTAAAATGTAGTTAGTAATTTAGATAATTATTTAGATAATTTTCAATAAGGTTTTAGTAGTACTAAACCAACTAAAACATACTCTAATGCAGTATCAGTAAACAATTGAAATCTACAATCAACTTGGAATGGACTCTCTGTTAAGCAAATGAATTCTATAGTGTATAGAGCTAATTAGAACATAATAGATCTAATTATAATTGGTTATTTATAGTACTTACTTTTTACAGTATTAAATAATACAAATATAACACTATCAAGAAAAATATACTATGCTTGCAGTTAAAATTGTATGGGTTTTTTTTTAAAAAAGCTTTTTGTTATTTCCCAAGGAATTTCCCCCCATTTCAAAAACTTCATGGAATTATTTTTTTCTGTACTCAGTAAGTTCTAAATTTAATATAAGATACAGTTGCTAAAAAGTTGGTAATAGTGCTCCTTTCTGCTACTGCTTTTAAGATTTGGAAAAAAGGTACCTGTTTCCTTCTTAGAAAATATGATGTCTGTTTGTACTTACAGTGGGTTCTCGCAAACCCAGAAGACGACTACCTAAAGAGAGCACTCCCAGGGCTGATAACACACCGCTGGATTTCCAGGAGACTGTCTCCTTGAAGGAAAGAATGGCTTTGTACAAGGCTGCTGTGTCTGAGAGAGAGAGTAGCAACTCCTTTGCTCATGTAAGATAGCAATGCTTCTTTATCTTATCTTCTTAGGTCTGTGTTTGCTTTGCATAGTGACATATCCTACATTCTTTATTTATACAATCTGACTGATGGGCCACTATGGTGATCAGAATTTGAAACCTAAATTACCAATCTACTTAGCAAACTCTGTTTCTACTGAATGAGATTTTTCGTGCTATATACCTTTGGTCATTTGGACAATTCCCTTTAATTCATTGGAAGTACTGTTCTTTGTATTCCACTGTTGGATGAACCGCATTTAATGCAACCATAGAGTTGCAATCGATTTGCAACACAGTTATTCTTTCAGCTCATAATGACTAACCCCAGCAGTTTCTGCACTACCGAAAATAATAAAATCATATTCAAATGCACATTAAGTTTAGACTTCTTGCTGTTCAAACTAAAGAATCTGAAATTGCTGTATTTTAAAACAGAAGCTCGATGGGACAAGGTATATGAAAAAGTATTGTTTTATAATAAAATTATTTAAAAATGGGTATGATATGAAAAATATTTAGAAAAAAACTTTTAAAATTTTGTTTTAGTCATCTCTCTACATGTCTATCTATAAGGATTAGGTATTTTATAGCAAAGTTTAACATTAATACCAAGTAGCACATAAACTATTTGGCTAAAAGAATTTATAATCTAGTAAAATAAAGCAAGACCGCTTCACTACACATTTAATTATCAGTCAGGAATATCTGAAAATTGGGTATTCAGATCTCAGCCAGGAAAATCAGGAAAATCTGCCTGAGTTCTGCACAAATACTACAGGATAAAAAGTGTATTTTTACCGCATCTTAAAACCCTACCTAGAAGCTGTAGCTCAACACCCTTTTATCAGGAAACAGAGGCATTATGCTGGCTGGCTTCAATGCCAGAATGCCAATGGTCTTTGTTTATGCTAAACTTCCAGCACATGGGAAGAACACCTTTTTCTTACTGTAAACTAGGCCAGAATAACTCCTGTAAGTCTGAGAGCATCTCTGGCAAAAGAAGGACTACAACGCAGCTCTCACCAGCCAGCATCTTTGTCCATACGCAAGAAGAGCTGTAGAAGGATTTCCACTCTTACCTGCACTTTGATCTTGGGAGAAGTGGTCTGCAGCAGCTGAAGGGACCTTCTGTCTGCTTGGCTAGCCCAAAAGCCACATAGTGAAAACAGCCACCAGCCACACTCACCAGAGACCGGGTGTTTTCCAACCACCAAATTCCTGCCTCCTCACTTCCTTATTTCCGAATTGCCTGTGTGTATTGAGAGCAGATTCCTGCAGTTCACCTGGCTGAGAAGGTTCTGATTCCCTACTCCTGCAATTGGAAGCATTGCTGAAGTTACTACTCTCTCTCAAAAAGAAAAGAACTGTGTGAAGCCTGACCCAACTTAACTGTGTTGAGCACATAGGAAACGCTTCGTTTACACTCTGGCACTCCTTGCAATTTCTTGCTGAAATAGATGGTTGCCTGAAAAAGGAACTGCATATCTGGTTCCATTAGAGGGAATTAATGTTTTCTTAAAGGACCCGTAACTACATTTACCCCTCTAAATGTCTCCAAATGGCTGGCAAGGTGTGCCTGAAATGTTCATTTACTAAAATAATTACTTTTCACATTTACACATCCACGTACATATAGAATCATGCTGCCTTCATCATAGGGAAAAAAAAATTACTTTTTATGATCTGCTTACTTACTCATCAGGTGTGTAAGCCTGATGTAAACCTAAGTTTACTTGGTAACCTTCATAACAAGGCTATTTCTAATTATCAGGTGGGTTATTTTCTGCATACTGATTAATAAACTCAAATGCTGAAAGCGTAGTTCTAGTACCATATGAGAGGTAACACACAAGGGACAGAACTAGAACAGGGAGCCTGAGGGTAAAGGCATTCTTGTGACCTTCAGCACTGTTGTTAGTGAAGAAAGATCATCTCAAAAAGGCCTGCTTGAAAGTATCTCTCTGTTTTTCAACAAAACCTATTGAAAAAATACAGAGAGGGCCAGGTGACAACTCTGAATGCAACAGAACTCAGGATAAACAAGTAGAAGAGGGAACAGCAGAGAAGGATTGTTCCGGAAAGTCGTTGCTACTGACAATCAAGTAGATGGGACCTACTCCTTTTGGTGCTAAAGATTCAGGCCAAACATGCACATTTTTCAAATATACATTAGCCTGTAGTTCTCCAAATCACAATGTATGTCTCCTGTGATGTGGTTTATGAACTTGCCAGAAACAGTATTTATAATTGTCTGTCATTTGTCTCTCTTGCAAAGACAGAGTATTACATGGCTGAAAATACATGAGTGATCCCTAAAACTTCAGAGGAAGCCACTGAGTCCTCAGACACTTGTTTAGGCAGAGATAAATATGCAGCTACCCCAGCAGGATCTATTTTGCACTGGAGCACTTAGCAACTAGTGCTGAATAAATTCTAGATTACAAAATTCCAAAAGAACTTCATAATTTGTAAGTCCTCGGTTTTGGTTGATAAGTAAAAGTCCTAAGATGAGCCAATGAGATTCAACAGTTAATGTTAACAGTACGTATATGTTCTGTATTTTGATGACAACACCTGAAAAATAACTGTTTTATTACTGTATCTATTCTGAATGCTAATGTTAATTCATGTGTACTGTTAAAATAAGTAGTGTCTACAGATTACATCAGTAAAATTTGGCTCTAAGAGGCTACAGACATAACCAAATGTTTCCAAATTTTTCATTTGAAATTTAGAAGCATTATAGCTTACTGTTATTAACTACTTTAAAAAAAAAAATCAGCTCGTAGAAGTACATTCTTAGTGCAAATGGAAAACAACTGGCCTTATTTTATCACTCTAGACAGCAGAGAAAACCAACTTCTGTACTGTGCCTGGTGGCCTGGCAGCAGTGAGGAAACAATTTGAGAAAATGCAGATGACTTCTTCACAAAAGACCTTTGCTCAGTACCAGCACAAATCTGTACAGGTAACAATAGCATTTTTAATACTAACAAATGAGGTATGCCCTGCTAGATAGCTTGAGGAAAAAAATATGACTGTTTGCTTAACTGAAAAGTTTTCATTATGACTAAAATGTTTCCTTAATGTTCATACTTATACAATTTTCTCTTTGAGATATACTACAGGAATCGTGTATTATTTTATGCAGATGAACACTCAATATAGCCACTACTAGACTTACAGCAAATAGATGAGCAAAGCAGATTACTACCATAGCAGTATTTTATATTGAACCTTGTCTATAAGACTGTAATTTATTACCAAGTATCATGGTGATATTTTGCATATATTGCACTTAATGTGATATTAAGCCATTCTCTTTCAAAAGGAGTTTCCTGCTTCCATTGAGTTAAATCTAATCAACTCCCCTAAACAGATCAAAAATTGCACAGAAGAACCCAGATGCTACATAAAAGCAGAACAAAGCAGCAGCTAAGTGTTAGTTTAGATAAAAGGTCTTTACATTTTATTACTTCATTAGCATATGCCATGAAAAATTGTTGTAGGAGATAATGATTTTGGACTATGTGAAATCCCCTATAATAAAACACATTGCACAATCTGTCCTGTGCACGATGAAAAACAGTAATGGAACAGCAAATTGCTTAACAATCCTGCACTTCTTGGAGAGATTTTTAAGCAATATCCCCGTCCCAACTCTGTAGAACAGGACACATCAACATTCTGCCACAGGTTCATTTTAATGTTAAGTAAGCATCATTATATCTACCAGCTATCTCTCATTTGTTACACATTCCAGTATCAACGATTTGCAAAAACAACAAGCAAAACTCCAGTTTGTAGGGGAGAAGACACAGTTTGTTGCAGAGGTATTAAAGCATTTTTAACTAAGCAGAAAAATCCCATAGTTGGACATAAGCATACTGGAACATAATCCTTGTTAAAAGGAAGTGTTATGCACATACTTTTCTGATGATGTGGTCCAACCCAGCTGCCATTTATCTGGATGAAGAAATGCAGAACCAGGTACAGAAATTATGTGACTTTTTCTCTTACTCAGAACCAAATAATTTCATTTCTGTGATGTGAAGATGTATTTTCCCTGGTCTAACAGTGTCATCTAGTTCTCCACAAAGCCACTATGATGGTTCTGTTTCTTCAACAAAAATGTGACCTCTAAGCATACTTATCCATGTATGTATCCTCTGTGGCTAGTTGAGGAGACTCTCTCAAATCATCAGCAGAAATAGTCATGTTCACAGGAAATAAAATGACTCAAAACTATATGGAACAATCTTAAAATTTAGGTTAAATAACTTACTGCAAGACCATAAAATCCCATTTCCATCTAACATAACTACACTCTCATGGAAAATGGGATTATACACTTAGGTAGTTGAAAGATTATTCAAGGTCACTGAATCAATCCCGGGGCAAAACAGAGAAATCATGTGGTTTGAAGACAGATCCCCATATCTGGATAAATTCAAACTATTAATCCAAGCTAAAGTAAGGAAGCAATTCATTTTTTGAACAGTAATCTAAATACCTGAACATTTTACTACATATTCAATTACTGCATAAGGAGTGCATGGCTTTTCATTCAGAACATTGACATCAAATATGCAAATAATAAGTATTTATCTTTCTGTTTTTCTCAGGCAGCAGCCATCATTCATAGCTATCTTCACTGTAAGGGAGATTGGTTCCTTGTGAAAGGTGCCATATTACCAGTAGGATGTACTAAACTCTTGTCCAGAATGGTGAGCAGCAATGAAAACTGATCACAGAATTGCCATGTGGTCACAAATTCAACCAGAGTTTGTTTAGAAACCTGGTCTTTAATTTGACCATTGGCATCATGAGCACCTTTCATCATCAGCCGCCAAGCTTAGAAGAGGTTGTGAGCTTCAGTGTCATTCTGCAAATGCCAGACGAGTGTAGTTTGCTACACCAGCTCAGCCAGCTAGCTGCTCGGACAAAGTCTCACTGGCCAGTATCAGAAACAAGCCATTTCTGGCAAGCAAGCTGAACCTCCTACATAGGAAGGATGAGTGGAATATAGTGAAACTATATGATATTTACTCAACCATATAGTATCATGTGTCAGGAATGACACAGGTATAGCTACACCTCCTTCATTGAGGGTCATTCCAGGCAAATTTTCTAAGATTGCTAATGTAGCAATTGCCAATTTTCTAGCAATTGCAGAGGATAAGATTGAGTAATAGTACAATGTTAGTGAATGGTGAAAACCTTACCCTTTTATATAAATCTTCCATATAGTGCCCAAACCACCCTAAGTATATACATACAACTAAGTAAGGCTGACATCATAGAGATGAATTGCAGATAAGTGAAGTTTTTATAGAAATTTCTGCAAGACTCTCACAGTAGTGATGTGCAGATGATATTGTGGTAAGAACATAAATAGGTAAAAAAGCATAGCTTTGAGGAAGAAATGAAGATTCACAGCAAGTAAATCATCAGTCAGTCATTCTATTGTTACTAATTTTGTAATCGAAGCTTTAGGCTCACAACTTACTTCCGCTGCTGGAAGGGAACTGCAAGTTTGTACATACTGATCATCTAGAACAGAAAGTTCTAAATATGTCAATACAAAAATATTATATTAGCCAACTTCCCATAGAGCTTACATGATGACCATAATGTACAGTTCAACTAAAAGCAATATGCTTCAAATGTGAGCGAGTTAAAGGCATTCTTGTGCTTGAACAAGCTTGTGGGCCATTTGATTCCCTTGAACAATACATACATACATATATACATAGAATTGTATACATCTTTTATGTACATATGCATATAACATAGCATACATATTCTGAGCCTCAAAGCAATTTTATTTCTGAAAGGGAAAGTATGGCTTGTCTGTTGTCAGAACAGAAGGAAACTGCAAAAATGTCAACACCAAAAAGCAATCCTTGATCTAAAATACGCAGAACAGTTTCTGAAAATTCAAATCTTGGCACATTTTGCAATAAGAATTCAATCTAAATTATTGCAGCGCAGAGGCACTAAAATTGATGTATGGGCCACTAACATATAAAACGCGTGTAGCAATTACAGTTCTCTTCGGTAACAGAATCTGAATGCCTACATAAAAATGTCCTTCTCTAGCAAAACGTATACAGACATTCTCAGATTTACATCTTTATTTTTTAAATAGTATTGTTTTAGGTTAGAATGACATATCATGCAGAGACACAACAGGACATTATAGCCCCCTGTATTAAGTACCATACAGATATGCATGGGAAGTCCAGCAGCCCCCATAAAGGGTGACTTGAAACATGTTGAAGAGAATGGAGGGTGATGGAAGTCTGAAATAAAAATAAAATGACCGTAAGAAACTCTTTGTGAGCTAGCAGCATGCCAACAATCATCCACCTGACAGTGTTTTCTGAAGCTAACTTGTTACATGGCATACAATAAGCAAAAAGTAATTTAAAGGTGATTCTTGGACCATGGGAAAAGCAACCATAATAGTTGTCTTCACTTCTGATACCAAAAATGACTTTGAGTCCTCTGTCTGTCCTCCTCCCCTGCACAGCTGGAGGGGAGCTGTTCCCTCCTGACACTGCAATGCAGGATCTGGTTGATTAAATAACCTTGATTGATTTAATAACTCACAGTATGGCAGGAATTGTGTATTCCACAGAAACAAATAAAGGATCAAGTTCCCACAAGCACAACCCTTAACTAGTATTAAATCTAGATCGTGATCTGCAGCCAGTGTCCTGCATTGGAGGCACGATTTATCCTGCTTAATAAGATAAGAACCACCTTATCCCATGCAGACCATCAAATAATTCTACAGAATATTCTCCAAAATCTATGAGGTCTACAAAACATACCACAGACTCTAATGGGGTATACTAAATTAATCCTACCTACAGGATATGCTATCCTATATCCAACAGTTGGCCATTACAGAGGAGGGATGAAACCACAGGTCTTCCCACTCTCCACTTGCTTGGAATAATAAACAAGCAGCATTTTACCCTCGGTCACTGGAATTTCAATTAGCCATCTTGACAGATGCACAAAACATGAGAACCTCCAAGTCCCTCTTCCTCCCTGCATGCCCAGAACAAGGCCGTGTAATTGTATTGTCAAAATCTGGCCCATAATATTTAGGCTGCATTTTAGACAGCCATAGCTGTCGCATTAAATGATTATAATCTTTTGCAATATGGCAACTACTTCATAAGCAGTACCAAAGTTACAGCAGTAAAGCAGTAGTGACATTCAGATTAGATTTGCTTCCTGACTACATTAAGCCTAATTATATTCCTTTTTAATACCCCACACCATTCAAAGGACACATAATGACTATCATGAACATATTTTGTGTCTCATGAATGAGTTTTTCCAGTAATGAGAGCTTGACTTACATATCTAAAACATGCACAGTAGAACAGAAAAGCTTATCTTAAATGAAAAAAGCATATATATGCATAAATATCTTGAAAAGCATATCCATATAAAATGAACAGGCATATTATACATACACCTACACAGTCATTAAACAGAATAGATGGAAAAATTTGCACTTCATCTTCTTTGAACTGACTCTTTTTAACTTAGTGGGGGTATAGTCTTTTCAACTTTTCAGTGGGTATGGCCCCTCACAACTGCTACACATACAGAACTTGTGAGTGTAAAGCACGCTCTGACTTGCTCTCCTCAAGCCTCACCTCACCTTGACAGTTCAAACTTTGAGGTAGATAGGACTAATTTTGATACTGGTAACGTACTAAAGCATTTACTAGTCCAGTAATCAGAAAATTTATTCTGCCTTTTGTTCATATGATTTTGATTCACCTTATAGTTGAAACAGATCATTTGACAGCACAGAGGCGGAAGAAATTCCTAAAGCCCATGAAGGAGGTGCATGTTGTTTCCCTGCCACAGAACCTAAGAGCCCTTGCTGCCTACTGTATGGCAGAAATTATGGGCCAGGCAGTGGATGCTCCCCTATATTGATTCAGAAGAAATGTTAGTGGAGATGCAAGCAGTGTAAGTATTCCTTAGTTTGAAGGTGGATTAAATCCCATAAATATATGCTTTGTCATGGGATGACTATGGGAGAGCACTACTTTCTTCACCTACAGTTAGCTGGCTTTCAAGGAGGTGCCAGGATTTGAGATGCAGGAAGCTTACAGCTCTCTGTTGCTCTAGATGTATAGCACCAATCTCAGAAACACAGCGCTGCCTCCATTCACATTACATTGAACACTTTGGAAGCTCTTGCTGGAGGGACCAGAAGGTCCTTTTATTTGAAAGCTTATTATCACTAGAAACTAACAGGCAAGCTTCCTTCTGACAAAGGAAGAAGAAAATTTGATTTTACATAAGTGAAATTATTTGTTAGATGTCCCTGTGTGCATGCTCATGTGCAAGAGAGAGGAAGCACAGAACTGATATCTTAATAATATCAATCCTTAGGATTTATTTCTTCTAATCATTAAATCTCAAAGTAGTCAATGGACACAGGTAACATGATGTTAACACAGGTTCTGTGACAGGCTTTAAACAAGAAAACAAATCACTGCCAGAATTTGGAGTTGAACTAAACATAGATAACCTCAGAAATTAGTTTACATGGACATCTCAGACAGTGCTTTAAACTCTCAATGACATGCTCGGTCTACCAGACTTGTAGATATAATGCTAGCCTGTATATTTTATGGGATATATATATATATTATATGGGATATATAGGTCATATTTTTCACAACTGCAATTCAGCATGATTTTTGCATCAGAAGCGCTGTATAAAGCATATGCAGGAAGTCAGCATCTCTTCAATAGACATATTATTATACTTCCTTTTACAAAGTTGCATTAGCCTCATGTCTGCTAATAGGTAACAAGTTGATAGGTAACAGCATGTAAAGCCAGAACCAGTCTTCCTGGTCACCTTCATCCCTTTCCAGTCTAATTATACATTATACGGATTCATGCAGCTTTCCGTATCTGCTGGTCAAAATCTGGCTGCATTAACAGAAATGACTTGATATCTTATCTGTTATACAAAAGCCTGTTCTAGTTCTTATGGCAACAAATATCAATCATAATAACCACGGTATTCTGCTGTGAAATGACTGTTCTAGTTACACCACTTACATTAGAATTTATTTGTGAAAGCCCTTCATAGAAAAAAAAAAAGATTTACTGTGATTTACTGTTAGCTGCTAATGTGCAATTATTTTTATTTGTATTTAGGAAAAGTCAAGTAGCAGGCAGTACACAGTATCAAGCAGCACCAGGGAAGCTGAATGCAATGAAATGACCTCCAATGAAAGTCAAATGGAAGCCTCTCAAACACAAGAGGTAACGACATCACTTAATAATTATGTCATTGGACAGTTATACTGAGAAGCTGATACATACCTGCTTCGTTTCTTCCTCCTTTACCACTTGGTACAGCAAGATCTGGATGTTCGGCTGATAGTGTCCCTCATTAGGCAGCGCGTAATAATTTTTTAAAGATGTTTTACTAAGTGTTCTTAATTTATTAGTTTTAACATGGTAATTAATTAGGTTTCCCATTCATATTTTTCTTTGTTGTAACATTTTAAATACAGAAGTATCACAGAAGTATGTGAAATTCTTACATATTGCACTAAATCCTATAGTAAAGTGAAGGTTTTGTGCACAGGTTTCTCATCGTGAGCAAGTTAATGAGATAAAAATGGCTTCTACTTTCACTCAGCACACTGATGAAACAGGTAAGAAGTGGCATGACAATAAAGGCTCACAAACAAGCAATGGCAAATGTCTTTACTCACACAAATGTACAGCTCAGCATACAAACATGAAAATGCACATTGTTCTGAATTCTCAGCAAAGCACATTCATTGACTTCAATGGGACTTGTAAGAAACAAGTTTAGAATTCGGTATAGTGAGATGGCTTTTGCATAAGGAGGTAGTTTTAAATATGTGCTCAGTTGCTTGAAAGAACTGGGGACTTGAAGAATTGTCTAAAAACACAGGCAAACATGAGTCCAGATATATACAAAATTGTGGATGAGAAAGGCTTAATTTATATCTGATCTGACTAGCCCTGCAGAATATGACCACAGATGCTGAAGCTGCTGCAGTTTAGTCCTATACTAGAATTCATGCATCATATTCACTCAAAGGCCTCAGTAAACCTTTAGCCCTGCCACACCACTCAGGTATGGCAAAACAGCAGGTGAGAACTTGTCCCTCAACAACCATTCTGTCATTCTCTCTATGGATTTCTGTTCATGATCAAGTGACTCTCTAGACTTCTGCAAGGCTAAGTACAATTTTTCTAATGTAATAATGTTTTATAATTCATTGATAAAGTCAATTTCATAAAAAGCAGGGTAGAGGAAAAATGATGTTTTTTGTTCTTCTTCCCATTGCAGTAATCAATGCAGCTCAGAACAATGAGCTCCCAAAGACTGTAACACAGATTTTAAAAGAGCAGATTGAAAGGACAGCCCAGGAAAAGGCTGTTCATTCTGACAGAGAGACTGCAACACCTGCAAAAGAAGCAAAGGTCTGTGCTTTTAATAAGAGGGATCTTTCTTTATGCAAATTAGAAGTGGTGAGGTTAAGACATTGGTCTGTAATGTAGTCTGATTTTCTATTTTGACTGATTGTGATTAAACATGTAACCTATGATGGGAATACATGGACTTCAGGAATTAAGTGCACATAATGTAATATGAAGTGCGTTGGAAGGCTCAACAAGAACTTACAGTATGTGACAAACACAATTAAAAGTAGACCTTTATGAAAACTTTTGCATTCCTGTCCTCCTCTGCTGAACACAGTCTCCTCTTTCCTTGTTTTGAATCTGTAAATATGTATCATTTCTGACACCACAGATTCTCAGAAGGATAGAAAATGTCACTTTCAGAAGAAATGAAAATGAGCATAAGCCACGGCATAACTTTACATTATGCTTATAATGCAAAGTCTGCATTTGTTGCAGCAAAAACTCCAAGACTGTTCAATCATCATTTTGCATTTTGTATGAATTCCACATTTCTTTTCATGGTGCAAATGGCACAGCTCTTAGTTCAAAAGATTGGTTTTATGCATTTTGAGCAATAGGTGATGGATTGTTTCTTTCCAGATCCTATTATAATCCTATTGCTTGGATCCCTGCAGAGCTAGCTTTTGTGAAGAACAGAAAATTTTTTTTCTATGTTACTATACTTTAAAAAAAAACCAACAACCACTTTTGTTCCCTAAAGTTGGAAAATACATACCAGGAAATTACATGGCCTTCAACAGTTAGTTTATCTTCTACTACTACTTCAGCAAACAGACTACAGAAAACTTCTACACCAAGGATGGGACCACTACTTGTGCAATGATTTGCTCCAGATTCCATGAATATGGAAGCACAGAAAAGTTTTCCACTACTTATGGAAAAGCTCCATTGGAAATGACAGCAACTTCCCAGTCCACTGACTCATCCAGTTCTCCAACAAAGCCCACTGTCTCCACAGATCTGTACCCAAAGCACAGCAATTTATGTGAACTAAGACATTTATACAAACATTTCCATCCACAATTAAAACGCTTAGAGAAATATAATCTGAATGAGGTTTCTAATATTTTATCATGGTGTATCTGGAACACAGAATATGATGTCAGATGTGCAGCAGGCTAGATATGGCTTTGCCTTCATCATTCCAATGTTTGCAAGACCAGAAAAACAATGCTTAAGAGTGGAGTGAAATCTGGAGAGGACAGGTCCTCTCTATAAGATGGGTCTTTGAGAGCTAGCCTTTCATTCTAATCAAAGATGACCCTCCAGACCCAGACAAAGATAGAAGCATTGCAGAGCAGGAAACCATTGCAGGTGGAAATCTCAGTGGAGGAAAACATAAGCAGTGCTGCACGCAAGGCAAAAGAGTTAGTTGAAACACAGCCTTGGCACACAGAGGATTCAGAGCACTTAAGTCCAGCTGAAACATCACCACAAAAATCAAACGAGCAAGATCAAGGTTCCGCACAAGATGCAGCAGCCCCTGTTAACACCACAGCAAAACACACTTTCTGATTCTGAATTTCATGGCAATGATAAGCAAGTAGTACAAAAAAACAACATAGGAATTCAAATAGTTCTCCATGAAGACAAGAAGGCTGAGAAGATGAAGATGCAGGAACTGTTGTGAAACTGTCTAGCTACTATCACTTCCACCATTATGAGGATTAATGCTATGAGAGCTATCCTGAAGAATTATATAGATCAAAACAAAAATAAAAATAGATACTAAAAAGATATTAAAATTAAAATAGCATTACCGATGTATTTGAGAAATAGTAACATGCTAGAAAATGTGCACAGAGTGCACCTGACCACTCATGGTTAAAATTAATGCAACATCCTCTTAAATGAGGTAAAATGTTGCCTGTATAAAATAACGCTTGAGATAAAATAATGGTCATGGTCTGTGCACATCTGTTTTTAGTTTATTAAAGCACAAGATGTGACTTAAGACAAAACGAACTACATTTCAGTGGGTTTCTTGTTTGAGTAAAATTACCAAAACTGTTTACAAATTAACATGCAATTTTAAATTTTTTTCTGCTGTTTCCTGCTCAGTGATTTTACCAGTTGATACACCCCTAGTCTGAATTAAGGCCGAAAACCCATTTACCTGATGCCAGAGTCCAGGTTTCACATCACTAAGGAGGGGAGCCAGTGTCCCTCAAAAAACTGAGCCTGTTACTTGTTTCATATTGAAATAAAATTTTTAAATATATGAAGTATGTGAATATTTATATAAGAATATGAAGTCAACATTGAAAATAAAACATGCCTTCTTTCTCATGGTGCATGTGTTACTTAAAAATTATCTTAAAATATTATTTAGATTGCAAAGTTGTGCATTTGAAACATAGTGTTCCCCTTTTGTGCATCGATTTTGGGCACTGAGTATGGATGGGATCCTGTCGAAAAACCAGATGTTACCATAGCTTTAGCCATTTGAAATATGTGAACAGAATGCTGATGCTTGAACAGCAATGAAAATGGCAGAACAAAGCTAAATACTCCCATACCTGCATAACTCCTAAGCAGAAAGCTCTGCTTTGGCTTTCCCAACTCTGCACTGAGAAGGATGATACCTCTGTTCATGTTAGGAGCAGAATTAAACAAGAGTAGCTTGTGATTCTGTAAAATGAGGCACAGTCTGGCAGTGGTCAAACAAAATACTTGATGTGGCACATTGGCCCTGGCTGGTAGCTAAATCCACACCGTGTTTTTGAGTGCTCACTCAACTCACTCCCCCACAGTGGGATAGCAGAAAGAATCAGCAGAGCAAAAAGCAAGAAAACCTGTGGGTGGAGGTAGAGACAGTTTAATAGGTGACGCAAAGCTGGGGTGCAAGCAAAACAAAATAAGGAATTGATTCACTACTTCCCATCAGCAGGCAGATGTTTAGCCACTTCCTGGAAAGCAAGGCCTCAACATGCACAACAGTTACTTGGGAAGACAAATGCCATAGCTCTGAATGTCCCCTCTTCCTCCTCCTTTCTCTCAGCTTTTATTGCTGAGCATGACCTCTAGTTATGTCCTCTCTCAATTTCTTGTGCATCCCCAGCCTACTCACTCAGGACCAGGAGGGGGGTCAGAGTGGGAGGAAGAAAAGTACAAGCGCTATTCAGCAATAGCTAAAACATCAGCGTGTTACCAACACTTCAGCCACAAACCCAAAACATAGCACCACATGAGCTGCTATGAAGAAAATTAACTGCATCCCAGACAGACTCAGTATACTTAAGCATGTTAAAAGTGAGTAGAAATACCCAGTACCAGTAGAATACTGAATTCTCTGTATGATCAAGACTCTGGATTTCTTTTTGGATCTCATCTGTCTGGTAAATATTGATGATCTCAAATAGTAGGCCAGCCTTCCCCCAGTGATTTTGTATGACTGTTCACATGTGGTGGGTTGACCTGCCAGACCCCCACCCAGCCACTCTCTCATGACCCTTCCTCAACAAGACAGGGAGAGAAAACAGGATGGAAAAGGTCATGGAACAAAATAAAGAGAGGGAGATCACTTACCAATCACTTTCACAGGCAAAATAGACTTGCCTTGGGGAAAACGAATTTAATTTATTGCCAATTAGAATTATTTAGATGAAATTAAAAAGATTTAGATGGTGAGAAATGAAGACAAACGCTAAAACACTTGTCTTTGCCTCCTTTTCACCGGGCTCAACTTTATGCCTTCACTCCTAACTCTTCCACCTCCTCCCCCTGCCCCAGCAGCACAGAGGGGATGGGGAATACAGGGCCGGGGTCAGTCCATACCAGGTCCTCTCAGCTGCTCCTTCCTCCTCACACTTTTCCTCTGCTCCAGCGTAGGTTCTCCACAGGCCATAGCTCCTTCTGGGAGTACCCACCTGCTCCAGTGTGGTGTCCTCCACAGGCTGCAGCATGGATATCTGCTCAGGTGTGATCCTCTCTCCACAGGCTGCAGGGAAGTATCTGCTCCCCTGGTCTTCCTGACAGGCCACAGGAAAATGTCTTCTGAGATGCCTCCTCCCCTCCTTCTTCTCTGACCTTGGTGTTCACAGGGTTGTCTCTCACACTTTTTTCCCTCAGTCCTTGCTGCATGTGCAGAATTTTGCCCCTTCTTGAAGACGTTTCTCTCAGAGGCACCACCATTTTGGCTGCGGGGCCCAGCCGTGCCCTGGAGTGGGTCGGTCAGAGGCGGCTGGAACCGGCCGTGTGCCACACAGGGCAGCCCTGGCCTCTCCTCACAGAGGCTGCCCCTGCAGCCCCCAGCTACCAAAACCTTGCCAGTGACACCCAGTACATGATTAATTTTCATGAAGATGGATATTGGCTCCACGATTCAGTCCTAGAAGTTGCTTTGGGATAAATTTCCCCTACATTCCCTCTTTTTTTCTGTTTTTCTTTGTTTGTCTCTTCTCTTGACTGTTGCCTTCTGAGACAGCTTTCCAGGAGACATCCCACCTTTATTTCCCCTCCCAATTACTTTATCCCTTTCTGTATCACAAAGCTTGTGCCTTTCCTCCCTCTTTACATTTGGAACACTTGTCTACTGAGGAACGTTAAGCCAAGTCCTTCTGTTTGGCTCACGCTGCCAGCCACAAGCAGCCGGTGCCCAGAGAGGCAGGGGGCATGTCCAGGACACCACTCTCCACACCTGCTCGGCCTCTGCCTGCTTAGAGACTACGTTGAGGCTACATTTGAGGCTTTCTGTTTCATGACCAACAGTTCTTTTGGTTTTGCTGGTGGTTTATTCTTTTTGCAAAGTTCTACATTATTTTGAAGATATTTAATTTCTCTTTCAGCATTTTTCACAGCTCTCGTTATGGGCACTAAAGCTGTAGTTATAAAATCTACATCACTTTCTGTCTTGATTTGTGAATTGCTATAAAATCAATACCAGCAAGCAAAACAAAACCAGACAGAATGCTGAAAAGGGCCAAATTTTCTGCTGATGTCAAGGGGCATTACTGTTGTCAATGGGGATATATTTATCCAAGCGATTATTTGGTCCACCCTATTTGTATTTGTCTGCTAGTATAATTTTCTTAGCAATTCAGAAATCAAGACAGAATAGCAGCATGCATTTTTCCAAGCCCAACAGATTATCCATTATTTCCTTTCCTGGAAGTGTTTTAGGCCAGGCTGGATTGGGCTTTGAGCAACCTGCTCTAGTGGAGGTGTCCCTGCCCGTGGCACGGGGGTTGGAACTCAATGATCTTTAAGGTCCCTTCCAACTCTAACCATTCTATGATTCTATGATTCTGTCCCCTATTGTTAAGAAATAAACCTTATATTCATGTTTTGTACTTTACAGGGAACTAGTTTCCTTTATAATTAATTATATTTAAAAAAATAAAGGATTTTATATAGTTAGCTAATATAATCGTAGCTAACAGTCTTAAAAATTAACTGAAGAAAGTATCAAGTCCGAACATGAAAATTGTAAAAATTACAAATAATTATGTCCATAGCATATCTGGACCATATGAGTATACAGTCTGCAGGTTCACAAAGAAGTGGCGCTCCTTGATGTGCTCTTGGCATGATTAAGTAAAATTTCCTCATCAGAATTTCAAACATCTGCCCCTTGTTTATTGATCTCTAAATCACATTGTAGATGTATACATACATTATACTCAACTCCACTTATACTAGTAAACCTTTTATTATCCCATCTCATTTCACAAAATACATAGTTATTAAGAATAAATGTGAAATATTGTACCTGGTGTAGTGAAGTGAATAGTCCTATCAAATGTATGGATTTCTGAAAAGGGAAAGATGAGTAGATTTTGACTTTCAAAGTATTGCTGTTAGTGGAACAAAAATGAAGCCCTAAAATTGACAGCTGAGATACCAGTTAATGCATAAAGAAAACTACAGTTTTAACAAAAAATATGGACTGATACAGTTACAAATAAATCATAATATGTGGCTTAAACTAACTTGTAACTTTTAATATGTGGTTCTAGAAACTGCAGATTCAGGAAACTGAAACGTGCAGACTCTGCCAACAGAGAGTTTACCCAATGGAATGCCTAGTTGCCGACAAGCAGAATTTTCATAAATCATGTTTCCGATGTCACCACTGTAGCAGTCAATTAAGGTAAGAAGTAACTGCATGTTCACTCACAGAACTCCGCATTTGAATATAAATACAGCCAGTGAAATTATTTTCAAGCAGGATGTTCAGCCCATAGGATGTTGGGTTGACAGGGAAATAACCTGGGTTCCCCTTTGCTTCTCTGCAACTGACATCTGCACTGCGATGCAAGGAACAAGGCCTTTAAATTCTCAAAAAAACTGCTTCATCCCAGTATCTTCCAAATGCTTCTGCATGTTACTTCCTACTGACTGTTCCAGAACCTCAGGAGAGCTCATGAACAGGAAGCAGTTGACACAGATACTGGGGTGCAATTTAAGACACCTGAACACAGACCAAATTTTCTCACTTTTCCTCATCCATAAAATGAATGAAGATGGTTCTTTGCATCAGCAAACCACTCTTGTAATCATTATATGAAATGCAGTATTTATTGCTCTATCAGACTGCAAAGACTTAACAGTTCTGATTTTAACACTTCTGAGGTTAGTTACACACATTTCCTTTACTTCATTTAGAAGGAGAATCCAAATATAATCAAACACAAATTTCTGTAATTCACACGAAAGCTAAAGAAAATTGGCACTGCATTTCCCCCACCTATTTTATAGAAAAAAAAGAGGATTCAGTCTTCAATATGATGAAAAAAAGGTCCCAACAACCCCAAAGTGCTGTGGAACATTCCTGTTTGAAGCTTATCCTGTGTAACAACCAAATAAGTTTATGTTCTTTCTTAAATCACAAAGCATGATTGTTTGCCTTCATTTTGACTTTGAAATTATATGGGAATTTGCAGTTGAAGGTTTAAGATACTTTTGTGTGTGTGTCTTTTCAGAATTGGCCAATACATTGGATTTGCTTTCTTTTTCCTCTTCCTTTCTTTATATATATTGTCACGTAGGGGTACTTGAAATACTAAATAAAGTGTAAAATTCGTGGTAAGTTTATTATATGTAAAAGTATAAAACAAATTTTCTTCCATTTGGCAGCTTGGGAAATTACGCATCTCTCCACGGAAAAATATATTGTAAACCCCATTTTAAGCAACTTTTCAAATCAAAAGGAAATTATGATGAAGGTTTTGGACACAAGCAGCATAAGGAATTATGGAATTCTAGACATCAGTGTAGCTCAGTTGGCAATATTCATGCTGAAGAAACAAATCCCGTTAATAGTATACCTGTTGATCCTAAGCCAATTACAGAAATTGATCAAGACTTGTACTCAGGTACTGAAGGTATTCATTCTGATATTTTGGATAACAATTTGAAAAAATCCACAGAAAGAGGTAAATTAAAGATGACATGGCCACCTTCAATAGATGATGAAATGCCTAAGAGAACATTTTCTATTGAAGAAGTGGCTAAAGTAAATAAGCCAAAGTGGCCCCCAGAAGGTTTTGCTCAAGAAGGTTCTAGTTTACATACAAATAAACCTCTGGGCAACAAAGAGGATCCTCAGAAAAAAAGTGCTGTGGGAGACCAAAATAAAACTGACATGGCAAATGCACAACAAAATCAACACTCATCCCTTAGCTCTCTGTCTGAAAAAGAAGCTACAAATATCTGTAAAGCAAATAAAAATGAAGCAGGCAATAAGGGAAAAGATGAGGAAGCTGGGAACGTGCAAGATAAGCTGAATAAAACAGGAGGATCACAGAATAGGGAGGAAAGTGGAAAGGATATTAATGAAGGTGATAATGTGATTGTGCAAAGTGCTGGGAAGGAGCACGAGAAAAAAATTAATGAAACTGATAATTCAGAAGTTGTACAGGTTACTAACATTGATGATGTAACAGTACAAAAGAATCACAAAGAATTCAGCTTGAATAACAATAACAACAACAATTATGCCACTTTTTCACATCTAAACATTTGTAGGCAGGAAACAACTCTCTCAGCTACGTCTAAGCCAATGACAGCACTAAGTCATGTAATTTGCACTGTATCGCAGCATGTGTTTGCAAAGCTGGAAAATCAGTCTGGAAATGAAGAAATATTTGGGATGTATGAATTTCGTAAGAGCTATTCTAGCGATACTGTAACTGTTTCATGGGACAAAGAGAACTCAAAAGATGAAGATGCCGTTACCCCTGATAGTCTTACTCAATTTAGTAAAGATGCCACTTGTCAGAAGTCTCATACAAATAACACATTCGTTTTAAAGGAGGCAACTAATACAACATTCCCTGTTGATACTGAGTTGGTATGCATTGGAAAAGAATCCAAATATAGCAAAAATTTAAATACTCTTTTATCTGACACACTGAAAACATCTTTTCTTAAGACAGACAACCTGGTTTCAGACTGTGGTCTAATAGACTCTGTAGGCGTAACTAAAAAGTCCTGCAGCCCATATTCAAAAGAACACAGGAATTGTGATACAGACCTGAATGGTATTAATGCCTGTCAAGACAATGAAATAATCAAAGTGTCAAAGAATAACATAAACAGAAGTTTAGATTTACTGACCTCAAGATATCAGCTGTTCCATCATTCCAAGGCGAGAAAGTCGAGTTCAAACAGCTCACTGTAGAAGAACAAATTAAGAGAAATAGATTCTACGATGAAAATTAATAAAACATCTGAGTCACCAGCTATGTCTGTCACTTATCATAAAGTATGTCGTAAATAGGTATTTCTTCAGTCCAGTTATTTTATAGTTCTTCTTGAAGAATTTAATATCCAGAAATTACATATGAAAATTTGTATTACATACTGTCAATTACTCAGACTTTATTTACTTAGTTTATATTTAAGGCAATGAAGATGCATAAAATCGATTTTTTTCAGTCTGTAATTAAAACAACTCGTCTCTCTATCTTCCTGAACACTGCAAGAAATATTTTCCTACACAATTGTCCTGCAGAAACAACATAATTCAATTTTGTTTATCATTTGTAACAAATTAAGATGTGAAGCACCTGGTGTGCATAAAACAAGAAAAAATATTTCCCTAGCTTTTTTCTTATGTATTGTTATTATTGTAACTGAGCTGTTGCTCCATGACATATTATGTACTTTTGTTGTGTTAGCTCATAGTAGAAGAAGTTTGGTTGGGGTTTTTTTGTTGGATTTAGGTCTTTTTTGCAATATCATGCAGTACTTAGTTTGAAATGGACTCATTATTGAATAGTAACCACAACTGGTTGGTGAATAGTATTGTTTTGCTATATCCCTAGAGCTGCTACTACGGCATTATATTGCATGACAGGGAAAAAAACCAAAAAGTAAATTTTAACACAGGATAAAACCAAACATCCTAGGCAGAACTGGAACAAGGCTTGGGAACAAATAGACTAATGGTTGTTTCAGTATCTAATTCAAAGTCATTTTAACTGAAGCAGCTTTTCCTTTTCATATTTAAAAATGTACAAATTTAGGCAGATTTAGCACTTTTTTTCCTTAACGTGTTTATGGATTAACATTTGCTCTCTTAACACTATTCCAGCTTGCATGAAACAGCAACATATCATTTAACTGTTGACAATGCATAATAAAGAAGCACTTTACAAAAAGTATTTTGTGAAGTTTTTTTAATATGAATTTATACATATGATTTTCAGTTTATGAAATTCTTCATGTGATAATTACTTTAAAGGGTTTGTTAGAGTGACAGGGAAGGATAATCAAAACACAGATTTTGAAATAATTTCTGAAGTATCTGACAGAGACAAGTGTTTGGAGTAATTTACAGGCAAGATAGGTTGATGTTAAAAATATTTAAGAAATGATTGTGCAGAGTTCTAGAACAAAATATCTGTTGCACTGCAACTCATTGCCCAAAGGAATGGGATTGTGGGTAAGTGGGATAGCCAAATGTGATCCTTCTTCTGTACCTGCACAGAAACAAGTATGTAGTATATGCACATGAGAAAAGCTATACATAGTATTTCTTCCACAAGAATACTTCAAGAGAGTGAAACCTCCTCTTTATGCATCATGCTTCACCCCTCCAAAGTAGTCTCATGAAATGCAGAAATATAGAAAAGACCCCTTAAAATGAACGTTACCAGAAGACTAATTAGCCTTCATGCAATGCCCTTGGATACCACTGTATTTGATATTTTTTTAAAAAATCATAGAATCATAGAATGGTTAGAGCTGGAAGGGACCTTACATCATTAGCCTATAGGCCATTGTGAACATTCTAAAATTATTTTGGCAAGATCTTTCTTTCTTATTCTTCCCCCTCCTCCCATTTGGTTATAACCGTAGTAAATTATTTTAAAAACCCACAAGATTAGTAAATCGATGTAAACAACTGTTTGCTTTTTTGAGTAGATAACACAACTAAAAATAACATCAACAAAATTCCTGCTAAGACAACAACAACAAAAAAATCTCTGAAAATGCAAGCCTGAAGAAAATCAATGAAATTGTCTAAAATATTTAGAGCTCTACATAAGCTAAACTTTTAAATCTCTCCAAATCCCCAAAATTGCTTATTAAGTATAAGATCAGTTGTGACTGTATTAGTTAGGAAAATGGAATGATCTTGAGGGTGAAATGGAAGCTGTTTGTTGATGTGCGCCTACTTAGGTATGACCATGTGCAAGTTAATAATTCAAGTGAAAAGCTAATATGGTTGCAACATTTGTACCTGAAGTATAGTCACGGAATCACGGAATTATCAGAGTTGGAAGGGACCTCTAGAGATCATCTAGTCCAACTCCTCTGCTGAAGCAGGATTGCCTATAGCATGTTACTCAGGACTGCATCCAGGCAGGTCTTGAAAATCTCCAGAGAAGGGGACTCCATGACCTCCCTGGGCAGCCTGTTCCAGTGCTCTGTCACCCTGACCAGAAAGAAGTTTCTCCTCATATTTGAATGGAACTTCCTATGTTCCAGCTTGTGCCCGTTGCCCCTCGTCCTATCACTGGGAACCACTGAAAAGAGTCCAGCTCCATCATCCTTCAACCCACCCTTTAAGTACTTGTAAACTTAGATAAGGTCTCCCCTCAGCCTTCTCTTCTCCAGGCTAAAGAGCCCCAGCTCTTTGAGCCTTTCCTCGTAAGGGAGATGCTCCAATCCCTTGATCATCTTAGTTGCCCTACGTTGGACTCTCTCCAGTAGTTCCCTGTCTCTCTTGAACTGGGGAGCCCAGAACTGGACACAGTATTGTATCCTACAATTTAGAGGAGTGACAGGTATCAGTTATATAATAAAAACTCATTTACACCAAGAAATTAATGCATCTGAAAATATTCTTACAAATACAGAACTTTTTGCTTCACCTAAACAAAATAAAAGCACCACCAAAAATGAGTCACAGAAAATGCTTGTTCCCTTTGGCCAGCTAGAGATGACTCATAAAAAGGCTTTGGTAAAATAGTAGAAAAAAAGCAGGACTGTGAGGAAATTTTTATTCCCTGAGAGAATAACATGTAAAATCAACATACATAAATGACATACCATATGGGGCAAATCTCCTTGGATATTCCATGATCAGGACTGCTTAGCAGTGGACAGACATAAAAGCGCAAAGCCTTCCTCCAGTGGGTTCATTAGCTTTGCACTCTCTTCTCTCAGTGGGTGGCTTTTTTATTTCCTCCGGTAGTGAGGATGAATGTTAAGGAAAAATTAAATGATACTGCATAATTATTTCTTTGTAATACAAGCCAGGTGTCCCATCCTACTGTCTTGGAGTTCTTATACAAATCATAAGGATGACACCTTGTAAACCTGTTCCAGAAAACTAATCGCAATGGGTAATAAAAAAATGCAAAAGAACGTAAATTATCTGAAAAAAATTTGAAGTAGGAGAGTTTTTCAGAACTTCAGCCAAAATCTTAGAGCAGGAGTAATCAGAGACAAGATAAGGCTGGAACTCACCGAGATGTGTGTTTGTCTTACTCCCTTTTCCATAGAAGGCAAAAGAGATGGGAGATGGTGCATGTCAGAGTCACCCTAATGTATACATACATTACCACTACAGAAGCCACACTCTGGAGAGAATGCATATAGCAGTTGAAAGTGAGATTAGGATAAAAGTTGTAGCTAGAAAATAGCAATCATACAGATCTTCTTTAAATGAAACGCTAAATGAATAGTAACTCCTTACTTGCCAAAAAGCCTCATGAATTTTGGCAAAAACATACAGATTTACTGTAGCCAAGAAGCTGGTCTTTATGGTTTTCAAAGAACTAGCATTCATTAGAGCTGTACTTTTGTGACAGAAAGTTGTTATTCTAAGTTTAAATATTTTTAAGTTAACCTCTAGGCTTTCTAAGTTTTAGTACCTGAGTTTAAACAACTAGTCATCAGTTTGTAAAAGTCCAATTTTCTGTGAGGAGAGGCTTGATGGCTCCTGAGAGGAATCCTGGCACTGAAACCCTCATTCTCTCAGCAGGATAACTACCTCTGGCTACTCCTAGGTTTCACCCCTCAGCTCATGGATATTTAGCAGTGCCCAGGAATGGGACCTTGCAGTCATGGAGGGCAGAGCTGATCCATTTCCAGCACAGCTGCAGCCAAGCACTGTTCAACAGCAAAACCACACTGACAGTGAAATGAAACTTCTCTGTGCCGTGATTTAGTACAGGAGCCTTGCGGTCTGAGAAGTCTATTTTCACTAGGTATTATTGACCAGTGAAGATGTTCTACTGCTTTTGGAACACAGCAGGGTTCAGGTATTCTTCTATACTCAAAAGCACCAATTAGAGAGATTAAAGAGCCTGATTTAATATCTTGTTAAGAAGCTTCTGAATTGCTTGGCCAGCACTGGACTTTAGAGGACTTCTAAATTTGCAGTCCCTTTGCAGCTTCATTAACATAATTGGCACGAAGACTTACTTAGAGCTACTTAAATTGTTTTTATAGATGCAGCATATCAACTGATCCCTTTGGAGTCTTTATAGAGTCAGGGGCATCCTCAAAACTATAGAGGAACCTAAATAACACTTTTACTATACTGCTGAAGTGGACTCGTAGGTGAAGGACTTGCTGAAAGCAAATGCTTGATTACTGCAAAAAGTGTACTTACCTTGTCTGTCTTCTGTTAAGCATTTATCTCCTTCATGCATATTAATAGGCATACCTACATTAGTATCTTAAAAGACATAGTGCTCAGCATGGACATTAAAACCATGCTAAGGATCTACCTTATTCTAACACAGAACATTTCTTGCAATATCCCTCCCATAAATAATTATAGTTCAGGCCTTATTTTCAAAGTCCAGGATAATTATCAGAATTACTTATGTAAGATTTGGGTCACTTCAGTCAAGTACACCTCCAACTGTGAGGTATAATTGCAAAAACATTAACTACCCTGGGTACACTCACAAAACCAGGAAAACATGAAGTGAAAAAGAGACAGATTAAAACCTTTGTCTCTTTTCATGCTTTCATCCATTAAGAGGCACCTAAGTTAAATCCTTGGGGTGAACTTCACTAACTTTCACAAGCAGCATTTCACCTTGTATGTGGGTTACATTTGATGATTTTGACATGAAAAGCGTTTTGCAATGTTTTAAAGAGAGGAGCTGTGTTAAAATGGGCTGAGGAACATAATCAGATTGACCTTACTTTTGGGCTTTCTAAAACATTAAATGACAATTTAACCATGAAAGAGCTGAATTTTCAGCATAGTCCTTAAACAAAAACCACAAGACAGCTGTGTACTGCTTCAGGAAAAGAGGTGAAAAATTCAAAGTCTTACCTCTCCATGGATTTATTTCCTATACCTTCCCCACTTCCCCTCTCTTAGGTTACGGTGTTGGAGAGAACAAGACAGAATAAAGTCTTCACATGTATTTTGCATGTGTTTTTCATTAACTGAGTACATTATGATTTTATTAAAAACAGACATGACAAATCTACTACACATTTGCAGCAGGTAATTTTCATAATCTGGTTAAATATAAAAAAAACTCCTAGAAAAACCTCAAAGGGACATCTACGTGATGAAAGCTAATTTCAAACCCATTTTATCTTCTGGCTCTTGACACTGTAACCATCACTATCAGTATCTATTTAAAATTTTAGACTGACATAATGATACACGTGACAGATGCTGACAAGGAACAATGTTCTATCACAACAGGTACCTAGGAAAAAGCTGTTCTTTCCCCACAGAAACTGCATATTCCAAACTGAAAAGATGGCTGGTTTTCCAGTCACCCTTATTGTAGAAGAGAATTCAACAAATACTTCATTTCATGATCAAGAAAGTCACCTCTCAACAAAAAAGGAAGGTGACTCTTCAGTACAAAAGGTGAAATAGTTAAAAAAATATGGGGAAATGGAGGCATAGTTGAAACATGAGGGGATAGAATGGTAAAGAAAGTACTTTTAATATACTGTTTGGTAAACTAGATTATGTCATCTTAATTCTAATACTGGTGCACATATTATAACAAAAACAATAACTAATCAATAAGAAATAGTCTCTTACCACTTCGAATATGATTCCAGTTTCTCTCTGTGGTCACAGTTAAGAGCTCTACAGAATATTAGATAAAAAAGAAGAAATAGAAAGCTATGAATTCAGCATGTATAGCTGGACACGAAAAGTAATTTTGCAGTTCCAATCTTAAGAGGTTCTGTGCAGCTTTTCATAAAGCAATATTAGAGTGCAAATAGCACGTACACAGTGTCATATACTGCTTAAAATTTCTTTTTCTTTATTGTCTCCTATAAGCTCCTGGTCTAATTTGTTGGGATGCTACTCTTTTATTGAAGGCTACAGATGGAGTCTTGGTGGCTTTGACTGAGGAAACTATTTTGCCAAAGTGGGCAGTGGTTTTTATGTGCCTGGAGAGAAGGTAATGAAAAGTAGCTTTAACAGGCAGTAGCTTTAACAGGCTCTGGCAGATATCCATGCTGACAGCATGCCATAAAAGAGAAACAGCATGGACTCAGCTTCTTCGGCCAGAATGTGAAGCCTAAATTGTTTTCTTCGAAACAAAGTATTATGACAACAACCAAGAATACCTATATGTGTTCCTGGAGGCATCATGATAACAACATTTGGCTAATAATATATGGTAAACTATATTTGAAAATACTAATGCTATAGACTAACATACTGTGGAGTGCTCCAGGATCTTAATTTTTTTTTTGTTAAAGAAAGTATATGTGCACTATAGACAGCAAAACTGGAAAATGAGGAAAAAAATAATGGGGATAATTTACCTTATTTGTGAAAGCCTGTGTAAGAATCTCAGCTTTATAAGATTCTTCATAGCTTCCAACAAATTTGGTGAGGCTGGGATTAGGTCTCCAGACATTTATGTCCTGTGATTACATTTCAACACTACTGCAGCACTCCAGAAAACAAACCATTTTCTTTAACCAGCTACAAATTTTATCATCACTTCCAAGAGACAGAGATGACATAGCAATAAAGAGCATTATATTTCTGTGCTCTGGCTATCTGTATTTGCCAGTTCTCTGCCAGCCCCAGAACTGAGGAGAAACATACATTTCCTTACACAATCTCTCTTAAGTTCTGCACCAAGTTTATCCAAAGTGAAGAACTGAATCAACACCATCTCCCAAATACCTAAGATAAATAATATATGACTCAAAACAAATTCCTTAATCAGGCCACCCTGATCAAAAAATATTTTTTAATTTCTACAGTGACCGCTGTAAAGACTGACCTCAGTTAGTTTTTGCCTTCTTAGGGAAAATTTCCTGTAATAACAGGAAATGTCTGTCCAGTAAACTACTTGTATCATACTAAGGAACTGTGTTTCACTGGGAATGCGCAGTGTCATCAAACTATTACTGTATCTTGACAAAGGAACATTCAGTAACATTGATCCTTGTATGCATTTGTTTGCAGCTGAAGTTCAGGGTGCTCACATTGCCCCTGTTGAGACACTAACTGGTGTCAGTCTGGAACTCGTTCCACCTAGAAACTCAAAAACAGAAAGGCAGAAAATAGAATTAACCACAGGGAATTTCTTTATTGGCACTAAGAGTATTGTGTTTGTACAGTGTCCTGTCTACAAAAAGCTCTCTGAACTGATCAACAACCTGCATGTGAATGGAAGAAACCTTCACTCAGTGCTAGAGTGGAATTAGCATGATCCACTTTATTAGTTTCAAATTAACACTAATTGGGAACTTGCTAGGAATGCTTTTTTTCAAATGAAGACTTGGCTACACAGAAGAGGTGGCTAATGGATGAAAATCTGCACCTCCTGTACCTTTACTGAGCTTTCTCCACTTTGTACATACAATGCATTGTATGTACATGCATTACTATATTTACTAATATCTACTATATTACTGATTCATTATTATGTGACCACAATTTTTTTAAAATTAGTCATAGTTCACAGGGTCATGAAATAAGGTCAAATGGACAACCTTAATTTTACCATTTGCTAGCATCTGAGTGCTTGATTTTGAAACATTAATGTTCCTTTAATATATTTGCTGAAGACATACATACATATGTGCCAAATACAATTATAACGGTTGAATTCTGGAAATTCAAAATCTGCATCCGCTTGAGAGTTCTGAAAACTGTTAAATCCCAGCACCAAAATATCATGCTTCATAGGCTACTGGACTTTTAAGTTTTATAATATTAAGAGTAATTCCTCCCCTGATTCAAATCTTTGAATGACAAAAAATTCTAGAATATCCAAGAATTTTCTAGAATCATTCTTCTTTAACACACATTAAATGCTTTGGTGGAGCAGAAAAAATACACCAATACCTGTTTGGGGTGACTTCTGTCAATGACACACTCCTACCCGAGTGATATTATTCTGCTAAGCCATGATCCTAAAACCTATGTTTTATACTATCCTACACAATCATTTATGTGTCTTAATTGTAAGAAACAGTAATAACATTCCAGTGATAGTTTTGCATACTTGCCATTTAAAAAATGCTGTTTTGAAATTGTTATCTATTTGGGTTGAAGCTTTCCACACATAGGGAATGACAGACACTGATTTCTTTTTAAAGCTTTACCAAAAAGACTTCCTCCATTTCCAGGAAAAATACCTAGTAAGAGTATAGAATTTTGCCCATGCTAAAAAATACTCTTCAGCAGAATAAACTCACATCAATCTAGCACCTCAATTTTTATATGGTTCAATTTTGACTATATTTGCAATATAGTTTTCAATTTCAACAGCTCACATAATTTTTTTTTTATGGTACAGAACATGTCCTGGTGATATATAGTAATGAAAATGTTTTTATTAGGACTTCTTTCTGAATTGCTGCAGCAGCTAGAAGATACATAGGAGATTGCAATCAATAAGGCCTGAGGTCATCTTTGTAATAATTTGATAAATCAAAATATTAAATAATTGTGCAAGTAGCAGGATTCATCCCTTCTATACTTTGAATAAGGTAAGAGTCCTTAGAAAAACATCATGCTATGACAATATTATAGACTATATCAGAGAGCTTTTGAGTGCAGCCATTCTAACTTTCAAACTTAATGTTCTTTTAATGTAATATATGAGTATCATATGTCTGTATGCATATAAATAGATAGATACTCACGTATACGTAAGTGGAACCACAAGCAATCAGCAAATTACTGTAACACCAGCTGTGTATATATAGAACAAGCAAGTTCAGTACCGCTAAATTGCTTCATAATGCGGTGGATTCACTTTCTCTCCCTCATTCTTTCTACCCATATAATAATTTTTTTTCTTTTGTTGTTTCTCTATTTGCATTATAAACTCTGGTGCTGAGCCTATAGACAACTTTTTCTTCCAGATGAAAAACAAAAGCACACAGCCAAGTGTTCCTAATGCAGTTCTATCTTTACTTTGAATAAATTTTGGCAGCAAAGTCCTCAGACCCTTCGCACACAGACATTCTTATCCACGTGAACACCACTACAGAAACAGAAACATATGAGTAATTTTTCTTAAGACGCCTTTCAATGTAAATAAGGGTGACAGAAGCAGGCCGCTGTGTCAATCATAAAATAGCACCAGTGATGACAATTCCAGCCTTTGCAGTGCTAGTACCAGGGACCAGAGGACGTGAATCCTGAATTCTGGTAGATGTGTCCTTTGAGGAAATGGAATTTAACGTCAAGTCACATCCCTCTACTGGTCACATCCCCTTGCGGGTAAGCAAAACACATGACATCTTTATCAGATGACACAGAACCAAGCTCTCTGGTTTATGAATAGCTATTGCCAAATCATCCTGCAAGAGCCTTAAAAAGAAAATTGCATGCAAAATTATAAAATAAGTGAAAACATTAATCATAATTAAACAGAACCACATTGATTGTTGCCAGCTGGATTCAGCCACTGACTGTGATGTGAAGGCTCTTCTCTCCTGGTTAACCCAGTTCAGAGATGGATTAATTCTTTTATAATTAATTTCTTAGGTAATTGTGCAAATATTTGTCAAAACAGACTATCTACCACAAAATTAAATATGGGGCGGGGGACAATAAAATCTCTAATATATTAATACAAAGATAAAAATACCTAAATTGACTGGACCAATGGAGAATAAAATAAAAAATAAAATGTTCTATGTTCTGGTCATTCATACAAAGCAGAATTGCTTGATCTGAAAAAATGTTCCACCACCCATCCCTTCCTCAGTACAGAAGGCTATCTTACATCACTGTGCAAGGCAGTTGCAAAGAAATATGTACTTATGGAGTCTTTAAATATTTCTAAGTAAATTCATTATGATCATAGTGACATTGCTATGGACACTATATAAATGGAAGCTGTGCTTGCAACTGACCACTTCAGATAAATAAACATCTTGAAGGACTCACCCAGCACACAAAGGAAGTTGCTTGGCTTTATTTATGAGGGGATTAGCACTCTCCGGCTAACATAATACATGGTAGATAAAATAACAAAAGGAAATACTTCTTCTTGCAGTATGAAATCAGACCACATTGCACTTCCAGAAGAGATTATGCAAGCAAACTCTTTGGGGCAAGAACCTCCTTTCCTTACTTGTCTACATAGCACCTAGCACATAACTGTGATTTGCATCTCACAACATAAATCTACACAATATTAACAAACGGGTTACCAATTGAGGCTGAATAACACTGGCAAATTGTAATGTATTTAAAAATAAATAATGAAATATTCCTCCCGCAGCTATGTAAAGGCAATGCTGCATCTACACATCAGTTAAATAAATACTCAAACCCTGCCAAAAGGGAGAAGTGAAATATCATTTCTCTCTAAAAGGCTACTTTACAGTTTGATGTAAAAGATCTGCTGATACACTATGCCTCACAGAAGGGCTCAATTAATACATAGTTTGCCTTCTAACACCAACTGCCAATACACAGCCAGGACAGCTGACCCCAACTGACAAAAGGGATATTCCATGCCATATAACGTCATGTTCAGCAATAAAAGATGGGGAAAAGCAGGGGCGGGAGGGACATTTGTGGTTACAAACTGTGTCTTCTGAAGCAATCACTGCATGTGCTGAGGTCCTGCTTCCCAGGAAGTGGCTGGACATCGCCTGCTGATGGGAAGTAGTGAATAAATTCCCTCTTTTACTTTGCTTTACATGTGTGGGCTTTGTTTTTCTTATTAAATTGCCTTATCTCAAGCTTGTCCATCTTATTTTCTCCCCCTCTCCTGTTGAGGAGGTGTCGTGATATGGGGGGTGGGGAGAGCAACTGGGTGGGCATCTGGCAGCCAGGCAAGGTCAATCCACCACAGCAGGGAATATCCACAGTATTTTATAATTTGGAGGTTTTGTCAGCCTATCACATCCTGGAAATGGTTTTATGTTTTCTGGTACTCCTCTTGGTCATCAAACCCATACTGCAGTTATTCCTCGTTGAAAGTTGGTCTGGGATAGACCCACCTATATAGTGCCCATACAGTTATTTCCTAGTAATCAAAAATATGACTCACATCAGAAAACAGTAGCAGGTAATGATGCAATTTATGTATGTCTATAGGTAGAGCTTTCATCTGAAAAAAAGAGGGGCAGGGCATTAAGAGACAAAGAAGACAGATGAATCAGTGGAGAAAAGACTAGATGAAGCATGGAAAATCTGAAGATTTGATGTTTAGTATAATCAGTCTCCAGCTGGATGCACAGTTAATATCAAAACATAATACTAAGACTCCACTTACTGCTACCTACATTAGCAAAATAGCAACTCCCTGTGAGGTGATTCTCTCCAAAACCAATAAATTTTTTATGTATAAAAAGATAGCAGAGATGAAAAAGTAAAATGCCTGCATGAAGTCATAAACAGAACAGGTGGAAACAACTGGGAGCCCAAAACACTTTCTTTAATTGGGAAGCCACCTGGGGTCACAAAGATTTTCTGGATGGAGATGGAGTAACTTTGAAAAGCACACATATTGTTAGTAAAAAGGAGAACCACTCCTACAACCTGAGGTTAAAGACCAAGCGATATACAGCAGCTGTGTTTCTTTTTTTTGAAGTTGAATTTCAACATAGTTCCTACTGTCTGCCAGGGTCCCAAATACCAGTACTTAGACCACAGTTCGCACCTTGTTGGTAGTCTCAACAGTTAAAACAATGATTTAATAGGTGTGATTCCTGAGTACTCCTGCCACCCCTAGAAGCTTGTTGATCCAGAATGGACTCCTGCTGACAAAACTGCATGGGGATCATATCTCTCATACTGTTTCTGCTGTGAATAAGAGTAGTTCAGCTCCTGCATGTCCTGCACGTTAGTACTTTTCAAGAATACTATATTGTTTTTCAGAAAGGACTGTCAAGTTATTCTGCCTTATGGGACTGGAGGCTAAATCACGCTTTTGTGGGCTAAAACAATGTATGCAATTTTACTGGTATACAAAAAAAATCCAGTTTATCAAGGTACTATGAACTCTGGTAAATTTATAAAATGTGTGTACTGCAAAGCACTTACTGAACAAACAGGCCCATATTTCAGGTGTTCTGCTTTCTCTTTCTCGTGTTTTCTCCTTTTATTTATTTGGTGCTTCTATGCCTGTAACAAGAAGCTTCCCTCAGCAAAGTTTTGTCTCATAAACAGGATATTTAGCTGTTATGTGGTATATTGTCTTTCTATTTGGAAAAAATTCTCTTTAGAGATCTTCAGCACTTCAGAAAAAAATGTGTTAAGATATTTTATAGCTATTTTTTAGGTTTGGGTTGTTTTGGTTTTTGTTTTTTTTTTTTTTTTTTTTTTTTTTTTTAGCCAAACTGCAGGCTTATCCTGATAAATAATGATTTAGTTACCTTACATGCTAAGCTGTGTATATGCTTGCAACAAAGCTGCTCTTGAACCTTAAAGGCTACTCTTTTAACATGAAAATACTGTTTAGACAAGATATCTGAACTTCTGTTTACATTTTTAGATGAAGCTTAAACTATTAAAAATAATTAAATTTATGTTCCAGTTACTATGAAAGAGTTTCACCTACAAGGATTATTTTTCATAACAAAAATATTTTTCCCTCCTTCTTTGCAGGCATTATAAAGTTGTAACTATGCAATGCTTGTTAGTTTTGCAACATTTGTAAAACTGTAAACAGTAAATAAAGTATGTTTTGGGGGCTTTTTTTTTCCCAAGATAAAGATATGGCTGACATCAAATGTTAAAAAAACCCCACCTCCTGATTTAACAAAAAGATATCATACTTTTTGACAAATATAAAATACTAGTATAAGCACTGTACTTCCTGAACGCTTGAAGTGGTTCCTGAAGTAATAAAACCAATTTGGCAGAAGAAAGACACCTCTGACTGAGCTATTGCACAGAGTGTCTAAACCCATAAGCATTTAAACCATTTCTTGCTACTTCCTTCCAAACAAAAGTGGGTGTGTTCAGTGTTCACACTGGACGCAGTAAACTCAAATGTATCATTGCCACCAAAAAAAGGAAAAGGTAAACAGTTGAAGAGTGGGAGGCAAAGAAATCTACCACTGTAGCAGATTAGTCTCACCAGAATAAAATTTGCATTAAAAGTTGTTATGAAGGGAAAGGGCATGACTTTCAGGTTGTTTAACAGTAGTAGCAGTTCTGAACTCGGCACAGATGAGGGTACCTGCATCTGGCACAACTGAACAAAGAATTCTGCCTATAAATAGTATCCAATATTAGTATTAACAATAAATTCCTTCATTAAGACCTAACAAACATTTGCTTATGACCAGATTAACTCCAGAGATTATTTCATTTTAGAAACATTTCTAAAAAGGCATGAAATATGATGGTAAGCCATTAGGAATTAATAAACCTCCACATCCTTTTGAATCAGTGGATAAAGTATAAAACTGAGTAAGGGGCTTCTCTTGACAAATAAGTGCCAAAACGATGGATAAAGACCAACAACATTGACAAGAACCCAGCATGAAATATCTTTCTGAAATGTTTTCAAGTGTTATTGACCTGGCTTTTTAGAGAAAGAGACTGAAAAAGAGGGAATAGACATTTGTTATTAGTATAAGAGTGTAATAACTATTAGCTACAGAAAAAGAGTGATGATAATAATGCAGTTAAAGTTGTTGTTGCACCCCTCTCCTGCTGTTACATCTACCCTTCCTCTGCTCCTCTGGATCCCCTGATCACAGTTTCATTCTTGTTAGGAGTGTGAGGTGGTGACAATAGTGACGCACAAGCATTTGGAGTCCTTGGCCAGGATTAGTATGATCTTCATGTTTATGATTTCATATTCGTCCTCTAGAATCCACTTGGGGTCATTTTTATCTTTGCTAACATGCTTGTCTACCTTTCTCTTTCTTCACTGCTCTGCAGCTCCTTTTCTACACCTGAATTTATTACGCATGTTAGATACAATTTCTTTGTTAACCCCAAAACCAGTTTTTTCTAGCTCCAGGCCTGCATTTCTTTAACTGACCATGGGTAAGCCGTAAGGTCTCCAATGCCAAGCGTGCGCTGCTTCCCTTATCACACTCACCCAATACTCCTCTATGGTGCATCCTAGGTCTTCAGTTCTCCCGGGCCTCTGCTACCCTACTAGGCCCACGTACCTCTACGCTACATCCCCACGGTTTGGGTGCAGAAGACCTCATTCTACATAGCGTAACAAACACACAGAACTGTGGTCGTACCCCATAAACAGAAGTAAGCCAGAGGCACCCGGTCCACTTGCAAAATTTCTGCTACAGCCGAACACAAGTGAACCACAGGTGCAGGCAGGTCGGGCACAGCAAGCGGGACCAGCCCCAGTTCCCAGGCCCTGCGGAGCGGGCACACACCTGCCCGCGTGTTGCCGGCCACGGCGACAGAGACCCCGGGAGGCTGACGGCCGGGGCGGGGCGGGACACACCGGCACTCACCACCGCACCGCGGCGCGGCTGCCGTTAGGTCCCCTGCCTGGCGCGGCGACACCAAGGTCGGCGGCCGCCGGTCGCTGCGGGGACGTTGCCGGCGGACACGGTTTCAGCCCAGCAGGACTCCGCTGGAAAAAAATGATCGTTTTCTCCCCGTTTTTGGTCTTTTTTTTTTTGTTGTTGTCGTTGTTTTTTTAACAAAGCGCCGCGGCGAGAAGTTTGATGTTCCTGGGCACGCAGGGGAAGGGCGAGGCGCGTTTCCCACCTGAGAGGCCGGCCCTCAGCCCCGCTCTCGTTCCCCCGAGCAGCTGGAGAAGGTCGCGACCGGCCCCGCCGCACGCGTTACCACCGCCCAGCTCCGGCCCCGCTGGGGCCCGGCCCGCCTAGGCACAGCGCTCCGTACAGCCCCGGTGCCGGCCCTGCGGGCGCGCCTCACAGCCCCGGCGACCCCCGCTGCCTACCGCCGCTCCCCCCTCCCGGAAACAGCGCTGCCGCAGGAGCGAGCTCCCATTGGTACCTTTCCGTCACACCTTCCCGCCTCCTCGGTGCTGCGCGGGCGCCGATTGGCTACTGGCGGTTGTCAGTCGGAGAGGGCGAGCCCCGCCGGTGCCCGGGCTGCGCTCTGGTGAGGCGGGCGCAGCTGCCGGGCGCCGCGGCGGCTGGTGCGGCTGCGGGCGGAGCAGTGATGCCGGCTGCGGGGCGGCGTACGGCAGCGGCAGCCCGGCAGGGAGCGGCGTGCGCCCAGGCGGGCGAGGGCGGCGAGCGCGGCCGGTAAGGTCCGGGCGCGGGGAAGGCGGATGCCCGCCTCTGTGCGCCTCCGTTACGCCTCGTGCTGAAGGGGCCGGCGGCAGCGCCGGGCAGCGGTACCGGCACGGGCGGAGCGGCGGGCGGAGCGCCTATGGCGGGCGGCGGTGGGCCGCGGCGGGCAGGGGTCGTGGGCGGGCGCGGTCCCCCGTCGTCTCTTGCCGTGCCCTTCGGCGCGACGCTGCCGGCCGTGCCATGTCCCGCTCCCCGGGCGGGACCGGCGGCGCGGCGGGAACTTCGGTGCCGCCGCCCGGTGGTGCCCGCGGTTGCCGCGGCGGGGGGCGACACTAGCCCGCCAGTCGGGTCTGACGGAGGGGCTGCGGTGCTGCCCGCTCTGCTCCTCCGATGCCTCGGGAGGGCTGAGGGGGGGCCGCCGGAGCGCAGGGTGGGGGACGCGCCGAACGGTGCCGCCGGTGTCCCCGGCGCTGCCGGGGAGGTGGGGGGTGGTCGCTGGGAACGGCCGATCGCGCCGCGCTCCCCGCACCCATCCGGGGTTTGGACTCCCCGTTCAAGGATGGATTTCACTCGAACGCGGTCCCGGACGGTGAGCTGGGCGATTGACGTACGGGGGCAACTAGGGAAGGTGGTGGGCTTGTTGCGGCCGCAGACTGTATCTTAAAAGTTGTTAAAATAGTTAGTTCAAAAAAAAGTTATTTTAAAGTAAGTGTAACAGTGACTCTTGGTGTGTGGCCACTGGCTGTGGAGAGGGAGGAATCCCGAAGATGAAATCCCGTTTATCCTTGTGTACTCTTTTTTCATTGTTCTTCAACCTACTGTACTTTTAGTGGTAGAAGATGCTCTTGGAAGGCTTTGAAGTATTGCCAGATCTTGTTAATTTAGAAAAAAATAACCTTTAGATGCTCCTTATAGACATTAATGTAAACATTCCGAATCTTGATTATATAACATTTTAAGGAATCGTTAGGATGCTGCCGGACTTGGTGATGATGGACCTGATCCTTCCATCATGGAAATAAAGAGGAGTTTTGACATTGATTCAGTAGGAGGCAAGGTAGCATCCACAATGAACAGCTGAAGAGAAAATAGTTTCTGTTATCTTTTGATTATTTTGCATGTGATAGGCTGGGCATTTTAAACATTAAGAAACATTGTCTGCAGAAAACATAGAGAGCATTTAATATGATTTGTGTGTTCATTCTTTGGTAGCTGTAAGCTTCCTTCCCTGCTTTCTAGGAGTGTATTGATTTGGTTCTCTCTTTCTTGATACACTGTGACACATTAATTAATTTATAAAGACGCCTTCAGTCACGTGATGCGTAATATGCTTTCAGAATTTTTGAAAATCATGTGATAGATGTCAAGGTTGAATAACCACTGTAAGCCCCGTTGCTACTAATACGTGTACTCTCTGCTTTGGAGAGCTGAAGCCCAGTTTTACGGCTGAGGGGGAGGCACTAGTAAGTGTAAAAGATCTGAGGTGTGGAATTTGTAACTGATACAGGTTAATGTTGTTCCCTCCCTGCATACTTATCCACTAAATATTATTTTTGACAGAACATAAATTGCTAATGAAATTTCAGGTTCTTGTACATCACTGATTCTGGATAGATCCGGATAGATCCAGCAAAATGTCATATTGGCAAACCAGTTTTTCAGAAACCTCATTTAGTTAACTTGAAATCAATGTCTTCAGAGTATTTCAGGTTAATTTAGAGAGCGATCCTGATCCAAGTACATTTCCCATAGCCATGATGTGATGTCTGAGATATGCTTAGTTGTGCTAGTCTGCCTCATACCTCACTGTATTTTTTTTTTACGAGCCCCAAATTTTTGTGGTGGTTTTGAGACAGAGACCAGTAGAATTTTTGCAAAGATTACAGGCTGAAAACACTAAGCTTTTTTTTTCCTCTTGTGAGTGAAACCAAATTTTAATCTAAAATTCTAGTTTATGAATGGGTAAGCTGTAGAACCTTCAGCACGAGTAGTCTTTTATTCATGACACTCGTTTCACTGTGTTCTCAGGAGGACGTACATGCAGGAGAACGTATGCCACTGTATTTGCTACATAGCCTATCTTTGTCTTAACTACTTTTTTTCCTCAGAGTTCTTAGGAAACCTTTTCTAAAAGATCAAAATATTTCAATTATATATCTTCATAAGGGTGCTCAATTCAGTGTTGATTTCTGTTCTTTGTCTGCTAGTAAGTAATGAACATTTTTCGGAGCAAGGGGCGTCCCACCACTAAAGTGAATATAAAAGTATTAACTATTTACTTGTTAAAAAAATATCAGCCATAAACTTACTAATATTCATAATTATTATCATTATATAATGCTCATACCTAGTTAAACCTAGAAAAGAATGCAGAAGTTTCAGAGATTGTTAGTTTGCTTTTCATGGTTTTCTTCTATATAAAAGAAAATTAGTCCCTCTATATGCCTCCCAGCTAAAAGGGCATTCACTAAAATAAAAAAAAATCTCGAATTTTCCTAAGATGCTTTTGTAGTAATAATTTTTACAGGAAAGTATTACTATATGCAATATAATAAATCTGGACCTGCAGCAGTCAATGCTGTCATGTTCTCCAACCTGCCGTCTATTTAGTTACTTAGATAAAGATGGATACTAAAATAATATTGATGTAATTTGCTATAAGTAGTAGGAAAATTAATTCTTTTGATACAGCTAGGAAAAACAAGTGGCGTGCTTTTTTAGAAATGAGTACATATGGACATTTAGTTGAACTACTGAAGAGTTGCAGAAGATCTTAGAAAAGAGGAATGAATGATGTATCTCCTTCTAGTTGTATTAGATCATGCAAACGGTACACTGATCTTTTTGGAACAGCTAATGCCGTTTTTGAACTGCGGTTAACTGTTAGTGCTGTCTCCAGTAAATACAGTGACTGTAAACACTGATGTATGGAAGTTCTACAGAATTCCAAATAAACAGAAGTATAAAATGCCTCCTCATCCAACTGTTCCCTTTTTCACTTAGTCACAGGCGTCAGATGTTTCCAAATGGTGATAGTATCTGCTGCTGCCTAACACTGCCATAGGCATATGTGAATGACCAAGATAGCTCTTCTTAGGTCCTGTGTCTCCTGTGAGTGCTTTCTGAGGAGGTTAACAAAAGATACTCTTAAACAGGACATGGGAAATGAGCTCCTGATGCTGAGGACACTGCTCTTCACCAGAGTAACAGAGGGAGAGAGGTGAAGATGGGCGAGTTGTTCTTTGACTGATAGGCAGCTGTAAATTTTGGCAGAGCTGTGCAGACTACTGATGTGTTGGTGGCCAAGATCAGCTTTCTAGAGTTCATCCAGGAGAAAGAGAGGATGTCCGAGCCTCTCCAAGCCTTGGGCCTGCTTGTAGGTAGTATTATTACAGAAATGAATCAAAGTGTGATAATGAATTACAAATGTCGTTTATAAGCCCACCCCTCTTCTTGTATCACTACCTAAAATGTGAAATTGCTAGGTATTTTGCAGGTATAGTGGGGGGCAGACACTCTTTTTTAACTCTCCTGCATTCTGATTTTTGCAGCTCTCAGTTTAACCTCCCAAACAATTGGGAGTAATCGAAATATCTGCAATAGTCATTCATCAAAACTGTACTTTACTACTCCCTTAAGAATGATAATGTATCATTTAATGCATATATAAATGTATAATTTAATGTATAACATAACATATCACTACATATATTTATGAAATACATAAGTATACATTCTTTCCTTCTGATTAACAAGAAGTTACCAAATACTGGAGGGGGAGCTAATGGTAAGAGGGAAGTGAGTGAAGAACACGTTCTACAACTGAAACCATGTGAGAATTCTGTTAAGCTATATTTATCCATTTCCATGGAGTGTTGCCAGCATACCTTCTCCCTTTGCAGAAGGTGTTCTGTATTATCAGTAGCCTCAAAATATTTCAGTTATAATATGCCTATTTCATGTATAAATATTTTCTGTAGAAGAGAAGAGGGCAGAAAATACCCTGCAGATACTGGCTTTTGCACTCAACTTTTTAAGAATAGCAGTAAGCTTTAACTCCTACTATTTTTTGATACTTGCTGTAGTAAAAATGAAATGACTTACATGCCTAACCTTGCCTCTCTTTGAGCTGTTCTGCAGCTCTGCTGTTTGAGGGGCTGATGTTTGTTTCTTTGTCCCACAGCAGGTGGCTACATTTTCACTGAAATAGCTGATCCTGCTGTGGAACAACATCTGTGGCTTTGTGGGAGTCACACTGGCTGGAGTAATTCAAATATTCCCTCCTGGGTCTGGCCCTTATTTTTGTTTAAAGATGTAGTACTAATTTATTGCTTAACATAGGATATTATATGTTAGAATTTATACTGAAGGTCTGATGTTATTCAAATCTGACGTATCTTTCACAGGGGATAAGAAGCAGGGTTGTAACCTTTTTTTGTGTTTTTTTCAGAGCTTTTTTCAGAAGACATTCGAGAAAATTTAAGTTAAGAACATTAGAAAAGCTCTGTTGGGTCAGACCATCGGGACTTCATACTCAGGGTTCAGTCTCAAACAGTGTCATTAAGGGATGCTATTTAGGGGCTGTACACAAACCTAGCCATTTTATGTATCTGTTCCCTTATACATTCCCTGCATGCTTAGTTTTCACATTAGGGATGGTAGGTATGTATCTGCTCAGTGCTTTGAGAGCCCATTTGTGGACCTGCCAACCAAGAACTTGTCTTTTTCAAACTTGCTGATGCTCACTACCTTCACAGCCTCCTGTGGTGGTGAGTTCTAGAAGCTTATTACTAGCTTTGTAAAGAAGCATTCTAATCTTTTATAAAACAATGTCTTACTAGCTTTGTTAAATGTCCCTTAGTTCTATTACTGGAGGCTTTAGCAAGCAGAAGTTTTATGTTAGTTTATTTGCCACCTTCATGGTACGATTTGGTCATATCTTGCTTCAGCCTTCTCTCCAACTGAAGAGCCTTTTTAGTCTCTTTTTCCAAGGCAGGCAGTCCATCCTTTTAGTATTTTGTTTGCCCTTCTCTGACTATAGTCTGTCCTTGAGATGCAGACTCCAGAACTTCACACACTACTTGACATGTAGATGGACCAAGGTTGTATAAATGTGCTCTGTCTTGTTCTCAGTGCCTTTCCTCATGATGCCCAATGTTTTGCTAGGTTTTTTGGTTGATGTTGAACATAAAACTGTTAATTCCAGGGATATGTCAATAATCCTAGATTTCTCCTCAGAGTCGTTTGTCAGCATGGTGTGTATGTGATTTAGATTATTTTTCATTAGAGGTATGAGCTTACACTGAAGTTCATTTGTCATCTTTTTGTCCAGTCTGAGTTTTGCAAGGTACTTCTGGAGTTCTTTGCCATCAGTGTGGCATTAGTTACGTGCTTGAAGGTAACTTCTTGTCATTGTCCCAATTTTGCCAACAGTATCATTCCTTATGAGTTTTTCTGTGTTTGAGTGTTTACAAGTGTTTTGAGTGTTTACAAGTGTTGTGGAAGATCAGTCAAGGTGTTTGTAGATCTTAAAAATGGCTTGTAAGTAACACAGACTTTGCTTTTTTGTTGTTGGGTTTTTTGTTTGGTTTTGTTTGGTTGGTTTTTTCTCCTGTAAACCTCAGCAAACATGAGCTCAGAAGAATAACAGGTTAAGGCTGTGTCCAGAAACCCAGACCAGATAAAAAAGAAAGCTCTGAAAGATGGCATTCATAGCACTTAATTCAACTGCACTGAATGGGGAAATGAGAATGGTGGTATAGAGTATTTGATCCACATTGATTGCTGCTAAAATTATGCTTAATTAAAACCAAAGAAGCTTTTAAAAATATCGGAGTGTGAAGTGATGTTTACTCAAATAACTTTAATGCTTTCCTGGCCTCTCTACGGGTTCCCTACACAAGAGTCTTAACTCCAGAACTATCTAATTAATCACCTTCCATTTGTGAACTATATTTCATAGTAACATTAAAATAATAAGCAACGCCTTCCCCCTACTCCCTCCCAGTTTTATTAGCGCTTAAGCTGGAAGCCCACCATATAGAAAGGACCTCTTCAAGTTCCTTGTTCAAAAACAGGCTAGTCATTTGATATTCAGAGCATGTCACTTAGAAGAGCTGCTGCATTGCAAACAGCATTGAGAATGAGGTTTAAAGAAACATTAGAAATGTATTATTAGTGTCCTGCATTATTACTTGGTGTTTATTAGTAATAAATGTGGTTTCACAGCAGTGCAAGCGACTTCAAATGCTGTCTGTCATGATCCTGTCTTCCCTTCTCCCAGTCACAATGGCTTCATCCTTCCTAACGCCTTGCAGAACCACTTCAGCATATTAGTCTGGCAGAAGACAACTCCCCCCTACTGGCCACTGGTTTAAAAAAACCAAAATAGAAACTCACTTTCACCAATTCGAATCTGCTTCACAAAGGACCTTACAAAGACTGATGCAAGGGAGGACATAGAACTATGAAGGTAAATGCAAAAGAGGAGCACAATGGTTGACAGGGAGCAGTTAAATTGCCTTATGTGCTTGTCAAACAACAGCCTCAAGTGATGTTCTGTTTCTTGATTTATTGTTGTTAAAGTACTTGGCAGAAGTACAGGACTATTTTAGTAGTCAACCGATTGCTTTGTTAATTTAAATATTTAGCTTAAAGAATTATATTTCAGATCCTTTGCAGGAAGGCCCCAGCTGTTCTACTATCCATTGATGAGGTCATCTGCTGTGTAAATCTGGCTGTCGAAAAGACTGTCCTGCCGACTGTAGTTATTTGCAGCAATAGAATTCTTCTTTCATTTTTCACCATAACACAGTTCACCAAAACAGCTTTTTCAAATTAGTATGTATTCAAGTTTGTAACAAACATAATATTTCTACTATTCAAATTTAGTAATGGGTGGTTTAAAGTCAGATTCCTAATCTATTTAATGGGTGCTGTTTGCCCGAATCTGTAGCACCCAAGACAAGGCAGTTGTTTACCACAGGAAAAGGTTTTGGTGCATCCCTTTTGCATGGTATGTTTGAAAATCACCTAGTGCTACTTTATGACAAACATGTCCTTGGGTACAGTACCTGCAAAGTCATGGTCAGCTTTCTGTTGGCTGATGCAGCTCGAGATTGGTTTAGTGTGGAACAGTGAGTTCATGACAGTCTGCAGGGATGTCACAGATAGACATGAACACTCTTAGTGTATAGTCTGCACAGTCTTCCTGTCCCCCCCTGCACTTACAGGCCACGGTAATGGTAATTGATGAATCTGTGCTGAATGCATTTAGCAGCGCATTGATAGAGCAGTGCCACTTACGCTGCTTATCTGCCTTAAACAGACTATCATCGTAAAAAGTGGAACTTGTCTTCCATTGTTTAATTATGACAATATCTTCTTGTGTTAAGATGTATGCAATCATTCATCTAACATTCTTATACGATACTTCAGAATCATCAGCCAAATTTTAATATCTTCTTCCCTAGAAAAGATACTTTTGTGTAGAGAGGATGGTACATGTAAAGGAAAACACACTGCTGTGGGCATCCACAAAATATTCTAAAACAGTTAATTCCTTCAATGTACATTTTCTAAGAAGACACTTTAAATCTCAAGAAACATTTAGTCTGTTAGGCCAGTAGTTAGAGTGGCATTAGTACATTCATGGCATTGTACTGTAAATTTTTTTTAATAAAAGTTTATTTAAAGCTTTCAAAATTTGCAACATTTTTTCAGGTAGAAAAATAATACATTTTGCTTAGATTTCAGACTTTGGAGTAGGCCCCACTAGCTTTTCCTTTTTGCTAAGCTTTTGAGTGTGCTATGTGTTTGTTAAAAGGCTTCAGAAAATGCATCTTATCTCAAATGTAATCATAAAACAAATTCTGTTATATGTAGTTCGCTACTCTATTTGCTTAAAATAAGCTATGAAATAACATAGCACTGCTAAAAGTTGACTGAAACATTCAAATGTATGGGCATAGCAGATCATACTACAAGTTTTCATCGCATGAATTAAGCTTCAAATAAAAGTTTCTTACCAAGTTATTGGCAACTGGGTCGGTTTGAGTCTGATGTCTTGAGTCTGCATATACTTGCTTGGGATTCACCTCTATCCTATCAGTTTGTTAAAGAGCACATTATTACTTCTGCTCTGTAATACCTATTACACAAATATTTTGCTATATTGCAGCTCAGGTGAAAAAATGTTTTGCAATCTCTGAAGAGGCTGACCTACTTGCTAGAAATTTTCATGTGAAGATTTCAGGTTACTCTACAAAGTCAAACATTCTCATTGATGAACTGGGTGTTGAAACAGACTATAGAAATCTGAGATAGAATTTGAGCATCTGGGCTGCTACTGATGTTGCACGTTGGATCATATTAAACATTTCACAGGAAAAATATAAGGCTACTGGGATAAGATTGTTCAATCCATATATTCTGTCTAGTTTATGAAATTAGAACTCAATGGGAGTAGAATTTAACACATTATGACCTAGTTACAAGTGAGGAGGGCATACAGAAATACTGTATTATGGGTGTGTTAGATGACACCAAGTTAGGTTGGAGTGTTGAACAGCTTGAGGGTAGAAAGGCTTTGCAGAGGGATCTGGACAGGCTGGATTGATGGGCCAAGTCTGATGATATGAGGTTCAACAAGGCCAAGTGCCGGGTCCTGCACTTGGCTCACAACAACCCCATGCAGCGCTACAGGCTTGGAGAAGAGTGGCTGGAGAGCTGCCTGGTGGAAAAGAACATGGGTGTGTTGGTCAACAGCTGGCTGAACATGAGCCAACAGTGTGCCCAGGTGGCATGGCCAAGAAGGCCAACAGCATCCTGGCCTGTATCAGGAACAGTGTGGTGAGTAGAACTAAGTGATCATCCCCCTGTACTCGGCACTGGTGAGGCCTCACCCTGAGTACTGTGTCCAGTTTTGGGCCCCTCGCTACAAAAAAGACATTGAGATGCTGGAGCGGGTCCAGAGAAGGGCAATGAAACTGGTGAGGGGTCTGGAGAACAAGTCTTATGACGAGGGGCAGAGGGAACTTAGGTTGTTCAGCCTGGAGAAAAGGAGGCTGAGGGGAGACCTTATCGCTCTCCACAACTACCTGAAAGGAGGTTGTAGTGAAGTGCGTGTCAGTCTCTTCTCCGAAGTCACAGGTGATAGGACAAGAGGAAACGTCCTCAAGCTGCGCCAGGGTAGGTTCAGACTGGATATTAGGAAAAGCTTTTACACTGAAAGGGTTATTAAGCATTGGAACAGACTGCCCAGGGAAGTGGTTGGGTCACCATCCCTGGCAGTATTTAAAAGACGGATAGACATAGTGCTTACCGATAGGGTTTAGTGATGTTTTTTGTCAGTGTTAGGTTGATGGTTGGACTAGATGATCTGAAAGATCCCTTCCAACCTAGGCAATTCTATGATTCTATGGATCTATTTTTCTGGAGAAAATGCAAAATCTTGCTAGGTGTGGGTATGAACAAAAGGCATGTGTGTACAGGCATCAAACAAAAACCTATTTAAACTAAGATCTAACTTGTTGAAGTTCTCTACTGTTTATTCAGTAATATCCTCACTTAAAAGGGAAATAAAATATTATTATTACTGGTGCAAATTCTAAGCATAAACAGACAACTCTGTTGAAAAGTTCCAAACTAAGATGTTTGCTGTGAAATATTTTTCATTTGTAGAGAAGAAACAGTAATTCTTCTTCTTTAATATTTGGTATCGGTATCACCTGAAGTCCTCTGCAAAGTGAACTTGGTACTACACCTCATGTTGTAAAATTGTTTTTTATCATCTGACACAATTAGACAGTGCTGTAATCTCGGGAATAGTTATTACAAAAGTAGATGGCAAGAGAATTTGCTATTAAAAGCAAAAAACTCACCTGCAGGTTTTTGAAGAGGAAAGTCGTGCCATAGCATCAGCTGTCCACTTTCAAATATTTTGTCATTTCAGTTTTCTGAAACAAAATTAATTAATTCTTTTTAGAAACTAAAACATAAAATGTCACACTGCAAAATGGCTCAATAAAAATTGCACAGAAAGTAACTGAGTCGTAAGTAATAGGTTTTCCTCTGAAGGTGCTACACTTGTACTAGGTATCAGACTATGCATCAAGTCATGTGTGAATGAATGTGGATGATGCAGCAGCAGCTGTGGATCATAACAAGGAGACCTTCACAGTAGGCTTTTGCTAGGTTTTCTTTGCCCTGCAAAGGACTTCTTGGAACAAAGACGCCCTACCTGGGAGGTAGAAAACTTCCCTGAGCCTATTGCTGCATTTCATCACTGGCTTTTGACTCAGGCACCTGACTGTTGCTGGCTGGGTTATTGTAGATCATTCTGGCTGGCTGTCATGGGATCACAGGTCCACTTAGAGGTAGGTACCAAGGCATAGGAGTTTGAGCCTAGGCCAGGTCATACCCATTTTATATAATTTTAAACTGTATATTACTATAAAAACCACAGTCTGGGGAAGCCATGTATTGGTTAATGTGTGACAGTTGAGGTCATCTGGAAATCATCTCCTTCATAATTTGAAAACTCTGAGAAAAGAAAATTTTTTTATAACCCAGTAAAAGGAAGCAACATAAAGCGCTAATGGAACTTGTCGTTTGTAAACTATGTCTGTGTTTTCTGTGTGGTCACTCAGTCAAGTTACTGGATGCTTTCATTTCACTATTAGGTACTTGTTTGAGGTGATTGCCCTGTAGTGAGTCTTCTGACATGAGCAAACAGGTCGATTACGTCTGAGCAAGTCCTATGCACTTTGTACAGCTGTCAGTGAAATGAAGACTCAGACATCTTGTAATTTCTGTATAAGACCTTTTGGGCTCAGGTGGTTTTCACTTTGAGTGCATGTTGCCTGATATTTTGGAACTAACTTAGAGCCTGTACTATCCAGAATTATTGTTAGTGCGGTTCTTTCTAGCAAGATACCAGTAAGTGTCCTGCATGGTTTTTCCAACTTTTGTGGAGCTACCCAAACTTCTTTAAAGTGTGTTTTGTCCATCTTTCAAACTCTATCAATTTTTCTGTTATTGGGCTAATGTGACCCAAGTAGGGTTACACTTGGTAATTTTTAATCACAGTTTTAACAACGTGCCTTCAAGCAGCTGTATTAAAAATATTACGTTTTTATTTTTTAAAAGGTGTTTTGTAATTCTCTTTAAGACATAGCATGTCTGCACAGATAGAAGTATATACTATCCTGTATGTTGAAACATCCTCTGAATAAAAAGTACAGTGATTAATACTGGAGATCAGTTTTAGTGTTAGTTACACTACAAATGCTTTTAGTATTACTTGTTTCTTTACAGTCTTCAAAAACAAAGCATCTGTAGAACAAGTTAAGAAGTTTCTACACAGTGCAGCAGAGACGTGCTGTCAGATTTGGCTCCTGGATTCCCCATTGCTCAGAACACCAGAGCAGATTCACTTAGGCCAGAGACGATCAAGAGCAGCAGCCCTGGCTGGATGTGGTGGATCAGTTTCCAAGTCGCATTCTGGCCAATGCACGCTGTAACTAATCGGTCCTGGCCGGTAGAGAGCAGCCGGGAGAGCCAGATGAGACCTGCTGTGTCTGCAAGTGCTCTCAGACACAGGAACATACAGTGTGTACCTGGTGGCACTTGTACTTGCTTGGATGGGTGAAGCTCCTGGGTAGGACAGTTTGGTCCCCTAGGAGCCTTAGCCAGGTGGCATGAGCCAAACCTGTGTTGGTGCTGAGGACAATACAGAATCAAGTAGCTGTTGACTGGCTTGGGGACAGCTTGCTTCTCTTGCAGAGTGGAAACTTCATGCACCTGAGGACGTGGCCTGGCATTTCCACAGGGATGATAAAAATACTGATCAGAACTTTAGTTTCATCTTTTCTCAATTTAAAAGCCTTCTAAATATGCAGTATCTACATATTTATTAATGTATGCCTAAATTGTTAATCTATTATGTTGCCTTGTGTACTACCTGTGAACTTTGTAATTGCTTCAGTTTTGTACGTGTTATTCTTATGTGCCAGGATTTCATAACTTACTGGATGACATTTTTGCCTGATTTGCAGAGAAGGGCATAGTATTAATAAAGGTAGCTGTACTTTGTTATCTGATGGACTATTTACATGGAGAAAAATTAAAATTTTTTTTTTACTTTCATATGTTTTCAGTGTTGAAAAATAAAATCATGTTAAGCTTTTGAAGGTGATGACCACATCTTTCATATGTAAGACAATACAGATCGTTGTAGCCTTAATTTCTTTTACTATGTAGTAACTAGATAAGAATATAGTTAATACTAGATGGATAAGAATATAGTTACAGTACCAGGTTATCTCATGGGATATGAAAATTTATGTGATTGTTCTTCTCTGTCTAGAAAGACAAAGATTTATAGTCTTTGAACAGTTCTGATAGGTGGTACTGTGAAAGATAATTAGAAGAACCGTGGAGATGACGTGGAGTTTAGAAAATCTGTAATGAACCCCAGACTGGTTGAATTGAGGACTTACAACTCGAGAAATGCTTTTTTTTTACTAGTAAAAGTTCATTAGAGTAGACATTTTTCAAGGAGATGCAGTGACATGCTTAAAGACAAATAGATTTTCTAACTGCATAAGTAATATAACGATATGTTGCAAGGAAAATTCAGGAGGTGTTCCCTATGAACCATAGCATTAATATTTCATGTATAACCAATATGGAAGTGATTAAATTGTTTTACAAGGAAAAGTTGGTACCACAGTAGCAAAGAATATTACAAGCTAATACTGCCTCTATCTGAAGATGTATTATTTTGTGGTAATGAAATATTGTAATAACCTTGAGCACCTCTAGAGAAGAATCTCAACTATAGCTCTCTGGAGTTATTCTTCAAACAGTATTATTATTCTGCATAAATAATTTTTATGCAAAGAACAGTTACAATAAACAGAACCGTAAGAATGACATGACCATATTCGATGTTAACAAATGCATAAAAGACAGGCTAATACACAAGTATGTAAAACTAGGGGGAAGTAAAACTAGTTGATTGCCAAGTGGGTTTCACATTAAAGTCCTTACCCAAAGCCCACTGGACTAACTAAAAGTGCTCTCTAAGACTTCACTTAATTTCAGTCAGTTTTGAGTCCTTTCTTGTCTTCAACGAGAGTGAAAAGCCAGGACTTCCCTGAATTTTCATAAAACCTGTTTCCAGGATTTAGATAGTTAATATAGCTTCAGTGCATTTAACAGCTTTCTCCTGAACAGTGTGTTGGAAAGATTTATAGTTTCCTTTTCCCCAAAAAATGCAGCCTGTGGGTTCATCAGGATACATCTGTACTATTCGATTTCATAATGTTTGTTTTATCAGGGTGATGCTGTGAAAGACGATATCAGGACTCAATAGTCGGGATGACTATTAAGCAGGTATCCTTTATTGCAGCGCTGTACGCATAGGGGATCACTCCTCCAAATGTGCGTACCAGACAGAGTCAGTTTAACAACATATATGCACACCACACATACATATTCATACAAGGACTAATTAACATATTCATTAGTTTCCAGTAATTCATTACCATATGCTACCTCCCTCTTGGAGCCCCCCATTTGTCAGAGATAAGATAACATTGTGCTGGCCTCACCACTGCTGCCCACATACATACATGCCTTTATCGTAGCTCTGCAAGGGGGTAAGCCCCTGTTTGTGGTCAGCCAAGCTATATTTGCTAACTCATACTTAGGTAAGCAAACCTTCAAGCCATACCTAGCCTTATTCTTTAATTCAAGGGCTTATGAGAACTTTGCTTTTGTAGTATTCATTTACTGTCAGGAACACGTTGGTCAATTTTTATACTATATTTGTTCTGGAAATTAGAGAGAAAATAGTGAAAAAACTGAGTCTGGGCTAGAAATTTAAGTTGGCAGTATAGTTTAATATTAAAGTTGACATGCATTTTAAAGTTTTTTAAGGAATTTTGAATTCTCAGAGGAAGGGGAACTTTGTATTTGTTACGTAGCTCATTCAGTCAGGTTTTTTTCTTAAATGTTCTTTCTTTTCCAGGCTGCTTTTCTTTCTTTTATTTAACAAAAGGTAAACAAATTTGCATTTTTAAAAAAGGAGAAGAAAGTCTAATAAAAAAAATGTTATCCTCTGTTTTACAAGGATTATTTGAGGGACGAGCATTCCTAGGAAGTCTGTATATTGTTTTTTGGTTTTCTCTGAGTGTAAACTATGAAAAGCTATATTTCAGTTTTTCCTCTTCTGATCCAACTGTGATTTTCATACATAGGAGGACATGGCATATGCATATTGCACTTTGTTCCTTTCAAATATACAACTCTTTCATCATTTGGGGAGTAAGTATAACCCAGTTATTTCTTGTTATGAGAAAATACTGAACTGTACAAAAAGGTGTTACCTAAAAATTTTTGTGCTTGTTACTAGCTTAAAAGAGAAACAGCTTTCCTTCTTTTCTTGCTGTATTATACCTTGTATATTGGTATGAAAATTGTTCTTTTGATTAGATCATTAAGACACATACAGGAGACCTGACCTTGCAGACCTAAAGTAAATAAAGGTCACAGAAAAGCCAATAGGATGTTTGTTCATGAAATGAGAATCTCGCTGAACTGAAGACTGTACTACTACTAATAAAACTTTGCATCAAGCTTAAATTCATAATACCATTCCAGCTACACCATACTGAACTCTTTCATGGAAATGCATTTTGAACTGCAATGTTTACCCAATATAGAAGTGATGAATTCATGGCTCTAATGGAAATGCCACTTTTTGGTGCCAGGTAGTTACCCAGTGACACTGAAGATGATTACTTGGATTCAGTAATTTGTCACGTCGTTTAGCAGTGTTCTAGCTAGGATGCTTTTCAATGGCATTTTATTAAATATGCCAATTTCTTTATAGCGTTTGACTTATGGTGGCAGCGACATATGACTTCTTAGAAAATGCATGTATGCTTCACAGAGTCAGATGGTCTCCAGGACCCTCTTTTAGGGTCATGTCAAACTTGGCATAAACTTGAATATGAATTTCGTTTGCACTTTTATTTCAGGGTCAGTTTCAATAAAGGGTGTCAAGGAAGATGCTTAAAGTGTAGCCTCATGCAACACATGCTATGCTTTTTATCAGAGACGTATCAGTCAATAGAGGTGGTGTTTATTGTCTTTTCCTGTTCTACTGAAAGGACAGATTTCATTCCCTCTAGAACTCTGTAACAGTTGCAGAGATAGACAGAATTTCCTAAAGGAAAAGGATAAGTCTGCTCTGCTTTTGCTATTTGCTGTTTGAATTGCTGTTGTCTGTGGGTAGCTAACGCGTGCTGTTCTCTCTTCTGTCCCGCAATTGCCATCTCTTTGACCATCCTCAAGGCTGCATGCCAGTGGAAGATGATGTAGATCCTAAATTCCTAAGCCTTTATAGGATTTCTCTTTTGAATTGATAAAACTGCATGCATATACTTATTTTTAGACCATTTACAACTGAAGCACATATGTTTCACAGCATGATAGAAAGGGTACAGGAGAACTGGTTAGGCACGATCAGCAATTTTGGAAGCATGAGGGCTATGTGCCTTTTAGAAAATAATGTTGCATAAGAAGTGTTTTTGAAAGCATGCAGTAGGGGCTTTTTAGTTGAATTTGGTAGTGGTGGCAAGTGTTGACATCTGTAAAACGTGAGCTCATCTCTTTATCCACAAAACAAACACAACACAAGCAGCAGCAATTTAAACTAATCTCCTCTGTGCCAGTGTTTTTTATTTGTCTTTTCTAATTTAGTATCGATGCCCAGTGAGCAAATTTATACACGTTTTATTTTTTGCTTAGTTACTGCCTTCAGTTAAAGGTTTTTCAGGGTTGACTTTAAATTGCCAACAAGTGTGACAGCAGCAGTGCTTTTATTTTTGATGTGGACAAAATATGCAGTAAACTACTCTAAATGAACACAACTACACTGAAACGCTACTCTCTCTGTGTGCAGAACAAAGATACCCAAATGACTCCTATACTAGAAACAATATAATCACAATAGCATGAAACTCCTTATGTGTTAACTGACTCAGTTGAGAAAATACAACTGTTACATACACCTACATTGACTTGTCTACCTCTTCACTGGACCCAGAGTCAATCATGTGACTTTCAAGGATCTTGCAATTTTTATGTTGAGGTAGAAAACAAGTCTCGCAGCAGGACTGCCTGTAAAATCTTAATTAAGATTTCTTCAATGTCCATTGCTTTCATGTATATGAGTATTATACAAAGACACCAAGAGAGAAAATGCATTAATGAATGTTATTTGGAATCAAAGTTTCCCTAACGTTCCTTAAAATATTTGCTGTTCAGAAAAAAAGAATTAGAGAGAATGGAGCTGTAGAAGATGACAATTTTGGAACATTCTCTATGCTTTTGGAAAAGTCAGGAATTCACCTTACACATCACTAAAAGAGGATATTAGGATTTGGTGGGGTTTGTGGATTTTTGTTGGGTTTTCTTTGTTTGTTTAGGTTTTTTTTTTTTTACTGTCCAGATTATTTGTTCTAATGTTCACTAATGTCATTTCAGCCACACAAAAAAATCAGTGGTGTATTCATTCACTTTTCTCTTGTTGTGAACCCTGTACTCTTTTTCACAGAATCACAATCACATGGGGTTGGAAGGGACCTCTGGAGATCATCTAGTCCAACCCCCCTGCCAAAGCAGGTCCACCCAGAGCAGGTTGCACAGGAACATGTCCAGGTGGGTTTTGAATGTCTCCAAAGAAGGAGACTCCACCACCTCCCTGGGCAGCCTATTCCAGGGCTCTGCCACCCTCAAAGTAAAGAAGTTCCTCCTCATGTTTAGGTGGGACTTCTTATATTCAAGTTTGTGCCCATTTCAGCTTGTCCTGTCACTGGGCACCACTGAAAAAAGACTGGCCCCATCCCCTTGACACCCTTCCTTTAAGTATTTGTAAGCATTGATCAGATCCCCCCTCAGCCTTCTCTTCTCTAGACTAAAAAGACCCAAGTCCCTCAGCCTTTCCTCATAACAGAGATGCTCCAGGCCCCTAATCATCTTTGTAGCCCTCTGCTGTACCCTCTGCAGCAGTTGCTTGTCCTTGAACTGGGGAGCCCAGAACTGGACACAGTACTCCAGATGGGGCCTCCCCAGGGCAGAGTAGAAGGGGAGGATAACCTCTCTTGACCTGCTGGCCACACTCTTCTTTGATGCACCCCAGGATGCCATTGGCCTTCTTGGCCGCAAGGGCACATTGTTGGCTCATGGTCATCCTGTTGTCCACCAGGACTCCTAGGTCTTTCTCCTTAGAGGTGCTCTCCAGCAGGTCAGCCCCCAACCTGTACTGGTGCATGGAGTTATTTCTCCCCAGAGGTGGTGGGTTTTTCAAAAAAACCCACCACCTCTTGGCAGTTGATGGTATGCAGCACTTTACAGGTATATCCTGTATTTTAGCCAGGGATTAATTGTTTCATTCTACAAGCATATTTTAAATAAAAGTTGGAAGCTAGTGCAGTTATATACAAATGTAAAATTGACCTGTAGCAGTTAGTCCTTGAACATCTAGAATTTAACAAATTCTGTATGTACTTGGTATGCATGCACTTCGTATAATTCTGTTTGGAAGTAATAGAACTTCCCTCTAAAGCTCAAGAGGTTGTCTCAAACTATATTGTTATACATATATTTATGTGTTTTACAATATTACCATTATTACCCTGGGATAAAAAAGCTAAACTTTAGCCATGATTCAAGACAAATGCCAAAATCTAATCATTGCAGATGCTAAACTGTGGTGGTGTAATTACCACTGGTGGGTTATCAGAAAGAGAACTCAAAACAGTTTCACTGCTTACCCATGAAGGCCAGAGAAAAGAGTGTGACTTTACAAAACTGTTTCAGAGAGCCTGTCTCGTCATCACAGGTCCTTGGGTTTTGAGATGCTGAAGGATTCAATCATTAGGAAATATGCTTCGCGTAATGTAAGATCAGCACTGTGTTATACTCCGGCTATCCTTGTCTGCAATGTCTACCACGTTAAGTACAACAGTATAATAAAGATAATGCAATCAATGAATCTCATCTAATCAACTGTAGAGCTAGACCTATAGTACAAAGATGCCTTAAGTTAGCTTGGCATTTTATGTTATGAATCCAAATGAATTGTCCAGATTCAAACCAACTGGTATCAGGAGGTATCAAAGATACATTGTCTGCTCCAGTCTTCCCCTTTTTGGCAATTCCCTCATAATTTTTTTGGTCATGGTTTTGGTTCGCTGATAGGGCCCCACACAGCAGTAAAACAGTAATTCCAAAGTAGCCATTGCCTGAAGTGCTAACCTAACCAGCCTGGGTAACACCACACTTGAAGGCTTGATTTTATTGATATGGGGAAGGTACTGCCTGCTGTCCTGTCACAGCATTTCCCCTGGCAGAGGAGGGAGGAAGTTCCTAAATTTTGATGCTGTTTGGTGGAAGGTTCTGTTCATGTGTATTAATTAGCTGCTATTATTAGTTATTTCCTTTAAAATATTTTATGGTGTGTTAAATTAATACCAATCTCACAACAGCCACATCTTATTCACTAGGTATGATGCAAGCATGAGGCTAGTGTTTTTAAACAAGGAGTAGTAATTTCTGGCTTTCCCCAGATATTAACCAAGTTCATTTAAATCGATTTGGCGTAACATAGGAAGCTGTAGTCTACTTAAAAGCTTACAGTCCTTTGAAAATATTTGCAATCCCATTCAATATGTGAATGAAGTCCAACCAAAAGACTCTTTCTGGTGTTCCACAAAATAAATCCAGTGTCTCCACTCTTTCCAGCATGCTAGGAGTTTCATTTCTCATATAAAATGGATTTCTAGCTCATGACATGATTATAATTCTTGTATAAATGGTTAGTTTTTATTGGGAAGATATTTCTCAGTTTGGAAAAAAATATATTTTTTTTCCTTGATGCTAAATTTGTTGAGGTGGGAGGTTTGCAAGAGCGAGGCTTCAGTATTAGAACCCAAACTAGGCAAAGGGCTAAAAATGCATCTTAAGGACCATTAGTCAGAATAACTTGAGCTGACAGTAGCCAAGATTGTTTTATATATGAAGTTCATAAAATAGCAAGTTGGTATCTTTAGCTGAGAAAAATACCTAAAGGGGTACGGTTTTTTTTCTGCAGTTGCTAGGGAGCAGCTTATACTGTATCTGTGGGGTATAATGGGAGTCATGTGTGAAATGCACTACGCTGATAATTTATCTTAAAGTGGTTAGAGCAGAATATTCACAGAGCACATCTCATTGTATAAAATAAGAAGATGAGATGGATGCTGTTAGTAACGTTAGGTGACAGAGCCACTGTGGTATACAAGGTACAGTACACGTGTCAGTAGGCTGTCAAGAGTGTGTCATTTCTACATGATTCATAGGTGTGCTATGATTAGGTGACCAGAAAATTAATACATTGCCTAGATGGGGGGAACGAACAGACCAGATGAGAAGAAGGAAAACCTTTTTTTTTATATATTTGACAGATCTGGGAATGACCAAGGTCCCGAGAATCCCAGGTCATGTATTCTCTTTAAAACAAGCTTATTGATTGGGACCGCGTTGCCAGTAGTATGTTGTTTAACAAAATGAGGATGGGTAAATCGTAGGGGGATCTGACTGACCCTGCTTCAAAGTGAAGTTGCCACTACATTTGGAGAAACAGTTGCTAGGCTATGAAATGTCAACATCTTTAATAGAAACCTCTATAATTACTTGGTTATAAAACTTCATTATTTTCTTTCAGAATCTGTCAGATTGGAATTATTTTTGTTGAAAACACAGCCTTAATAATTTGGTATTATTAAAACTGTAAATGTAATACAGCAATTATACAACCATAACACCGATTCTTATTTTTGTAGCATTAAGCATTTCCAAAAATGATCCAAATATTGCTAAAGGTTTCCATTTTAATATCATATTTAAAATTTCACAAATAGTTTTTCCTTATTGAATCAATACAGTGATACTGTCTTGAAGCTTAAATTAATTGCTTCACTCCTTTGAGCACTGGTGCAAGTTTTTCTCACATACTGTACACAGAGATCAAGTGTGTTTTCCTCAGCAATTACTGCATTTGTTCAAAGTGAATTACAAAATCAAAAATGTTAGGAACTCTCTTTAATTAGATGATTAAAGAACCCAGCAAGCAGTGTGATGTTCAGATGAAAACGAAAGGTATTCCTTAGCGTTTTTAGGCCATGCTAGAATTCAGATAGGACATTAGTTGCGCTGTACAGTTAAACTGCCACAAAAGGGTTTGCAGTCTCTTGAAATGTTGTATGGCACGTGTTTATGATTCTCAACCAATTTTATCTTTCCAGGCTCAGCCACCTCACCTTGAATGATGCTTTCAGTAAGCAATCTTACTGTAAGCTGTCTGAAAACAGGATGTTATTCCTAACAGCAATTTGAAACCCATTGGACTTGGCCTTCACAAAACTTTGTGAACAGATTATTGGCTACTACATACTATCAAAATGCAGCTGAAGTTAATGAAGTTATGACTGTGTACACTAGCCAAAGACTTTCCCCAAAAAATCTTAATAATCTCCTTTTGCAGATTACTGACTTCTCCAGCCTTTTGTAAATGTTAAGAGTTTTGAGTTTTTTTTCTTCTCTATTCAGCCTTTAGGTATTTGACTCTTCCTTTTAGCCTCCTTCCAACAGTTTAACTTCTGTAATTTTTTTCATAAAGGTCCAACATTTTTTTCCCAAAGAGATATTTTGGTAATGAAGCAACATCTCAAATTGATTCCAAGGGCTCTGTTTCACTGTTCTGACTTTGTGTGATGCCTTCTTTTGAATAGATTAGTTCCATGCACATTGTACTGATTTCAGAAATGTACTTAATTTCAGAAATGCTACTTATTAAATAAAGTGCAGAAGCTTTCTTCTGTAACTTTTTATATTTTTTCTCTTACCATTTTCCTTAATAGATTTCCATGTGGCTTATATTATTGTAAGTTTTAATTATTGTTATATAAATCTACACATTTTTCATTTAGCTGTTTCAGTTTGCTTTTATGAATAAAGCATGTAAAACTAATCATTCGAAAGAAAAAAGAAGTAGACATTGTAGTTGCTGTTGGGAATAGTTCTCTACTATCCCACCTTCATTCTACTTTACTTCTGAAATAGCATAATAACATTTCCAGTATTAATACAAAGAAGAACGTGTTATAAAGAAACAGTCTAACATCTGGAAACTCGATCTGAGTCTGTCTTTTAAAGTATGAAGTACATTATTTTTACTCTGCCTTTCCTCCCAGTCAATTTAACTGTTCAGACCTGGACAATGAGCATGGGAAACACCAAGACAGAGTGAAATACTCTTGCTTTCCGTGGTACAGTAAAAACCTCTATGTCTTCTTTTTTAAATATCTACTGTTGCAAATCTTCCTAAGATAATTTCTTTCAGTTGAAATGGTTGGTATTTAAAACAAGATTGTTGTTTTATTACCAGTAATGATCCTAATACTCATTTAAACTGTTTCTTAAAATCCTTGAAAAGCCTGTATACAAGCTAACTAGGACTAAGAGATTCTTATTACGTGTTCTTTCTGAAGTGTTAGAGCTGCTGGAGCAGCAAGAAAACCATTAATTGTAGTTGATTTTGTATTTTGGCATTTTTCAAATCTTTCCTGACCTGGATAATGCATATTTTATTTAAAATAGCTGATAGAAGAGAAGTTTTGTGTCTCTGCTGCAACCTTCTTGCATTAGTTTTATAGTGTGCTCTCCAACTACCTTAATTCTGTGGAAAAGACATGGACCTGTTGGAGCAAGTCCAGAGGAGGGCCATGAAGATGATCAGAGGGATGGAGCACCTCCCCTATGAAGACAGGCTGAGGGAGCTGGGGTTGTTCAGCCTGGAGAAGAGGAGGCTCCAGGGAGACCTTATAGCAGCCTTCCAATATCTGAAGGGAGCCTACAGGAGAGCCGGAAAGGGACTCTCTGTCAGGAAATGTAGTGACAGGACAAGGGGTAATGGTTTTAAATTGGAAGAGGGGAGATTTAGATTAGATATTAGGAGGAAATCCTTTACCGTGAGGGTGGTGAGACACTGGAACAGGTTGCCCAGGGAAGTTGGGATGCCCCATCCCTGGAAGTGTTTAAGGCCAGGCTGGATGGGGCTTTGAGCAACCTGCTCTAGTGAGAGGTGTCCCTGCCCATGGCAGGGCGGTTGGAACTCGATGATCTTTAAGGTCCGTTCCAACTGTAACCATTCTGTGATTCTATAATTTTTACAAACCTGAAGATTCGATGCAAAGTACTGGATCCAGAATCTTACAGAAAGAAGGGGCAAAACTTAGAAAATAAATCTAGAGCTGGATTATGAATGTTTAAGTGGCGCTGGTATTTAGAATGGGCAAACCCCATCCCATTTGGATCTTTTAGCTATTTGAATCAAAATCTGGCTATTTTTGGCTGAAATCCAGTTCTAATTCCTTAGCATCTTTTTGTGAAACTAGGCAAAATGCTGTTGTACCTTATTTTAAAAAAGCCCTTTCAATCTGCAAATGCCAGGTGAGTTGCCAGATATTCCCAGAGATCATACTCAGTCTTTTATAATGAAATATTATTTTTCTTTTATGCCTATGAAAGAAGATGTGATTTTTAGGTAAATACCTCTACACTCTTCATATTGCAGTCAACTGATACTCTGCTGGAGTTAGTCCTGGTAGTTATATTCACAGAGGTCTATTACTACAACATAGTTTAATTTCTGAGATAGCCATATAGCATCACGAAGTGGAACATCTCTCAGAGAGTCACATTTCATTTTAGAGCCACTCTATTATTATTGGTAGTATTATCTATAATAGTATTATGTATCATGTTATTATTATATTATTCTTCCTTGCATGTATGTAGCCTGGATGCCTTTGCGTGAGGCAGTGTAAATGTAAAAAGCACAACAGCCCCTTCTCCAAAGCAATTTAAGTTTGCCATTAGTGATTCAATCCACATTAGATCCATGAATTATAGGGTATCTCTGAATTTGAAATTTTTGCTGTCAAGAAAAAACATGTTTTGAAGGAAGGGAAATATTTTCTAGTAAGCTGTATTTTTACAGACCTTAGCTTCATATATGATGGGCTTGTTGACAATCCACTTATTTCTCTCTACCTTGGAAGATAAGATCTCTTAGGTCAACCGAGAATTCAGGGTTTCATCACAGATACAAAATTTGTGAAGTCGACATGATTAGTGATGTCTTGCAGACTCTCTGCAAATTGTCTTTGCACTTCAAGTATTTTTTTCATTTTTAAATACCACACTTCAAGTTGATTGAGAAGAAATATTCTAAAATATTACTCATGGGAAAAGGATGTAATAAATAAGCACATTAGCCGTAACCTGGTTTATACAGTAGCTACCTATTAAATTGATATTTGTGTGTGCTAGTAAAGTGTATTTATATTTTGTGGAGAGTGAAAAAGCTCATCTGTTTATCAAGCTTGCTTGTGTGAGTCTGGAGTGGAGGGAGGGAAGTGGGTTTTTTAAAGGAATTACACTTTGCACAAGATTGGGATTTTCAGGCACTACAGAGGAAAAGCAAATAGTAATAGTAGTGCATTCTAATTTTATCATTCACTGTATTTCTTGTTGATTTTGTTGGGGAAAAGAAAATCAAGTGGGCTTTGGCACTGAGCTGTTAGAACTCAGATATTTACAGGAGGCAAAATGAACATCTGTGAAATCTCTATTTCCGGAGCAGCAGTCACCCAAAGTGTAGGCACTCGTATGCAAATCCTGAGCCCTCTCGGGGAAATGTTCAGGAATTTGAGGTGTGGCCTAGCAAAATACTGGGTACTGCTTCTGCTCCTTTAGTCCTTATAAATATCTACAAATACAGATATGTAGCTTGCTTGGCTGCGAGGATAAATTGAACAATGTCGGGCTGATGAAACTTGGATCAGCAGTAGTAGTCCTGTAGGGAATAGCAGTCTAGAGTTGCCCTAGTGTGATTACGCCACTGGCGTAACTCCTGTGTCAGAGCAAGGGCTGTCGTTCAGATAGTTTGGTTGGTTTATACCACATACATGTCATTATTAAATGTCCAGAGCAAGCAATTTTGTGACTAGCAGAGTAATTCAAAGCCATAATTTCAAGGTTATATTCTGACTCCATGTCTTTAATACTATATATTCTGTATTCTTAATGCTACAGTCATCCCGATGAAACTACAAAGTTTACAATCAAAGTATATTTTTAGTGCAGACAGCAGCCAAACTGCAAAACAAATCACACGAGTTTCTATGATTGCACTGGTGGACAGTATTCATAATATTTTTAAAAAATAATTAAAAAATGCCCAAGTTTGGGTTTGTCTGCATGTGCTGGTGGGATAAGGTTATGTAACGTTTTAGAAGCACTGGCATTTAAGCTGACAGCACTTTCATCATTCATCATGGGCATCAAGTTGATGAAAACAAAATAGATCTTCAAGTGCTTGTTTTATTTTTGTAATATGCTCATAATCAGGATGTAATCTCTTTTCTCATTGGCTAACCACACTTACAAAATTACTTGCTGTGTCAGTATTTTACTAAAAGACATCTTTCTTATCCCGGTGCATTTAAAATGTTTTCATTGGATGATAAAGTCCTCATAATTTCTGTATGATTTAATTATGTGAAGTGTCAAAACTTAGGTATTGCAACCGAAGCAGGATATGAAGAATTCTGATAATGGCAGTTATTAAGAAAAAGTTTTTCAGAATAAAATAGTTTTTGGTTGGTTTTTGGGTTTGGTTTTTTTTTCAGAGTCACTTCTAAGGAAAGTAAAGGAACAAGAAATGGATTACTGGGATTTAAAGAAACAGAAATAAAGGCTCAATTAGCGTGAATGAAAAACTTGTGCTAAGTCTTTCATAACCTCTGTTGAAGTGCCTTTCCTTGAAATATCATAAAATGCCTATTTTTATCTTCCAGTCATATTGCAAGATAACTGACTTCTGTATTTCACGTCTTTAGCCACACGAAGCTGTACAAATCCTAGAGTATCTAGGGAAGGAACCTACAGTAGCAAAAATCTAAACCTTTAAAGACATAAGAGAACTATAAAAAGAAATGAAATATTAGTCCTTGAGGGTTTTTTTGTAGCTTTAGTCTCTTTGAAAGATATTATATAAAAACAAAATTCTTAATAGGGAAGACTAATTTGAAAACATGTATTGTCCATTTATGAGCTGTGTTTATGCGGACAGACCCCAAATTAGTGAAAGTGCTACAATCAATTTTCAGTGGAAGAACTGTGATGTAATTACAGTTTAATCTTCATACAAGCTTTCTCCTTCCCAATCATACAGTTGTTTCTCTCTCCTGCTTGGAATAGTTTGGAGTGCGCTAAACCCAGATAACACCTGCATGTTTGCAAAAGGCTGAATGAGCTATGGGCTGCTCGGAGACATGGGCTCGGGGAGGGAGGATTCTTCCCTCCGTTCTGTGTTGCAGCCACAGGCTAGAGCTAGAAGCTGTTTCAGGCAGACAGCACTGTAGCTACTGGAGCATGTAGCCTAAGGCAGTGCTCCTCTACATTGTAATTTATGTAGTAGATGTGTTTAGGTATACATTAAAAAGTTTGGCCTTGCTGTGCAGAAGTGATCCAGAGATTCTGAATGGTAGTGAATCATCTCACTCTGCCATTGCACCCTTAATTTTCACTGCAGTGTTTACCCCACCATTTCCACCCAACTTTGGGACAGCTATAAATTGGTTATGCAAGTGGTTAGACATGGAAAAGGATCTATGGGAGTGAGAGGAAATAGAAACTCCAGTGAATCACAGCCAAGGTCCAATAATCCTGCTCCTAGTAAAGATTCCACTATTGCTTCTCAGCAAGCACATCCTAAATTTCAAACATTAGTTTTGACTCATTAAAATCCCTTGGTCCCTCTCACAGCTCTGTTTTCTGACAGAAAAGGTGCTTCTTCCGTGTAGTTTGTTTAAGTTAGATAATCCTGGGAAATGGTAGTGCAAGTCAGACCAAGTACTATTGTTGCTCCATCTTTGTCACGTTTGTGGATGACTTCATATTACATTAGCAGAGATATTTTTCTGAATCATTCAGCTTAGCCAAAATCAACAATATAACAGAATTGGGAATATTACTTAGAATTACATTTTTGGCATAGTTGAACCTTAACATCAAAAATGCTTCTATCATAGTATGTCTAAAATGTGATGTATTTAACGTGGCATGATTCTAACTTTGAAATACAAGCAATTCAATGGTTAACATACTGGATCTTGAGATGTACTCTGAAGATTGCTTTCCATCAAGGGTTCTCAGGGAATCACCTGTGAACTTGTTACAGACCACAGTAACTTTGCACGTGACAGGCAAAAGGTCTTTGTCATCTATCTGTCCTGACTAGACCCAGCGGGTGAGTGTGGCTGTGGGATTGTCTCCAACTGTGTGAGGATGGAGGTGAGGCAGGCCAAAGCAGGTAGCTGCATTCCAGTCAATGAAGAAGAATTTAAGCTGAATTGTGTTAAAGCTGACTAGTATCAGTCTACCCAGGGAGTTACCACCTGTTCCTCCCTACCCACATATTAGCTACTCTCTTTAGAGCCGCAGACCTATTTAAGAAAATCTTTCAATGCTAATTATAGTAAGTCTGAGCAGCGACTGACTAATGAGCAGCTTCCTTCATCTTGCTGCATTGTGGCATCAAGTTTTGAACCACGGTTGACTCGAGTTACGAGCTAGAAGGACAGCCAGTCAGGCATGAATTTAAGTGAGGTTGCCAGTTTCTCCTTAGTGCAACTCTTTAAATGTAAATGAAGTTTCAGGAGTTGCGCCGCAAGCCAGTTTTGCTATGATGGAGCCCTTTGGTAGATGTTCTCTGTTCCCCCGGGAATTAAGCTGAGAACTCCTGTATGTTGTTGAGGTTTTTTTAAACTGATAAAGGTACCTAAATCAGTAACAATTACTGTTCTCTTAATTTAACAGTTGTTTCTAAAAAGGAAGTAAGAAGGCCCACTCAGCAACTACATAATTTGTTATTCTTGCAGATTCTTGAGCTGCTGAACAGGCGTCATGTCCTCCATGTGGGTTATGCTTGTTTAGTGCAGACTTGGTTTTGGTTTGTTGTTCTGCTGTTTGTTTCTTAGCTGCCAACTAATTTTAAGGGAACTTGTGATCAGCATTTCCTTGACAAATGAAGCAGGTAAACAACCAAGAGCTCTTTGCCTGCTCTCCTGAAGTATGGGAGCAGTCAGATTGATAGCATTCATGAAACAGCACAGTCATTTGCACTTTCCTACTCTCCTGCTGTGTTTAGTGTCATATAGATGGAACGCCAAAATTAATCATTCCAAGACCTTGATGAATAGGAAAGGGGATTTTGCTTGTCTGTTTTCTAAATAGATTTTAATGCTGTACAAGGATCTTTGAATAGCGCTGTACAGGGGATCCCTTCTGTGCCTACATAAGAGAACCAGAAAGGTCAATGACAGAGAGTTCCTGCTTCCTTTTCCTAGGACAGAGGATTGGCGCAGTATTGGTGATTAAAATGGTGAGAGCTTGTAGTCAAAATAAAGGCCTGTAAAGCCACAAGCTTGTCATATGCGTTTGTCCATACCGTATGCTTTCTGTCCATGTGTCCGGCTGGCGGACAGCCTGCAGACCACCTACATGCATGAATTTAATGCCTTAACATTTTTTTTGGCTACATCTGATAGACAGGTAGTAGCCTTCTTAGAAGGTGCATTGTCCCAGACATTACAAGGAGTTTCTGTGGTCTAATCTGGTATGTTCTAGACATTCAAAACTTAACAAAAGGATGGTACTAAATGTATACTCTATAGTCTTCATGAATCTGTTTGGATTCAGAGCCCACTGGAATTAAAAAAAAAGTGTATCTAATACAGATACTCCTCTCTGACAGTAGTGATTTAATTTCACATTGTTTTTTCACCAAAATCAGTGGTCCTCCAGGTAATTATTTCTAATTTAAATTCTAAATCACTGTTATTAGCAGTTAAAATTAAGGTTACTGTTCTGCCATTCACAGTCTTTATTACACATCTGATGACATAAAAGATGGTTATGAAATATCGGTATGATACAGGATTCTTTGGCCTTGCTGCCAGTCCTTTATCAACTGAAGTGCAAAACTTTGGGTGGGCAGTTGGGCCCCTGACCCTTTGAGATGGGTATCTCCCTGTGACAGACCAAGCTGTTTCAAACCACGTCAAGAAGCAGGGTCAATAGGTGTGAAAAGCAGTTTCCTGTGGACTGTAACCAGCAAGAAAATAGTTAAGGCAAGATTCAGACAAGCAGTAGGGCAGAGAAAGGAAGAAACAAAGAAACAGTGATGCGGCTGCTATTTGTTTACTAGTAGTAACCACACCTGAAACCAATTGTCCTGCATAGAAAGCCAAAGGAATTAGTCATTAGATTATTTTGGAAACCTCCAATAAAACCCTTAGAAAACCTATTGCTTTCTACCTCTGCATTTAATATGAGAATTATTTTAGTATAATTCTTTTAATTCCTGAACACTGGAGTACTTTGTTCAGCACAGACATCTTCATACAGTGGAAATGAAATTGCAGTTGACACGTGGATAGATGTCTAAGTTATGCTGTATGATGATAAGCATTCGGAGACTGTATATAGTATGTCCAAAACATTTTTTCATACAGAATGTTAAGAGCCCAGTAGACAAAAACTGTAATGATGATCGGTACCCATAGGAGGTAGAATGATGCAGGCAGCAAATAACTAGAATGATTCTGTTTAAGCCAAAGGAATACCCAGCCTGACTAATTTTAGGCGGGGGGGGAAGTTTCTACCATTTTTATAATTCTGTTCTTTATATGTATGTCCTGGTCTATCAATCAGCTTTCTTTAACTGAAGCCAGCTGGCAGGTGGCACTGCAGTTTATCAACCACCAGTAAATAAAATGTTATGCTCCAGAAAAATTCAATTGCCCAAAGCCCAGCCCTAAAAATCAATAAAGCTTCTCCTCCAGCTAAAGCATTTCTTATGAATATTAAGTTTTTTAATACAGCATTTTTTCCTCACCTTTCTTAAAAACAGGTAAAAGCTAAAACAAATTAAAATGGAAAGCTACAGAAACAATTGGACTAGAAACTACAAATCTGTTTTTAATTTTCATAGACATTAAACTTTTTTTATCGAGGTTAACAAATAATCTAAAAACAGCAAGGTTGCAAAGGTTGATTACATGAGCCCTTAAAAACTAAAACCGTGTTTTGAGTTTTGAATAGTTGTAGTGAAACCTTATTCTCACTTTCTGATGCTCCTGTTCCCACGTAACAGGACCAGTTATTCTCTTGTATAGGATTTTTTTACTGCATTAAGGTGTATCATAATACAACTAATAATGACTTCTTTGTCAGTTAGTACCCAGCTGTGGTTAGTTTGGAATATCAAACTATAAAGAACTGATAGAATTGAAGTTAATCCTCACTAGTATTTCTATCTTTCCCTTTAGATATTTTGATGCAGTCTCGTTCAGGAGATGACAGAGGAGGAGTATGAGCAGCCCAGTCATGGAGGCAATGGGGTCTGTGTGCAAAGAATCTGAAGTCCACATTAGCTGCTGGACAATGTGAATGCCTTTTCCACCTCCCTCCAGCACCTTCTCTTGTTCTGAAATATTTCTTTTATAGGCTCAGTTTAGTTATCCAAATACTTATCTGGAATAAACTGAAACTGAATTCTGCCTTCTTATTGCAAAGAAAAATTTAATTGGTCTCTGAACAACCTAAACTTTTGAAGACTTTTATGTCTTTGAGCTCTCATTTAAATGGTTACATTCTAGCTAAGTCTTCTAATGAATAGCACTTGCTTTTCCATCTAAGAAGTCTAAGAAAAATCAGTGTATCGAAGCTGAAAATGCGTTAACAGATTATATAAACTTTCCTGGTGTTGTGACTGTATAATATTAAGCCTCCTGGAAGTGTTTGTGTCACCCGCTATTTCTGGCCAGTGACTTCTGTAGTCTACAGTGTTGCAGTTTTGGTCTCAAAGTTGTTGAAGTAGTCAGCCTGCTTCCTGTTCACTTTTAGGATACTAAAAATTTAGGATCTTTTCCAGTGGCTTATAGAGCTCTCTACCTCAAAGAGATTCCTGCAGCTTGCTGTTGGTGCAGACTCAACCATTCAGCCATTCATGGAATCAATGAAGCCTGATAACTTTATTGTATAAACATCCTTAAAAAGATCCTGGGACCTTCATTGATTGACACTATATGATTAATTGTCCATTTGCTCTGTATTCTGTGTACAGAGTGAATTGTATTACTTTCTAATCCCATCCTCCTCTTCAGAGAAGCCCGTGCAGATCTCCGAAGAAATATCTACTCAGACCCTGTTGCTTCAAACCTCTTCTGAGAGTTGAACTTCTAAGATGAATCTTGAATGTAATCAAAGTATTACAAAAAATAGAAAAATATCCTTACAGAATTCTAACAAATTGATATGTTAGAGATCTCATGTTCACTAACACATGGTTTTGCTCAAAAAAAAAAAGTTATATAGGAAGGAAAGAGTGTATTTTGTTCATGATTATGCAAATAAAAAACATGCTTAAATTTGGGGGGGTTTATTAAGGTTTTTTTGGTTTGTTTCTTTAAACTGGGCTGCTTAAGCGTTCATAGATTTCTAGACGGGAATAATACTAGTACTCCTAACACTTTAAAGGGTTATGGGGCACATTTTCAATGGAAAAGAATTATCATCCCCCTGTCTTGAAGATAAATCACATAAATAAACTTACTTGATCAAAAATTGAGATAGAAAAATATCCCCAAGAGAAGATGAAATTCAAAGAACTCATCATCAGATAAGACCAGAAGTAATCTCAGATCTATGTGTTAGAATTGAGCCCATTCACTAAATGAAAAAAATTGCAATAACATTCATGTATTTCTGACAGTTACGTTTTCTTAGCTTACAGCTGAACATCAAGAAGGACGTTATATTCTGATATATTTGGTAACATCTTAGTCAATAGCTAGAAATATATTGAAGCTTATATTTCTAAGTAGCATTAACAAGGAGATAACTGCTAAAAATTCTGCCCCATGTGTGGAACAGGCTATTTGGGGGTTTGCTTTGTGTCAGCTTTCTCTTTATGCTGTAGATGAAAAATAGTTTTCACTAAGGGAAATACAGAAATATAAGGAAGAACCTGAAAGTCAAGAGAACCTTTTTCCTAGTTATTTTTTGTTGTCTGGCAGTAGGATTTATTTTTCTCTACTGAGTAAGGTTTTACATGCACTGGGAATAAAGTACAGCATTTTTTGTGGTCCCACTCAAAAACCCAGTTTTCAGTGTGCTGAGAGAGTCCATCACTGGCCCTTTTTTGTGCTCAAGCTGAAGCTTACTGGGTTTGGCTTGCTCACTAGCGAGCATGCAGCAAGTGTCCCTGCAGCCTATGACTGAATGACTGTCCCCACCTCACATGGCAGCAGAAGCGACTCCTGTCCTCATACACACCTGCAATTACCAGTCTGTGTTCAGAATGTCTCTTTTCTGTAAGTATTTGTTTTCATTTCAAAGCTGTTTTTGTCACTGAGAGTCTTTGACTTCTATCCGTGGCAGCTAATTGTTACAGTCTATGAACTTGCTGTTGGGAACAAATAGAGTTCCAGCACCTCTGGAAATAGTACCATGTAACGCTGTGGTGTGTTTGGGTAAATTCGGGGCACCAAGTTGAGGCTCTGTCTGGTTCCTGCTAGCTTCTGAGGATAGAAATTCCCTACTTCTTTAGCTTTCTAAAAAATTATTTGCCTCCAATGGACAAAAGGAAAAGCTACCAGGAAAACATATACATCTTTCTGTTTTGAAAGCCTATGGAAAAAGTGGAAATAATTTGTTTTGTTCTGTCACCTGCATGATAAATACTGTAATGTATTTTTTAAAAAATAGTCACACTTCATTCTTCACCAAATGATAATATTGGTGCACAGAAATGAGGAAAGCTGTATCGCACATGCTCTCTCCTGATACTACATTTGCTTTATTCTATTGCAGTTCCCATGTCAATGGAATTACTTGTATGTTAGCAATAAGCAGAAAAATCATGACTCTTCTACCATTAGAAAATCTAAAGCATCTTCTAACAAGATCTTTTTTTCCCTCTCACTCAGCTGAGAGGGAATCAGTCTGTGATGAGGCTCATATTTTTTGCATTTCCTAAAAAGCAATGTGGCTAGAAGGTTCAACTTACTGAGCCTGAAACCATGTGTGACTGAAAACATTGCCACAGCAACCTTCCTAAGGTTATTTATGGGTGGAAAAGGGACAGCCAACACCTATTACATCATCTTCCTCATTGCCCCCCACCCCAGGCCTGCTGGGGTTTAGGGTTGGAAATACAGAGCCCAGCATTCAGCAACATTCTTACAATCAGGTGTGAGAGTCTGGACCAAAGCAGCATAAACAGTGAAAAAAGGGGGAATTTGTAATAACGCTGAGAGAGATGGTATTGACAGTCTGACAGGGCAAATCCTTGTTTGCGGTGGAAATGACTAGCAGTTAGCAGATCAGGTCAGACAGAGGATGCTTCCTATCCAGGTCATCATCAGCTACAAAAAATGTTGCTACTTCACCCCTGGGCAATCAGGCTTGTCACCCACACCTGCCTTTACCATTTTTCCCCCCAATACAAACCTGACCTTTTTATTCTTGAAGCCTGTATGCTAACTATACACCTGTGTATCCTGGGCAAAGGCAGGAAATGGGAGCTTCCATTATCTAAACAAACATTTAAATACCTAAACAAAGCAGCCGGTTCCTTCGGTTGTTCCATAAGGTATTCTGGTAAGTAAATACCTCATTCTTGACTTAGAGCCATTTTGCCAAGGAAGGTTCTACGTTAAGATCTAAAAGACCTATATATCACCCTCCAATGTTTATTCTTGGTTTTGCTTTTGTGCTATTCCTCAATTGTCCCATCCTGGTCTGCATCTACACATGCCAGGATGTACCAGAGGTCACTGGTCTCCAGGGGAAAGTCAGGCTGTGTTCACTGGCTTAGGGAGGAAGACTGCTTCTGTTATACTTGTCCCAAGGATAATCCCTCTCTGAAAGCTTTATTGGACATGCAGAGAATGCAGGGAGACGGTGCAAGTTCTTACTGTACCTTTAATCTACTAATAGTATCCTTTTCTTATTAATGATAATATATGTGAAAGAATGAGCTTCAATGGACTGATTGGTTCCAGGTGCTCTAACCATACGCCTCAAATGATAGCAAAGAAAGCGGAGTTTTTAGGGATAGGAGTAAGAAAAGAATGTAGTTAATATGTTCTTTTAACAATAACTTCATATCCTTTCATTTTATGGGAACTAATCTAACACACTTTTAGTACATACTCAGTTTCTGCACTAATCTAGGATTTTGAGGTTTTGTCAAAGCGTCCCTGCTGTACCTTTGTCGAGCAGAATTCAAATAAAATGCCTGAATAGAAAGTAGGAGACACTAAGGAAGAAATCAAGCCATACCAAAAAAAACCCCCGCATATCATATTGTAGTAACTATAGAACATATTACACAATGAAACAAAAGGAAAGCTCTGATTTTCAGTGCAGTCCCACGGCACTCAACATGCTTCTGTGTCATATTTGCTATAATAGTGAGTTAAAACACATTCATTTTCAGTTTTCATTGTTTATTGGGCTCGCTCTCCTTCTACTTAACTTATTTATTGCTATTGAATTGACTTCCACGAGGCTTTGATGAATTTTGGTGGAAAAAACAGCATACGTTCAGGCTTCTAATCTTTTAAAATAAGGAACAGGTTACTATGGGAAAATTATTAAATATGAATTGACATAGCTGAAAATGGAACCTCTAATCTCATTCTGAGGTATGTCTTATTATCAATTGAATTTTGCGTAATGTAAATCAAACCACATGAAAATAAAATATAAAAGTAAAATTAAATTATTTTTAAATTTTTCTTTAATAAATGTTTTATTCTTAGTAGAGAGAAAGAGCATCTTCCCCTCATAATTATAAACAAAAAGCAATAAAAATGGATTTGAGATGAAATGAGGATCCTGGTAAAGGAGGCTGGAGCCAGAGGGCTGGAGGGCAGGAGGGTACACAGCAGAGTGACAACTCCAGGAAATTAAATGCGTGTGTGTGTATTCGTGCACATACTCTGAAGGGAAAACAGAGATTAAACAGGAGAGGGTGGCAAGAGATCATTAAAAGATTGATGGAAAACAAGTATCTGGAAAACAGGATTAAGAATATCTCGGCAAGGAGGTTGAAAATGAAACTTGGAGCTGTTGGGATGTGTTTTCTAAGCAGACTGCTGCTACTCTGCAGGCAAGAGCTGTGCAATTGCCATGAGAAGATGGGAGGGAGACCAAGGAGGAAACAAAGCAGAACTGGGCAGTTAGTCCACAAAAGTGGGTTATTTTTGAAAAGCACAAAAGTCAGATTTGCAAGCTGAGTCAGCACTATTGCTTAGCTAAATATATACTCTTAATGCTCTCAGGAACCTGACATTAAGCTTTTAACTTTCCTGTTGTATCAATATAAGCAATAACTCAAACTTATAAATGTTTATTTTACAGTCAACAGTTCAGCTAAGCCAAGTGGTTCCCACAGACATGTAAGCAATTCAGTTGGCTTTCACAATACAAGCATTTTATACTTGCATACTATTATTAATCACTGTTTATGGTATTAACACTATTCATAGTAGATATGTGCTTCTGGATAGTAGTTTTGTGAGCTAGAACTCATGCAAGCCCTGACAACATTATCTATCCTTTTCAGGTTTTGTTTCTTCAGTAACAGTATAGTACCACCTGCTAAGGATGAAGTCTATCACAGGTTTGCCAGAGAAATAATTTGAAATGGCCACTCAACCCTTTTGATGGCTTTCTTTGCACCACAACATAAACCCATAATTTATTATTTCATTGGACAGACTAAATAACTGCAATTCAGTAATTCAGAAGCTGAGGACACTGTGCATGGGCACTGCTAGAGAGAGAGGGGGGGCCCCAAAGCATCCCCTGTGACAGGGAGTGCAGCACAGGGCTCTGAGTCACCGTCACTCCCCGCTGCCTTCTGCTGCCATGTCTGTATTGCCATCAAACCTGGGCTGGTTCTGTGCCACCCACTTCTGTGCCTTTCATTTCTCATTCCAGGGTTGGACTATTATTTGCATGAGGACTGTATGAAACCCATAGGAATAACTGAGGTGCACAGAATATGAAGTTCTCACAGCAGTGTATTAAAACAAATGATTCCATCGCTAAATCCTCACCTGTGATTCTGAAGACATACAGAACCCATGCATTTCTGTATGCATCAGAAGAACTTGTAGCGTTAAATTTATATAATCTGACAATATGCAACATTTGCAGAATTGCAGCTGGCTTTTCGTAGGTATTCTCCAAATATAAACTATTTTATGTGCTGAAAATCCTGAGATGGAGCTGTCAAGAGTGTGGAAATACAAGAGTAACATGCTTTCGGAATCAGATTTTGAATCCTTTTTGTTATGAAGAAGATAAACCTACTGTTTAAACAGAACTGTACAGTTTCTCAGGTTTGCATAATTATACCTTCATCTTGCCAGCTCACTGTGGAAAGCATCATAATGGAAGATGAGAAAATGTTTTAAGGGTGATGGAAGTCTTTTTATCCCGAAAAATCATTGGTAGTCCTCTGCTATTGTTTTAAAATATCTGTCAAGACATATAGAAAAATGTTCTTGTAACTTGTAATTTTAATTTTATTACAATCAGGATAACACTTGTTTCATATTCATATGCAGTTATTACCTTAAGAGATCACTGAGGTCATGAAAGAAGGAAACACAACCATAGCAAATTTGGGTATCCTAGTTTTCCTCTATTATTCACTGAGCTATCTTTCGTTCAAATGCCAAGTGTAGTGTTAAGAACATGCATTTTCGGAACTTGGAGTTCAGAGGGATTTCCAGAGGCTTTCTCATCAAAATGTGGCTTTTTGCAATGAAAGCTACAAAATTGCCTACTCATTGCAAGGCTACTAAAGACACAGAGATGGGGGACTTTGGGTCAGTGATATGTTTTTTGAATATTATTATTTTAGTGATAAAGCAGAGCAAGAGGAAAATCACAACCTCTTAGGACCAACATATGACCAAATTATGTAGCCACATTCAAAAAGAATGAATTAAAAGACTGAACACGTGGCAAAGGAGATTTGAGAAGTTTGTCTTCTGAAGATTTTAACAAGTTCACTTCTGAGAACAATGTAACTCTTGAGACAATCTATTCCCAATTAAGAACCTTACCTAAGGTCTATTAAAATTATGAAAAAAGACTCCCTTTGACCTGGATGATTGTTCAATTAAGTCTTTGTCTGCCTAATGGCAGATCCCTCACCTTGCAATGCTGACCTTTGTATGAGAGTCTCATTCTGGGATCGGCATGGGCTGGCCAGCAGGGAGAAACATGACAGAAGGAAAAATAACTGGAATGTGATTCAAAGCAAAGCTTTTGCCTTCCTTTGCAATACTTGATGTTTAGTGTTTTAAGGGGATGCAAAGAATCAGTTTTGGTAACAAGACTTTCTTTTAACTCTGTTATGCTTTTGTGATGCAAATAGATCTGGTAACTCACAGATCACAGGAAATGCTACACCATACAGCTGACTACTAAAGAGTGGCCAGCCGCTGATGAGTTCTTTTTATATCAGTGTTTTGACACTGTTAGTCTTGTTGAGTCTACTAACACCTTAAACAGTAGTGGAAGGCAATCAAGAAAGACTGAGAACTCAAATTCTCATCATAGGAAACAGCATACAGTACCTAATAGATTAAGATACCCATTCAGTGAAGTAAAGGTCAGGTGCCACCAAGACATGAGAAACATATACCACATATTGTGCTGATATTATGCTTAAATTATAAAGCAAGCCCTTTGTCAAAAGTGTATTTCAGTATTCTGAAAAAAAGAAGACCTTAATAGTACTGACTTAGATTATTTCATTTATCTTTTAAAAAATAAAAATATTTATTATTCTGAACTCACTTGAACAAATTTGGTGTAAAGATAGTTATTTAAAGAGAGATAATATTTTAACTCTGCCAGTAGTAGCAGTATATGTGAAAAAGCCAATCAATTCTGTCATGGACCAGGATGGTGGTTAAGAAATGGAAAACATCTCTCCTGGCAGGTTCGCTGTTCTGACACCTGGCTGGTACAATATTGAGCGCTTAAATTTATGGAAGATGGTAGTCTAAAATTAAAGCATTATCCTTTCATCCACAAAACCCCCTTCTGAATTTCTTCACAGCTGAATTGTACAATATTTTTATTTTTCAGTAAAGGATTTATTTCAGAATTTTTTTTTATAAATGCTTGATTTTACATGGGTAGCCATTCATTCTTCATGCTTGTAAAAACTATATGAAGTCTAACTAGAAGCCTTTTGTACCTGTAACAAGACTAGGTTGGTTTGGTTTTCCTTTGTATTTGATGGGTAATTTAATCAACAAATGGAAAGCGTGTTTTGCTTGCATATTGTTTGTAGCAAAGGCTAACGTTTTACTAAAGTTTTTGGCACTGAAATTTGCAAGTCTACTCTTGGCAAGAAAACACTCTCCAACCTACCGATAGAACAGTTGCCTTTAAAATGCTAGAATTGTCCCTACTGGAAACAAGCTTCCTTGTTTACAACTTCCTTTTTTACTCACTATATAAATGAACACACACAACTGCAGAAACCCTAGAATTGTGTGTTGGCATGTTCCATAGCCTGTGTCCAGAAGTTTTATTTGTTTTACTAGCTGTAGCAAAAACTAACCTACATGTGGTTTTGTGTAGTTTAGCAAACCTATACAGAAAATAAATGCTCAAAGACAACAAAATCCCCCCATTTCTTGCAAATGCAAGAATGCTATATAATACTGCAAATCTGGTCAGCTACAGTGCCACAGCGAAATAGCTTGATAACTAAGAAGTATACAATATTTACATCTCCATTTAACCTTTTTGGGTGCCAAGCACTGAAATACCAAAGCTAGCTTGTTTAAATACTTTCATATTATTCTGTGCACCTGCCTTATGGGACTCAGTGCAGGATTCAAGCCGAAATCTCATTGGAATTAAAATAATTTGAGTAATGGCTAAGATTTTCAAAAAGATCTAGTGGATCTCTGATTTCTCCTGCTTGAGAAAGGCAGAACCAACATGCTCTGGAAGCATTAATTAGCCAGTCTAATTAAGTTTTTATAAAAATTTACAACTAAATTACTCTATTGTCTTTTGTGTGAAACCTTCTTTGTTATACCCTGTTATGCTTACGCTTACTTGTTAAAAGACCACCCACAGTGGCAGCATAGAAAGATTTTACTACTTGGGCATAGACTGAGATGCAGGAAATGCAGAAAATCTGCAGTCACTTGGCACTTTGGGCACAGGCCTCTTTTTGGTGCAGAACAGCGCCTGAACCAGCTCAGGAGCAAAGGGACTTGCCCTGTTGGCAGTCCAGAAGGGCAAGTCCAGAGAATAGTTAAATTGGAGGGAATTTAGAAAGCTGTAACTCGCTGTGGTTTGGGTGAAAATAAAAGCTATAAGAAGAAAAAAGACTTTTGAGGGACACACTTTCAATACAAATATTGAGAAATACTTGACTGTCTGGAGTTCTAAATGAACTGTCAGTTTAGCTGGACCAATGCACCAGCTCCATTGCATTGCATTTTATCTATCAGAAAAGTTTGAAATGTCTTTATGTGGTAGAGGAGAGCTGTACTCAATACAAAGTGTTTTAATGTCTGGGCAAAATCGGTAGCAATAAAGATGGGACACTGTAAGGTCCACATTTAAGATTGTTAAAAACTGTTGTGAAGTCCCTATGTTATCCATTCTGGATGTCAGTTTATTCTGTAGAAAGTGGAGGGAGAGAGTAAGAAGGAAAAAAAAAAAGGCGGGGGGGGGGAGACAACTAAATTAGCTGTTTTACAGAGATTACTAAAATGTTGTAATTGCATACAATTATCTGTAACTAGATAGAAAAATATGTGCCAGTGGAGATGTAACATGAAGTTACTTCAGACAGCTGTTCTTTTCTACCAGAACAGCCTGTGCTCAATTATGTTAAAATCAGAATAATATGAAAGCATATTTTTAATTTTTATATTTTAAGGCTATAAATTAGCTCTCACAATTTATTGAGATACTATCTATATTTCTACACAGTACTAATCATTATGGGAGAAAATGTTTTGAAGAAACTTATAAGAACCAGATTTATTTTTCTTATTTCCATGCTAATTCTGTGCAACTATATTTCAAGTAGGGCGTGCACAGGATCATTGCCATTTAGTATAGTGGTCCATTCAAGACCTAGATGTTCAGCCATGGCTGAGGAAGAATGCAAAGCATCTGGGCTGAGACTTACTAGGCTTAGCAGCCTATTAGCAATTTCTATAGAAGTTTTAAAGTAATTTGTAAGAGGCGTCTTGTCTAGCTTTCTTTGCTCCTCAGCTTTACAAAATGTCTCTGACCTAGAGACTGATGAAATCTGTAATTCTGGACTTAACAAGGCTGCTGAGGACAGCCTGCAGACATTTTGAACCAGTACAGTTCATTCTTCATAAACACTGAATTCACTTTTGAGAGAAAGTGTGGGAAAACTTGTTTGTTCTGTAAAAACCCTTGTCTCAGCAATGCACCACATAGATTTGCAATGACTTTTTCTTCTAGCAGCTTGGCATATTGATCTTTGGTCACTGCACTATACAGTAGCCCATCATCACTGAACTGCTAAACTGCCACTTTTAGAACAAGTTAACAGTGAAATCCTATCTCATTAATGGAAGTTTCCCCATTGATTTCTGTAGCACCTGGATGTTTTATAGTATAAAAAAGTTTTACAGGCTAGAATAGTTACACATTAATTACTTTGTGATACCTACACATTTATAGAAACAGAATGTGTAATTCATATAATTTCATTTTTTGGATAATTGATGGCATTTTCTGAATAGGAAACCATGAATAAGTAGATAAAAAGCTGAATAAATTCAAATTAGTGCACAGGACAAGAAATACATTTCTGTCACTGACGCTAAAGTTATAAAAGATTATTTTTAAAAAAATGGAAGAGTAAGGAATGAGATCATCAGATCTTTAACACAGGAAGAATGAATGACAGTGGAAAGAGGAACAGCTGAATATGAATGTAACCTATGCATATGGAATATGTTTTTTTTAAAAACGTGGGACATAGTCTTTCCATAGTGACCATACAGAACCACATTTATAGGTAAATCGTGTTGTCTCTCAAACACAACAAAATGTAGAAAGAGACTGTGAGTCTTTGTCTTTAAGAGGGTGTGAAGGTGATGTAGCCAGATATTTTTTTATACCTAATACAAATAGAAAGTATTTCTAATGCAGGTGAAGGAAAAGAAAATGCTAAAAGCTAGAAGCATATTCACTGTGAAGTTAAATGTAGTACAAAAAAATCAGAAGGCATTTCAAAGTTTCACATCAGTCTTATAAACAAAACCTCGTTTCTGTAAAGCTCGTGTCAATCTAAAGAAAGAAGAATAGAACTTTTGTGTAAACTACGCAGTTGCACAGCCAATAAGTACAGTATCATTTGCAAAGGCAAACCTATTTCCCAAAGAGAGGCACAGATGTCTACATTATTAAATTGCCTTTTATGGAAACTTTTGGAAAAGTTCTTAAACTTAATGTTCATTGTCATGATCGCTCATTTTGGAACTGGTGGGGTTTTCACATCCCAAGTTTGCTAAACACTGTAAATATAATATTATTTATAGTGTTACCAGTAAGGGGAAGAAGGATTTTCTGAACCATTAATATCGACTCAACACTCCATTATCTGCAATGCAAACAGGCTGGAAGAAGCTCTCTTTCCCAGCCTGTGACCAGCTCCCCCAGAACTGCTCAATGTGGACACTATGCAAACACATGGAGCCAGTTCACATGCCGCATCTGGGTCTGCCTGATCCAGTAAGACATTTTGGAACCAGAAATGCCGCAGGGCATGGCAGGCATGTTCAAACTGGCTTCTCTTCAGCACATTCCCACAGAAGATGTCTCCTATTTGGCTTCTCCAGAAGCCACATTCTGGCAGTACTCCAGAGTTGGTATCGCCTTACTGGACCTGAGCTCTGCCCATGGTATCCATAACCGAGCACTTACGCACAAAACCAGGCTGCGCACGATGCATGCACAGTTTTCTTATTTACAGAAATTTTTAGCAAGTGACCTCAGGGATATTGTCTAAAGTACATATTTAATTTGCCTGAAATAAGGAGGAGCTTATACATTCATCATTGAAATAAGCTTCAGAGCTTGCAAAAAGAAAAAAGTCCTGTTGCCAAGAAGCACGCCTGAGAGTAACCACTGGACAACCATCACATGTCTGAGTTCCTGGAATCTTGTCTCAAAGAAGGCTTAGCTCCTTTGCACCAATGTGTTAGTCTCGAGTGACAAGCAGAACAGGCCGAGGAAGTAAGGCATAGTACTTTTCCCCAGCTGTTTTCAATGAGGCATGTGAAAAAGAAAACATTACAAAAACTAAACGTATAGGTAGCACCAAAAATTTGCTAATCAACTCTAATTCTGTTTTGTTAGCTTTGTCATTTGCTGGCGTGTTCTTAGTTTACATCTATTTGTTGGGCATGTCTGCTGCCTCCAGTCACTGCAGTGATGGGGACTTAATCTACTTGTAATGAATCAGCAGGTTCCATGTACTGGAGAAAAGAAAGGGGAGGAAAAATTGTTTTGTTAATGACATCCTTGTTAGATGGATATAAACTGGCTACATTACAATCTAGATTAGGCTAGACTACCACCAATGTTTTCTAAAAATAAACTTCTTAAATACACAGATTTTAATTTTGCTGTACTTAGAAACATTAAATAGTAATTTGCCTCAACTTCTGCTGGTTTTCTGATTATCAGGAATTACTCAAAAACTCAGAACAGCCCTTGCAAGGCCGTTCCACCTTCTCCTGACTTTAGTGTATTTTTCAACAAACATCATTATTTTTGATTTTTTTCTTCTAACCTTTTTACTAGGTCACCATCTGTTACAGCAGCTGCATATTTTGTGTGAAGTAGAAGGACACTGATTTTGTATTTAGGAGCATGCACCTGTGAGAACCCAGTGTCCCCTGCTGAGCACGGAGCCAGTGAGCAGAGTACCACCTCCTGAACCACCGCTATTACTCCCTGCAGCCCTCGGGTGTTTTGTTGTGCTTGAAACCAACCGGTATCAACTGTAGGAGGGACATTAGAAGTGTTGGTAAGCAATAATAAAATATATACAAGTGTATAATTTAGGCAGGGATGTTCAGCACAGTGGGCATGCCAAAGTGCTTCCAGTTTTGGAAGCGTTAAGGTTAATCAGATATGAGGTTTGACTCTGCAGTTCTTATTCAATAAAAAGTATGGATGTTTTTCCATAGAAGTTATCATAAGATTCATCTTGAATATCTTAGAAGAATAGACACACACACACAGACAGTGATCTGAAAAGGTAAAAGAATCAAATGGCTGATGCCAATATGCAGCTTTCAGCAAGAAGCAGATTCAACAATATTGGTAAAATACATATGCTAAAGGAACGCTTAACAGTTAACAGATTATGGTAGAAAAATATCTGTGCAAAGCCTACTGGGAAAGTAGCAGTAATATCACTGATTTAGGATGTACTGGATATATTTTTGCAGCAAGTGTTAGTAAAGGAGACAATCTAGTCTTTGTGCAAATAAGGTGATGGGAAGGGAATTGACTGCTATCTCCTTGTTGCATAAAATTATGACTTCTTTAAGATAGCAGTCTGGGGTTTGATGTGCCAGTTGAAACTACATTTGCTGATGAGTAATAGCTTGGAATAGAGTTTGAAGGAGTTACTTTTTCAACACAAACTTAAAACCAACCAGCCACAAAAACATCTCCACTCCCTCTCCCCGCCCTTCTTTTAACTTGAAATAACAGGTGTGTAACAGATTTCACCAGCAATTTATAGTCTTCACCACTTTCTCAATGACCTTGATCAACAAGTAGATACAGTTATGGCTGTATATGCCAGCCATATATGTGGAGAATGAGTTACCCTTATGCAGAAGTCTGTCTCATCTATTTTTGCAGATATATGAACAATGTGTATATATAAAAAAGTATATACTTCCAAAGATACATACATAAACAAAAAATATATACAATTATATATACATATTTGTATATATTACTATAAGTAGTTAGCTTTTAAGTAGATCCCGGAAATCAACTCTACAGCACCTCATGATATGCCAACCCACTTTTAATAATCGGAAAAAAAATGCATATTTCCACTCACGAATACAAATGAAGAGGTCTTCCTTGCATCTGGGAGCATTTAAGTGACTGTTATGCAGCTGCAAGTGTGTCAAACGAATACCATCCAGCAAAGGGACTAGTTCTGCTTCAGGCACGTATGGACTACATGTAGTGCCAAGCCGGGAACTTTTTGATAGCTGCATTTTTTCATAGAAACTATCTATTCACATGAATAATCAGTTTCCTTAGTGATATTCCTTTTTTTAGTAAGAACTCATCAGAAGAAAGCCTGGTTTTGTTTTAGCTGCTTTTTCAAATAGTTTCAAATTAGTTCATGACTCCACATAGACTTATTTCATCTGCAGGATGACAAAAGCTTTTTTGATCGCATGAATGTAATTTTCTGGTAATGAGAACTCTTGAGATTTCTAACATGAGCAGCAAATTTACAAAAATGGTTTCTTTTTTTTTTTTAAGATTCATTTCATGAAATACTACTAAATTAGGTCAGGCCTGAAAGTTTCAGGCTCATGCATGTATAAAGAACATAACTGTTATCATTCACTGGTAATATTGTATTTTAATGACGTTCAGGTTACATCCCTAAGCATCTCTGTTTGCCTGTATTTAAATGAAATGCTGGTCCCCTGTTTCAGATAAAGCTAAAAGTGAGTCCTGTGACTAAACTATGCTGGATGTGATTTAAAGAAAAGTTTCACTATGTATTTTATAAAGCTATTAATAAAATTATAAAAAAAATCAATAATGAGATTTATAATGCTTCTTAATATTATTGGGTTTTTTTAGTGCAAACAGTAGGTCCTGTTAGGTACAATATATTTTCTGGTTTCATTACTGAAAGTACCTTTTTTCTGTCTTTGAATAGCCAATGCTCCAAAAAGAGAAGGAAAAGGATATTTTTTCAACATGTTAGTTTTCTATCACAGTTTTAATTTTCATTTAGAGTCCTGAAGATTTTATATGGTGTATCTAGCCATAATTTCTCTCTTACTATTGCACATACCTTGCAAAAAATGTTCAACAAACTTATTTTTCTATAAAAGATATAGTAAAACTTCATCTTTATTTGCCCATTATGTTATGAAGATTTCAGTGCAAATGAACTGTATATAGGAGCTTTGTGATCATAATCACTGTTAATGCTAAACATAAAAATTATGTTCAAAAAAAACCCAACTCTTGTTTGTAATATGTAAAAAGTGTTAGATTCATTTTTCCCCTGGTGGGGTAATATTTAAAATAGGTTTTACAAGATTTCATTGTCCAGCTAGCATTTTCTTTGCCATCCACAGGGGTTTTTCCTCTGTCTTCAAGTGTAACATAAGTGATTTTAATTAGTATTTCATTAGTAGGAGTAATTTAATCTTTATGAGATAATTGCAGGATGGCTCTTAGGATGACTGATAAGAGTTCAGGTGTAAAACATACCATCAGAGCGGAGATGGTTTTACTCTGCTAGAGTTCAACTCTGAGCTATCAGATTCCTCCACGGAGACGTAGAGACTACTAGAAAATCAAGGCTTTTCTGCTACTAGAAATTTATGGGAAATATTTTAAAAAGCAAAGAGAAATGCCCTCCTTAGGTAATTTCTGTTTCATATAACTTTTTAAATTCTAGATTAATTTAAGCTGTTCATTATTTCAGGAGGCAGAAGACATTGCTGGGAGAAGGCACGCGAAAGAAACTAAGCAACAAAAGGCAAAGGTCAGCTAGAAAAAATAGCTAGACTTATTAAGAATGCTGAATTCTGATATGCAGGTTGTTCCTCTCAAATGAATTCTTCCTTCACTTGGATTTTGTGGTGCTGCAGTACTGATACTAGGCTAGACTCTAGACTAGAGACCAGTAGCACCAGGAAATCTAGTGGTAAGTCTTGAAGGTTACTGAGTTACAGTGCCCTACTTATGAATACGTGGAGAATATACGTCTGATCTTTATTATCTAAAATCCTGTGTATCAACTCTCTCAGAGTGAAAGCTGCAGCATCATTCAAGGCTAGTAGGTGGTACTGGATTTTGTAAAATCCAGTTGTAAAACTTGAAAGTTTACTGCCAGAGATGCAGGTTACTGTTCTTTAGGTGTGTCCTTGTACTCATCAGACAAAGGACATTCTAGCAGATGCTGGTACAAAACAGAAAACCTCTTACTACAGCTTTCAACTCATTAAAGGTTTTCCCAGTTGGCAGTAAGAGAATAAAAGCTCTTATAAACGGGTTGCAGGGGAGGTAAGAAACACTAGGAGAAAATAGTGATACAAATTAATGAAGAGTGGATGAAATTCACCTATTCTAAAATAGTTGACATGCTGAATAAACTTATTTAAGAAAGCAGGGTGTCTTCCAAGAGATAGGAGGATCAGAATATAATGTAGAACCTGTAAAACAGCTATTGAAATAATACAAATAATGAAATGCTTGAGAAATTTTAATATTCAATCTTGTCAACATTTGCACTCATTTTAAGATGCTAAAATAAATCACTAATGAAGTTCCTCAATTTATCAGAATTGGCTTTGTAAAGGCATGAACGTAGTTCCATGAAATCTCTGAAAAATGGGGATAGAGAAGTGGAAAGCAGCAGCATCAATATGTCTTCTAAACTTTTAACCTGAACAACTTAGTGCTACCTGCTGTTGTCCATACGTTTGCACCAACTGTTGGTATGTTCAGACTCGCCCTATGATTCATACACAGAGCACGCTCAAAAACTCTGTGTGTCAAAGAGATTGTTACTTCTCTTGTTTCCTACTAAGAAACTAGGGGAAAGATGGCATATGTAACCCACATTTTTTTCTGTGCTGAATTAGAACAGTGTTATTTCCACAAGTGTCTGCTACTTAGACAAAGGCAGAAAGTGCTGACAACTATTTGGAACTTTTAAATTGTGATTTACAAGGAAGTTACTTAGAGTGCTTGGTTGGGAAGTTCTTCACATATTTGTTCACCAATCTCTTGTGTTCGTTATTCATTGTATTTCTACTTATTCTTCTTTCCTAGTTATCATCTCCTTATAGTCCAGTTTATGGAATTCGTGTCAGTGTCAAGAACGTTCGTCATTTTGGCTCCTTCTTTTTGTTTTAGTCTTTTTTTCTTTGTTTTCATCCTTTAAGGTCTTACCAGAAAATGCTTTAAATCTGTTCAGATCAACAACAGAAAAAGAATATCCCTCATTTGAATAGTTTTGGCTGAGTGATGAGTAAGTGACACTTAAGACATGAAAAGATCAGAAGCGGTCTCCATACTATTTCATAATTATTAAAGTAAAGGTGAAATTCTGTGTTTGTAAGTTGTAGCTACCGGAATTAAATTATATCAATTAAATGTATTTTAATTTAAGAAATTTGTAAGAGTTGAAAAAAAATCACTCATACACTACAAAAAGAAGTCCAGCCATGATTAATGCAACGCCATGTTTGTGAATGGATTCACTGAAATATTATTCACTGAAATAAATGATCTGACTGAATATTCATAGATATTCTGTTACATACAAATTAAGTAAATATAAATTGATCCTTGGGGTAATGTTACCAACATGGCTATGTTTTATAGTGCCTACGTGAGAAGACAAATTTGTGAGAAAAAGAGCAAGCTGAGGTTAAGCTGTGAAAAAGGGAATCAAAACCTCTGAGAGGGCGAATGAAGTGGAACTTGAACATTCTCACATCCTGACAAGAAGGAAAGACTTTATTTATCTTTTTGTCAGCATTTCTTTAAAAATCTCACAGTTTCCTGAAAATGTGGTTGTTAATGGTACCTGAATATGATTGTGATAATAATGCTATCTTAAATCAACACACCAACAGTTCAGGGTTAGTTGAGGAGCTCAGATGCCTTGGAGTTGGTTGATTACTGAAATATCACCTGTTAAATTGTCAGAAAAAAAGCCACATTATGTATGTCCTTTGACTCCTTAGGAACTTTCTTATGTTGGTAACTTCATCATCATTTTCCCCAGAGAAATGAGATTTTTTTCTCTTTGGTCCCTTAATGCAATTGTATGAATAGGAAGATTACATATGTACACAGTTTTTATGGTTTGCTTCTCAAGGTCCTATTTAATTTGTTTGGAAAAGTCTATATACAATGGATAATGAATGCCATAAGACACATTACCAATCAGGCAATCATTAGTTTTGACTTGATAGAACAATTGAGGAAGGGGAGAATCTGGTGGGGTTTTGTTTTGGTCTTTCTTTTTTCTTATTTTGACACTAATGCATATTTAATATGCAGTGCTCAGAATTCCTTAGTTATTCCACAGATAACATCTGTGAAAATGCCAGGCCAGCCCTGGATAACCCAAAGAGGACAGGACACACAAGATTTCACATTCCTGGTCTTTTTAACCAAAGCCTGAGCAGGTTTTAGAGTGAAATGAAATGTGGCACCTTCTGTGAACTGCATGGGAAGTAAGGGGGGGAAGGGTAAAGCCTCTTGCTTTCTTCAGTATCTCCTTTTTATGACATATTTCTCCCTCTGTAACGAGCATTTACATTTTGAGAAGCCAGAAGTCAAGTCATTTTCTATAAACACATACTGGTAGGGAGGTGTGAACTCCTTTGACATCATTCTGATTCTATTTGAATGTCAGTGGTTAGAAGTTCACTGGTACTGTTCCGAATCCTTGAAGGAAAACTGAAGTCAAAGCAAAGAAGCTGACAGAAAAGTTCAAAGTCGGGGGGAAAAAGGGGAGGGAGAATGAAGGGAAGCAATAGAGAGCTCTCAAGTAAAGCATGGTCAATGGGTAGACTCAGGAAGAATGGGGGAAGGTAACAAGGTGGTAATGACTGACATTCTCGATTCTCACTGAAGTGTGGATACCTGCTATATAGGTTATCCTTCTATTCTTGTTTATTCATATAGGTCACCTCCTATGCTGGTCTACCTTCCCTGTGAGTAGGAAAGAGACATTTTTGCCTACCCAGGAAGCAGCAAAGTTTTCTATTAAAGAGAATCTTTAAATTGTATATATTTAAAAAAAATACATTTTTATATATTATATATGTGTGTGTATAGAATCATAGAATCATTTAGGTTGGAAAAGACCCATGGGGTCATTGAGTACAACCGTTAACCTAAGACTGCCATGACCACCACTAAACCACGTCCCTAAGCACCACATCTACACCTGTTTTATCACCTCCAGCGATGGTGACCACCACTTCCCCGGGCAGCCTGTTCCAATGCTTGACAACCCTTTCAGTGAAGAAATGTTTCCTAATATCCAGTCTAAACCTTCCCTGGCACAGTTTGAGGTCGTTTCCTCTTGTCCTAACACTTGTTACTTGGGAAAAAGAGACCAAATCCTACATCACAACAACTTCCTTTCAGGTAGTTGTAGAGAATGATAAGGTCTCCCTTCAGACTCCTTTTCTCCAAGCTAAACAATCCCAGTTCCCTCAGCCGCTCCTCATAAGACTTGCATATATATGTATACATATATATAAAATAATGTATTTTCTATGGATATGTGCATATATAAACCCCCAGATATTCTTACTTTTTTTAACTGTTGCCCTTTTAGAATGCTGAGTTGTTGCCTGGGACTATTGGCCTGTTTCAGGCCTATAGTTTAAGACAATGTCTAGATAACAAATAACAGGTAGCAACTTCTATGGATGTACGCTGGCATTTTTTGGGTAATGTAGAGCTAAAGAAAAGTTTGTACTTTGTAAACTTTATTCTGAAAACAATGCAAATGCAATTCTAAAACATATTGCTGGAATTCACGTGTTAACTACATACTGGTTTATGTTATAATATACTAGTATTCATTGAGATCATCATTTATATTATGTTCTTTATGATTCATGTCTTCTTATAGTAGCAATTTCTAATACTACAGAGGTGATATGTTTTACAAGCTTGAAATAGACCGTGATTTCTGCAAACTAACAAAATAATGTCAATTTAAAAGAAATAGTCTAGTGCGTGTTATTTTTCATAACAAAGAATGGACACCTCTAGTGGATAAATCACTTTTCTACGTACATTTCCAAGGCAGTATGTAACTATGAGCGTGCCTACTGAGTGTAACACTGCCAGCTTCTGGTTATCAGAATTATTTCTTCAGGTGAATTAGCAGGGAAGTGAAATAATCACTTACACTTCTATGTCCTGTGTTTGGCACTAAGTGTAACAATTCTGTTTACCATAGATTTTATGACTCCACCTAATAATCAGCAAAACTGAATTCTCGAACAGTTGTCAGGCTGAAAGAAGAGGTCTTCCAAAGAGTTGAGCTCCTTCTAGTTGTTGGATATGCACTCAACTGTGTTTTAATGCACACTAGAGGCTTACTGGCTGACTGGAAACAAGCAAAAAACCCCATCATGTCTCAAAGGCTTTTAGTCCAAAGAGTCATAATGCTCGATGTAGTGGTAAACGAGTGTCAGGGCATTAGGGTGATTTTATACTTTCCTCATTTCAAAGGACAGTGGAGTTCCTTGCTTGACTGGAGAGACAAGACCTCTCAAGCTGAAAAAGGAGGTCTCAGTAGAGACAAAGTTGAGAACTTCAGCAGTATATCATTTGAACTGATTGAAACAGTGTCTTAGAATCGTAGAATCATAGAATAGTTTGGGTTGGACGGGCCCGTTAAAGGTCATCTAGTCCAACCTCCCCTGCAGTGAACAGGGACATCTTCAACTAGATCAGGTTGCTCAGAGCCCCATCCAACCTGACCTTGAATGTTTCCCAGGGATGGGGCATCGACCACCTCTCTGGGCAACCTGTTCCAGTGCTTCACCACCCTCATTGTAAAAAATTTCTTCCTTATATCTAGTCTAAATCTACCCTCTTTCAGTTTAAAACCATTGCCCCTTGTCCTATCACAACAGGCCTGCTAAAAAGTTGGTTCCCATCTTTCCTGTAGGTCCCCTTTATATACTGAAAGGCTGCAATAAGGTCTCCCCGGAGCCTTCTCTTCTCCAGGCTGAACAACTTCAGCTCTCTCAGCCTGTCCTCACAGGAGAGGTGATCCAGCCCTCTCACCATTTTTTGGCCCTCCTCTGGACCCACTCCAACAAGTCTATGTCTTTCCTGTACTGAGGGCTCCAGAGCTTGACACAGGCTTGTTTTAACTTGGTTTAAAGAGGCTAAATATTAACCTACAACATCCCCTAAGAGAAAGCAGTTCTGTACTCACCATAACTATGGAATGTTAAATCAAGTTAAAATCAGATGACTTACTATTCAAGTGGGGTGCAGTAATGTTATTTTTTAAATGTTTCCTGTAAAATATGTGGACCAATCCATAGCTTGTCTAATTTCTTAAATTATTTTAGAGGTTGAGAATAGCATTTTAGTGACATTCCTCATTTACCTAATTTAGTTAATCAAATATTAAAATATTACTATGACTGATACTGCAATAACATGAAAGCATTTAGCATAAAATATCACTTCATTAAAAGCAAGATTTAATTTTTCAGAGTCCTGTAACTCACAGTAAGCAACAAAAATACTAAAGCATCAGTAATAACAAAAGGTATTGATTCAGGTTTCACATTTTCTTGTAGTACGTGGCAAGTGCTACTGCATTATATATAATACCAGAGGACAAGTAGTAAAGCAAGTGTAGCTTCTTCATATTTAGATCTGTCAGTCTAAAATAAATTATTTTTAGAAAAAGTTATTTTTAGAAAACAAACAGCATTAGACGAAGTGCCTTAATAAAGAAGCCTCAAGCTGATGTTCACCCACCTCTACCAGAAGGAAAGGTAAATCTATCTTTCCCTGCTTACTGTTGAAAGTTTGCAGAGCCATCCAATGGCTACGTCTACCATTAGAGCTTGTAATACTTCCAAACTCCAAAAATGTCTTAGTATTCTTTGCATCTACTCTTTAGAATTTCTAGGCCTAGCTGAGTTTGGCCTTTTGGGAAATTGGGTCCTGTAATTATGTTGTTTTCATGTGAGACTGATTCTTGGGATCCAATATCCCCTCTCTGTCTTGTCTAATGTTGTACATGACCCAAACTCTCCCTCTTCAGAGGCCTTCCTGTGGATTGTTTTGGGGTCTGCTTTTACACTATTGACAATTACTCTTGTGTCACTCATCTAAAGCATAGCCTAAAAATGAAAGGTTTTTATCTATGTAGAGACTCACCAGGACTCTGATGATGAAGAGCAGTTTCTTTCATTTTCATTACACTAGAACATAAAGTTGTTGAGGGTGACAACAGACAGCTAGAATTGGCTAGCAGGTTGGGTAGAGGAAGAGGAACCCTATCATACACATAGCAGTTATTTTGTCAAATGTCATATAAAAAGTAGAGCAATGCATGTAGCAGTGAACATGAGATAATAAAAGACTTTCATATCAGGATGTAAATTTGCTTAATCAAAAGAGAATAATTTGAAGTAATTGGAAAAACTGAAGGAGTATAGTAGCTGTGAAAACTTTTTTTCCTGTTTCTTAACTGAGAAAGCATTGGCTGGCTGGATATAACACAGCACCATATATTCCAGCGAGGTACAAAATTGTTGCTAACTATGGGAAATTGCTTATTCTGAAACAAGAAAGCTAGACCATAAACTACCTAGTGTGGTATGAATTCACTTGCTTGAAAAATGAAAACTGGTTTGAGAACTCTGATACACAGATTTAAAGATCGCCAATGAAGAAAAAGTCATGGTAGTTGCCCAGATGTCTTGATTTAAACTTGGCTCATCTGGCAAAACTGTTACTGGCATCAGTGTGTCATGATTTCACTCCATAAATGCTTAACAAGAGTAGTATTAGGAAATAAGCTGGAGAGTTTTGGAACAGAACAGTTGAATGAGGCCATAGAGGGAAGAATAATCTCAGGTAGAAGAGTTAGTAATAGTTGCAAGTAACTTCTTACTGGCCAGACTAATGTCTGAAGTATTTGCCTGTCTCATTCATCTTGGGAGAGATATAGGACATAAAATCTATTTTTTGACATTTTGCTAACACTTGGGTATTAGATGATGTACATGAAGATCTAAACAATAAATGCTGGCTTTTGATACTGGGGTTTAGGGGGCTGAGGTTTCTTTCACAAAAATAATTCTAAAAAAATATAAAAGGCAGAAATGGAATGTCTGAATTCCTTTTTGACATAAAAAAATGAGATTACTCAAATTACATTTTCTAAAAGTAATAAACAATAAACTGCTACTTAGAAAACATGTTAAATATAACTGATCCTTATATTAACCTGGTGACTACATGTTTTGTAATAAACATAAGATATAAAAGTAGTGAGAATGCCAAAAGAATCCTTGCCAGTAAAATAAGAACTCATGCTCAGAATCCATAAAGGTTTCTTTAGTTAAGTGGTAATTTTCTGATAACATCCACATTTTATAGAATGTGTATATCAGAGTGTCCTGATAAATCTTAATTTTTCATGTAGTTATAGCTTACTTCCTTTAGCACAGGGATGCTTTGTCTGTGGAATGAAAAAGAATGAGCAATGTCATTGTAGAAATGAATGTCACTATAGAAAGGCTGCAATCTCAAGATTCACCTGCAGAAATAATACTGGTAGCTTTGCTACTTGTCTGCTTTCAACATCTTCCATCCAAAAAAATAGACTGCAATGTATTTCCCGTATGGAAATACTCCATGGGTAAAATGAGAAAAACGAGCTGAGAAACGAGACCAAAATTCCAAAGCAACTACCTGTTAAGCTGTGTCTTTGTAACTATATGCCTTCCTCTGCTTCATTTTACTAGCCATTATTGTACTTTTACCTCTCAAGAGAAATTATCCACCCCGAGTTCTGTTACTTTAACTGTTGCATCTGTCCCAATTCTAAACCCCAATTTTGATATTCTTTCCAAATAATCAAAGTTCAGTGGATTTTCATGTTGAGACGCTTCACAAGAAACACCACAAATGGTACCAATTTAGGCTACAATTTCCTGACAGGGTCAGTGCATGTAAATTGTGTGTCAGGTTTGCTTAAATACCAAATTCATCCACAGTTGTGCATTGCTTGAATTTGCATCATCGAGGCAGTTTGATATAAGGTGGCTTTTCGATGGCAGAGGAGGCTATTCAAGGGCAAATGACAGTAATTTGTTCCGAATGGCGCTGAAGTCCGCATGTTGTGGGTACATATCACAGCCTCAGCATTAGACTTAGAGAGGTGTTGGATTCACTACTGTCCCTGCTGGGCTGACATCTAAAATGTTTCTCTGTCCTGCTGTTTGCTAATAAAATCCTTAAGTACTTGAGTATTTTTCAGAAGGAAGATGAGAATACTAAATACCCTTAAACTTGGCAAGTTCCCATGCTAACAACGAAGTTCTGACTCTTCCTTCAGTTGATATTTAGCTATTAATGCAAAGTCTACCAGCTTCTACAAGTCCATTTCAGAATACTAACACTACAGTACACTGATGAGAATCTGATATTCTGGCAGATACAAAATACGCATTTCAAGCCTCCTCGAGATTAGGTAGGGAGCTAAATCCTAAATTTGGACCTGTTTTTTTCTAACTCCTTAATGGCTCTGAAAATTGGATTAATCGATAAGAAGCTTCTTAGGTCTTTTCCAAGAGAGTACAATATCTGGCTTAGACCCAGCTCAGGGGGAATGGTCAGCACTCTGAATCTTTGGTGGAAATGGGTACCTTTCTTCAGCCCAGAATTAAGTATCAACATGTCTAGGACAGGATGGATTTTGCCTTCCATTTCTATCCTGCGAATGCAAGTGGCTACCTATAGACTGGTTTCTGTAGCAGTCATTTTTATGCATCTTGCAATCTCTGTGGATACCACAGGAAAAACTTGGTACCTATTTCAGGACTGTGATTTCCTCTAGGGATCAGGGAACTAATGAATATATGTTCCCTGCAATTTAGTCTATGTTTTAGTAATACCCAAAAAAGTCTATATTTCATTTCTCTGTATTTTTCAAATTATATTTTGCTTGCCAGATTTTCCTCTTGTCTGTTCATCGCCTTCTAATATCCATTTTGTGAAACTGTAAAGTACAAAACTAGAAATATTTCTTGTAGACATTTAGTAGGGCTGAGCAAATACTTCACAAAAGTGAATAATTTATTTAATAGCTTTTAATCTCTGTGCTCACAATTGTGAATATACTACTTTCCTCAAAATATAGTTTTTATTCATTTTTTCCGGCTAAGATATAGCTATACAATGTAGTATAAGATGTAACTGAAGTATATTTACATTGATTTATCTGCTTGACATTACTCTGACTATGCAGAGCTAAATTAAAAAAGAGTGTATTAGGAAAAGTAATCTGGAAACAAATCAGTGGTTGGAGATAGGAAATGCTTTGTGACTTTGTGATATTAAAAAAATAATGACTGGGCAGGTAGAAGGAAAATATCAAGAATTGGAAACAAACATTAATTTTAGTGAACATCTGCTTAAGGACTGACTAGCCAGCTTGCAGACATTTGAGTTGGCAGGGCAAAAAACAGTAGTGTGAAAAGAGCTCTCCTAATGGTATAGAGGTTGCATGGTGATGTGGGACTCATGTAAACACAGGGAAAACAAATGTCCTGGAGCAACCTCTAAGATCTGCCTCTTGCAAGAGCCAGGTAACACGGAAGATGTAGCTCAGGTACTGCTGGACAATACTGTGTATCTTGGCATATAGAGGGAAGGTAAAAAGTACTATTAGAAGACTGATATGCACTCAGAGGGGATTGCAAAAAGAAGTCTCTGTTAGCACAACAGTATAGCAAGGATACGGTTCCTCACAAATTATGAATTTCAGCTGGATTGCAGATTGTAAATTTTCCTGGAGAGGGAAACTTGAAAGAGATCACAAGTGCAGCTTGTCTCTGAGCCATGACAGAAGTTATGGTTAGAACTACAAATAAATCAGAATTTACCCTTGAATATTATTTAGATGACAAAGGTGATGAACGAATAGGAGCATGAAGGTGCATCCTCATCTCAGAATTTCATATTGATGGTTTCTAAGTCTCGGAATGTTTTTCTCTAATATGAACAGACAGAGTGTCTGTGCATCCTGCCTGTGTATCACAGACAAATGCAACTGAGAGGCAAAAGACAGTGGGTTTTTAAGCCCTATAGGTTGTATTATTTGTTAAAAGCAATAGGAATTTGAATTATTTTCTAACTAATAAGAGCATACTGACTGCATTAGGAGAATGTATAGGCCTTGGGAGCTAGAGGAAGAATATACAGATTGTAAGGACAGCATAATGAATGAAAAGTCATAACATATTGAGACTCATTATATATAGATGAGAGTTCAATATAGCTAAGAATACCTATGGATTTTTAACCTTTCTTTGAAATACAGAAATGGTGCTTAGATGTGAAATTCATTATGCTCTCCAGTGAGACACCGCTGTTCATTTTTAAACTGATTAATTTAGGTTACTATTGATGAAAGACTTCACAGGACTAAATATAGAGATATCATGGGCAACTATACTGTTTTATAAGCAGGTATCACCTGCCTAACTAGGCATTTATAGGCAGCCATTTTGTCAAGCTTTTCTATAGACAAAATAACAATTAAGTGGAAAATGTAAAAATAAAATTAATTGTGTTATTCCATACATGGAAAATGTTTTTTAGTCTTTGTAACAAAATGCGCTTTATTAGAAGCACAGATACAATTGAAGAACCATAATCTTGAAGAACCAATGGATAAAAGCAGCAGGCTGTTCTTCAGTATATGAAAAAATACAAAGAAAACAGTACCTATGATTTAATCTAATAAATTGTTTCCTGTAAACTATAAAAGGCAAAAATAGGTAATGATCAGCTGGGAAGGCCTTCAGGAAAATTATCTGGATTTGCACAGACTGAGACCATCATTGGGAGTTTCAGCAGAGTTTGGAAATTACAAGGAATGGAACAGGTTTAATCCTAGAGATTGGGCGTGGAGTTTGGATCCTCCAGTGAAAACTGCTATGCTGTGGCTATTTTGTGCCTCTTGTGTGAATAAATTGAGAAAAATTTATTTTTCTGGTATCACCTGGTACCTGGTATCATCACAAAGACTGAAAGTCACCGCAAACTTAAAGCATGAAGAGAACACGTAATGTTAAGACGTTCTCTGGTACCAAGCGTAAAGCAAAGTGGATGCACCTCCACTAAGAAGAGACCAAGTGCACTTCTCATGTTTGCGTGTTACATGCTCTTAAGTTTGCTGATTAATGAAGAACTGGTCCTCTTCTGTAGTAAGATTCACTCAGGTGTAACTCTCAAAGGATTAATGTGCATGTCTAATGGACACTTTTGCCAACGTAACTGACTTGTTATGGCTAATAATATATGTAGTTCTGTAGCGCTATTATCTTTGTTAACTGCGTTTACTGAATGATACTGAACCCCCACAAAATGAGTCCTGAGAGAGCTTTTCTAAATCAAAAGAGACAGAAATAATGGCTTATTGGCCATTCCAGCAGGAACTTTTAAAATGCTAAAGTAAGATTTTTTTGCAGTTTTCTGTATGTTCTTTCTAGTGAAGTGATATTTGCAAAATATAATACATTAAAAATTTTAATTTATAATTGGTTTACTGTACAGACAATATTTAAGAATAACAGATGTGTTTATAATACAAAACTCAGAAGTAACTTCAGTGTTTAGAAAAATGATAAAAAATTAACTCTGTAAAATCATTACTTCATTTACACTATGTCTCTTGGAGCATCCAACCAGATGTCTTGAATTAATTTGAGTAGACAGGGGTGATAAACTTTCCAAGCTCTGCTGACCTTGTAGTAGCTATCACAAATTGCTGTACCTGAAGATCTTATCCCTTTGCTTTTATGGATAATTTTATCTTTGGCTAAAGGTCAAAATTAGTCCGTTCAATAAGCAATTTAAAATTAAAAACTATAATAATGGTTCAGTAAAGTTCTGTCATTCTGCTGCATAAAGTGATTAAATATACGTAATTATATGATTAAATTTTCCACTTACTGGTCTCCATGTGTTAAAGGAATATGAAAATACCCTACACCACTGTCAGAATAGTGTATATAAGTACATTTTTTAACATAGATTTACTGATCCTTGTAAGTTTTGGGCTGTGTTTGTTTTTAAACAGATTATTTTTCATGGGACTTACATCAGAAGTCTTAATTGTGACATAATGCAATACTTGTTCTGAAGCAATAGAATATTTTTTTTAAAATAGAGGTGTTCAGCTTTTCATGCACATTGAACTCGGGCTTCTGAGTACTTCCAATAGAATAATTTACTTACAGGGTTTACTTATGTTATACTGGTTTATATCATGTAATTGTCTAAACGCTACTGTAAGGATATAACAGTATCAACTCAAATTATACTTTTAAAGATAAATTGACTCATAATGAACTACACTAGGAAAACTAAAATAAAATTTTAAAAAATCAAATTTTGTGCAGTAAGGAGAATTTTTTATTATAAACAAGGAACTGTATCTTATTGCTAGTAACAGTCATTGTATAAATCTTGAAAGTAAAACTTAATTTCTGAATGGATAGAATGGAAAAAATCTGCCAGATTTGCTCCTGTATACCTTTTTGCTCAGGGAAAAGTCAGGAACAGGAATCAGAAATTACATTTAAAAATTAATCTAATCAAATTTGGTTTAAACCTATCCAGATTTGTGAGAGCATTGTGTAAAGATTTTACTTTAGTTTGAACTCACATTAATTTCATGTTCAAACACATATAGGTTTTATATTAGCCCAAGTTTTCCAGGGAAAGCTTAGTCGTTACTGTGAGGGTCTGTGTGCAGGCAGCGACCCATGTGTTGAGAATCAAACAAAGCAACTCACTTGTAAAGCACTTGGAGGGGTAAAATCAGGAAGACTTTAGCTTGACTGCACTTTAACACATTCTGCCTTGTTGAGATTGCTGAATGAACTGAATTTATTCCTTATTTAATATGTGATGTAATTTCCTGGGAAAGTAAACCTGGAATACAAAACTCCATGAACCTGGACAATAAAAATTATTTATATAAGATTATATCACTAGAAACTAAGGTGAACTAAGAAAACAATTTCAGGGGCAGGAGGGTAGGGAGAGAGGAAAGAAAGGTTGAGCTGTTTTACTAAAAAATAGTGATCAAGGATTGCAAATAATCATTAATGTTTTAAAAGATCAGCTGAACAGTTTCCTAAAGACAGAGATTTAGAGACAGTGAGTGTCTCCAGAGAGCCCTTATTTACAACTGTTTTTTTTTAAAAAATCAATAAATGTGAGAAAAAAATAATTCTGAGTTCACCTTTGTATGCTTCATTTTGTGAAAAGTTATTTGCCAATCTTCCACCCAAGAAAAGGAGCTACAACTCCTGCTGTATATATAAGATTGCTTCAAGCCCAAAGTGCCTGAATCTCCAGGTTTTCTCTTTGGAATCCATTTAATCAATTGCTCCAATGCAGCATACTAGTGCATGCTGGTACATGTTTAAAGGTAAAATATAAGCTTCGGTACAAGTTGACGAGGTGACAGTGGCTCAGCCTCAAAAAAAATCCTTGAGTTTCAGCTTGCTGTGCGTTTTTGCTTGGCCTAAATTCCCTAATCTGCTCTAACCTACGATGCTACGGAGAAGTACTACAGTGTACTTACTAGGAGGACTGAGGATGCTGTATTTGAGGCACCTGCAGCCTTCTCTAGCCCAAAGACTTCAGGAGAAAAACTTGGTGCTCCCTATAGTAGGACAGAACAGGAACAACAGGGACAGCAATATGTAAAAGGAACCTTTGTAACACTGACAATACACACAGTAAAAGCATTCAAAAGCATGATATGGATTAAAAGAAAGTATTGAATGTACGAAGCTGGGGCAAAGAAAGAAATCTATCAGGCCTAAACAATGACTCCTGCCAACTTTTTTCTTGGGTTCATATATTGACTTCTATTCAGGTTTCTTTACTGTGCCCTTTACTGCTGGCTGAGCGCTTGGCGTAAGCCCTGCCAGTACATTCAAATCTGTGAGGGAGCAACACTGAACCTCTGTCAGAAATCCTGCTTCTTCAGTGCCCTAGGGCAGGTCATGAGCGAGTCTGATAGCTGCCCAAGCAGTGCCGGCACAGATTAATGATTACCTTCTCCAGTTTCCGGCCATTCTAACACAGCCCTGGGCGGCTCCTGGATGCCATCCAGTCAGCAGTTTTCCAGTCCAGGAAGCTGTGGCTAGCTGTGAAGAAGCACGAATCACAGCTATCTCTCCTTGGCCTGTGCAATAACAGCCCATGGTCAAAAGGCAGTCAAAGATAAAAGAAATCCAGGGATTTGGCAATGCTGTTTACACTGGTGTCTTAAATCTCTGCTGTTCGTAAGGTTCGTAAGGTTCGTAACTTGGCTAAAGTTGCTGTTCATATTTGGGATCATAGCATGGTATTTTATTGTTATTAATGAGCCATGATTATGCTGTGTAGACATCTACTGTACCAAAAAATTTAAACGCATATTGCAGTGTCTGTTAATTAATACTATTCCAGCTACTAATTTAGTGGCTGTTTCTTTGAAATAATCTGCCCAGATTCTTAACTGATGATGCATAACACATCTAACCCATTTGTTATGATTGATGACATCAGGGGCTTCTTAATAGAAACAAATTTAAACTATTAGATTTGAACCCTGCCCTTCCACTTGCATTTTTTTGGAGGTTCTTTAAACTCAAGGCTTCAGTGGGGAAAGAAAAAAACCCTCCCAAAGTAATATGAGGATGGATGCAACCTGTACAGTTCTCCACACTCTTTTCTTTTAATCTTCTTTATCAGTATGCTGCCAGAATATATTTAATATCATGTAAAATCTGATCTAAGAGAATTAGATTAGTTCCATATTCAGTGAATGACTTCAGTGTATTGGAATAGTGAAGTCTTTATCTTGTAGAATTAAGTTGCTGGCCCAGCATACCATTAGCTTCAGATTATTAATGCAAATCTAAGTACATTAGCACAATATTTAATATAATGGGGCCTACCCTTCTTCAAACATTCTGGGACCTTGATGAAGAAAGCTATCAAAAAAAAAAAAAAAAGAGCCTGGTAGTCACTGGTAATGGCATATATTTAAGTTTACGTGCTCCTACACGGTAAATCAGTTTGTTACTTATCGACTGCTGGATTGGGCAAAGTTGACTTTAGAGAGAAGCAGGGTGGGGGTCATTTGTCCCAATAATTCCTGGCATACATCAGGATGGTAAACAGATGGCTTTGTTGACCCATGCTAATGGGGATGTACATATGGTTTCCTATACGCTCACATAGTCAGGGGAAAGTCCATAGGTACAAGGATTTTGTTGGGAAGAGGCTTAAGCTCCTCATCCATTTGTATTTGCTGCTCCTGCTGAGGGACGTTCACATTCCCGCTGCAATGCTGTGGCTCATCTGAAGAAGTGGGAGGAGGGCAGCACTGCACAGAGCGTTTCAGTAATGTCAACACCATGACAGGGCAACAGAGGGTGGGAATTAAAGGAAGGTGGGTGGTTTAAGATATACAGTCTTCTATATAAGTTTTCACCTTAATCCTTACTATTTTCTTGCCTACTTAATAGGATAGCTTTGGGTGTGGGGAAGAAATCTTCAGAAGTGACATAAACTGTAGTTTTGACCTGTGCCAAGTATACAGCAATATACCATAACTTTGGCAGGGGTGATTCCTAAATCTGAAAATTACTAGAGCGCTAAAACAACAAAATAAAAGATGAAAAGGTTTACAGCTGCTGTATATCAGATTCAAAGTGTATATTTGAAACATGCCAGTAAGAAATATGAAAACATCAGTTGCACAAAACTGAGTTACCAGATCAATGCAGCCGAAAACTGAGAACCAAAAGTGACAGACGTATAAACATGTATACTTGTGGCCAAAGCAATAATTTCTAGGATAGAGAAACAGAATATAAAAGAGTCATATGATATATCAAGAATCTACCATCTCCAGAAGCATATTCTTCCTATATGCCTGTTTATCTGAGATGCTAGTTGAGAGTAAAATCAGAGATTATAGTGGTTGATTGGATAGAATCGGAACAGGGGCTAGCAATCACATATGCCAGAAATACAAGAGCTGAGATATTTGTACATGCACATTTTTTGGACATTCAGGGCACATCTAATACCAAATAAAATTAGCTCCAAGGTCATGCATCAGTCTGGAGGTGAAGATGTGGTTTTCATGAATACAAGGTCACAATATTTTAAGTAAATCACCTACCACCAAATGTAGTTTGTCGGTACCCAGTAATATGTAACGCACAGCTCCACTGAATGCTTGTCTAATCTTGCTGTCAATTAAAACTTACCCAATAATACAACTGCTTATAAACTGACCTGCACTAACAGAAGAAGTGAAATAGTATAAAGCACTTAGTTTGCTCTGACTGTTGCAAGTAACGCTGAACAGCTTAGATTTGATCCATGCATATCTTGTAAACAACGTTATTTTGGCTACTTATTCAGATTGGGGAATAGACTCATTCCATATCAATGTTCAATTTGCTGTTATTTTTCCTCAATCCTATGTCCAGAGACAGTTGTCTGTACTGTGCCGTGGCTCTATGTGATGACGTTTGAACAAAGTTTTCTCAGCCAAACATACACACAGCCAGGACCCAAAAGTGAAAAGATGATGGAAAAAGGCAGCAGCAGCCTCACACTGACCCCAACACTGACAAGTTTGATCCTGAAGATCAATGCTAAGAAAAAGAACTACACAGTATACAGACACATCTCCAAACATCATTCCATGTAATTCTTGAAATGAAGGACTGAACAGCAGATCTCCAGAGAAACATTTGTGTCCTGTCTTGCTTCAGGAGGCAGGGCACACGGGCAGCAGAGCCTCTGATGGAAGGAGCAGCATGGTATCCTATATTAGCACCGGAGGCCTGTTGTGTCACTTCAAGCAACTGACATTCAAAAAGAAGTAAAAAATACGATGAATATTGCATTATTAGCAACTGAAAATTCCCCTAAGACTCTGTGGTAATACTGCAGTCATTTAAATATCAGCTGCCTACCAGATGTAGTAGCTGGAATATGCTCTGTTAGAAGAGGCCTCGTAAGCTCTGGGGTGACGTTGTGAACTCTCTTCTGCGTGACACTGTAAGACCAAGTAAACGCAGAAAGTTTGGTCAAAATCTGTGAGGAACCCAAGAGAACAATTTTTGTACACAAAGATGCCTTGGGCTCCAAAGTCAGTTTTGATGACACATTTTGGAGAGCAGTCCTATAATCACAGTTCGACAGATACAGCCAGAACACACTCTGAAGAGGACATAAGCTCTCTGCTAATCAGTTACTTGCAGGAGGATTCAGTAGCACATGGGAAAAGAGGAGATAAAAGATACTCCAATGGTAATTGTTGTTCTTTGAGATGTTATGTTTAGAATGGATTCCACAATCTGCTCCCTAGTTCATTAAGATGTGGACGGTAAGGGAAACCTGGAAGATTTTGGCTTTCCAGGCTTTTATGTCTTTACACAGAAGCAGAAACTGGCACAGGGTACTATTGTGTGCCAAAGTTGCTGTTCTGGGGTCTCCAAGTGTGCTCAGATGAGGGACAGAGGTCCCGTATAGTCAAAATCACGTTGGCAGGAAGATCTTCAACCACCATAGCTTTTCTAACATTAATGATGATAAAAAGTGTGGAGCATAAAGCAACATATTCTCAAGAGGGAAATGGGATGCTAGAAATCATCTGCAATAGCTAAGGCAAACACAGCACTTATTCATTTACCATTAGGAGAAGGCAATGCTGGACCTGCAAACTTCATTCTGTATTTGCCCATTTATTACTGAAGGAATCCAAGTATAGAGAAAAACTGTGAATGGGTTTCAGATTTTGTTTGCTTTGCCAGAGACATCCTGAATAGCAAAGACCTGATGCAGCAAATATCATCTGAAGGGTGGTGCAAGGATATGTTTAATGATGTTTGCATGATAGCTCGATATTAAAATAAGGATAAAAATAGAGAAGAGTAATAGCCACACTTGAAAAAAAATTGTTTTAGCATGCCAAGTGTGTCTAAGCTCATATTTAGTGCCATATTTAGCCCATATAGATGTCTATGAATAAATGAGGCACAACTTTCAGAAAACAATGACAATGTTAAACTGTCCTAGGGAAATGGCTAACTCCATCCTACATTGAATTATTTATATTTTCTTTTTTAAAATTAACTTTAAGTGGAAGGAGATTAAAACCGCAGGTGCAGTATTTCTGTGACCACAAAGGCAGTGTGTCAGTATGCAGTAATTTGTATGTTAAGTCTGATCAAATCTGTGGCTGAGGCCACTCCAGGCAGAGCTAAAATGGAAAGCCACAAGGATGTTTTGCGGACAACAGTAGTCCCAGATTATGCCTGTCTGTTCAAAGCTACACAGGAAAGCTTACAAGTATGAGGTGTATGAAAAAATATCTTTTTGAAAACTCATTCATGCCTCTGATCTTTCAAGATGATAAATGCACTGCTTTCAGTTGCAATAAGGAGATTTGGGAGAAAAGAAGAAAAATTGGAAATGAGGATGATGAACTCACAGGGGAACATTTAACTGAACAGACATCCCCAATATGATTTCTTAAGACAAGTGTTAATTTTTCACTTTATGACTACTTTCTTTCTGGAAAAGTTTATTCCAATTTCATACATATAGAGGCTGGGAAAGTATTACTTGGGAAACTTTTTTTTTAATGGGCAGCAAATTATTGCAGTGTGTTATGCAAAGGTCCTCAAATATAAATGCAAGTGCACAGACACACAACACAGGAGGGCTTACAAAAACAAATTAAGGTACTGTAAAACAATTTAACTTTTCTAGGTAGGCTGGATGTGTAAACTCCCTTATGTTTAGGGTCAGAGTAATGGATTTATTGAGGTTTGGTTCTAGGTTCTCTGACTTTCAAAGTTTTCTGGTTTTGCTCCTTTTGATAGACATCTCAAAACATTAGCATCAGCAGCAGAAAACAGACCAGTAAATCATCTTTACAGAGCAAACACAGAAATACCTGAGGAAATAAACTTAGAGATAAACTCTACTACTCCCACATTTTCCCAGATATTACAGAAATGTGGTTTTGTGCCATTTATAGACAATCTTGTTACTATGCAAGCTACTGGAAATGACTGTAATCATCGTGCCATTGTATAAAGACAGGGAATATTTTTTTCTTTGGTGAATGGAAAGCAACAGTTAGAGGTAAAATTGTTTTTTTCACAGGATGTTATTGAAAAAGCTGAGGAAACAACAAGTCTTAGCCCATGAAAACTAATATTTTAGGTTCAGAAGATGAATGATAAGACAAGGAATCCCAAAGCTCTTCACACAGGAAGAGAGAATATTGCCTACTCGCAAAACATTCTTACTCTATGGATTTCACTGAAAGCTCCTCTTAAATCATTATTAAAATCATCAAAATGCAATACTTCTAGGAAAACAGTGACAACAATCCTGGACATGTTATCAAAATATTGAAAAAAGACAAAGAGCAAAAATGAGTTGGATGCTCTGTTTTATCCTAAGCAACGTGTTTATAGAGAAAATAATTCATTATGTCAAAATGAAATACAGTAATAAATTTAAATATATAAATGCATAAACATATTAGCAAACAAGGGACTCTTGTAAACATTAACTGAAGAAGCGTACCCATATTCTGTCACACTGGAAAGAACCATCTACCTCTTCCAGTCAGGACGTTAAGAAACCGATAAAGCTACGTGCTTGTAATTTGAAAATTGAATCATATCAAATTGTTTCAATAATGGAAAGTGTATGTACCTCAAAACCAAAAGTACCAGCATTAAAGGTGCTTAAACATATTCTGAACAGAAATTTGCATTTCTAAGTATGAAAACCTGTGCAAAAGCATGTAGAGCAAAAAATTACAGGAGATTCCTATGGAAGCGTTAGCTTTAGGTTACTTTTCTTCCTGTTTATCTTGAGAAGGAGATTACTAGTGAGAGGTGGGGAGCAGGCCTTGCCTCTTCCTGCTTATATAGCGGTTGGGTTTTGGGTGGGGTTTTTTTGCGAAGTTTTAACCTGACATTTCAATGTAAGGAAACCACACTAAGAACAGAGGTAAGACTTTTTTCAAATGCCTGTATCTTGCACAAATCCATCAGTGTTTTTAAATGACACTACATTCTGTGATTTTTTTTTTTTTTTCAAATTGCTTTATTCCATTTCTGTTGCAAGGGGAAGTATTCAAGTCTGTGTGGGTAAACGTAAGGCTAAGTGTCATATGATGTCATACATTCTTCTGGGCAGCTGCAGCTAAGTGCATTTCATAATCTAGTTTTAGATCTGAGTATGAAGAGTCATAGTCTCAAAGCTACAAAAGTCACATAAACCCTGACAAATGCATTCACTAATTAAGATGTTGTCAATTTTTGTTTCCTTTTAAGCCTGTTCTCACTGTACTGACCTCTGGCTTGTTAGGGTTCAGCTTTAGCCTATCTTCCTTCTTCTGTGTGTGTATATATATATATTTTAGCTAGATATTATGCAAATTAAGAGATAGCCTGCCATCTGTGTTTAGCTGGCAGGTCTACATCTCCTCGTGTAAAAAGCTTATCAGTATGTAGCAACTTGGAACATCAGTGTGGGTTTCTGCTGGTTGTCATTGTCTGCATTTGTGTCTTTCTCATTTCAATGGGGTAAGTGACAAGGTCTTAAATTTTCTACTATAAATCTTCCTACAATTTCCATGCTGTCAAGGCTTTTTTCCCCCATCTGCTCTCCTCAAAACAGCAACTTTCATTGGGGCAGGAAATCCATGAAGAAAAGCTTGTAGGACTTTTAGGACATGTTAGGAATCCAAACTGAAGAACATAACATTGTGAAAAGGGCTATAACAGTTAATTTTTCTGTGCTTCCGAATAGTCAGTAATTTGGGACTGAATTAGCCCTCTAATTGATACAAACTGCATATATTCTGGTATTAAAGTAGGAATAGTTCTTATTTATAAATAGCATGTTAATATTATTTTTAAGACACCAGTTTGGAAAATCCTCTAGTCACTCCTATGAATTTTAATACATAGTTCCTGTTAATGCAGTTTCCGTAAATAATTTTGACAACAGGTGCTAAAAAGAATAGAATTACTAATTAGTATCAAAACATGTATGAGCAAATCCTGAAATTTATTTAATTGTACAAGTTCTAGCATGGGTAAGTTATTGGTGAATAATATATAAATAGTGAAAAAAAAGGTTATTTACTGTAGGGAATGTATATTTAATTTTGTCCTTAATGAAAAATTTACATTATTTTGAATGCTTTTCTCCCCTGGAATGTGAGTACTTGTATGGAATCTTAATCTCTGTTATGGTGAAAAAGAATCCACACTGTCTATGTAAGTTTTGAATTAATTTTTAACTGAATATGGTAAGAAAGTATGATATAGCTTTATTTTTAGTGATCTTGTTGCAACTGTAATAACTCCATCAAGTGAACTGCACAATTCCAGTATGACCGGTAGCAGATTCCGGTGCTTGTGCTTCTGTGAACATTAATGTAATGAAGCATTTCAATGCACACAAGAATTTAAAAACCATTATTAATCAAATAAAAATAAAAGTTATTAAGATTTGTGATATGGACATGACATATATATGTAACTAGAAAATAATACTATAAAATCCAAATAATTAACTAAAATGCTTCACAAGATTAAAAATTTGCATGTTTCTGTTCCTGCTAAGCAGACTGATATCCAGAAGTATTCCATAGGACCGCATTCTGAAATCCTTCCCCCAAGGGTAACATTGCATTACCATTCCTTATTTCTTCTGGACCTTTTACCCTTCTAGTTACCTAGATATTAATCTTTTGTTCTGACTACCAATTGCTTATTGGTTCCAAAGAACAGAATTAGTCTGGTGCTGCTGCTCCTAAGTTAGACTGTTTTACCACCAGATTTTTCTTTTTCCAAAGGAAGTGCGTAATAGATTGTGCAATCCTTAGACAAGGATCCTTGTAGTATGGATGATGTAACATCAACATTCCAAGAGAGCTAAGAAAACATATTATCTTTGTTTGAAATGCTTACATTATAACTACATAAACGTTCCATAAGCCAACAGATACAAATGATGCCAAATATGCTGCATCTTTCAAAGTTTCCATTACCAAGTGTACATTTTGAACTGGCCAAGTTCAAGTGTGTTTCTTTTTATTTCTGAAAACAGAGAGTGCTGGAAAAGTTGTGTACAGCTTTTTTGAAAGCATACAGCTGCAGATTATAAAATGTTTTATTTATGATTATTTGATTAAGCTAATGCACTGCATATTGTCATCACTTTCAAGCCCTATGGAAAATGTGGACTCTAGCAAGGATTATTTATTGTTTGGAAGGAAATAAGCAGATAGGGTCATTGGGTATTTTATTCACTTGAAAAACAAACTATCTACTATCAAAAGCAATGTACAGTGTACTGCTCACAGGGCTGGCATGACACGTTGGGAGCTCCAGAAACCAATTAGTTTCAACCTCCAGCAGCTCATTTCCCCTCCCACCATTTCAAGAACTCAGAGCCTAATTCCTTCCCCTTTTTCCTCCTGTTGGCTTCCAGGTTGAGCAGGACTACTGCCTGATTGACACTACAAGTCCGTGGCTGCTTTAATGCAACATATATATGGGCAGCTGATGAAAAGGGTGATCGCGCCTTCTCTTCCCAGATTTGCATGGCAGCACAGTGAGTCTGACTGAGCCAACTGACAACTAATCTTTTTTTTTTTTTTTTCTAGATTAGTTTTCAGCCAGATTAGTCCATGATCTGATTCACTGCCTGGCTGTGCAAATGCTAGCAGGGTTGGCCACGAGTAGAGGGAGCAATGGGAATCACACCTCCAGTGAGGGGCTGCACTTAAATCAGATAAAAGTGACTGTACAGCTGCAGCTGAATTATAGCACCTTGTCTTGACAAAGAAAAGGAAGAAGGGAGGATGAGACGTTCTGCTGTTAACTGACCATGAAGCTACCCCATATTTTCACCTAACACATGGGAAGTGCACAATGAACTCAACTTCCTACTGCCCTGGGTAGAACTGTAACACACTTTCTGTCCTGTTTCTGGTGTGATAGCAACTGAATCCATTTGTGTCATAGCTTTTTTTCCTTTTGCACAAATGTGTGAATTTCAATTAATGACTTCTGTTAAATGAAGGAGGTAGAACAATAATCAATCAGAATAGCAGGATTACAATGACAGAAATGCTCACATTCAGAAAGAGGCAGAAAGCAATTCTAATATTGAGATGTACATATATAAAGGGGTAGAAAATGGAGATAGCATAGCATATCTATAAATAACTTCAAAGTGAGTATGCAGTATATGGATCAGATGAAAATGTTTTTACTCATGCAGAGCTTCTAACACATCCTCTAGGCAGAACAAGTACTCAGCTAACAGACACTTGGGATTTCAGGTCAGGATTTCTAGTAAACTATAGGTGATGGATTTCTTATAATCTGGCTGTCTATGAACTATTTAAATGCACAAAAAAGCATCAAAAGGAATACAGAAATCAGAAGGGATGGTGGTGAAGAACAACAAACTGAGGAAGAAAAGTACACAATCAGGCATGGGCAAAAGAGCGTTAAGGTAATCAAGCGGGGAATAGTCCCAAAGTAAATTCATTATCATCTTGTTGTGCATTAATCTCTGTTGTAAATTACTAATGTAAGTTAGAGAGCATAATGCCACTACTAAAAGCTAAAAGAACAAACAGAGCACATTAAAAATACCACTGTGTCAGCCATTGAGACAAAGATATTAACAAAGTTTGTCAATGTATTTTTTTAAATTAATGTCTTACTCCATTCTCCAAGCATTTATGTTTTAAATCCACCACATGATTGTTTCATCTCTTTCTATTATCCAGTAATTATTTCAAAAGGCCTTATAAATATTCAGAGCATTTAAAAAATGCTAGAGTAAATTATATTTTTAAAGTAAATAACATATAAATATGACTTTTGTAATGCGGGTGTTTTAATGTAATTATAAGTTATTGATTTCATAGCATATAGCATATATCCAACATGATTTGCAGGAGCACTGAGTTTTTGTCATTCCTTTGTCTTTTGTAAGGTACAGGCACTTGTGAACACAGCGCATGTAACTTGATAGAGCACTCCAGTAGAGGTATGCAGAAGTGAGACACCAATAAGCCTCCTGGTTTTGTTCCTTTTTCAGCCAAGGCCCAACCCTGGTGCTCTTGTTCACCCTGTGATCCAATATGTCTTTGCAGAACTCCTGCTGTTGCCCAAGATAAGTACTAGGCTGACATTTTTAACCCCTCTACAAATGGAGACAACATTCGCAAGACTGGTAAATAACTGAATAACACAACAAAAAAAGGGAAGTAATGCTATTAATATTTAGAAAAGTTGCAAATCATGGCTGTGGCACACAAACTTCCAGTTTTCCCATAACCTGACCACCCAGAGATGAGAGGCAAAATCTGAAGTGGTAGCGGAATCCTGTTATTTATGAGAGACTATTTACTGCTTGTGCAGAGTTTATGTCTATTAACTCTACAATTTCAGTTCAACTTCCTTAAAAGCTTGAGTCCATCTTTTATTATGATGCTGCAGTAGCAAGAACAGGGCAGAAAACACACTCTGAATTCCAACATTACTGAAATGAGAATTTTGTCAATAAATAATATATCAAAACCTGGAAGACTGGATGAAAGAGAAAACTTGAAAACATGCTGTGCAGAGTTTAAAGTACCATGAGCTTGTACTTGGAACACAATTATTATCATTTTTTTATGATTCTGTGATGGGAGGCTGTAGAGGGTGCAGCCATTCACTGCATCACCCAGCAGTGGGTCCTCACTTGCCAAACAGTCCAACGTGAAATTACTTCCTGCTTTTTTAAGGAAGAGTAAATTTGACTTACTCTGTCTTCATATCAAAATAATTTCAAGTCACGGTAATGTGCTGTAATGGTTTAATTCAAGACAGATTTAAACTATCACTATAAGGACAGAAGATGTCTGGGCAGATACAAATAAGTATATCTCTGCTGGCATCATTATGACTGTGTCAACCCTTCCTGATATTCTGTGGATGAGCTGCTTTTCCCCCTAGCTGAGCTAAAATCTGTTGAAGGAAATGTCAAATCTTGAAGAGGTAGCTGAGAATACAGTTCAATACTGCATTGTCTTCACGAAGCCATGACCCAGCATTGTAAAGACACATATTTATTCAATTCCTCTACAGAGTTCACAATATTACTAAGTAAATAAGAGTACCATAACATTAAGACTATGGTGAGGTTTCTTGCTATGGTAAAGTCTCCTAGAAAGTATAAGACCAATGAGGAAACACAACACTTCTGCCAATTCAGTACTTGAAATAAGCATCAAGAGTATACACAGCCCTTACACAGTTTATAATGTTCCAAAATTACAATAACACTCTAATTTACTTAATCATGATAAAAACAGGTCTTGTTATTTACAGTATAAAATTGAAAAACATCCTAAAAGGGAAACTATCAAGTAGGAACTTAAAAACTATATGTATTTGCATGTGATTCAGGAGCTTTCATTTTTTATAAAGATTATTAATTAGGAAAAAAATAATCTTGTTCCGATTTTTGTTTCCTGGAGGCAACAGGAGAAAAACAGCTTCTATCAGCTGACAGCCTGATGTAAGCAGTCATTAAGGTGACCTGGTTAGAAGGTTGTGACACAGCCTGACTGTCATCCCTTCTACAGTGTAATTCCAAAAAAAGTATTTCTGAAGTTTCTTTTTGGCACAGTTACTATAGCCTGAATGCTAGAGAAAAATAAATGAGAATGCTAAAGAATTGTCCTTGTCTCAGTAAGGATGTTTTCTGTCCTCGATACAGACTATGAGCCTGTGAGTGCTGGTCTAGCTTAGCTATGTGTTAGAGCAACATCTTAATCATTTGGGTTCTCAAGAGAGCTGATTAAAGTTTTTTGTAAAAAATTTTTTTCAGGAAGAAATTATATGCTCATCATTATTAAAGTCTGTCAAACAATAAATACTTGCAAAATACTATTTGTAGAAACAAACTGATGCTTCTTGAAATTTCAGTTTAGGATTTAACTACTTCAGCTAGGAATATGTCCTAGTTTGACATATTAAAAAGGGCAAACAAGATACTGTGTATTCTTTGTTTTGAAACAGCTTTTTTGAATGAAATTTTTAGATTAAAGAAGTCATAAAGAGGGTCAAAATCCTTTTGTCTTTATTGATAGAAAGTGCTTTGATTAAACCTAACTGATTTTGGTAGGGAGAAGGATTCATTCCATTAAAATTTTCAGAATGTTTTGCTTTCCATTTTGAACCTGCAATACTGAAGGAGGAGAATTTTCTACTTTATTTAGGTTCCTCTTTATTTAAAATTTACTTTATTTAGGTTCCTTGTTATTTAAAATTTAGCTCATTGTTAAATGTAGTTAAGTTGCAGTTCAAACTAGAATTAATTACTGGCTTTATGAGCTAAATATAATGCATTTGCATTGATACTTTAGACAAGAAGATACCTGAATACATATGAAACCCACTGTTTCTGCAATTTGGGAATGAATCAGTAGGAGGACTGAACAAAGAAAGATAATACAGTCAGTCTTCACATGACAGAACAAATGGAAATTCATCTCTCTACCAGAATGCTGTGCAACACAAATCACAAGAGAGAAAATAAATATGAAAGACCAAAGAAAAGAGAGACAGCACGCTGAGCTACATGTACAACTGAAGGAATGAAAGGGAACAGAGAGCTAAGCTTCACACCAGTACAATGGTGAAAAATAAATTATGCAAAGAATCTGCAGAAAGATTCAAAACATTGGAATATACCAACAGGTTTGACTTCACTACGGAAGAAAAACCTCAGAATTTGTTCATACCACTTAAAGAAGTGTCAAGCGTTCTATAACGTCTCTCATGGCCATCTGCATGACACAGAAATTACTGTATTTTGTAATTTTAAAATTCCCCCAAATCTATGGGAATTACAAGCTGTCTGTGGAAACTTAAAAACATCACTGTTTTATTTTTCTCCCTAGTGAATTTTATGTTCTTTGGAAGGCACTAATCTGATAGCAGTATGCTGTTTATACACTGAGTGTACGGTCACACTCTACCAGTATGCCTAAAATCTCGAGCTGGGGGAATCAATTCTAATGCAAATGAGGGTAGTTCAGTTTCCCTGAATACTGAAGTCCTTGTTGAATCTGCTGAGACTGACAAGATGGTTGCCATCTGTCCAGCTAGGAATGTGGCAAAGATAAGCAACAGCCAAAAAAAGAAAAAAGCCCTATTAGCTTCCTAGCTGTTCTTCTCTTCTCAATGCACTCAGAGTCTAATTAACAGGAGGTGAAATGCTTTGCATTTCAGCCAGCACAGTCATCTTTAGAAGCATGCAATGCTGCCTGCACTTCATTTCATGTATTAGAATGAATATGAGGAATTTTTTTAGGCGAGGTTCCCAAAACGTTCAATATCAGACGTGTTCTGCTGCAAATGAAAGCAGTAAGAGGCTGACCCCATACAGTAATGACATTGAGCCAATAGTCCATGTGAAACTCCTGCCCCAAAACATGCAGTGAGGCATTATTCCTACTTAGGGATTTTGTGACCTTACAAAAAGAAAAAGAAATTCTCAGCTTTATTCAATGCATTGAACTTCAACACTGGCTGTCACAACAGAGTGGGTATCTGTTAGCTGTCACCACATGTTGGATGTAGGTATTCGATCATGTGAATCAGAACTACTGTGAATCTGCCCTGTCACGTGAGGAAGAAGGGCTGGCATCACCAGGAGCCTGCCTTTTGGCAGGGCAATGTTTGGAGGAGTATCTGTGGCTGCAGAGTTGCACTGGCCTCTCTCAGCCTGGAAACTGATGTGGCTGACAGATCACAGCTAAAACTGCTGACTCAGGCATATGGGTCCTGGTGCAGGACTCAAGCTGTGCTACCAGTGCACGGTATTCGTAACTCACTGCAGAAGGTGTGATATGGGAATGAAAGGGGAGAGGCTCCTGCTTAGTCTATGAGATTTCACATAAAAGTCTCAAGAGCAGTAACCTCTATTTTCCTGCAGTTGATTTTTTTCATTCTTTCCCTCCTTTTAAAATTTTTATCTGGGGGGAGGGGTTCCCCTTCAACCTTTTAAATCTTTTTTTCATAGGATTTGTCCACTTCTCTGCTATTTAACTTGCTCACAAATTTCAAAAACAATAGGGATGGTGAGTCAAAAGAGAAGGATGCAATTAACCTCTAGTCATCCTCCTTGCTGTCCAATAAAAATAGAATACAACACAGTTAGAACTCAGAAAACTAAAAAGCTAAAATGTTAGTATTTTGAATTTAGTTACTTTAGTGATGGGTTTTTTCCTAATAGAAAAAGACGCTGAGATGCAAGAAATCTTGGAAAATATAATGCTCTGCTGAGGCCTGCAAAAATGGATTCAGTGCATTATAGAAAGCTATGGCTTGTTCCCAGAAATAGCCCATTTGCTTTGCTAGGTTTGAAAGAAAATAGTTTTAACTTTCACCAACAGGAAGATAGTTTAGAGAAATTTTTGGCCTGTTTCAGTTTGGCAGTGGCTCAAGTTAGTATTCTAACTGACCTGCAGCCCTTAAAGCAGTAATATGCATTACAAAAAATTGGGTAGACAACGAAAGACCAACACATACTCCTAAGTGAATATAACAGTGCAGGAGCAAACTGGTAAGGAGAGCACGTAAGAAGAGAACCCAGCATGTACTGCTGCTAATACGCCTGAAGGGTAAATTGCAGTAGAGGAATAGCAGGCAAGCTACTGTTGATAGGCATCACTTCACCTCAAGAAGACAGTGTTGAATTAATAAGAATGTCAAACAGAAACACTTTTGCCCATCAAATGCATGAAGAAAGACAACTCGTATCTAGCAAGACCAAACAGAATTACCTCGCCAAAAATGCATTCTGAACAAAAGACAGTAATTATTCTTACTATTGCAGGTAAACAGACAAAAGGAAAGACTATGTGAAGAAAGCAGATAAGATAGCTACATCAAATACTTAGGACTGAAGACTAAAGAAATAAATGCCTGAATAACAAGATTAAAATGACCTGTTCATAACCTTTAACTTTCTAATATGTTTCACTATAAAGCTACATTTCACAGTTTCAATTTGATTTTTAGTTGCAAGCATTTTGTCTCTTTGAGAATACTGAGTGAAATAAAAAGGAAGATCGCAAAGGACACCCTCCATTTCAACTGCTATTGGATCAAGCTCCTAAGTTTTTTCCTAAGTTTATCATCATGAGTTGAGGAATAAAAATAATGTCTATGCCTGTTCTGTGGAATTGAAGCTACCAAATGTGCTGGGGGGAAAAAAAAAGTTAATTCTCTTCCTGCTATATTGTTTATTAGTTTTGTGATCTTGCAGACTGCTTTAATAGCATCTTTATCAGCATTAACTGCATACTGTACTGTGTGCTCCCAAGAGAGAATCCCGAGGAAAGGCTTTAAAGGGTATTAAACCGTGCTTCCACAGGAATCACGAAAGCCATGGCAAGATGATTTAGATACCTGAAATTACTAGCACAGACTCAAATTATTGGCTAGTTTCATGGCCACCTCTCAGTAGAAAATGTCAGTTCTCAGTTTGTCTTTCTTTGCTATAGGTACAGAAAACACTATGGCCCTTTTTAAGCCTTGTGCTTGGTTTATATTACCAAAATCCTAGTGTGCATGCAACCCTATCATCCCCAATGTTCAGTATGTCCAAGTTGGACGTCGGAATTAGAAATATGACTGTTTGATGGATATATATTTTTCTCACTGTGTGTATTTGCCAAAACTTTTTTCTAGAAGTTTTTTTGCATACTATCCTGTAGGACAAGATATATGGAATTGAAATTCTAATTGTGATACAAGAGTGAAAGAGTTTGTATGGTGGTTATAATTGTGTAGCTGTGCATCAGGGCCGTGCTTGTGTGCACAGTCATCAAATTCCAGCATTGGTGCAGGAACTTCCCAGCCAGTCTCTGCAGAGATGAACCTAGCTAAAGATGAGGGGATTGACTGAACATCTGACTGTCTTCACAGCAAAGCATTTGACTAGTTGTTGCAGGAGGGCTACAGGTGGGCATTTCAGACTGTCCTGGAGGCTCCCAGAAGCAGCCTTTGCTGTGCATAAGGCACTTGATAGACACTGGATGAATGCTTAAAGTTGTTAATTAACACCCTGGATAGAGAATCTGTCAGTCTGAAGGAGTCCCCAAAACAATTTCTGCAGGATTTTCCTGCAGATGCAGGAATGGTAACACAAGACAGTCTTTTGTCTGCAATTAAGATATTAGGTGATGGTTTGTACATAGTTTAAGATGATTGACAGAAACATATCATGCATGGGCTGGAAGCTGGAATGGGCACCTAGGACTCTATTCAGAAGATTACAATAAGTTAGATTTTGTTAACAAATACTCAGCGAGTGTCTGTGCAACACTAGTATATGTGCTGAGATGGACAACTCTTAGCCAGTTTGGTTGTTTTTGGGAAGCTCTTTCATTTCTCAATCTGCTTTAGCGTGCAACTGTGTTCTGATCAGCAGCTGCTTCTAATGGGAGGATTCGCTGTCTAGTGACAAAGCTGAAGAAATTCTACGTCTAGAACTTATAATATTTCTAAAGTATACTTTTTTGTACTGTTTATATCAGAAAAAAGAGGTGGGTTTTTTCTTTTGTTTTAGGAGAAAATTTAAAGTAGATTTTAGGAGCCCTTGACAAAGAACAAATTAAAAAAGAACGTCTATCAAAGCAATTGATTGCCAAGTTTGGGAAAGGAGGTGAAGTGAGATTTTGGAAATAACTAGAAATGTTTTTCTAGTAGTGTTTGTGTTCACACTTCACAGTTGCACTTTCAAATCTGATTTTCATTTCTTATTGTACATTAAAGAAAATTCCTTATTCCTCTCATTGAACCATGAAAAGAAGGATAACTGCTTCTAATTAATCTTCTTTTACTTTTAAATATAATTTTGTTAAGTTTTTAGCAAATATACAATCTTAACTCAAACATCATAGTTATCCTTCCAGAAAATATTTGACAGTACTGATAATTCTGTGCTGCAACTTGCCATATTTTTAAATTATGTGGACCTATTATGAATTATCTATGACAAAGTGATTCCCTTTTCAGGGAGTGGTGGAGGTTTGCTGGTGATGAAAGAATCCCCATTGGTTTTAGTTCATGGTAAGAGGGAAAGTGCTAAATACAGTCCCCAACCTGCTGAAGGATACTTAGTACTAACAGGCTTAAAAGGAAAGGTAGTGCTGTGTAATATCTGTGAGACAAATGGCTTGTTTGACAGAGCGAGAGAGTTTAAATTGCTGTGTCTTACTGGAGGTGTAAAATCACAAGGAGTAGTGCTTACAAATGGATTCCCTGGCATGTGCATATAGTATTTAGAAAGGTATTTTCCTTAGAAATCCTTATTCAAAAAGTGTGCGTACAAAGCAAGCTATCTGACTGCTTGGAGCAAAAATAATACCATCACATTATTTTGTTAGAATTATTGTTTATTCACCAAAAGGCATGAAATATTTTTTAATTCCTACAAAGCACTATGTGGATACTCATTATTTATCTATGAATAGTCATTCCATCAGGAGTCGTTTCAGTTTAGAATCTTATATGAAAGACTTTCCACTTCTTTTCTCTCTACATTTTGAAGCAATGTCCTTTCCTTTACTTGATTTTGTAAAAATAGTTGTAGCATTTGGTTTTAGCTCACACAAAAACATCATTACTGGTTAAAATTGAGTTTTTGTTTTCAGTGTATCATAGAAACAACAAACGGTTGAGATAAAAATATGCTGGTTCAAGTATTAAGGTACGTAGAAATAAATGTGATTTGCAAAAGAGTACTAGAAGTCTCTTTGCTAGCATCAACGTACAATCGATTTTAGTACTGTCCAGCAGTAAAGGAGAGATGAGATCAGGTATTCCTCCCATTCTTACCTAGATGGGTTTATAGATAGTATAATTTGACTAACTGAGTTTAGAGAGAGCTGGAACTTTTTAGCATCCCCAAGAATGAACATTGCAAACTGAAACTTTTTTTAGTACTTGTTTATATCAGAATAATTGCATAAATCATATTTCAGAAGTGTCTCATATTTTTAATGTCAGAAGGTACCACAGGAATGAGCTACAGATATTGCACAAAGAAGAAACAGCATTTGGCAGGATGACTTACAGACCAAACTCTAGATATCCTGGGACTTGAACATAAAATTGGGTTTTAGAAACTGAAGATCTACAGTTTGCATTGTTTGTGCAGCTGCTAATGGCACTGAATCATAAGTTCATTAGAACTTTGTGATGTATTTTCTGATATATGGTAGATTGAAAAAAAAGCGAAAGATCATAAATAAAACTACTTTCAACAACCTAGCATGAATGGTCAGTGAAAGATCTTGAATAACGTGATTTCCCTTCACAGCTTGTGAATAATTTGCACCGCAGTGAGTTTCAAGTGACAGGACAATACCATTCTTATAAAAATATAGGGACAGAGCAGCGACTCTTGATATACAGTCATTCTTTGAAGAAGTAGACTAGTTTTATTAGTTGCAATGGAGGTATTCTTATTTTGGTTATCCTGGTGCTGCAGAGTGTGCTGCTGTGGCCACAGTGAATCCCACAACTTGGTGCTTCACTCTTTCTTCCCACATAGACACCACAGATTTGTGCTTTGTAAAAAGAGGGAATATCTGGCTGTTAGAGTAAAGCAGACTGCCAGCCCAACCATTCTCTGTCTCTTTATTGGCATAAAACTGTATTGTCATAGATGGAAATGTCCTTATGGGCCACAACACACTATGGATTCAGGGAACAAAGAGACAGGCACAGGGCAGAGGGCACACAGGAATGACATGTAGCATGTTCCCATTTAAATAAATACTGTGCTTTAAGTATTGCAAGCAAATGCTGTGAAACTTTTTCACTAGGTTTTTCCTGAATCACAGAAACCTTGTTCAGACTTACAGGCAGAATGAAAAAAGAAGTATGCAGGACATAAGACACAGTTTAGGGTCTCTGCAAGAACGTCCTTGATTTCTTTCTGGTTCTCCAAAATCTACAACCTCTGTGTGCCACACAGAAAGATAGCACCACATGGTTAATTGATACAAGTGAAATATCATAAAGGGCTCTTTCATTTGCAAAATCTTCCCTTGATAGAGAAACAAGAGGACTGGCTCCCTGTTTTGATCTGTATTTCTCCAAGTAATTATGCTTATATTGTTTTAGGATTCTGAATTACCTGAAGGTGCCCTCTAAATGTTAATTTCCTTTTACTTGCATGGTAGGATATATTTTGAAACAATATGATCAAAGATATGGGATTTCTTAAGACAAGCTGAAATAGCTTTGAAGTTCATAAACAGGCTTCTGGAAGGTAAAACCTACATGGAAATTATTGAGTCAGATTAAGATGCAGAATTTGAGATGGCTCTAATTATTTCTGGTAGGAGGATGACAAATACAAGGGCAGAGATGAGTAAGAGTTCAGGGATCTATATTCTGCATGGCTTCTGGAATTTATTGCAATGGAATAAAGCCAAATTTTTAAGCAGTATCTACTTCAGAATTCAAGTGCCATTTTTTTGCCACTCAAAGGTGAGTACCTTCAGGGAACTTTATCTTGAGTCTGATGTTTAGGGGTACTAAGTATTCCTTCACTTCATCTTGGGAAAATCAGTTACACACTGTTAAGGAATATGTAGTTTAGGTCTAATATATATATATATTTTTTTTTTTTTTAATTTCACAGGATTTTACTTGCATTTCTCGTGCTAAAACATTTTATGTTATAAATATTTAAAGGATCATTTGGAGGTGACAAAAGTAAGGTAGATAATAACTGTTGAGATTAGACTTTGACTAAATTGTTAGATACATCCTAAGAGAAACACGAGAAAGCCTCTTATTTCAGGTGAACTGCTGGCAACCTCAGGCAGATACAGAATCAGAGACATCTGTTTTAGGCATTTTTGCAGTTCTTCATGCAAGGCAAATCTTATACTAATGAAAGAAAGCCTTTCATCATTGTTTCACCTGCATGCTGTCATCATAATTTAAAAAGGTTTTAATGGGAATTTCTTAATTCCCCTCTATTAAATCCCCACTATTCAACACTAAACAGTAGATCCTTCCTCTTGTCAGGGGGGGTTGTTGAATGGCAACAAATAGTACTACCATACAGAAGAGGTATAAGCTAACTCAAGCTTATGAAATCTCAGTTATTATGAAATTAAAATTTCAAAACTATTGAGGATATATGTGTTGTCATATAAAATCTTACCATCAACTTACTGGTTTTAAAGTTTTAACAGATAATTTTGATTGTTTTTTTATTTCTTCTAAATATTCCATATTTCGGTAGAATTCATTGCACATCATGGAAAACCAATTATGACTGCAGTTAATGGCTTGAAACATTTTAATTTCATTGAGGCTTAGGAGTCAGGAAAAAGTGCACAGAGGAGAAATAGTTTGGGGAAAACAGTTGGAACTGGCAAAGGCAGAAAGGGATTGAGAGTTGGAATTGAGAATCTGAGACGTGATGATTAGTAGTTTTTTTAAGATGTCTTCTGCTTGGGCTTTGTAGCTAAAGGGGCTTGGCCTTCTTCCTGCCAACCCTTTACAATGATGTGTATAGTTCTTGTGCAGTTTACACGGACTGTTGTCATCATCCACCTTGCTGCCCCTGCAGGGCTGAAAGGATTTTGCTGCTAGTTTACAATTTGCTGAAGTCTCTGTAAAAACCTAAGCATTATCATTAAACATCCTAGATGGTTATGAAGTACACACACTAAATGAGTCACAGAGATAGAAATATTTAGAGTCTGTTTACGAAAGGGTTTTGCAAATTTTAAAACTAGATTTTTTTTCAGTACAGATTTGGAACACAGTCATGAAGTTTGGGCTCTTCTAGCTTCCCAGACAACAAAGTTGTCTTATCATAGCAACTACAAGGTTGTGCTAATGTTGGTTCACAACAAAACCTATTAATATTTTAATCCAAATTACATCCCATGTTGGAAAGTGAAAACCACCTTTACTGCATCGTGTGACAGTAGTTTAAGAAGACCTACACACCCTCTGCCAACAAATAAGAAACAGCCTTACTTCTGAACAGGAACGTTATTAAAACTAAGATAGCAACTCAATTGCTGCTTTACCATCCAAAATCCCACATGGTTTCCTCTAGCAGCAACACATCATGCACTACTACCCAAGTAATGCCTCTCCAGATTAATACAGGGAGCTATTCACAGTGTTGAAGAATGCTTTAGGCCACAGAAGAAAGAAATCATTCAAAGCTCCCTCTGCACAGGTAAAGGGAAAGAAACCGGAGAAGGGCTAGGAGAATTGTAAGTTGGTGCTGCATTTCTATTTCTCAGCGGGCACTGTTACATCTTCCAGTTTGCAAGCGAAGTCTAAATAGCAAAACACATTGGAAAAGAGGTAGCTAGAGACAATGGATTTGCTGCACTGGGCAAGCTGCAGCCTTTTTTGTTGTAATTGCAGTCACAGAACCGTTCTGGTTTCCCTTTCTACTGAGATTTGTTTTGGTCATTCCACAGCACTCTATCGTAAAACCTCTGGTTGGTTGGAAGTGCACCGGTGCCAAGATTTGATAACTTACTTTAAAACTCTGGCTTATTTGGCTGTGTACTAGCAGCAGGATTTGATAACTCATTTCAAAGTAGCATGAAATAGTACCATCTGGCCATTAGCATTTCCAAGGCAAGTATTGTGCATTAAGCCCGGGAAAGGCTGCAGGTCACCAATGTGTTCTACTTTTGACAAATCTTCATGGGCTGTTTTTCTGAGATTGAGTTTGTACTTTTATTTCCTCCTGTGGAAGCCTACTTATTTTTTATTGATTTCCATTAAAGCAAGAAGAGCACTGATCCAGAAACAGTTCATGAATTGCATTATCCAGTTTAATTAGAGTGAACAGAAAGTTTCTCCACAGACAGAAGAGTCAGCATTCAGTCTAAAATGCAACTTCAGACAGTAATGGCTGAGGCTTGCAATGAACTGAAGTCACAGCCAGTGCCAATTACTCCTTCCACTCATTATGCAGTACATTAAGAATGACGCTATAGCATGTTCTCTATTTTAATATTTAGTAATATATAGTAAATATGTCTGGTTTTCTCAATTCTAAGCCATGTCAGAATCTGTCCAATAATGATTTTGTTTGAATTATTTATGTTTTAAGTCAAATTCTTGTTTCACTTTTTCTATTAGTCTTAAAAATGTTTTGATATCAAGCCAATTAAACATTTGTAGTAACAAAGAGCTGATAAGCTGTAAACGCTGCTGCTGCCTTGCTGCTGGAAAAATTTTATTGACAGGATGTGAAATCTTAAAGTTCACTGATAAACCTGCATAAGGGAGGACATAAAGATACACACCAGCTGAGAAATGTGCCAGGGAAGTTAAGGGAAAAGGAGCATGTAGAAGCTTTCCCAGACCATGTATGCTTAAATTCCATGATTGTAGTATGGCGATATCCAAATGCTTACAAGAGATGAAATGGTATCAGGTGGAGGCAGATGCCATACAAGCAGTTCTCAGATTCTGGCAATAAATACCTTGTCTCTCATTCTCAGTATGGACACACGTCCAGGGAGGACAAGGTTTGATAGAGTCAGACCATTCTGGGAAATGTCATAACTCAGTTTCACCGTGTTGATATTATATTGTCATAACATTCAAAAGAAAAAAAATATTAAGAGATTGAAAATACCCTACAGAACTCATCTTACAGCTTGAAGTGGTGGGAAAACTACTGTATGATTACAGAGTTTGGGGGTATGGCCAAGCCAACACTTAGATCTCAAGAGGTATCCCAAATGTGATACTAACTTTTTTTCACTTCTTTGGCCTGAAGGACAACTTAGCCTCAGCAGATCACACCTAGAGTATTGTGTCACATACTACACTAACTGATGAATTAAAACTAGCATTTACTAACCTTTGGCGTTTTACACAGAGTGCCTACAGAACCCATAAAGCATACTCTGGATTCACTGCCAAAGTCTATGTATTACCTTTGCAAAATGGAACTTTTGTTCCACAGAAAGGAATGAAATATCAAAAAGTCAACATGTACTTTCCACTGGATCTGATTGATAGAAGCCTTGCAGTGGGACACAGAAAGTAGATGCTTCTCAACAGAAGAGAAGATTTCTGACAGTTTGTTCCTCAACAAAGAGGACTAAAACAAACATAGCTGCAGCTTTGGTGCACCTTCTTAGCTAGCTAAAAATACCTCAGTGTTGCCAACACAGATTTACACTGTGGCCACTTTCAGCTTTCGAGTATGATTTTTTAGATTGCTTCTTGCACCTAAGAATTGAGCTGGAAACCTTTCTAGCTGTTAATCATGTTTGATAAACACATCAAAAGTACTGAGAAACAGAGCTACATCATACGCTGTAAGTAAAGACAAAAAAAATATCCAGGATTCTGTGGATTACTACTGACCTGAAAGGTAGCTTATTCCAACGGGCATTACTACAGCATTTTAGAGCTGAAAAATACCAGCAAATATACTTTTTATCCCTATAAGATAATGTCATAGTAGCATCTGAGGCACAATAGAAACATTACCATTCATATTTTCAAATTTTGAGTTGTTTTGTTATGAAAGGTTTACTATGTGTCTGTGTCTACACTTGTGTCTACACTGTGTCTTTCTTACTACTTACTACTGTGTCTACAAGGTGGTTAAAAGTAGGCTTTCAGCTTGCATAAATATATCCAAGCAAAGCATCATTACGCCAAGGCATAGGCAGTGGTTTAGGCAAGGCGACACAGTTCAGTGAGAGCTGACCACCTGCATTATGGGCCCCCACATAGATTGTGCATCCCTCATAAAGTTCTTTTCTGCAGCAGATGCATATGCAACTCCTGTCAGTGTTTGACCCGTCAAATGTGAAGTTACTCCAGCTGCAATCAAAGTACCAGGAGGGCAGGAGAGATCATGGGCATGATAAAAATAGAGTAGCTAGTAAGCTAGTAAGTAGATTGCTTTACATTATTCATTCTTAGATAGTTAGCATGTAATTTTAAAATAATATTGACACAGCTTAAAAGCCTAGACTCAAATCCAGCACAGCGATGTCCTTTGTTTTGCAAATCTGACCAATAGCGACGGTGGGGAAATAACATCCCTCTGTGTGGAGAGAATCCAAGGCTATAAGGGAGGTGGCACAAACAAACCCCTCCACAGCGAGCAACATTTTTCTCATTGAAATGCAAGGTTGGTGCCTCTGTCCTGTTCCAGGACAATATACTGCAGGCAAAACTAGTTGACACATTTGCTGATCTGCTACCTCCAGCATGTGTGGTCCAGCGTGAGGAGAGGAGCTGCCCAGTGAATACGTGACGTGCCAGCACCTTGGCCAAGGAGCATGAAACTGGGCAGGATGTGGGAGAGTGAGTTGGTACTAAATGAATGAGACCTAGCAGGCATATGAGGACAAATCAAAGCAAAATGAAGTAGAATGGATGGGTAAAAAGAAAGTTGATGGATAGTTTTTCTTAGTATGCAGACTGCGAAGAAATTAAAAAATCACAGGAGCATAAGGTATATACTATGTCACATTAGAGGACCATTCTTGTGTCTTCAAGAATTCACAGCAACTCCTCACAGTTTCTTTGTAAAAACCCCATCCTTTTACCTTTTTAAATGCAAGTTGCTTACATGCATAATATACAGGATGTACTTAGTATTCATGTAGGGGTTTTGCTGGTGAGAATTTTTTCATTTACTTTGATAATACTTTCTTAATTTGGAAATAAATTTAGCTTTAAATCTTTTCAAATAGAACAACACAATTCATTTACATGATTGTTCTCCCTATGAATCATATAATATACACTGAGAATCTGCTGTGGGGGAAAACTATTCTCTCTTTTCCTTTGTGCGCTATACTATATCTGTTTCTGCAACAATAATTTAAAACTCCTAAATGTTGCTAATGAAATCCTCTGTTATTACAGTTCTGAGAAAGAGATATTTAAATACATAGTTTCTGAAATGTATGGCCTTGGGAGATGTTAAAAAGGTGGCACTGAAATCTTTGAATTAGGAGAAACAGTATTAAAAAAAGAACATTATGCATGAATTCTGCATGTGGGAACTTTTTCTTTTTTACTAAATGCTCCCAAGATATAATTCTTTTCTTAGACGTGGTGGAATTCTCATAAGCAAAAAGATCTCCAAAATTAACCAGCCTTTTCCATCACAAATATATCCTTGTCTTAGTTATTCAGTTGATATTTCTACTTCTTCTATCACTGGACACCTAGAGGCAGTGTAGATGAAGCAGATATTTAAGCACAGGTAGGTCTGATAGGTCTGCGTTCATGTCTAAGATGCACATACTTAAGCTGAGCGCAGTGCAGTGATGGTTTGAGTGGTTTTGAGGCACCTTATCTGCCTAGTCTGCAACTAGAGCATTGTGGTTACATGCTCAAGATTAATCAATAATCAGAGTTAGCTGAAGAAGGTGTTAACACAAAATCAGACAGGCAGGAGCTCTTGATTTTCATTTGCCTCCTTCTATAGCATGTGGTACAGTCTATTTCTCAGTCACTTGAGCACTTTTACTGGGTAACATTTCTTCAAGTCTAGAGGCAGGACATGTTGATATCACACAATGCCTCTCTTCCTATGCCATGTAACAGTTTTCAAGGACTTGTATGTTTTCAGTAAATATTTAAGTTTGTGAGAAACTAAGTCTCTCTAGGGAGAGAGAGAGATTTTCGTTTGATGGTGTACAGGAAGATGGAAAAAAAGAGCAATTATTCCTGTGGTTTACTCTTGACGATGTCATTAGGTAATTGTCTGAAGTCCAGGGAAAATGATTTTCTTTGCCCTGATGGTCCCATGAATTACAAGAATTAGGTATTCTTGTAGAATTCAGCACATAGTTGAATGGAAATCAAATCTACTGATCGATCTAGCATTGTACATGTGCCTAAACCTAATATTTTTCTCAGCTGTTCCATTTTCTGTATTCCATCATCATTGGTTCCTTAATTTGAAGCATCAAAGGCCGACTCTGCCCCTATATTGTGAGTAGGTAAGTACCTTCTTTCAAAGGAAATGGCATGGACTGGTATTGTGATGGTATTCCCTGAGAAAAAAACCTTCTTTGAGATTTTGTAGTTATGTATAAACAATTTTATAAATTGCTTATATTTATTTTGCTCCAAAATGTTTTCTCAGGGATGTCTGAATGTATTTTCACTTAATGATAGTTCTACTAATAATAGCTTAATAGTAAGTAGACTGTATTTTCCAACAGAAAAACTTGGTACAATGAGACGTACACAGCTGTATGTTGCTTTCTTACATATAGCCTTTTTGCATAACTGTTAAAGAACATACTTTTAAATTCTTTGTTATTTAGCATCTTAAAAATTTAGAAATAAAACCAACACTTTTGACATTACAGTTCAAGTATGCACAGTGTTGTAAGAATCAGTTAGTGTACTTTTCTTACAATAATACAAGTTTTATAAGATAATCTAAGGATACAGAAAAAAAACCTTTATAGTGGAACTATAAGAGTCCCTCTGTCAGATTCCCCCGTGAATTGCAAATATATTGCACCTATAGCAGAACTTGCTATTGCAAATCCCCATGTCATTCCAAAAATTCCAACACCAATTATTAAAAACATCTCTGAAATATTATCTTGAAAAGCCAAAGACCAAAGTTTATGTTCCTGAAGTATGTGGAAGGAAAAGTAGATAGATTAGATTATCTCTAATTGCACTGTGGCTGCAAGGTTGCAGCTGGTAGGCCTGGAAATGAACCTGGAAAAACTCTTTATGTTTTTCCCCTAAAATATCCACCATTTGAAAGCCAATATATAATAATTGATGATTTGATAGGTCTCCCACCTTTACTTTAATTGTTTTATGAGCTGAAATACACCATGTAATAGTCACACATACTCAGGATTGTCTCACGAAACAACCATAACAACTGACTCTCTCATTCTGGATAGAATATTCAAGAATGTCCTCTCTTTACCAGACTTCCCAATCAGTTGTCTAACGCTTCAGGAAAATGTCAGCTGACAAAACAGAGTCTGAGTGAGGAAAATGCCTAACTGAATTTTAAAGTCTGTTCATTGCCAGCGAGAAACCCACAGTATCTCGTTTAACAGTAATGGACACTGGGCCTAGAGGGAGACTAAAGATAAGAACAAACGAACTCATCTGAATCTAGTCAAGGATAAAGATTAAATTTTTTCTTCATTAATTCTAATACAGGCACTCCATATGGCAAGTATAACGGAAAATAAAGGAAAAATAAGATTAGTTTGTGTAAGGTCTTCTAAATATAGAAAGGAGATAAATGCTGTTTTACCTAATTGTTAAAGACACCACTAAAAGATAATGATTAACCAATGCAGCGTGGTGAGAGCAATATAAAGTAGGTTAATCATCTGAAGCTCACACAAGCCATGTTAGCCTCTGGTTAGTCTTTTCCCTAAGGTATAAACAAAATTTGAATTTCAAAAAAGAGCTTAACAGAACACAGTTTTTTCTTTTCTGTTAAGTAAGGATTTGGACCATAAAGAAATCAGCTTTACCTTTTCTAAATTTCTGTGTAATCATCTGATCTGAGCTAGTAGCCTAAAACTGAGTAGTGTGAATATTCTCCATTATCTCCAGAGAAGGCAACGATAAAGCTCCCACCAAGTTCTGAGTCCTTGGTCCAAGAAACTAAGTACTTTGAAATTCTCATGCAGATAGATAATCTCTGCTAAATGAGAAAGCTTTTATGCTATGCTATACGTATATGCTGTCCATTCCATGGGGATATAAATCCATACTTACATCAGTGAAATCAATGTAGCTAATTTATACCATCTGGGCATCTGACACAAAAAAATAGCTACAAAATGATTTCCCAATGTAATATTTGTAGAGATGAAAAGCAAACCTAAGAGGAAAAAAATCCCATAATTCAACCCATGACCATATGTATAGAAAAGCAGCACTTGCTTTCATGATTTTTCTTTTTAATTCTAGATTTTAAAAATGCCAAAACCCAGTCTTTCCTCTCACAATTGTTAATAAAATATATTACTGTAGGACCGAGGAGCTGAAGTTTAATGAGGAATAACAGACTACATTAAATCTAATTGATTCTAGGCAGCCATTAGGGCTATTCATAAAAATAAGAAGTGACCATAAAAATACCGAGTTCTTGCATTATATTTGTAGGATGAGTGAATGTTCTCTCTCAACTGCACCTCCCTGGCACTCTTTACTTTCAAAAATCTAACTTCTGCATTGCTGAGAATATTACATCCTTCATTTGGAAATTAAAAAGAGCCTATTTATTAAAAAAGAAAAAAAAAATATTTTATTTGTTTGTAATGGCTGATTTTGCTTAATTTTCATGGCTTCAAAAATTACTGGTTTTGCAAATTTTATAGTAGTAATGAAGGTACTGAACTCACATGAGCGACTAAGCTTCTTGAGCCAAAATGTCTTGCAATTTCTGTTCCTCAAAATCAGACTCAAGAAAAATGACAAAAAATGTAATCACAATTGAACAAAAATTCCCACTACTATGTTGCTATTGAAACAAAATTGCTAAAAAAAAAAAATCCATATTTTTGTACTTGCCTATTAGACTTGAATTCCCCCATCATAACAGTTAAGTCTGGGTAGTAATTCAGAGGGCTTTCGATCTACTAAGCACTTAACTAGAGTGTCTTCCTAATGAAAGTTACACATAAAGAAGTTACTTAGCTGTTGAAGCTCCTGTATACGGAGAATAAAGGACTGGGCAGATTAACAGTATAAAAGCGATGTTCAAAAGATAATTTTATATCTACTAAAGGCAGTGTTAGAGATTTTCAGAGTTTTTTTGGGGGGGAGGGAGGAGAGAGGAAGGTAGGTTAGTGAAGTTCTAATAGGAAAACACCTAAACATCATGAAGACGAGAACAACGCCTATGGAAATCACTGTTACTTCCTTTAGAGATTTTCTTTTTTTTCTAGGATTTTTACTAGACTCAGATCAGCCAGCCAGCTCCTCAGCACGTGTTTTGCATTCTGCTTTTCTGGAGAGCCGTACCATAACTTTCTCACAGGCATTTATTTCATTTTTTCTTTTTTCTACTTTTTAAAACTGAACTTCTTTAAATGTTATGGGTTACAGTCTTATATATGTTTTGTTTTTAAACTTGTGTTTCGGGGGATAGTGGGGAGACATACAGGTGGCTAGGGAAGTCTGCAAGTTTTTCTTGGAAGATTTGTTAAAATCTTTGTGTTTCATCATAATACCATTTTTCTAAGAAATGTTCTGATTGACTAAACTGACATCTTAGCAAAAATTAAAAAACCCATTTCCGTTGGAGCTTTATGTCTAGTTTAAAAGCACATTCATCTATAAGGCACTCTGGACTTCAAAGCTGGCGAATCAGCCATATATCTATGGCATGCATAACGTTGGAATTCACAATATTCTCTATATTAGATTAATATTTGCCACATTTTCTAGAACAGTGCCAGACCCAGACTGATGATGTTATCTTATTGATTGACCTTGCTTTTTTGTTCTAGCTGCCTTATTCCTTACATTACCTTTAGAAATCAAAAGCAGATGTATTTATAAAGCTTAAAGAAATACACCTCCATAGCTGATTCTTTTCACACCTGTAATTTAGAAAAGATTAATTCTTTTCCCTTTTGTCCTGGTTTGAAGTAAAACCGAACCAATTTTCTGTTCTGTAACTTTACATCCTAGCTAGGCCTCCTCTAACTCTCTGAAATTAACGGCATATTGTGGAGAAAACTGCTCGTTCTCAGAGTGATAAGACCAATGTTTGTGCTCCATGCCAAGGAACGGTATGCAGAGAGGCCCTTGCTTATACTTATTGCTATAACAACCAAGGTCAGCCCATTTCATTATTTGCCCCCTTAGGGGGTCGGAAACGGAAAAAACGTAGCGGGGTCACATCGGTGGGGAGGAGTGGACAGGACAGGTGACCCAAACCTGACCAACTGGGGTATTCCATCCCATCTGCCCCATGCTCAGTATAAAAGCTGAGGGATCAAAGGGTCAGCCCCCTTCCTGCGATGGCCGACGTCCAGAGAGGACTCTGTCTGTTCATCTGCCTTTGATCCCGATCCGTGTGTTCCTGACTCCAGAGCTGGAATCCAGTTCCCATTCATCACTGAGTCCAGTCTGGGACTTCCCCAGTGCCTGCCAGTGACGTGACTGTCATCCTGGGAGCTTGGTACAGTTTTGTATATATTGTATTTATTTCATTATTTTCTTCTTTATTTTTATTTTAATATTAATTCTTCATTAAAGTAGTTTAGTTCATTCTAAACTTCTGAATCTCCTTATCTCTTTCTCTCCTCTCTCCTCTTTTTGGGGGGGGAGAAGAGGGAGGGGGAAGGGACATCTGTCGGTCTGTTTTTGGTAAATTAGGCCGAAACCACGACACCTTTGTAAAAGGAAACGTAATTGTCATATATTCGCAAGAGTCCCAGTTGAGTTCTTCCATCTGATTTTGTGCTTCCTTCAAATTGCACTTTTTTAAAGAAGGAAAGGAAGGTGGGAAATCAAACAAGCTAGTTTGGATTTTATGAATAAACCCCCAAGCCCCAGATTCTCAGCACACAGATGAAAATAAATTGTTTATTCAATACTTCCTAATGTAACACAGGAAGCTTGCATTTCTTTCTAGAAAGGGAACTGATATAAATTTTCTGAGAATTATATGTTAGTTAGATTCATTTATGTAATGTCATTGAAAAGCTTCCCATTGGAAGATGGAAATGCTTGAGTAAATCAAGGTAAAATTATGACAGTTAACCAGAAAGCAGGCATGATTTATTTCCTATTTCTTGTTTAGGTACTTACATATATTGTAAATCACTCATTCTTCCTTGTAATAGCTGGGAATCACAGAATCTGGAATGTATTTTTCACCATTGCACAAATTAAGGAAGTCTCATGGTCTCCATTTTATAGAAGAGGGGGAAGCCCAGAAGCCATCCAAGGAACCTGTTTCCCTGAGTCCTACTCACTGACCTAACTGTTATAATCTGGAAGTAATGGCTGACCATGTCTTTGTCACTTTGAGACAGCAAACTCATTTTGAAAATATAGTTACCCGCTTATTCAGTGCTCTTAATTAAATTGAGAGGGTAGACCTTAGTTTGAAATGGACTTCTTCGCAACCTTTTGGCCTTCCAGAACAGAACAGGGTTTGGTGGTCTCTGAAGTATCTCTGAAGGCTTGGTTTGAGCTCTTAGCTCTTCTGCCCATTGCATATGTTTGCTCTTTACTATCCTGCACCACTATAAAACAATTCTCATTTACTACTCATCACAATAAAGATCAGGAGCATGTAGTGTGACAAGTTTTACTGCCAGATAGGCCAGTAACTGTCAGGAGGAGGGCTGGAGGGAAGATAACAGCAAACTATTCATGTGCTGTAGTTCTGACTCAAACAAACCACATATACCAAAGAGAAAGTGTCTGAATCAGCTTTCTGAGCCTGTCTACCTTGTTAATTTGGTCAGCAAGCAACTTAATGATCCTGATAAATTTATTTTCAAACTCCTATGTTGGCTGTGCTACTCACAGGAGCAGCAGGCAGAGAGAAGGAACAAAACACTGTTCCTTCTTTCCTTCCCACTCTCCAAACTCTGTTTGCACCTTCAGTTCCCCTCCTGTAACTTTCACAATTGTATTCCTCTGTTGATCTCCTTCTGTGTAGCACACTTCAAAACATGATTTCTCGCGTCTAACCAGGGAGAGGGGATACTTTGCATAAGGAGAATAAATCAGAGAGAGAGAGATGTTGAAACTAAGCTTAGGACATAATGCGGAAATTTGGTGGACACATCATGTAGGAGACACCAGGCCCAGAGGGACCAAGAAAGAGGGAGTTTGAGGTTCAGATTACCGTTGCAAAGTTCATCCAACTCAAAAACATATACCGCAGATGGCAACAAACTGGTAATGCAGGCACAGTTAACTTCTTACAAGCTACTGATTCTATTTTTACGTACTTGTTTATACATAGACCATTTGGCCTTCATCAGGAGAGGTCTCCGAGATTTGCAATGTGAAGGTTCATGGATGCATGAGTATTTGAACTTATTTTATCCAAACAGGTTTGTTCTACTTTAATCACAATATAACTAGCTTTCAAAATACGATATATATCTTCAGAAAAGACAGCAAGGGAGTAAAATTGGTACTAAATAAAATTTTATTAATTGTATGCAAAATAAAAAAATAAATCACATAGAGCAGCACGAGGGCAGTCATAAAGGGAAAAAAAATCACGTAATTATTTAAAGCATGGAGATTAAACCAGCAAGCAACTAAATTAGTAATAGATATTGAAATTTCTCAAATACTTGGTAATAATTAATATAAAATGATAAGAGACATTTCAAAATAAAAAGAAATAAAGGACTTTTTCTTTAAGTATAAGTCAGTATAATGAGCTAAAATTTAAGAAATAAAACCCTCTTAATTTAACAGTAGTTTTTAATCTACATAAAAAGAGGCAGAAACATCAAATGATATATTTGAGATAGTTTTGCAGCTAACAATTGATTTGCTGTACATATGAACAATATTCAGGGCAAAAGAAAATATAGCCTGTTGTACTACACAGTAATTAGTAGATTAATGAAATACAATAAGAACTGTATTAAAGACCATTCCTAACAGGAAATTTCCCATCTCAAGTGGCCAACTAGTATGATCAGTTTTCACAACAAACTCTAGTATTTCTGGAGCACAGATTAGCATCAGGATGGAATCTGATGCTACAATGGTGAAGAGAGGCCTGGAATCAGTCCTCCTTTGTATATAAAGGATTATGAAAGGAATAAAAAAACCCTTGGAAAGTGTAAGCGTATTTAATTGTTCAATTGAATTAAAAGAGGCTACAAGAATTAAAAATAAGAAACCTTTTTTTTTTTCCTAAACTGACAAAGCATCAGATGTTATTTATTCTTTCATCTGGAAATTGGAGATCAGTTGGTTGGACATCAGCTATTGAAAAATATCATTGCGTGAAAGTTAAAATGCCCACTGGAAAAGCGTAGTTCAATTAAGCACAGTCTGCACAGATCAGTCAGAGAAGGTCATACTTTACTGATGCGCAGGAGTACTGTGAAGATGTTATTGCCATGACTGATGAAAGGAATTCAGTAGATTTATGGTACCTTGATTTGACAAAGCCTGCCCTCAGAAATTAATGTCTATAGAACAGTGCTAGGACATAGGGGGTAAATGAGACTGATAGTTAAAAATAATAGGTGGAAAAAATGCATTGGAAAGCTTGGGTTTTTTCAAGTTGTTTTGGGAGGAATTATGCAGTCTAAATCGAACTTGTAATATATTATTTGGTTTGGGACAAGGATACTGACTCTCCTTTTAAATTGCAACTGAATTTCAAGGTAATCATATTTTCTAGATGAATCAGTAGACAACAATCAAAGTTTAGTCTATACAAAGTAAACCCATACAAAGGGTATAGCATGTATACACCTTGCATTTCAGAAATAAGGTATGAAAAATCACTGAGCAGTGCCCTTCTGTGTATTGCCAAGGACAAGGCAGCAGTATCTCATACTATCCAAACTGTGAAGCACAATGGAAACAGGGGCTTGTTTCTCTTATTTAAGATGCTTAATAGGGACCAGCTGGGTAACCACTTCTCATGGGAAAATAGTATTTCTTTGTCCCATGCCAAAACCTGAGATCTTTACCAAGATTTTGTTTGGACAAACTCAGTTGTAAATTAACTGGTGTATACTTACATTCAGCAGCTTTTGGAATGCCTGCCTGGAAGATACAAGTGTGTAAAATTACTTTTCATAAATTCTATCAGTGCCTGCTATAGAACAAAAAAAATTCCTATAGAAATACTAAGCTACCGGATACAACTTAGAAGAGCAGATCTAATATAGAATGTTAAGTTTTTGATATCACAGGGAAGGTGCTATCTTCTATGAAATGCAGCAAGTTTTCAGAGTAATTGATTAGGAGCTCTATCAGATCCACATTAGTAGTTCTTTTAAGATTTCCCTGTAACTGAAACTTGTGTTATCACTGAAGTGTTTAAGTTACATAAAAAAGAATATTGATTTTTTCCTAGATTTGAGATAGTATAACGAAGTAATCAGAATTATGAATAAGACTGTCAAAGTCAAACTGGGCTAGAGAATCAGAAATTATTAGTGCAAGAGTTGAGCTTGAAACTAGGATAACTAAAGATTGGATAAATCATACATACCCACAGCGATGGTACAGTATCACAAAATTCTTAGAATCAACTAAATCAATTAAAAGTTTTATTTGTTTTTTCTGAACTTTTATTTCCCCTTGATCTGGCCTGATGGGAAATTTTTTCCCTGCCTTTGTGAAAAGCATTTTCTGGAAGGGAGACAGCCTGCCTCTTCTGGTTCATTTCTTAAAAGATGCTATGGTCCTTGGAGCTTTCAGCCCTACTGTAGGTACTGTACACACAGAGGGATCCTTTCCCAGTGAATTCAGGACTCCAGACCCACCATGCTTTACTCTGCTTCACAGCATGTAATGTGTGAACACCAGTCAGTACCCTGGACCTTATATGTTTCTGAAAACTGAGATTTCCAGATGGCAAAGAAACTGCTCTGACTTGGTTAGTGAGACAGTGTTGTAGAAGCTAAAGGAACTACAGCAGATGGAATGACACCCCTATCTGATTATTTTTGAGCAACGGGAAAGGTGTAGTTCAGGTATGGGCAAGCATTCCAGCTCATTATCATTTTAACCAAGCCATTTTTATGTAAAGGTTTTAAAACAGAACCAAGTTACCATGGAAACTGATTGAAGCAGAGACTTATTGTAAATTCTTTTCTAGACAAGGATAACAGGACTGACAGGTGGGCTGTAAAAGGAAAATGAGTGCAATATAGAGTCAGGCATGATGGTCTCTTTTCTCTTCCTAAAAGTTTGTCTTTTATAGCTCTGCTTTCTCTCTACTATTTTCTACGGTGATATATGGAACGTATTTTAAAAGAAGCTCCCACCCAAATGAACCTTTTATTTTGTCATAATCCTATTTGCAAGGGGATGTACGTGCTCTAGAGAAAAGAGCTGAAGGGCAGGGTACTCTGCTTATTTTCCCAAATTATTATGTCTTGCCAGAATCATCAGGAAGGAAAAGCCATCACTCAGGAAACGCATTTGCATAAAATGTCCTTTGCTGCCAATGTTTATATTTTGCTCCTGAAATATGCTCTAGGTACATTCACACCATAGCACAGTGCTCCCCTTGTACAATATGAAAGAAAGTAACAAGGGAATAAAGTGTTTTTAGTGAAGAAATACCCCTTTTCCCCTTCTCAAAAATTTTGAAAATATACCTATTTGCTGCAATCCTACTGAAAGTCAAAATTATTTGGCTCTGTAAATATCTTTCTTAGTTCGATGGATGATGGTTAGAATAACAGAGATTAGAGTACAAAGCCCCCAAAATATGGTGCCAGAGTTTTAAGAAGGGAAATTGGCAGAGAATGAACAACAGCAGAGAATGTACCTTTTCCACTTGGAATAGTTAGCTGTCAGCACTGGAAAACATTTCAGCATATGAATATGCAATATCTTTTTAAATCTGTGCCTGATGTTTCTACCTGCTGTGCTTCATTTTAGAATCTTGTGTTATCATTAGAGAAAAATAGTTCACTTTTCCAATATAATTTTCTAGCAAAAGGAAGGCGGGAGAAGGGGGAGATTCTTACTTGAACTTATCCTGATACTTTTGTAGCCTGAAGTTTCTGCTTCTTGGTTCCAGCTCCCGGCTGGAGCTGTGTTTGTACATGCCCTCCTGACATAAGCCATAAAGCAATTTTCCTCCAGATTTTAAGAGGTTTGCTGTCATCAACAGTCATAGTTGGTCCCAGTGCACTACAATCACAATAGATAGTCACCTTTTCCAGCATGTTTGCCTTACAGCTAAAAGTAATGGCAACAGCTGGTTTTGTTGTCAAAAGTAAATGTAGTTCTCACCTTCAGTCTCTGCCTTCCTCAGCACTGTGGGGGTGGGGACATGACAGATGGTTCCTGCTAACTAATCACAGAAAACATGGTATTTGGTGTATGGCAAGAATTTCCGGGCTAATAAGAATGTTTTTTATTTAATATCGTCTCTGTGGAAAGCTGGACACCTCAATAAAATGTGGCATGCTCTAAGGAAACACATATTACCTGTTAAAGTATATGAAGATGTGATTAATCGCAGAAACCTGCGATAAATGATGCACAAGCTAACTGTTAGTTGTCATATGTGAATTTTGATGACTGTGTTTATTATATGTGAAGCTTTTTGGCAGTGAGACAAAGGGAAATATGGAGCCAAATTCTGCTCTTTTTAGTTCATCTTTGATTCAGGGCTCTGTTCATCGTACTATATTTCTGTGTCTCTGAGCCACAGAAGGGTGCCGGTTCAGGCTCAGCGGCAGGCAGGCTTATTCAGAGGCTTATGCAGTCCTTGAGGTGGGACACTCAAGGTCTCAATGCATTCAAGGGTAGAACCATTTTTATCATTTAAAGAAAGCCATTTTAAGTATTTCTATGTTTTTTGTCTTCATTCTGACATAAATCCTACTGGAAAAGGGGCAACAAATACAGTTGTTGTCCTTCTCAAGAAAATAAGTTCCCCATAAGTGTAGAAATTATTTTAAAGATATGCTTTCAATTTTAGAAAAGATGTCCCACAAGTCTACAGTTTATTTTAACTAAAGTTCCTTGGCACCATTATATGTTCCCAAATTTTAATTATTTCTCATACCTGCTTGTATGACTAAAATACGTCATTTCAGATAATCATGACCAAATTCCTCATACAGGTGTTTATAGCTAGCTTGGACTTAATTAAGGAAGTCAGAGGATTAAAAATGAGAATGTTGGGAATAGCTAAGTTCATAGAATAGGATGATACAATTTTAATTTACAAAATCTTGCCTAAAGGCATGATCGTTCAAAAGCAAAGGTGGGGAAAAGAGGCACAAGAGATGGAGGAGGGATTGTTAAGAATTAGGGGAAAGCCAAGAAATAAGTTCCGGGAAAAAAAAAAAAAAAACCCAAACCAACCAAACAAAAAAACCCCAAACCAAAACAAACAAAAAAAAAACCACAAAAGAGTGATAAAACAGAAAAGGAAACAGACAAACCTCCTTTGAATTGCAATTTAGAAAATTACCATTTACAATATAAAGATAGTTCTTGCAAGCCTGATCAGAATTCTGTGAGAATCACTGGGCCCTGCAGAGGTGTCTTGGATAGGCACTTTGTTGCAAACTTCAAGATCAGGCCTAAAAGAAAACAGATAAATGCTGCAACTAACTAGTCTGTGGCACTTCTAAATATGGCTGGTAACTCTGAACGTGTTGCTTGGGCTTCCAAAGGACGCCTTGCAAAACATTAGTAGTTTCTGTTTCTCATAAGGCCATATTTTGTGTTGTAAGATGCTTATATTATTTCTATGTGTTTGTGTCACCACATTTTTTTCAGAAAAGAATAATTATATAAATAGATTTTTTGCATGGATTTAAGTGGTTAGCAATATAAAAATATGGCAGTATTCACATGTGCAAACTTATTACATCAGAACTTGACCCCAAGTCTTTTGTTGTTCTATCTCTGTTTTTGTGGAAGACAGAAAGAAGAGTAATAAAAAAAAAAAAGGTCTTTCATTTACCTATATGTAATTCATGGATATTTGTCAATGCAGGTTTATCAACATACAGTCCGCGCTGGTTTCATATGTGACAAGGAGGCAAGCAAACTGTGGAGAATGGCAGTAGATATGATGCAGATAAGCAAGAAAGAAAAATTAAGGACAAAAAGACAGATCAGTTTCTAAAAATTGAGGTAAGGAATTGAAGTGATTCTATATAAAGTGTAAATTGTATAAAGAATCATATCAAATAGTTTATAAGCATAAGCATCTTGCCCTTCCTAGTATTTCTGAGAATTACTGCTATATGCTATGGACAAGTGTACATGGACACACATATACTCTACATACACCCACTCACATAACAAATTTCTTTTTTGAGTAAAATTGCCATTACCTCAGTGCAAATATTTACTATACTGGCATTTGACATTTCTTTCAATCCATTTTCTGTATTTAATTTTAATTTGTTTAAATGAAACAAAGTACTATTTCCTACAGAAAACTAACAAGTGATATTTTTACAAAGGAGTAAGTTCAAAGTTGTCAAACCTTACATTACCCTATCCTAGTACTGATCTCTTGGGGCATTACATGTGCACTGCTGAAGAGCAACATGTATCATGACCTACTTCTCACTTATACTTGTGACAGGTGGAAAGTTCATTTAGAGCTTGAGCACGCTTCTATTTCCTAAGCCTGACAAAGAGGAGTAAAAATATATTTACCAAAGAGCAAAGCTGGAGAAACAGTGAGCAATAATTCATCCTTTGCTCCTCTGCTCCCCTGCTTTGGAGAAAAGTTGTTGTACCACATGTAGTGACCCAGTGGGAGCAGTAAGTGTGGTGGAGACTGTACATTCTCTACAGCCTAAAACAAGCTGGGATGCTATGCTAACTGCATGTTACATGATGCAATTGTTTGTGACAGAAACATCCTCTTAACTTCTTAGATATACTTACTTTTAGAATAGATTGAAATTACATTTTTGCCACAAGCATAAGATGAAAAAAATACTCATAACTAAAGGTTACACATCCATCATTTCCCTGTCTATCTGCTTAGTCCTCACCTCTCCCTTCTACTCACAAAACTAAAGCTAACACAAGTGCTGGTACACCAACACACGTTAACTAGTAAAAAATGGTTACTTAGAGCGTTTCACATTCCTGAGTAACATCATCAGCTTATCGCATCCATCTAGCGTAGCCACAAAATAGAGTTCCCTTTAGAGTATGGCCTTGTAGAAGTGCTTTAACCTTTCTACAAAATGGCTATGTTATGCTTAACTTTCATAGAACAGCATCTAATGTTTCCAGACAGCATGTTTCAGATGGCTGACTCCAAACCTATGGAAATTCACTATTGAAATAAAACATTCTATGAATTCCCAGGAGCTCTACAGACATTAAAAACAAACAAACAAAAATTCTCAGTCAAGGCTCCCAACTACATAAAACTCATTATTACCGATACATCATATTAATTTTATGTTTCACAATTCGTATTAATGCAATATTGTGTTCATGCTAACTTTTTGCAGTTTGGTAAGATTACCACACATTGAGACATTCTGTCTATTCCTTTGCATGTTGTTGATTCTTGCAAAATGACAGCTGCTGCACTTATGTTAAAAAAAAAGGCTCAGAGTATCAGCAAGGATGCCTCTAATGGGAGAAGCAGCATAATACAGCTAGAGTTACTCTGGGACATGCAATATTCATCAGTTACAAACTTGGGAATGTCATATTGTAAAAGCTACATCATAAAAGATGCTCTGTGGTGTTACAGCTGATTCCATTTGCCATATGGCATGTTAATATTTTGTATTACCTTAGGGAGTGCACTTAAAGTGAAAGGAGAACAGAACACACTCAAGGTATATAGAATAATAAGCACAAATTGTGTAGTTCTTAATTATAGCAATAAGGTCTGTAAGTGAAATGGAGATGGAACTAAATACAAGAGTCGAATCTGTGCTGTATTACTCTCCAGCTACTGAAAAGTCATAAACTCCTATCAGCAATATGTAAACAGGAAGAAATTGCCAGCCACCATATGTAAAAGCCTACAGACAGCCTCAAAGCAGGTTGATGCAAAAGTCAGGAAATGCTATTTGCAGTGCTACACATATTACTGTAATATGGTTTTACATCAAAAATACAGTTCCACATGGGTAGGCTGGAGAAAACATTAAATCAGTAATCTCTAAAAATGAGAGTCCACATGCACAGCTATAATAAAATCATCAAATGACTAATTAGAACAATAAAATGGGGGAGAGTATTTGCTGAAAACAAAGTAAAAGAATCCTAAATTAATTGTGCCAATTTGATATCAGGATAAATGAGCTGTTCACAGGACCTAAGAAATCCCCAAACCAAACAACATCCCCAAATTGAAAAAGGTTTTCCTTTTACAAGTATCAGAATTCACAAGCAGGTTGTTATTAACATGGCCAAAACCTAGGCGAAGATTTCAGGAAAAGAGGTGCAATGAAAAAAGATTGTGTTTCATGTGGCAGTATTTTTCTGCAAATCCAATTCTTCCCATGCTGGTAAATTGAGCTTCACCCCTCCCACCCTGCAGTGCCATCTTTGGAGGTCTAGTCTGATGCTGAAGCAAAAGCCAACCAAGGTTAGATCATTCTTTGGGAGCTATGATTCAGTCACCACTTAAATTTTAAATAATAAATTTTGTGAAACCAAATAATGGAAATGTACAGACTTGCTGGTTTTTTAAATAGTTTGGCTCTAAGCACCGTAATCCATTAGATGAGACATTTCAAGATCTGTTACAGGAACAGAATATTTTAAAATTATTCATGCTAATTGTGCAATACTTCAGATGACATCTTCAAAGCTATCATCTATTCAAGTGTTCAGTTTGAGCAGCCAAAAAGTAGAAGATCATTGCCTTTAGCCAGATCTTTAGCAGGACTAAATCAGAGAAATTCTAGTAACTCTCAGTATTTCCTACTACGGGTTATGCATTTTGCTCTCCTCTTAGTTTCTACCTGCTATTAGGAATATAATACTTTTTCTTAAGTCATCCAAGTGACTCAAAGTCATTTAAAGATAACAGAACCTCACAGTAAAATGAGTAGAGGACCATGGCTATATGGTCCTTGTAAGCTTTGCCCTCCTTGCACTCACTACCAAAACCCACTGGGTGCAGTTTACCAATCTCAACGTTTGACACTCTGCTGGTTTACATTTGTAAATGCTTGCATCCCAGTGATGCCAGGAGGGGCTGAACTGCAATTGCTGTGCAAATTACTGCATCCATTTCCATTTCTCATCTACTGTTAACACCAACTCATGACACATTTTCCACTGTATTATCAAAATCTATGAAGTTTTCACACATTTCAGTCTGAATGCCACTCATGCTTATTCCACACATAATCTTCTGTTCCAGCCATAAAAAAGGCAGATGCAAAAATTGCTGATGTCACTAAATGAAGCTTATTATTCAATGAGAGATAAGAAGAGGGAAGGATGGAAGGAGGGAGGGAAGGAAGGAAAGAAGGAAAGGAGGACGGAAGGGAGGGAAAAAGCCAGTTCTTGCTATTGTACTCAAGGATGTTATTCCCTTTCAAGTTAGCAGGAATCTGAAATATGTGTTAACTGATAGCTCAAGTTTAAAGGCTCCATGTTGTAAACACACTTGCTGAATTAGCAAACATTTGTCTATTATTATATTCTTTAAAGGAAAGCTATGTATTATTCCAAGAAAGAGTAATATTTGTATATTTTTTCTTCTGAGAATGTATTCGATTCCATACTAATGAATGATAACTAGTATTTGACAGAATTAATGTTTACCTTACCCTAATAAACTGAGAATTTACAACTACATTTTAAATACTCTGATTTCTGTTATTCTGATAAACCCGGTTACCTTGACAACAAACATAAATTAATGCATTGTTTCATGATAAATTATTAGTGCATCAGTTTCAAATTGGTAATGGAAAAAACTTTTTTACAAGTACTTAGTAATTTCTTTTGAAAAGATAAAAATGTTTAAATTAAATAACAGAAACGGAATGTCAGTATGAATTCTTCAACCTAAAATCTTATCATAATATGGTAATTATTACTACTGTTATTTTTTTAATAAATTTACGAAGTATTCAAGTTTCACATTGAGCAACTCAGGAAAACATGAAGAAAATTATAAATGGAAGAGTTTAGGAGTTGAACTCAAGGAAAGAATCATGTTCCAAAGTTTTCTCATGAGAGACAAAAGTTTTTTCTGTGAGTTCAATTCATTTAGGCAGTTAATTTTTTTTTGATTAATTGATCATGACTGTATTATAGTATAATATTGATTATATTAGATGTGTGCACTTTCAAAGTCTTCATTTAGTTTAAGAAAATGCAGATAGGCCAAAAACTTGCTATGCTTCAGAGGAAGAATGTTCAATTACACGTAGCAGGAAAATCACAAGTAAAGTATTTTTATCTAACGACAGTTTTTAGGTAACCAAGGGGTGAATGATGACAATATCTTACAGGAATTTCAGACAGGAAAGAATCTTAAAGACTTAAGCTATTTAAACAGTACATTTTGCATTATAAAACCATACTGTCAGCTACGCACCCAGGTTTTAGTGAAATTGCAGTATTAAAAAATTTGGAGCACTGGTTATATAAATTGGAATATGGTATCGTCAACGTCTGACTTTCACTTCCAGAGGCAATAACATACTCAATTTTACAAATACACCTCTATTTGAAAACCTGAAAAAAAAACGAAGTGCCCTGTGCTTTGGAGGTGCCTAAGACCTAGCTAAATACAATTTCTGTATCTATTTTAGGGCTTCTTTTGATATCTGTTCAACTGTCAATTCTCATATGCTTCTTCCAAAAAGATACTCTGCTGGATATCTGTAGTATTTTATGAACAGATGTTATTCCTGCTCTGCTAATTCCTGTTAAAGGACTTGTATCTTTGATGGATTATGAAGATTGGATGAAACCATAAGTGAACAACACACTATAGTAAAAAAAATATTTAGGATTTCACTGCTTTTTCTAAGTGAAATTATTCACAGAAGATTACAGACCAGAGTTTCCACGCTATTCTAAATCTATGTCTTTTTATGCCATCAAAAGCTGACAGTCTCTAGGTAAATGACTGGCAAAGCCTCACATCCTGGTCACCCAGCATGATCTGTATTTGCTGTAGTGAAGAAGAAACCTCAATATCATTTGAGAGTAAGGACCACAATATGCCCTGAATTGTCCAGCAATGTTATTTGTAATATCAGGAATTTTCAGGGGTATAGGAAGCAGATTCTGTTTTGCAAGCATGGCTTTTAACTGCAATGTCCACATTGCACGTTTAGCCAGTCCAGTCACTAGTACTGTAGTGAACAGTTTCCTATCTGTTTGTTCCCAAAGATGTACATGTATGTTTTTAATATACTGTGTAGGTTCCCCAAAAAAGAAAACAATTATTTAAAGTAAACAACAGAATCTGAAAAATGAACAAGATTTGAAGTATAGAACAACGTGTTCTGAGTGAGTTCATTTTATTTGAATGCTCAGGTACCACAATGAAGGCTCTGCCACCCTTATTTACACCCTCATCTCCAACAACACTTCATCTCCTGCTGAAGCCTTCATCCTAAAAGTAACATTAAGTGCTTTCCTGGAACAGCCTAGCGAACTACATGCTCAGATGATCTCTATAATTTCTTATTTTTGAAGCCATATGACTGCAATAACATCATGCTAGCAACAAATTATGTTATAAATTGTACATAGCTGTATAGAAATAAACCTGCAAGGTATCTCAGTCTCCATCAAAATGGAATGAAGTGGGAGAGCTTTTTTTAAACCAGAAGATACAAGACTGAACATTGTGCTTAGAATAAAAATAGCCTTTTATAATTCCTTGATTACCCCACCAAAAGACCATCTGATTTCTATCAAGTGAGTTAAAACATAAGAGGTATAAATTCCTTTTACCTGTTTAGAATATTATTGAATTTGTTTGACATCACAGATGACAGTAAATGTGATTAATGGCTGCTGATAATTGGAGTTTCATTCCAGTGGTTATTGCTTGTCAGTAACAATTAATAGCTCCAAAAACCCCCATTCATTCCACAATATTAAAAATGATGGCTTGTGGGAATTATGCTAAACTAGCATTTTCAATTAGATTTTGAATTTTATAGCACATTGAATAACAGTTTATGGTTTTATAATAGCAGTGATGGTTTATTGTTGAATGGTAATTACTCTCATTACATGTATGTTTATCTGGATAATTACAATATTATAGTCGTCATATTAAAAATAGTCAATTGCATGTTACCATTTCTTTAAAAGTATAGAGTGTTTTGGTCTTTATCAGTAAAGATGATTTTGAATGTCAGTTATGTAGGTTTTGTCCCAGTATTTAATAGGCAAGATGCAATGGTTAGGGGATGCAAAAAAAGTTTAAGTTCTTCAGTACCAAGCACCAGCTGGTATGGCATGTGGCACAGCCACCCAGTTGCAAGTGTCCTGTCTACAGTTGGCTGGGCTGTAGATACAAGGCAGTAACTGTCTCATTTGATCATTTCCAGAGCTGTAGGAAGAGGAGGGGAAATCTTCAATAAAGGGAAAGATACTGATTTTGGAGAGTCACTGAGAAGCAGCCTCACCTTTGGCCTTTTCTCCTGTAAATAACTTCCTGCATTCAGAAGGAAAACAGTAACAAAAAACAACAGGAAGGGAAAAGGAATCAAGGACTGGCACAGAGAAGCACTCAGGGGAGAGAGAAAGAGCTGTGTAAGATAAAATTGATTGAAAACATCATCTGAATCAGGACAAAACAGCACAAAGATTTTGAAGTGAGAGAGTGGAAAGAGTATAGTTCTTTCCTGTGACAACATTAAACTCCATAGAGCAAATTTTTAAGTTTCTTAACTGAGAAACCAATAGGCTCTGAAGTTTAACATGCTTTTAAGATAAATCTTGAAAATGTAAGCATACTAATAAAAGTTCTGGCCCTCAGGAATTCAGTGCATTTCTAACGTTGACATCTATATTGTCAGGATCTGAGTCATAGATCATTTAATAAAGTTCAACAAAGTGGAAAAGAGAACAGTGTGGAGAAAGAGCTTTATGAAGTTAACTTCTTAATTAGCAAGGCACATACTCATTCCACCTGCACAAGTACTTTTGCCTAGGGCTCTCCTTGACTTCGATTTTTTGATGCAGAGAATACAATTTATACGAGGAATATTCTAAATAAATGTTTCTTCCGCTTTTTCTTTTATTCCAATATGCTCTTAAAATTTACTGATAATTTTGATTATTTTTCTAATATAATCTTGTTACAAAAATTATCTAATGAATCTCCCAAATAAAGAAAATTCTAGTAATTGAATCTTGTAATATTCTTCCAGACAACAAAGTTATCCTAGTGTAAAACAAGTTAAGATGAGAATCTGTCCCATGAAGCACTGAATTATTTTAGCAAACTAGGTAAAGGAAGAAGTCAACAATTCACAACAAATGTGATAATTCTAACGAGATTCCATGTCAAAACTGCAGCCCATTACACGTTCTATTTGATACAATAACTCTCCATCCAGTAATGGTCATTTCCAAGGCAATGCGAAACTCTAATTGAAGTCATTAAGAACAGGAGCAAGACCTTTGTTATTACTAATTGATTAGTTTGTACAAGTTTGCAAAAGCAAAAAATTACTGCTGCTTATAGGGCAACCTCAAAAGCTGTATTTGTTCATTTCATTGGAAAAATCACAATGCAGAAGTTTGGATGATTATGCAGAGATATGTAAAGCTTGTTGATTTGTTTTAATCCTGACCTTCAAGCCATCTGTTCAGAAATATTTTTTCTTACTGTTTCATGATATTACTATTAGTTATTTGTTGTATATTAGCACCTAACAGCCCTAATTAATATTTGTTCAACTATGGCAGGTGCTGTAAGGACCACAGTGAAACCTAGTGCAGAATAAGGTAGGACTAAATAAAAAAAATTACTACCTTATGGGACTAAATACAAAAAATAACTAGCTTTGCAATTCCCAAGGCAGATTTTGACTAAGTGTAGGTTCAGTGTTATTTTAGAACAATTGTTTTTCTAATAATTTCTTTTCCTGATGTTTATTTGGAAAAGAAAGCAACAACAAAAAAAAATTCCATTGAATAAATTCACAATTATGATGTAAAACATCACGATTAAAGAGAAAAAATTATACTGTATGTGTGTCGGGAATCTGATACAAAAGGACAACGGAGTTCAAAAATGCAATACGGCTCAATTCTTTGATCTATCTAATCTAATAAACCTTTAATCTTTCTATTGTAGAATACAAATTCAGGCATTGTAACACCTGTAGATCCAATTCTAATTTCTTATTCAGACAAATCATTTTCACTCCTCAGTAACTCTCAGGTTTGATAATACCAATAAAAAGACTCCAACAGTACATGTCCCATATCAACACTGAATTTATCGGTTGAAGGTTACTTATTTTATGAGTGAAGAATTTATTTTGAAAGAGAAAAATGGAGATTTCTCTTCTTTATTTTCTGAATGCTTAAACATTGAACTTTTATTTCTTTTTCCCAAAATCTATACGTCTCATTCCTTCTGTGACATTCTTAATAATTTTTTAACAGCAATGGTAAAATACATTATGCTGCTCAGTGTCTTGAAGCCACAATGATATTCAACCTTCCCTGGAAGAGAGAACTTTTCACTTGCACTCTGTTTTTAATTCAGCTCAGATACAATACAGGAAAATTGAGCAATAAACCATAAAGTCAAGAATAGACTTAGTTTTCTTTATGTATGTAAAGGTAATGTTACTGGAAGTCAGAAAAAGCAATGGTTACTCAGCACCTGAGGAGACTAAATATTGCTAAGATTCTCTGGCCAAAGATCTCAAGGTCAGTTAAATATAAGTTAAGATCCTAAAAAATGGCCGTATCCTCATTTTCTTCAGCACAGTATTACCATTATGAGTGTGTGAACTATTTATAAGCTTCTTAATAAATTCAGTCACTTCTGAATGGTGACCCTCAAAAAACATATATCAAGAAAGAGCTCCAAGAACAGAAATGTCAACTTGGAAGTTTCTCTAATGGAAGAAAGCTTACATTCTGTTTGCTTCAGGTTATACAAGCATGTTTCTTCATTCAATCAACTTTGAGCGATAAAAAAAGGGAAATTTCTTACGTTGCACCCACACTGGCCATAGCCACCCCAGGGCTCTGATTAAGCTTATTAAGTGCCTGGCCCAAAAAAGAGCAACATGAATTACCTTTTATTACAGTGTTCTTCCTTAAGAGGTGAAGGTAGACTGTAAAATTTTTGCTCTGCAATCAGCAAGGGGCAGCATATTCCTTTGTGGAGAAAGTGATTCAGTCACAATTTCCACAATCCTGATCCTGGTAGTCTTGTTCTTGATGTTTCCTACATCCTCATGGCCACCTGCACAGAAAGAGGAATGCAGTGCACATGCAGTCATGCGAACATGCCTTTGGTGCCATAGTAATGTGCCGTGTAGGACAGGTACCTAAACAAGGATCGGAGAGAACCTCTCTCCCCTGGTAACTGCCCCACCATAAATGAGAGGTGCATTATTTCTCTTATATGGAGTGATGAATAATTAGTAGTGCCACTAGATAAACTTAAGCAATTGCTACAGGATAGCTAGGCATGCTATATGTTTACATGCCACCCTACCTCCAGGTCTCCTGTTCTACCCATCCCATGTCAAAAGGATGGATATGAACCCATGCTTAAGGAATGGTTGGGCTGTACACCACCTCCCTGAGTTGTCCCAGTGTTGTATCATATGAGGAAATTGGCCTCCCAGTACACATATGCATATTTCCATATACACATACACTACATAGTCTCCTGACCACTGGACAGAAATCCATATTATTTTATTAAATGGTATTTCCTCTAATTTTATGCTTCTTCCAGCCATTCAGTGTATTTGATAATGAACCCAAACAGTAATGAGGAACTTGAAATAAGTATCGCAAGTAAAATCCAGTGCCTTGGAGTCAATTGAAATTCTGCCACTGACGTAAGTGAGGCCAGAATTTCTGCTGTGGTCCTCAAACAGTTGCCCCTTAAAAAATGCAGCCTATTTCAGTTTCAGATTCCTTACTACTTCCCCCTACTCTTACGCATGATAAACCTGCAATAATAATTTTACTAGAGTTTAGTATCACAGTTATGTGCAGTGTCATTTCAGTTACATTCATTGCAATCATTTGCAGTTAAGATGCAACTGGCAAAAAAGTTTATCCAGAGTTTTCTGGAAACATCATATAACCGCAGATTTTCTTACTTAATACTGCTTCACAGCTGTGATCTCTACCTGAGCACACCCCAATTTCCAAATGACAATGTCAGTTGGCTTTCAGTGTCTGAGACAGTACATTAATGGGGGTATTCAGTGATGTGGAAGACACCTTTATAGTTGTGACTTTAAAGGCATCTCTTTAAATGAGATGCTATTACTACAACTTCGTACATTCGAAGGGTACTTTTCATTATGAGCGAAAGTTTCACCTTGAAAATTCAGTTTCTCATGCTCATTTGGAATCAGAATACAAGAGGTTCAGACTTTGCATTCTGTCTAGTTGTTAACCGTAGTAAGGTTGTGCATGTGGCATTGTGATGTGAAACCAGGATTGTATTTCAACCTCCATATTAAATTTGGACTTTTTCTCCTGGCTGCAGTTACGGTATCTGATGTATGTGTTTGGAGTGCGGGGGTGGGGGGAAATATTGGAAAACCTATGTTAGTGAGTCATCATAGTTTTCAGTTATTGTTCCATGATTCTGTTGTTGGACAGGAGTCTTTTGGTTAGGATTCTTCAGAGATACTCCACCTTCTGATAGCCTTACAATTGCTGTAAGTAATTTTGCTTTTTTGTTGCCATCCTTCTCTCATAGACTCTCAAATGTTGGATACAGAGCCATTTTGAAGACTTAGATTTTCTGAATGATGATGCATAGGAACACATTCTTATTAGTTCAGATCTTTTGGGTACAAACAGTTTTTAACAGAGAAGTGTGCTTCAAAATCCACATTGGTAATTCAATTACTGTTTCCAAAATGTGGTATTTTACAAAACACCTATGGGAACGAGACAATTCCTCTAAGAAAACTCCATGGACATGGGAAAGTCAGTACGCCTGGGCAGAACAGGGAATGTCAGAGCCTCATTAGCTGTTCTTTTTTGGATGTAGATTCTAGCTTCCGCATGCCTTTCTAGTTCTCAAGTATCCAGCAGTTTTAGTGTGCCTTGGGTCATTAGATAATTAAAATATGCATAAAACTCATCAGAATATGTATGCAAAAATTTAAAGTCAAAACCCAGCTGTTTGCTGCTTTGAAGAACTGTTTCTTCTTTTTTTTTTTAATATGAGTAGCACCTGTAAGTTCTGAGATGAGCAAAGGCAAGCAGAACATCAGCTACAAGCAGAAAGGAGGAATAGGCCATGCAAATACTCTTCTGTTGGAGTGAAAATGGGGTTGTCTGAGTATGTTTTCTAAACTCAGACAAAATTTCTGGTGGAAAAGCTCTCACTAAAGCTACTCCATCTTTTCACGGGATGTTGTGTATCCTAGTGTCTCTGTCCAGAAAAATACTTGTATTATTATGGAGTGAAGTGGGAATAAATTCTGCCAACATGCTGTGCTGCGCTCAGGAAGACTATGTTTAACAACAGAGATAAAGGTCGTCTTTTACCGTTATCCTAAAAGCTATGTCTTTTTAGAATTTTGGGATTTTCTGCTTATTTACTAAGTATACGTGTATGTTATGACCATAGTGCTGGAGAGTTTAATCTGATTATTAGAGGAAATAAAAACCTCAATATTTTGCTACTGCTATGTTTACTCTTGCACTTTGTGACTTCATTCCTGAACTTCACAAGAAGCAGGATGGTTTTAGTCTACAGTGCCTTTGTTAAAAATTCTCTCTCTTCTGCTCCTGCCTTAAATATAAAAAAATAAACTCAAAAAAGAGTTTGGCTACAATTTTCAATAGAAGGCTCATCAGTATTTGCTATAATTTCACAGTAGGAAAGACCACACAATTATACTAGCAAGTTTCCTACAGAGGTCTATATCAGAGCTTCTATATTCACAACATTGTTATGCTTATCAGGTGCATGGATTTCATACATTTGCCTTCTCTGACTCGTCCTTCTTACCTTCTATAACTTATTTTTAATAAGCAGGCAAAAGCTCCTCCGAGCTTTACTAGCAGGAGATAATTGTTCTATACTCTCTGCAGTTTCCTCTCCAGCACTATAACATACAACAGTTGCTAATGGTTAATTACTTTGATCACTTGCAGTTCAGTCTCCTGAGGAGTGAAATTAAATGTGGTTTTAGCCTAGGAGAACATGGACTCAAAATACACACACACTTAAAAGTTTTTCTGAACACTAGTCAAAGCAGTTCCTTGGCACGCAGGACAGGGAGTTGCAGGCCTGATTTTTATTCCAGGTGGCACTTGACTATGTTCACTGGTTGCATCAATGGCCAGAACTATTTCTTTGCACCTAACATTGACAAGTGCCCTTTCCTCTCAATGAAAGACTGTTTATTCACTCCTGCAAGAGGCTGTACTAAATGATAAATGATTCTATAACTAAATGATTCAGTAATTCAAGAAATTACTTGTTCTGTCTGAATTTTGCTTACATTTGCCTGAAACTGACAGTCTTGGCAAGAGACAACTAACCAGCCTTGGAGCACTGTCAGTGCTAGGAATGTAACACTTCAATTCATTCATCCTGGAAAGTTAAGCAGTGCATTGTCATCCTTTGCCCAGACTTAACTGAAGAGCTAGTGTTTAAATGAGCGCAACTGTGATAACAATTGTATTTTGCTCATTTTTACTAAAAATATTGCTGATCCCTGTGTACCTTGTGTAAATTATGCCCAGATATCTTGGAAAACATGATAAACAGAACTGGTTGGAAATACTCCAGTGAAAAGGTTTTCTCAAGCAGATGTGTTTTTGTAAACCTGAAGAGTTTTCCTGCAGCATGTTGGGTGTTATGAATTCTCACTGAATGGAAATCAGATTCATAGGATCCCTTGCCTGGACTCCTGACAGGCTGTCCCAAAAGATCCAGAATTTTTTCAGATTTTTTTAGTTGTGAGCACACACAATGTTCTGCAAATTGGGATCAATTCTTGAAAAATAATAAGCTTTTTAAGGCATTTTGTTTTCTCTTTTCATATCTGGTTCCCAAAGTAACTCTGAGAATGAGCTCTAAGAGGTTCTTTAAATTTCCAAAACTGTTGGTGGCCACTTAAGGTCTTTATAATAAAGCGGGCAACTGCAGTCATGTCAGCATACAAAAAAAAAAAAAAACAACCCAAACGAAAACATAAAAAACAACCACCCCAAACAAAAGAAGTCCCAGATGCTTTTTCAGACACAGAACTAGTGCAACTTTCTAGAAATAATTTTTGCCAGAGTGTTTTGTCTGCTTTGGTAGCTTTACCTGATATGTCTGTCAGTCATAAATTGTTTCTACTAGAGAGTAGGCTTTATCTTATGATTTGTATAACTATCGGTAGTGATAAAAACCCAGCAGAATAAAAGGCTTTTTTTCTTATGCTAGATAGGGAGCTTAATTAGCATTAATTTAATCCTGAGAGCAACTGCCACTTTGTCTCCCTTATTACATAGAAGCTGCTACTGAGATATTTTGCCATCTTTTCCCTTCCTATAGGACAAATGCACCTTGACCTTCTCCTCCTCTCTTTTTCAGTACAAACAATTTGTATGAAGAATTTATATTGTTCTGAGGTAAAAAAAAACAACCAAAAATACCTTGTATATTATTCATTTGGATTTTACTTTGATGAGGGCTCTTCCTCTTGAACTCACAAAGAGACAAGCTGGCCCAAAACTTATTTCCCTTATAAAAGAAGCAAGCAAACAGCAACCCTCAAACCAGAAATTAAAAAATAAAAAAAAAATCAAAGGACATTGGTTTTTTTCAGTTAAGAAGAGGACTATATTTGAGGGAAATAGACAAGTTCTGAAATATTTTAAGGAATTTTTTAGCCAGCTGTAATAAAAGAGCTGACCTAATGTTTTTATCTTTCTTTGAAGTTCTTTATCTTCTCTAATACTATGTTACAAATACCAGGAGAACTGCACAGTAATTTATCAGTGCCTGGAAACTCCTGAGTTTGCCATATGGTTCTTCTATAGACAGTTACAGTTCTGAATTTCAGCTATGAAACATTTCAGAGTGAAGTACATCAATTTAAATACTTTACAGTGCTATCTGAGATTTCCCCTCAGCTAGTTTTAGTAGGACTAGGCATCCTAGACAAAATACATGTAAACTTTGGGCTACTCTCTGGTAGCTCAGAGAGAAAGACAGAATTCCTCTAAAACACGCATTTCTCAGAATCACCACCTTTAAATTAAGAATAAGGTCGGCTACATTCAGTTCTTTCAGCCTATAAACAACTGAACTGAGCTTACTCAACTGACAGAGGGGGAGGCTGCACTATAATTCAACAGGATAACACATAGCTTTTTGTTATACAATTCTCCTAAATATCTGCTCTGTCTGATCTCCCACCTTCCTTGGGGGCATGAACAGATTTGAACCAATACTGTATAAAAAATCTGTAGAATTAAGTGCTATCAACATGGCTGCTTGTCTTTGATTACTTGCTCTTGGAAGCTAGAATAAGAAAAGAAGCCATTAATCTTTACTACTAACTTTTTACTTTGAAAGAAGAATTTCTTCACGCTAAACCTCTCCTGAAAATACTATCAGGTAGACCTACTTTTTTCATATTTTTGTACTGTGGCTGCTTTAGAAAGGGCAGCATTCTGAATTTCTCTGCATCCAATTTCATCCATTCTGCACGACTAAGAGATTTTTTAAACTCAGAGCTTGAATACTTATTAAGGTAACGTGATAAATTACACAGAACACAATTGATGAAGAAATGGTTAAATGGGCAAAAAGGTCTGGAAACTGAGTGAATTTGCACCAAATTCTAAACATTTCCACTGTCTATTATTATTTTCATTAATTAATGTATGCACCCATTGTTTATTTTGTTTCTTTGAGGGGGAAGAAGACAGAGCATATATTGCTTGCATAACCTTGTCTTATTTTACATTTAAAACTACAGTCACTGCTCTCAAATAGTTAGATGTCACTTTTTGGAACATTTATAAAGATTTAGCTTCCTATGTACGTCAAGTACATATTTGCTATACAAAAGTACATATTATTTTCTATAAAAAACTTTATATATTCCTACCAATAAAGAAAACAATCACAACTCTGGGCCTCAACTCATGCAGACTTTGTAACCCTCTGAATCACAGCAAAGTGGCACTCATCTTAAATTTTCAATTAAAGTAGGTTTTTTGGTTTTGTTTGGAGAGTATAATTTAATTGGAAAATAGTTCTGGCTAGAAACATTTCTGTCTTTTTAGTATAGAAGTTGTAGCAATTGTGCTGGAAAATCATTCTTTGGTAAGAATTCTTCCTAAGCAAAAAGATGACAAATACAGTAACTATTTTCCATTTGGAAATAAGTAAGCTGAAAAGTACAAGACATATATGCTTTAACTGTTTCCCAACATTTTTTTCAAAGTAACAAAGAGCTACAGGAAGATTTTTTTCAGCTTTCTAATTGCTAGTGGAAGAAGATGGTAGACAACCTGTGTGATGAAAGACAGAATGCTTCCCCAGAAAACGTCAAGGTGGAGCTGAATGCTTACAGTATATTTTTTGTGTGTGTATTATAGTCTCATTTACTGATTTTACATCTTCCAGTTAGAAAAACAGTTAAAAATATTTGGGAAAAAAACCTACTGAAAAATACCATTTCAAAATAGATAACTTTGGCACACTAATTCAGATTTTTGGTCACCTTTCTCATGTGAATCACCTCCTTTAAAAAAATGACATAAATAACCCTTGCCATAAAAAAATGCTTTTACATTTCAAAAAGAAACCATCAGAAATGTAATGGTGTCTGCAAGAGGATTCTCTACTGCTATTGTATTTTACTTGAAAGGTAATGGAAAAATCTAAAATTTCCAGATACAGTAGTGTGTTTAATATCCTACACTGCACTTTCACCAAGACAGAAAGGCCTTCTTCAGTGACTTTGTTAGTTGTATTTAACTAATCACTCTGTATTAAATTATTATATCAATAAATTGTTTGTTAAATTAAGACAAATTACTGAAAGAAAATTTTCAAATGAGGGCTAAATGCTGGGACTTCAAACAGAAATCAATTCTCAGTTACTACTTGTGTTATGGTGTTTGCGTGCTATATATGTAGGCTTTTTCTGGTTTTAAAAGAATAATCTTTAAAGTCACGTGTTTCATGAAATTCTTATTGTGCTTCATTCTGCAGTATACTTTACTTACAAGTTAAATTTTCTGTGAAGGAAATCTAAAATAGTTGTTCATGAGCTCTGCAATAAAACAGTTTATTTTTTTTTATGAGCCAACAATTTTCAAGTGAACAGGGCCTTTATAAAACATATTTTAACATTTCTGTAGATTAATAATGTGTTAGCAGAACAAGACATGTTGAGCTTAGCTCAATTATCCTTCCATCCCAATTATACTGTGACATTAAATCTTGTGACATTTAATAAGAAAGGCCATTTCACCCATGGCTGCGTCAACTGCTGACAATTTATGCAACAGTGTTCCCTCCTAAGAAACTATTCTAAAAGGCGGCTTTCTCACATGCAGATCTGTCTAACTGCCCCTGTAAATTAAATAAGATGCAGCAAAATATATAAAATTTTTCATCTTACAATTATCTGATGCCTTTGACTACAGAAAGAGGAATTAACGAGGCTGGCATAAATTCTTTTTGTGATTACAATAGTGTTAATGGACAAATAAGAAAGAACCAGGGTACAAAATAGAAAACTATTTGCATGTAGATATCTCTCATTTCTTTAGAGTGTTTCACATTTGTGAATATGAATTCACAGGTTTAAATATCTTCATTTTTTTTTATTTAAAAACTGCTATTATACAAATGCTATTATACAAAACTTTTAGTGACATCACTAAATAAGCCACTGGAATGAACCTAGTGTTGTCTTCCTCAAGGTAGAACTGAGTGACAACCTTTAGGACCAGCTCAAGATACTTTCCAGGACAAGTACACACAGTCCTTATCGTAGATTATAAGCAAAGAAATCTCAGCGAGCTACTCATCTGGCTCCAAAGCTGGAAGATATATAGCTTAGTCTGTATATGAAATAACTAGCCTTACTGATAGGCAACTGGGTCCAGGATGTGAGATAGAATCTCCACACAGCACCAAGCAACGAAATATGAATGTATCAGCTGGCTCTATAGATGTCATGAGCATTTTTGCAGCAAGTCCCACTTCATGGTGTAAAACAATGCTCAAACCATTCGATTAATTTCTACCTCTAAAAGTTACAAGTATATTAATTCAGGTGTATTTAAGATCATCATTTCCATATTTTCAGATAAGTATGGAGTCACACACTTCAGTAAATTGCTTGGCTTTCAAAAAGACTGACTTCTTACAGCAATTTATTTTACTCCATTATGAAACAGAATTTCATGGTAACATGGCGCATCTGGTCTATTGTTTAGGTAGGACAGATGTTTCAAATCAAATATCTGAGCGTTGAAAAGCAGGCTATTTGCCGCAGGTAAAACCTCTGTGAAAGTCACAAGGACTAAAGGATTGCATCCTGCTTGATTAAGACTGGATAAACTAATTCAGGTTCATGCTCATGGTAGAAAAGTAATTTTTTTTCCTATGGCTCTATTCTGTCCAGCAATAGCTATTTTGCAGTTACAACATAATATAGGAAAAACGAGCAACAAAAAGCAAAATTAAAAGCTTAATCTTGTCAATCTTTTCAGGGGATAAGAAAAAAGCAGCTAAATTTTAACTACTCCATGCTATGAAAATCACATGCTCTTACAGATTTGTGGGTGGAGAGAACTGTGCGCCTTCATGTATATTGGCAAAAGTCAATCCAGCTGCTCCAACTTCAGGGCATGCCACAAACTGCTGTGCAGGATGGGTAAATGAAAGAATCACTGAGCCATGATCTTCATCCTTCTTTGAAAATTATAGTTATTTTTGGTACCAAGTTATAAAATGTTATTTTTTTGTTGTTGTTGAAAATGCCTGTGCAAGAATAAACATTTGTACAAAATGCTCTGAAAATATGCATTATAGAAAACACAGTGCTTTTACTCAAGACGCCCCTGGCAAGGGCTTTATGCCAATATCAGATTTCATGCACCTTTTTGTGTAATATCTCTATAAAGTATTCATGCCTAATACAGAAAAAGACACAGTGTTTACATGTGTGGCAGGAGTAGATAAAATCCTAGGAAACCACAACCAGCAAAACACAGTAACCAAATAAAAATTTGAGGGGGAGGGGGGAAGGAAAAGGAAGGGGACAGACAACACCAAAACAATTAAACTAAGGTCTGCCTCTTAGTCGTGGCAGTTCTAAGGACAAGAAAGAAGGATGAGAAATACTCTAAAACCCAAGCCCATTTTTCTCTTTTAATTTCCATTTCTTAGGGATAAATTTATGTTTATAGGAAGAGTCAGATTTTACTGCACATAGAGCACCGAAGCTAAATGCCACAAAAATTTCTTTGGCACCGCTCTGTCTTCTTTAGAAACAAAATACATACCTAACGCTTGTGAGCATTTTAATGACAGGATGAATAGATTTGCAAACCTTCCCAGCATAAAAAAGCCACAGGGACAGGGCTAGCTGTTGGCACAGAGCAGTCAGCTGCTCGCTTGTAAGCCTGTTGCCTTTGCATGTGCTGGGTGAAATGGATACTGGCTTTGAACACTTGCTCAACCCTCCTCTGTTGACATTCTGGGCCCTTATGTCCTTTCAGCAAGGAGAAGCCAGTGTTACCCACGGTGGTGGCACACAGGTACTGTCCCTACCTCCCTCTCCTCTTGGGGTTGGTGGCAGAAGCAGAAAGCCCTGCTTCCTGGGACCTTCTCACCAAGCTCTGTGGTCCCTTCACCCCTACACCTCACAGGGGCAGCCTGGGTGCTGAGAATGGACTCCATAGGAATGGATTTCATCATGCCATTTCATCACCTGCTACAGCAGAAAGTTGATTAGAGGTCATAGGTGGCTCATGCTAACAGCTATAGTAACTAAGCCTGACTCATGGTAACTGCTGCAGGGTGAGATCCAGCCTGCTTGGGAGGAAGGAAGAAAGGTTCGCAGAAACAGGGGAGGCTAGAGTCTCTGTACAGAGAAAGGGAGAAGGGGGAGCCGTACCCATCAGCACCCTTTCGCTTGTCCTGATATGCACTGACCTCTCCTAGCCAATTCCCCAAATCTTCACTTCCCTTCCAAGCCTTCCCCTCTCTCCTCACTGACTGAGCACTGCTCTGCCAGTGGTGCAAAACTGACCTTTGCCATTCCAAGACAACAGCCCGTTTTCCTCCATTGCTCAAGGACCTAGAGTTGGTTTTGGCTGTATTTCTCCATCATTCTCTAACCATATGTATACATTAGAGAACTATTTTTAGAACTGCATCAGCTACACAAATGACAAAATGACAACCACTTGGTTGGGTTTTGAGGTTTTTTTTCTTTTTTTTTTTTCTTGTGCATTATTGCTCCTTCAATAATTAGCCTAGAAGTCAGAGATAATAAAAAATCATGTAGACACCTCTTTACATCACCAACCTTTTTCCTATTACACAGGAGAACAGGGCATAAGGATTAGCTGCTTCTTGTTCATGCATCTAGAGATGCAACAGAATCTCATATCAAAAAGGTACCAGTTTTATAATTTCACTTCAGAAAATAAACAGAGATAGTTTGGAGCCTTGGTGTAGTATATTTGAATCTCTTCCAGATAACAGCAAGCTTTTTTGAGAAATATCATTGCTCATGTCGAAGGGCTTCAGTTTGTGGGCTGTTGTTGGTATGGTCTTTGAACAAAGGCAGAAAAATATTTTGATTTTTGAATGCACATTGAGCAAATATTCAATTAAAATGAGAATTCAAGGTTTGCTCTACCTCTATATAAGCCCCGGGAAATTTCCCTGCAATTTATATGTTTTGCAATTATAGTTCTGATTTCTATTTTGGCTTCTAAATGTCCCAAACTGGTTCCTTAATTATATTCCAGAATTATAACAGAAGTCTCCAGATGCAACATTTTGTAAAATTCTGCTTTCTTTTCAAAAGTTATTCTTCCAATGTGATCATAAATGCTTTTCACACCAAGATTCTAGAATAATTTGCAAAACTGGAAAATAAAATCTGCCATTTTTCCTGTACTGAATGGAAATTAATGTAACAGACTCTTTAATTTGAAAGAGTGCATAAGAACAGTGTTGATGAATTGCTTCAAATACCAACATGACTGGGAGACAGTAATAAAACTTTCTTGATATGTATCCATCAACAATGCAATTTTTGAAGGGGATGATGATTTCCTGTGGATAAAAAAGAAATTCAATCTCTATCATGCACTGACCTGCAAACGTAAAATTTATTGTAATTTGTGCTGGAGCTAAAGAATGGTTCCCTTCAGGTAGATGCCACAAAAATTCAAAAAAACTCCATAGTTCTGGCATGCACAGCATAAAATAAAATTATAGATCTTGATGAGAAAATAATTGTAATTACTTTGAGTAGCCTTGCATTGCTCTTCTGTTAACTAAAACATAATTATTGATAAATAACTTGGAGTAAGTCTATTTTCTCCTCATTGTAGCTGAATTAAATTAATGGACATTATGGGTCTGATTTTGCTTCTTAAAAAGTCTATGACAGCTTGTCAGCTTTCATTTAAATTCTAATCCCTAGAAAACATTCCTCGTGATATCTAGCACAGGATCTTTTAATATATCCCTATGGTTATCAATCCAATAACATGACATAAGGCATGCTCAGAGAGTCAAAACTCTACCCTTTGCTATAAATTAATGCAGACCGTTGGGATTTCCGCTTATCAAACACTGAGTTGTGAGTGACATAATTGTTACAAGCGAGGTGAAGTTTGTAGGCACAGAGAATGTGTCAACAAACTTAGAAAATTTTCTGTTCCCAAAAGCACACCTATTTTAACCAGCCATATCAGCTGGTTTTAGCAAAATACGCACTCTCTTCCAACAACCTCACCTTCTTGGATTGTCACAGATAAAACGTGACCACTACAAACATTTTCAAGTAGTGATGATGCCATGGTAACACGCATAAATATTATTTTTTGCCTGTACTCAAGCAACATACATCTGCCGAGAAGGCTAAGAGAGAGTATTCTGCAAGAAAAACAGATCCTACAAATGTTAGTCCCCCGCTCAAGTCCTCCTGCAAAATTTTTTATTTAAAAATTTTAATTAAAGTTTACTCTCTTGTTTAATGCAAAAAAATAAGATTTTATTCAGCATACAAGAAAACAGGAAAATAAGGTAAGCTAAGTGCTGTCAACTGCTTACAGAAAACAAACCCACTTTGACACCATTCAACTATTCTAATCCTAGATGGTGAACATAATATGAGACTTCCCTGTGTGAAGGTGATGTGAAGAATATAAGGAAACAGACTTAAAATGGTTAGACTAGTATATAGCAACTGAACTAATAAAAAGGGTACACATTTCCAGCTTTTATTTTAATTGGAGTTTCCTTTAAGTAGCTTTCTTTCCTGGATAGTAAAATAGACTACCAAAAGCACTGCAGTACAACTTTCCATAGTCCTTTCCCATAGGTTTACTGTTTCCCTTCCTACAGCAGTAGAAGTTGCCATAGGCTTACTGTTTCCACAAACATTGATAAGTGTTTTCACATATGAAGGAAGGTGCAAGTGATTCCTTTTCAATAGCCTTCAGCTGTGCAAGCGGTTACTTGTCACATGCAGGAGGGCCTGTTTGTGTGAAACAGGCAGGTGGCTGTAAGTGTTTGGAGTCACACTGACTTTAGCCTTTGAAAACAGGTTCCTTAAAGCTTCAAATGAAGGAACAGTGATAATAATTATCAAATACTTCAAGATAATGCTAAACAGAGTTCCGAGGCTATGACGATGCAGAAATAATTCACTATAAACATACATCCCTGATCCTAATGCCTGAAGTTGGGAAATATTTATGACAAAGCACAGCTAAGGTCTGATTCCACTGTCATTAAAATTGATGGGAATTTCACCACTAGCTTCCATGGTAGCAGTTCATAAAAATGTATTTACTAGGGAAGGCAGAAGTAATTCATATATTTGACTGCATGAATGCTTATACATATGCATACAGATAATATAGCTAAGTACATTCCTTTTTTTCAAAGTCAAGGTACTTGAAAAAAAAAACCAACCAACTTTGTCCTTCGCCTAATTTTATGTTCTTACATTCTTATGATATATTTTAGTATCATGTCTTCATGTTTCTCATAAGCTTCTTTTATGTCTAAAACCACCGGTAATAATATCTTCAAGCTTTTCTATTTCTGCTGTGAGTTAAATTTATACGTATACATTATGGCCAAGTTTCTGTTAAAAAAAATCTTATCTTTGAAACAGGATTTGAATTTCTTTGCTCTATTTAAATGCCAGCAGTAATTACAATGCAGGACTTTCTCTCATGCCATTTCTTTGGCTTTTTAAAACCAAGAATTAGAAGTTTGATAGCAAATTCAAATGAACATATTACATTGTCTATCTTAAAATGCAGAGTCAGATTCAATGAAACACAATTAACCGCAAAAACTGCCACCACTTCTGAGGGTGAATCATATCCCTCCCAGCAGTCGAACCTTCATGCAATGAGAGAGCCTCTCAACAGGCTTGTACGTCCTTCAGCCCAGAGAGACTGACTCTGCTGAGCTCCTAGATGCCCACATTGTCCAGTTAACATCACCACAGGTAATTTGTGCAAATGAAGCACAAGGACTCTTCATCTTTACAAGAGTTTCTTGTGCTTAACGCATAGAGGAATTGAAGGACCGGTGAACTGTAAGTTATACAGGACTGGTTAGCCGCATCTGGGAGGGAGGCAAGAGATGCAGACTAACTACTTCAGTACGAAAATGGTAATTATAGAGCAGTTCTGTACCTCAGAGAAGGATTAATTTTTTGTGTCTATATAGAGAATTAACAAACCCAACTCCTAAAAATCCAGCCAGCTTGTAGATTCTGATAGAATTTGACCAGAACTATGTAGCAATATACCTATAGAAGCTACTTGGTAGATCATAAATAAGTCAGTAGTTAATGACATGTTGGCCTCCTTTACGTGCTCCCGCAGTTTAAGTAAGACCTTGTACTGACTAAAAATAGCTATCTTAGGATTCCTTTGCACTCAGGGTCCTCCAGAGGAAAGACTGAACAGGCTGACCCTGCAGAACATCTCAAGAATAAACTTTTTTCAGGATGCAACTGTAGTGGTATCTTGGCTTTTCTAGGTGGACAGTTAGGAGTTGGGAGTTGGAGAAATAATTTGTCTCTATGGATCATCCCCATTTGCTCATTTCCTGGAATCCTGCATTAAGCTCAATATGTATGACTTTTTACATCTCATTCTAAATCAGCCTGCAGCAGGTACACATTTATGTGAAGTTATATTCCAAACGTTCAATTTAACAGAGCTACATGGTCACAGAAAACCCCTTCTGTCACTTATGACTGTCTATCCATTGAATAATTGCCTAACCTACCTCTTTGAGTGCCATGCTGAATTTCCCAGATTTTATTCAAAATACATTTCTTCAGACTCATAAAAAAAATCCTTATTCTTCTGTCAAATCTGTTTTATCTGAAAACCAATTAAAATACCTAGAAGTGTATGTAGTGAATGGAATGAGAAATGGATTTTGTCTATTCCTATGCTATCTGAGGGGAGGAGATGGAGTTAAGAATCCTTAAGCCACCCAAAAACATAAAGAACCCTGCTTGTGAGCTGAAAGATGGAAAATTAAAAATTTCAGAGTAACATTTTACAGACAGAAAGATTTTAAGTGCTTGAAAGGAGATGATCTTTTAACACTAAGTACCTTCTCAATGATAACTGTAGTTTCAGTTCCATGACTGTAATTAATTAGTAGCACAACATATGCTGTTAGGCCAACTAGAAAGGATTTCTGAAAGATGTAACACATTCAAAGCACCATCTAACTTCACTAATCTCCAGTTTAATAAAATGCTCTAATAAGGTTTAATGCTAGCACTCTTTCAACAAACAGATTTAACCAGGGAGCCGAGGCTGAAACACATTATTAATATGGGGGAAGAATATATACATTTAGAAAAGAAAAACATGGCATATATCTGTTGGAGTAGTTGATAAAAAATGTCAAGGCAAAGAGGAAAATTTTGAAAGGATCTACACAGACAAACTATGAAAACATTCAGTGTTGAATGTTGAACATTCAGTGAATCCTCAATACAGCTGGGTAAGAAGTTTCAGACAAATTGGAAAATTCTGGTCTATTTGACCACATCTGAATTGCAACCTAAAAATCATCTCATTTTTTTTTTGCAAGGAAAACAGAACTACTGATATGTCAGCTTCATGGTTGTCAACCGCCCTGCCCAAAGAAACACCTGTATGTCTTCAAACTGGGCAACTCATTAGTTATATGACAGCCAAACTATAGGAAAAAAAAAAGGTTCAGTTCTCTCCACTACCTTAATTTGGCCTCACCTCTTTCCCTCCCTGACATCACCTTAGCCACAATGCTACTGGCTATTTTAAAGCAGGATCTCTCTTTTCTGTCTGTTAATACTCATTTCACTTTGAAGGAGTAATTTTCTGCCCACTCATGCCTGTTCCCAGGTCTGACAGTCATCCTCTGTCTCCTGCCCTCTATGACTATGAAAGTATTTCAAACAAAGTAAAATGCTAAAAGAGGGGTTGAAATTATTTCTCCTGCTCCCTCCCTTCCAAAATCCTATTGCAAATATTTTTAAAATGCTGTCTGTCATGTCTACAAGTTTCTAATAAATACCAGTCTTGTATCAAAAGTTTTGACTTTCTATTTTGTTAGGAATAAAAGCATTTAATCTAAACCAAGTTGTTCTCTCCTTCAGACCTCCACTTAGAGCTGTGAAAAAATAATTTTTCACAACAAAAAAAGGGTGTATCCATTTTTCCTCTGCATTTCAAATACACAGAATGATTCATAAGTATCAGGTAAAGAACCCGACACATTGTTTGTTTTGTATCAGTTTCTTTAGAGATGATCTTTCAATGAAGTTATTGCCAGAACATGCTATATCCAAGTACTCGGTGGCAAACACAAAACTCTTTGTCTTGCACTAAGAGAGTAAGACTTAGGCACATCTTCACCTACAGGAAACATTAGCATTTCCATTCCTCCCTTCAAAGGGTGTCAAGAATCACATTGTCACGGAATCACCCTTTCTATTGTCCCTTTGAAAAAAGTGAAAAGTGATCACATAGAAGAATACTACTGAGAGGGAGCTGAGACTGCTAATATAAAAAGTGACTTGTACTTGAATGACAGAAAATGTTCATAACTGGCATTTGAGGAAGGGCAATGACACTACTACTTCTGTCACAGACTAATTTGCACAGTGAAGTGAAATTATGTTCCAATATGATAACCCATGACCCCCAACAAGATATTAAACAGATGTGTCACAGCTGGTCACTACCTTAAGTTAGTAGGTACATAGTAAGCCAAGTATCAAATGAGGCTGAATGCTGTGTGGAATGAAGGTGTGTTTATGTAGCACAAGTGCTGCAGCAGAAAGACGTGAAGTAATTGTAGCTGTCTCAGAGACCAGAAGCATCACAGTTGTATCAGTGCAGCCATGCATCCAAGATACCAATTAAGAAACTTCCTTTTTCCTTTTCTCCCTCCTGCTTAGGCCCATCCGACCTGAGGTACAGTCATGATCCGAGTGGGCTATTAAATGATCTAGGAATTTCTATTTTAAGAGACTGAAAAGTCATTTGAATACACGGACTTTTTTTTTGTCCTATGTTGAGGAACACTTTGAAGGCTGTGGCTGTGCCATGAGCCAGCCTTTTTGGAGCAAATACAAGAGTAATGTAGTTAGCCATGTTCGCCTGAGGCTTAGTCCAAGCTACACTGCAACAGGATGTGCAAGGCACTGCATCCAACCACCTCCAGCATCTTTTCTTGGTATTGTACTGGGTTTTGTTTCACTGGACTGGGGTGTCATAATGCATTGCCTTATAAGAGGCAAATTTTGCTATCCTGACTAAAACAATTTATTAATTACAGGCCTCTGTGTGTTACGTTAACACTTGGTATACAGTACTTTATGACACATATACAAATGGAGTGCAAATAGCACCCAGCAATATCCACATTTGCCCCATGATATGTAAAGAGGCATGCATATGTTGTCTTCTCTTGCAATGATACTTTTAAAACATAATTATTTTAGCTGACAGGAAGACATTTTAATAGTATTTAAAGGTGTAGTTTATAAATTCTACGTTTAGATTTTATTATCTTCAGGATAAACAAAATCTAAACCATTTCATATAAATATGCTTTTATGATAATATCTAGGGTTCCAAAATTGTACATTTGGCAAAGGAAAAAAATCTATTATCCAGCAAGCTTTTTGCAAGTGTTTTCTAAATAAATAGTAGCTACATAAATGACAAATACAGCTTTATCACCAACATGTTGCATTTCCATGTTGATACTAACTACTACAAAGCATTTTTATTTACTTGTACTAACAAAAAGTTGTTTGTATATTCTGGTGTTGAGTAACAAAGACTTAAAAAATGTAAAAGAGATGTAATAACTCACGGTCTATAAAATAGAAAAAGAATAAGGCAAAAGAGAACAATATTGGGAGGGGAACAAAGGAAGATCTCCCAGAAGAATATTTTTAGGATAGATATAAAGAAAGAAAATAGGGGCACAGGAGATAAGTATAAGTAGTTAGTAGACAGGAAATTTAATTCCAACACGACATAAGGAGAAGCATTAATGAATACATTTGTCTAGTTTGGAGAAAAGGAGGCTGAGGGGTGACCTCATTGCTCTCTACAGCTTCCTGAGGAGGGGAAGTGGAAAGGGAGGTGCTGATGATCTCTTCTTCCTGGTATCCAGTGACAGGATGCATGGGAATGGTTCAAAGCTGCTCCAGGGAGGTTTAGACTGGACATTAGGAAGCATTTATTTACCAAGAGGGGGGGCAAACACTGAAACAGGCTTTCTAGAGAGGCGGTTGATGCTCCAAGCCTGTCAGTGTTTAAGAGTCATTTGGACAATGCTTTTAATAACATGCTAATAACATGATAAGCCCTGAATTGATCAGGTAGGTGGACTAGATGATCGTTGTAGGTCCCTTCCAACTGAAATAGTCTATTCTATTCTATTCTATTCTATTCTATTCTATGCTATGCTATGCTATGCTATGCTATGCTAAGCTATTCTAAAACAAAAGAAAATAGAAAAATCAAGGAGGCAGGAAGAAGAGAGAACTGCCAAGCAGTGAGAAGGGCAGAAGACAAAAACTAAGGCAAATACAGCTGTTCAAGACAGGTATGACGCAGTGAGGGGAGGGAGTTAGCTTGGTCCTCGAGAAGTCAGAGAGGACAAAAGCAAGAACAATAAGAAAAAGAAGTTACAGTAGTAGGAAAAAAAGAAAAAAGTAAACATTATGGAATCTGCATTGTCATGACAGGTCAGAAGAAAGGACAGGACAGCCAGCAGCAGACCTGGAAATAAGAGCTGGCAGTGAAGCATGAGGGAGGGAGAATGAAGTTTGCTTTGCAATGTGCCAGTTTTGTGATGACGGTAGGACGTAGAGAAAAACTGTGCAGGGAAAATAGCTGGGTACTGAACCTGAGTGAGGGATGAATGATGAAGTGTTGGGGAGCTGGATGTCATCACTCTTCATTGCAACATTGTAACTAATTAAGATGTCAACCTCATGTGGGATAAAGCAGTGTTTTCTGAAGCTGAGCTGGACGTGATATCCTGCCAGGGTTTTGTGAATGTTTTGCACTGTACACCATACAGATATAACCTTCTGCACCCCATGCAATCAATATCTTTCATTTACTGAAGCAACTGTTCTTGTAATCCTAGTCACCTTTGATAGTCCACCCTCTCAAATCTCATTTCTCAGTCAATTGGTGTCCTTCAACAAGTCATCTCTTGTTCTGCTACTGTAATGGCGATTCACAGAAAAACTGGATTACACTATAGGTAGCCATGTCCATTTGGACATGCATTTTAATGGATAGTCTGAGTTTAACATTAGGTTGAACTCAGGAACACACTAATTGAATATGAACTACAAGGCAGAAAAGACAGCAAACAAGCTTCACGTTCAAACTAGAGTTTGCTTGCCAACAGGTGCAAAGAGCATTCTCCATTACCATATGAAATTAAAGAATCAGATTTCTTACCATTTGTTGCTGTCCAGGATAAACTGACCTGCCTTTCTATTTGTTGATATGGACATCATCAGCATAATCTCATGGGGATAAACTTGGTAAACTACAGCTGCTTAGATAGAAAAGATTCCTCCCAGCTAGGAAGACTAAAATGCCCTAAGTAAAGAGGCTCCTCCCACATCTCCTTTTCCCTGGTGCTTATAGAGGCTTTTCATTTATCTGTTGGTTTAGCACTAAAAAATACTTTTTCTGTTTGCTGAGGTTGCACGCAGACTTCTGTGCCTCCATATGCTGCGCTCATGCTCGTACCCCAGAAAAATTCAACTTCCTGAAACCGTAGCTAAATATGGGGGGAGGCCATCAGACACATAGAAAAGCTCTTTTCATTCTCAGCTTCCCAATGGTCTGTACCCTCACCCATCGTGAGGATGAAATAAGATCAGAGTGCACCTAACCCAGCAGATACATTCAGGCTGCTGGTAGTCACTACCTTTTTCCGCCATGTAGTGTAGCTACAGCGTTCATTCAAGAAATGAGAAAGAATAGGCTTTCAAAATGTGCCTTAAAATAAAATAAGTGCAACATTTATCCAGGAAAAAGATTAAAATTTTGGGTCCCTAGTGACATGTGAGGCAGAGATAATATCAGCTAGGAAAAAAAGGAGCAAGAGCAAAGATATTCTTAATGGTACACAAAATTCTAATTAAAATGTCTCAGCAAGCACTGAAATTTATTTGCTACTGATAGTATGACAGGCATACTGGATTTAATGTGTAATCAGTGCTAATCCATTCCAAGCCTTGCAATATCAGCAACATTTAAGGCAGACCACAACTGGAATTACACAAGTAATGAGGACAGCTCAGAAAAAGAGTTTAGAAAGGTCTTCTAAATATCATTCAAGACAACAGTGAGATTACAAGAAATTCTGTGACCTCAGAAAAGCGTCGGTCTCACTTCTTTTCTGTCTTGTTCTCCTTCAGGCCTAATTGAGATCTCTGCAGCTGGGTGCGGTATCTGTTCCTTTTAACAAAATGTCAATATTGGGGAAATGTGTCAACACAACTGCTGTGATTCTTTAAATCTTAACAATAAAGATTCTTCATTCCTGCCTACAGTCCAGACCATGGCTTGTATGACTGTAGAATTCTAATTCAATTGTTCTACTGGAAAGGAGAATACATATATTTTTAAGGGACTTTTTGACTTTTCTTGGTCCTGTTGCTTCATTTGTTCTTTATAAACAGATATATACATACACTTTTTAAGATCTCTTAGGATGAATACATTGTTTAATATGACCATTTGTCTATAATTTACTTGATGCTTTTATTCTGAAAAGCCAAAACAGAAGCATCTACAATTGTTTCTAATGATGCAGCTTGAAATGACTCACGTGGCTTTGTTTTAAAAAATAAATCTCAGTAGTTTTCTTAAGGATCATGGGGCCCAGTTGAGCAGTCAGTTAATGATTTTTCACAGTTTTAAAGCATTTAGTGTCTGCTGTACCAAAACCTGTTTCCCAACGGCATAAGGCCGGACCCTGACTGGAAAATAAATCTCAAGTTGCAATCATGAAAACTACAATTTCTCCCTTTTCTACAAAAAGCTTGCCAAGAAAGTCCAATGAATTTCAGAAATATGTAGGGACACTGTTATTAAATTACATGGAAATCTGAATATACAAACTCCTCCATCATCTTCTTCCACAGTATTCTAAAATCTGAGTCAAGTGTATTTTAATGTTGCACTGGAACAGACCTGCTTGCTTCTCTAAAAGGCCACCAAAATGCCACTGAAGTTAAAATGGATGAGTTAACCTTTTGAGAAGTACTCACAGCACCACAATTATTCTGACCTTTGACTGTACAATCCTTTAACTTTGCTAGCTATTCATTTAATGCCCATTTGTATTTTTAAAAATTATTACTACATGATTGAAATATTTGTTTGCCAATCCATCACTATGACATGTAGCAGTTTGCAGCAATGAAGTATTTTGGTACAGGCAGTTTTAATTATTTTACCAATAATAAACAAGGTATGGACCTAGATGTGGGGGAAGCAAAAACTACAGGAGGGGCAGAAGCCCACAGAGAAATGGCATGAATTATTTTTACAACTATCTTAATGCATAAAACTGTTTCGATGGATAGATAGGTGTTGAGATTAAAAGAAAACAAACCAAAACCCTCCTCCCACCAAAAAAAGCTGATGCTGGTTATGGCTCATCCTTCAGCAAGAAACAGAGAAGAAAGGCTCATCTCCACAGCCCTGGAGCCTTCACTTCAGCTGTGAGAGGAGGGGAATGGGCCATATCCCTCTAAATCCTGTAGGGCTAAGGCAGAACAGGGATTCTCATCTTGATTGTCTTCATAATAAAAAGGTACTTGCATTGCCTAGCAGTAAAATGTTATCAACAATCATGTAACAACCGCATATCCCCAAACTCCTTCCAAGTTTGGTGACTGATAAGGCTTACCAGTAACCCGTCTCCTCCACTGATAACAATTAACCTGTTGAACTTGATCAGCAGCCTATTAGTTGAAGCACTGGTGACAGTACATTTTGGTCAGCAAAGTGACTTCACAACCCAAGTAATCTCTTGGTCACTTGTGCATGTCCAGAACAGATCCTCTACACTCAGAGAGGAAGACATGTAGAAAAACTAAGTGCGTAATGCCATTTCAGAGAGAAAACATCCAGTCTGGAAGACTGAGAAAGTCAGAACACAGATCTGCCCAAATCCCATGTATGAAACATACTCATAATGGGAGAGGAAACAGGCTCTGATGCCTAAAGGAAATATAAAAATCAGATGTGAAATTATCACATGCAACCAAGAGAAGTCCATAACACCACTAACAAAACAAAAGTAGTACTTATATTAAGTTCCAATAACCATGGCAGTACCTATTTTCCTTCTTAATACCAACTAGCATGTAATCAACATAAGGTCTTAAAAGTCACTCTGGTGAATTGATAAATACAAAGGCCAGAAGGCAAAAGCATCCAGAACTCAGCAGCTTGGTCACCTACACTTCTGTAAGCACTTCCTTACGAACAGGAAATTTTTAATGACATTTGAACAGCAAAATGGAGAGATGTTTGAAAAGTTTGAAAAGTTTGCAAATTAGACAAATTAAGCAAAGACAAAACAACATATCATGAGCCAACGCCTAAGTAATGAGTAATTCTCAGCAATTGCAAGGCACCAACCCTGAAGGCAACAAAACCCATTTTAAACCACAACCAGTGCATGTAGCTCTTTTTAAGAAAGTATAGTATTCAAAATACACCTTTTGATTAACAATGTCATTATTTTAACCGTTTTATAGGAATCTTAGAATAGCTCACGATATCTCTTACAGCAAGCTGAAAGGATAATATTGTAGCCTGACCTTCCTATACAAAAGAGGTCTATACATAATTTTAACTTATTTTGCTAATACTGTATTATTTACTGCAACTGTAATGTTTCTCATTTATCTAACATTCTCAAGATATGTATTACCACAGAAATCTGGGAGTTGACAGTGAATATCGTTCCAGCATTGATAATTCTTTCAGAACACAAGAACTGTGACAAGTCAGTCTTGCACTTAAACCTTGAGGAGATTTTAATGAGTAAAGAAACAATGAATCTTCCAAGTTCACTAGAAACATGCCAATTTATACAAGAGAAAAAAAATCCCAGAAACAAGTTTTAGTGGAAAGGAAAAAGCCATCACTGAAGTTTTTAAAGAGGTGAGGAAAATGACGTGCTAGCAGGTTTAAATCACAGAGGAAATAAAGTAAATATCAAAAGAGAAAAGCTGACTGCTGCATTCCCAGTGGAAACGTCTTAAATTAAAGGCAAGAGATGCAACAGTGAGATCTTACAACACTAACCTTTTGAGATCATGTCTGCATTGCAAAAGTATTTGCAAAGAATAACTAAACCCTCATCCTCCTGTCTTGTCCTGTGTACAGGGTTCAGAATTAAACGCTAGGTATTCAGACAATCCCTTCTCTAGCTGCTCTTATAGTATCAACAGCAGGAATCCAATGCAGTCATTCATGAACAGGAAGAGCTAGGCTGGAAAGTGATTATGTTGGAAAAAAAAACATTCACAAGGACTTCCATTGGATATGTTATTAAATTATCAGATTAAATATATAAGGATATAGCTATAACATTAAATACCACATCCTATGAAGTCAGGTCACAGCATTTTCCTTTTAATGGAACCTTGAAAAAGTGTCAGTTATATCCCCATATGTTATTCATCCAATTGACACCGTGGCTGGCCAGCAATTTTATACTTTTCAGGCAGCAACTGTAGACCTGGAAATATTTATACCCCATTTCTGACAATAGTTTTTTCAAAAAAAGGTCTTGTCAGGTGTGCACAAATGAAAATAAGTACCACCTGCATATTTACTTCTGCATATAGTAGAGGCAGTGGGATGCAGGACTCCAGAATGGCACAACCATGCTGCCCCATAAAAGTGCATCAAAGAAAGCAAAGAGGAAGAGCACCACAAGTAATTTTAATAATTTTTTTTCACATGAGAATTTGCCAATTTTTCAAAATCAAACCATTATGTAGAGAACTGAATAATTTCAATAAAATTATAGCAGAATTCAAGAAGATCTCCAGTGGAAGATAGGAGAAGCAGCCTCTCAAAAGGAAGTCTGCCTGCCTTTCTGTCAGCATATTTATCCACTTAGCCGGCAATTTGCTGAAGGCTAAAATGCAGAAACTAGCACAGTCTGAAACATGCAGGTGTTGCATTTACCATATTCAAACAGTTTATCAAGCACAAGCCTGAATAACTTAATTCTCACAGTATTGCAACTAAAAATGCCCAAAGTATAATATTTCCAAAATGAAAGAAGTTCTTCAGATTCCTCACATTGTCCATCAGGCGAGGTTTAAATTGAGTTAGGCGATTGGAAACCCATTTCCAAAATTAAAATCATCATACATTCTTACAGTTTCATTGGGTACAACAGCTAAATGTCAGTGGTAACACTACGAGTGGCATCACCATTTCACTTCACAAGTGCTATTGGGGAGCTGGACCTTATGTACCTAGACATAAAAATGGAAATGGGTAATTACCAATAATCAGAATGAAGAGATCATATAGCTTCTATAACTTTACAATTCAATATAACTTGGCATTTTAATCTTCAATATCGGAAACCGTCTTACTCTTGGTCTAAAATGATGCTTACTATTATCCTCAAAGGCGGGTAAACTTTTCAATTTATTCAGAAGCAGGGATGACTGTCTCAAAGCAGGAAACAGTTCTCTAACTGCCAAGATCAGTGCCAGAAATTTAAGATGTTATCTCAAGATTTACTGACAAACCACCACCAGATGTGCATTTAACTTCACATCTAATGTATGTTTGGTGACTGAGGAGAAAAAGGTGCAAAGTTCAACCACCTTCTCTCTGCTCAGTGTAGGAATGTTATGGTTCAATGCTGAAAAGATCAGCATTCAGGAATTATCAGATAAAAAGTGAAAACTTGCCAGGTACTCCACACATCAGTTTCTGTAACCCAGAGCCACAAAGCTTTTTTCTCATTCTGTGTTGCAGTCAAAAGAGGCGATTGCTTCTCCTGCTCACTAACATTGTGGTGGCTCCAGGAATTAGTTAAAAATACATTAAATTGAAGCCCTTTTTTTCCTGACCTCACATATTTAAAAGCAAACAATTGACAGTGGTCTGTTCATACATTCTATATTGCAGAACGTGGTCTTGTAATGAACATTACATGTACTATGTTTTCATGCACAAACTTTTCCACAAGAAGAAAGGAATTTTGATCACAGTCCGTTACAACAGATGAAAAATAATTGAAGAGTTTTTCAGGGATAGAACTCCAGTTTGCTAATAACAACATGCATCCTTCCTATTAAACACCTACCTCAACCAGCCCTAACCTAATGCTCACTGTCATAACAGCAGGAAGAATGTACAATAAGATCTCAAGTAATACTGCTATTTCCTTCTTAAACCTTGTGGAGACATGAAACCCAAAGCATTAGACATGGAACACATTCATCTAGGAATCAAAAATATTTGTATCTTAAAAATGGGAAGATATAAAAGTAAAAAACATAATAAAGAAAACCTTTCACAAAAGCCTTTTGGGGACTGGAATGGAATAAATGCTTCTGGAAGCTGAGAAAAAAATAGTTCTCAAGGACGTGGTAAACTATAATTTATCAATCTCTCTAAATGTGTGATATAGATGTATGGTTAATAACGCTCACATGTTATTCTCAACAGTGTACGAACTGTGGTCTGAAAGTAATATAGTCATTTGTAAACACAGCATATGTTCTTGTGATATGTGGTAAGGAATATCCTCTCAAAACTGCATTTTTGCTTTATTGGATATAAAACTGTGAGAAAACCCCTAAAATCTGCCAGCTGTTGCTAAGCACAGATAAATTTATAGAGTCTTGCAGAAACCAAATATTCTGTAAGTTTCCAAAGGAATGTTATTTTACTATTTATTCATTTTTGTAAAGCTCCAATTCCTGGACAGTTTACTCCAGTAAGATATTTTGGAAATAAGTTCTACCGACAAACATTGTCATGGAAAAAACAGTATTTTTAGTTATATATGTGCAGTGGTTTTCAAACCCTTGTTTGGATCTAGTACCCTGATCAGGAGGCTATGTAAGATGATGGAAAAATTATAAACAGGTAGATGGGATTTCTGCCTCAGTGAGCTTACATTCGTTATGTGTGACTCAAATAATGGAATTCTTTTACTGTTCTACTTAAAAGTGTGGTTTTGTGTAATAAATGCTAATACATAGCTTCCTAATTTCCAGAATGATTTCTCACAAAAACTTTAGAAACAATGAAAAACTATTATAATACAGATGTGTACTCACTGCATTTAATGATAACTAAGCCCAGAAGGCCTAAAGCAATTTTCCATATAACACAAAAGTTCTGATTTCCCTGCAATGGTCTTCAAATAATAAATATCACTAAATTTACTCTGTAGCATGTAAGCAGGATATAACCACCTACGATGGTTAGGGATCCACCAAGGATCCCTATTATCAGCATGGTAATCCAGCAGCAGCATTCACCCTTCTGGCATGAAAGCCCAGCTGTGTTTGAAGTAGAATCTCCATACCCAAAAGCCATCTGGACACATTCCTGGGCAAACAGCTCAAGGTGGCCCTGCTTGAGAAGGGAGGTTGGACCAGACGACCTCCAGAGGTCCCTTCCAACCTCAACTATTCTATGATTCTGTGAAAATGGGAGATGTAAGCCCGTGTTGATAACAGTGAAACGTGCAGCTATGCACTCTATTATTACCAGAAACTAATCTATTATGCTATGTGGTACTTCAAAAATAAGCACCCAGCCCATGCTCTTCCTGTTCATTATCTGTGACTAGCCAGCCTGTCCCAGCTAACTATCTAGGTCTAACCTAGGACCCAGCAAACACTTGGTGATATGCTCACCTTCAGATACATAAACAGTCCAGCACACTCAACCAGCACTGTTATACTCTTGAAGGCAAAAAAGCTCATTAAGTTATGTTAGATAAATGCCTTTACATATGATTGCCTTTAGTAGAGTAATATGGTGTTTAGGATTTATGATTTACTAGGGTTTATTACTCCTGTGAGCAGTATCTGTATTTTGAACTCAGAACCTGTAATGTCAAAATAACAAAAAAACAGTGAGAGGAAATCACATACCTACTCTGAGTCATTTCAAAGTCAGCACATGATTTCTCAACAGTAAATTTGTGGAAATGTTTAATAATTTACTTGCCATTCATAATTTAGTTGACAATTTTTGCCTTTTTCACTTACTAATGAAATGCCTACGAGTGGATCACAATTTTCTCATATTTATTATTCATTACAACTATTTGCTGAATAATTTCTGCAAACAGTTCCTCTTTTGTAGCTCACTCCCATTATGAATGTTTATTATTCAAAATTTAGTCTGTGAAACTAATTACCTAAGCCATATATTAGATTTTGTTCAGTGTTCACCTGAACATTGTTCTTTTAACCAGTATGTGTTCTCCAAATACTCTCTCCTCCAGTATAAACTTAAATTGCATTCTTCTGTGAACACTCCTTCTGTAAAGTTTATTTGCTAGAATGTTCATAAAAAGAAAACACTATGAAACAACTGAATTTTAAAATCTATACAAATATTGGGGGATTTTTTTTCTTCAGGACCAACTAAGTCTACCAATAAAAGATAGCACAATCTGTTACTGAGCTGTTACTCAAACGACCAAATATGAAGATACCATTCTTCTCATAGTGAAAACAAGGAATATTGTGGCATCAAAGGTAGATCCCTTTTTGTTTGCAGATTTCTTGACCCAGTTTTTCCAAGTATTCCAAGCACTGCTTAAAGCAATATGGTAATCATCTGAGTCCTACCTCATTGAAGGGTGACTCTTTTACTGGGAAGGAGAAGGGTGAAAGGGAAATACACAAAATGAAGGTGCATACATCACAGACCTCTCCTATAGCCCCGGAAATTTCACACAACTGACCTCTAAGTGCTTGTAGAGATTCCCCTTATATGTCAAGAACTTAAAGCCTTTTCACTTTGTATATCTGGTTTTATTTGATTTCAGATTTTTGAGACTTGGCATACTTCAGTAACCATTAGGACCCAACAATTTTTTGAGACTCTATTTAGTAGCTGGGACTTTAAGGAAAACATCAGCTATTGGGAGGTATGTAATAAATCTCAGAGACCTAGCATTATTGAAAGGCACTAGTGTTGCAGAATGTCTTTACAAATATGAAAGGGGTAAAATATTTGCCCAACTTCACACAGCTACTCAGCAACACAGATCAAACTGCTGCTCAACACAATAGCATTAAGAATTAGAACTGAAGTAAGATTTAAGCGACACACAAACTGACAAAGGCCTTTCTGCAGAAGGATGAATTTTACACTGACTCATCTGTCAATGGTTATTAATTCCATCTGAACTCAGAGGCACTAATACTATTAATACTAGCAACGATTTGATTCAACATTCAATGATTGCTAACATTAGTAGTTCCACTGGATTCTAATGAAATCATTTAGAATTTGAGTCTTCAGGAAACAACTCTAGAAAATGGGACAACTGCAAAACAATTTCTTAAAATTTGCTCTGTTTCCACTAGTGGGTACCAAGACAACTCAGCCATAGCTTTCTTTCAAAGAAATATCTCATTTTACTCATGGAATTGCTACTTATGTTCTCTTACCAGTGTGCTTTGATCTTTGTGCTGGTGTCACCTCTGTTTACAAAATGGGAATGGTGCAATGGGAAATGCACTTCAAAATGAAAAAGCATTTTGAGCACAAGACTGTTTTAGAATAGTAAAAAAATACAGTAATTAGGATGTATTTTAATCATTAAAAATATCAGGAGGGAAGGGTTGGATTTTTTTCTTGACTCATCAAAAAATCTTTTGAGAGCTTTCTGTATTCCTTTTACAAATTTTACATATTCTTTAGCTATTATATCTCCAATTTATTGTCCCAAATAATATGGATAATTATTCTAGGGTCATCACTCCTCACAAGTCTCCTAAAGGTTAATGCTTTTTTCCAGCTGGAAATCTATTCACAGGTTACATTTCCAATTATCTCTTCAGAGATCTATTGTGTGTAGACAATTGTGGGTATTTCTCCTTCCAGGTTAGGAATTGAGATTTTCTCTTTATTACACAGGGTCTTGGTGTGGATGAATCCACATACAGCACTCCCATAGGGCAGTGCAATACATTTCCTGTCACAGGGCCAGCCACCATTAAGAAACTATATGCTGCCAGCTACATTATAAACTATTCCAAGCATTGGAAAATTTTCTGAAAATTCAAAATTTTTACTGCCCCATCAAGGAAGACAGGCTCGCTTGTCTAACATGGGTGTTTTTAACTCAATTTTAACGTTATTTCCCAAGTTATAGCAATGTGCGACAGCTAGAACTGATGACAGCAAATTAGCTCTAGATTAGCACAAGATGTCAGAATTTGCATCTCCTTCCCAAATAAATTGTAGACTATGCGTACCCGATGGCCTACTAGCTCAGATTTCTTCAATTGTGTTTGCTGGCCACTTCATGTCATCAGGCAGTGCAGATAAAAACATACTAAAAACTAACTCCATACTCTTGGATTCTTCCCTCTGCTCCCATTTACAGTTCCCTTCAGAAATACAGGAGTTAGCTGTGAACACTGACACTAATATCTTTGAAATAAATTCTAGAGGTCCAGTGAATTGAACTTCCTTGTGGTGCGTTTTTCTGTGTTGCCAGGATAGGTTCATCAGGACAATCTAAATCTGTCAGTAGTTCTTCAAAAACCTTTTAGCAAGCCTGCAATAAAACTGCCATAGAGGTGTAGATAAGTGACACTGATTATAGAAAATTCTACAGAGCTTACTTCTAATTGCTGGCCAAGAATACACACAGAATGCAGGTGCCTGTGTCATTGGGAGAAAGAAGAATTACATTTTATTTTTTAAGAATCTCCAAGACAATTTGGGATTTTAATCTTACAGGACAGAGTTATTTTTTTCCTTGGCTTATCAAAATACAGAATAATTTTGCAACCAGTTATATGTTTTCAATTTTTCAGTCTTCCTTCCTCAGCATTAAAGCAAGCTTCCATGAACTTAACAAAATTTAATAATATCTAACTAGCTGACACTGCTGCAGGTCTATAATTGTGTGTCACCTTGTAACACTACATTGTCTAAATGATTTCTTTTTCCTTTCAGCACTGAGTAAGTCCAAACACCACTGATGAAGGATTACTTCTACACAAATATTTCTTATTAATATATCATACAGAAAATACAATTTCTTATTCAGATGTAGACAGCATTTGCTGAAAGACATTTAATATTAATTTAGAAGCTTACTACTGACAGCTGCTCAGCAGGACAAAATCTTTTCATTTGATTAGAATCTTGAGGTAGTCTCATGAAGGTTATTACTGAGACAGAGTCATTAGAGTTATCCCTCTTTTTCACCTTCAGTTATGGGTGTATCCAAATGTGCAAGGAGGTTTCCTTTTAATTTTTTTAAATATACATATATATATTAAGAGTATGGTTATACTCATGTAAAAGCCAACTAAGGATGAACACAAAACAAAAAGGCAAGGTTTTATAAAACTAAAAAGTTGCATAAAATTGAAAAATAGTAGAAATTTTAAATGAAGGACTGAAAGACAATTTAGTAAAATAGCTGCTTAAGGATGCGGTTTGGTATGACTTTCTGATTTATTTTGTGTATCACTGCATTTAGCTATAATCAACCACAAATTATAATTTTACCATTTAAAGAATAAGGGAAAACTGTTCATTCTGCCTAACAGTTGAGGCTTCTCCAATCATTGCTTCCTACTGATATTTAGTGTTTAGAACATCCTGTGTATTTATTTTATGTACTCCCTTCCCCCAGTGACCTAGAGTTGAATGAATCAGCCCTGGAAGATGGCAAAGGCCATATGAAGTACAAATGAACAAAACAAATTAGCCACTCAGATTCTGCAAAAGAACTGATTATTTTTTCTCTTAAAAAAAGGTAAATTTGAAGTCTTTCCATCCATCCAAAGTGCCCACCAATTAATAACGAAATATCAGGTTCTAAGGAGATATGGCTCAATTTACCCACAGAGTACCAAACAATCTGTTCATGACCATGGTTGTGCGTCCCTGTGGTATTGTGCTTCATAATGAAGTAAGCATAGGATGCAGCCTTATTCCTGACTCTTGTGGGACACTTTCAAAGATGAATTAGACGTACACTGTGGAGATTTCTAAAAAACTAAAATGCACGCAAAACTAGTTTGCTCACTTTTATCTCCTGGATCAGATTTCTCTTCAGTTGGATCACAGCTGACCACATATCCATATGGTCCCAGTGACGCTGCATAAAAAATTCTTCATTCTGTTCTGACTCTCATTCTCCTGGAGCTTAATTTAGGTTAATGTAATATCTTGAGTATACAGTTTTATGTCCCTAAATCTACATGTCTTTAATCTACTACACTGTTCAGCTGGAAAAAAAAAAAAACAGCATACTGCCTGTGAATTTGTTCACTGCCTCATCTCCATCCTCTCCCATTCTATATGTAAAAGCTGAGCAAGATAGCTCAGTTTTGCTGCCATAAACGCAGATGCCATCTAAGTGGATTTGGATTAGACAAAATGTTAATCCTGACCTGAACTGACAGCATTTATAACTAACCACACAGGTAGATAGGATTTAGGATGCTAATTAGGTGTCATAAGCAATGCTTAACTCTTAATTCCACGATCAATGGACTTCAGTGAAAAGCTGGCTTAAGAAGTTCCTGACCTTCCTTTCTAGCACCGTAACTGCTTGTGAAATTCTGCTATAAATCATGCCATGAACTGATCTGGGTTAAAAAAAAAACTCTCCAGAAAAGACTGTTTTCCAAGTTAGTATGCCTGCATCATAATAACATGAAGTTCAAGCAATACAGCTGGGAGCGCTATCTTTCACCACATAAGGGCAGGACCACATGCTCAGGGGTGGTTAAATCAGGCTCAGCATCAAAGCCACCATGTCCTGACTTTTAGCTGTCAGAGCAGGCTTGACCACCTTACCACCTTATAAGAGATGCTCCTGGCCCTGTATTTCCAAATTTTCCAAAGAGGGCTTCTCACATTACTTTTTTTTTTTTTCAAAACAGATGCATTTACAATCTCCACCCTCTTCCCTGCAATGTCTGTAGGTAGTTATCTCTGAAAACAACTTCTAATATAATCACATTAAAGAAGATGCCCATTTGATAATCTGGCCTTAAAAGAATGGCACAAAAAAGTCAATTTACTCAGAAATTCCCAGCTTCTACTATCAAACCACTTTTTCAGTAAAGATGTGTTGAAGATATTGCCAGAGAAGAATTCTGAAATGTGTCGTTAGCTCAGCCCATTGTGGACCTGAAATACTGATATAATTTTAAAATAAACAATGGTATGGGCTGCATTATGTAGATCCCAAGTATGCGCATTTTGCAAGCGACAGGAGTAACAACGCCAATGAGGGTTTTAAGCTAAGCTCAAGAACAAAGATCGTGAGAGAAATTTAAATATTACTTAAGTAAGATAACTTCATTTATGGACATAAGAGGGAAAATGAAATATAATTTAATATATGTCTTGCTAGCTCCTACTTATCTGCAAAATATTAAGCACCAGCATTTTTTTAATTTAAAAAGAAAATCTTGTCACTGCAGTGCATGGGAAAGATGACATTCAGAGGATGAAAGCCAGCTGTGTAGAGAATGACCTTGATGTTTGTAAACTCACTTTCCTTTGTTACAGAAATTGAAAGGAGGTGAGGTCCTATGCTAAAGAAAGTAGAATGGAGAACTGAATTTTCTTCCTAGTTCTGCCACTGATTCCTGCATGATCCCAGGCCAATTGCTTCAGTCAGAACTTTCACAAGCAGCTGCAGTGTATTCTGAGCACTCAATCTGACACACAAAGGATTTGGTTTGCAGAATCTTTACGAATTCATAGCTACAAGTAAAGTGAATTGACTTGATAGTTTTAAAAAGTCCAGCTCTGGACATATATTAAAAACTATGTACTTTGAGAAGTAAAGTAATGATCATTTCACTTTAGACACCCAAACTGGTCTGTGCTTTGGAGGATATGTTAATGTGAGATAATACCACGTTGTAAAACAGAGATAATAATAACCACTCATTTCACAAGAGTATTATAAAATGGGGACAGTAACGCTGTGAACTCTTGAGATACTGTAGTTTCAATGGAGCCCATCACTCTTATGAGGAAATCAGTAGTGTCATATTCAGAGAAAGATCTGAATGTTGTAGCAAGCAAGGGGGCCACAAACTGAATGAAGTTCATTTTTAAATGACATATTGGAAAACTGCCTGTTAAATGAGTACTATCCGTCTTGTGACCTGAATGAGGCAGGCAGGGAATGAGTTGGAGAAGAATAGTGTGCTCTCACATAATTAAGGGCTGTATCATAATGCAAACCCACATTTCAGCCCAAATACTTTAAAAGTTTGGCTAAGCTCCTAGCAACTGAATGCAAACTCTTATAATGAGAAGTTCTGGGAAGCTTAAATATAGTCTTGTTTCCTGTGTCACATCTAACATATACTTATTAGCAAAGTCCTCATGAAACCAATGAAACACTTGCCAAACTAACACAAGAACAATTTGGAATAGCATTCCAATGCTGGAAGATCAAATCTTTCAAAAGGCTTTGCTTTATGTTGCAAGAACATCAAGACAGAAATCCTCTTTGGAAAGAGTAGGTTTCTTAGCTATTTTTATGCAAGACAAGAATTAGGAATACAACAAAATCTTCTTTGGATAGGATCTGTTCATGAATTAAGTCTAGTTATAATCACTCAGATTATGATCTCAGAGTCAATGCCATTTAATTAGTATTTAAGTACATGTACTGTAACTACATTTAATTGCAATCCCAAATTCCTATCTATTATCTGACAGATGATTGCTACTATTTGGCATTCAAACAGCTTCCAAAAAATAGGAAGTGTAGAACCTAATATGAATAACAATTAGCAATGCAGCTTGCTGGTACACAAAACAAGCCTACAATAAATGCTAGATCACACATAAAAAAAAAATTAGTCACCAAATCATTATTGAAGTATTAAAGCAAAAGAAGGCCCTGAACTAAGGTTTTATCTTTTTTTCTCCAGTAGTGTTTTGTGTTTTCTCTGTTTAGATTCTGATCTTACATTTCAGTCCTACAGATTACAAGCTTGTGTGGTGGTGCCCACGAGACCCTAATATCACAGATAAATCTGAAGAATCAGAATCTTCAGATATATATTTCTAAGGATAAACCTGAGCATCCACAGTGATGCTGTACATTATGTACTGCTACACCTTACACTATATGTTGTCAGGCTTTGTAATACTATAGTGTTATTGCCTCCATTTATAAAATTGATAAATGCCATGGATACAGCTGGTATCGGACAGGGACAGTAATGTTTGCAATGAAAAAATAATATTGCAGTTGAGTTATTCTTACCTCCAACTTAATATAAGTATATTTTTCCAAATTTCAAAGATGTCTCCCCAGTTCCTCCAAACACTGTTCGTTTTGTCCACACAGGGACCAGTAGGAAAAAAAAAAAGTATGAATAATGCATGGTAAATCCTGCTATATTTCTTCTCATGTAAAACTGTGCTTCAAGCTGTTTCCTAAATACCTTTAAGATATAGTTTGTTAAGTGAAATAATAACTTGAAGCACATTGTAATAAAGATAACTAAAGACCAACATTTCCAGAGATACGCTGATATAATAAGTAATGCTCCTGCACCCTGTAGAACTATCACAGAAATATCTTCAAAAGCAATCAACAACTACAGTTAGTTGTCCCACTGCCCTGAGAGACTCTCCCCATCTGTGCCAGTACAGTGTTCAGTATGTGTACTAAAATTTACTGGCTAGCTGCTAGCAAACAGAATGTGTAGACACTGAGTTGTTCTCTTCATTCTCTTAGCAGGGAAGGTAATTTTGGTCTCTTCTATTCATTCTAATGATTTTCACAAAGTGTCTGTGGCATCTTTAGGAAATCTATCATCCTTCTAGATTTGGTTGAATTTACCAGTCAAAAATTACAGTTAAATATTTTTTAAGCATGCAATTATAATTAAAAAGAGATGTGATTGCATACAACTCATTTCTTTGAAAGGGTAGATAAAAATTGAAGGCTGAATTCTGCTGTTGTGCATAATCATTAGGAAGTAATATGAGGAAAACATGGGATCAGTTCTGCAAGCAACAGAAGCAGTTGTGGTAGAGCGAGACAGAGGTACAGGTTGCAAAATGGGAAGGAACAGTCTGGTAGGGAAGGATGTTATATTTTCAAACTTATTAAAATGTATTATAAACAATAATAATGCATAGAAATAAACACATTGGCAAGAGTCTTTCTGTTGACCAGCACTTCCTAGCTTTAAAAGCATCAGCTGCTAAACCTGGTGTAGTTTCAAAATCAAGTGTACAAAGGTAAGTGACAAATGCACATGTATATAAAAGCCATATACTGAAATTATATCTTCCAGATAGATTTCAGCTTTTTAATTGACTGAGGTTACTGATGCATATATGGAACTATGTGAAAAGGATTTATAGGGGCAGAAAGTGGGAAAATTAAACAAAGGTGAAAAATTAGTTCAGCTCATGGACCTAAACAGCCAAAAGTTAACGTTTTCACATGCAACACTAGTGCTAAAATCACAGCACAGCTCAGTAATATGAAAATCTTGACTTAGTCTATGTACACAAAGGCCTTTTATTTTCATTTATTTAAATTACTCCCTTTGCTGACAGGATTACACTCCTGTATGTTAGAAGTGAATACAAGATAAGATTGAGCTGTTCTTTACTTAGAACATTTCCCTATTTAGGGCTTCTGACCCAGAATTTTGTGTTTTAATTTAGTTATCCATTGACTATTTTGTTATTGTACAACCGGAGAATCAGTGAGCACTGCAGTTCAATTAAAAGCCCTATGTCATTTCATTGATTCTTTGAACAGATCGTAACTGCAACATATATCAGTGGTATTGCTGTAGGACAAAATTCCATAGAATTTTGCCTAACATTCTGGAAAAGGAAATAAAAAATTATGCACACAAGAAGTGATCTAGCGCCCCTAAAGATCTGATTGTTACCACTTTAGGGCATACTGATTTACCTCACTATTGGGGTTTTGTTTGTTGGCTTTTTCTTCATCCTCTCATATGACACTATCTATTTTAAATGTTGACACATTTACATTTTAAAACAGCCCAGAGACCCAGCTTTACTTGTATAGCTTGCTAAATGTGAATAAAATTCAAACTGAAATGCATCACCTATTTCTGCTGGCACACAAAGCATCTATTCCTTTTCCTGACTTGTCCATAACTCTTTTCTTGGATCTATAAATCCTGTAGCTTGTTTGGTGTAACAGACTGTATTGTCACCATAATTTGTGATTCTGTTTAAAATCTCACAATATTTTATGAGGTATTTGTCTTAGGTTTTCAGGTCCTTCAATCAAAAGTGTTTACAAGGAAGTCTTCATCTCTTTTGGTTTTAAATTGAAACTGCACTTTTAGGTGTTACAGGGCTTAAAAATTATTTTTTTTTAAAGCCCCAGATACCTAAAATTATAAAAAAACCTGCACGGATAAACAACATTGACAGACAACTTCACAACTGTAACCTGAGATAAGCATTAAGTCTAGCCTCATACTGAAATTGTCATCAAAGTCTCTGCTCAACTTCCCATTTTGTTTAATAGGTGAAATATGTAGTTAAGATGATCCTAAGTCAAGACCTGAAGAAATCGTGTTATGCAAGAGCTCGAGAAATAGGAGTATTGCCAATAAGGAAGTGAGCAAAACCCAGAGGAGAATTGTACTGCAAGTGGGGGGAGTAAGAGCAGTAAGAGCAGGCATCAGGGACCAAAGAGCAGGGCTAACGAGCAAGCCACAAGACAAGGATGAGGTACAGTAATACACAGCGTGAGGAAAAACAAAAGCAACTTGCTGAGTGTCCTAGAGCAATTAGTGCGATCTGCCTCCATAGGGAGGCAGCTATCGCTCAGACTCAGAGACCAGTTACAGCCAAGTGCCTGGCTGCAGTTGAGTCTTGAAAAAAGACAACACAAATGTCCAGCTGAATTTTATAAACATAGGACAATTTTCATGCACAAGTATAACACGAACGCTTAAATATATATTAGATACTGCTGCAGTCACTATTAAATAAGTGGCCTGATTAGATCATTGGGAGCTTTGAGTTGCCAATGATCTCAGCCCATTGTTGCTTTCTGGTTTTTCACCTTGCCTTCATTTCGGAGGCAGATTTTAATGAGATCTACAACTTTCTCCTTATATCTAGATACATTGCTTGAAATAAGCAGTACTTTGTACATGTGGAAGCAAAGGTACATGCCTTTAGACAGTTTATTTTGTATGCCATAGAAGAAAAAGTGTCTGCAATGCCTGTATGAACCCATCAGCACAGAGGTAGACATAGTGAAGAGAATAATGGTGTATTACGCTTCGTCTGCAGCCGAGAACTCTGTCAATTGCCAGGAAAGGGGAAGAGGGGCATGGGAAATACAGACAGGCAACAGATATAAAGAGACAGAAGTTTAATAGCGAGTATGCCAGAAAAAAGGGCATGAAATACATTTGATACAGGTGAGAGATGTCAGCTTATTGCTTTTTATTTATAGACATACACAGATGTGTATAGTGCTTTGTCATACAAAAATTAAATTGATGCAGATAGCTCAAGGAGTAGAGATGTGAAATCAGAATTGGTATGAAGAGAATATTAGAATGAACTAAATTATTGGGGAATGGGAACCACTTTATCCTCTGGCCTTTGCAATAAATATGCTATGAATTATTCTGAAGAAATATTAAGTATCTTGCTAATGAGGCCTAGGGTGTCATTGTACAATATAGGGTGCTCAGATGAGAATTAGTGATAACCAGATAAGCCTTACATTGAAAAAAACAGGTCTAAGACCGCAAAATACATAATAGCAAAAGCTACACCATGCACAGATCTATCCAAAGAAGTGTTCTGATATCCTAAGCAAAAATTATTTCCTGAATGGAAGTCCTCTCAAAGTTCAACCTTTTCTACACACTACAGAAAAGATACAACGCAAACGGAACTGCTTGTGAAGTCCGGAAGAACTACCAGTTAATTTCTGTTCCCAAATTACGCCATAAAGGTATCAGAATCCAGAAACATTGTCTCAGAATACGTGTCATATTTGTATCATAGAATCATCATAGAGTGGTTTGGGTTGGAAGGGAACTTAAAGATCATCAAGTTCCAACCCCCATGCCATGGGCAGGGACACCACCCACTAGACCAGCTTGCTCAAAGCTCCATCCAACCTGGCCTTGAAAGTTTCCAGGGATGGGGCATCCACAACTTCTCTGGGCAACCTGTTCCAGTGTCTCTCCACCCTCACAGTGAAAAATTTCTTCCTAACATCTAATCTAAATCTATCCTCTTTCAGTTCCCCCTTGTCCTAGCACTACTTGTCCTTGCAAACAGTCCCTCCCCATCTTCCCTGTAGGCCATCTTTAAGTAGTGGAAAGCTGCTATAAGATCTTTTTGGAGTCTTCTCTTCTCCAGGCTTAACAACTCCAAATCTCTCAGCCTTTCTTCATAGCAGAGGTGCTCCAGCCCTCTGATTGTCTTCGTGGCCCTCCTGTGGACCTGCTCCAACAGATCCATGTCTTTCTTATGTGGGGGCCTCAGAGCAGGATGCTGTACTACAGGTGGGGTCTCTCCAGAGCGAAGCAGAGGGACAGAATCACCTCCCTCAACCTGCTGGCCACGCTTCTTCTGATGCAGCCCGGGATGTGGTTGTCTTTCCGGGCTGCCAGCGCACATTGCCGGCTCATGTTGAGCTTCTCATCCACCAAGACCCCCAAGTCCTTCTCAGGGCTGCTCTCAATCCATTCTCTGCCCAGCCAGTATTTGTGCTTGGGATTGCCCTGACCCACATGCAGAACTTTGCACTTGGCCTTGTTGATCTTCATGAGGTTCGCACTGGCTCACCTCTCAAGTCTGTCCAGGTCCCTCTGGATAGCACCCCTTCCCTCCAGTGTGTCAACCACTCCATATAGCATGGTGTGTTGGCAAACTTGCTGAAGGTGAACTCAATCCCACTGTCCACGTCACCAACAAAGTTGTTAAACAGCACCAGTCCCAATACCGACCCCTGAGGAACACCACTCATCACTGGTCTCCACTTGGACATCGAGCCGTTGACCGCAACTCTTTGACTGTGACCATTCAGCCAATTCCTTATCCACCAAATCCATGTCTCTCCAATTTAGAGACAAGGATTTCATGCAGGACAGTGTCAAATGCTTTGCACAAGTCCAGGTAGATGTCGTCAGTTGCTCTTCCCTTATTCACCAATGCTGTAACACACTTAATTGTTCTGCGTGAAGCAAGACTTTTTCATTTACCTCATTAATACTAGAATTCTAGAGGGCAAGTGAATGAGGGAAGGATTCAAAGATGCAAGAGCAATTGAAAAGACTGATTGAGAGCTAGATCTAAAATAATGCTCACCTAGCACTATTTTCTCTCATTCTGACCCAAAAATGCAAATGCATTGTAATAGTTACGATTACCCATCAGCAAGTACCATTTGGGGTGCCACCACCTATGATTTTCTTTGTAGAAAGGAAGCAAGTTCTGTGAAGGTTGCAGTAACAGAATGAATCTGATAAGTTTTCTATAAAGGTAATTATAGCACCATTACTTGTTTACTTCATTTTTCTGTACAATAAGCACAAGGCTTGTATGAGGATAATGGATACATATATTGTACGTATAAATTCACGTTCATATGGGATAAGTCACTGTAGCAATGCTTTGTAGTTAACAAACCTTCTCAGTTCATTACAGATAAAAAAATACTGCATTTCCATCTTTAATGTGAAATGAATGAACTATTAGTTGCGTAAACAACTTTTGAATTTCATTTCTGAAACTGCAGAAGCAGCAACAGTGGTTTCTTTTCATACATTTGAGATGTACAAAGATTGGCAGCAAACACTAACTCTTCAAAGACTCCTCAAACTGTTTTTAATTACTTTGCTAATTTTTTTTAAATGAAGACTTAAGACCTTTCTTTTTTGTAACACATAGCAGAGCTTATTTTTATTCCAGCATTGCGAAACAGGAACGGTTTATTACCTAGTACTTTATAGGAGGATAAATGTTATTTACAACTTTAAATTATTTTTAATTTTGAAAGTCTTTGATTCAATTTTACAAAGCAGCAAAATGATGTTTTAGACTGCACGCATGAGAGAGTAAGATCTTGCTGGAAAACAGACAACTTGAGAATATTTCTAATGGTAACTTTCAGCTGAGAGAAAGAATAAAATGCATTTTCCTGAAGGACAAGGAGTTATTTTACCTTTCTTCTTATGTTTAAGTGCTTTCTTTTTGTCTTTTAATGAAAGTACTATGGCACTGAATTCATGTTTTGGTTGACACAGAGCAAGCAGCAAGCTAAATTATATACTCAATACAAATCTCATGCAATAATGATGAAATAAGTATAAAATGACTGTAACCAAACCAGACGCTTTATGAAGTAAGGTCTCTTCTAAATTCAGTATGTGTAGGCAATATAGAGAAAATGGAAATGCATTAAAAAAAAGATGAAATTGTAGACTAGACTGGCCGAAAGTTTTAATGAGACTGTAAAATATTATGATAAGCCTCTGTTTAAAATATACTCGGCCTTTGTCACTGCAGTATAAAGCAGATAAAAACTTAGTGAGATGTCAGGGAACATAATTAGAAGTCAAGCTGGCATGGAATTACGGTGCTCAAAAAACACAAGGAGCCAGTTCTGAGCCCCTGGCCTGTGATGAGAAGTTCTGCTGACTTCAGCATTAAGTAAAAGTAACTGAAATAATTGTGGGCTGCAGGAATGGACCTTGATCATTATTTAATCTAAACGCAGTAGAGGTTCAGTTTAGTAAGGGTGACATGAAGTTTGCAATGAACAGCTATTTAACAAAGAGGTCAAAAGTCTGCTGCTGCTACTAGCTAAAGAAGAAACCACTTAATCTCAGGTAGTATACAGCTGCCCTACTTACAATATATAGCAGTCATTACAAAATAAATGGATATTTATAGTCAAGTTTATCGTCCTTACATTGTCATATACAGAAAGACACACACAATACTCTACTAGAATAGTTTAGATTAGTTTCAGGTATTTTTTTTTCTGAGGCCATATTTTAATAGAGGCATTTAACAAAAGGTTGAAGGCTTATAATTGGGTAAATTTCATTCAACTTTGCAAGGATAAAATTTGCATAACATAAAATTCAAAAACTTCTAAGAATAAAAGTTCTCCTGAAATATCTGACATTTCCAAATGGAAATGCCATCAGAAAAAAACAACACTTGAGGTTCAATTCTAGGTTTACAGAAAGATCTATAGAGAAAATAAGAATGACAATACATTCTAAAAAATGAAAGTTTTGAGCATGGCCAGTGGTTTCTAGTTCTTCAACAGTTCATCAGTCTTCAACTTAAATTCAACTCAACTTCCTATTGCTAAGCAGGAGGATACATCATGATAGCCATTCTGCAGAACATTCATTATCACAAAATCAGGTTCCTTACACAAGCTTGTCTGCTTAACAACTCTTCTTATTTGTGCATGTACCCAGTATTTTGTATTTGTACCTGTCCGAGGAACTTTTATATATACAAATTTTAAAAATATCCAAGGAAAAACAACATAATCATTACACTGCCAAAATGTCTGTCAAGAGTCAGAAGAAAATCAGAAATTCAGAACTGACTATTTTTAAAATTATCTCATTTACAGGTGGTCCTATACTAACCATATACAGAAAACAAGGTGCTTTGATCCCTGTTTCTATCACTCAAAATTATTAATACTCAACCGTTAGAGACAAATATTCTAAAAAACGTCTCCAGACTCCCCATCCTATTTATTCTTCAATGTTCTAGAAATTACTTTGGATGCTGCCCCCACTTTCCCCTCTCCCCCCATGCTTTACTGAAAGTTTCCTTATTAAGCACAGCAATTTTTCATGTGATTATTTAGTGAGAAATGAATAAAATAAAATTTAAAAAGGCTTCTTTACCATTGTGGAAAGAACAGTTAAATCAATAAGGGCAAATAAGGACCTTCTAGTATACTGAAAGCATTCTTTTCTTTTTTTATAGAAGAGGAGATTCATGTTCATGCCTAAACATTTTAGAGACCTCTATGCCTAGTTTGTTACATAGGCAGTAAGATAAACACACTGCTAGAAGAACTAAAGCCACATATACACTGGTTTGGGGGGCTATGGAAGAAACCCGCATTGATCCTCTAGGGAGGGGAGGGTGGCTGAAACACACACAGAACTCTCCCCATAGCCAGTCACGCCTGGACTGAGGCACACAAAGTTGAGGTGGAGATTCCGCCACTCCCAGGCTCCCTGAACTCTTCCAGGCATATTGTTTTACCAATTATACAGGTTATACTATTGTTTTCATAATGCACTCTCTCATTTGTAGTAATTTGCATTGTTGAAGTGAAACCAGACTGAAGTAACCCATCTGAATGGCTTTTCATTATCTGAAATAATGATACCTACACCTTAAATTTAAGATTCTAATTTCATATACAGAATGGAATCTGCTGTTTGGTTGATCTTAGTAACGAACTAACCCATTAGATTAATTCATACATATGGCATATACATGGAGAACAGAATACATTTGTTTGTATCGTAACTTGCATCGTAGATGATGAAGCTCATTTGCAAATGATTGGCTGACTGACAAATACAGAAAGAAACAATTCCTTGGGAAGAGTAATTTCCTATATGGGAAACTTGCTGGATACTCAGCTCTTGACAGATGCTCAAAAAGCAGCATATATACTGGGCATTTATTCCCAGATGTACTTGTACAGAAGATTGTGACCTTTCTTTTGACATGTACGCCCCACAGCTGTTCCACAGTCATCTTATATTACCTTAATAAGCTAATATACATGGACTCTTCAAGCAGAACACTGGAACCAAAACCACAGGGCTGATAGCTCAAGGAAGCATTTAAACTAGCATACCATCTTTTGTAGTGGACAGAAACAAGACCTAGCACTTGAGTTTTGACCACTTGAGAGAGATTTCCTCTTTGCTGCAACTTAGATTAGCCTTAGCACTTGGGTAACAGTCTTCAGCTCATAATAGCTGAGGACTGCCAGGAGATTTTTAACAAAAAGCCCTCTCTCTCTTCTGCAGTGCATACACGTTCTTTCTCTCTCCACATCAGGAAAAGATGCCCCAAGTTTAGTGACCAGCAGGAGTCTTGTACAAGATTGCTCTTTTTTTCTAAAAGCATTCCACTAGGGAATTAAAAGTGATAAAGCAGTTTGAGAAAGGGCAATCTCAGTCTGGGCTGAATACAAATCAAATACATAAACAAAGCTGCACATCACTTAGACTTACTGCTGATAAGTATTGACAGCAGCATGGCCTTTTCCCTTTCCTTGGACCATCTTCTCCTCAAGTTGAACTTATATAGATCAAAATAGTTATACTGCTCTTCCATACTAGTATCAAGATGCTCCTGACACTGCATGCTGCCAGGTTTCAATGGGCTGAAGGATTATCTATTAGGGCAGACTTTTTAGTGGACGTCACTTTTAATACGGATTTAAGAGTGCCTCCTTTGTGTGCTGCAAGCTTGTTTGTTTTCAAAACAATTGTAGTAGTAAATAGTAAATTCCAGTCTGAGTTTAAGTTCCAAAGCAATTCTATGCTTTCAAAATGACTAAGTTATAATTATTTTCCATCTTTAAACTACAAAAACCAGAAAGAGCTCCTCACTGTTTTGACCCTGGTTCAGATTTTAAACTCTTTCAGATAGATGACTTAAGAAAGCTGTATATTTTACCTCCTACCTGCTTAAAGGAAACATTATTTCATATCTATTTTATTTCAAACTCAAACTGGAAAACGAGTGATTGGTGGGGGAGGGGAAGAAGCTCAATCCCTGTGGAGGTATGGAATTTTGTAAGAAGACCCAGTGACAAAAAATAAAGGCAATGGTATTAATGTTTCTGCAACTCAAAAACTTTTAATCAAAAAAGATATGAAAGCTATAGTGTATTCAAATCTGCATAAATAGAGCCACTCTGAAGCTGGATTCAGATCATTAATGTTTTCTAATTGAAGGAAACCAAACAATGATTTCTATTCCACTTCAGTTATGAAACCAATCCAAACCATCTTCCTTCCTATTTATCCCATCACACCCCTTCTGAATTATTTGCCTGATTTGCAGGCTACATCCCAATCCAACAGAGATTTGTTTAAACAAAACAGGGAGGAGAAGATTAAGAGTTTTGAACAGGACTTGTTTATGGCTGAAGACTAACCCAGCCTCTAGCACTCATGATAGCCAGCACTACAATGCTCACCTCGAATGAGATAATATAGGAAAGGTAATTTATAACCAGCTAACAAAGTTTAAAAATTCAGGTATTTCACATTAAGCTCTAAATTGCATTTAATAGATTGAGGGATAAAGTCTAATAAATCTTTTTCATATGAATACAAAACATCATATTTGATTTACTTTTATTGCAAAAGTAGTGAGCCTAATCCCTCTAATTATTATTTTTTAATTAGAAAATTATTTTGAAAATTCTAACAAAATTCTGGTTTTTTACTTCAAACTATTCATAGGAAAATTTAAAAGGAACTGGGATGACAGAAAGCCAATTCCAAGATATTTGAGTTACAAACTTTTTCATACTTTTGCCTTCGCTGCACAAAATATAGTGGCTAATCATGTGATGCCTCTATGCAAGAAAACTTGCTGATAGAAATTAAACAAGAATGACAGTAATTACTGACCTATATTTCTTCATTTCTCAAATATTTTGAATACAAGTGTGATTTCTATTTGTATTCTACAGTTTTAAAAGTCCACTAATTGCAAGACTTTCTAAAATAAATGTAAATTGTCTGGATGGGCACCATCCAATTTCTAATGGACAGGTGTTCATATAAAAATTCAACAGTATCAGCAACAAGCGGGAAGTTACTGGTGGGGTAAAGGGTGTTAAGAAATTATTTGGCTCACAGCTGAACTTCCTATTTAACCACAGGGATGATCAAATAAAGTCAAGGTCAAGTATGTGACAGAGCAGCTGTGCCATGCAGCAGATAAGAACTGCTGGTATATATATAGTAAATTTGTTTTGATTTTCTAATCCACCATTCGTGTCTTGCAATTGAAGGCTGCTTCAGGAGACAAAGTGGCCTCCTGCACTCTCAGCCTTTACTTTGGGCTCTCCAGCTTCAGCTCCTTCCCAGGCTGCTTGAAGCCTTTGTGGTGCAGCAGCTCCCTAGCAGCCACTGCATCTCCGGTCTACAAGGAAAGCTTTACAGCTGTCCAATATTGCAAAATAACCAACAAATCTTTTCCCCACCAAATAAGAGAGATGTTTAAATGTCCCTAACAGAATGAAGTGATTTGACTGGGGGTGAGGTTCTCGCCCACAGAAAATTTTACTCTCAGATGTAGCCCATCTAGAACTCTTACTAACCACTACAAATACATCCTTTCAACATAGAGTGGTTTGGGGCCCTGTAATACTTTGACTTCATAATCTATAATTTTCCTGTTTCAATAAATTAAAATAAATAGATTTATAGCAGTTAATTCACAGGTACTGAAAAAAATGGCTATAATTTTTTGGTACCCATCTGTCCTCCTTTTACTCCATCTGCTTCCTTCACTCATTGCACTGGAATCCTGCTTCATGAAATGGGATCCAAGCTCTTTCGTGCAGCACAGTGTAAGTTACCTAGTTACCCAGCTGAAAGACATTTTCAAAATAAATCACTCTCCTTGTACTCTGTAGAAGGTAACAGACATGACTTTGTTGTTAATATATGTCTGAGCAATCTGTCTTTCAACAAAATATACAACTCTCAGTAAATTTCCTCTAATTTCAGACTGTGCACTTCAAAATAATACAATAAAGGCTCATCATTTCAATCAATTATTGATTACACCTTGGAGACTTTCCACCGATTCTACTTGATGCTGCTTTTAAAATGGTAAGTACCTAGATAGCTGTATGATATTATAAATTGGTTTATATTTTTACACTAATACAACACTATAAATGCACAGTATTGTATGATTTCATTGGATAATACAGCTTTTCTTAAACTGCATTGAATGAATTTTTTTTACACTTTAACAGTTCTTTGGCCTGTTAATGATTAAGGATTTTGATTTGACTCTTTACTCTAAATGTGAGTGTTTAACAGAAAAAGAAAACCTAAGAAACCCCTCCCCCCCTTACAATCCAAGATAGAAGATATACGATAAGAAGGCTGAAATTAATTTTTTGAGCAATTGTGTGCAACAAAAATACAAAAGCCACTACTGAAAACATTTGTTCTGTGGGATACTATAAACAAAGGATACTTCTATTTTTATCTCATCCTTCAGGCAGTGTGATAAGTGAGGTCATTCGAAGGTCAAAAAGGGGGGGTTGCTGTTGCTTTATAAAGGGGCTCACACTTCAAGTTGTTCAGTATTCATAGTGTCTTTCTTTTCTAAACTAACATAGTAGCTAAGTACCTACATGCCTTAAATACTTTGATTTATGCACTTCATTATTAGCATCATATTAAAAGGGAATAGTTATATTTTATTTGCAGCTACAAAGCACTTTTGCCTGATACTGAATATATACAAAATAGAATATACAAGAGTACTAGCATACAGAATACAGTTCGCAGGACCATGCATTTACACACACAACTTTGTAACTGGAGTGATGTTCTCATCACTTGTTTTGTTTGGTTTTTTTCTCTAATCCCACATTATTTTACCAAAATTTCAGTAGCATAACTGCCTGTAAGAATTTTATTGAGTCAAAAGCAGTAAATTACTTGCCTCTTCAGGCAAGAAGGAGTGTTTAAAATGTAAGGGAATTTAAAAATATGTAGTAAGAACTTAAGTTGGGAATTAAATGTTTTTCCAAGATGAAAAATGGAAACAAGCACTGGTAATAGCACTTTGTAAAATGGAACTTTCATATTAGATATCCATTATAGTGATGTAGGTGACTAAAAAAATTGAGGATTACAATTATTTTAATCTCTAGGTGTACACTTAAATACATATAGCCCATTTCTCCTTTCTATAGCCGAGTTTGAAGTACTTACAAATGAAAGCAAAAAATGAATGGCTGGTATTAATCATATAGAAAAAAATTAAAGTCTATATACGTCCTGTCGTCTTTTAAAAAGCATTAATAATAAATTATTTGCATAAAGTTAAAGCAAGAAAACACTTATATGTGAGAAAAAATGCATCTTTCAGACATCTGCGAGCTACTTCACTTGATTTGTGCTATAAATAGAAACTAATTATAGAGAGACTAAAACCAAAATAATGCCCCCTGAAAATAAGAGAGACTGTCTTTTTAAAATATACTCAAAATAGTGTGAGTAAATCTATATCATACAGATATATTGAAATCATTGAACAAATTGGAATAATAAATCTTTTTCAAGTCTAGTCTTCTTCTACAAGCAAGGGTTAAACTTCCACTAACTCCATTCAAAGCAGAATCAACCTTGGTGCATTCTTTTTCTACTAATATTTTTTGGCCTATGAAGTATCAATATTAACTGTGAATGTCAGAAGAACTGTACAGGCTCCAGTGAAAAAAAAAGTATTCAGTCCTCTAAATGAACGCCCGAGCTCTGACTTTTAAGGAAGACAGAGATCAGCAAGTCAGCTGCTGTTCATATTGCTTTGTTACTCATAATCATACACCAGAGGCTTGGGGAGTGCTTAGTAACATAATCCATCCCTTCCCAGGAATTTGATCTAAGTTTTCTTTTAAAATAACTTTATTCTCCTGCCTTGGTTATAAATATAACTTCAGAAACAAGTATGAGCCAAGGCTAAATTCCAAACTAAAAGATGATACAATATAGGGCAGCAGTAGGGTTGCAATTTCAAATTGATACACTGAGTCAATCCTGTCGAGGTGGGCGTTAGGGCTTCTCAGTTTCAATGAGTACCTCAGCTGCTGTCTTTAGACAGTAACGTTTCCCAGACTCACTGCAGAAGTGCATATCAAGCTGTTTCTTAGAGCAAATAGTAACCTGCTTATATATCAGCAAAAGGAGTCTGGCGAAGGACAAAATAGAAGGCACTTCAGCCACTCAGAGCTAGAGACCACCATTAGAGGGACTGAAATGGAACCCACTGGGGAAAGTTACCTTCCCTGGGAGCTGGGGAGAAAAGGTGGCTGGATGGAGCCACAGAGCTCAGCCAAGTTAAAAGCTGCATGCTGGATTTCTCAATATTAAATACAACCATGGCCTTTATTTTTAGACATCTGCACTAAGAGGAGGGAGATTAAGATGCCAGAAATGATTATCCTTCACAGGCAGAGTCACTCAGAATCTGATCTGTATATTGCAGATACTTGCAATCATTGATTCACCAGGATAAAGCACTGAGCTACAATTCACATAGTTTTAGTGCCACACAACGCAGCAGTCAAAAAATTTGCCTCATTAGAACAGTGTACAAACTGACAATCTGCTATGCTGCTTTACAAAATCATCACGGGAGGAAATATCTTTAGGGTTGCCTTAACCTACCATCTGTCCACACAAAAAGTCAAAATACGTTAACTTACATACCACACTGCCAGCCAATAGCAGCCATTAAGCATTATTCCTTTCTCCCACCCTCCACCTTAAAAGGGACTATTCTGTATCCCTTCAAGTCATGGCATATACATCTTCTGTGAAGAAAATAAGCCAAAGCAACTGCGTGCAAAAAAGCACAGGCTAGGGTGCAATATACAACCCAGTGCACATGCTCTCCATTTGCTATATACTGCTACCCTGAACTGCAGAATATTTGCACTAATAGAGGAAACTCTCAATGGCAGCAGGAGGCAGCACTTGTAGCCTACACCAGGCCTGGCCTGTGCCTTCAGAGACCTATTTCAAACCAGTTGGACATTAACCTAAATTTACTTGAGTTCCAAATAAATTGCACATTCTTAGTCCTAACTTCCTGTTTCAGTGTGCAACAACATTTTAATTTATCCTAAGTGAGGACAAAATAAATCATGTAAATCTAAAGGGATGCATTGGGCATGCTAAATGAGGAACGAGCATAATCATTTAAAGCAGAAGCAATTAGATCACAGGGAATGCATTTAAATAGATACAGCAGCAATTATTTCATTTCCAGCTACTTGAGACCATGAGACCATAACCTGAAAATTTAGTCAATGACTTTTGGTTTGTAGACAAGTGCTAAACTACAGGATTTTAGCTTTCCATGGTTAACTGATCAGAACATGCTTTTCATTCATTCTTGCTTTTTAGACTTCATTGTTAATGCATAAAATCTGCATAATAATGAAAGCTGAGAGTGTAGTGTCAAATAAATGGAACTTAATATCAAAATAACAGGGCCTGTTGAACTTTTGGGTTATTTTTCATATTTAATTAACTGAAAACTTAACTTCTGAATTTTAATTCACTGAAAAATAACTTCATTAACACAAAATTATGATTGCCTCTAGTGTTTCATGTCCTTCCAGAAGGCTGACTTCAAAAACTCACAAATTTTGGAGGGAAGGGTGGCAAGAAGGAAACACACTGGAAACAAACCTTAGGTTGCATTACTGAGAGCAAAATTCCCTGTACAAACTCAAATTGAATGGGATCTTGGAGGTGAGAATGGAGCAGCGATTACATAAAGCAAGTTGTGGGAATGATGGCTGCAGGAGTCCAGCAAAGAAAAAGGAGAGAATCCTCAAGGCAGGAGATACAACAAAATAACTATCTGCATTAATTTAAAGAAAAAAAGAAAAATGTTGACAATGTGTTCACATAGCCTTTTGAAACAGAGAGAAATAAATTGGAAGGATTAAATAGGATTTATCAATCATCAGAGGTATATGCCTCTTTCTTTTCCCCTTCTGCATCAAGTTCAGCACTATCAGTAGAAGATTTTTCACCTTCTCAGATAAAGTTATGAACAGCAGTCCTGATGCCATGAGCATGGCAAAAGTTGCTCAGCTGTACCTGGTTCTCTCTGCTACTGAATAACCTATTGTAATCAATGTATTAAAGAATAAACCCAATACAGTTTTCTCAACAACCTGAGAAGCTATACTAAAATTCCAGTTAATTATGTACGTATATGCTGGATTTAGCCCTCTGTAGAGGACCTCAGGCTTGGCATGAAATTGCTCTTCAGCTTGACAGGCAGACAAGAACAAACTGCACTGATGTTCAGCTCACCACAACGGTGATATCTGTGCTACAAAGTAAAGAGGTGAAATTTCACTTTCCTCAAGCAATCCTATCTCACAGATAGAAATAGCATTTGCTTGTTTTATTTATTCAAGTTTAGAAGACACCGACACACATACATACAAAAAGGAGCACTGAACGCAGCTCCGTTATGTGCTACAGGAGAACTGCAGAAGAAACACGTGAAAGAGAACCAAACACAGGCCCAGTCCTCAAGAATATCAAGGTTGCATATATGTACATGATAACCACTGAAGGTATGCCAAAACACATCATCCTAGTGGCCAGTCTGTTACTTGCTTTATTGTGCCAAAGCATGTATAGGTAAGTCACAACTGCTTGGTAGCTCACACAGGAACTTTTGATCTCTTCTGGTCAGGCTATTACAGACACCTATTTTCTATTTCTTGCATTATTAGTTTGCATATTAACTTCATCCCTTCCTTTCAGATGCTCTATGGGTTTTGGCTGGAATAGAGCTAATTTTCTTCACAGCAGTTCATATGGTGCTGTGTTTTGGATTTCTGTCCAGAACTGTGATGATAACACATGCTTGAGCTACTGCTGAACAGTGCTTGCACAGCACCAAGGCCATCTCTGTTCCTCATGCCACCCCACCACCAAGTAGGCTGGGGGTGCAACAAGAAGTTGGAAGGGGACACAGCCAGGAGAGCTGACCCCAAATGACCAGAGGGACATTCCATACATTGTGCTCAGCAATAAAGCTGGGGGAAAGAAGGAGGAAGTGGGGACATATGGAGTTAGGGTGTTTGCACAATGATGCCCTACTTTCCTGGAAATAAATAAATTCATGTTAATATTCATAAATTTTGGTTAGTATTCAAGGATCACCTGCTCCAAGCTCAGGAGAGGTGCATCCCAAAAAAGAAGTAGTCAGGCAAATTAGCCAGAAGGCCTGTGTGGATGAACAAGGAACTGCTGGACAAGCTCAAAACCAGGAGGCCTATAGAGGGTGGAAGCAAGGATGGGTAGACTGAGCAGAATATAGAGAAACTGTCTGGGTGGCCAGGAACCAGATCAGGCAAGTGAAAGCCCAGACAGAATTAAATCTAGCCAGAGACGTCAAAAACAATAAGAAAAACTTCTACAGATATGTCAGGGATAAAGGCAAGACTAGAGAAGTTGTGGGCCTTCTCCGGAAGGAAATGGGAGACCTGGCCACCCAGGATATGGATAAGGCTGAGCTACTGAACGACTTTTTTGCCTCACTCTTCACTGGCAAGGGCTCTAACCACACTGCCCAAGTCACGGAAGGCAAAAACAGGGGCTCTGAGAATGAAGAACTGCCCACAGTAGGAGAAGATCAGGTTCGAGACCACCTAAGGAATCTGAAGGTATGTAAGTCCGTGGGACCTGACGAAATCCATCCACGGGTCCTGAGGGAGCTCGTGGATGAAGTTGCTAAGCCTCTTTCCATCATATTTGAGAAATCTTGGCAACTTGGCGAAGTTCCCGCTGACTGGAAAAAGGGGAACATAACCCCGATATTCAAAAAAGGAAAAAAAGAACACCCAGGGAACTATAGGCCAGTCAGTCTCACCTCTATGCCTGGCAAGATCATGGAGCAGATCCTCCCGAAATCTCTGCTAAGGCACATGGAAAATAAGGAGGTGATTGGAGACAGCCAACATGGCTTCACCACGGGCAAATCATGCCTGACAAATCTGGTGGCCTTTTACAATACTGCCACAAACTTGGTGGACAAGGGTAGACCAACAGACATCATCTACCTGGATTTATGCAAAGCATTTGACACTGTCCTGCACAACATCCTGGTCTCAAAATTGGAAAGTCATGGATTCGATGGATGGACCATTCAGTGGATAAGGAACTGGCTGGACGGCCACACTCAAAGGGTTGTGGTCAACGTCTCGATGTCCAAGTGGCTGCCAGTGACAAGTGGTGTTCCTCAGGGGTCGGTAGTGGGACCAGTGCTATTTAATATCTTTGTCGGAGACATGGACAGTGGGATAGAGTGCACCCTCAGCAAGTTTGCCAATGACACCAAGCTTGGTGGCACGGTTGACATGCTGGAGGGAAGGGATGCCATCCAGAGGGACCTGGACAGGCTTGAGAGGTGAGCTCGTGCAAATTGCATGAAGTTCAACCAACCCAAGTGCAGGGTCCTGCACCTGGGACATGGGAATCCCAGGCACAAATACAGGTTGGGCGGAAAATGGCTGGAGAGCAGCCCTGAGGAGATGGGCTTGGGAGTGCTCGTGAATGAGAAGCTCAACATGAGCCAGCAGTGCACACTGGCAACCCAGAAAGCCAGCCGCATCCTGGGCTGCATCAAGAGAAGCGTGACCAGCAGGCCACAGGAGGTGATTCTACCCCCTCTGCTCTGCACTCATGAGACCCCACCTGGAGTACTGTGTCCAGCTTTGGAGTCCTCAACACAGGAAGGACATGGACCTGTTGGAACGGGTCCAGCGGAGGGCCACGAAGATGATCAGAGGGATGGAGCACCCCTACCTATGAAGACAGGCTGAGAGAGCTGGGGTTGTTCAGCCTGGAGAAGAGAAGGCTCCGGGGAGGCCTTATAGCAGCCTTCCAATATCTGAAGGGAGCCTACAGGAGAGCCGGAAAGGGACTCTTTGTCAGGAAGTGTAGTGACAGGACAAGGGGTAATGGTTTTAAATTGGAAGAAGGGAGATTTAGATTGGATACCAGAAAAAATTCTTTACCGTGAGGGTGGTGAGACACTGAAACAGGTTGCCCAGGGAAGTTGTGGATGCCCCATCCCTGGAAGTGTTCAAGGCCAGGCTGGATGGGGCTTTGAGCAACCTGCTCTAGTGGGAGGTGTCCCTGCCCATGGCAGGGCGGTTGGAACTTGATGATCTTTAAGGTCCCTTCCAACTGTAACCATTCTATGATTCTATGAAATAGCTGCCTACCCGGGTGCACACACAACTGACACAAAATACCCAGTTATTTTAATTAGTAGCAAAATAGCACTGTATTCCTCTATTGTCCTCTTTGCACCTCTTTTTCTTCAGTCATTAACAGAAATCTGATTTACTAAGAGCTAGAACGAAAAGAATACAAATGTCAGGCTTTTATAAGTTCACAAAATACTGGTGTTTAACTCTGGCAAGTTTGTGTAGAGAAAAAGTACCCTGAATGGAAGAGGTCTGGACTGCTTTTTGTCTAATTTTATCAGTATTTCATTTACACTTCTGCTTCTATTTCATTCCTATGGACTATGTCATCTAATTAGTCTTTGTTTTACAAGTTTATTGAAATTCAGTTCTGTAACCAGGAGTATTAGTTGTGCTTGTTTTATCTGTTACTAACAAAACAAAAGACATTCAGAGAAGAAGATTACTCTTACTTTAAATCGTGTCCTAAGAGACGTAAACTAATCCACTGCACTGATAAAACAAGATTGGTTTAGATTCACATATACGATAAAAATCCTCTCAAACAATATTTCATATGCAGACCAAACCCAAATCAAAAAATAAATTACATTACATAGTTTGACACAGAAATACAATGGTTAAAATTGTATAAGCTTAAGTAGGTCAGAATCCCCACTGACTTCCATATGAAGTTGTGGAGTTTTGCACTTGTCTTCTCTCTGAAAATATACATCTATGTGAAATAAAGTATTTTGCAAAATGGTTTTTGAATCCCTAACTTTATTTTCATAAGGTCAGGATAATTTTCTGTCTAAAAGACTGTTATAAAACATCAGGAAAATACATGCAAAAATAAATATATTCTGTTGTTCAACTTATTCGGTTAACAATAACTGCCATATTAGTGACTAACAAACATTTTGGGTAGACTGAAAACCGTTTTTCTGCTAGAAGTGCATTTTGCTAACACAGCAAGAGTTAAGCTCATGGAAAGATCAATAATGTATTATTGATTGCAAAATTAAAAAAAAAAGACAAAACCATGTTAACAGCTATGTCTACTATTAGAATTTTCATTAAGGCAATGTAAGACCTCTGGAATATATCTTTGTAGATGGCTGACTGTCTTCTGTACTGACATAATTTTGCAGAAGAAAATCATTTGATGAATGACTAAAATACTGAAGCAAAAAGAGATTGAGAATGAGGTAGAAAATGTTTTATAATTCCGTCAATTTATTTTTCCTCCGGGCATAAAAAACACTTCACAACAGGAATTTAAATCTTTGAAGAGTAAAACATGCTAGTAAAAAACAATCTGTTCTATGTAAAATAATACTACATAGGTGTGACTTCTTCAGAGGCAAAGTAGGCAAAGTGACTAGATAACACATCTGGTACAATGTCAGTATAGAATATCAGGGGAAAAGAAGAGAAAGGAAAGTTACATTTTGAAATTATATTACTACCACAGCAAAAAAGATATAGATTTTTACCTGATACCACTGTCTCTCAAAGAACGCTAATCCCATTTATCAACCAAAAATTACATTTGCCCCTCCTTCAAAAGCAATCTGGAAAATGAATCCTTGTGCTATCTATAAAGAGCACACAGCCTGGATATAACTTTTTTTAGTTAGTCGTCCTAGCTGATTTAAAAACTATGTGGACATTGCTACTCAGATATTATTATGGACCAAATGACCATTCTCAGCCTCCTCTTACCTGAGCCCAGAGGGCTTGTCATCAGAACGATATGAAAAACACACTCTGTGCTTCAGGAGGCTCTTAGTTGTTCTGCTGCGCTGAAAGCACCAGGGGGTTCATATAACATGAATTTAATTTGGGTAGCAATGATATTATGAAGCATTGCTGTACATGCATAGTGCTACTTTCCCTCATGACATGGTAACAGTTTGAACATTCATAAACACCAAAACAAGTATGAAGGTTTTTAATGCTGGGTATTCAACACACCAATGCCATTTCTTTCACCACCATTTTTTTCTGCTACCAATACACACATCCCGATAGTCTCCTATGCTCACCATTTGCCTTAACATGATCTAAACTTTTTTTCTTATACATCCATAAATCTTTCCAAATCTTGTTTAACCTGTAGCCACCTTGTTATTATGTAACTTCCCAATTAGTAGCAAACACTAAAAATCCTCAGCCACTGAACAATCATTATCTTAACCTAGCATTTGTAGTCATAGGAGCATAACTCATTTTTTCCACGAAGTGCTTCAAAAAGTAGCAGCCAATAAAAAATTTCAACCTTTCATTGCCATATTATGCTGAATATCACAGTGAGCAGAATGAGTTTTGTTGTTGATTTTAATGGTACTATTCTACTATCTAATTAATATACTCTTCTTAACAACACAAAGTTGGTAAGCTTTAAATCTCTACTTGAAAACTCTAGTTTCTTCATTGGAGACTTCTCCAAGAAGTATTTTTGACTTGTACCCAGACAAATGACTCAGGGTGCTGCAGGACAGAGCTAGCATAGCATTATACTTGTCACCCAGAAATAGAACAGATTGTTTTGCAATCTTACCCTTAATCATATTTAAGCATAGATTCCGGAGACTATGGACTAAAACACAGCACTCTAATTTCCATCTCGTTTCTTCACAAACATCTGTTTTCCTATCTTCTCCATCTTGATAACTCTAGTGAAGAGCATTGACTACGCTGGTCTTTGTTTCAGAAATAGAAAGCTAAAGCATACAAATATACTTGTCACAGCTAGAAAACACAAAACAAAACATAAGAAAAGTCTTTTGTGGCATACAACTTCTAACCCTCTTTCTAACACGAGTCAGAACAAAGGGCCAGGACTAAGCATTGTACATGTTTGTATACCCAGAGCCCAAGGAATTTGATAAGTTTTCACAAAGAAGAGCTTATAGCATTGTGCTCCTGATTAAAAAAGTTTACAGCAACTCCAGCTTTAAGCATTACAGAGCAAGCTGGATTTTAGTACCCAAGGGGGGCAAAGCCTGAAGGAAATCTTGGGAAGAACAATATTTAGGCAGTCTAGTCTAAATTTCCATTTCCACCTTGAATACAATTCTAACACGATCATGCGGATGAACTTGAATTTACTAAATTCTGTGTAGGAAAAAAAGTCTGCTTTCAAAAACAAAAATTGTATTATACAACTATTTGAAACACAACCCTTTCCTCCAGCATCATAAAAAATTAATGACTTTAAGGATTTTTTCTCCAACAAGTATTTAGCAGACGTTTTACTCGTTTAATTGCTTTTACAGTGACTAAAATTAGTTAAGTGGTTTTTTTTTCAAAATAGGGATGAATAAAAGTTATCTCACGATGAGGCTTGAATCTCATCTTTAGTTCCTCCTCTTCAGAATTTTTTTATGAAAGAGATTTAAGAAGGGGTTCAGTTCTGCCAAATTAAGGTTGTAATGACTGATCAATAGATAGGATATCAGATTCAAAACAGAATCTCTTCTATCAAAGAAACAAAGGTGCTCCTGAGTGCAAAAGCACTATGCTTTTTGTCTCGCTATGTACAATACTGCCATTATAATTTCTTACTAGACAGCATATCAGCTAAGAGCTTCATTTACTGTCCTCTTTTTTGTTCATTGATCATAGCATAGGGATGTGGATAAGACTGAAGAGTCATTCTGGGGAAAAAGAAATAAAAAAACCAACTCAAACTCACTGATTAAGCTACACCCCAGCTGGAAAATTGCTTTCAGTCACAGAATGGCAGACTTAAGTACCTTGCCTCTGAAGATGATGAAGTGGGCTTCAAATACATACCAGCAAGAAAAGTACACGATAATATTAGGTAGTTTCTTGTTTCTTTTTAATTGGTAGCTCTTGAGTTTTGTTAATAAGCAATTCCAGTAGATTTTTGTGTTCAAACAGAAAAAAAAAACACAACTGCCTTTATTTCTATAGGAATACCAATGATATTTCTGAAAATGTGCCTGCCTACAAGATGAATTTGGATCTTTAAACTGAGAAACATGATTTGTGTCTTGCAGATTAGTGTCTGCTCAGCTTAGGAAAAAACAGTAGCCAGGACATCATGAGCTAAGAAAGTTGTTTGCAGCTTTAATAGTGCACTAGTACTTCTATTTTAGTTAATACCTATTAACTTTGAACTTTATAATACATTAATTTATCTATTTGTTTTTGAAATTACAGATGAGTGGATTTATGAATTTTTTTTAATGATAACTTTAATTCTTTCATCCAAGATGTCTTGCCTAAACAGAACTGATAACCATTAAAAGCATCAGCATAACATATTACTCACTTCCACTGTTTTGCTAGAATGCCCTTAGGTACAGAAACAATGCTTACTAATGATAAATGCAGAGCAAAATTCAGGCCCATGAAGAGATATATAATTCATATGTTAGAATGTTCTTGCATATATGTGGATTATCTTGACAATCAATTCACAAAAAAAGGGAAGCTTGGGACCTAGAGGGTACATTTTCAAAGCTCTATACAGGAGGTACACTCATTAATCCCATTAATGAATAATAGGATTAGTATAAACACCACTTACATGTGGCTTTCAAAAAGACCCACATTTAGACCAAACTTAAGGAAGCAGATGAAATAAAATCCTAGTAACATGTCAACCAGTGATTATTGCTTTCTATTCATGTATAAGCTGCTCAACAGTACTTTTATGTCTTTGTTGGAATTACCGCTGCTGGAAAGCAGTAATTCTAAGGCAGATTTTATTGTTTTGGCTGCTAACATAGAAATGTTTCTGTCCTGCTGTATCTTCCACTTCTTCTTTCCACATTGTAAAAACAGGTACCCTGATATCTCTATAAAAGATACTACACAGCATAGCTGTGTCCTCTACATTAAAGAGGACATACAGGTTAATGAAATGTAGGATCAGCATTTCTCTGACAGTGTTTGCACATCTTCTGGTTGCCAAGCTACAAAATACATTCAAACTTTTTGAGTTTTCATATATGAAAACAGCTTTTTGGGAAAGTGTCCAAACAAACATCTGTGGATGAGAGCTTTTTTATTTGCTCACAGAACAGACGCTGCATCACGAGGATCAAACTTATCCACTTCATCTCTCACAGGGAATCTAAAAAACTCCACATGGTTAGTTGCCTGAGGATTTGCCTTTCTTATCTCTTTAATCTTGACAAAAGGACCATAAAAGACATCAGGTAAAGTCAGTTTTCACAGTTACTATGCTAGACTGTCTCATTAGGAAACAAATGAAAACCATAAGCTCATTCCACGCAAGCTGCAAAAAAATTTCCATACAAAAGTGATTTTGGCGAGAGTAAAGTGACACATAAGAAACATTCTGGTCAAAAATTAAAATCAGCTACGCATCAGCTCAGATACAAACTAGTTGACATTCCTTCCAGGTGCCTTGTGTTTATGTCATACCCTGTAGAATATTTTCAGGCTGAGATATGTTGAACTATTAACTGTTTTCACTTAGAAGAATATACATCAGAAATATCTGACAAAAGCCTTTGAAGAAAACTAAAAGTTGTATACATGACTAATTTTTCTTTATCTTGGACAAAGTATTATGGTGAAATAAATTGCATAGGACTACTTCTGCTATTAATTTTTAGTAAAGCATGAGCATTTCTACTACCACCATTAAATATTCTCAAATACAAACACAGGGACTTTATATGAAAACCAACTATTTCCTAACATATATGATAAAAATCCTATTTGCAGAAGAATTCTATGGGAAAAAAAAAGAGGAAATTTAAACCCATTCAACATTGACAGACAAAGGCATGTTTTAGATGCAGTAATAACTGCACACCCTTCAAGATTTCAGTTTTATAGATAAGAGTGTAATTTAATATTAGTAATTCTATGCAGACGGTTATTTTTATTCCTGTAAAGCTAGCACAAAACTGGTGTAAACTATCACAGAACTAGTATCTTCTGGTTTATCCTATAATTTTCTATGCATTGTAAAGGGGTGAGACCATTGCTTATGAATTCTAGTGAAAGGTATGAAATTAACCTTAATCACAGTGTTCTGAATGTCTCCTACTATGTAAGTTCAAAGCTGAAGTCGGAAGCCTACATAATGTGGACAGTGCAAGACAGGGATGCTGAAACACAAAAATAAACCGAGTTTGGATTAATACCTGCCCAATTACACAACAATCTCTGTGAAATACCACCAGAAGATATCTCCTCCCCCAGAATATCATCAAACGCTCTGGGAAATGAAAAGTGTTTCATAAGAGAAAAGTGTTTAGCAATTCAGTTTTTTCTGCTCTGTGCATCTGGTGTAGTTCTCAATGCACAATCTATATATAGCATCTCTGGATGAAATAACCAAAAGGGCAGAACAATGACAAACTCACTGAGTTGCCCAAGCAGAATCCTTCTTCAAGCTCCCACCCAGGCAGCACTCTGATATATACAGTGGCCAAGGATGGGTACTATCATTCACCGATTATACGCTTAGTTTCAAGCTACCTTAAATTAATAATTAAATAACATTCAAAGCACAAACCTTGCCTATTCCCAGTTTGCTATGAGAGTTACCATGTTCCAATCACTATTCAAAGCACTGAAGCTACCAAGCAGATATGTTGTACCATATGAGCTCTTCTTGCCAAAATACGGAAAAGGTTTAAGCTCATGTCCCAATTCTGAATATTTCTGAAGAAGAAAACAGAAGCTGACATATTAGCTTTAAAGGGACACACTACAACTGTAGAATTAAAATTGCATCAGGGCATGACAAGCAAGGAAGGGAAACATTTCCCACTAGAGTGACGGAACATGCTGAGGGTGCTGCTGAGCCACTGACCTTTGCAAGGAGGAAGATTAGGAATGGGAAGCATTACACGTCTCTCATCTTTCTTCCCCAGTAACAGCCAGTCACTGCAAGAAAGTGTACACTGCACATATATAAAGTGCAATATTTCTGTTAGGAAGGAGATTTTTCTTTTTTGCTCCCCCATGTTCTGCTGTAATTCATTTCCACTTCACATTCCAGCTGTAAACCTTGCCCAGTATGGGCTTTCATACAGCAGATAAGTGGAACTAGAATGCCAAAAAAAAAAAAAAAAAGTATTTCAATGCCCTACTTTAATAAGGATTCATCAAGGTCTGCCTGATTGATTGCCTTGTTATAATATTTTATTTTGTTAGGTATTTTCTAGTAATTTTAAACTTGCAGCTGCTACTTCATGTTTTCATAGAGCCAATATTCCCGTTTTGCACAGATTATTAAATATTCAGAAAGGTATTTCGGACCTTAAGGTCTGCACAGGCTCCTTGACCCAAAAAGTTGGGTTAGTATTACACAAGTCACAAATGGAAAAGTGACTCAGAATAAAAGTATTGATTAAAACCAGTTTGATAACATTGTGTTTAACCATAATTTATATGTCCTACGTCAGGACAAGTAACTTCTGACATATACTTGGTCATGCATATTGGAAAAGTTATCATTTTTATATTTAGATATATTTATATTTTACAAACAGACTAGAAAAAGAGATGAGGGAAAATTCTTTGTAAATCTAAAGGAATATAAACCCATTAGAATTATCCATTCAGAGCAATGTAAGCTGCAAGTTACTTAAACACACACTGGCCAATACTTCTAGTGATAATCATCTTTACATTTACTTCAGAGCTATGTCAATATTAATTTTCAATTTTACTGCACACTATGCAATTTAAAATAACAAAATAACCATTAAAGTCTTTGTACATGTTATTAGAGAAAACGTCTTTCTTTTCATTCCATATGTAGTATCAAGATATTAATATGACAGCTCTGTTTGTCTAAAGAGGCCACCTGAAGCTCTGTATTATATTGTCATCAATAGCCCATTTATTGTACCTCTAGCTACATATTTGCACATAAGTAGCTCATGCAAATCAGATAGATGGTTCCAAGGATCAAACTTTGATGCCCATTGAGTGTCAGGATTATGTCAATCAAGGTGCTGCTAAGAACTGGCTATTGTACATCTATTCTATTAAAATGCAAACTGCACAGAACTTCAAGATTCTGTGTCCATTTCAAGAGGATCATAGTGTCCAAAAGAATTAAACAATAAGATAAGGGGTACCCACATGCAAGTGACTAGATGTTTTGGCTACTCAATGTGCTTTTATTTTCTAGCGTTTTCTACTCTTATAGGTCATAAAGATTGTCTAAACCTTGCAAAAAATACACACATTAGAAATTTCATTACACAAAAGTCTGCTCTAATGCATCACAAGGGCATTTGCTTCACTATCAAAGAATGCAGAAAGTATTTGAAAAAGACTTTTTCTTGACTTAGCAAACACTGCAAAGGCATAATGAGGTTGCATTTGTAGCTGGTCAAGACTGTCTAACTCCATGTAAGAGGATGGATCATAATGCAAAATAATGGTCTGTTCTAACCTCCTTAAGAAGTCCATGAAAAGCAAATTTGGCTTCACACACACTGTAGTTGAGAACAATGACTAGCTATACCTGGGAAGCTCTAGCTCAACTATAAATTGAGACTTTCAAAAGGAGTGAGTGGCGTATCTGATTTATAATGCATAAGTGAGAAAGGAAGGAGGAGGAAAAGGCTATGGACAATTGTTAACACTACGTAGCCAAAAGACACTCTACAGACATAATAAAAATACATATTAGGAAACTCTGGAGTAAGAGAAGAAAAGCATCATTGCACTTTCTTTTCTTCATCTGTGGTTTCATACTCACAGTAGTTGAGGATTCAGGATGCAGATTGCTTTTTCAAGGGAGCAGTGAGGGGCCTCAAGCAACAGAACAGATAATTCTTTTAAATTCTGGTTTCTGTGACAGCAAACACCGTGAGAAGTGCCCCAGCTTCCTCCTTTGTCCTCCTGTTTCCGAGCTGCACTAAGCTGTACAAGATTCCTACTGACTTCAATGGTTTCACTTTGAGCCATGTTCCTTCTGGAATTTTGTAGCATTTTACAGCCCACTGTAAGATGTTGGCTTACCTTTATTGTTCCTCTTCTTGGTTTTTACTTAATTAAAGCCATTTACTTAGTTAAATTGAAACATTTAAATGATCTTTATAACATTATCCTTAAGATACTGGAGTATCTCAAACCAGGACAGAGTGCTATTTTTGCTGTCATTACAAACCCAATTGTTTATTTACTTAGAATTTAAAAATAGAAAAACTAAACACAACTCTTCTATTCTCTCCTGCTCTCAATGTATAGCTAAACATTTCTTGGATCTTTGTAAATATGTACATACAAACTTTAATTTTCACACAATAAAATGTCAGTATGTTTCTAACAACACGCAAAGAATATAATGGCTTTGTTAGAATTGTGCTTTTCCATCTATGAGGATTCTTCTCACTGGTCTGAAGAGTGTACCGTGAAGAATCATGCATGCCAAGATAAGAGATGTCTTGGATGTTTAAATAAGTATCTATGCTGAAACTGAGAAACATGGAGTTTTCTGGACATCACCAAAATGTAACCCAACTGTTCAATTTTGCAGAAGACTAGGAGTACCTTAGCAAAACTTCTGATAAGTGGAAAGCTCTGTTAGATATTAAATAAGTTCCAGGTTAATGGTTGCCTGATATTTCAGGTAAATATGAAGCTATTTGTCTGTAACCATAACACTCAAAACCTGTTAATCATCTAATCTCACCAGAGATAGAAAGACTTTGGTAAAAAGTATGGAAATAGATTTTTACTTCCCACAGAGAACTCACCACCTTAGAGCACCGAAAACCTCACAACCACTTCTATGACAGTAATCTGAAACAATCACTATCCTGTTAAAAAGGAGTTGGGAAATTCCTTGACATGCCTTGAAATGCCATGTGACATAACCATATATGTGTAGTAGGCTGAAAAGAAAAGACAGCTCAGATCAGTCAAACTACGCACAAATTAAAATTTGACAAGCAGACATTTCTGTAACCAATGCTACTTCTTAAAAATCAGTAGTGCTAAGGCTTGAACTAAAAGCAAATGCATCTTCCAGTTCACTTCAAGTTGTAGAATCAGAAGAGGTAAAGGACATCTGTTGCGATCTCTGAACCAGAAACCAGATCAGACATCCCAGCCTTAGAACAGCTACAGTATTCATTGCATGGAGAAACCCAGATTTTAAAAGACCACTGAAAATAATAAAAAGCAAAACTAAGAATGTAATTTTTAGATGCCTGAAGCATCATTCACTCAACTGAAGATAATAACAACCATGGTACTCTGTAATTAAGCTGCTCTGAAGTTTTTCATACTAGTCACCACAAAATTAGGCCATCCAAAAGTCAAACTTTAATTTTCTAGAAATCTCCTTCACTAATGGTTGTGTATAGCTGGAAGCAGCTCAGTGTAAAACAGAATTTATATACAACTGGGTAGGAAACTATTGTTTATTTTTGAGAAATTGAAAATATTGTCCTAAATAAAATTTAACCTAGCATAGCAACCTGTTGGAGTGGGTCCAGAGGAGGGCCACAAAAATGATCAGAGAGCTGGAGCACCTCTCCTATGAGGACAGGCTGAGAGATCTGGGGTTGTTCAGCCTGGAGAAGAGAAGGCTCCAGGGAGACCTTAATGAGGCTTTTCAGTACATAAAGGGGGCTTATAAGAAAGATAGGGACAAACTATATAGCAGGGCCTGTTGTGTTAGGACAAGGGGTAACGGTTTTAAACTAAACGAGGATAGATTTAGACTATATATAAGAAAGAAATTTTTACAATGAGAAACCTGAGAACAGGTTGTCCAGAGAAGTGACCCATACCCCATCCCTGGAAACATTTAAGGCCAGGTTGGACAGGGCTCTGAGCAACCTGATCCAGTTGAAGATGTCCCTCATTGCAGGGGGGGTTGGACTAGATGACCTTTAAAGGTCCCTTCCAACCCAAACTATTCTATGATTCTATATTTCTACTAATAAAAAAGTCAAAATTCAAGTTATTCCAAATGTTTAGTTAGAGCACTTACTCTTTTCACGCAGAGGGCTGAATTTTAAAAAAAAAAATCAATGAAAAAAGCTCATTTTCTACTGGAAGGATCAAATTTTGAACCTGGGAACCAGAATATCACACATGAAGAACTTTAATTTAAAGCCAAATCATTGTAAGAAAAATACGTGTTGCACATGTAAACAAAACGGAGTTTAAAATGAAATATTTTTTCAGAAAAAAAATTAATCTATTTCAGATTGTAGTATTTTTAGTGAGATAAAAGTGATTAAATTTGTGGTAGCTCCATACAACATTCCTTTCTGAATAAAACGACAGAGAGGTAGTATTGTATGGTGACTGGTTAGTGGTATTATATTTCTATATAACCAGTATTAATATATACCCAAAATATTTATAAACTTAGTTTGGTATTTTCCTAGTGCAATTATTTCAGCATTGATTCAGCATTCCCCAAATTTGTCATCTCTATGGTTTTCTACAGAACAATTGATAGACTGGATCCTCAAAATCTTAGTAATCTTGTTACTAACAAAAGCCATAGCTTTCATAGCCTCTTAGTATTTTTTACTCCCAGTAAGGTATATAACTGCTGATTATCTGATTGTAACAAAATCACAGAATGACAGATCTTTTTACAGATGTTCAGAGAATTATTCATTTTTATTAAGAGATTTGCAACATACGCAGACTTTGTATTTAGTAATGCTTAGCCTAAAAGTAATCAACAAAATATTAATCCATATCTAAATGTCATTGGGAATGTCAAGCCTTTGAACAGCAAAAGCACAAACTACGTACCTGGAATCCCAGGCAGGGTTGAAAAAATGTAACACGAGTGTATTTTTCATCTTCCTGTGAATGTGTCAGCACATTTAAAACAATCACTCACAACAGTAAATCAAAATCTCTCAGTATTGCTTGTTGAAACTGGCTTTCAAGATAGAAGGTGAACAAAAAGACCTTTTACAATAAGTTTTAGGGAATATATAAATTGTCTGAACACTGCCATGGACAATCAGTTTTAATAGTGTACTTCCAACAGCTTAGTATGGTTACTTGCTGTTCTGGGAGTCTGCCAAAGAAAGAGACCCATCCAGAATTATGAGGGAAAAAAAGTCAAGAGAAAACTGATAATAACCCATAAGTTACATTCTTCTTTATCTATTCTGAAGTCTTTCATTCAGCATCCATCATCATAAAACCAGTGTTCCTAACACAGCATGGATTAAATCTTCATTTTAATAGAGGCATACTTTTTTAAAAAGCCTGAAATTCCCTATATATTGACAAACTGTATAGTAACACATTCAAGATTTATCCTACTGTGCAACTTTCCAGAAGAGCATCTGAGAATTATTAGTGGCATAAGCGTCACTGAACCATTGAATAATATAAGACCATGTAAGTTTTATAGAGAACAGCTAAACAGCAGAGGCCATAGACCAAATCAGCAGGAAACCTTACAGCACAATTAATATCTCCTAGAATCTGCTCCTGTTTTAACTTCTAGGAAATGTTTTACCAGAGGAGAATATTTGTTAAAGCAGGAACTACCATCCTTTTTCTAAATAATTCAAGCGAGTCTTATTTCTGACAGACTCTGGCAACTCTAGTTACGAAGGGTTCATTTTACTATTTAATGAAGAGCTTTGGTGAGACCAGCTTAAGCAGGATCTATCTGGACTTTTTGTAAAACGAAAAGCTGGGTCTGCCCTGAGAAAACACAGCACGAGCATATGGTAACGAGCAGGGTTCTGGTTCAGCCACTAAGAGAAAATCTTCAATAGCTGATAACAACAGGCCATGAAGGCACTTCAGACACTGTGCCCAGAGCCCATGAATCCAGCATGCAGCTTTAATGGGACTCACAAATTTGTCTCATCTCTTCCTACTCCCATACTTTCACTGCTCCTCGCATGATGAACTGCAGATGTATGGCTTTTCACCTTAACTAGCTGTGTGAGGAACATGCTCCTCAGAGCAGAGAAAGGCCAGGTACCATGCCTGAGAGAGGCCAGAGGAGCCAGCAGGCACACATGCTGCTGGGCCTGCCCTCCTTGATCAGCAATCTTCGGCTGGCCTCACGTGAAATTGTGTTGGAGGGACCCTACATCCAGACCTGTACCCAACATCCCATGGTCACAGTGCCCTAACCTCCATCTCATCTAGCCAGTTGAAACTCTTGCACTCTCCAGAGAGATTTATAGATCTGGAAAATGGTGAGGAGGAGTTTTGCAGCCCTAATGGGGAGCTCTCATTTTTACTTCCAGGACTATTTCTTTCTTTTGTATTCAAAATAGCAAGGATCAGATGAGTACCTTAACTTGGAAGGGCTCAAACATAGAATAGATATGACATCTGCAACTTTCCTTTTGTGCAGTGTCTCCTACTTTACTAGTTTAAGACGGGGCCCCGACCCCTGCTGTGACACTGAATTCAGTGCACGTGCCTGCGAGGTGATGGCAATTTGGGGTGCCAGACTGCACAGCAATTGACTGAGACATTCTGTATTTGTAGCTGCCTATACCCTTTTAACTGAATCTACTGAATCAAAGTTAAGACTTCAACTAAAGCTGAGACTGAAGAAGCCTTTGAGCTTCATACAAAAGGAGAATTTATTGAGGAAATTAAAAATATATTTTGACGTAATTTGTGACATAAAAATCAACTTGCCTCCCATAGGATCTAAACATTTAGGACTCTCTTCTTTTTTGGCTTTTTTGCTGGGTTTCTGATCTTGTTTTGTCTTTGCAATTTATGTCTATAGTGCAGCATTTTCAGGAACAATGGCATGTGAAATTTTAAACTTCTGTTTCTTTTTATATATCACTTCTAATATTATAACTTGTGATGGTTTTCTACTATAGCTGAACACTAATTTCTTTTACACACCTCTTCACAGATTTTCCAGTAGTCAGTGGCTGCAGTCATCTAAACAGTGCATTATAAATATCTGCAACACTAGGAAAGGCTCTGCTGCCATGTGTTCTTCGGCAAAAAGCATACAAGAATACTGAAGTGTCACTTTAAAATAACATTAGTTTCTGGACAGATGTGAAAGAGCTTACTTTCATATTAGTCTATGTAAGCCTACATAATCTCCTAACAATCCGGGATCTAAAATACGTGCTTTGTACATCACTGCATACTCATTTGACAACAAGTTTGATAACATGCTTTGGTTTGCTATGGATGACTGAAATTTTGAAGAAACTGCATACCCCAACAAGCTCACAGAGATGTACGATTTATGGTGAAATTTGGCAAGTGCTCTGTACTTGTCTGAGTGCTTTTACAGCACAGTGGATATCAGTGTAGTAGATACGAGTGGTAAAATGCCTGTTGATTTTTATTAAAATCTAAGTCATACAAATCAATCTCCAACCCTTACTGGGTGCTAGTCCCTCTGGGAACTATCATTTCCTGGTAATCTGTGTATTACCAGATTTGAAAGCCCCATAAAATGAAATGTTTATATTTTAGTTTTCATAAATCATGCTTTCACAAGTCCAGCTACTCAAATCAGAATGACAGTTCGCAATATTTTAAAAAAACCCTTAAAATCACATTAGCTTCTATAAACAACCCTGAAAAGCAAAATTCTAGCAAAATCTGAGCTATCTCTAAACTACCTCTGTATCTCGTATTCTCCCTACCTACTATAAATAATATTAAATACAAAATGCCTGGTTGAATGCAGAAATATTTCTTTTTTGTTATTACTGCCCAGTGTTAAAGCTGAATATAAACCATTTTGTTACTTTAATACTCACTTTAGGCTTCAAAAACCAGTTCATTTAAAATAAACCTTTGCTGAAAGCTTTATTCCATGTCTCAGTTGTAACAAAGTCTATTACAATAACATGCATGAGATCTAGAAGTTTAGTACAAAGATGAGTGTATCTTTTATATCCACAGCAGGGAGATTGCTATTTCCTCTCCTGTCAGAATGATTTACTCAATAAAAAGAGTACATAAATTTAAAAATGCACTGATTTTTTCTGCATCTCAAGAAACAGCAGAGATCTTAGGAAATTAAGAAAACGTCCCTGCCATAGATATTACACCACCAGGTATTTTGGAACAAACTGAATCTCTGGAGAAAAAAATAAAAAATAAAAAAATAAAAAAAACATATATTGCAAAGACTTCTGTATTTTGGGTGGTTAACTCAAGAACGTCTGTCCTCTGTGTTCCCTACAGTTTTGCGCTCCCTCCCAATCTTTTCTTTATTTCTCTTCCTCTTAAGGAGAAGTTTATGATAAATTTAGAGACAGGGATGTCGTGCAGGACAGTGTCAAATGCTTTGCACAAGTCCAGGTAGATGACGTCAGTTGCTCTTCCCTTATCCACCAACACTGTAACCCAATTGTAGGCGGCCACCACATTTGTCAGGCACAATTCGCCTTTAGTGAAGCCATGTTGGTTGTCACCAATCACCTCTTTATTTATTATGTGCCTTTGTATAGTTTTCAGGAAGATCTCCCTTAACATCCCTGACCAGATTTAACTCTATCTGGGCTTTAGCTTTCCTAACCTGATCCCTGACTGCTCGGACAATTTCTCTGTATCCCTCCCAGACTACCTGTCCTTGCTTCCCCAGCTTTATAGAGCCAACAGTACCGTGGCAACTAGTACTGACACTATGAATACTTTCAGGAGGTTCTTGTTCACTGTAAAATTTTGCAGCAATACTGGAAAACAGCAAACAGCATCAGGAAAGGTCACAGTAACCACATGCTCTCTAATGAAACTTTGTTTCATGCTATAAAACCAGGGAGTCTGGAAAAGAACTCACAAAAAAAAACTATGATCACTAACTCTCACTTTCATGTTTACACCTTTTGAATTGGATTTTTAAAAAGGAGATTTTCCCCCCAGAATAATAGCTTTTGGCAGCAGCTGGAGGAATGACACTGCAGTGAAATCCATAACACAGACTGTGAGCAGATTTCATGACAAGATGAGAACAGTCTTGCAACAAAGGAAAGTGACCACACACAGTGATAGCTTGTGAGGATGAAGCAAGCATTGCTAAGAACAAAGAACAATGAAACCATAAAATTATACTATTTCCTCATCCAAATTTCTCAACAGTTTCATTCAAAGGGACTTCTTATAAGATGGTAATTAGGAACATTTTAATTATACGATTGTAAGATGAGGGCAACCATGATAAAAGGAATCACAAGGCCAAGCTTCGACAACGTAGATTCTACTGACATGGGATATATTTCCATGCTCATTTTAAACAGACCTCTTTTCACACTACTCTGAATCAATGTGGATTTAAGATCTCTGTAATCACATTTAGCAAGGTATTGTGTTCAAAGTAATAAGAGCAGTTAGTTATTCAGTAGGGTTTATCAGCCATACAGGACTTCTGGGTCATATCTGGTTGATGTCTTTTTTTTGTTGCGTTTTTTTTTGTGTCTAGGTCAACTTTGTAGACCTAAACATAAGTACATATAAATGCACATCTCTACATCGTTTGAAAGGCCAGCATATGTCCTCAATTTCCCCCTCTCTATATGCATGTATCGTAATATATGCCCCATGTTTCTACCAAAATGGAGAGATGAGTGAATCCAACTATCTTCCATCAGCTGTATTTCTTCATGGTCATCCAAAAAGGGACTTCTAGTCCCTACAACTAACCACACAGTCCTCTCCCGTTATCTTTTATTATTACATGCAGGGGATGGACACACATGTTCAGATACTGACCTGCATAGCTTAAGCATGATCCTAATGAATTATAAATACATTCTGGGGAGTCATCAAGAGGAAAACATAAAGGTGCGTTGCCCAATAAAGTAAAAACAATCATAAAACCATACACATTCAGTCACTTTAAAGAAACTAATGCATTTCCCCAGACTCCTTTTGTAAAATCCCAATCATCCAAATAAATGACCTGTGAAATAAACTTCTATCTAAATTAGTCCATAACCTTCAAGTCTTTCCCCCATCAAAATCTCTTGAGTCTTTAACAGGACCACGTCTCACTTATAAAGCAACCTTTAAGCTTCATAGGTTTATTCTCAAGGAACATATTACAAAGTAACAGTACCGTTTCCCCTTTATTTGCCTTAGTTCTAGGAAATACATCACAGGAACGTCCAAAGCATCGTTAGACTGTGGAGAATTGGTTACCATTGCAAAATGCAGCAGTCTGATACTGCAAACATCTTCTCAAGAACATGTTTCTCCTCCCGTATATTCTTTATGTGAATTGACTTTTCTATTCTGTTTTTTCATTATGTAACTACCGAGTCAGCTTATTCCCAAACTTATCAGAAGTTATGAAACTGCAGTCAGTATCCATAATAACATACATCACTAAAGGCCTTGGTGTGTATTGTTCAGTGTGGAAAACAACATGAAGTGGAATAAAAAATACCACCTCTATGGTGTATTTCTCACATGCCATTTCTTTATAACACTGTATATTGTTATTCCAGATACGTATTTAATTACTCGTAATAAATTCTTCTATAATTTACATGGAGAGGAACCACACTGTGCTAGAATATGTAACATAAATAGCAGTATTTTATTTTGGTACCATAGATATAAGTCACTTGCTAATTGGATTCTCACATCTGGACATCAGCCTTTAATCTCATGCTTCATTGACCAGGTAACAGTTGCATTTCTGGGCTTCGTAATTGTGATTTATCTCTCTGATAATATAATAGCCAGTCAGACTCACCTGATGCTTAATATTTTCCCATATGAAGTAGGGCCTGAGGAAATCAAAGCCATCCTGTCTGTCAAGTGTCCTTCTCCTCATTGTGTACTTTAGGTGGCGTACATAGGAAAAGTAGGAGGTCAATGAGCATCGTGTCGCATGACTCCTTGTGAGACATGTAGAATTGCTGATCCATATTACACCTGAGTGAATAATGAAAAATAATATGTTAACTTCCTTCAATTTTTGCATGGTGAATAAATATTCAATGAAATATTTATGCAAGAAGCATCAGAAATTTCTAAAACAGAAGAGTTTTGGTTTAAAAACACAGTGTAAAATCCCACAAGTAGAGCCACCTGTAGGTCTACCCATAAGTCAGCACAGTACCAGATCAAAAATGTCCCAGCAGATCCATTTTCAAGCTGTTGTCAAGCATCACTGTAAGATCCACTGTAATGTGGACCCTCTGCAACAGCAACAACAAAAAACCTGTTATCTGTAAGAACAGATATTGCAGGCCCTAGGTTATAATAGCTTTTTTTTTTTTCCTTTCACATCAAATTTAGTTAAGGAATCCTAACTGAAAAGAAAAACCCACAAACAAACAAAACCAGCCAACCAACAACAAACACCCCTAACCTCATTCTATTTCTGCAACTGTTAAATATATTATTATTGGTACCATATTGTGAAGTTTTTCAAGTTTATCAGGGTTGTGTCATAGACCCAACTGCTAAATTACACAAGGGAAAAAGAATACAAAACTCTCCTCTCCTAAAAAGAAGAAAAGCCACCAGACAAGGCAGAAAGAGCAGTAGAATCACCCTTGTACTCAACAGAGAATTTAAAATTAATTTATAAAATGCATCAATACTCTGTTGAATTTGTAAGGGTTACAGTAATTCATCCTTTTTTTCAATTCACATTTTCTGTATTATGTCTCCAGAAGCTCTTCACTGTTAATGCTAATTAGGAAATGACTAAATAAATGCTCAGTCACCAGTATTATGTTCATTGCCCTTTTTTTTCTTAATTTCAGAAGGACCAGTTCTTTTAGATTCTAAATCACCTATTTTCTCCAGATTCCTTAGCATTTTATTCTTTTTAGCATATTCAGGTACTTGAATTTTGTTGCACAAATAGAAAAAGAATTTCAAAACTGAGCATATAAGAATTCATAGAAATAGAATGGTAAATTCACACATACAGACATGTTCTAGAAATACTTGCAAAATTATCCAAAGAATAAAATAAAGCTCAACTCTTCTGCTTATCTGAACAGGTACAACTAAGTAGCACAGCATAATTTTTTTAAATTTGCAGTCCTTCTCTGAGATAAAAGCTCAGAAAACATTCTGGCAAATAAACATATCATTGCTATACCTGTGGGGCAGCAAAAGGCTTTCTAAACCTGCCAGGCAGATCTCCCTACATGCAGCCATGTGCAGGGTGGCAGAGCTCACAGTTGGCCTTCCATCAGGGTGTGAAAATAGAGAAGGACGCCTTCTTGCACATAAATTCATGGTTTGAAAGTGTTGCACTATTTCTTCTGAATCATCTAAGTTTTTCTTGCCTTAAAATGGCACTGTGGTCTGTCACCTCACCTGCTCTCAAGTTCTGGTTCTGTACAGCCCCTGTCTTCAGCACTGGGCGTTAACACCAGACAGCTGGGTGGGCAGGGGGAGACAGCAGTGTCATAGAACCTGCGTTTATGTGGACCCCTGATCACAGGCTTACATTCAGAGATGATTTTTTGATATAGGAATGCACTTTGTAAATGCAAATCTTCAGACCACCATAAATACAGGAGAATGGCTTCAAAGGGAAAACAAAAACTTTTTATCAGCTGAAGTCCTGCCCTGTAATTCCTACAGGATTTATAGGATTAAATTCCTAGTGTCTTTTTAAAGCCTCACTGCCATATAATTCTTTACTTGTAAGCCTCTTTTTCACCTTCTTTCAATCACAAAAGTTCCCTCAAACCCATGCAAATATATTTTGAAACACGGATTAGTTCTCTCATGTTTAATAAAAGTCTACTTAAATTATTTTTCAGCTTTGTTATCACTGAATATTGTGAAGTCTTCCAATGAACTGAACGTAACTATTCTGTTCAAACAAATCCACTTCAATGTTAACATTTTAAGGACTTATTTAGAATATAAACAATACATAATCTGAACACCCAGACTTTGCTCCACAGAAGCAAAATGAAACGGGATCCTTTGATATATTCCCTGTTGTATTGTGAATCAAAAACATACTTCAATTCCTTCATTGTGTTTTGCATAATATTATCCATAACACTTTCCCTGTTTACCTTTCATGATTATTACAGTCAGGCCTTACTCAAATCTACAATCCACCTGTCTCACATTACACTACTTTCTCTGGCTATGGGAAGGGCTGAATAACTCAAAAGGACACCAGGCCTCATTTTCATTCCTCAACCTGCATCACAAATCTGGGAACAATTTCACACGCAAGTAATTTCATGAACTTTTATAACTTGATAAAACCTGGCTGGATGGGATTTGCTGTGCCAACGACCAAGTGAGGCCACTTGCGCACCAAAACGCTGCCCCAGCCCCAATACCACGAGGCACCAGCGCTTCGCTGGGCTCCTAAGATGGCCGCTGCCACCAGCACCTGTCAGCACATGCCTTCCTCCTCACCAGCCAATGGCGTGACACAGACTGCCAGGTGTGCTCTGATTGGCTCTCCAGCTGCCAGGTGGATGCAAAGCTGCCCCAGATTGGCTGGCAGGGCCTCACCTGGCAAGGCCGCTGTGGAGGGAGCAGAGGCTGCTCTGACCCCTGCCATTAGCCGGGCTTGTCCAGAGAGCCGCTCGTCACTGGGCAGCTGCCTGAATTCAAGGCCATCGAGAATAAAGTATCTTCTTTTTTTTTTTCCCCTCCCACCTTTGCGTGTGTGCTGTGCTGTCAGCCTTGCAAATTATCCCTCAATACCCTTACAGATTCACTTTTTGAGAGGAATGCCACTCATATTTTGCATTTAGCCAGCACGGAAGCACAACATTAAATGATTTCTATTTAATGTCACATTCTAGTTCTGATTTTATTTCCAGCTCTGTTGGAGAGATCTTAAATTCTAATAAATCTGCTTTGATGGGAATTTATTTTAAATTCAGGAATATATTCTTGTTTGGTCTTATAAACATCTTCCCCTTTTTTCTACCTACAGGGTCTATATTTAGAGCCTTAAATACTTGATTACCATCCTATTAAAACAAACAAATCTATAATCATTTAAGACCAGTTGAAGAAAAAAAAATCCTCACTGTTCTGGGCTGCTAAAACCTGTGTACAGCTACTCAACTTCTCACTGTCTTTCAAAAAATTGATTTTCAGGGCTTTGCCATGAGCCTTTGCAGTGCTTAAGACAAATGGATTGTATTATTGAATCCAGCCCTCAGGAATCTTACTTTGAAATAAATCAAAACCGGAACCATTCTTTCCTGCAGGCTCACTAAAAACCTGGATAGAAAAATAATTAACAGCTTCACAAAAATAAAATAAATCTAAATTTTATATGACTTCATGTATACAACACTATTAGCATGTTTATAACAATTAAATGGAAAATACAGATAACAGAAAAACACAAATGACTCTAAGGTACAAGGACAGTCATTGCCAAGTAGGCAAAATTAACTAATAAATTATTGTGTAAAGGTGTCATTTAATACATAGCTGTCAACTGCTTCAGTTTCATTTTGTCCAAGGTCTGGAAAATGAGGTCAAGATCAGTTTCTGCACATTAATTCAGAGAAAACTGTTGTAATAATCACAGACTTTCTGAAAAGTGAGCATTTTCTGTGGGCTCATTAAAATCCTAGTTAGGAAAAAAAATCAATTTCAAAGTTCAAAATAAAGTGTAACATTCATCCATAGCTCACTATGTATATTTATATACTTACATATAGAGAAATTTCTGTATATAGGTACATACATACACATTCATACTCTAATATGCTATACAGGTAATTAACCATAGGTTTAGTGACTCATGTTGTCCTCCCACACATACGTGGGGGTAATAAACATGCATGGGCTAATGTTTTACTCTCTTTTATACTTGTGCAACTCACAAGCTGGGGTTGGTATAGCTGGTTCTTTCCTCCCTTGCATTACTAATTCATCACTGTGCAGAGCGATGCACAAGTTAGATGCACGTTAGATGTTAGATGAAATCTGAGGCTGCTGACACCCCTGAGGTTTCCTTGCAGCTACACCACCATTGGGTGGGCCCTGATTTTCTGCCCCATCTCTTGAACACATCAAAGCCATCCGCTCTAATTTGTTCCAGGTGGCTGTGGTCCTCCCACGAGGTCATAAATGGGGACTATAACTCACCATACACATAACAACCCTGATCACCTGCCAGTGTCCTGTGACCAATACGACTTGTTTACTAGCAACTGCAAGAGGCAGCTGCATCGATTTCTGCCTGCCAGGAGAACCCTACTGGGGACTTGAATCTGAGCACTTGTAGGAAAAGATATAAACATTAGTATGGGGGGGAGGGACATAAAGGGCATACTTGGTATTATGAGCATAGTAACTGATCTTAGATTTTTCCTTTTATCATCAACAGTGCTCTACATTACTCTTAGTGGGTAAAGAATATATTTGTTCAGTTACCATTGCAGAATGTAGCTGAAAGATTGTAAGACCTTTCCCTGAAAACTGCAAATTTAACCCATTATTTCCTACATTTCTAATGTAGAGAAGGGTAGGTCTGGTTTTATTGTTGTTGCTACACGTCCTCTCAATTTCACATTCATTTCAACTAACAATGGCCAACAGATGAGTGCAGGACCCTGATCTGACCAATGAGCCAGCCAGATGTGGCTGCTGGATGAAGGGGCCTGCTAAGAAAGACAGCCAGAGAAACAGAGAATTTGGTTGCATTGAACAGGGTTTCTTAGGAAAGCTGTTATTCATGGGAAATGTAACTATAGTGGTTTGGGCTATCGACCTGCCTTGGAATGAACATGGTCCCCAAGCACACAAAGGTTGGCCCTCCACTGCTTAAGCTATTCACATTTGCCTCTAACTTTAGTTTCAAATCACATCTCTGAAGCTCCTGAGTTGTTTTATCTATGTTAGATCATATTTCCTGTCTCTGCTGTGAATGCCACACCATTTTCATTCGAGTAGGTGTCCCTGAGCTCCTCTTGACCCAATCATTTATAGAACTTATTTTTCTTGTGGCCAAGCTGCATTTTGCTTTGATCCATTTAACCAGTCCACATTTGCTCTCTGTGAGGTGAAAAACAAGAGCCATAGCTGGAGGCATTTGTTTGCTCTATGACTCTTTGGAAGAAAATAAGTTGCCAGTATAAAGCCGTATTTCTCTAGCGTGCATTCAGAAAGGCTCACGCAGCCTCTCAAAGTGCAGGAGAAAGCGATTGGAGTGAAAGGGCACCATGTTCCTCTTTTGGTATACGCAAAACTTGGGGGAATGCCACACACCCGCCCGCTCACTGAAAGGTCCCGCAGTGTGGTATTAGTAGTAGTTGCTTACGGAGAAGTGAGTCAGTGCAGATATCTGTCCAAGTTTTTTCTATGCATAATATACACTTCTGCAGAAATACTACACTGATATTTAAAAGTAGATTTTTTTTTTTTCCTGCATAAAACTAAACTCATGAAGAAGAAGAAATAATCATGCCTTCTATTGAGAATCGACATTTATGCCAGTAACTTTTGGCACACCACCAATCCATCTTCATCTCAGTTTGTTTTACCATAAGTTATACCTTGGACCAAATTCTCTGAGTTTCTGGGATCTGCACAAAATCCTCGTCTCATCACTTCCCTCACTTGCTACACCTCACACATGCCCCAGAGCATTATCCGTCCCTTGGAGGTTGCCACCTCCATACTACTGCCAAGGACCACTTCTTACAGGCTTTCTAAGTGTTCTTCACTTTATCATAAGGATATTTTCTCCACTGCCTCACTGCAGGAGGCAGCATCTACCCCACTAAATTAAAACTTCAGCAATAGTCTAAGATCCAGCTCTGATCCAGGACAGACAGGTCTTCTGGGCTTAAGAAACTAGCCCCTTCTTTGGAATGCCTGATAAATCACAACTGCTTCTGGTGCTCTGTACTTCTGGAAAGAAACAATATTAGATACCCTAGAAGCTGGTCTTTAAAACGTGCATGCAGGTGATTTTTCACACTTGGATAGGGTGTTAGAATCTGAGGATATAATCTGCCATTTTTTCAATGTATGACATCAGAGAGTACCATAGCATGAACAGAAAAAGCTGAGATAGGAAAAAGCCAAGTCTTGTGTGCTCATCTAATGCAGATGAACATGTACTGACTTGTGTAAATCACAACCCTCTTCATTCTGAATTAAAATAATGATGATGATAATGTCACTGTTCTGGTATTTCATTATAATATTTTGTTAACTTCAGCCCACATCTGTGTTCAAAAAGAAACAATCTTACAAAAATAATTTCACTCCCTTCAACTATTTTTTTTTTATTTCTCTCTGGTAAAAATGAGTCTGAAACTCTTTTACTTTGGTCATTAAACAAAAACTGCTTTCTTCTTGTGTGAGAAGCAGTACCAGATCTCAAGTTCTGTAATGAGCTGTAATGAGGTGATGAAGTTGCAATGAAGAAACAGGTCCAAAATTTCAACACTAGTAGCTGCAATTTTCTGTAATATTCCTGGGTGCTCAAAGTTTCCTGTTTCAGATCAATGCATAAATTATAATTTAATTTTGTTGTGACTTTCACTATGTTCCCAGAAGCACTTAGAGTTGTAATTTGCCATTTTAGTCTAAATGGAAGGAGTACATTTTGTTCTTGTTTAACCACATAACTTCATTGACTTCAGTGAAACAAGGCACCAAGTCAAGTCTAACTGCAATTATAATATGTATATAGAACACTATACTTGCTATTTACGATACAATGACAATATTTTGAAGTGAGAGGCAAAGGCTGATCCTATTATATTAAAGCATAAATTTATTCGAAGGAGCAGGAATAATATATTGAGTGTAACTGAGCTCTGCTTTAGTGTATTTCATTTGTTATCATTTCCATTTGGTACTCACCGAACTATCAAGTTAACAAAAAATAATAACATACTACCATAGTGCTGTGCTTTAGGTTAAAAGACGGCTACAGCATGTTATGTTTCTGCTGTTTAATTTAAATGAGGGAACATAAAAGGAAATCTTATGACCTTTTTTGGAAAAACTATCCATAGATAGAGAACATATAAAGGCATGATATATAATTAACCAATAAAGCTGTGTTTCAGAGCAAATGTTAGAATACTGAATAATGAGTGAAATTTAGGCTTGCTGCAACTTCAGTGAAAGGATATAACTGCTTCAAGCTCTGCAGGGAATCTTTAGTTTGAATTTTCACATCCCCGCACCCATGTTTTGAAGAGCATGCCCAGAAGCACAGCCATTCCACCTCTTCCTCACCCAGCCCTCAGTCCTGCTCTGAGAGAGGCACGATACTGCCCTAACAGCATATCGTGGATCGCATCCATATCAAAGCATTCACGATACAAAGGTTTCATAAAATCACCCAGAATTCACAAGTTCCATCTTTACAAAGTCCCCAACTGCCAGACAATACTGTAAATGTATAAAAATATCTGCATAGGTATTTTGCATTACAACTTGGCAAAAGAAAAATACAGTAATTATAATTAATGAAGTCTCTGTCAGGCTTTGGTGATGGGAAATCTGAAAAAAGCCACGAACAGGGAACATCCCTTTCCCTTCCCCACACAGACATTGATTTGGCTGGTGCTCTACAAGGGCACAGGAGAGCAAAGCCTGAGAGTGAGGAGAAGCAAGGAACGAGTTGTTCCACCCACAAGGCTTCTCGGTCATTGCAGGGTGAAGACCTCTTGGGGAATGAAACTTTAGAAGAGGCTCAAAGCAAAGGTAATTTCTGCTCTGTGGGCCAATGGCAGCGGTGCAGAGGAGAGCTGCAGACGCGACAGCTCCTGCTGCTCCAGCATGCACAAAGCAAGTCCTGTAACTGGGATCCACAGGTTTGGGGGATTTGCTTGGGGGATGACTGATGCAAATCCACGTGGAGATTTAGATTACTTTGTTCTCTTCCCTATGGTTTCTATTAAACCATGTTTGCAGAGGATTAAAAGCAACTGATAAGTAAGGCTCCAATGATAATGTGAAACAAACATTCAAAGTGCTTTAGATAATACATGCAGAGTTTAGACCCATTTTCCTCAGACAGAATCAGAGGAATAAAGCAGGTCACAGCAAGGGTAAGTCAACTGGCAGATACAACCTCGATTGGTTAGAGCAAAAGCATTTTCCTGACAGACATTAAGCTTTCCCTGCCCACCCTCTGTGTTAGAGCCACATGATTGTGGCTGGCCACAAAGAGGAAACAGAGGATGTCCAGGTCTGTCTGAGAAACACTAAATAAACATACTGCATGGCTTCCACATACCTCCAACTTTGAAGCCTGTGCCAAAAAAAACAAGCACAGTTTTATATTCTGGAAAGCAATGACACTTTCTTAGTAGCAAGTCAGAAAGTAAAAACAATGAACTACACAGCAATACCCTCCTTTTTCTCCATCCTGCAAAATTGCCTAGCCCTGAAGAGGAAGACAAAGTCCTTAAAAATATTAAAAGTTACATCTCAAGCCTGGACTTTAAATAATGTTGTATGCTGAAATGTCATTATTTCTTTATCAGAAGGTTTAAAGGAAACAGGTACCAATGGCAAAGGTGAATTTTGCTCCAGCATGGTTCTGATTGGTTTGAGGTACAAAATCAGGTTGCAATTTGATAAAGTAGGACTTCAGTTTTGATTATTGAGAAAATGAACATTTTTTATCCTCCTTTGCCAGCACAGTTGTGGGAAGAGTGTAAAGTGGCCTGGCATCTCTCTTCCCAAACTCATGACCAAATGGTAAAAGGGATCCAAAAGATCATAGAAGGAAGAAATGCCTGACAACTGACTCCCTACAGCTGACTGAAAATGCACGACAAATTATATTTTCTGATGTTTTTCCAGATTAGCTTTAAAATCCTGAAGTGATTGGGTGTAATCTATTATTGGAATAACAACATGAGCATCATTACAGAAGTGGATTTTACAAAATTAAAAGGTTTAAAAAGGACAGCTACTGCATAGAATTTGTACTACTTTATTTGGCAATCTATGTGCAGATTTGTCACTTGTACAGCTGTCCCTAATAGGGTCATTTCTGTAGCAAGTGTATGGTGGTTTGTGCTTGAGGATGATACAAAGTTTGCAATAGCACTCCAAAAACATTCCACATTATAAAATCACTCAGCAGAGTGATTTGCTTGCTATGTGAGGTGATTGGATAGTCTGCTCTGAAAAGCTCAATTTCACTTCTATTGAAATGTCTTGGCTTTCAAAGTGGTTAATCTTATTTCTTGTATGGAAGGATGTGTAATCTCGTCTCTCATTAATGTTCTGTAGAACTTTTTTGTCTCTTTAATCATTGTCATAAAGTTCACAAAATCACTTGTTTCAAACTACCTCAAAGTTTGAGATTCAAAACTAAAACTTGATGACAGAAATGTCAGTGCTCTGTTCAGACATGACAAGGACATCTGGAAGCTAGGGAACATTAAACAAACATCCTATTACACCTGGCCTACATGGAGGTTCATCAAATTAGTAGCCAGTAGCAACTAAAAATTATCAGCTTGACTTTTAGCTGGTGACACATCTCTCCTTGACCCCCTGGCAGTAGCAGAACTTCACAGGCTGGATGAGCAAGAGTCTAATACGAAGAGAACTTTTAGATCAAAATAGAAAATTTGAAATAAAATGCTTTAAATAAGTACTGGAGATATATTTGCATTAATAAGTATTTATAGACAATTATTTCTACTATTTATGTCCTGTACTACCTGCTGGCATCGTATCAAATCAGATCCTATTAAATCAAGTTATTTCCCTGAACTTAAAAGCTCACAGCCTAGCAAAAAAACCCAAAGTCAAGCAAAGCAAATTACATAAAGCTGTAAGTAGAGAGGAAAATATGCAAGGGAGGAAGGATAATAGGAACTAATTAATAAATTTTCTAAGCAAGACTCAGTTTGCAGGGAAAGGTAGCATATTTTGTGAGATAATATTATATCGCAGACAAAAGAACAGACATGGCTTTAGGCATGCAACATCAGCAAGACCTGAAAAAGAAACCACGGGCTTCAGGCTAAGGGCAGCTTGCAAACAAATCTCCATGTTTAAATTAATTATGATAATTTTTTATATAATTTGAAAGGAAAATCACCTTTGGAGAAGAAGGGAATGTTAGCAAAAAGGCTGATGATAGGTCCTATGGGATAAGATTGACAGATAACCAATTAATTCTTGTCCTTGGAACACCTAGGGTGTCTTACACAGAAAAAGGCAATGTGTCATAAAACCCGGTATCTACTGAATACATTATTTGTATCCAAGAGTCCTAAGAAATTTCTTTTCCAAGCTTATCTTCCATGCAAGGGTGATAAAGATGAAGCTGTATTCTCACAACTGTACACTTTTGCCTGTATTCACGTATTTGAATGAATTCGCCCACTGCACAACAGTTGTTTCATTTTCTCTAAAGAGTTTTCCCAGGGACATCTGTTGCACTGGATGAAGTTTGTTGAACCCTGGAAATCCTATATGTATGGGCCATTCTATGATAGGGAGCATTTATTGTAGCAGCTTTTTGAATCTGTTTCTTGGCTAATGTCTGCTTTATTTAGTGTATTTTAGTCTTAAGAACTTTCTGATGACAATAGAGGCAAGAAACAGCAGGTTGTTAGAAGGCAGGGAGAGGGATCTCTGGAAAAATTATTTCACTGTATGATCTACTGCCAGGAGAAATTATAATTTAAATATACTCAGCATCTAGTTAATTTGCCTGCTGTTTTATACCAATGTAAAAGTCAAATGAATAACATTCTTGTTAATGGACTTGCTTAAAACAGATTGCGTCAAAATAGAGATATTTGTACACCACAGTCTACCCAGAATATACCTCAGGTTTTATTTTATTGCAGTTTTTCAAGGGTATTTTTAAAAGGAATTATTCCCTGAGACACAAATATTCATTCCCTTTGATACAGACAAATTTTCCCCCATATTTTTGTTCTCTTAAAAAAGAATTAATAGATTTTTGGAAAAAAAGAAAACTAGGTAGTAGTTTTGCCACAATAAAGGAGTGGAATGGAAGACACAGCATAAAAAGAGTAACAATGACTCTCCTGGAAATCTTAGTGTCTTATTCAAACACAAACTTGTCACAGAAGCAAAGTTCAGGATGATACCAATGGGAGTTGTGTCTGCATAAGGATAATGAGGCCAGAAATATCTTTGAATAAGAAATAGCCCAACTTTTAGATAATTACTTGATACCAGAGTTTTTAAGAGAAAAATGAGACATTTTCTTTTGAAGTTTTAAAAGAACTTTAACTTATCAAGAAACCAAACAAAAGACACTTTTGGCCAGTATTGCCTGATGACTGAACTTGATTTCACATTTTTAAACACAGCTGTTTGAAATCTAAATTCAAATTTCCAAGTTTTATTGATACCACTTTTCAAAAAGTGGAGAAAAAATGATTTGCAGAAAGATAACTTTTCCAAGAGAAATGTAAAATGAGTGATGAGAAGACCTTCATTCTCGTTCCAGTGACACCAATCCTCCTTGAATGCTACCTGAGCAATAAATAATGGCAAGGATCCCATATTAGCAGTCCTGTATTTTAAGTGCCCGGTTATAGCATAAAAAGTAATCTATATTCCTCAATTCAATTTGGAATAATACTAATAGCAATTCAAAGTAATTGAACATATTATGTAAAACACAGAAAAAGGATTCTGCATTCAGAATTACCCATAAAGAACAGGCTCTTCTGATGACATCAGATGTTGAAGGAGACAATGTTCTTTGGTGGTTTGGCTTTGATAGGCTAGAGAATGCTAGAAAAGTTGTGCAAACACACTGACAAATTCACAGTAGAAGTCACCTTCAGCTTGTACCGTCTCCATGGTTTTTCAAACCTGGTATGCAAAAACCCCATGTGGGAAGCATGTGCAGATACGTCCAAATAATTGCCTGGAATTTACATTCTTATATTAGGCTTCAACGTGTAGCTCTAGTTTTGAGAACTTTGTCCAGAATAGCTTAGCTAAAATATAAGCCTTCAGGATTTTTAGTATTTAGCAAGGTTATTACTGAAAACAAATAAGCAAAATAAAATAGCTTTTATAGGCTGTTTTTTTCTGATTTATTTTTCAAGCTACTGGAAACATCTGTTAATTCAAAGCTCAGACAAACTCACCCCCCCAACTAAGGGGAACCTTTTGTATAAAAGAGAGGGGCTAGAACCCTGGCTCTGTGACCAACAATATGATCAGGGCTTCTACTTTACATAACGTGTGCCAGCATCCTCAGCATTTGATCACCGATGCAGGTGATTTTCTGACAGACAAATAGTGTTGTCATGAGCTTGTGCATTAGACAACTGCTGGGTACGTTTCTTTTGATATCTTCATCAGCATCTTTATCTCAAATCTTAATTTTAAAATCTGGAGCTGTCATTTGTCAGAGACATGTTTAGGCTTTGTTTAAAACCGTTACACTTTTAATGCTAACCTGCTGGCGCCAAGAAGCATTTCCACTGAATGTTTTATTCAACAAGATTTAAGTGATAGTTTTGTCAGATGTGCTTCCTGTCATCCTTTATTACGCTAGATCTTTTGATATTTGAGCAGAAAAGCTAGAAATAAGGATGAAGGTCATAGAAATGGGAGGAATATAAAACTCTTCTTTCACTATTCCTATTTTCATATTGTCCATCAAACCCACAATTTGAAAATGTCAGATAACATGAGTTCCATTTTTATTTTAATTGCTTAACTGTATGATACTATAATAACTTAATGACTATTCAGCAGATTTATCATGAGGATTATAGTCTGACAATTCTAGATTACTGTTCTTTATACAGGGAATTCTACTAATTATGTATTATGCATTTATGTGATCTGGTATTTTTAAAGGAATGTCCTTATACATTAGAAGACAAAAGCAAATATTTATAGGTTTGGAGCTCAGATGAGCATCTTAATTTCTGAGACTGCAATAGTGAGCTGTAAATCCCAAGTGAGCAGGCACTCTTTCTCCAGCTATTCAGTGTTTGCATTTCTAGTCATGATAAGAAATAAAAATAATATATATTTAAGTATTTCAGAGTTTTTAAAATGCTTCATTTTAAAAACTGATACATTTTCACATCTAAACATGTTCAAATCAAAATTAATATGACTTTTCATGTCCCATTCATATCAAAATCCTGATCATTCATTTTCCCACCACTTCAAGCAATACCCTCATGAAAGGAGATGCAGATCTTTAGCTAAAGCATGAAAATATGAAAGTTGCACTGATCAACAACTATTGCAACTATCTAGTGAACTGTTACACTGGACTGTATATGTTTATTCTTACATGCGTCTCAGCATCACCACTACTGATGCTGTTCATCTTAAAGAGTTGTTTCAACAAAACCAGATTATTTCTCTTCCCACTGCAGACTAGATGTAGCAGCTGACACGTAGGAGCTCTATGTGCAGTGGCTGCTGCTGCTTAGTTTGTAATTTAGGAGAATTTTAGAGTTACTTTATCTTGACTACTTTAGGTTCATTTCTGTGCTGCCTGTAAAGCACAACAGATAACAGAACACAAAACAGAGAGGACTTGTATGTGAGAGCATCAGAAGTCCATCATCAGGATTTTAAAAAATGTATTTGGGTTGTAGTCTGCTTACTTTTTATATTGTTTTTCTAATGCAGAGTAAAGACTGTAAAGACCTTATTTATTTTTAAAATAATGGTGTTTATATTACAGTGCTTGAGAGCATGAAAATCTTGATCCGGGCACAGCCCAGTTCCTTACTTAACAACTCCTACAAAGGAGTTGTTAAGTTTAACTCCTACCATAGCGCCAACAAAAGAAGAATGCAGCATCTGCTCCTAAAAAAAGTGTCATAGAAGTGATAAGCAGACATGCTGGACACGGACGAGGCTTAGGGTGGTGAAAGGACAGAGGTGACAATGAGAATTTTAAAAGTAGCAACATGAATGAACACACAATGATTTGTGAGTTGAAAAGTGCAGGTCCTCTTTGAGTTAGCCACCGTTTCTTTCAGTATTTACTAGATATGATACAGTATACAGGGAATATAAAATTCCCATCTGGTATTTAAACTCCCAGAAGCTTGACTAGCTCTTTAAATGTTATCATATGTTAAAATAGGAAAAGCCAGATGTTACATTCACAAAGTCAATGTGCTTCATCTTCTTAAAATCCAAGAGCTGCTGCTGCTAAATCTAGTCTGTCAGCACTGAACAATTAATCAGTAAAACGGCATAACCTTTAGCAGAAAAATAAAGCATTGCATGTTGCCAGATATAAACAGGCATGCATTGCCCAGGCCAATTATAGGCACAGGAGACTGAAAACCAGGCACCAGCAGGACTTTCAAATGACCTCAGTAAGTTACCCTTTTCTCAGAAGACATACTGGATTTCTCATGTTTGGAGTCCCTGGCCATGCAGTTGCTGCTGATCAGACGCTGCTATACTTCCCTGGTAAGAAGCTGCAGATGTTCAGTAGTTAACTAGCCTTCCGTGAGGCAACACAGAGGGCAGAGTGAAGAGCTCTATTTCTTAGGATTCTAACATACCAGTCTAAGCTCTATTCAAAACACTTAAAAAAAAAAAAAAAAATCATAACAGGCCTGAAAACATACTAGAAACATACTGTAGAGCCATTTCAGAAGTACTTAATACTATTTTGGGTGCCCTTCAAAAAGAGACTAAGCAACCAAAAGCTTGTAAACATCACAAGACCCATCCCAGTAGAGAAGAAAGGGAGATAGTAGCAACAACAGTTGCACAAGAAGAAGCTCGAGACTCATATATAGATTTAAAAATCAAAACTGTAACTGGAAACTGTATCTGTATATGCACATGATCTTGGAGCAGAGAGAAGTACAAGCGGCAGAAAGGAAGAATCTCTCCTCAAGTAGCCTCTGACAACACTGGTTGTATAAGTGTTATTTAGTCTGGGAGGCCCAGGCAGATTGCAATAACTCTCAAAAAATCAAGAGGAAAATCAGGCGCAGTCTTGGCCCAACCCCCTTTTGTTAGCCACTGAGAAAGCATAGAATCATAGAATGGTTAGAGTCGGAAGGGACCTTAAAGATCGAGTTCCAACCCCCCTGCCATGGGCAGGGACACCTCCCACTAGAGCAGGTTGCTCAAAGCCCCATCCAGCCTGGCCTTGAACACCTCCAGGGATGGGGCATCCACAACTTCCCTGGGCAACCTGTTCCAGTGTCTCACCACCCTCACGGTAAAGAATTTCTTTCTGGTATCCAATCTAAATCTCCCTTCTTCCAATTTAAAACCATTACCCCTTGTCCTGTCACTACACTTCCTGACAAAGAGTCCCTTTCCGGCTCTCCTGTAGGCTCCCTTCAGATATTGGAAGGCTGCTATAAGGCCTCCCCGGAGCCTTCTCTTCTCCAGGCTGAACAACCCCAGCTCTCTCAGCCTGTCTTCATAGGTAGGGGTGCTCCATCCCTCTGATCATCTTCGTGGCCCTCCGCTGGACCCGTTCCAACAGGTCCATGTCCTTCCTGTGTTGAGGACTCCAAAGCTGGACACAGTACTCCAGGTGGGGTCTCATGAGTGCAGAGCAGAGGGGGTAGAATCACCTCCTGTGGCCTGCTGGTCACGCTTCTCTTGATGCAGCCCAGGATGCGGCTGGCTTTCTGGGTTGCCAGTGTGCACTGCTGGCTCATGTTGAGCTTCTCATCCACGAGCACTCCCAAGTCCATCTCCTCAGGGCTGCTCTCCAGCCATTAAGCACTGCACTCCAACCTGCATGCAAGTTGTGGGTCCTTCTAGCAGACTTCAGAAATATGTACCTGCACTAGGCTTGCTCCTTGAAGGTCTTTCCTTATGCGCTGGGATACAAACAACTACATTGTTCAGGCAAACTCTCAGGTAAAGTCTTTGCTATAATATTCAATACAAGATCCATCTGTTGAGGGCAGAAGAAGAAAACTCCAGAAGACACTATCAGGCATCCACTGTAAACCAAGAACTCCTCACAAATGCAACGCCTGTAATTAAATGCCCCATTTAGACAGAACACAGACCAGCACAATGAGCTGCATGCTCAGTTTTACCTGGCTGAGAGTACTTCTGCAATCACTTTGTTCTTGCTCATCAAGTCATTAAATTGCTTAATATCCAGTGGACATCACAAAAAAGTTTTCATCAAGCAGGAAAGCAGAAAGTGTATTATCAGGCTGCATACAATCACAATTGAAATAAACACCTCGTGAGCACCTCTTCTACCACTCATTGCCTTTGAAAGCTTGGGATTGTTTCCGACCATGAAGAAACACTGAAAAAGTTTAATATGTGTGCCCTGCCACTTCTAAAAGCGAGACACAGACCTGCAAAATTTTATTTCATGAAGCATACCAAAATACAATGCTATCTACAATCACATTCATGCCACCCTAAACCTGTAGCAACTAAAATCATTATTGACTTCTGAAACCTTAGCACAATTATTGTGCTACAACTGCTTCCATCATTATTTAAATACTTCATCCACCATTGAGACCAAGCACGTGGCCATTCATGGGGAGCTTTAAAGATACCAATCCCGAATAGTTTTACACGACCAGTTTGGAAGTAATGGACAAGCTACGGTAAGGAAGAGCAGGGGGGAAAGAATTGCAGTGACACACCTTAAATATGTGTATGGCCATCTTCAGTGTTCTCTGATATGTTCAGTCTAAGACAGACTGACACATTCTGTAAAGCAGATGTAAGCTGCAGTGGTCTATTACACAGCAGGGAACAGTAAAAGGTGTAGTTTATTCTGGAATAAGAATCGTTCAAGTCCAATTAGAAAAGTGATAATGCTGGGGAGGATGATAGAAGCTGTTTTCTGTAAATGCTTTATGTTTGCAAAAGCATCTGATAACACAGCAGCAGTTTTAAGATATAAAATTAAGTGATTCTTGTCTTCTCCAGAATAGTTTTGATAAAAATTCTTTCATGTAGCTAAGTTGAGCTCTAAATTAAGTGTTAGGCTGACACTAGGCATGCAAATCACTCTGAAGTCTTCACTAAATCCATAAGATCTATAAATGACTTTAGCTCTGTCCTATACTGTACTAATTTCAGAGAAAGTACCAAGTATTTAAAGGCAATTCTAGGATGCACTGGATCAGAATATTCTGTCTATAGAGAGTTAAAAATGGAATTTACAGGTTTTTACATTTCTGCTGGCTGAAAATACTGAAAAATAGTGATCTGTGTGGTACATCTCTAGTTTGCCAATAGCAATACCAAATACAATATGAGCTTTCATGGACTCTCCTGGGGTTTTGGTAGAAAGTTACAGAACTAAGTTCCCAGGCCTTAACACAGATCTGCTGGGACACTGCCCCAGAGCCAACATAAGAGGGAAAAAGGCCAGGTACTGGCCCTGAAGCAGACCTCCCCACACAAGGGTTTTGTGCCCACCACCACTGCTGGTCACGAGGAGGGCAGGCCGGGCAGGCGCTCTCGGGCCAGTCTCTAAAGCACCCGAGGTCTCCAGTCTTCATCTTTTTCAGACTGATTGGGGATTGGGTGGGTGAGAATAACATGCATAAAGCATCGTTTTAGCACTGAAAAAAGTCTTTTACTGTAGTGCTGTAGCACCAAAATTCACCAGTGTTTTCGTAAAGGAGTTACCCTGCTTTGTAGCTTATCAGATGAGAGGAGATAAGTAAGCACTGCAAACAGGAACAAGATAGTGCCAAGCATTCACAGCTCCTATTAAATTAAATTGTATTAACACTGCTGAATTTTGTATAAACCTTGTAACAAAGGGACAGTAGCTGTGCTAATCAGAGGTATTTTTCATAGGTAGAAAGAAATGATTGAAATAACACACTACAGCAGGCTGTTACAGTCTTGTGGTCCTGACAAAGTTGTATTGAAACAAAAAGTCATAGTCCTTAAAAAAAATTCTTTCATTCCCTGGGATTTAATCTTAAATGCCAATAGTAAAGCCATAACAAAATGACTTTAATAGGCTATGCAGGCATTCAAGATCAACTGCCAAATGGAGAAGAAAAGCAGAATTGAAATGCCCTGCTATATTCCTTTTCTGCGTGTATGAGGTAAAGTTACAGCTAAACATCTAAAAAATACCAGAAAAATATCTTCACTTCTCTCAGCATGTTTTCAAAGATTTAAAGGAGATCCACCAACAAAGATGATTTAATTGTTTTGGTACCTATAGTTTCTTCTGAGGACTGTAAAATGCATAATCTATACTACAGAAGATTGCCCGTACCCTCTGAAGGGCAGTTTTTAAACTGCAGATACCTAGCGGCGCTGGTAGTTGATAGGGGCCTAATTTATGGACGTCATTGGAGGCTACAGATGTCAGCTGTATAAAGACAACTCTCTGCAGCCTCTCTCTCCCTCCAGAACTGAGATGCTGGAGCATGCTGAAATTTAAGACCCTCTTCGGTGTCTCTAGAGATGTACACAGAGAGAGGTAGATGCCTTAGAATACATAATCTTGTGCTGCAATCTCTGGCTTTGTGATACAAAGCAAACTTTTTTGTCTTCCATTTTATTTTATCTACAGGGGTGGCTGACAAATGACCTACCTACCTCACAATTCAATATATCTACTTTTAGAAACTTGCAGTTTTGTTCTTGTCACTGCTGGTTTCATCATTCCTCAAATTAAAAGATGATACGCCTAAACTTTTAGTTACTTGACCAAGGCAACCAAGAAGCCATTTTTCATGTATGATACCGTCTGATGGCTTTTCTTCCATATGTGCCAGATATAGCTATAATTTACAGGTTGTTTCCTGCCAGCCAAGATAATAATCTGGTATTTCTTGAGGCAGAAAATCCTTTTGGTGGTCCAAATACAGCGTATAGGGCACCCAAAGAATGTTTGTAAATTTTGTCTGTTGTCATATCATTAAGGTGCCAAAAATCTCATCTACGCTCCTTTCAGACAGCCTAAATTAGCAACCCTACTCTTATTTAGCTTGTCAGATCACTCTTAAAAATGATTCTTTGCTATGTTTTATAGCTCATGGCAAAGCAATCTTCTTACATGTGTTTTCCATACAAGCTGTCATTCTGAAGTGTTTAAAAAAATATTATAAAATACTGAATATCCAGCTCTCTCCTGCTACATGGCAGAGACTATTTGTAGTAGTTTCTTAAAAAGGCAGTGTATTACCATATTAAAATTGCTTTTTTATCATAAATGTCAATGCACTAATTTTAAGTCACCACCACTTTGGCTATCTTGGATTGCTGTGAGATTGAATGAATACAGTCCCTATAATAAAAAGTGTTTATGACAATTAAAGAAATTTAAGCTGAACGAGGACAGAGATGATTGATTTCCCCAAACTGTTTTTGTCTCTAAACCTCTCTATATTGGAAGTTTTCTAGATTACAATGACTAAATTGTGTGTACATGTCACTGTCAGGGGGCAACTTTTTTCCTAGATGTGTTTAATCACTCTCAAACACCCAAGAGCCAGAAGGTGGATCATTCTGCCATTTTGTTACCTAGTGAAGGTGCAATTCATATCAGGTTTATTTTGAAGACGAGTGTCAACAGGAGGAAGACTCAGATATCAATACAGTGAAAAACTACACACCCTTTAGTTGGAAAACTATCCTCTCTCATTTTTATGCCTATTTATTGTTATAATTTCATTAAGTTGCAAGAGGTTATTTTTAAAAGTTTCCTGGGAAATCCCAAGCTTAAAGCATGTTTCAAAAGCTAATAAATTACTTAATCACAACTACGGGAACAAAATAATTTGTGACACCAAATACTTCTTTTTTTTTTTGCTATAGACATTCTATATAGAGAAAAATCACAGGCAAATCCAAAGCATTGTTATTTTTGGCTGACCCGAGGGATTTAGCAACTTAGGTTTGAGGTACAGAAGAAAAAAAAAAAAAGGATCAGTTGCATATTGGCTCTTATCATCCTAACAGTGGACACTTTAACCAACATTTGGAGTGAAAAACATCAAATTTCATCACTCTCAAAACATTTGGGTGAAACTTGTAAATAGGTTTGGCCTGATGACAAAGGTTTGACCCTGCGTGCAAGAAGTGTAGGAACCTGATGAGTAAGTGATTGATATGCTACCTTCAAAATTGCAGCTTGGGACTGCATTTTGCCACAGTATTATACAAACCTTGGCAAGCAACAAGCAGTCTATCCCTCGTTACACCATCTGGAGAAAAAAACAACAGCAAAAAAGCCCTGACACACACACTCTGTTTTGGCAAAGGCACGTGTGGGAGAATAGCCTACCTGAGCCAAGAGCTGTCTTCGCTTCTAAAAAGAATCTGGCTGATTCAGAGGCTTGTGACAGCCCCTCACTATGTTTTCATTTTATGTCAAAATCAGAAAATCACATCAATCTTTCAAACAGCAGCACATTCTGAAACACTCTACTATTCATGCCCTTTAAAGCTGGTATATGCACGAACAAGTCTCCTGTTAAAATCCAATTAGGTTTCCAGTTTAAGTTCAAAGTGATCTTAGGAGAATCAAAGGATACAAAGAATCATTAAAAAATGAAAAAAGGGAGAGTTATTTTTTAATTCTCAAGAAGTGCTTGAGTTGATTTCCAAAACACTCTGGTCATTGCTGAAACTTAAACTTAAATATTTAATAGGCGAGGCTTTTTGGTGTATTGCTTGTTTGCAACTGCTGCAAGAGAAAGAAAGGAGCTGTTTCCTTGGCCTTATTCTGGTATAAGAAAACCTTGGGGCTACTGCTACAGTCTCCAGAGGAACAAGGGGAGCCCTTAGCTCTCTGATGATCATTTAATGCAGAAGTATGGCCATGAAAACAGCATTGTCCCATTTTGCCCCATCCTCTCACTTCAGGCTGATGATGCCCCTTAGCTGTACTGATCCCGATTTTTGTGGGACCATGAGGCAAATCTGATTGGGGAACTGCTAAAAATAATCATAAAGTATTAACAAATGCACAGATATTTTTGTGGCAGTGCCAACTTACACACACACAATGTGGGTGTAATGTCCCAGGTGCAGATGTAAAGAAATGTTTCCCATCTTGATCTCATCTAGTATTTCTCAGCTCCTGAAGCACCTGTCTCCAAAGACAAGGAACAAACAGCCAAAGAGGGGCAAAGTGACCCCCCTTCCTCCTCCTCTTGCTCCCCCTGCCCGCAGGCAGGGACTGTTAATCCCCCTCAGCCACCAAGGGGTTCCTGTTTGCAGGGAGTTCTGCATCCCAGTTGGAGGTGAGGGGCTGCCTCCTGGCATCCTTGGCCTTGCCATTGCCCAGCAGCACCCTCCATTGCTCCTCCATCTTCTGCAGGAGGCATGCATGGCAAGGGGCTGAGAGGGAGGGGAAATGGAGAGAAATAGGGGTTAGGAAAAGTAAAAAAAATAATTTGACATAAATCATCACAAAAACTTCCTATTTGGAGTTTAATTGCTCCAGCCAGTGGACAGGGGGAGGAATTGAAATGGAGCTCTTTTCTCCAGTTTGTGCATATTTTTCACAGAATGAATTAATGCCTCACTGAAAAGGTGATTTGCAGTTGGCATTTCAGACAGCCTTGCTGCCTGGCTCTGGAATTATTCCCATTGTTGTTCACACAAAGGGAAAATAAACTCAACCACTTGGCTTCCTTTCCCCTGAAATATATGTCTAAAATCACAGCTTAGAAAGGAAACTAAATGGCAGATGGCAGCATCTTTACAAAGTATGTGCACTCTGAGCTATACAGACTGGCAAATTAATTTGTTCAAAGGAAAGCACAGAGAAAGAGAGAGCTTTTCTTAAGAGTATGAAAGAATAATAAAACACTGAAGTTCTCTTTAAAAGCATTGGGCAGCTCTTAGTTATGTTGTTACCATGCAGCCAAAAGAAACTATCAAGAAATTATTTACATCCTTTTGCTATGGGGCATCATTCTTCATTGCATCAGTAGCAAGAAAGGCTTTTAGAGAATAATTTGAACTTTCGTACATTTAAATTGTTTGTCTTCCTCCCACCTTGAACTACACAGTGTGGGGAGGCTTCACTCCACATACCCCAGGCAGGATCACCTCTCCTCCTGGCAGGGTTTAGCCAGACACCCCCAGCCTCTCCAGCAGCTCTTACCCTGCTTTGAATGAGAGTGCCAGCAAATCAATTATTTTCTCCCAAGCAGGAAAAAGTGTTACTGATGTTTGCATCAACCCCCATGTTTCCTGGCTTTTTCCATATGAGGAGAGTGAGTCAGAGCCCACCTTCTTCCTCGCTAGATAGAAAGCACCAGAGGCGACGCTGGCTGTGTCATCATCTAAGGGACTCCCACGTCAAGCACTCAGTCACACAGCAAAGCAGCATTCCTCCCATGGCCTGTGTCATCCCTTAACAGTTGGCCTGATGGCTGCTTTACTGCATTTCACATCATTTTTTGCTTCGTGCTGCCTTTGATATCAGAATAGCTGGGAAATAAATGGAACCACAGACTGCAGACTGCTTTAAAATCTCTTTTGTTCAAGAGATCTCTCAGATTAAAATAATGCTGAAAGGAAACCACTGAAAACGAGAGAAGGGTTTAAGATGTTGAGGGAAACCTGCACAGAGTTTAAATGTGCTCAGGAGAATCCCTGTTGTTTCCAGCCATGCTATGAGCCACGTACCTTCCTCCAGAGAAGGTCTGAATTCACATTATTTATATAGCAATATCTTTTGATTCTACTCAAAGACTGAGCACCCCCGAAGTTCGGAAAATGATCAAAAGGGGGGTTTGATCTTATGTTGTTTCTATAAGAAAAAGTCTCCCAGAAGAATATCTCTCTGTGAAACCACTCTGTTTAATTCTTACAGCCCTGAGGTACATATTAAGATTTGGAGCCTTAACTTGCTTGGCAGATTTTATTACTATATTACCGGCCTCCTTCAAGTATACAGCTGCTCAGTGAACTTGTTTTTATAAAGCTCTTGAAGGTCCACAGATGGAGAGCTAAGAGAAGCAATCTATATTTTTACACTGTATATTAATGTACCCTCTTTCTCCTTAAGGCTTGGCCTCGAATACATGGATAACTAAGGTATGATATGATTCCCTTTGGGCACAGTGACAGAATATATTCACTGTTTATTGCTTCACAAAGTTGCTTTCTATCAGTAGTGCATTATATTCCTATCCAAGCAGAAGCCCACACGTCCCAAAGAAAAGCGGGTGGTAAAAAGAGAATTTTATCTGTTGAGCTGCATCAGAATCAAGGCAGACAGCCATCCTCAGCATTACTGATGCTAATGGCGCAACGCATCAAAGCAGAGCAACAGAAAGCACTGAGCAGTGCCGCGTACAAGTTGATGCATAACCTTCTCTGGAGCGGCACTCTGATCGCATGCTTTACCCATGCCACTGTAGAGCCTGAGTAACAGTCAAGCTGGGAGAAGGAGGAGGAAGACTGCTTTCCCGGCTTTTTCAACTCTGAATATGCTTAAGGCCATCTTTTACATAACATTACTTTGCCTATGTTTTGAGAAATCCTTCAATATAGACAATGAGTCTACATTCACACCTACATCAACCCACCAGGGACAACACAATTACAGGTGGAGAAGGCAATTGGAGAATTCCCAATTATTCTGAGAAGCTGCAATTGAAACGGTTACACTTCACTAGTCACAATAGGAAAAAGAGAATGCAAAATGTGCTGGCAGTATAATAAGCCCACAGAAATGGGCCCTGTTATGTTTAGGGAAAGAAAGACAAACACACATACACACACATTAGGAAGAAGTTCGCTTAGCTATTTTCATAGTTACCAGTTGCTGCAAATACCCCTAATTAGGAAGGCTCACAGACAAAGGATGTGAAAAATCAGAGTTAGTATTCCTGACTACTCACAGAGTTCTTCAGGATTTGAAATTTATGCTCCCTAGTGAAAACTTTAAAAGTGCACATGAAGGACATCTCTAATGACATAAGTGATAAAAAGTGAGTTGAAACAGGAATTCAGATTTACACTCTACCAGAATGCAGTTCTTCCTGCAGGTTTATTAGATACCCGAGATTATCAGCCATATTCTGCCCAGCTAGGAGATAAGAGTTATTAACTGAGAAATTCTCATGAACTGTTGTTCATCAATAACAGTTTGTGGAAAACTTCCTCAATTTTTGCCTACAACTCTCACAGGGCTCAAGTTAAACTCTGATCTGAGCACAAATGGAAAAGCTGTTAACTGGCTGCTTTCTCCAGAGACACACAGGTTTCTTTCACTGACACTAATAGACAACTTTCACAGTTTTCGTAAAGGGAATAAAGAAGAAAAATAAGAAACATTATTTTGGGGAAGAGGGTGAACTAAAAAGGCATAGCTGATAACCCAGAATGGGTTTATAGTTTAGTTAAGGAGGCAGCAACCCATTTGTGACCCTGAACAGTATTTTTCAAACTTGTGTCTCAGCTGAGGACACAATTTGCTGCACTTTTGAAAAATCATAGAAGAACGAGGACAAATTTACTCCTGTGGATTCACAAGGATATATATTTACCAATTTACTACAGCATGCACTCCTTTGAGTCATCCAAAAAACTCCAGTTACTATGAGCCCATTTTTTAAATCCTTTCCACAAGAGAAAGGCCCCTTGTGTTTAGAGTATGTTCTAAGAATGTGTAAGTGTAAAGTTGTGCAATGGTCCTTTCAGCTGCAAGCTTCAGAAAACTAAATGCTGACAAATTGTCTGGGGTCACGGCTGTGAAATGTTCCGTATGTGCTAGTTGAAAGAGCCTGACACTACCTTGCTCTCAAATGGTAATAGCTTTGCAAAAAATGCTCTCTTCTGCAGCTGAAATTTGTCTTGTTCAATCCCCAGTAAAAGTAGGTTTTCATTTAAGTTTGAGCAAAACCCCATCTACCATTTAGTTATGACAAAGTGAAAAGAAACATGTTTCCAATCTTCGTTGTAAAGGCAATCACATACAGCTAACAGCCAGAAGCGCTGCCCCTCAGTTGGCCTATGCTGTGCTGAGGTCAGTGGGTCCATGAATATGTACACCAGCTGATGGCTACACCAGTTCCTTAGAGGGAACGCACCACTTCATGTATTTAAGGCAAACAGCCAAGACAATAAAATTCCAGCTCCTTTCACTGCAAATCCCACTTTTCCAAGATGACTATCCCTTCTCTGTAAAATAACTTGTTTGGAAAGCCCAGCCGGCACTGCAAGGGCTCAGTGCCGCAGCTGGAGCGGTGCAGAGGGAGCATCCCTGGAAAACTTACCAGCTGGAGGGGAGGGGGCGCAGCCAGCTGCAGGCAGCCACCACCTGGCTGTGTTAGAGCTGCAGTTATTTGTCTCTGCCAGACTTAAGGCCACGCTATCAGAAAACCAGGCCCAGAAAAAATCCTATATTGTGGGGAATCTCAATCATGACTAATCAATTACAAAAAAAAAAACCCAAAACCGAAAGACAAAACCAAAAACCAAACCAAACAAACAAATCGAAAGAAAAAAAGTGTATGTCTAGGAAATGTTTTTCACATATTTGAGAATAAGTCATCTGGCTGAAGTATGGGCCATATTTTCTAGGTTGAAAACAAAAATCTTTTGGTTGGTTGGTTGGCGTTTTTTTTAATGTTACAGTTCTGCGAGAGACAGCTGCAATTTTCAAAGCAACAGTTTGCGTTAAATGCATCACAACTACTTCACAAAGGGAATTAGAAACTAGAAGCTTGACTTATAAATAGCTCACGGCAACAAATGCTTCACAACATAGCTTCACATTAATTACTGTAATGCAAACACAAGAAAAACAGAACTGCAACCTGGTTTTGGGTGGACAGAGCAAGGCTCTGGTAACTCTTCAACATGGGGAATATTTTCAGGGGAGGGAGAAAAGAGGTGTCCATGTAGCTCCTTGCTGTGGAAGAAATGAGAAAATAATGTGCATTCTAGCTAATTTTTAGCCTTTTAAAAAATATATCTCTATCATTCACAGATAAAGATATATAACAACTACAATAAATATAGGTATGATATAGACACACCCGAGATAAGGAAGAATCCCTCCAGTAACTGCCTATCAAGAAAAGCTATGCTCTGAGGCTATAAAGATGTATTTACACATAGCAATAATCAATGTGTCCAGCCTGAAATGCCCACCATTTTGATAAGGTTAAAAGCGAATTTCCCCAAACCTCATGACGGATACTTTAATGGGCAGGTTCAAAACTATTTTAGAACTTTTCCCAGTAAATCCAAAAGTTCTAATTGTTTGTACTTTTCTTCCAATGCCCCTGATAACGTGAATTATGGGAAGTAGAATCAGTATCCAGTTCAATGAGTTACCATCACCACAGACACTGTGTGATTTCAGGTGTTCCAGTCTTCACAGAATGGTTACTCCTCCTTTTTGTGACATAGATTAATTGAGAATGGCAGTGCCGCTAGGGTAGGCATCTATATAACCAAGGCCACTGTCATCTATTCTTGTTGTCGTAACCCAGATCACTTTTTCACAGACATTGTTGTGAATACAAAGGAAATTAAATAGTGAGATTTAAGAAGATTAAGGCAAGAATAGCAGTATATTTGATTTCAACCACTATTACTTGAAGGGAATTTAACCTATTGACTCTGGTAATAAATTATGTAAAATTGTTTCACAATAAAGATTTTGTTAAAGCAGTTCTAAAGGTTTGCCCCTTAAATTTTTTTACCAACTCAAAGCCTCTTTTTTTTTTATCCTAAACTGTCATTAGATGCAAAATATTGTAACCAATTCAGCGGTGACATGAGCTAAGGAACCTCGCTGTGAAATTTCACAATAGAGCACAGCACAATAGCTGAAGAAAATAATGGTTGTGGCTATGGTAACCCAAAGTGAAATATGTTATTTGCATCAGTTTATAACTGCACTGAGATGCATTTTTCACATTACTCCTGTAACAGAACATGATTGATGTAATCACAAATGACCTATCACAACATGAGGTAACAAAGTGTTTTTTAAAATTGTTTCTGAAAAGCATTCATGGGAAAAATGCACAGATCTGACACTTGACATCTCCTGGCCAACTTCAGAAGAAAAAGAAAATAAAAAGAAAAAGAAAAGGAAAAGATTTCTGCTTAAAATTATTCTGCTCTTTCAGTTTATGTTCTTCGTTTCTTTTCTCTCCCCTTTAGTTAGAGCAAAGAGTATGTGCTCAAAATGCCTGATACTAAAGTCAACAGCAAAACTCCCATTAACAGCAGCGTGCACTGACTCTAGATAAATCATTTCCAGCAGCAATATTACAAGACAGAACAGCTGATTGGCATGTCCCAAGTTTTAGTATTATTTTGAGTTGAGTAAAATCCAGCTGTTAACTATTCTAGATTAATATCTGACCAAGCACAGCCAGTTTCCTAAAACTTTAGAAACTCATCCATCATACAGGTGGTTCTCAGGGTCTAGGCAGTTCTTTCACCTCCTTCCACATAGAGTCAGTTGTCGGAGACTTCAGAGAAGACTAGGCTGTCACAAACAGACAATGACTATGACCAAGAGAGTTGTTTTTAAAAAAAAATACCCAAACAGTAAGAGGGCTACTAAAAATGTAATGTTGAGACATGCCAAGTGGGATAAAAAAAATAATTCAATTTCCTATGAATATCAGATTTTACAAAATCATACTTTTTTTCTGGTTAGCAAACCAACTGTGAATGTTTTGCTCTTATGAATTACCAAAATCCAGACAGGTGCACCATCCAGTTTGGACAAGCTTGAATCTTGATCTATCACCGTATTGTCCTCCACCACCAGCACAGGGAGTTCTCCAAGGCCAGTTTTATCCAGTGCCAGATTTACCAGGAAGAAAATGCAGGTACAGAAGCCCCATGTAGGCACATCTGGTGCAGACCAGGCTCCTAGTCACCACAAGAGAAGGCAGCTATTTCTCAGTCATACTGAGGCTGATGGCTATTACTCAGCTCCCTGTGTGAGTAGGAAAATCTCTGAACGGTGTGTGGCCAACATAGCAGCTCTCAAGCCTCTGCTCAAAGAAAGCAGTGAAATATTTTCTGCATAGAAAATACTTCCTGAGCTGCAAAACTTGGATGGGACTTTATAGCTACGAAGCTCCTGATGCACAAACCAAGCCAGAAAGAAATGCTGCTCAAACCAGCACTGAGATCCCACCTGTGTACATTGCCAGCCAAGGAATGATCCTTCATGCCAAGCTCACATTTCCTCACTAGTAGCTTATCCCAGTCCCCTCTGCTGTGGTAAATCTGACATTTGTGTTGATCCAAATATTACTAAATATTTCTTTCAACCGTTTTATCTTCTGCAATTGAAAACTGTACTTCACAGCTTAGTCATGGTGGAAACTGTTTACTTTTTAACGTACAAATTACTTCATTGAGGAAAAAAAGGTGCATAACTCATTCTTAAGCATGAGAAAAAAGCAATGAAAATACAGTTTGTTTTATGTAAGCTGTCTTAGCAGTTCTTGAAAAAGAACAGAAAATTCTGTTTACATAGAGATACATTCATTGAAAAAATATAAAATGGAAAATACAGAAAAGTCACTGATACGCAGATTTGCTTTCACGTACAGTAACTTTTAACTCCTAAAAGACTCCTCAATAGCTCTTTAAAGGTTGGGGAAGTTTTGGTAGCATGGGCACATTTACTGGAAATTCTAAAACTTGAGTTTTCCCTATTACTCAGGGAAACTTTTCATAAAATTTTCCAATGCACAGTCATTCTTACTTTTCATTCACATTAAGAGCAGGTAGTAAATATTGAAAAATAATTTGAAAATCCCAAATTTATTTCCAGAGATCAGTTCTTCAATTCAGTGATGAAATACAGCATAAACCATCTACAAATCAGTATTCATGAAAAGAGAACTGTTCATATGAAAGACTCACTTGTGCTAATACTTGCTTTCACATTCAGTTACTGCCTAGGGTAAAGCCCATCATTAATATTTCTGGGAACAAGGAATGGTTCTGTATGTACAAACAGCATCTCTTAAAACATAGCCTGATTTTTAGAAAATATTTGTCCTTTTTGCCTTTGAAGGAAGAGAAGGGAAGCCAGCCTCTTTTAACATATGACATCTGGGACCCCCCAAAGTAGAAGTGATTTTTCTAAAAACCATGGACCTGAAATAAATGCTTATACTTTCCTCCCCTCAACCCGAGTCTGTGGCTTCTACATCTATTACAGTCCCTTTCCACATATATTCTAGAGAGGAAGGTCTTCCTTTGCAGTAGTGATTTGGTTTCAAGTCCATTACACCCAGGCACAGAAAAAGCATTTGGAATATTAAGAAGCCTTCAAATGAAGTTGCCAGAGAGGAGCTTGCAATCTCCTGTTAAATCACCTATGCCATCTGTCCAGAATTTCCTCACGCAATTACAATAAAAACATACAGCCAAGAACATAACAGCATCCCCAGATTTCTTTGTAGATGTGTTCTTAATGTTTAGGATCATTATCTTCTCAACAAGACTTGGTAATAACCACAGACTTTTCCTAAGGTAATTTAAGGACTTCATAAATGGTGAAGACATTTCAGTGTCTTGGTCTACATACAGATGAAAGCCATGATCTAGAAAACCCTTACAAAAATCTCTCTTCAGGGAAAATGAGAAGAGTTCGCTAGATTTACTAAATAATTTAGCAGCTGCATTCCCTCTTTTTTTCAAGGAAATGAATAGGTACATTTTGGCAGAGATGCACAGTGTTAATTCAACTCAGTCATGCTCTGCCTACCAGGCTCCTGGGTGTCAGGATGAGCAGCTGTGGCCTCCCATGGCTTCTCACCTGGGGTCATCCCTGGGGCTCAGCATCCTGACTGCCTCTGCTCAGCACCTACATTATGCCTCAGCAGTAGGTAGCGACATGGTATGGATTACCACTATGGCAACATGCCAGGCTTCAAGAGCTGTGGTTTCTATCATGTGCGTCCACTGTGATCTAGTTACGTTAATGCAACTGCACTTGCACAGCATGGGCTTTCTTGAAAGGAAAAGATCAACAACCTTCTCAGCAGAGACAGCAGCGTTCCAAAATATTGGCAAAATATTGCAGTTGGTAACGTTTGCTAAACTCATTTGACGTCCGCCTGAAATTGCCCACAGTTAGGAAGATTCTCAAATGTGGTCATTATCTGGAGGATTATTCTTGATGTGCAGTCAGCTCGTAAAAGGTTTGCTGCAAACACAGTCTCCATCAGGTCAATTACTTACAGAAGTTACACAGTACTGCTTCTGTTCTCCAACTGGGTGGCTTCTCTGGCTCGCACAGCATGAGCTGTGAGTAGCGCTATGAAATGCACAATTTCGATTCACAATATGGAAATATGATGCTAAACATTTGCTTTGTACAATCTACCCTAGCAATGCTTGAGCCTTCGATTACTAATAGTATGACAGCCAGGTTTGGAAAATGGACAGATTGAATTAAAATATTTTTAAGAGCAAGTACCCAAGAGTTTAACATTGCTGCTGTCCTGTTCAAAAGCTTTCTTTTACCCCACAGAACAGGGAAAAGGAGGTAACACTTTCCTTTGCTCTGTGCCAGCGTCTCCAAACATGACATACCTTACCCCAACAGACAAAGCCCAAAACTGGAAGAAACTTTCTGCTCCCTCTGTGACAATCCATAACCTGCTGTTAGAGGGCCTTCAAACATGTATCACACCAAATTCAAGATCACGGCAAAACTAAAAAAACATAATGACAATATACTGAATCCAGGATCAGGAACACAGTATCTTAATGATTGCTCCACATTTTAACATTTAAATCAGCTTTTGAGATATTTACTATTGACTAGGTTAAAAATGTTCTGAAAAACTTCTGAGCAAACTGCTAAAGCAACCGCAATAATGTGCGGGCATTGAAGTGCTTTCAGTTGTTATTTGCGTTAAGGTCGTGACCTTAGTTCACATACTTTATTCCTCCTCTTTTCCAAATGACTAATTAACACAAAAGTTATAACACACTATAATTTGAGCACATTAATTTTACACTCTGATTTCATCCTTGTAACTCATATCCTTGATATCCCACATATTACATGGCTGCGGAGTTTACTTTCAGGTCACAACACATGACGAGGAAAAGGTTTACTGTCACAGACTTTGATACTGTGAATAATTTCCAAGATACCTTCGACACAAGAGTAATTCTAAGAAAGCCTGAGTTAGGCACTTGTTCAGGATCTTGATGAATTAACATTGTCTTTAATAACAGAATTTGGCAACCTCTGAAATTCCTGACTGCCAAATCATCACAAAACATGTATTTCGCTGTGGTTCACTGCCTAATCAACTATGTATTTTCTTGCTTGTGCAAGCTAAACATTATTGGAATTAGTGTGCAGGAACAATGTTACCAGAAATTATTTGTAGGAGCATTTACCCTATGGACAAAAAAATACACATGACATCGCTACTTATCCAATCCCCTCCCTCTGCGATCCTGCAAAGAGTGAGAGATCAGTCCTGAAAGTGACAATAATCTCAGCTAAAATAGCAGACCAAGACCCCTCGTAATTTTTTTTTTTTTTGTATTTGCACTATTTGCCAATTTTGTTTGTGCTATTTTCTTCCAAATGTCTTCCCCATATATAGGAAAAACTTAGGTAAAGCAGGAACGTGAACTTTAGTCTACTCATCTTCACCTTGGATCAGAGTAGGAATAGCAGAGACACCCATTGCAGAAAAGCAGAGAACTCCATTCTTGTTTTTCCCCTCAATCTTCCTAAAAAATAATTAAATTCATTTGTCAGGAAAACTACAGCCAGTTCACCCTTAACAACTTCACATGGACTTTTCTCAAAAATTACCACAGGGATGGTGGAAAACAAAGACACCAAATCTCCAAATTGAAGAACACTATGTAAACTCTTATTTTTCTTTCAAAAAATCAAAACAAACAAACAAACAAAAATTCCAAACCTAACACACAACAGAAAAAGATAAACTTATTTCAAGAGACAGCAATCTGAGGGGCAATACAAGAAATATTCATCCTGGATGAACAGTTATCTGTAGATTTCATAACTGAGCAAACAAATCCTTACAATATAGCCTGGAATCTTTCTTCAAAATGGTGTAAGGTTTTTGTTGCTTCTAATCCTTTCAGAGCACACAAGATTGGACATCACAGCCATGGCATTGCTGGACTGAAAAGCTATTTTATGTAATTTTGCAGTTTGTAAGAAGCAATGGTTACAATTTTCCTTTCCCTCAGATATCTGCACAGTACTCATGGTAACTAATGCACCTGCCTTTATTAAAGAAAACATGTAGGAGAACATACATGTGTAGAGAATCCAATATATAGCTTCCTAAAATAATTCATCATATGCAGAATATTTAAGTATTTGTGATACCTTCATGCTGGAGTCCATTAAATACACTGACCTATATAGCTCACACTCTACATCTCCAATCCATTACTGCTATATTTCTTTATTAACACAATCTTCTGGACCTTAGACTGTTATGTTTTCATTACATTATGACATTTCATGCTTTGTGTTTTTCCCTGCTGGGGTTTCCAGTGGGGGCGGTTATTGGAGATTCACAACAAAGCCAGAAAAAAAAAAAAATCCAACCTACCAGATGAGGGATGTGCTTTGTCTTTCTCAGAGCTGTGTCACAGTGACCCCAGTGAGTTGTTACAGAGAGATCCTCTCTCCAGACATTACAGTAACATTTGTGTATATATTTATCACAACTGTATTAATCTACAAGGATATATGTGAGTGTGCCCAGATCATTGTCTTCTGCAGCCCTATGGGGCAATTAAAGGCCTCACTTAAATATACTGCTTCCAAACATTTGCTGCTACTGCTTTGGTGGGAAAAGATCACAAACCCCAGCCCTGTGACAAGTAGCAAAGGAGATCACCTCTACCTCATCAAATTGCCCCGGTTATAGGGCAAAACTGATTGAAACGGATAAAGCTCTGAAACAGGCCACAAATTCATGTTTTCCTGTTTTGTGGATGGGGAGAGGAGTATGCAGGTTCGGGTCATTAAATAGCTAAAAGCGCATGTAATGAAGACTAGCAGGACAGCGCCAGCTATAAGAATCTATAAGGACACTATAGTCTGTATAAATCCAGCAAATGTTAAGGTTGTCTCTGTTCTGGTTTTGCACCTCAGTGTGACACAGTAACACAGGATAACAGTCCCCTAACTGTGAGAGCCTGCCGGGGGTGGGGAGGGAGGTTTGGGGGTGAGCGTGCTCTGTCTGTACAAGCCTTAAGCAACAGATCGCTGGCAGGAGACCCTGCCACGGGGCCACATCCAGGGCGACACTCTCATCTGCTTTTGGAGAAAGAGACCGTACGTATCCAACGTCAGGGAGGCACAGGCTCTTTAAAAAGCATTTTGATGTAATCCAAGTGACTTCTCAAAGCGGTGTGAGAACAGAGAGGACATTTCGAAGACAGGGCTTTGATCTTTTTATCTGAATCCATACATGTTTTGTTCTATACAAAGTAAATTTTAAATATTTCAAAGACTTTTGTGCTCGTTGCATGCATCTACTATATTTTAGCTCTGAAGCAATGGAGGGGTAATGGAGGGGTAAAACCCTGGATCATGGAGCCTATAGGCACTCTCCAGTGACTGGTGTGCCTTGGAGGAGTCAGCACTGATCTGGCAGGCTTAATCCAGTTTGTCTCATGTTGATGAAATGATGATAAATAGAACTGGTTCCCAAGAAACATACTAAGAGCAAAGGAAGCTTCAGGGCTGGCACATTCTACAGATCCAGGGAATCCTCAAAGCTCCCCGGTGCCAGAGGCAGGACTGGCACAGCAGCGGGGAAGGGCTGCCAGGGCAGGAAGCTGGGTCGGGAAGGCAAGTGCTCCGCACAGTGGCCAGTAAAGTGACACCGTGATTTACCCATCGTGATTTATCTTACATTATATACAAATGATGTTTGTTCATGGAAAGTAAAGGTAGCAGCCAACAGGAATAACTGAACTGTGTTAATTTATTTCTAGACTTTTCTGGAGTCTACTCGGGCACTGATCTTTCCATGGGTAAGACAGCATACGTATCTCTCCCTCCTGTACCTTTCTGTCTGATTTCCACCAAAGCATGCTCTCATTAGAGAGACAGACATAAACAATGTTTAAACCAAAAGGAATTTGTAGGTATTCATGTGCATAGTTACCACCGATGCTATTAATCCTAAGATAAAGTACACTATTTTTCATTCTTTAAATAATTTTAACATGTTCCATGGCACATTGTGAAAGATTGTCCGGAAAAAATGTTAGGAAGCAAGAAAATGCTAGAAACCAGAAAATTATTTTCACATACTTTTAAAGTTACCTAAATAACCAACATGCTATGCATGCTTAACTTTTTTTATATATATTATCATCTATGAGAAATTATCAATCATAAAAGCATTACTTCAGTTATACTGCTATATTCTAGTTCACTATCTTGCATTGTGGTACCTCATGAGAAAAAAAAAAGGATATCTGAGAAATACATTAAGACACAGCTTATTAATGGCCAATCATATTTAAGCTCATTTTTCTTGCCCTAGGCTTTCATGATCTAGCAATGGAAAATTTTTCTTCATATTTTTCAGAAATAACAGAAAATTCCAAGAAATGGAAGCTGCTGGTAGTAAAAGAAGAAAAGCTGAGTATCATCAGGGTTAATAGCTCCTATTTGAGATCCATGAATGATTACAGAGGTTTTTTCTTAAATCGAACTTTCAAGATTCATTAATAATATGCTGCCTCTCTGGGACATAGGTACGCTCATGGTACAAAGGCTATTTATTCATCGCATGGCATAGAAGAGCTAGAGGAACAATGGCTTCTAAGGTCTCATGCTTATACATTTTGACGGTAGTTTGTTGGGCAAGTGCTCTTTGGTACTTAAGTATAACTCGTCCTACTTCTTCCTACACCGGCCACAGACAGATCAGTAGCGTATCGATAGCCAGAAAAAACGTTTCCTTTGGCAACATAAGAACTCGACCTATAAATCCACATTCCTTTGACTTTCTTATCAATGAACCCAACAAATGTGAGAAGAGCGTCCCTTTCTTGGTCATTCTTATCAGCACAACTCACAAAGAGTTTGATGCAAGGCAAGCCATTCGAGAAACGTGGGGAGATGAAAACAACTTTAAAGGAATTAAAATCGCCACGCTTTTTCTTCTTGGAAAAAACACAGATCCTGTGTTAAATCAAATGGTAGAGCAAGAAAGCCAAATTTTTCATGACATTATTGTGGAGGATTTTATTGACTCTTATCATAATCTCACTCTGAAAACGTTGATGGGGATGAGGTGGGTAGCAACGTTTTGTTCAAAAGCAAAATATGTTATGAAGACAGACAGTGATATTTTTGTAAATATGGATAATCTTATTTATAAGCTGCTCAAACCTAACACCAAGCCAAGGAGAAGGTACTTCACAGGTTACGTTATAAACGGAGGACCAATACGAGATGTTCGCAGTAAGTGGTACATGCCGAGAGATTTGTATCCCGACAGCAATTATCCACCCTTCTGTTCAGGCACCGGCTACATATTTTCAGCTGACGTAGCAGAACTGATTTACAAAACCTCCCTTCACACCAGACTTCTTCATCTTGAAGATGTGTATGTTGGACTCTGTCTTCGGAAGCTGGGCATTCACCCCTTCCAAAACAGTGGCTTCAATCACTGGAAAATGGCCTATAGCTTGTGCAGGTACCGCCGAGTGATCACAGTGCACCAGATAACACCAGAAGAAATGCACAGAATTTGGAATGACATGTCCAGCAAGAAACATCTTAGATGTTAAAATTTTTACAGATGTATATACCTATTTTTTTTTTAAATTTTGATTTAGTCTGGTTATTTTTTGACAAACTGATCTGCTGATTTACAGGTTAAACTGTGGGATATTAACTGTGAGAGGATTTTTAATGACTGATTTTTCATTCTCATTTTGACTACTGGTTTACAGACTTCAGGCTGTTTTCATAAGGACATTACACCAACTGAAAGGATCTAGAGTCAAACCTCAGATTTTGTATATTATCCTCTATCACACATATAAGCTCCTGCATCTGTATGTAAAGGACAGTAATAAGCTATCATGAGCTGCTTAACAGTTCATGCCCCAGCCTCTGAGATAAGACTCAGGCCCTAAGAAATGAATAATTACAAATATAATTTTATTTCTTTTTTGACACCCTACAACCATCTCTATTAGAGCTTTGTTAGTAAATTGCACTGACCTTATACACCTACCTTGACGTATATATATACTTTATAGTACAACGTGTGCAATTCCCAAACATCTTACTAATGGTATAATAGCAGAATTCAGACAGGCAAGAACATCAAAGTCTCACAGGCCTTAGAAACAAACCCACACACTGAAGTATATTCTTATCCACCAAATAGTATTCCTTTAAGTTATTTCACAAGATACCCCATTACTTGCTACTGGCTAAAGTAGCCCCTAAAAGATCTAACACAATTTTAAAATGAAGTCGAACATGTAGGTAAGATAAGACAGGGGAGATGTATGAAAAACTCTTAAAAACACATGATAAAAGTATGAATTACTTTTAATTTCAAAGCAAGGGCAATGTTTCTCATTAGTATCAGTGGATCTCTACATTAAGCTTCTTGCATAGCAATATATAATTATATTGAATGATAAAAGTATCAGTAAGCAGCATATTTCTTTAACATCACTCAGTACACTACGTAAAAAAAAGTAACACAAAAGCAGCTTTTTAAGGGTAAGCTCTATAGAGGGCTTTCAAGAATCACCTACTAAGGAAAACAAATTCTAGCCTTTGTTACAAATCTGCAGCTCCCAGGTTACTCATCACAAAGCCAATACTCACTGAGGTCCCACTCAAGAGATCCCCAGAACATGCGAGAGAAATCAAATACACAAGATTTTATTCAGGTTTCATAAAGTGCTTACATGTTTTGAATATGAATGCTAATGAAGGGTTATGAAAATTATTTCCTGGGAAATTCTTCAATAAATTCAAGCCTCCTCTATTCAGCACCACCTTCTAACAAACAGCTAAAATATGACATTGCTCAGCAAATAACTTGGAATGAAGAATTCACAGGCAAGTTACAAAGATACAAAACTCAACAAATACATTATTAGGTGTAGATTACTCACACCGTCCATAGCACACAAAAGAGTCTCATTCATTTCAACTCACGTTATGTGTAACATATTAAAAACTGTTAAGTCTGTACGTTATTCAGGACGTCTATAAAGTTGTCAGAAATTAATTGAATAAGAATTTAAAGGAAAACTCTGACCTGATTTTGCCATAGTTGTACATAGCACTTTACGACAGTAACAGAGGAATGAAGATGCTATCCCAAAAGGTTTGTAGTTTCATGACAAATTACTAGTTTTGTTCACAGATGCAGCACCATCATTTTGAAATTAACTACTTGTAAATAAGGTAAAGTGTACCTGTCCTTCAAACCACAAAGAGTAGGTATCTCAAACAATCTACTTCAGATCTGAAGGTGAAGCTACACAAGACAGCCTAGGAGTTACTGCTAATCAACAGGAGCTTGTGTATCCTTCATAAACGAAAATCAGTAATTTTATATAAAAATAGTGAATCTATTACATCATAATTAAGATTTATCCTTCCCTAATTGACTTAGTGCTTTTTAAAGCTGCTCTTGCTTCCTGTCAAACTCAGAACTTTAGCTAAACAAGGTCCAGCTAATTGCATAGATGAATATATAATACACACACACTGAGTGAAGTTCAGCTTTCCTTACCCAAGCCCCATAATAAGTGGTTTAGGAAGGGAAACTAGGGTGGAACTCATCCCCAGCCCTTAGGTAAATCAGACAGCACGGATACTGTCCTACTGGAAACACACTTTGTAATAATTTCAACCCACAGGCTGCAATCATTTGTGCTATCCCTCTGCACTGTGCAGTAATTTGGGGTTTCTGAATCCACAACCAAATGGATTTGGTGGCCTTACTTCTCCTGCTGATGCTTCTGTGGCCTTTGGTTAGTAACCAAGAGGACAGCGGGGCTCCCTATCCAGATACCTCAGGGCTTGAGTAGCACGGTAGCCTTGAATTTCTCCTAGTACAAGTAGACTGCATTAACGATTGGAAGGTACACCTTGAAAATAGTATCCACAAAAAATATATTCCCCGCCATTTATAAATAGGTAGATCTTCAAGAGAAATGTGAATGTTCATCTTGAAAATTATGTACATATTTCTAAGGCATTTTCTTCTGTATTCAGCTGTTTATACGTGTAGAGTCTGCTTGCTATGTAGTATTCTGTTATGCATGGAGCTGAATTAGGCATTATATTTGTCCAGTGTTTCAAGAGCCTTAAGCATGTGTGCCCTAACTTTTGAATGTACAAGATTTTTTTTTCCTTTTATCGTCTAGTGAATTTAAAAGAACACAAAAAAAAAAGCCTAATTTTCTACTTCTATTAATTTTCTGATTCTAGACTTCAATACCATGTTACACTTATGTAACAGATTTGTTATTTTCTCTTTGCTCAGAAATTGCAGTATTGCAACCTGGAGCTAGAAAGGGAGGTTCATCTACTCACAGGGACAACTTGTTATCTCTTCCACACAGTAGTATTTGTGCCACATGAGGTATTGTTAACAAACAAGTGTTTGCATTGGGCTTCCTTTAACCAAAATAAATATTTATATTATTTAAGTGTCATTTTGTTTCACTATGCACGGGACAAATGACAACTTGTTTAAGATGTGCTGGCTTCTAGTCACTTCAGAAATGTGACACCAATTCCAAACCATACATGAACAAAGCACATTGAGCAAAGCAGCTGGGGGGGGAAATGCCTCTCTTCAGGAGTTTTTCACAAAAGCGTTTTTTTGCTAAAACCGTGAGAGTATTTAAATAGAAGTCTCAAGGTTCATTTTCCGTCTTTCCTAATAATAATCTTAAGTATCAATTTTGATTCTTTATTGGGATTTTTTTTGTCTTTATAACGTAGATGGCAATGGCAATTTGTAAATGAAGAGTGTAATTAACTAGAAAAGCTCGTCAACAGTAACCGAACTTTAGGTGTATCATTATATATAACTGGCTGTACTTATGTATTTATTTGTCTAAATTGTATATATTGTTTTATCTATAGTGTCTGTAGGAGTGCATTCTTTTAGATTAAAGTATTATTTACAGTTTTGTGGGATTGCCAGCAAAGCTGCTAATCAAGATACTATTTTTTTGTATCAATGTCAAATAAAAAAAAAATAAGAACAAAGTCAAATGAAAAACTGAAGGCGTCCTGTACAGTTTTCTTCTTGTTTAGTTCTTTTTACAAATGTAAATGGTATTATCTAAAAACACAATACCAGTGAATAGGCTCATTTGTCATAAGGAAGTACATTGTGCTGTAAAAATAGATTTTTAAAAAATAATTGGAAAAAATAAACATGACAAAAATATTACTTTTATTCATTATTCGTGCAACAACTTCATCAAGCTGATGTCCACACTGATCAGGTCTACTACTTCGTTTGACTCCAAAGACTTAATCTTAAAACAGCCATGGCAATATCTGGCACATTAGCAGATGGGTTCATTGTCTGCTTTGCCCTGCCCTGTTCATCTGCTTTGGCATCCCCAGCTAATGAGACTAAAGCTTGGCAGTTTTAAGGTGGCAAACCTGTTTGACTCCCTTGATCCTGGAACATGATTCTTCCGCTACCTCCATGGTACCTTAATGCACATGGTTGCAGACATCAAAAGCTACACACAGGAGAAAAAGAGAAAGCAAAAACATCCCAAACCCCATGTCTCATAAAACCACAATAAACTCACCCTGAAGTTGCTCTGTGACTGCCAGGAGGATACCCATACAGCGGGAAGGGATTCTCCCCTAGCTTCTGAGAGCCACATGCTGACCCTGACAGAGCTTTTTGCTTCTCTAAGCCCCCAAAAGCATCAGGAAATAAGCAAAGCACAATCTAAATACACCTAGATTATCCAGTCAATCTCATGTAGTGTTCGTCTCCCAATACAAACTGCTACTTTGTCCATTAGGACGGTCTGGGTGACCTTAGGGTCTTCACATCAAATTAAATCACGAAACAAAGGAACAAAAAGTCCCTTTTACTTTAAGAACTATTCAGAATAATTCCTCTATCTCCCTTCTCCCTTTTGCAGTTTCCCATATAGAACAAAATATCTAACCTCTTTGGCTACTCATTTCAGAGCTCAATAACCCAAACTCAATCATGAAATTGCGGGGAAAATAACGCACACCCCTGAGAGAAATATAGTTTTTGCAACCCAAAGTGTATTTTCTTTGGGTCATTTGTTTCAGAAGCAGCTGAAGATGGCTACAGAGTCCCCAGGCATCCCGAGAGCGTCTGCAGCAATGCAGCAACCTTACAAACGAGATGCTTTAAAGGAATTAAGTGTTTCACATACAGTAAAAACCCCTCCAATCATTCTTCTCTCATTTTCACCATTGCAGCCTGAGTCTAATTGCAACACTTACATGGTGTTTAATTAATATACAGCTTGGAGATACACAGATATTAGCACTAGTAGGGTAGATTTCATGTAGCTTGATTACCCTAATTACAAGCATTCTATTTTCTCATTTACTTAATTGATTGTCATATGTTTCCAAAGAAATTTGCACTGGCCTAAGTGAAAACAATATGTAAAAAACCCTTCTTAAAACTGCTGAAGCTGGCCTATTCAAGCAGCAGCAGCATGCCAGAAAAGGAGATCTGTATGACATGAAACATTATACTGAATAATAGTTGCTTACTTTTCTCTTCTTAAAATTAGGAATTTATGAAATGGAAGGAGTCATCTAGGAAAGAGAAATGAATATGCCTTATTGATTTGACTGCACCTGTAATAGAGTGGTCTCAAGTATCTCCTCTGATGACATGCCTAACACAGGAAAAAAGATTCATTTTTCTGCTAGGTCTGCACGTTAGCTGACTCTACATTGTATGTCTGCCTCACCTGAAAGAGCTAAGGAGAGCAAGAGGCGATTTATTCATCATGCAAGATTTATCCTTGAGCATTTATTCTGTGAAGGCAGTTTTACATATCAAGATGTGCAGAGTTATGTGCAATGGTTTTGTGACACGGACAACTTTTATTTGGGGGAAGCAAATATCCTGAATTTGAGATGTGCTGGGTAACACATACCATGTTGCAGTTGTCAAGACTATCAAGAATAATTCTAATTCCTACATCCCTTTTTCCTTTAGAAGTTCCTTTCTCTGGCCTGTTTTCTAGCATGACCTCTTTCCTCAAAGAGAAAGCAGACCTCTTAAGGCACCTTAGTATAGCAGTAAAAGCAAGGGGAGAAACAGAGAGCTCCCACCAGTATCATTAGAGAAGTGCTAGCAGGCCCATAGTACAAAATCATTTAGCATGACATCCATCCTCTTTTGGCAATAAAGATAGCAGCCATATAAGTGAGATACACCACAACCAGTGCTTGGATTTATCCATCTTGATACAGTAGCCATTGGGCTCTAAATGCATCATGCTCAGATCACACATCAGTTCTTGCTTAGCATAAGACAATTATAGGAGCATCTTAAACAAAAAGCAGTGCCAAAGTGTAGCAAGAGCAGCAAGGGATAAAATGTTTTGAAACAATCTAAAATGATTGATTATTTATTAAACTTCATCAAATTCCCTCCTCAAAAAGAATCTTCTATTGTGAGAAAATCCAACAGTTACCCATTATCCATCAGATCTTATCCTCATACATATTCAGGGACAATGAAATAAAACGTTGGTCTCCATTATCTGCTGTCTTGCAGACTGCGTTTGGATTGAGCTGTGTGAGGCAAATCAGCTTTGATTCAAGTCACAAGCCTCATCAGTTTTCAATGGGATTTATGCCTATTTACGAAGTGCTGAATTTTATTCTTTGTGTCCAGCTTGGTTCTTACTCCCACTCATAGTGAAGTCAACTGGGATATCATCAATGTTTCCTGGGAAGAACACTGTATTCCAGATGGTACTTCACTCACCAGAAACCAACTCTTATCAAATGCAAGCAGGAAAACAAGGCAAGTAGCAACCTCTCCAATTTCACGTTAAGCCTACTCCTTAAGAAGACAAAGGAGAACATGAGACCTATGGGTTTGTAACCTGTGCAACGAAAGCATGACCTCTTTAAAGAACGTCCTCTTGACAGGAGAGGACTCTGTGCTGAGTTACTTGTCACCTGGCTCTCTGCCAGTTCACTAATATGTTATATTCTGCTCATAACAAGTCTGTTTGGCAGCACTAACAAATGGCACTGATGAGAGCAAGAGCCCCGCAGGGCCATACCTACTTCTTGCAATCACTCCTTTTTCATTCCCTATACAGCTTTTATGTTTGCAGTCATTGCATTGGAGAAAAAATGGTGGTACAATGATGCCTTTCCCAAATTTCATTCATCTGGAAGAATCCCAACAATCTAATTTAGGATAATTTTCTTCCCCCTCGATAATAAGACAAGTATAGATGGTCTTTTCAAGTTGGCATCAGGACTTGCTAGTGTCCCTGCAGTTCCTCTCCTCCATTTATTAGACCAGTCACTACACTTAAAGCTTTTGGCATGGAACCCTTCGGACTCTAGTCTCTTACCTTAAAGCAACACTAAACCTCCTCCCTTTCCCCAGTGCTTAGCTAGCTCTTTATTTAGTCTAGTTCCACCACCCAAAGAGCTCATACTCACATGCCCTTGCCATCACCAGAGCTGCCCCTTCTCACACAAACTCCAGTCACCAGCGTGTCCTGCAGCTGTGGCTTAACCATCAACAGATTCCTCCTCCCTATCTCCTTCCACCAGCAAGCCCTGGAAAGCTGTCACCTGCCTGCTTTCCTACTGTTCTTTCTTCTCCTTATAGAACTGTTTGCTTCTCTCCATTACTAGTTTCATACAAAACTGAGACTCGTGCATGGTTTGCCAGTCCCAACTTAAACCTGTCACCATAAGATAGGACGGACACCTTGACTTTCCAGCACGTTTTTCTCCTCTCTCTCTTTTCCCCACTTCAGCTTTTTGCTTGATTTACAAAAATCTCTTTAGCCTCACTCCATTCTTCTGCACTTTTAATCCACTTCAGTCTGGTACATTGCCCTGTTGTTTCCATCACTCTTTCCATTTTCGTAATGTGATTTTACATAGCACAGCATCCTCCCACATCTAATGTATCCATCCAAACCAGCTACAAAAAAACCCCACAAAACCACAGAGACTTTTATAAAGAGATGGTCCCTACCTGAAGGGTTTACAGTCCTACACTGTCCAATGCCTGGCAAAGTGAATTCAGTGAGTTTCAGAGAACAAGTAGCCCTTGAAGTAGTTCCTTCAAGAATCTTTTCTTTGGTATTGCATGATCTAGTTTTAGGTGTAGGGAAACCATAGGTCCATTGCCTTTCATCTTGTGCCTCTGCCTCCAGAGATCATTGCACAACCCAACAGATTTGGCTATCACACACTTTCTTCACGTTTGGTTTTTTTTTCTTATTCCTTTTACCTTTCCTCACATAACCTTGAATAGTTCATCAGAATCCAAACCATCATTTTTTCACATTTCATTTTAACTACCATTTAATCAAGTATACCTTATTCCATAATTTCAATGTTTGAATCTTTTTATCTGCTTCTGCTCCCTATGTTGCCTCCACTTTCCTCATATCTTTCTAACATTCGGACATCCAGCACTGAATCTATTACAAGTGCATTTGCATCAAGTCTGAGCACAGCAGTATCACAGAATCACATGGGGTTAGAAGGGACCTCTGGAGATCATCTAGTCCAACCCCCCTGCCAGAGCAGGTCAACCTAGAGCAGGTTGCACAGGAACGTGTCCAGGTGGGTTTTGAATGTTTCCACCACTTCCCTGGGCAGCCTGTTCCAGTGCTCTGCCACCCTCAAAGTAAAGAAGTTCCTCCTCAGTACTTCTCTCTGTCCCTATTTTTGAGGTATCAATGACTGAGTTATTGGATTAGTTTCACCAGACAGGACAGTTTGTCTTATATTATCATATTTAAAGCAGAAAATTAACTTTTACTAGCATCTGGAACAGACAGCAAGCCTACAGGGCTAGAGTAGCTATCAACGTGTCAACATACCCAAAAGTGCCTAGTTAATGAACTTTCTTTATATAGAACACCATTTCCCCTCAGGCCACAAAAAGTCCAGATCATTCAGGATAAAATCATCAAGGTGCACTGAGGCTTTGTATTATGTCTGCCATCACTTTGGAACGACTTACTTACCTTCCAGTTTTATCAAGTTTTAGTTGTATTGCTGCCTCTGGGGAGTGGCAAAATGAAGCCTCTGACAAGGCCGTCTAGGTACTTGCCGAGCACTATTTTATTCCAACCAATTACAGCATATCTGTACTTTGAATTACAAACTCAGCTGATGCCAAGTTTGATGATAGGCTGCTTTAATTGGTCATTAAAACCAGTATTATTTACTGCCTTGTTACTTGGATTCAACATTTTTACACATGGGGATAAAACTAATGGGCTAGAATAAAGAATATATACAGCATGTAATTAAAATTACATTTTTTTAATAGAGGAACATACATGCACACAATGCAAGTGCTGGCATATACTTAGAAGTAAAGGTTATGGAAGTGTACATTTTAATTTGTATTTTACTGCAATTTAGCTGTTACTTCAAACAGATGGGCGAGTTGTGCAACATTTTTAAACTGATTTAATTACTTGTAAAAGTATTGGCTTGTGTTAAATTAGGTGCAATAAATTACACAATAGTTCACAGATTCTCTTAAAAAGGGTTTTGAACAGGTAGTATCAATAGGAAAATAAACTGAACCTTGCAAGCTGGTATTTGAAAAAAAAAAAGTTATTGGCTATTTGTTTTATCAATACAGAAACGAGGTCAAAAAAATCCCACCGTTCATACATTGCTGTATGTTTGCACCTCAGAGATAGGTGAACATCAGTAATAACATGTAGACAACATACCCATCTGTATGTTTAGAAGAATGATCAAGCTGAGTAAATGCAAACCAATTACCCTTATTCTCCCCCAAAAAAACCCACTAGTTAAGTATGGAATTGAGGTAGCTAGTGTGGGATTACTACTGTTGTCCTTGTTTTAAGGCAAAGTCGTTTGCTAAAAACATGAGTCATGTGGAAGACAGTCCCCAAATTAATCTGAAGAGGTATTAGCCTATAAAATATCTAGACCTCTACTCTATTCAGATGTTGCTTCTTGTCTTGAACTCCAGGGATATCCTGTAACAAAAACCTTCATGCCCAAGAAATGCCAACTCTGTGAAAATAAGTTACAAACAAGAACAATGCATAAGTCTAAGTAGACAAGTAGAAAAACGTCTTACCTACTAAGTACCACACAAGAGTACAACTAGATAACCAAACAAAATTTGTAGGGCAAGAATGGTTATTAAACTCCCTGGGTGCAATATTAGGAAGGCAGAGTTTGGCAAGGAAGGTCCTTTCTGACTGATGAGCCTGTGAGGTCCTTCCCACCTCTAAGAAAAAGGGCTGCCCTCATAGTATGGCTACTAAAGAACACAAATGAATAATATCCAGACCCACTGAGATCCTACATCCTGAAGACTCACATCAGCCCCAGGTCTGGGTGCCTTCTACCATAACCAGGCAGAAACCTTGCAGGATCCTTGGTTACAGCTGGCAGAAAGCTTCCACTGGGGAACAGCTCATTTTACCTTGCAGAATAAATCACGGTGCCCCCAAACATTACATTTTAGGATGTCTAGGCTGTCAGGAAAGTGAATTCTTACCAGATAAAATTGTCTCATTTTTTGATAGATCATCTATTTCCTGGGCATTTTAGATGATTAAATGCTTTAAATTTTTTTATGGTTTTGAAATTACTGTGCTGGAAATATCATTGAAAACAAGCTTGCACTTTTATCTTCTGCTAAACCCAAGAGAAATACCACTTCAGAGGAGTATATTACATTTCATTTGAATGCTGGGACAGCCATATCAGTAACTAAACTAAAAACCATATGGATTGTCAGTGTTAATACTACCACCTGCCCATGTTTTTCCCTTTCCAGTTCTGATCATCAATCATAGTTCATTCTTTTCCATGCCCTTCATTTCAAAAGTACCTAATATAGCTCATGGGGTTTTTTTTAAATGCATTACAATTTCAGTAAGGCTGCATTTTGTTGAGGGAAAAAAATGCTTAATGTAACACAGAGATTTTTAAAGAAAAATGGAAAAAATTGCACCTGGAAAGCTGTACTTGCATGTGCACACTGACTGGCAACATGCACACGAAATAAAGAAACAAAATGAGAAATGTTTTGTTGTTCCTTGACATGTGCTATGAGGCTGGGTGACAGCTCACAAGGAGAGATTAGAGCAAACAGGACTGTCCTTTCCCAGGTTTTACTTTTACTAATCATGCCATTGTTTGAGAGCAAGAAAATGTGATCTAGTCAAAGATGGGGCTTGAACTAGATGACCTTTAAAGGTCTCTTCCAAGCCAGACTATTCTATGGTTCTATGTTGCCGATCATTGTGGGGGGTTGGACTAGATGAGCTTTTAAAGGTCCCTTCAAATCCAAGCCATTCTATGAAAGGAAGTGAAAACATCACCATCCATCGGTGAAGAAACTGCACAGGAGAGGGAGCCTTACATACAGGGACTGGACACAAAAAACTTGGGAAATGCAAAAATTTTAGTGGAAGTGATACACTATAGGTGACAAAACTGCTCATATCTTTGAAGCATGTGTCAGATAATAGCAAAGCTTTAGAAAGACAGATGTGTTCTGAAATTTCATGTACACTACTGTCTCTGATCCATAAGTTTATTCTCAGTTTGCTGTAATGCTGAGACATGCATTTGCCTTAAGCAGTTAATTCACAATGGGTGAGGCAACATCATCTGTGGGACTAGCAGCTGCCTGGAACACATCAGACGATTGCCAATGGATTTACCTTAACAGTTCTTAAAGTACATATTTGTAAAACTGCACTTTTAATCGTATCAGTACCTACATCATGATGAAAAGCAGCATTTTCAAGAGGAGTAGTATGCACTATGTCTTCTTCTCACAACTCATTCTAACATGCCTTCCAATAAATTCAGTTCTAACAGTGCATTTTAAGCCAAAAATATGTATTTGATAGAATTTTAATAACTTAAATTAGAACATAGACTTAATCTAACTATAAACCACATGTTCCATTTCCTCAATGTAATATGTCACAAATAGGTAAAATTACTAAAACTTATTTCAATGTAATTTTTTTTTTTTTATTTTGGAAAGATTTCTTCCATGCTAGTTGAAAGAACACCTAAACCAGAAAGAAGTTGGTAATATACACATAAATGGTATACAACAAGAATTTACTTAGCTTCCCTGCCTGACTGTTAAAATGAAAATTACATAGGTACTATTTTATATGTTGCAAAGTAAGTGCATTTATATCCTTGTTCTAAATTTGCCAATATCTGTACTAAGAGGACATTACAAACAAATAATTTTTCTTTGTATGAACTCGCCATAAGTTCAGACAGCAATATAGTTCAGTTCTACAAGAACAAATAATCTTTTAAATCCTCTCCAGAAGGTAATAATTTTGCCTTTAATTATAAAAATTATTTTCAGAGATAAGAGATTTCTTTTGTGACTAAGACAAGGATTATGATCTTTGTTAGATAAGCAGTAGAAGACATAATTTCTGCTGTTTGTTACGGATTTATATTAGTGTTAACATGCACGCATATTTGTCTCCAACAGACGCTTTTTAAAGAGTTCTCATTGAGATCTGAGCATGTAAGCAGTTGAAATGGTTTGGTTTTTTTTTAAATGCCTTTAACAAATTGTTAATTGCATAAATTTATTTTGTCAAGCATTAGTAATGCTCCATTAGATTAATTTGTGTTGACATACAAACAGAACCCAGGACTAGTCAGAAAAACACAAGTTCACAGGTGACAATCAAAGAAAAACATGGTACGTACATACCAAAAGCTCAATATTGTAAGAAAGGACCAGTTAGGTATGTACCTGAAGTACCAGCTACAAAACAGGTTTGGATTTTTCCCCCACATTACACATAACTGTGCAGACATCAAAGCTCTGGTTTGGTTTTGTTTGCAATTATGGTGCCAGCTTTTAAAAACCACAAATGGCTGCCGGAGTAAATCAAACCCCGTATTACAGAACATTTAGAAATTGCTCAACAGTTAGTGCAGCTGCATCTCGGTCTCCAGTGCTGACTGTCAAGAACTAAATGACAGAAAGCTGTGAGGAAGCCTGAGCAGAAATGGTTTCTTGGAAGGGGCAGTTCCCAAGCAACAGCAGTTATAACTTCTGAAGAGAGTCCGCACAGACAGCATGCACCTCCGCAGGAACCACAACACTCCTTCTGTGGGTCCCAGAGATCTCCTCGTTAGACAGTGAGTTGTCCATGGAAAGGGCAAAGGGGAGGAAGGAGGAGGGAGACAGAACGAGGGGCCCGAGAGCTCCCATTTCTCTCATGCCGAGTTAAGTGCTGTGATGCTGGGACCCACCTGAAGAGATAAATCGCCTCGTAAAAAATAAAATTTCAGAACACAGGGAAAGGAAAATAAATTAGTTTGTGAACTGCAAGGTTCACAACTGTTTTATATAAATATACATCTGTATATATATATAAACTGGGAATGAAAAATAAATACTTTGGAGAGCTGAACAGTTATCAATGAATATTTGGAAAAATCAAATGCCACTAGTAAAATTAAATTGGTATGTGAGATAGCAGAGTTTTGTTTGTTTAAGAAATTGCTACCATGTACTTTCTAGATAAGCAAGGGCAGCATATAAACAAAGAAAAGCAGCACAGAAGCGTGTGCACACCTCCAGGAGAGATTAAATACTTCATCAGGAACTCTGTCCTCATCCTGAATTTTTTATAATCATGTAGCTCAGTACAAAGTGAGCACTAAAACCACCATAACTGAATTTACAAGAGATAGCTCTGGTTCTCTTGCCCTGCACCAGCATGTGAGGTACTTTCTTTCAGGCACTTATAATCTACACATATACTACAATAAAAAACAAAATGCACTGTATCTTCTGGCAATGCTGCTCTTACCACCCTGCTCCACAGAACTTCCTCCTCTTCTCTTTGGCTATATGATAGGTATAAATAATGAGCACAGACTGAGCATGGAGACTACATACAGGCAATGTTTTGGATTGCCCATCCTGCTTGCATTCCACGTATACACACAGACTTGCACCCTCTGTGCTCCGCAGTCACCAAAAACTGACCTGGTCTCCACAGGAAAAGACATTTCCAGCCACAAGGACAATAAATCATAGCAGAACTGCCTACCATCACCGTCTGCTCCCCTGGTCTGTGGCTTTTTTGCACCACTCCCTGATGGTGGTTTCCAGGCACCTTCACTAACCACCACACTGCCTTGGAAGGGGAATGTGCAGAGTGCACTTGCTTCCCAAACACAGTGGGGCAGGGCAAGCGTCACTTCCCAACTTCCAGTATGGTTTAAAAAAAAAAATTCAAAAAACATTTTTGGGGAAAAAAAAAATTGTTTTCATGGATTATTTTTGTAAAGTTGCTTTGTTCTTCCAGTGGTACCTAGGGGGGACACACCAGAGCCAGCACAATTCCAGCTCCAGCAGCACAAGCCGAGCACAGGAGAAGCGTGGGGCCATCCCCATCCCTTGGCAGCACCCAGCTCCCTGCTCCAGGAGGACCTCGGCACAGCTTTGTCCGTATCCCAGCCAGCTAGCAGGGTTCCAGCTGTTTCACATGTGCAAGGATCGCAGCACTAAAATAAGCTGATTCTCCACAAGAAGTGGAGCTTCTACAAGACCATGCTGACTTCTAATAGCATTTGGAGACTCTGTTTTAGATGAGATTTTTCTGGTAAACACAAATTAACATAAGGTAACATACTATCTGGTTAATACAAGTTTACTTCCAGGTAAACATGAATGATGATGACTGTTCAGCATAGAAAAAAAACTATCAAAGATAAATGTATGGGGACATACAGAACTACAAAATATTATGGTATAAATCATTTTTTCTATGCATTGCCTTGGCAGTAATTAGCATAAATAAATACATAAAAAGGTATATTTGATAAGTGGTAGACCCACAGATACCTGGCATACGCAACAAAACAGGTCTTTTAAAATTTTGACTGGTTAACAATTGCATCTTATGCTAAAGAACACTTTTTGCCTCAACTGAATTTGAGAATGTATTATCTGCATGTTCCAGTATCAGGATGCCAATTTCACAGCAAGTAAAACACTGTCACTTTTCTGTAACACTGAAAGCATACATCTAACACACCATAAATTGGAAAACAAATCTGTTTACTCTCCTGGACTGAAACCGAATGTTTAATTCACTTTGTTGTAATTTTTTGCATCCAACAGCTGTCTTCAATTTAAACTGACGTCAATTTGATTTGCCACAAGGTCACTGGAGTACTCTTCCAAAAGGTATTTTTAGGCCTTTGGCTTATACCAGAAGAGGGGAAGAATATTAAATTTACCTCAGCACTGTTAGTCTTCGCATAAGCTCTTATGTTGCCTAGAACAATTTATAGGGCACATGCAAATGTAACAGCCCCAGTCGTCTTTGGATTTAAATACACATAGCCTTACTATAAGACATTCTCTGCAATTACTTTATTAAAAATTAAAATCTTTGCCTATGAAAAAGACCCTGCTCGACTATGCTGACAACGGAATATGAAGATAACAATTAAAAAAAAGGTAACACTCACTCATTTTCTTAAACACAGCCCTGCTTTGATTTCTGCAGGGCAATCCAAGCTACGCTACCTTCAGACCTCAGAGATACAGACCTTTGTCGGCCTTATAAATCCAATGAGGAAGCACTGTTACACAGTACACACAAATCTGCAAACACAAAGTAGTTTTAAGCAAGTACAGTAATTTATATAATGCTAAATTGTAGCTCCATAGCTCTCATCCAAGAGTCTACATTTATCTTTCTGAAAATCCTTCTGGATGATAAAAAAAAAGTATCAAGCAACACACAAGTACAGGAGTTTCCTCACCCTTTCAATCTTTAGTGAAGCATCAGGTTTACAGATGACTTGACTGTGCCCTGCCTGACAGACAGATTTACAAGGTTAGCACTGAACCTAATCAGAAACAATCAGAAAACTCTTTCTCTCTGGTGTCATTTTCTGCTTGGATGGCTCTGCTATGCTATTATAAATAGGAAAAGCTTGCAGCACAAGCAGGGTGGAAGACTTCAGGGAGATTTTAGTAATCACCTTCCATTCAAATCACACCCACTCTTTAATCACGATTGGATCCGTTTCCATTTTATAGCCCCAGGAGTAAACTGAGGAGCTCATAATCAACACAGATAGGGAGTGAAATTTTAGTCCCACTGAAGCTATTGTAAAGTATTTTTAATTCATGGGGCCGAGATTTCAATAATGGTCCTTCCCTCTGGATTCTCTGTTCTAATTTAAGGTGTTTTTCTCCACCTTCTTCCTATTTCTCATAATATAGAGCAAATGCTCCAGCGAAGTCAAAGTTTGTTTTAATTAGAGGTGCTCTAACAAGAAAAAAAAAAAAAAAAAAAAGATCCTGAATTCAACAGGATTCTCAGCCGATTCTGAGATACTGGGAATAGTTCCAGGTTTAACAACCCCAATCACATATCTATTATGCTTTTCCTCAATGTGAATGCTTACTTCACAAAAGCCACAACCACAAAAACCTTTCCATAGAGCTGAAAAAAGGTTAGGAATTTTATTTAATTTCACAAATTGCACATCTTGTGCTGTCAGAAAGATTCATCTTTCAGCATATGCTCAAAACTCTGTAACCAAAGCAACCTAGAAAACCATCAAATATATCCCTTGGTCTAAGGAGAAAGTCCTTTATCGCTATTGCAAAAAGACGCATAGAAAGTTTACCTTTAAGAAGGTACTTTTTGCACCAGAATAGGGCACCGCTAACTTCTTGCTTGGCACGTTCAGGGCCAAAGGCATGGCTCACTGTTCGCTGCGAGAGCCTTACTGAGGCTGTGATGCCCTGCTGGGCTATCGCAGGGAAACCGCATCCCACCAGGCAGGGTAGGAAGGGAGCACTGCCCAACGGGACTGATTAAACCACAGGGAAAGTTGGGTAAAGAGGGACGTTGTCATCCACACCTCCCTGGTTCTGAACAAGCTTGTTTGCTGACCATTTGATTTTATACTTCATTCTTTAATTTAGTAGCTTGTTCTTTCTTGGTCAATAATAGAGTACTAGAACAATGCAGGGCATTAGCAAAAGATACTAATTTGCCAGAACAAAACAACCAAACTTTCAGGAATCTTAATAATACAAATACCAACAGGTTAAAGTTAAAATGAAAATGGCATACTTGGGTTCCTCAACCTTCTTTGATGTACTGGATAGAATAGTAACCGTTAGAGATGTAAGGAGATTTCCTGGAAAAAGTCTGCAAAAAAGCATTCCTTGCCCTTTACATTATGAAATAGCACAGGTACAGACTCTAACATCAAAATACCTCAGCATCAGCGATTTCGGTTGGGTTTTTTCTCTTCCTCCCACTTTTTTTCTTTCCTTCCTCCCACTCCCCCCCAAAACCAGAATGCATTTTAAAACCAATTCCAAGCTTTCAAAAACAGAGATGCAGGCTTCTCCCATAAAGAGGCTTTCCAATTTAGCACTACACCGTCCATCTTCCGCAATACAGAAGTTCACTACTGGGAAATATAATCTTTTTGCCTAGTTATGTGTTTTTATATGACATGAATAGCTCAGAGTTCACCTCCTCAAATCCACTGGACACACTCTGGTTCTTCTGGTTTATTTATAATTGCCTGTTGATGACAGTCACACACACTACCTTTATGTGAAGAGACAATTGTGTTACCAAAAAAACCTTAAATTCCTTTACGTTTTGAGATGTCATACCTCAATTGTCCTCAAAGGAAATAAAGCTAGATCTAGAGAATCTACAGTTGCAGAAAACTAGAAAAGCCTTTTGCTCAAAGTAAATCTAAAGAATCCCAGCACTATGTGTGAGCAGCACCTTCTCTTAATGAATCCGAGTTGTTACATAGATGAAAAAGAATCAAATAACTGTTCAGTTTCTTGCCAGAAGAAAAAAAGTTCCATAATTTGAAAGATAGCTGGGTTTCATTAATTCTTAAAATTTGTACCTATGCAGAAGAAGTAAAAAGGAGAGGCATGTATTTTCCACCTACTCCAATTCTATTTCTCATAGCTGTTCCTTTACATAAACGCATCCACTTGTGTAACTGATTTTCTACACCCTACTGAGACAATGAACAAGCATAGCCTTTCAAATTCACATTTGAAAATTAGATGGCCTGAGAAGGACAAGATTGCCTCCCTATTTGTTTATGCAGTGAAAATTAAATATTTCCCCTTCCAAGTCCCTGTAATTGCTCATTGATCCATCATTGCCCATATTCTGAACATGATTAGAAGCAGACAACTTCTCAACTACTGAGTTTAATTCAACATCTCAAATTACAATGACTGTGCAAGCAGTTCGACGAGCATCAATCTAATAGTCATGAAGCAGCTATAAAACCACATTTTTATGCTCACTGTAATGTTACTCTTAGTCATTGAGGGGAAAATGAATACCTAAATGTCACAATGCTCAACTAATATGCCTAGATATTTCATCAGTTGAACCACTATGTAATAAAACACAAGTAAAACGGACTTCATTGGAGTTTTCATGGTTTGAGTAAATCCAGCTGCTCCGCCAGCTTATTAGCAGAGCCACGCACAGGGAACTTGAAGATGTAGGCTCCTGCTGCTCTTCCAACTTCTCATTTTAAAGTAATTAGCATTCTTAGTGCATGCACATGCATGAGTACATTGCAAGAGGGTGAAAAGGCTGCCCACTTGATGCAGTGGGAAAACCCACAGCAATTCACTGAATAGAAGTTATATCGCAATTGATCCAGAGGAAAAAAAAAATATACCAACTGCTATTTGTTATCATCAAGGTCTCATTTTTTTGCTGCACTGAAAAAACACTGAGGGGGTGGGGAGCATCCTCTGCTCCCTGCTAAACAAAAATCAGCATTTTCAATGCACTCAATTAGCAGTGTTTTAGGTCTGTGTCAGATTCATCATCAGAGCTAATTGATTTCAGACATAGGCCAATCTCACCATCCAACATCATTATGCAGAGGTAGGTGGTAAAAAGGAAAACAAATCTCTGATTAAGAAAAGCATGAGGGGGAAGCACACCATTTACAAGCTGCACATAGCATTCCCTCTCAGAGAAATAATGGTGTTTAAACACATTCTGAAGGGGTGCCCCGCAATCAGATTTTATAAAACTGCTTTGGAAGCCCCCAAATTGGAGATCTTAAATTAGACCAAGCTCGCTGAAAAGGCACACATTCATCTTTATCTCAGGAGACAACTTGGGGGAGCAAAAATTCAATGACGTTTCCTGGCTTATTTCCCTGCTCCCCCTTCCACCTCCATGCACAGAGCAGAAGTGTGCTCTGGGGCAGGGAGGTCTATATAGGAAATTGTGGTAGCACATAGGATAGTATTTCTAGAAAGCAAAAATATTTATCCCAACTCGCTAGCTGCATTGCAGCGTTGGTGGGAGTATCTGAGGTCAGCAGTTGTCAGGAAAGAGACATTTGCTCCTGTTCTCTTGACGTGGAAAGCATACGTTGCCAGAGCAGGAGACAGCTTTCCTGGCCCAAAGCCCACGCTGAAATCACAGGAGATAAAAGGCTGGAAATGTCCCCTCCTCTCCCACACACACAGACCAGTTAGTCTCCATACCTGGTTTTGTGCCGAGCTAAACTCTATGCTTACAGTCATCCTTTTTAACACTCTGAAAATAATAAATGACAGAACTGTGTTTCATCGACTGTCTTCCATCTCAGTCCACAGCACAGAGCTACTTTCAGCACACCAAAGCAGAGCATGCTGGCAGGGCTGGCTCCATGGACACTGACATTCATCAGCCTGCAGAGCCTCAAGTGCCCAGCTGCAAGCACTGGCATATAATCATTGCTACAGATGACTATATTTTTAGAAACATCTAATTAAGCCCTATTTGCCTGGCCTCAGAGACAGCTATATGGTAGCTCACCTGTTCTAGCTTCACCTCGTTAATTAGAGACCTCTTCCTTCAAACATAACCAGGTGTGCCAGTCAGCAACAGGCCCAAGGTATTGTCCAGCAACACCTTTCTAACAGGAGCAACACAACTGCTTTGGGGCAAGTCGTGTCATACATATGAGAACCATACTCATCTCCTAAATGCTTTTCATATCAACACGAATAAATGAATAGTTGCTGGTTTTCTCTTTTCCTTTGTTATTCAACAGAGGATGCAAATACAGTACTCAGGAAGCAAATTCCTATTACATTTGGTGTCTATATTTCTACTTTATCAACACTTGCACACTCCTTTCTACTGCAACCTACTGTATATTTTTACCTTTTTTCTCCTGTATATAGATAGCTACAAGAATAAACTACTTCATTTTAACAGACGCTAAAGCTTTAACTACCTTTTCTTTCAGTTCACTGTCCTTTGAACTCATTTTGCTTACACTGTATTTATTCACAATACCTTAGCAGCAGCAAAAAAATAATTTAAAAAAAAACAGCACAGCTGTGATAAATAACACTGTTGCATGAATTTGCTCTCACTGAACCAAGGAAGCTCAGTGAAGCATTGGCATGTTTCTGCATCTGACTGCAAGTGAGCAACAACTGTTACAGCTTTATCTTCGTACAATACTGCTGACTGCTTTAATTAAAGTATTACATTCTTTATTTAGATACCTCCTGCAGCCCCAACCAGTACTGCAGATGAGCACTTTTGACAGTTGCTACTCGTACCCCAACACCTTTTCCCCAGTCTTTCGGGAGGCGTATAGCATGTGGAACACGATTTTCATCCAATTATGTATTCCCACTTCTTTTATAGATCTGTGAAAACAACAAGCTTCCCTGAACGTTCATTTCTGTGCCTGAAAAAGAAAGCTAACCAGCTAACTACTTTGCAGGTGGATTAGTCAATACTGCTGCAATAGTTTGAGAAGCAAACGTTAATGTACATAGCAAAAATAATCTAATAGCAATGCTTAACTCCTTTGGGTCCTGCTCAGTAGCCAGCCCATCACAGCATTGCAGGTTATCAACTGTTTCACCAGTAAATGCACATTTAAGGTACCTTTTAAATTTACTCTTACTCCAACACAAAGGTTGCCAATGAATAATTAGCTGCCAAACTGCAGCCTGCCCCCCAGACCAGACAGGATGCTGTGCCCTCTGTCCTCCCCCAACACAGCCCAGGCAGAAGCTCTCTGGGCACAGATCGGTGGGTGCCCAAGGACCAGCCTTTGCTGGGCCACCGCTGGTGGCTGCCCCAGGTCCCCTGTCAGGCTCCTCCTCTGGCTGGCCCTGGGGAGCCCGCACAAGCTGACCGAGGCAAAGCATTTACCAAATTAAGGCAAGAGATAGTGCCCTGTCACCAGCTGCTTGAGGTGAGATACCCTTGATGTGGAAGGGAAACGGAGCAGATTATCAATAATACCACACCCACACTTGCAAAGACACCCCAAAGCGAAGGAAAGACACACCATTTTTTGTCATTGAGGAAAGGCACACTTACCATTTCTGTTCACTGCTCTCAGCCAGCTGCAAGCCCAGCCCCACCAGCACACAGGGCCCTTCCAGCCCCCGCCACAATGCCAAAACCCTCCCCAGGGCTGGGGCTCCCCACAATAATGAGCCTGAGGCCACCAGTCCCCCTAGGAAGGCCTGAACCACCCCAACGAGCCTCAGCTGTGGCCACCAGCCCCACACCTGGGCCCAGGGCAGGGCCGGGGCCGGCACTAGCTGCCCCAGGCCCCTCTCACACTCCTCTCCACACAAACCAGCAACCGAAGGCTTTTAAGTCCTGCCCCAAATAACCGAGTGATTTCTTGCAATACAAACACCTCAGTAGTCTTAAAAATGGCTTATGCAAAGTACTGGAATGCAAGCGGTCAAGAGCAACCCTCTCCCGTGAACGAGCAAATGGTGTTTTCTCCCCTTCTCCTCCCCAACACAAGGAACCAGGCCCCTTGTGCTGGTGTCACTCATAAACGAAATAAGGGCAGCAGACATTTATAACATCACCCTGCCACACAGCCATCAAAACACACACAGAGCATGCAAATTCAAAATACAAATTTGTTTGTGCAATACACTTTTATTTTTATTTTATTTTTTTAACCTTTGCAGTCATCTTGGAGTAATCATCATGTAAACAGTAGGATGGGATGGGATTACATTGAGTCGTACGCAAATGGCTCTAGAACACCTCAACGATTATGACAAGGCATTATAAATAACTTCTCTTAATAATATATATTTGCCGTTTTCAGTACATTAAAGAGCTGCCGTTTATCTAGGACTAGCTAGGAAGTAGTTTAAGCTGTAACCTCTGAGAAACATGTCTCCAGATTTGAAAGTCTTTCTAAGGTTCGCTAGCTCCATAACATCTATGTCACAGGTTAAGCATAAGACTACTTGGGTCAGAAGTGTTTTCTTTGTAACAGAGTTTTACTTGATCATTGCACAAAGCCCTATTATTTTCACTCCACCTTCGTATTTTGCAGAACTTCAAGTAAGGCTTCAGTTCCATTCTTCAAGTTTTTATCACCTGTATGAAACCGGTTTCTATCATTAAGGATAAGTCAGGTCGGAGATGGACACAGTAAGCAGTCTACCTTAACAACAACAGTTCAAAGTAGTTCTAGCTCACAGACTCCCCAATAAAGCACAGTCAAAATACTCTTAACACCTTTGCTACTGTAGATCTCCTCCTTGCTCACATAACTATATATATTTATATATATTGTACCATATGTATGGTACTTCTAGAAAATGGAGATTATTTATTTAAGCAGCCTCAGGCACATTCTTAAAACATTGTCTGCAAGGCACCTCCCACTCCCTTGACAATCAGTTTGTGGACTGGTTTTTAGACACACAACCAACAAAAGCTTGCTAATGCCTAATTAATTTAAAAAAAAAAACCAACCTAGAAGTTACCAAATACTTCAAAGATATACCTGAATTTTTTTTAAATAATGGGAGATTAACTGCAAATAGCACATAATCAAGTCAAATCATTTTCTTATTACTAGGATGTGTAATGCATAAGTATATGAAAAATAAAATTCACAGTTTTAAAACTAGAATTCAAGTTTGGCTAATAATTCTTAACTTTTATATTTATGTTAATTTCTAAATATAACAGAACAGAGGCAGTATTATCAACCACAAGTACAGGTAAAATAGTATCACTCAAAGTTTATGAAAGAAGTAAGCTTGATAGAAAATTCCTTTTGTAACCAATAAATACAGCCACCTGAGTGCATTTCCACAGGCTTTTCACTTAGGGGGAATCCAAATCAACTGCTAAGAGACATTTAGTAGCATTTTGAATGTTAGCAGCAGCGGTGTAGCTGTGGGCTTTGCTTGTTCTGACTTTGTGAATTGCTAGAGAATGAAGCAGAACTCAGTGTGTGGTGCATTAATTTTCCTTTGCATCTAAGCCGGACTCTTCGCAATCTCACAATTCAGCTTGGGGTCAAGGGACAGACATCAGCTGACACTTAACTGAGCAAACCCAATCAGTTTCACTTCATCAGGAATCTCAGTGCCATCACAGCCAGAGGCCTGCAAGTACAAACAGAAATGTTTAGTATATCAAGCTACAAAGCAGGGTTTGACAGCCAGGTTATAAATTTTCCCTGTTAACACCTAGTCAGCAAACAGCTTACTTGAAGGAAAGCTTTCAGGCTGCTTGGCGTATCCTCTGCCAGAGTCAGCCAACGGCATCCTTAATTTTAGCAAACTCGTTCAATCGATATTAAAAATTATGAAAAAAATACCGGGAAATTAACACCTGAAGACCCAAATTCTTTAACCAAAACTTTCCAGACTGGAGCCAAATTTTCTTTTTCATGTGAGCATGCTGTTTTCACTTGTGAAGTGAATAATAATCTACATGTATAAAATCCACCTTTTAACATTGTGCTGTAGACATCAAAGGTCTCATGAGTCCAGCTATCAAGTCTGTTTGGAATACCAACCAGCTGAATTTTTAAACAAGAGACTGAAGCAGTCTATGAAGAGTCATAATATTTGCAAAAGGACAGCTCCATTCTGACAGTACAATCTAGTACTTAAAATTGTATAGTTGAGATTCTCCAGCAAAGTCTATGCCAGTACAAACTGGCAATCAGTTCCGTTTACACAAATAACGGTAAAAATATAAAACCACCTTGGCTCAGGACTGAACTGTTTCTTTAGGTCTGCTTCAAAAAATTATACATGCTGTAAGCAAAATATTTTGATATTTTGGTTTTTAAATACAAAGCTTGCTTTTGTAGGACAGAAGTGACTACATTTTTAGTAAAGTTTTTATGCATTCGTCACCATGCATATTTCACCTTCACCTTTAAATCAAAATAATAATACAATTGGATGAATGGTGTGTAATGGTAAATTACTTATCACAGATGCCTTCAGACTCTTTGGCATATCCCCACAAAAAACATCAGAACAACTGGTTAACCCTATAAAAATGCTCTTGATCCTTTTATCCGTTAGCAGCAGTTGAACCCTTTAGTAGAACTGGTTTGTGTATATGCACTACAAGGGAAAGAACTCTCGGATTGTGCACAAAAGATGCACCAAGTGACATTATCCACTGAGTTTTCATGACAAAAAATAAACTCATTTGATACTTGTGGAAGCATTATATCAGGCTGCTCCTTCAAATTTACTTTGATCAGACATAGAGAACAGAAGTTCTGTCTTTAGAGAGTATCTCACATGTCTTATCCCACTGAAGCAGCAATTTAAAGGCCCGAGATCATCACCATCGGTTACTATTAAGTTATCTCAATGGGTTTTGGATTGGCAATTTACTAAATAAATGGAGTTTGAATTTTGCACTTGAAACACCATGATTAAAAAAGCTAATATTATTAACATCATTTTACACTCTAGCTAGCTATCAGTTTCCTCAAAGCCATGCTAAGTAACAGATCTAGATGCATATAGATTTTTACATGCCTTCCCTATCAATAAATATTGTCTAATATTTAATGCACCTGGAACCTATTAGCTTATATTTTGTGCTTAGCATAAGTACAACTACTTATACACAAACTGCAGTGTACAAGTGAAGCTCTTAGTATTTACAATTCACTGTTTAGTGACTGAATGCATTCCTTTTTTTATATGAAAAAATCCTTACATAAAATGCAAATTATGCTGCACAATAATTTTGTGTTTCCTTGAGTGTTGCCAAGATTACTTGTGTATTAAAGCAGCTTCTTTCCCAAAGTGTGGACAGCTGGATCCTGCAGGGAAGTCATTACTCTGTGTTAGCCAAGACAACTAAGGGAGGTTTAATACTATGTTATGTTCTGTAGAATGACATCATTGTAAGATCAAAAATACACTGTCCTCAAACCGGGACACACTGTTAAAAAAATATGCAAGAAGGAGATCAAACCCTAAAGACAGATTCATCAAGACACCTCACTTCAATAACTTTCGTTACCATTTTGGTAATAATTAAAGACAAAAATGGTTAAGACATAAGTTGCTGTTCTTTTCTCCCCAAAGATGAAAATGCTTGCTGTTTGAATGGAAATATTATATACCAGCAAAAACAATCTGCAAGCAGCAGGATATTAACCAGATTCCCTGTCCGCAAATAGTAGTAACTAATCCTAGACTAAAGAGCACTTTCCAATTGAATTCTCTGACTGGATATAGGATTAGCTACATTTAGACTTTGAATCCCCATGAAATATTTACCAACAAAATGTGTTTTAATCAAGTTGTATACAAGTGCTCTCAAATTCAGTGAGACCTTGCTAAGAGGTAACAAAGACTCAGTAGAGCATACAAACAAGTGACAGAGTTCTCCTAGGCAACAATTCATTTAGGAACTCCACTACACAATATAGACACAGGCAGAAACAGAACATATATTTAATTAATCCAAGGATAACAATAAATGAGGATACTTCTTGTTGTTACATTCTTTTGCCTGGAAGTAAGGAACTAATGCAGGAAGCCTATGTTAAAAATATTAGGAAGAAACTTAGGTTAAAAATTAACCTCAGGAATTGTTACCTAGCCAATGTAACTTACCTTGAGAATTTCACTGAATTTCACTGAATTTTTTTAGAGTTGGAAGGGACCATATAGATCACCTAGTCCAACTCCCCTGATGAAGCAGGATTGCTTAGAGAATGCTACTCAGGACTGCATCCAGGCGGGTCTTGAAAATCTCCAAAGAAGGGGACTCCACAACCTCCCTGGGCAGCCTGTTCCAGGGCTCTGTCACCCTCACCGTGAAGAAATTCTTTCTCATATTCGAGTGGAACCTCCTATGTTCCAACTTGTGCCCATTGCCCCTCGTCCTGTCACTGGGAACCACTGAAAAGAGTCTGGCTCCCTCCTCCTTCAACCCACCCTTGAGATACTTATAGGCATTAATAAGGTCTCCCCTCAGCCTTCTCTTCTCCAGACTAAAGAGTCCCAGCTCTCTTAGCCTTTCCTCATAAGGGAGATGCTCCAATCCCTTAATCATCTTTGTTGCCCTTCACTGGACTCTTTCCAGTAGTTCCCTATCCCTCTTGAATTGAGGAGCCCAGAACTGGATGCAATACTCCAGTTGTGGCCTCACCAGTGCAGAGTAGAGGGGGAGAATGACTTCCCTCGACCTACTAGCCACACTCTTCCCTATGCAGCCCAGGATTCCGTTGGCCTTCCTGGCCACAAGAGCACATTGCTTGCTCATTGTCATTTTGCTGTCTACCAGGACCCCCAGATCTTTCTCTTCGGAGCTTGGGTCCAGCAGGTCCACGCCTAACCTGTATTGGTGCCTGACATTCTTCTTGCCCAGGTGTAGCACCTTACACTTTTCCCTGTTGAACCTCATGAGGTTCTTCCTTGCCCAGCTCTCCAGCCTGTCCAGGTCTCTCTGGATGGCAGCACGGCCCTCCGGGGTGTCAGCCACCCCACCCAACTTGGTATCATCAGCAAACTTGCTGAGGATACACTCTGTCCCCTCGTCCAGGTCACTGATGAATATGTTGAACAGGACTGGACCAAGTATTGACCCCTGGGGGACACCACTGGTTACAGAACTCCAGCTTGAACCTGTTCCATTAACCATTACCCTTTGGGTCCTGTCACATAGCCAGTTCTCAATCCACCTCACTGTCCCCTCATCCAGCCCACACTTCCTTAGTTTTCCAATGAGGATGTTATGGGAGACAGTGTCAAAAGCCTTGCTGAAGTCAAGGTAGAAGTCACCAAGACATTGATTTGGGATTGTCTGTTAATTCTGATTATGGTAAGGAGTAGGTTTATAACAGCATTCACTTGCTGGAATCAGAAATACCATGTGACATTGACTGCATACCAGCCATAAATCAAACTGAATCACAGAAATACCCCAACTTAAATTTTCAAGTGGATTGTTTTCAACATATTTAAACATTAACTGGATGCTATGGGATATTACATTTTGGAATTTCAAGCCTCTATTTTAAGTGTGTGAACTAGAAACCCAGACTTCTACAGAGCCTCTGGAGTATCTATATATCTAAATGCTTTTGGTGAGATGCCATTGACTATACAATAAAGCTAAGTCAGATGTTTAGACAGCAAGAACACAGATCAGCTGCAAAGAGAGAAGCCTTTAGGCTAAATTTAGATAGTACGAGCCACAGAAACAAAACAATTTGAGTTACATGTCCTTATTCCCCCACCCCAGCCCCCTCCCAAAAGAAATGTGTAAGACTGTAGAGGAAAAATTAGTCCAAATTATTTGGTCGGTTTAAACTACTCAAATCTGTATTTTAAAAAATGACATGGGAAGAACAATCCTGAATTGATACATTATCATCAACTAGGTCACGTACTCTCTAAAAATGGTTCTATACAGCCCATATGAAGCAGCTGCTTTTATAAACAAAGCTATGATTCTGGAGTCCTACTTATCTAACAGACATTCAATCTAGTCTTTCATATGCGGCTGAGTCACTCTCCGCAAGGGGTGCTGAAAGCTAATTGGTGAGAGTTTGGCATTTACATAACTCATCATTCAATAGCTTTAGGTATGTACATTTTTCAACTTCATTTTAGCAAAAAATAAAAACAAATACAGAACTCTGAATTAAGTTTTTGCTGTGTAAAGTTATTAATATTAAATTAGATCTATCATGATAGCATCATAATCGACCAGAAGTAAGACCCATGGTCCAGGGCACAAAATGCCACACAGAAAACAGTCCCAGGCCCAAAACCATGGTCTTATGTTGTATATACAGGAGACAGACAGAAGTGGGGAGGAAGAAACAGTAATACAGTGGGAGCAAGATCAACTTGCAAGTGCAGACGGTCAATTGAAAGAAGGTTAAAAGAAAAAACTAAGGAGAAGGAAGCAGTGGAGAGGGAGACCTGAATGCAAGAAAAATGGTGGCAGGCGTTGGAAATAACATATTGGGATTGGAACAAGATGTCCATTAGCAGTGGACACTTCAGTCAGGACAGATCTGAGGGAGTGGAGGCGGGGGGAGTTAACCTAACAACTAGTTTTCTCTGCTTTACTTGTTTTAACCTCCTTCCCCTGCAGACTTATGGAGCAGCATGACTGTAAACACCCCTAGTGTCCTGTCAAAACAGGGGTTAGGTTTCTTCTCTCACATGTGGCAGGTTCAATCATCTTATCTCTCAACACATTTATATTCAGCAAAGTAGCTGTAAATGAGATAAAATCCAGCCTCTGTGTGAATACTGTAATAATTAGTTTGTTTCTTCCCTTCACGCTTTTACTTACCAACTTAAAAGTCAATGTTTTCAAGGCCTTTGGATCATCTACTATCTTCTGTAAGTTAGCAGCAACTGTAAAATAAAATATGAAAAAATATGATTTACAGAAATCGCACTCAATATGACATCAAGCCTCATATTGAATCTTCTACTTAATTCTACACACATAGATGCAAATTACTGCCTGAATCATTTAATCACTCTCTAGCTGTCATTTGAAAGTCACAGGGTGGTTGGGCCGCCATAAATCCTGCCTCCTTTCTTTTGCAGTCACTGATACTCTGTGACTATGTGAACTGATTCAGGAGGAAAATCTGCCCAAACACAAAATCATTAAAAAAACCAAACTACTAATTTTCAGCTTAGTCTATTCCATAAACAATCACACAAATGCAAGTGCAAGAAAAATAGGAGAGTCACATAGCCAAGGATAAGCTGACGGCTGTCATGATTCTACTATAGCTAGGGCCACCACCACAAGTTTCTAGGAGAAAGCTCAGCTCACTCTAACTTCTGTTAGGCTTTATGTATGTGCTTCTTTCCCTTTTTTGGCCTGGCATTAGTACCACACAGACTCTCAGTGATCTGTTACAGCTCACTACCAAAAATAAAATGAGCAAAAATAAAGGAGTGATACAAAAGGAGCTAGGAGCTGATCTTCAAACTACTCTCTCAGTAAGTGTGACCAAGATTTGTGATGTAAGAGCAATAGTTTCGCTAGATCTACAGAGCCCGAGTGTCCAGAGAAGGAAGCTGTATGCCATAACAGAAGTAGCAGGAATGGAATAATTTACTCCTTGAAAACATGGGAGGCAGGAAAATAATAAACCCTTTTTCTGTCAAAACACCAAAGTCACACTTTTAATTTGTATACTTTTAACAATATTGCTACCATTAGTCTTGACCAAACAATTGGCTGCTTTCAGCTTTGTATGTTTATTAAACTTGCTCCCCAGCTTTGCACAGCTAACTGTGACCGAACCATTAAGAGCCTTTGTTCAAGACTGACTTATGAGCACAAGACGTCATCAACAGGACATCAGCATGAGATAAAAGACTCTGCACTTGGCAGAGCTGACAGTCAAAGAATTTTAAAAGGAAATAAACAAGTAGCAAACATTTCTTAATTCACTAAGTAAGTACCGTAAAGCAGAGAAAAAAGAAACCAGATGTTCTCCATAAATAATACTTTCCACAGACTTCATAAGGTGGAAGATATAGAGCAAACATTTACATGTTGAATGTCCTACTGCTACAAACTCAGGTTCTTACTTCCTCCATTTTCTAACATCACGATGATAAAATTTTCACTCCTACCGTGTCTGATCATATATGATTCCCTGTGTAGTAATAGAAAGTGGCCTCACAGGGGGAAGTACAGTATTTGGCAAATGAATTTAGAGAAGTAAACAATTAGGCCAATCTACCACTGTTAAATGCAAATTAAATTTTTGGGGGTCTCATTTTCTTTATACGACTGAAATGGCACCAAGGATTGTTTATACACCTGTAACAAGTTTGACCGTGGATGAAAGGGTGTTTGAAACTAAAAACAAGCCTTAAAAAGCAAGAACAAGGAACATTTTGTAGAGTACACTTTTTGGAGAGAAAAAAAATTAACCTTCACAGTTAAATGAACTGAATTACAAGCACTAAAATAGGAAGTCTTTCAGTTTTTAAAGCTTCATTATTCATAATCTTCTTTGTTCTAGTCATTACAAACTTTTATTTTAATCATGATTCACTTTCACAATCAATAGTCAATTGTATTGCAATACCTCCTACCTGATAAAATACATGCATATATAGATAATCCTTTTCATTACAATTAATACTTAGAACCTCATTCGTAGGCAAAAAGGAGTGTTTAACCTCACAGCTCCTGAAGCCAGGATAGAATAGCTTCAATTTTTTATGTCTTAAAAAATCTATAAAATAGGATCAGGCACTCAACAGCAGCTCTGGGTTATCCAAATCCCTGTAAAACATGTCTTTAAAAAAAAAAAATAAAAAAGAAAGAACAAGTTCTCCAGCTAGTGTTAGCTGGCTTCACTGAAATGGAGACACAGTGCTACAAAACCACAAAGGAGTTGGGTCCTAAATCCAAAGATTTGAACCTCACCTATTATACAATGTTACAAAAAGATGAACTTCAAATGCATACATTTTCAAGAGGGGCTGCCTTTCATTTAATGCTAAGCAGCAGTAGAACAACTAAGGCAAGTCAGCATAACTGCTTGGCTATTTCACCTGAATGCAAAAACTTCCAGCTGTCCTTAGGCAAAGTTACTAGTCCTGCACTTGCAAACAGCAGCCCATTATCAGTAATCGTTTTAATGAACTATCATATAGTGGAAAGCAGCACTGAGGACTTCACAAGTAGTATCGAAATCTTAAAAAAACGCTAACCTTCCTGCTGATTCTTTACCAGGGAAGAAATTAGAATTTTCAAAGCAAAAATAGCAAAAGATAAACCAGCACTATATGCAAGTAGTTCATTCTAATGACTTTTTTTTTGTTTTGGCTGATTAAACAACATAACAGAAAGGAACGATATTTTAGATGGATATCATTCTTTAAGAAGATGCTTTCAAAGAACAGTTCTCATTAAAAGGCTACAGGGACACAGTTTTATTTGTTCACTTGTCTTTACTTTTAATACAAAAAAAGCCAAAAACTTTTACATATAAAATGCTAGAGAAGCATCTGAAGCAAGCATATGAAATATGCTTTATTTTTGCTTCTCTGACAGGTCATAACTAGAGTGAGACATGTTTAATCAAACAGAAGATTAGGAGGATTTAAGGGAGTAATGCCAGACGTTTTCAGGCTATGCTGAAAATGAGAAAGCAGACCTGCACAGAGTCCATAACAGAAGAATAAAAGTTTACATAAAAAATAGTCACACCTGCAGTTCCCTACAGAGTTTTTTCCTACAGAATTTTCAATTTGAATTACTCACATTTAGCATTTTTCAAGCAAAACTAGCATTTCACCTGTGACTTTTGGCACTCTTACATTTTCTGGTCTTTACAGAATGGCAATGAAAATGATTTTGCCAAAATAATGTCATTAATCCCATTCAATCAAGCCACTGTGAATGTGAATTCCCCCAAAGGCCTGCTCTTTCTGCAATATCTGAAAGCAAAAGTAATTAACATCAACTATGAATCAAATGTGTGTGCATAATTACCTAGCAAAACCATACAGTCCTGTTGGTATCTTTTTCCTTTTTCTTACTCCTTGCCTTTTTTTTTTGGCTAGGTCTTGTCCTTATTTAGACTGCAAGGCCAACGACTAGAGGCAACTGTCTGAATTTGGATACCTAAGTCTGCGTTTCAGGAAACCACTTAAAATATGGTTTGGTTGGCTGGATTTTTGGTTGGTCGGTTTTTGGGGTTTTTTTGGTGTTGGGGTTTTTTTGTTTGTTTGTTTTGTTTTTAGGTATGAGACAATCATTATCCTTTTCACCTTAGTGCAAGCCAAAGGTTCTAGGACCTCAACAATTACATAGCACTGGGTATGTCTCCTTCCACTTAAACACCTTGAAGATCTGGGCTCAACTGGTAACAGAAATCTTCTGGGTCCTCATATAGTCAGCTAGGAAAAACAGCAGTAACCCATGAACTGCAGGTGTCCATGGCATCTCTAGTTTAGTTAACTTCCTTTAGAAATAGAGCCTGCAGCATAGGCAGAAGCCATCCAAGCAGTTGAAAGTCCTACCTGAAAACCAGCCTGCAGTGCCTTCCAACTATTTCTCCAGAAAGTTTGGGGATCCCGTCTTAACTACAGTTAAGAGATCCTCAAAATTACAAGCAGAACAACATACTCTAGAGTGGAATACTCATCCTACTTTAAATGCAATTAAATTAAGCTATCAGTTGCATTAAATATAGCTGACTTACCACTCTTATGAATATACTTCTAAAAATGTAGGACTATTACTAAAATCTACAGTGTTGACCACTAAGTATGCAAAGTCTCCTTGAAAGACAGAGAAATACATGCCAGACGTATGTTCACAAGACTAAACAATGTTCTCACATACAAGCAGTTGCTGCTACTGTTCAGCCACATTCAGAATTATTGATCACATCAGGCAAGCAAGAAAAACAATTAAGTGGAACTGCTATTAGGCTTTACTGATGAACACCTCCCCCAGCTACTAAATGTAGGCTCTTTTCATCAAGGAAAATGATTTACTAGGTTGAGATTCACTAACCTGCTAGTACAGTTGACATACAAAGTTTTAATTTGGCTAAAATACAAAAAATGAGCATAAAGTTTCTAAATGCAGATGAACCCAACCACATCTGCAAACACTAAGGAGGAAAATAACCACCCAGTCTCACCACCTCTCCCTCCCCCATGCTCCCAACAATTCTTCTATTGCAACTCAGTGAAGAAAGTCAATTTAATACAGTAATGTATTTTGAAGTGAAAAGGAGTTTCACATTACGAGTTTCTAGAGAGGCAGGAACCGTTCTCTCTGCTGATACTTAAAACTATTTGGAAAAGTGAGAGCGTTGTAAAATATATGTCTCTGGATTCTACTTTACACCTTATCTCTAAGTTAAGTATACTACAGTTCCTATTGACAAAGCCATTTTTCTTTGAAGTGCTCTGAAGTCACGCCTCGGATGTTGTATTCCTGAAATTCATAGTAGATTAGTTTGCCTGCAAGCAGCCCTAATTGACAATTTCAAATCCTGTTGGGAATTCACTGTTTCTACACGGCCCGGATATACTAGACTAAACTTTATTTTGCACAGTGTTATCTCAAGATCTTATGGCCATGCTCCTATAAAAGTCAGAAGAAACATGAACAAGACCACTGCAGGAAAAAATTAAGTGGTGATGGAAAAACCTTTGCCAGCAGTAACCTCAAGTAAATAAAATACATTTCAAATCATGCCTTGGAGGAAAAGCCCTCTTCAAATGTTAGCAGCAGTTAGCACAATAGGCTTTTTGTTGTTTACAACAATAATTGAGGTGCCGTTCTGCTTTCTTCAGAAGGCTTCCGAAGGACATATAATCAACCTCTGTACCACAAATCATTCCAGGTTCTTTTGCAGGTTTTGCTCAGTGACAAATGGTTGTGCCACTCTGTCAAAATAAGTGTCAGCACTTGTGGAACATGCAATAGGATAAAAAGCCAAACCCAGCATATAAATATACACAACATGGGCTGCTAATTCCACATGTAATAAACAGACAACCCCCCCCCATAAATACAGTCCTCTAGCATGCATATTTATGTAGAATATACTACAAATCATTCCGCTATATGACAATTTTGGCCAACCACATCAATTATAATTTTCAAATAAATGATCAATATAAGCTGAGGTAACAGAAGAAAAAAGGCCATCTTCAAGATCACAAAAAAAATATAATATAAGAGAATAACCATATTTTGGGCAGTCTTAAGTAGCTGTTTTGCTCCTATAACGAGACAGGACTCTGCCTGGTTATTTAAAATTCTTAACACAGCATGAAACCTAACCCTAATGGTTTCTGAACAGGAAAAACTTCTGGAAAAGTTGAAATTAATGAGACAGTAAATAAAGCTATATGAAGTACAGTAGAACTATTTCCAGCACAATGCGGACCCAGCTAACTGAGCTGGAGCCATCTGGCATAAACACAGACACAAGCAGAATGTAAAGCTTGAGATGATATTTCTGGGATGCTCTCAAAAGAATAATGATTCATCTGCTTTTCCATTTTGAAAAGAGTGGATGGGGAACCTCGAACAGTATGCTTAGGTTCAACAGTTTGCAAAGCTATTGCATATTCTAATCCTGAAATTCAGATATGAGGAAAGTGAAAACATTATTCAGGCACCAAATTACTGTCCAAAAAAACCTGAAAAATTGTAAGCTCTGAGAAAATGAAAAAATATTTTTAATAAGTGAAAAGTGATATAATTTTTATGTAGTCCACAACTCGGTCTATAAGAAATAGCCACCTTCAACCGCTCCTTACTTCATCAACAGTATTGCTGTTAGAGGCCAAAATCAAAGCTTCACAGATTTATTGGCTTTTCTCCTGATTGTTTCAAATATTACCTGTTCCCCAACTGTAGGCAGTTATTTTGCCATTTTCATCTGATACATGGAGTTCTACATAATTAACTGCCCTGGGAGTCTGCTGATTTGTGGATTAATGCTGTATTCTCCTGTACGGGTCTTAGGAAGCAGGATGCCTGAATGACAGGGAATACTTTTCAATGGAATCATCACTCCTGAAAATTTAGCTGCTGGTAGGGTTTTCCTCTAAAGGGCTGAATTTATTATGCACGGTCTTGAGGAGGTTTCACATATTGCAAGAGGTTCACTGCAATATATATACATTCACTTACATTTCATACTGCACAGTGGTTTCCATGCATTTGTAAGTTCATAATAAAATCAAAACTAAGTTTTAAACCCTAGCTAGCACTGGATTATAGCATATTATGCAAACTGTCAAAGCAATCAACCTTTAGAACTTTTGGTAACAATTCCTCCAGATCTCTGACTTTCTTATTATTAACTAATATTATCTTAAAGCTCACGAACTGTCTGCATGAAAGATTAAAAGGCTTTTTAAAAGAGAGGTCAAAAAGGTCTTTAAGTGCAGCGTGATTCCATTAGTTCACACATTCAGGATGCTAGTCAAAATCCCTTTTTTTGTTTATATTGCTTGAGAACAGTAGCAAGGGAAATATTAAAGCATTTTGAGATCTGTGACAGCTAACTAACAAGTGTTTATTGCTAGAGGACTGCAAGGAGCTAGACATGATTCTTATAAAAAAGAAATAAAAGAGAATAGAAAGATCAACAAGCCTGGCTTCTCTTCCGAAGAAGCTACTGGACACTGATAAGGGAAAAACATTAAAAACATTTAGAAATGTATTATTTATGAAGAGGCTGTCATTAGGAATTTATCAAAGAGAGATTAAGGCTCACAAATTTGTCTGAATTCTCAAAGTACATTGCCGAATCAGTAGATATAGATAAAGACAGTGGAAACTACCTCCATTTCAACTTTTGATATTTTAATATCCAACAGCTTGATTTGCAGCCTTGCAATCACAAAACACAGCTTGAAGAGGACAGCTACAGGACAATGAAAGGCCACAGCAGATCTCACTTGAAACGAACACTGGGAGACTGTAAAAGGCCCCCTACAGCATCCTTACGAACAGGACTACAATTTCACAGTGCAATTCCCACAGCTTAAAGTAATTATTAAAACCACTTGAGCCCTGTGGTTCATATGGGTTCTGAGCCCCATTACTATATATAAACATTGTAAACCCAGGAATGTATGCTGTTTCATGTGTGTATAAGGTACCAGGCACAAGGAAGAACTGTACCAATAAAACGATCCTCACATCCTGAAGAACAGCCCAACATACAGCAACAGAAAAGAGGCAAGCAATACTTCAAATTATGCACACAATACTCACAGGTGCAGAGTGTGCTACGCCTAGTGAGTACCAAAATCTGTGCTGATTTAACTTGGGTTTTAATTCATTTGTTCTATACAGACAACCAAGGTTTAGGCTAGTACACATCTTTTTAGACATTTTTAAGTAGGTTAACTAGTAGTTGGCATCAGGGTATCTTGTTCCAAAATAGGAGGAGGGGGAGAAAGTGGGACCAAAGCTTTAACAACCAACCAGTTATGCCGTTATTCAAGAGTAGAACAGGCAAAGGCATGGAAGAGACATCAAGAGATACATATTCCTGATTGACCTCTACAGACAAATAAAGACCTTAAACATTTATCCTTGCTCAAACTGAAAAAATAAAAGAGTTTATAGAATAATATTAGACCTCAAACGTCTTCACATTAAGATCCATTAACATGGGGTATTAATACTCAGGGGTCACAGACAAAAACTGGAAAATGAAGGACTGAAAGTAATACATAAGATTTCATTTTTCTTTAGGTAGTTGATGGAAAAATCTCCACCCAACAGAAGCAGTATATTTTATGAAACAGGAGCACTGTAACAAAATGGAAAGTGAAATAAGTTAGTGCTAGAAATCTACCTATTTCAGTTCCAATAACATGTTACTAAACTCCCAAATTCTCAATTATTTAGTATGAGTATCTGATCACAAGGTAACGTTTACATTCTACAATCGATGAGAAAAAAAAAAAAAACCAAAGGAAAAATTACTGATATTGTGATAACTGTTTTTATTGATTAAATTAAAATATTAATATAACTGGCAAATTATACCTTTTCCCAGAAACTTATGAAAAAAATAGAAGGTTGATACTTCAGATTGATTTTTCCACCCCCAAAGTCTGTGAAGAACACTTAGGCAAACCACTGCACATTTTAAAAAAGTGCTGTAGAAGATAAGTAGGATATATTTGGATATTTAAATATTTATCTATTTCAGACCTTGATTCTGCATGTGTCTACTGGGGTAGATTATCCAGGAAGATGAGGGAGGAGTATGTACAGGTTTCACAATTTTCCCTTCATTTTGAGAAAAGCACTTTGATGATCCTGAGCATTCTAAACCTCAATCTAGTCTCAAATGAACATTTAAAATAAAAATTTAGACCTGCTGTACAACAATTGCTAGTAGGGATATTTAACAAGCCTTAGATATTACAGTAAACTGTGCTCATAAATTCTCCATACAGAAGAATGAGTCAGAGTACAAGGCTGAAAAAATTGTTTGCCAGTGCCTGAATGCAGAAAGCAAGCACTAGCTTTCAGACAAAGGTTTTGACAACAGTTTGACAGTCATCAAGATATTGAAGACAGCTCTAACAAATACCTTCATCATGCTGGATTAGAGTTGAAATTTAGGTCTATGCAGAAATAAGGCAGGTCACATTCTGCTATGCATATTATTACTTGGTAATCTCCTCTCCCAATCAGATCTTCACAACTCCTCCTGTCCTGACTTCTGCTATGAATTATAGATATTGTTCTGACAAAACTATTAAGAAGATGAAATAGCTGCCGGGCTATTTCAATACCTTATATCTGAAACTTGAAACAAGGAAAAATATATTTAGAAAAGACTCCCTGGTGTGCAGGAGTTAGGTTCTGAAATGGACTACCTCTAGTTTGAAGAACCTCAATAAATCCTTATTTTGACACAGTAACCACTTGCAGAGAAGTGAATGCCAAGGAAACAAATAACAGCAACTAAATTACTACTGAAAATAGGAACATTACTTACATTGCTGTCTTTGCAATTTCTGATTCAAATTCACAGTTGTCGTCTTTTTTTTTGTTTTTTAAACTAGAAAGGCCTTGAAACTACAATTCAGATTTATGAGGGATGGGAACACACTTCAGGCCTAGGAGTTTATCACTTACTGTATCAGGCTAAAATCAAGCTAATTCCATTAATAAACAGATGGATTTATTCCTCATTTACACAGTTAAGTAGGAACTGATAGACTGCATGCTGAAAAAAAAAAACCCTAAAAACCAAAAAACCTGTCTTTGAAGGCAACTGCCAATCCCACCTTTTTTTTTTTTCTTAAAGTAAATAAAAATTATTGTTTACTTGATCATGGCTATAAGGTAAACACATTTACTATGATATATAAACGCACATGTGTAGAGAATAAGTCACACACTTGGAGAACTTCTAACATCACGTATTTATAGTTCTACCACAACCACCATTACAGCAGTAGTAATTATTCAGCTAACACAGTGTTATTTTTTTTAACCTTGAATCTTTTAAGGTTCTACCACACTGAAAATTCAGCAAGGTGAGAACTTGCATGAAACCAGACAGTTTCACACAATATACTTTCTCAAGTGCACCTTTTAGGTACAACACATATAGCTCAAATAACTTTGAAGGCACAATTAGATGCAAAGCTTGATTACCTGCGGGTGTACCTCAAGCTTCCAGAACTCCCAGCAGTCTAGTCATTATGAGTCACCCTTCAATGCATTAGCCCTAAATGAGCCAGATGTGTTGAAATATTTAAGTCCCAAGTTAAACCCTGGGGATTTTAGAGATAGTCTCCTATCTGTAATGCATGAGCATATCTTGCTAGAGAGATATGGAGTTATGAGCACATGTTGAAAGCACAAGAGTTTCTACAAAACACAGTCAGGTTTGTATTCTACAAAATACAGTCAGGTTTTCATTAAACCTGTAAGTTTCCTTTCTGGATAATATATTAAAAACTGAACATAAAGTATTTAATCTATCCTTTTAAATTAGTTGTTATGGTCTCTAAAGGCATTTTCTCATTAGAAATTTTATGGATACATTGAGCTTTGGAACATATAAAAACGTGATACACTGTTGAGGTTTGGGCCATACTGGCCACTGAAATAAATGACAGATGCTCTCCCCAAGGAGGGAGAGAGAGAGAGAGACTTACAAGTTTTCTTTTAAACTAAATTACTTTAATGGAAATATTAATAAAAATAAAATAATTAAATATATACAATATATACAAAACCATATCAAGCTCCCAGGATGATGATCACATCACTGGCAGGCACTGGGAAAGTCCCAGACTGGACTCAGCAATGGATGAGAACTGGATTCCAGAACGCGCGGATTGGGATCAAAGGCAGACAAACAGCCAGAGGCATCCTCAGACGCCGGCCATTGAAGAAAGAGGCTGACCCCTTTGATCCCTCAGCTTTTATACTGAGCATGGGGCAGAAGGGATGGAATACCCCATGGGTCAGTTTTGGGTCACCCGTCCTGTCCACTCCTCCCCACAGGTGCAACCCCTCTACGCCTTTCCACTTCCAACCCTCCACCGCGGCACACAACAAAGTGAGCTGACCTGGGCTGTTCCAGCAATAAATATAAACAGGAGCCTCTCTGCATACAATTACTAGGTATCAATTATAAACAAGGCCTTATCACCAGGACACACACTGAACTAAAAATTCAGTTGTTTCACTCAGTTTGAACCACAAGAATAAACAGACAAGAAAAAACAGAACTTCTACCAAATTCCCTCAAAGCTTACAAAAATCAGTGCATCTCAAAACATTATGAACGTTAAATGACAAACATGCTCCCTTCAAATGGTAGTGCTATACAAGACACCTACCCATAGCAACGTTACTGCTCTTTGACAACATAAATTAATGCAGTATGTTTTCTACTCTTGCAGCCCTATCCAATTTTCCGATTACAGTAAGATGATAAGCTGGAATTAGTTGAACAAGAGGCATCACTTGATTCAGTTTTAAAGATGATTAGCAAAACAGCAAAGTAAACTCAGTATAAGCAAATGCACAGCAAAACATGGAAAGCAAAAGGATATTCACTGCCTATGGCTTTTTAATGAAATGGATTATCAGTGCCACTATGAGTTAAGTTGCTGTTACAGACAGTATATTAACAAACTGAGATTCTGCTTTTTCATCTTTCCATTTTAGTATGAAAGCACCTTCAGCATCAGCAGACACGATACTGTAAGACAATCGGCTGTTTCAATTTCAAATGCTTTAATACTGTGATTAATTGGGAACCATATATGTTACTTACTGTTTAACATCCCTTGAAATAACATAATTCTGGATTTGGTCCAATACACGTTCTCTGCACACATGTCCAAATAACCCATCCACAGTCATTATTTTTTTTTTATTCTAGATCCCAATTTATGTCTTGTCTACTTACCACAGTAACTGTACCAAATAAAAAGGCTATTTCCCCCCCCCCAAAAAAAAAATTTAAAAAAATCCAATCCAACAATCCTGTGAGAAATGAGCTGAATTTTGCTTCAGCTACTTGGTATATTTCTATTTGTGTGCTCGGTTATAGCATCTAACTAATCCTTACAAGTACCCTGGAATGGCCCAGAGACTCTGGTTTACAAGAAGCCATTTAGGTAAGGAGAACCGAATTGATGGTAGACTGATAAGCGAACAAAGGACAGTGGAAGGTGATAAGTGGATAAAGGCCACCTGGGGGGTGACTGAAGAAAAGAAGGATATGGACACTAGATCAAGAAGATGACCACCAGGATGTTTGTAACTACTAACATTAGACAGTAGATATTAGCAGAACTACTAACATTAGACAGTAGATATTAGCAGAAACTGTGAAACAATGTATTGTTAATTAAAGGTTTGTGTCTTTAGGCGGTCGGGAAGAATGTGAGCTCCAACTTCTCAGCCAATGAGAAGAGAGGCAGGTATTCAGGCAGCCGGGAAAGAAAGGTATAAAATATCTAAAAAACTAAAGATGTGTGTGCCTCTACTTTGAGATGCACCCGATTCAGCGCTGCTTCGTACAATAAACCTTTGCTCCAGTGACTTCGTCCTCTTTAAAATTTTAAGTGTGAGCCGGTGTTTCTCACAATCCCAAATCCCTTAGTCAACTATTATGGCATCTACTGTATTCACACTTCTAAGAAAATATTCAAGATGTTGATGAAAAAGCTTGCTACTTTCAAAATATGATCTCATTTCAAAATATGATCTATCGGGTTTTCAGTTGGTTCTTCTAAAGACATTAGGCCTTTCAGCAGGAAGCATTTGTTTTGACTGACTGAAAACTGTTTCCCTGGTTACTAAGTGGATACTTGGGTCTGGCTCCAGCACCAAAAAGATACCCATTTACCAGTAGTTAATGTCTGATGTATTTAGAAGTGAAGATACATCTGCTATGATGCTCAAAGTATTCACAGGTACTTTTTGACAAGAATACACAAAATAAAGGTACATTAATAGAGTGAAGGGTGACTGCACATTTCTTGATGGCATGGATATCAAGGCTTTTGTTTAAGCATTGTTCAGGAAGGGAAGGTTTGTTTTTTAACGCACTCCACCTTAATAACTGTAAATACACCTTTAGTTTCTGAAATTTAAGCAACACCTCTAGAAGATTAACTACAGCCTAAGGCTTCACTGATATTATATGCCCATTGTACACACCAGTGAAGAAGGATTGCAACTATGTGATCTTCACCAGAACTGACTGTTGATATGATTTGAGTTTCCTTTATGGTATCAAAAATATAATAAAGGATTACTAGATGAATGTTTACTAGCTAATATATGTATATTGCATATACACACCGAGACAGATTTCATCTCAAAATGTATTTTGAAAATATTCCAGATCTTTCATATGATTTAACACAGCTGTTTCAGTACTGCAGAAAAATACCTCATCAGCTAGACACCAATGCCTACATATAAGCTCCCAAGACTCATTCCCCTCTGCAAACGCAAACTCTAGTCTGCTTTTAAATGAAATTCTCTGCACTGATTCCCTTGATCTAGGGACCTCCTATGAAACAATACTACTGTCAATAAGAACAGAAACCAGTCATTCATAGCCAGAACTGAACATGCAAGATGGGATTTTTGCTTCTCTGCAGAACAGGTAGCTGAACTTATTGCTTATCAGAATGGAAATCTTCCTGGGAAGCCTGTGTTAAGTGAAGCAAATCCAGCAAGATTCAAAAGGTGAAGCGTGCTGATGCTTAGCAGCAAATTCTATAAAACTTACACGTCAGCTGGTCCCCACTAACAGCTTCTGCTCACATATTTCCACAACAGCTTTTGCTGACTCCTATTCAAGCTGTCCTTTCAGACACTGTTACACCAACAAGTTGTTGAGTTCAACACAAGCACAGGTATTTTCACCTTTCTTTTTTCTCCCAGCCTCTACACACTCCAACATCCATTAAAAGAAACTACAGGAACAACTTTTATGAGACTCAGAACTTCGTTTTCATTCATGTTATACAGGCTGAATTTCTGCATGCTTCAGCTGAACAGTGAAAGGTAATTTATCAGCTGCTTTCAATCTGGAAGCTAATGGAACCAGTTCTTACGGTCAGAAGGTGAAGCAAGCTCTTCTATATTATTCCCCTCTTTCTATATACGAAGATTTTAAACCTTTTAATTTTGAGTGAACAAGGTGGCAAAATCGTTTTACACAGAAAATTAGTTTTGTAAGCAGATTTACATTTTCAGCACCATCTGCTCTCTTATATGACCTATTGCTTTAAACTAAGGGACTGAAATATTTCTTAGGACTGCACTGCTATAGTGAAATTCTGAAATCTGCAACAATCTGCTTGCATGCAAGTTGTTTCATTCCAAGCCCATACAATATTTAACCAGTTTTCTAAAAGCAAATCACAAACATTTTCTAACTTAAGTCCAACTTTATTTTTTTTTAATTAAAAGTGAAATAGCATATAGCAGAACTTGTCTTTCAGTAAAACATGAATTCTGAAGTCATTTTTTACGAAGATAACAATGTTCACACGTATTTGAAAACTTGAACAACATCACAGGTGACGCAGACAGAAAAGTGAAAATTATAGTACAAAATCAAGCCAGAATTTGTGCCCGTGGAATGTAAGTTACAACATCACAGAAAAATTAATGTATACTGATTATAATTAACAAAATGAAATTTAAGTTGAATGCTTTAAATTATATACAAGAAATTTCGTTTCCTTACATTTTTTTAAAAACAGGAAAGAACAGAAAGGACCATCATCACAGTGCTAAAAATCAAAGTCTGATGCAATTCAAAACAGGAACTAAGCAAGGAAATAAACTTTTATTAACTACACAGTGTCTCTAACCAAGTCTGCTAGGGGAAACCATACTTATTTAAATATTTGTGCTTTTTCAAGGATCAAAGACCCATCACTACAGTTATGAGGGATATCTATCTTCATTTGCCTTTCCCCATCACTCCCCCAAAAGATGATAACAAATCCCATTCATGGTGCTGTTTCCATAGAAGTACTAGCGCTTTACACTGGAAGAGAACTTTGCAGCAAAAGGAAAAGGGAAGAGTGAGGAAGGTAAAAGGGGTTTTACTGGGTCCCAGCAGGACTTGCACTGCAGCACTGCCAGTTCTGAAGTTCTGATTCTGACTTCTGTGCAACACAGAGCGCCAGCTGACTGCCCAGGCAGGTGGGATAGCCAACAGATAACAATTCTTCTCCTAGCCCCCCAAAATTATTTATTTATTATTTCTAAATGAAGAAAAGTATCTTTTGGCAATTAAAATTCCAACAAAACCATAATCAGCAGTATAGCAATGACATTTTTCATACTGGGTGTTTAAAAGGCAACAACCTAAGGCCAGGTTACCCCTCTCCCCTGAACCCTTACAGTAGCAGCGTAGTAGGAGTGACTTTCAGAGGAGAGTGCCTGCTAGCCTGTGCTGTCTGCGAACCTCCCCTCAATACTTTCTTTAGAAGTTAAAATAAAATCATAGGTAGGGCTCGTTTCTTCTATCAGCTAGAATCAACCTGTATTCTCAACATACAAAAGCAAAAGGTATTGGCTTCTCTCTGAAATACTTTAGCTACCTGACAAAGGCGCTGAGAACTATTTAGATAATCTTCCAGGAAAGTCATATGAATTCACAGATTTGTAAAGTGCTCTCCATATCATTGAGGAATTTGGTAATGGTATCTGAACCAATTATAAGAACTTCTTTGACTGCATCACAAAGATTGATTTGCTAGTATTCATCGATTCAATTCTCACACATTTATCATCTACTAGCTCCCCTGTGATTTTGGTAACTATGTATCTCATGGTCTTAGGCAACCAGAAGAAAAGGAGCTGCAGGAAATACGCACTTCCAAATTAATCATCTTTGCCAGGCACTGAAGTCCATTCAAAAAAAAATAAATTACTGAAGCACAGAACAGAAAAACAGAGAAGTATCTTTCAGCCAGAAGTATCAGCAGCTAGAAGACATTTCTTATTATCTTTTTTTTTACCATAGAAATACTATCTCTAGGTGCAATTTCCACAGATCCCAAACTCTGACTTGCTTCTACTTCCATGAACCCTAGCAGAATACTTATTAACTTCAGAGCTGCCAAAGGACACTTTGCAAAATCCAACCGAAAAATCATTTTATCATTAAACAAAAAAATTTAGTTAGCATAAAAATTATCAATCATTGAATTGTAAATAATCCTTTAGGAGACCTACATTATATCACCTTCTCAAACCACTAAAGAGTTCTGACTTCCAAAAGCAATCCTTGGACTGGTATCAAAATTGGCTTGTTGATTGAACTATGCATACATGAAAGCAAAATTAGGACGAAAAGGATTTTGTGAAAACCAGCATTAGAGAAAGCATTTTTCACATCCATTTAACACAAACTTGTCACTAGAGCATAATTGCAAACAAAAATGTAATTTACCTATAACTACATCATGGCCATCAACCAGGCCTGCAGAGAACAGCTCCTGAGAAACGCCATCTGCTGTGTCTGTCCAAAAGGTGAAATGAACAAGTATGAGAGTCCACAAAAACAACAAAAAGTATCAGTCATCCAATGCAATTTAACAAAAATATATTTTAGTTCCAAAAAACCCATGGAGGCAGGCTTGAATTCAAACTTATCTTTAATTGGGAGGAAAGAAGATAATTATCAGCCTCTATACAGCAAATCACATGAGGTGAGCATTTCATTCATTGCAAACCCCCTACAGACCTTTCCTGGCCACTAGCATTTCTCCTCTATCTCCTAACTATGTACTCCTACACAGTTTCCAAATTCAGTATCTTCACAACCACGAAAACGAACTATGTTTTGCTGTGGTTTTCACTGTTTTCTTTATCCCCTCCATTGTTCTGCCTATCTAGAGAGAGATGTGCAATATAGGCTTTCTTGTTTTTACCAGGGGGGCAAAGGAGTTACATGAACAGTCACTATTTTGAGCTTTAGGCTTGAAATAGCTTTCAAGTATCGCGACCCATGAAATTCAGAGCTTTGGATCAACTTTGTATCAATTGCTGTACCTGAGTGGGTTAATTCCCAAGTTCCTGTGACTAGCACATACTGTGCTCCTGAATAAAGACTTTAGAAAGCTTTAGAGGTAAGGAGGAGGAAAGAGCAGGAACAAGCCTAAATGCCAGCTAAGTCTCAACTGTAATATGGCCTCAACACCAAATACCTGCATGGAGCACATGCTTTCGAGTCAGTTACACATCTGACTCGAAAGCACAGGTGAAAAACACACAGGTGAGAAACCACTATAGCTAAGCTAGCTGCAATTTCTGGACAGCTCTGAAGATGAGAATCATAGCCGCCACCTGGCTGCCTCAGTGACTGACTACTAGGAACAGTCCTGGTCTACTGTATTACGTTGTGTCCTCTGTTTCTGACCAAGTAAGAACTCTCGAATGGGTTATGTAACTGCTTAGAGAGTATTTAAGTAATTCTTTTGATGACTGAATAAACCAGGGTGCTATGTGCCCAATTAAGTAAGAGATCTCTTTCGTTATTACCCATTGCCAAATCAGAGTGTATATCCATGCATGGAACTACTGCACAGGAAAAGTACTATGATTTAGAGGAAAAGAGTCACCTCTTCCAATCTGGATTAATTTTTAAGTGGAAGCTCTTTGAAGGCAATTCTAAATATAGTGAATACTGACTTCTGAGAAATATGAAATGTGTTCATAGTTCAAAGGGTTGCTATGTAACAAAGATGATACCTTCTTACTCAATATATCTGTCTCCTGTGCTTTTTATCCCATTAATCCTTGGTTTTATTAAAAAAAAAAAGTAAATTTTACAAATTCTTACAACTCATAGCACTGGAAAGACAATACAGTCCTACAAGCACGCAGTATAGCTTACAGTTTCCATGCCAGACTTTATTTCTGGTGATGATATCAAATCTAGAGATGCAACTCAACTTTCAGCTGAAGTCAGCATTTGAAAAATGGTGTGCACTTCATAACTGTTAACAGATCTTCTTTTATTACAAACGGGAAAGTAACTCGAATATTACCACCATCACCACATACACCTTTATGGCTACTATATTCTGTTTCCTACGATGTTTTCCAAATGTGAAAATGGAAATTCCAATTCTGTAAATATTGCTATGCAACATCTTATATGCCACATACATCATTTCAACAAGACATGAAATTGATAAAGTATATCGTGGATGAAGTCTTCTACTATATATACTATACGTTATGCAAACTTGCCACTAGAATTTACATACATCTGCCATTCTTGTTCAAGTGAAGTTCAATATAAATCTCTAAACAGTAGGAAACATTCCAGAGAGGTAGTTTGTATTAACTATAAGCAGTAACCAATTTCTGAAATACCTTTTTGAGCAATAAAAGCATAATTCAATTGAAGGAGCCTTACCTCTACCTGGAGTAAACTCAAACCGTATGTCATTAAGCTCTTTCCTGGAGTTCCTGAAAAACATTCAGTATATACATTAAAATGTAATGAAGAACAAAACAGAAGAACTATTCAGTTCCTATACACAAAGAATACTTATGGCATTGACAACTGCATTTTTGTTGGGTGAATTTCCTCAACTTGAAAAACGTTGCTCTCCCAAAGAACCCAGACTGAAGACTCCACTGCATTTTCATGCCAGTATTTTGGGGAAAACTAACAGAAAGATATGCTTAAGCTGAAAAGTGCTTTGGGTAACCTAAAGAATTAAATAAAGTCCTCTGATAAATATTTTCCTTTGCATGTTCAAAAGACATTCTGCCATACTGACTCTACTAGTTCAACATAGTCTGAATAGTACGTATTACCCCTTCTCAGAATCTTCAGGGTTGGAGATTCTGGGATTCTCTCATGGGTAACAAAATCTGAGATTCTCCTCCAAGGGTAACAAAATATGTACATGGACTTAAAGCTCCCTAACAGATGACATGTATACAGAGATGCTCATTGAAGAGACAAACCATCTAGTAAACGTTAAATGCTGAAAAGCAGTGTTTGATGTACAGTGTTTATAAATCTGTTTTGAAACGAGCAACTCCTTTCACTGACCACCATTGTCTCCACAGTAAGGTTCTATCTATGCATAAAATAAGCAGCGGAGCATGAAAGCCAAAGGTTTTCCACCTTCCTGTTTGCCACGAAGTGCTTTAACCAGTTCAGCGTATGACACAGTCATAAGGAACCTAACACCTATGTTAAAGAACTCCATTATAGTCGCATACTGTGCTCCAAGCCTCCATTCCTTGCACGTTTCCAGCTTCAGTTTTAGTTAATAATTTCTACTACCAGTAAAACATTAGCCTCTTTGCAAAATAGATGTCCATCTCATTTTCGGAAACGGCAAGCCGACTGAGCACAGGGATGAACTTAATTGCTGTAGCATGCTCTTTTTCCAATGAATAGCTCAATCCACTTGAAAAGCCAATAGCAACAGAATGTGTTTTGCAGTCCATTATTCTTCTCCTCAGCAAGGAAACTGTATGCAAGCTCATATTTCAGTGTACTAGGCCATGAAGTCTTGCTGTGGGAAAACTAAATCCAATAGGCAGGCATACTCAGCTGTGACTTACAGCTATTATCACTTGCTAAATACTTATAAAAATATTACAAAGTCAAAAACCAGCCACATACTGGAACACAAAAAACCAAAATGATTGGCAACACAGACAAAAGCAAGATAGCAAACCCTGAAAAATAAGCATGCTGCATGCAGTGCTTAAAATGAAAAGTACTCATTTACTGAATACACTGAATGCTTCAAAGCTGAAGAAGTTTCATGTTCCCAAAATTCTACGCTAAATAAACAATAGGAGTTTCAGATCACTAATACAAAGCTGCAGATAATGCAGCCAGCCAGGTACAGCTTTATGACGCTCATTTCCTTCTGTTGTAGAAATCTGCTGCCACTATATGCAATATTGTACTGTCTATTTTTATTCAACAGAGAATTAGTAGGAATCTTGGTTCTTTCTCCCACCCTCCCTTAGAAAAACCTGGATTTTTTTTTTTTGCTGTCAAAAAAAAAAAAAAAAAAAAATCAACATATGACCCATCTCTGAGTTCCCTTTTGACAATCCGCTTCCCTTTGCTGAAATTTATGATATCTAATAAGCTTGTTAAAAGTGCCGCTTTCCCAAAAGGGAAGTTGCAAAGATGTTTAGCATTCTTCTTAAGTAAGATATGTTTTGACTGAATGTGGAATGCAGCTCGGACTTAGATACTCATTTCCTGCACACGTTCTTGAAGAAGCAAATCCAGGGAATAAAAACTTTATCTCACACCTTTGCAGAGGTAAACCAGAAAGTTTTGCTTCTTATTAGCAGCTGTGCTGATTTGCCCCAGCCTGCATATCTTTTCCACACACAGCCCAACGCTAAAACCAGCTGAGAAGTAATTCTGTAGATTTTGTGCTCTTAGAGTTATTTATCTAGAAACTAATACATTAGGCTGTCAGATTCTATCTTTCCACAGACCTTCCATAAGTAGAACATCCACCATATAAAAAGGCACTAAGTAATTATGAACTCCCATCAAAATTAACCAGCTTCCTAACAGACTGATACAGCTATGTGAAAGACCAGCTGCTCCTGATACAGACTCTTTCCTTGAGCAGGATGCAAATGGGGTGTGTTTTACTTTGTCTCCAAACTGCAGAATGTCCCAAATAGAAAGATAATAAGTCAAATCTGTTTGTTTAAGTGAAGGTGAAAATTCAAGGAAGGTTGATATGTATTCAGCCATCCAACTCTGCTATCTGGAATTGTTACATTCTCAAACTACTGTGAACTTAGGACACTGTTGTTTTCTCTTTAATGGTACACTACTATTCAGAGAGAGAAGCAAAACAAAGGAAATTTGGCAAGATTAATTTGCTAGAAGCCTGTAAGTGCTTTTGCTTATAGTTCCATTACCTTCCAGACGTTTATTGATTTCCATAAATTATTTATTCCATTATATATTCCACCAAATAGAAGACACACTAGAGTTCTCCCCTAAAAGTGGCTCTTGCTCTTTCCCAGTCTTCAGACGCTTCCCTGGTTCTAGTTAGTGTCACTGTTACTGCACATTAGTTTGCTAGTTCCCTTGATACACTTTGGTGACAACTGTTTGGACTTGTTGATTTATTTGTAGGCAGAGTTTCCAAGCAGCATTTCATTTGTTCCACTGGAGTTCTCTTTTTACTTACATCCATTACATTCCTATCATGCAGCACCACACACAGACTTTATTTCTGCTAAATAGAAATAGGATTTGAAGAGAGGCACTTAGTATCTCTGTGATTAATAATTTTATCTTCTTCATCATTTCTTAATGGTCCCCAGTTTCTCTAATGCATTTGTGAAAAAGTTATTTCTATTTTAAAATGCAAGCTCAGACTTTTTTGCCATCTCTTGTAATACCTCTTATTTCCTTCTTGCTTGGTGCCATTACAGACTAATAGACCTTGATTATCATGGATAAAAACAGCTCATCTCTTCTAGAAAGTAGTAAATTTTAAATACTTTGTGCATTTTAGCACACTAAAGTTTATTCATTTCCTGCAGGTTGCTTCTCATTATGCTGTCACCTCAAACAGGAGGAATTCCACAAAACTGCTTTGAATAAGGGTGAGTGATACCAAAGCATGCCATGCTAAGACTTTTGGCAGCCATCTTTCTTGCAAAATAATTTCAGAATTTACAGCTTTACACTTTATGAAAACATATTTTGCAAATCTCCATTATTATTTTGTTTTTATCAGGACCACTTGATGTGCACACTAAGATTGCTAGATCTGATTTTCTAGGGAACAATGCTTCCTCCAAGAACCAGAAAAAGCACATGGGCCAACTTCATCACTTAGCCCCCTGCCTATAAACTTAGACCATCCTGTCATTAGGATACGAAACAAAGATGCTCTGTTTTGAAGGAAATTATTTGCAGAACAATACTGGTATTTACAAAAATCAGGGTTAGAGAATAAACAAATTATGCAGCTGTTCAGATTGACACGGTTCTACTGAAAAAATCCTAAATCATGAAAGAGATTTCAGGCATTCACATTTAAAGAAAAAGCCTTTCAAATAATTACCTAACAATAGTGTAATTCCTGCTATAGTCAATTAACTATGTTCCACACTCTTGATAAAAGACCTATATTGTTAAAATAGGAAATCATGTTTGTGCAACGATGCAACTGTAAATTGGAGACATTAAATGTCATTATTTCTTTTGTCCTTAAATGCAGAATGTCTATCATGTAAGTAAGATTCAAGACAATTAGATGTCTTGGAATTAAATTTCAGGTCTAAATCATGCTAGGATAGTTTGAATATACATCAAGCAGCAGATTTTAATTTTTTACTACTACTTTTCTTTTTTCCCCAAATTTATCCACCACTTCTTATGCAGAGTTATCTGAACCATCAGCTTCTATTCCGCCAAGCTTCAGCATCTTCCACATAGCCCGCAGGGAGAGTCTGTATTCCTGAATGAGATGCATCTTACCATACCTAAGTAACAGTATATTCTTCCTTCCCAAAATAAGAAAAAAAAATCTCAAATATGGCAAGCCAGAAGAAGGGTGTGTGCATGTGTGTAAGAACACACAGGTTTTATCTCTGCACCACTTGCTGAATTTTCAGACTTTAGCTACTCAATCATCACACATGGTTTATAAAGACCGATACACAGAGCTGAGTGCCCAAGAATGCAGGTGATAACAGAATGGTAATCAACAAAACTGACTTGTGAAACAGTAAAGAGAACACGTGCATCGCATGGAAACTTCATCACTTATGGCTTTTGATTAGTTACAGCAGAAGCAAGATGCCCTGATTTTTTTCATTCTCTTATTTCAGATGAAGTCAGAAACCATAAATTACAAACACTCCCCCATCATCACCTGTCCCATCACTATGTCATGTAGACAGCGAGCACTGGCTAGACTATACTACAGGCGCTATAGATATCCATGCTTTCAATCATTGGTCACTTCCATTGGCATTTCACAAATACATCCCTTTCCATGAAATTTTATTTATTTTCTTAATCAAGTGCTACTTTTTAATGCAACTGTTTAATCATCCTTTCCCATCCCTGCAATGGAAAAAACCATCCAGAATCTTAGTTCCCATCATCCCCATTCTTGTCCACTTGCATACATGATCTTAATCTACCTAAACACTAACATTATCCATCTTGGATGCTAACAATTCTTTTCAATAGTATAAGATTTTTCTTTATTATGGTTATCCAGTCCTAACAAGGCATAGGAATTTTCCCTCCTATTTCTATGGACTGATGAGTGGAATTAGCAAAAGATAGAGCTTTCCTGGAGCAATGAGTTCACTCTTATTAGCCCATTTTCTCACCGCTAAATGTATTTTAACAGATGCTGCGGCTCTGGTCTAGGGCACATTCTACCTTCTCTTCACTTATTTTTCCATATTTCTGCATGATTAAAATAAATATATATATATATATGAAAGAAGACATAGACAGCAATAGATCTATGTATCTTTTATCTATATAGATAGAAGGAAGATGTATTTATATATATGTATCTTCCTTCTTTCATTCTCTTTTTACTGAGCTCCAGTTGAACATAGGACGTTGCCACTCAAGAAGTGAAAACATTTCAAAAAAACAAAACAAAACCAACAAAAAAAAAACAAAATCAAAAAACCTCCAAACCAAACCAAAACACTTCCCCCCTCTCCCCTCCAACAAAACAAAACCAAACCAACCCAAAAGCTATGCTTTATGGTATAGTCAACAAAATACAAGCTCCGACCAGGCAAGGGTCCTTGGTTTGCCCATGTGGGGAGGTAGTTAAGAGGCCAGACCATCTGCACCATTTGTAAACAACAGGTCGCCTGGTAAAAGGGGCACCTGCAATTTCAGGGCCTGACGAGCACCAAGGAGGGCCATGGTCCAATTAACCAAATTGTAAGCAAGACAGCATTCTCAGAAGAGAGAGATATTTATTCCTTCCATCCACTTTTCAGATCATGACTGGTTATAACTCAGCACCAGAACTGATCTACAGGTTAAAAAAAGTGCATCAAGCGTGTGCTTCCTAGAATGTCAGTGGCTAGTTTTGTCAAACCCTAACAAGCCTGGGTAGCAGAAGAGACTACAGCAGAATATGTATTATTCTCTGGAACCAGAAATAAATTAGTCTTCAATTAAAACTTTAAAACTTTATTATGAATGCCACCATAATACACGGTGCCACATAGCACCGTTCACCAACCAGCCCTTCCTCTCCCCATATTCCTACAAGCCCTCTTCCCACCAGAACAGAATTTCCCCCACCATCAGGGACTAGTGACACCAGACAAGTCTAAAAGTCAGTGTGCTTTAACAAAAAACATACACTGGAAATAAACATCACACTTATCACACTTTTGCAAAATTTAGGTCTCACAGATGCTCCTCCCCTCCAAAATTTGAACTGCATTGAAACTACCACAGAAAAAAAAACTAAGTTAGAATGGAAAAAACAAGACAGCATAGCTTAAGAAACGAGGGCGAGCAGTATGGTATTTGCACTGCATCACTGCAGTTGCTGGTGTAATTAAAACCACAGAAGCATTTAAATGACTTGCTCATTTAGACTGCAGAGAAAGCAGAGGTTCACATCAAAATGGAGTGGACTAATCAGAGTGATAGGTAGGTTGTACATCCTAGAGCTGTACTCATCCAACTTCCATTCTACATCTCTGGGGCAAGATCTTTGTGTGCACACTGCAAGAAATATAATTAAGGGAAAACCACAGAACACTAGGGTGGTTGTGTTGGGTTTTTTTAAAAGAAATTTTGCTTGCTTTTTTTTTTTCCCTTGCTATTCAAATGCTGGAAGGACAAATGTTATTTGGCCATATCAAATGTTATTCAAATTCAAAAGGTCATTTTCCTTCTCACAATAACTTGTTACCCATTTCTCACTTTCACGTGCTAAGGCTTAACACACAAGTTAAACATGGCTCCCTTTGTAATCTGGCTTTTATAGCATTAGTTTACTCCACAGGTGTCATATTTTTCAGTCAATGCTCTGTATTACACATGGAGAAAACTGGTCACAATAGCACTGAAAGAGATGGAGACAGCACCACTCCATGAAAACAACTGAGTTTACTTTCTCAGTGGGCAATAATCAGTAAATTATTGTCCACTGAGAAAGTAAACTCACGGCTGTTGCCCACTCCAATGATTTACTGAATACTGCCTCCCCTTTTTTTTTTCCCCTTCTGAAGTCATGGTACCTTGCACGCAGAAGAACCCAAGCAGTAATAAGAAGATGCCTGTTTATTAAAGTAATTTTATGAAACAGAACTTTAAAGCTCCTTTTGGATCACTTAAACACAACAGAAGAGCGCAATTACTGTAAAGAACCATTAGTCTCCTGAGGATTCACCACATGTTTATGTAAATCCTTTTCTCTCTAACACTTCCATCCTCAGTTGTCATTTACCAATCAATATCCAGCCTCCTCCATTACACACTTCCATACTATCAAGAGCAGATCATGTCTGCTCAACATTGTGGAGAGAGATGGTTCTTCTCAATTTATTTTTAACTTCAGGTCAATTCCAGATTAAATGGAAGGGCATTTTTGGCTAACTTTTGGTAGGAGCAAAACAGACGTTTGAAATCTGCCCTGCTTCCAGATTGCCACCAAATAGAATGGGACTAAAATCCCCCTGTATTAGTACCATATAGTCCTGAAATATACAGTTCTTTGAAGTCCATAAGAACTTTACCATTTACTTCAGTCGTTCTGAAAAAACTCCATGGGTTTACAACTTATCGGCCTCCATATCATTACTGGAAGAAGGAAATGTTTTTAACATATGAAGGGAAGTGATGGTGCCTCTGTACTCGGCCCTGGTGAGGCCTCACCTCGAGTACTGTGTTCAGCTCTGGGCCCCTCACTACAGGAAGGACATTGAGCTGCTGGAGCGTGTCCAGAGGAGAGCCACCAAGCTGGTGAGGGGTCTAGAGAACAAGTCATATCAGGAGACACTGAGGGAACTGGGCATGTTTAGTTTGGAGAAGAGGAGGCTGAGGGGAGACCTCATTGCCCTCTACAACTACCTGAAAGGAGGTTGTAGAGAGGTGGCTGTTGGCCTCTTCTCCCAAGCGAATAGTGACAGGACCAGAGGAAATGGTCTGAAGTTGCGGCAGGGGAGGTTTAGATTAGATATTAGGAAGAATTACTTTACTGAGAGAGTGGTCAGGCACTGGAACAGCCTGCCCAGGGAGGTGGTGGAGTCGCCATCCCTGGAGGTGTTTAAGAAACATGTAGACATGGCAATTCAGGGCATGCTCTAGTGCCCGAGATTGTTGGTTTGTGTCTGTTTGTGGGATTTTTTGGTGTGTGGATTTTGGTTTTGTTTGTTTGAGTTTTTTTGATTTGGGTTTTTTTGGTTTTTTTTGTGGTTGGACTCGATCTCAAAGGTCCCTTCCAACCATGAAGATTCTATGATTCTATGGTGGTTCAAGATCAAGTTATAGGACTCAAAAGTTAAATATACAAAACACTGTCACTACCATTTAATTTTTACACATTCTTTGGTAAAAAGCAGATCCCTGAAATGATGCAGGAATCACTTGTTAATCACTATACTTCAAGAGGTAGCAGTAATACTAATGGCAAAACACAGCCAAATGATGCTTTCAAGGCTGAAAAACAGCCAGTGTCACAATGAAACACTGTCATTTGGCTTTTAAGCTGTTGGAATGAGACAGCAGTTACCTGTTAAAGATCTACTATCTGTATGCCACCTACCATACAAAAAAGGGAAGTCTACCTTACAGAAAGCAGCCAAGTGAATTGTTACAGCCACAATTGGATCAGCTGTCTGCAGCTCCAGGGTAGCCCGCAGCTCCTCCAGCAGCAAGGGACTTTACAACAGTTCTACCCACAGCTGACCAGATCCAAGTTGTTTAAGACTTAACAGAAAAAAAATGCTTCCAATCTAGTAAAAAATGGATGAGATATAACAGTAAAACTAAGAAAATGCACAAGTTGCGTGATAGAAGAAACACAAGAAAACTAGCTGATAATGGAAGTACCACCAGGCAAGTCTGCAAAACTGTGTTTATCATTTTAGAAGTGACATATGAACATTAAGCCATTCTCTCCATCCACCGGTTTACAGCGCCAAGTCATCATTCCTTGACATAATGGTGTTAGAACTAGAGACATTTTAGATATATCTACACCTAAACATGCTTTTAAATGGGGTCTTCTCTCTTTCACCAGCTACTGATGCTAGAAGCCAAATCAAAAGAATGTTACCAGCACTTCAATTTTTTTTCTTGTTACATTCATTCCCAGCTAATTCAAACATCAAACTCTGGAACAAACAATATTTTTTTAACCTCAATTCTCAGTGACCCATTTCTCTGCATAGGCAGTGAAAAGCAGTATTCACTTGCATTATCTTTTTGGAGGGTCACACTTCCTACTTGCTCTCATATATCGGCAGGTGGAAATAACTTAGACAAAGAGCTCAGTTTTGTTGCTGCAGAGAAGGCCATATTAATAATCAGTTTTCCCTAAAATTATTCCTGAATCAGCACAAAAGATTTTTAAAAAGCAGTGGTAAAGATTTAACTTGTGAAAAGCACCAGTATTTTTAACAAGTACTTGAAATACAATGAAGGGTAGTATGCAGCTATACTGAGAATTTATTAATGTGGTAAAATCTCAATACTTGGTCAAAACCAGAAGTGATCTAAAACTGACTCATTCCTGGAAAGAACTGGAGATAAGGAGAGATGACATCGATACCGTTAAAGTAATCAGTGGGAGCATTTCAATAACAGAGAGGACAACTGCCATGCACATAGTCTGATCACTTTGTTAAACGTTACAGCACACAGTGGTTATAGTTGCCTTTCTCGGATTTGCCAATAGCTTAAATTACCCCCTCCAAGCATATCTCTGAAAGATCTTTGTATTTCTTGATACCAAAAATTACTGATCAGCGCACAGTTTAAAGAAGTCAAATCTGTAATAGCTGCATGACTGAAACAATGCACCATGTGCCTGACTGATGAGAGATACCAGAGCAACTAACAGATTAAACATACAAATGCCTACTTTGTATGCTTCTGCATGCCTGGTGCACAAGAAGAGAGATTATAACCTGTTAATCCAGTGACAAATTCTCCAAGTACAGCATTGTAAAATGGCCAAAATGCTTAAAACAAAATTTCAGTTCTTTAAATCAGAAATTGTGAAGGGCAGATCGTTGCCAGGAGGGTCTGGGTACTTCAGAATAGAGCTCTAGAAAAGTGAAATTATAAAATCAAGACAAAAGACTTGCAACAAGTTTTACAGAAATACACGTTTTTTAATAGAGATGTGTAAGTCCCCATATGCACAAAACAGTCTCAGAGGGAAGGCTCAGAGAAACCTTTTGCCTTATCCAAAGCAAAGGATGTTTTAAATAAATGGAATTAAAAACTCCCTGGATGTGTGCATCATTTCTATACCACTGGCTCTGAGTTTTTCACTCCTGATGATCTATCAATACATTACCATCACAACCAAAGGAGACTCGCAGGTAAACCAGAAAGACATCTGATCCACCAGAAAGTCATGACAATCTGCATATCATCCCTCTAAAACTCATAGATCTTGATGAGCTTATTAAGAAGAGTGAGAAGCATGGCAAAAAGTCTAAGCTTTGCTTTAAAAATCTTCAAAGGTTTAATCTAGTTTTCCTGCCATAAGCCAAAGTTTTGACAAAAGTAGCTTTACAATAAATAGGCTTCACCATCAAAGCCTGCACATATGTTAAGTTCTTGTCCCACCTGTGTCCCAGTGCACCTCTTGTGGCCGTTTACTGGCGTCACTCCAGCAGCAGCGACAATTGCTTTGAAACAGGATCAATGAAGTGAGTTCAGTTAAAATTCTGCCTTCCCCTCAAAAATATCAGAAGTCACAAACCAACCAACCAGCACCTGACTGCTTTATAGTGATCCAACACAGTCCCAGAAACATCCACACCAGTGCAAAGTGGAAAAATAGAGCACCACAACACTAAGTGGGAACAAGCAGCCAGAACAGACAAAATTATTTAAAATGGTTTCAACCCCACCACATTCAAATGGATGAAACAGTGTGGCCTCTCAAGGTAAATGCTATTACTTTAAAACCACTAGAAAAATATCTAATTGGAACTAAATTTTGTATTATCAAATGTGAACCATATTACAGTTGACCATTAACATACATGCCATTAATAATACAAATAAAATTACTTTTAACACTGAGGTCAACTCAAGTTTTAAACTATTTCCTTTAACATAAACGAGATTGGGGATAGGTGCTTGGGTTTCTTTGTCATTTTTTTGTCCCCCTTCTTTTTTTCTCTCTTTTGTAGATGCTACAATAAAAAGTCATAATGGAATAAAATTACTCTAGTGATTTTAAAATTTCAGTATCAGCAACATCTCCAAATGCAATTGCCTGCTTAATTTACAGCCACAGCTACGCAGGTTAAATGCCTAATTCCTTGCCATCTAAACATTTAGACGTTCAAATATTCTTGATAACCTAAATTTAATGAGCAGAAACAATATATTGATTCCTTGGCTCAATAATTATCAACATTAGATACAAAAGTTTTGATAAACAAATATACCAGTTCTCTATTAAATAAGTGATGGTGTGGCAATTGCATCCAGGATTATTTAGGTAATAATTAAAATAAATTTTTAAATGTTCAATTTATTTTCAATAAAAATACAGCAAGGCATAAAAACATCCTTAAATAGTGAAAAAGAAATGCATAATTTACCATTTTAAAAGAGCAAGCTTTGAAGGAAATAATAGAGGTACAAAAGGAAAACAGGATTAGAATCAATAGCTTAATCATGGGTTCCTCCTTACTGATTTCAGTCATGATTTAATCATGATTAAACAGGTTATTTAAATCAAATCTCCATGCTGTGAAAATAAAATTCAGTTTGGTAACCATGTCCCCACACCTCCTCAATTCCCAGGGCAAAGCCTTAGAAGTGATGGCAAAATAAAATATAGCACAGTGCTCAATACTGTAATCACAGGTACATTTATTTCAAGAATTCTGCAAATGATTTTGTTTATGATGTTCGTTACTGGATCAATTCCCAGCTTATGGAGAAGTCCTGTTACTTTCCAGTTGTAAATCTACCCCTCAGCTGGAAGTTTGTAGATTTTATCATTAAATACACTGGACAATAGAAGCCATTCTAAATAGCAAAAGTTATGAGAAATAACTGCCCTTGGTGAAGTATACACATCATCCCCACTTCTCAAAAAATAAGACTGGAACAATAGAAGTTTTTTAAGAAAAAAAAAAAAAGAAAAAGAAGAAAAAAAAGAGAATCGAGAGCAAGAGAATCAAGAGCTCTGGGTTATGGTACTGAGCCAATTATCAAGCTCATTCTGCCTCTAGCCTGTTCTGATTTTGGGGTTTGCCTGTTTAAGGGGTTTGTTTCTCCTAAAAAACTAAGCCTCAAACTTAAATATTAACAGCACTAGAGTAGGTCTACTGGGTACCTCCAGCCAAGTACACTTTTTCTATAACTTTACATGTAATGAATTTTGTAAGAAAGAAGTCAAGAAAACAGCCCTACAGGAAAGCAGGAAAACTAGCCCTTGAGCTTCAGCTCAGACTAGTGGGTGATACCTCACTGTCTATGTTCTGGCACACAGAGGAAATCACATTTCGCTTAAGTTCTAACAACTCTCCTGCTGTAGCATGGCATAGACAACTGCCTGCTGCTGCCAGCTACTCCTCGGACTTGTCATTCTGATTTGTATCTGTCTGTCCAGCTCCCCAGAAGACAGATTCCTCAGAAAGGATCAAACGACACAGTTTCCAGCTGTATTAGCTGAAGAAATGTTTTTTGTAAGAAATACAGACACGCACAAACTTTTAGCTGTAAATAGCGCAGTGACATTACATACAATTCTGCCATAGCATTTTCTCTACATGCTATTTTCAATAAGATATGCAATAATGTAGTAGAAGCATCCCATTTGCCAGTGCATCAAGTAAAAATTTTCCATTTGCCCCTTTTGTTCTTCCACAGCCTTAATTCATCTAGTGCGCAGGAACTGTATTAAATTAGGTCCTGGGACATTCCAAATTACTGTCAGTAAATTATCTTCCTGTCATAGGAGCTAATTTAACCATCTTAGATTGCTTCAGATAATTTGCAATTCTTAACTATTAACCATTAACAAGTCTCCTAATTTAACATGAAATGTCTCTGTTATTAATCTAAATAGTCAAACTCTCTGACAGTGACCTTCTCAAATCTGTAACTATAACAACTTGGTGGCTAGACTGGAAATTTCAAATCAAGGGTGGTAATTCCTCCCCACCTCCTTTCCCTGGTAGTATGAACAGTCCTGTCGGAGGACTCAATCACAGATAATTGCCTTAAACCTCTGTTTGCAGAGCTCCTGCGAGGGTCCTCTGCCAAGACACACGGTGTGCACTGCCTCACAGGAGAAAATCTGGAATATAGATTTCATTCCTCCCCACTCTCAAATTCCTCTTCCACTGTTGAGGCTGAGGACACAGAAGCATCAGTATATTTCAACACGATTGCTCAGTCAGACTGGGTAACAGCCACATGCCATGGCAACAGAGAACCAGCATTTTCAATTCATTGCAAAATTCAAGCACAGACTCTTAATTAAACTTGAGCTTTAAAATACTAATGGTCTGTACTAAGTACTTAATACTAGAGCCTTTCAAAAGCTTTGCATGGATTTACCTAAAATGCACTGCTGCTAATTTCACTTCTGGGGCAAAATACTCCAAGACACACCAGTGGAAAAGATAGAAAATAAATTGGAAATTGCCATCTCCAACTGAAGAAGCAACTCTGACAGCAGGCATACTTTTACAAGTTAGACTCACTGAGAAAACTACTAAAACAAAAAGATATTAAATACAAGTTAAGGACAGAAAAATCAGATACTCAAGTTGGAAACAGTCCAGGCTAACCGAGTTAAATACCAGCACTTGCATAAAGACCGCCTTGGGATTCTTTAAAGATTATTTCAGAATGTGAGTTGTCCTTCTCATCCACAACAAGGAATTTACACTAAACAGAGTCTGATGTTAATTTGGCGTTCCCTACTCAATTACTGAATGAGTTCAACCCTGCTCTGCTTGGGAAAAATAACAGAACCTGACGACCCAGTGAAAGAATTACTGAAACACATTGATTCTTCTGCCAGAATTCCTCCTTTGGGAAGGTAATTTTTAATTTTTATGGGTACTGTGAACCTTTTTTGGAACACAATAGTAGGAAAAAAATGCAAACTATCATCTAAAATTTGATGGGTTTTGGTGTAGCACAGCCTCATTATAAAAGAGGAAAAAACCCGAGCCAGAGGAACACTTACTTCCCCACACACCCAGTCCTTGCTCCTGTTAAAGGTTGCCCATCTTCCTAGGCTTTTCTCTGTCCCAAATCTCCAGACACTACTACTCTTCAAACCTTTTGGCCCACACTCCCAAGCCTCATATTAAGTTATTTCTACCCATCAGGCTCTAAATGCCAAATGTATCCCAAGCTGCATCAAAAGCAGTGTGACCAGCAGGTTGAGGGAGGTGATTCTGCCCATCTGTTCCATTCTCCTGGGACCCCACCTGGAGTACCACATCCAGTTCCGGAGCCCACAGCACAGGAACGGCATAGACCTGTTGGAGCAGGTCCAGAAGAGGGCCACAAAAATCATCAGAGGGCTGGAGCACCTCTCCTACGAAGACAGGCTGAGAGAGCTGGGGTTGTTCAGCCTGGAAAAAAGAAGGCTCTGGGGAGACCTTATAACAGCCTTCCAGTACTTAAAGGGGGCTTAGAAGAAAGACAGGGACAAACTTTTTAGCAGGCCCTGTTGTGAAAGGACAAGAGGTAATGGTTTTAAATTAAAAGAGGGTATATTTAGACTAGATATAAGGAATACATTTTTTACAATGAGGATGGTGAAACACTGGAACCGGTTGCCCAGAGAGGTGGTAGATCCATCCCTGGAAACGTTAAGGGTCAGGTTGGACGGGGCTCTGAGCAGCCGGATCTAGTTGAAAATGTCCCTGCTCACTGCAGAGGGGGTTGGACTAGATGACCTTTAAAGGTCCCATTCAACCCAAACTATTCTATGATTTTAAGTATTTGCAGCAACTTTCATGACAAACTCTCTGCAACCAAAGTAGTTCCCCAGCCAAAGACTCAGCAGTACCGCAAGTGCCATCAGAGTTTTCTCTCCACCACCCCTCTTGCCTGAGGGCTCCGGGCAAGTGCCTTCTCCCCTCAGGTCCTATCCCAGCCAGCCTCCATCACACAGACAGGGCTCATTCCCTTCTGAGATGCTCACCTTTTGCTGTCACCTTACCCTATGGCCCCTCTCTGGGGAAGTAAAAGGAAAGCAATGAAGAGATGAGACCTTCCTGAGCCTTCTCTTGATGTGTTTACTTCCCTTCCCCTCTCATCCTCCCCATGAGTCAATTCATTTCTTTTGTATTTTGCCGGTATTTACATTTTTACCCACATCAGTACTGAATCTTTTTTTTAAACAGTAATTCTCAGCATCTAAAACCAGTGTGTTCTGAACACAAACTACTGCACTTTATATAATTTGATTGCCTCAAGTGAATTATTTTAAAAGAAAAAGCTTCCAACATTTTAGATAATATACTGAGCTTTGAGTCTTCATTTCTGGCATCTAATGTTCACAATGTTTATCTGAATATCAAGCCATACTTTAAAAGCTATATAATAGTAGTAGATGAAGCATCAGAGGAAATTGTTTCTATCCTCATACTGTAGCTAACTTGCTCCATAATAATATGGTTCACAACTTATGGTTCATTTTAACAAATCCCATAAAAATCCTCTGATGTGCTCAAGTCTCCATCAGCTATATGACTTAATGATCAATTCATCAAAAGACATCAATGGAATAGTTTAAAATCTGCTGTGGAGGTGGATAAATGCAGAAACCCCTTTGAGGATATTAGCTGTTTACTACCTTACAATCCCAAGGGAATGATACACGACAGAAAGCAAGAAATCTGCACCACTTTTATTCACTACAAATGGAAAAACTAGCAGTATTTTTACTTTTAGATGCTCAATAAATGTTTTCTCAGCAAGTTAATTACAACAAAACAGCAGTTAGGGGCTCTTTCTTTCTCCTGCCCTAAATGTAAGCTCATTCACCCTACAAAGCTCCCAGCGTAAGGACAGTTGGATACGTCTGGAATGCAGAAGGTGGCTTCCTTTGTAACCCAGGACTGGCCACGAGTGACTGAGCGCCTTCAGGTTTACATTCTATGATACAGGATGTAATTTATTTTTCAGACTTTCATGAAGGAACCCCCATTCAACTGCCCTTCTTCTAACAAAACAGGAAAAACAGCTGAATTAGTGCAAAACAGATTACAGCAACAGTTAAAGCACTAACACTTTAATATTCTGAACGCTACTGTCTTTCCAAAACAGCATCTCTGTCATTTGTCACTTATATCACCTGCTGTGGTACAAGCTTGTCAATACACCATTGGAAAGCCAGCTCAAACCTACTCTGGCTTTGTTTAGCAGAGTGGTAAGGTCCAAGCATCAAGACTCCCTGGGGCTGGGGAGGGAGACTCCTAATCCAATGCCCATAAAGCAGCACTGTACTGTTACCATAGTCACTATTTCTCCAGTTCTGTGTTTTCTGAATTTGCATGCTGCAGCTAGGCCTAGACCCAAAAGGTGCAGAACACTCTACTCTCCGGTACAACCACTCACTGCCAGACCAGGGCCAGTATTAATGTGCCTACAGTAAGGTCAAAGATGAAAAGCTTTTAACAGAATATACTGACAGATACTTGACACTGACTGGAGAATGAACTGAGATAACTCCCCACAGGTAATCCGATAATGGAAAAAACATAAGTATTTTGTTAAAAGTTAACAAATAATCATCAGCTCCTTTCCCCAAATAAGGCTTCTGTTAACTTACTGAAGAACAAGACACTCGAATATAATTCTTGACAAGTATCTTGCAGACTGCACAGCCCTGCCATGCCCACAGCAGCCTCACATGTTCGCCTCCTGTGGTCAACAGTGGAGGGGAAGCACAACTGTTCAAATGCCATCAGAGTACGTTGTGTTTAGCAAGGTATCATAGCAGCCAGCCAGCAGCTGCCCTGAATTTCTGTGAAGGTTCCATAAACAAATAGCTTTTGCCTTTACAGTCACAAATATAAAGAAATGCTTAAGCATTAACTCTGAATCTACACCACTGGGCAGAGGTATGGGGAGCTTGTAGCCCTCGTTCCGAGACAGACACTTCACAAAGTCCCAACTAAAGGAAAAGGGTGCTGCTTGGTATACCCCGCACTCCTATATTCCACACGCACGATGATTATGTGCTAGCTCTGACCCTACTCACATGCTCAGGTTCCCATCAGAGGAAACCCAGACACAGAGTGCGAAGATGTGCAACTCAGCCCACCTCCTACCACTGAGGCAGGGCACAGCCAGAGCTTGCACGAGGCCAGGGGTTTGCACCGTGGAGCATTCTTCCCTTGAATGTAGGTCAGTTTAAATTAACAAAATTCATTCTGCGAAACTATGCATCGATTTTTGTTTTTTTCCAAGACACTGCCAACAGTGCTCCCAGGCCCCGGAGTGTATCTGCTGTTCAAGACTATCTTGTTTTGTTTAAAGGAAAACTTTCTGGTTCCTAAAATTGAAATTATTGTTTCTTTCCTCTCTATCAGTAACCATCTAAACCTTCATAATTGTAACACATTAATCTAATTACTACAGACTTGCTTTTAGTGAGGCGAGAGGGAGAGAACTTTTTTCACCCATCAATTAAGAGGATTCTTAACAAGAACAGAAGTTCATCGTGCAAATAGGAGTTTGGAAACTCAAGTCTCCTAGGGTCAATCTTCCTTCACTTCTGTTTTAAGAGCTGCAGAAAACTGAAAGCATAATCCCTGACATTTCACTGTACTTGCAGGACTAAAATGTTTGCCCTGTGGATATACCAACACTGCAAGCAACTGGGTAGAAGCTAATCACTCTATAGGTTTCATCGTAATTTAAAAATACCCAGAGCAGCTCACCAGAACATCCACAAAGCCGTATAAATTCGTCTGTTTTGTAAATGGTTTCATCTACCTGTCTGTCAGCAGAGAGATGAAAAAGAATATTGATAGCATAACTGGGCAGTTATGTAAATTGGACAACTAAACCGATTCCAAATAATCTCTAAGTCTTTTCTCTCCCCACAATAAAATTTATTACTCCTCCCTTCAGTAAACAACCTTTGGCAGCCATGCAATTTTTTGCAGCTGTCACTAGAAAAGTAGTCAAAGAAAATGGAAGATAATAGATTTTGGAACTTGGTACTCATTCTGTGTAGATTTTTTTTCTGATTACTACCAGTTTTTGATGTTACTGTTTTAAAGCTACTTGTTATGCATAAATCTGCTATTTGTGTCTAACACACTGGTTGTAATTTTGTAAATATTTCTCTATTTGACTTTTTATCTTTTTGTCAGCATAAAAAGCCCTTAACATTTAACTTTCCCACATAGCAATAATTAAGAGTTTACAACCTCTCATAGACATCATGTCAATACAAACTGGATGTAAACAAGTTTTACAGTGAGTGGCAGTAAGTTTTTTAACTAAGTTAACCATTTAAGGAAAATGGTTGTAAATATATAAAAAGTTATCAAAGCTTCCCATGAAAAAATACTTTTATCCATGAACTAGACTGCATAATTAAACAATTCAAATCTTAGTTATACACTGATTTTAATTAAAGGTAATCTGACTTATTTTAGCTTTGTATAAATTTAAGTCAGACAACATATTTGTATCCATTCTCTAAAATCTCTGTGACTTCTCCACAGTGGCTGATCAAACTTGCCAGTGAAAAACGTTTTGAGTAGGCAACTTGTAATACAGCTATGGTTTATTTCTGTCAGAGGCTGACTGCTGAAGTGTGAAAGAAACTCATTAAAAATCTCTCACTGTGATCCTGCATTGCAAGGAAAAAAAGAAAGAAAATACTTAATGAAGGGTACACTTAGCCTGAAGCCACATTCATATTCTGCTTTTCATTTTACACTACTTCAGTAAGCAATTAAAAGACAGCAATTAGTCACAGAAACACTATTCATACTGGTCATACCGAGAGATTAAAGAGGTTAACACTTATTTTATGTTAATATTATGGAAGTAATGATGGAGATCAAGAATAATACAGCAAACTAAAAGGAATGCTAAAAAAAAATAGAAGAATCTCTTACCTTAATCTTAAGACAAGATTCACGGCACATGGAACTTCACTATATTCGTCGCTAACAGCAGGCTGAGACTATTAAAGAAAAAAGTAAAAAGTCTTATAATGAATGCCAATGGAAAAAAAAAAATATCCCGAAATACTTGCCATGCTAACAGTTTGAAGTTAGCACAGAATATTTTACACATTCTCTAACTCTCAAAAACCTTTTAAACACTTTCAGTAAGACAGTCTAAAATATAGCTGATACCAGTAAAACTGCCATATTTCAATTACAGAGATACAAATGATAAGGCCTGCATAAAGCACTGAGTGTAATAGCTTTTAATCCACCTTGCATCAAAGCTCCAATAACCTATTAAATAGTATGCACACAGTGAGAATACCAAGCTACTACTCACATTATTTTTGTGTAACAGCTTTGGTTGTTACAGAAGTCTTGCGTTTACCCATCTGCAAAGAACTAGTAGCATGTCAAAGCTGGCATCACAGCTCGCAGAGTGTCTTTCACAGAGAAAAATCAGGAATACGGATATCTTTCACACTATCGCTCCTTCCTCACACTATGAAACCCTCCCCAGCCCTCAACTAACATTTATATGAAGTCTCAAGCAAAAGTATATCCTACATACAGAGTATCTCAGGGTCACAGAATCATGGAATCACGGAATTGTCAGAGTTGGAAAGGACGTCTAGAGAACGTCTAGTCCAACTCCCCTGCTGAAGCAGGATTGCCTAGAGCACGTTACTCAGGACTGCATCCAGGCAGGTCTTGAAAATCTCCGGAGAAGGGGACTCCACGACCTCCCTGGGCAGCCTGTTCCAGGGCTTTGTCACCCTCACCGGAAAGAAGTTTTTCCTCATATTTGAATGGAACTTCCTATGTTCCAGCTTGTGCCCGTTGCCCGTCGTCCTATCACTGGGAACCACTGAAAAGAGTCCAGCTCCATCATCCTTCAACCCACCCTCGTTTAGGTACTTGTAAACATAGATAAAGTCTCCCCTCAGCCTTCTCTTCTCCAGGCTAGAGAGCCCCAGCTCTTTGAGCCTTTCCTCGTAAGGGAAGTGCTCCAATCCCTTGATCATCTTAGTTGCCCTATGCTGGACTCTCTCCAGTAGCTTCCTGTCTCTCTTGAACTGGGGAGCCCAGAACTGGATGCAGTATGCCAGTTGTGGCCTCACCAGTGCAGAGTAGAGGGGGAGAATGACCTCCCTCGACCTACTGGCCACACTCTTCCCTATGCAGCCCAAGATCCCATTGGCCCTCTTGGCAACAAGGGCACATTGCTGGCTCATGGAAAGTTTGCTGTCCACCAGGACTCCCAGATCGTTCTCCTCAGTAGTGCTTTCCAGAAGATCTATCCCTAACCTACATTGGTGCCTGGGGTTCTTCCTCCCCAGGTGCAGGACCCTACGCTTGCCCTTGTTGAACCTCATTAGGTTCTTCTCTGCCCAGCTCTCCAGCCTGTCCAGGTCACGCTGGGTGGCAGCACAGCCCTCTGGAGTGTCAGACAGCCCTCCCAGTTTGGTATCATCAGCGAACTTGCTGAGGATACACTCTGTCCCCTCCTCCCTACTATGTCCTCTACCCTACTATGGTTTCATATCCAACTTGGCATATTGTGACCACTGACAGAAGCCTGTTCAAAGGTTAGTCAAGTCCGCCCAAAATAAAGACTTGCTCCACAAATCTAATTTGATTTTTTTCCAACAAGCCAAAAGACCAACAGGTGCACACCAACAATGACAAGCTGCACTAGTCTCAGTTCCAAGTCAACTTCTGGAGCATTTAGGAAAACAAAAATCAGCAGAAGACTTCAAGCAGAAGCTTTTTTATCCATCATAAACTAAGTAACTCATAACAAAAGTTACCTGTACAAACTAAGTCACAAACTGCAGAACTCTCAATTTCTAAGACATAAAAAGACTGTCTACTGTCCTTTTTTTTTTTTTTTTTTTCTATATTCAACTTACATAAGACATCTCAGATGCTGAAGCACTACGTAAACTAGCTCTGCAACAGAAAGACTGGGGTCATCACAGGAGATAACAGGAAGAAACCTGACAGGAAGCTGTTAGTCTTTTAGAAGATTTCTACGACACCAATGAAAATCAGAGAATCTAAAATTGCAGGTGAAGTGGCAAGGGTCACCCACCCAAGGAATAGACATTTTTAAAAGAGCACTTTGGCTGTAAGCCAGTAATCCTATTAAGCAATTATTTATAGCACCGATGCTTCCCACACTCTCACCACAGGGCCATGAAACCCAATATTGTATTTTATTCCTCTGAATTAATTTGCTATACCACAGTACTGAACTACTTTACTGTATATGGGATGAAGCATTTTAATTACAAGCTACATGTCGTGATACAAATCCTAAGAATGAAAAATTATTTGGAGATTTTCTGGCTACTCCAAAACAACTATCATTACACTGACAAAAAGACAGCAATTAGCATAAACCAGTTATGAAGATTCATTAAAAACAGCCAAATTACCTATTTTAACCAATTCTTCTGGGCACAAACATAACATGACTTTAAATTTCCTATCCATTTTATCCAGTGTGTGCTCAAATTAATTGTTACAGGCCCAACTGCATACAACTCTATCCTCACAAGTACTTGCCAGACAAGGCTGCAGAACAACACTCCCACCTCAATTCACATTTTTAACAACAGAAATGAAAAAGAAATCCCTTCGCTAGAACACTTGGAAGAAAAAAAAATTGATAAAGATGTTTTTACCTCTGTGTTCTCCTCCTCTTTTACTCTTCGTGACTAGAAAACAAATGCAGTGAGATATGAGCTATGCAGCTTTATACATTAAAGATCTAGAAATACTAACAATTAACTTCAAGACAGAGTCTCTTGCAGAGCATAAATGCTTTGGCACAAACAAAAGTTACCTTTTCCTGAGAAACAGCAGCTTTGCCTTCCTCGCTCTTCTCATCCATTTCGTCATCACTCCATTCCCAGTCCCCATCTTCTGTTTTATGGAGGTGACCACTGGAACCTGGTACTCGCCTGACCTACCAAAATATTGTGTTCAGCATTACACAGACATCTTTAGCCTTTATTGGTGTTATGGTTAATCAGCAATTCTTTGTTATTTTTGTTCTGTATGCTTTCATTTGTTTGCTGGAGGAATCACTAGCATACTGGAATAATACCTGACCTCGGGGGTCATCCTTGAGCCAATGGGAACAGCTAAGCTATACAAAATTCATATAGGGAAATGGGGTTTGAATATATTTCACAACTTCTTAGGAACAAGCTCAAATAGATGACAACTGCTTACTATGAACTAACCCTTGAAATGAAAGGAGGCTATTCGAGGAAGCAGAAATTACACAGACAACGTTGTTCTTGGGAAACAAGTCTTAAAAATTTAGTTGTTCTGCTAAAAAGCTTTAAAACATGTAAAGGTGTTAGGGATACTTTAAAAGTAAAATTATCCTTATTAAACAACAAACAAAAAAAGCAGCTATATGTAGACTGAGAAGGTAGGCAGGCATGCACCACACCAAACTAATTGCGCAAACTGCCAGGAGCCTAACAAGCCTAATAGGAGTATGCAGCAGCTAAATCTGAAAATCAAATACTCTTCCGATGCCATCTTGTTTTTTTCAGAGCCTGACAACACACTTGTTTTCCCTGAATCATGTTCAGCCTATTTGAGCAAAACAAAGAGCATTGAAGAATTCTTCCCACACCTTGGTATGCATTTATGAGACCCATGAGATGGCTGAAAGCACAGTACCAGAAGCAGCAGCCCCACTAGTGTTTAGATTAGAACCAGTTTCTCCAATTGTTTCACATTTCTGAACCAAGATACAGTTCCCACTGCACAACTTCAAATGCTCGTACATGTAAGCTCTCCAGCACTCATCTGCTCCTCTCCCTTCCCTTTTGCACATATAAGACTAAACCAGAGGAAAAAGTAAAGTTTCCAGGACCTAAGCACATTTCTATACTTTTTTCAGTCCTCATGATATTCCTTCTTTATGTTTCTTCCCTGCACAACCGAGTAAGAGCGCATTACTCGGGTTCTCTGTACTTTGTACTCATTTGAAACTGAGAAGAGGGGAAACCTATGCAGGACACCACGGGAATATCCTAGTCCATCATTACAGGAACAAATTCTGCACTTTTTTTGCCATTTCCCATACCAGGCTCCTAATGCACCAAGTGAGCAGCTCTAGCTGCCTCGAAAAGCTCATGCATGCTTCAGGGGGAGGACCAAGCAAAAGTCAACAGAAGCAGCAGCACAGCAATTTCTTACTCAGCTGCAATCAGCCCGGGCACAATCAGTGGGCTCTTATTGTCTACATCATCAGGGATTAGGACAGATACAAAGTAATGTGGCAGACGATTTGCCTGGTGCTTGTGGATATAATTTATTATCCTTCAACGAACAGTCCTGACAGACTTCTGTTTAACAGCATAAGCATTTTCCCAACACCTACACACAGACTTAAGAGAGGACATCAACCACAACCAAAAACATGCTTTTCAAACAGAATAGAATAGAATGGTTTACAGATACATTCACACACTACATCATGCACTAATCAAAATCTCTTCTGCATCCATTTTCAATTTTCTGAAAACTTATTCTAACTAGAATGATTTTAATGGGGCTTAATGATGCTGGCAGAGAGTTATGGGAGAAAGCTTTACTGATGAAGATGGAGTGCATTTCAAGTTTTTAAATAGATTGCCTTTTAATAAGCAATAAAAAAAACCAGCTTAAGGAATAGAAAATAAGTTACCGCAAAATAAAATACCATGTTAAACGATTTTCTTGAAAGGTGTCTGAAGCAGAAAAACAAAAAAGTTTAGACTTCTACTCTGCTTCAATCAGACTGATTACCACCAGCACACATATTCACAGGAAAGAAATCATAACTTCAGAAAAGTACCCAACCTATTCAACCTTCAAAAATGTGAAGTTTTGCCTATGACATTTTTTTATTGGTGGGTCTGCTTAACATTTGCATTACATAGCAAATTAATTTGCACAATTTTTGATTAGCAGTGGCTTTGCTCAGGCTCAGTTCTGGGTAAAGCCACAAAGACTCAGTCACATAGGGAGGGCACGTACCCTGGGTGCAGGACAGAGGAAGAGCTGTGCACCACAGCTGCAAAGAAATTAATCGTCTTTTCATTCATCATAAACCTGTATAACTAACATCACATATAGGATGGAAATATAGTAGCTTCAATTTCTGTTGTAATAAAAACTTACAACAGACTTGATGCTAGTACAGTGTTGCTTCTCTTCAAATTTTTCTGTGTCTCTTCCAGAGCACATTCATTAAAATGCATATTGGTAGTAACACACATGAAGTATTTCAGGACATGGCTAGCATTTTACCATATTCAGGTCACGTTAATAAAAAGCTCATATTAATAAAAATTAATAAAAATACACCAGAAGAAGTAAAGGAATAAAACCTACGTTGTACAGCTAAAGCGTTTTAAGGCTTTGGATTTGGAACAGCCAGAGAACCAGGGCTAAGGGCTAAAATAAAGGCAACTGAGACAATCTAGTAGTTTGCTATTGTGGAAAGAGTCAATCCCGAGATGTTCAGCAGGGCTGCACCACAATTTAGCTGGTTGTACAGTGAGCAGATTCAACCCACCGGCCTGGGAGAAAAACTAGTCTTTTTTTTCTTTTCTGAACAAGTTTTTTTGCCAGATTCGTGGGATAAATCAGCCCATCTTGAGGTGAAATAGCAAAGACTGTAAGCAAAGAGGCAGAAACAAGAAGGGCAGTGAAAGGGAAGTTGGATCATCTTGTTTTGGCAGCAGCAATCCCTCGGGATCCTCAAAATCACATACTCCAAGACGCCTACAATGCAGCAACATGACTGGAGTGCACAATCTGCCACACCAACTCTCCTCAAGCTTTCATTTGTGCTCCTACAGCTGTGCAGTCATGGAACACAGTTAGCTAGCAGCCAAACCAGCTTTTTCATTTAGCTGATCATGAGCTTGCACAAGTGGAGGAGCTGGAATATCATTTTCAGTAGCAGCCCCAACCACCCATAGTAAGAGAGCATTGTAAATTCCCCAAAAGTGATAGAAATAAATATGAACAGGGAGCAAATATACCCAGACACAGCATTTTTCTCCATTCCCTTTCGTGGGCATGCTAGTTTAAGTTCTTTAAAACTGTCACACAATCTTTTGTCATTCCTTCTTGTTTTATACAGCACAAATACTAGGCTTTCAGTATTAGGCTCAGTATTTTTTCTTCCCTTGCTACATGCAAACACCATAAACATGTTGTTGGCTTTTCAGTATAAAAAGCCTTTTCCTAAGTATCCTTGCAACTTTTTCATCATGAATTAATTTATGCAATCAACATTACATATCAGTACACATTTTCCTAGAGAAAAAGAAGAAAAAAAAAAGTCAAACTACCTGCTTCAAGTATCTTTTTTTATATGCTACTTTTTCATGCAAGTACCTCTTTTCTTCATGAAAAAAACATGCATAGCATAATGCTGTTATTTTATGTTCTGAAACAGGAACAGTAGCATAGAAAAACATTTTACAGTGTGAATATCATTGGTATCAAATATTTAACTAAAAAGGACAATTTTACCTGAGGAAAAACTAATTTGGTATTTTCTCCTATCAACATATTATTTCTACTTTCAGAAGGGTTGCATCTAGGATAAGCATTTAAGCATTGTAATGACAACTGCGAAGTCTGGAGACCACAGTAGCACCACATGAGATATGAATCAGCTGTAGGGATCAGCACCCCTTGCAATGTTCATAAAGTGTATTAGACTATGATCATCTGTTAGAGTTTAAGAACAGTCATAACCAATCCAACCAATAGGCTCCAGCATTGACCGCTTGTATCTTTGCTTAGAAAAGAAAAAGTAAGCGTGAAGGCAACCCTTCAGCACTTTATGTATTCCCCCAGTTTCTAGTAATCCTCTTTTCATACCAAGTTTGCTTTATCAAGACAAAGACGATTTAAATAACGTCAAAAGTCTTAAGACCTTTAATAACCGCAGGATCAAATTAAAGCAATTTTATGGCTTAAAGAAACACATTCTTCTTAAATACTTGGCTTTGACCACTAAACACCTGTCTTTTGTGCTACCCCAAGTCCCAGTTTGCTAGGATACAATCTACCTTCTGCTCTAACCCTTTTTTCCATGCCGTCTCAAAACATCGCAGAATTAAAAGCGAGCACATTTTTATAAAGGTATGGCAAGTCTCTACACCAAAATCTTCAGAAGACTTTCACTTAATCACAAACAAGTCTTTCCGACCTTTTGGATTACTCTTGAAGTGTTTGTCACAGAGTGAGGTAAAGCTCTATATCCCTTTTGTCCTTACAGGCCTAAACAACCTTCAACTCAGGAAAAACCTTTCCCAGCAAGCACACTAAGGGCTGTTGTAACAGGCCTGTGAGGAGAGAAGAAAAAAGTAAAAGGAATAAAGATACGCAATCACTGAGTGGTACTGGAGCCAGAATTGTTCTGTTAGAAATGCACCTTCATCAGAGTGAAAACAAAGAGAGTGTTTCTATAGATGACATTCTCGCATACTTTACTTATTTCCTTTCAGTTTACAAGAACAGGTGTGCAATACACAGAATTATTTTGCTGAAAAATAGTTATATACATACACATACTGAACTGTAGCCTGTTAAGCACTCGCATTGCTCAACGCAACAGGAATCTATGCCTCGGGTGTCAGGCATTTGTAGCAAAAAACATTATGGTATGCCCATCAGGGGAGAGGGAGGAAAATGATTATCCCATTTTCTCCCATCAAACCGTAGTCCCCTATGGCAAAGCTTACAAATTCTTTCCTTTGGTGGTGGGCAGCTTAAGCTACTCTTTGAAATGCTGCAGCTTGGAGAAGTTAACAAAAACACTGCAACGGGCCAACACAAAAATCACTACATAAAAATGATTAAGAGACTTCATGGGCACATAACATTCAACTGTTATCTAAAAACTAAATTAGATAGCAACTGATGGAAGGTTACAGAAAGCTGTGTTCACTACTGCACAGAGTATTCATCTGTGCTTTACCAATAATCTCAGCCTCACTGGTAACTGCAGGAACCCGTGGAAAAGCTGATAGAAACAGCAGCAGATCTGAACAGATCACACAAACAGACATCAAAACCACCATCAAGATATTTTCAAACAGTAAAGATATAAAGATATTTCTACCCAAATTCATAGAGACAATACACAACATGATGAACACCTCCAAGGGCAACTCAAGACCCAGCATCTCTGCTCCACAAGTGTTTTTCGAAATGTATGTTGAAGATACACTTCACAAATACGGACATTAAGAGTTTTTCTACCCTCAAAATAAAGTGCTAAAGGAAACTAATGTGAATGAACAATGTCAAGCATATGCAAGACAAACCATTCATCCAACTTCTAGTATTACCCTGGGAGAGAAAAGAATTAAATGAAGACAAGAAGGAAGGAAGTTCAAACCATGCTTATCTTGAAGACTTGAAGACATAACTTAGGAACAAGTACTGCATAGTCCTCAAAGAATGCCATACAGTGATCGAGAAACTTTGTGCCCTATTTATGATGCTTTACCCTTGAGAGAACAGATAAACCTCTCTTTTTTCTTATGATTTTATTTTACAGTCAAGTGTAGCATTTCCTTTATATGAACTGTCCTTCAAAGAATGCACTACGTTCTTCCTGATTCATGCTATCTTGAACTCCTGTTGTTTATGTATAGACAGTTAAAGTGTCTCCTTTCTATATCCCCCTTTTCTTTCTATGGGGGGATTTTTAGGACTGTAAACATTTGGCGACTACATCCATGGTTTCCATCACAATGACACATTGATTGCAAATTCATGATTCAACCTGCTGGAGGGAAGACATCCCTAAAGACCTTTATATGCAAGCCTAAAACTGTCAGTGGACTTCAGTCCAACTTCCTGATCTCTCTTTTGCCAGTGTTGAAATTGGCAAGAAAGTCCAGCAACATGAGAACAGATGCTCATCCTCAAATGACATTAGCAATTGGTTCTATAGGTAGTTTTAATTCCATATTCTTGTTCATATCCAGTTTGTTTCAGGTTGACTTTTTCCAACCAAATTATAAATGCCCTGCCATTATTTTTCTTACAAGCTATTGTAAGAAGGGTTGTCTTGAGCAGTACTAGCCTAGGACAAAAATTAATTTCTGAAGTGCTGGATGAACAGGGAAGAAAACGCAAATGGAAGGTGAGAAGAACAACAGTCTTGACACCGTTCCTAGCAAGAATATACCATAGGGGTTGTATTTGGAATATTGTAAATATTTGGAGTTTCATTACTGGTTACCATTTGAAATACTACTATAAGACTGATATAAAAGGCAGGATGCTTGCATTTCACCCCAATGATTACAGCATTACAGCAGTTGAAAATACTCTACATATTTCTCCTGATACCATTCCACAGGCCTCCCATTTTACAGAAGGAAATAAGGAAGTAGACAAATGAAGTGATTCATCCAAGGCCACAAGGCAAATCCAAGACAGAGCATGGAACTGAAACAAACTTCTTGTATCTCTACAAAAATAAGGAGGAAGTTCTTTTACATTGTATGTGGTAGCTATACAAATGCAATTTCTCCAACAGCTTTAGTCAAAATACATAGCATCGATAGTTCTTTATGCTAGGATTATATCTCTCTCAGTAAATATTTCAGAAGGAAAGAGAAACAAGTTAAAACATGCTCAATTCTAATTTGGGTTTTATTGTTTTAAAAACCTAAATGTTCCTTCCATAATAGGACCTAAACTGAATCATAACTCTAGCTAATAAAGAAAACAATGAAAGCCTTCAGCCTTACAAAGACAAATTAGCACATAACAGAAAACATATTTCACATAAATCAGAAGAGCACACAGGGAATAAAAAATGATTTTGAATGACTGGCATTTAAACTGCACCCAACACAAAAGCAGCTCAGAACATTGTAATCTACAACCAAAAGCTGTTTGTAGGATGAAAAACTTAACAAGCCACTGACAACATTACCACAGCTGTGGGAGAAAGACATTATGAACATCAGCTGCAACAGAGAATGCTTGGGCAATTTAGTGAATGAAAACAACATGACTATCACAAAAATATTAAGCATTATATTATTATTGTTGTATATGTTGTTGCTGGTTAAAGCTTATTCCAGTATACACCGGAGTCAAAGATTTAAGAACAAATTAAGCTACTGACAGAACTATTTGTTCTCACCCTTTTAAAGGATACAGGTAAGTTAACATTTTCAGCCAACAATTTTCAGCTTTCCAGGAGAATGTCTGCTTAACCAGCTGAACAGGGCAACTGTAAATCCCATCCACTGAAGGTCAGCCCTAGCCAGCCTGACAGAGAGAGAACTCCAGCATCAGAATGCACAAGCTGCCCATGTTTCCCAAAGCCTGATGAAAAGCAGGCTGCAGCATAAGGAAGCAAAACATAAATTGTTGTCTTCTAGGCACTGATGTGCTTGCTATACGTAGATGTTAGAGACTGGGGAAAGAAGAATCTATTATTCATCACTGATTCTTTTGCTTCTGCAATCTCTTTACAAGTTTATTTTTGTAGGGTGACAGGGAAGGGAATGAACATTTTCTGAATATTAAGATCTTTCTACTTCCTTATTCACAACTACTCAAAACAGCAAAGAACTAGGCCCACTTACCGATTTAGTATTTTATTTCACTGGCTAATTTTACAAAAAAAAGCATTAAAAGGACACACTGCATGATACCAATGCATACACACATAAAACATAACTGCAATTCATACATGGTACAGCACATGACCTAGAGCACATTAAAAATCCATTCTTTCAGCAAGAATGACATCATGCATCTATTGCTTTTTTCCTCATTCTACAGGAAGATGACAACTAGTAATCTTGATTTTCCCCCCCCATCTCAATTATTTAAGCTATTTCTGTTAAAGTCTCCAGCAACTGAATATTTGGGACAGAGTCTTGGATCAATTTAAAACATTTTAAACTCTGCTCCTCATAAGAGTATGGTGACGTGAAGGTATAGTAAATATGATGCATTTGTGTAAGCAAAAACGATGGCATTAATTAGCATTAAACATTTCAGTAACATGGAAAGTGCCTTGCTGCCCTCCATATATAGGAAAGGGGTAAGTGTGTTGACCCCATCCATTTGAACCACATCTGCAAAAGTCTTTGTGGAACCCTGACACTGCTACCTATTTATTTCTAACTATAGAACAGTCAGTGCTGTTCTTCATTTTTAGCACTTGCATATCTACAGAAGGCAATCTGTATCTTTTTTCCTTTAAAAAACAAAACAAAAACAAACCACATATTCTTCTGGAAATACTGCAGTCCAACAAATCACCAATGAATCAACTAGCTTAGCTTTTTCTGGAGATAAAATTGTCTGAAACCAAATTTCAATCCCGAAACCTATGCATTTATTTGCATTCCAATGCAATGAAGGAAATCAACCTATCATCACATTTATCCAATCATGGCACAAGTGTTTTGCTTAAAACAGTTACACATTTAATCACAGCTTAGCACTTGAAGCAAAAGGCAGGCCACGGAGAAGTCACTTGCTACAATATATTTTCATGGAAAAAAACACCATTATTTTTTTTTTTTGCATAAGAACACCTACCCTGTAATCACATTTGTGCAAAAATAAAAAAATATAATAATAAAAAAAATCTGAGGTCCATGACAGAGCATGAATGCCCACATATACATACCATCCTTTGTTCAAGAGTCGAGGCTCTTCCTCAAGAGTCCCCATCCAACCCAGTCTCACAGGTCATGTGAACATCCTAATCCCTTCACTGCTGGCTATTCTTAAATTCCCCTGAGTTCACTACAATGTGAAGTCTCACTTTTATTCTGAGGCAAGCCACAAAAATTCTGCAAACCGGAATGTGCTTTATGCAACTGGGAAGCTTATTTTTTCTCACCACTATAATTATTAATGGGATGTACTACTACCTTTCTAAAATAACACCCTGGCATTTCTGCTTTGTAGGGCTCAAAAGGTGTTAAGACATCACAGTAATTTGGTGTTAGGATCTCCTCCTCTTAAGCCACTCTGTATATTGCAAATAAAATGGGAAAAAAAACCAAACCTTCCTCTTAGTCTTTCTTTGTTTTTCTCCTTAGAAAAGAAGACACTGCTTTGAGCGCAAGAATTTAATCTGGCATAGAAATTAATTCTGGGATAACTGCAACTGGCCTTTCAGGTCTCAGTATAAAAATTGAGATGTGCAGCCAATCACTAAGGACAATATAAGCCCCTTCCCTTTGCAAGAACTGTGTAGGTTTGTTGCATTACAACTGTCATGGTATGAAGAGATCCAAGTCCTCAACTTCACTGCGCACAACCACATGCCACAGAAAATTCCTGGGGGAAAAAACTCATGTATGCAGAAAAGGATAGGCAAGGCTAGTCCCAAACCCTGAAAATTTGCAAAAGTTACCATTCATACTCCGCATCAAATTGTTATTGCTTCTCTACATTGTACAACCATGCTTAGGTTTTGTCCAAATCGCAGACTGAAAGGACACAGATGATTTAAAGCTTTGCAGTTCCTGAAAAACGTCTCTAGACATTTCTGGTATGTGTATTTCCTACATGAAACAAAACTTTTTGACTGAAAGACACAGGGAAGCTCCTAGGAAGCAAACACATTATTTGACGTATACATCTCTCATAGCCTAAAGTCCCAGTCTGAAGGGTCTGAATTTGAGTATTCCAAGGTGATCTTACTGTGGGAGGACATGAGGTGTCATTAGCACTTCAGGTGGTATGTCCCGAGTCAGTAAACGCAAGAGCAGAGAATATTCTTGCATATATATCTGTTATCTCACTAGAAAGACATAGAAACATCAAATCTTTGAATTCCAAGCCAATTTCAACTGAATTCTTCAATTCCAAGTCAAATGCAAACGGTGTCTGCAAAACATGGCAACACTGAGAGAAAATGTTATCTGATTTAAAATTTGCATTAGAATAATGGCCAAAAATATTTAATTTACTTTGGGGACAAGCTTTTCATAAATCATGTTCTTGAAGAGCACCCCTTTTTTAAAAGATAACACAAATCAACTAAGAATAGAAATTTGTTTTAAAAAAAAAACAACACAGAAGACCATTTGCTTAAAATATTTATGATGCTGGTTTGTTTCTATATCCAAACACAAAGAGCATCATGCTTACATGATGATTAAGTGTGACACCCAAGGGCAGGGCCATCACTTTAGAAGACTGCCATGAAATCTTACCTATGTTCACAGTTTAGAAGTGGAATACAGTGGAGCAATCAGTAAAAGGAAAATAAAGCCATTAAAAGCAGAAAGGAGGAGGGAGTACATTCCTACATCTCTAGAGGAAATACTGAAAAATGGGTACAGATGCTCAGCATACCAACCCCCCACCCTGGGGGATTCCTTGTCCAAAGCCCTCCTCCTTTCACTCTCACTGAGGCTTCTTGTGCCTCAGGGATAACATTGCTCAGATAGCAAAATGTAGTGGCTCAAACTAGAGACACTATTTTGTCACTTAAACATCTTGTTTACAAGTGCAGGTAACTCCCTGCACTCCTAATTCTGCTTCCCAAAACCATGAGGTTTTACATAAGCACTGCAACATACTTATTATCTCTGCTCCAAAATCTGAACCTGATTTTGTTTTGAAAAATTGCAGTGTCTTGCAGAAATCCCAATAACATAGTGAATGTGTAAGTTTAGTAATTAAGTATGATTTTTGTTTTTCAGACATTATTTCTCCATTTATTAGTTCCACTACATAAATTTCATTACTGAATGTTATTAACTGCAAGTAATTCTTTAATTCACATTTTAACCATAGTCCTTTCAGGCATGAATGTGTACCTGTGCTGAGGAGGATGTTTTCAATTAATCATGCAGAGGAGCTGCATTGTTTCTCAAAAGTAACACTTCACCTCAAAACCAAGGAATCCCAAACGGGCTATCAGGCATGACCTGACGGCTAATTCATACATGCAGAGAGAGGCTCTTTTATAACTTCTTTCTTTTCCATGCCTGGCCTCCTCCTCCCCCTCCTATCCAAATTAAGGTGCTATGGCGAAGAAGATGCCTGAAGGAATCAAAGGAAACTAATAAAAAAATACAGCAAATTGGCAAAGTGACTTGATACTCTGAAAGGTGAAGAAGACAGAGATCCAGATCTTTAGAGCTTCTGGTTATCTTTCCTGGCTGCTCAGATGAATGGGCACCACAATGGTGAATCACTACTAAAAGGCTATCTCTGTTAGAGGGATCACTGGATCCTCCTTTTATGATCAGCATTTTCCAGTTCCACCATCCTTTTCTATCATCCAGGCTGTTTATTTGCTTAAAATGACCAGAGGGAAAAGGAAAGAATACAAATACAGCCTCGTGTAGAGCTTTCATTACTCAGCAGTAGAAGACTTCCTATAAGGTGGGTTTTGCTGTCAGCAATATGGTCACATTAAAGAATACTTAGGAGAATAGTCTACTACTGTAGAATCCAAAGAAGAATTTACTATGATTTTCCCTTACTTTCAAGCTCAAAGGACTGAAAATACCACTTCAAGGTGAAATTCTGATTTCTTCCCCTTTTCTATTTTCTACAAGGTTTCCATTTATTTATGCACATAAGAGAAATTACTGTAATATACATTCTGCATTCCACACAGATTTAAAAGAGACCTATGCTTATTCAAGACATTAAAAAAAAAAGACAATCAAAATGAAAATTTGAGTGTAGTTCTCCAAAAAAGTTATAAATGAACATGGAATTAACAAACATAAATCTGCCGTTTTTATAAAATCAAATTTTGTTTATATTTCAGTTAAATATCAAGAAGCAGCATGCATTCAACCAGGCTACAGCATTTAAAATCACAAACCTAGAGCTGCTCCTGAGCAACACTGTCCCAGCCTGCGTGACTTTACAGCCCAGGAAGGACGGAACCCCACTGGCTGCCCTGCACGCGAGATGCAGCTGCCCTCTGCTGCCTGTGACTCCCACTCAGCACAGCTGGGATGCACGTACCTGTCATCCCACTGACTAGTTCCCCTTTCACTTCATATACTTTACCTGCAGATGCACACTTCAAATAATCTCGTGGAGCAGCTTCTCAGTGCTAAACAGAAAACGGATTCTGCATACAAACTATTAGTATTCCAGTCCATCTTTCTGCTCTGCTAGCATTAAACTACCTGTTCCGATTAAAATCTTCAAGTTTTCAGCTTCAGCCATAATTTTAAACTTCTTGAGCCAAGAGCACTTTCAGCAAAATTAAGTGCCCTGTAAGACCACCGGGCAGCACAGTCTCAAGGTTGTTCTGCTTCACCCATACTTCCCTTGCAGTTCTCCCCAGGAATACCAAGAATATCACCGCTATCAAGACTGGGCAGGGAGGAAGGGGGGAGAAGGGCAGGCACAATTGTCACAACAAACGGCACACAATATTTTTGTGTTGTACTCGTAAAAGCTTTACAAGGTCTAACCAGGAAAACATATTTACTTTTCAGAGTGTTGAGTCTGGACTCCTTTTTCTTTTTTTTCTCCACCCTTCAATTTATTTTTTTTAGAACTAAGGCGGCTAAAGATTTAACTTCTCCATACAAAAGCAAAAATTCTCACAGATCTATTCCATTAGTCTTTCAGGAAATGGTAACAGATGGCTACACTGCTTCTGAGCCACGTACAGAATCCTCTTTGTAATTCATCTCCCCGCATGACCTTCCTGACAAACTTCCCAAAAATGTACAAGATCACAAGTAACACACACTTCCACATCCTCCCAGAACTCATCATTACTTTTATGAACGAGGACAGGCAGAAAGGCTTCTTCTACCACCTTGCTCAACACAGCACAGTGGGAAACCTTGTGACACTAAGGTGACCCCAGCAAGCCAGCTGTGGCTGCCTGCATTGACTAAATACTGATTTGGCCTATAGACTGGGAACAGATTTAATAACAACTAATTCAATTGAGTCACTTTCCACTTAGGACACCATTTCAAATCCAAGAGAAGCAATCTGGTTTTGGATGTCATGCAAGAGAAGTGTTTGAGGCTTCATTTCTCAGAAAGGAAACAGGTGTAGCCAGGACCTTCCTGCACATTCTCAGCAAGGGACAGAAAACTCAATCATTAAAAAACAGGAAAATAAAATGGGTTTATCTTCTGGTTAGTTACAAGGCTTACTTCCTGGTCAAAGAATCTACCACTAGCATCATGTATGCCTGCAGCTCCTTTATCCTGTCTTGACTCTTTAACCAAGACTCCTTCAACAGCACCTTTAAGAATACACTATACTTTGCATTTCACAACAATGAAACCCTCCTTCAGTACCAGAAGTCTTAACAGCTAGATAAATGTCAAATATTTAAAGCTTTCTGTCTAATCAGAAAAGTTGTCTCATTACACACCAACCTCATATTAGTCCACATTCTAGACATTTTTGAACAAGTCAACAGGTCACCAACACAACATTAGCTAATGAGCAGATGAATGATATTACATAAGAGAGGGTGACTCATTCCACGCATGAATGAATTCTGAAGTTGGACCATGACAGCCCATGACCTGGATAACACTATCCAATACAGGAGAGCATTAATTTATAATGATTAATTACGTGCAAGGTTTAAACCCTGCTAAAACAAGTAATACAAGTTATTGCAGAGATGCTTTTGGCCCTCTGAAGTACAAAAGACAGTCAACTGAGTCAACTATTCCATAGTTTGTTTTAAAGCTCATCTATTCTGTACCAGATTAGCCCCACTTGAAAAAGCACAAAATCCTGTCTCACAAACTTTATACAGATGATAAAAGCACTGTATGCAAGAAAGGATGGACAAACCCATATACTGTATGAAGTTCCGCGTATCTTACAGCACAACTGCATTTAAGCATACCTGGCAGAAATGCTGATAGCAGTCTTTTTCCTTTACCCAAAATGTTAAAACAAAGCTGATGCAACTGCATTTATCTGCCCCTTAAAACACCTTCCACTTCTACTACCCACTAACGCAGGCACTACTTGCTGATTACATAAACTTTTTGTCAAATTTACGTTTTATGGAAAACGTGTTTTCATTGCTTTTTACTTCCAACAACTTCTTGAAAATAAACAAAAAACCCAACATGGTCTGAATGCCAATTTCTCCTCTATTTTTTCTAGTAATATTCAACAATATAAAATCAGTTGCACTATTTTTGTCATTTGTAGCAGTGTTCTGGGTAAACTGAACAATTAATTCTCTGCGATAGAAGGGTCTCCCACACACAAAGTCTTGCCAAATACATACTTACAGTTCAGCTGCTGTTTTCCAGAAAAAGTGTTCCAGTATAGCACCTGTCTCTTCTCTTTATACATCAGAATTAATGAAATAAGTATTTATTAGTGTAAAGAATCATAGCAATGAATATACATTTTTGTTAATAATCTGAGCTCAAACTAACGTTGCTCTCTGCTTTTCGAAAGGTCTAGAGTCCAACTGTACTTACACCCATCATTGGTGAGGTGTATCTATCAGATTAAATCCACTACTGAAAGAAGGAAATGTGGCATATGTATGTCTTGCTGAGGTGCAATCATACTGTTAGAGCTGTTTAAGAAATCTAGGATCTAATGACATTTTCTCCATTAAATGCAGGGGAATTTTAATTTCTTCTATAGGGTAACGTGATCATTTCCCTGAATTAGCTGTACCACATAGCTAGAATTCCAGCCTATCAGTAAGGGTGTATCTACTGGAGTTTTAATAAAAACTACTATCACTCACACTAATCACCTCTTTATGCTGTCGCAGGTTTTTCTGAGTAACTTACAACTCTGAGCTCTAAAGAGCTTCTGTTAGCAGTGCAGAGCAATGCCACCTTCCCAAAAATAGAATTCAAGCCCAATTATTACTCAGATTTTATTTTTTTTTTTATTAGCAGCACTTCAGACAGCAATAAAATGAAATGCAGATACACGTTTTTCCCTGTTCACTTTGTAAAAGTGGCAGTCGTGCAGAAGAATTTCAAAATTAAAGAAACCACAAAATTGACCCAGGGCCTTTGGGCATACAGAGTACTTAACAGTTATAATTAATTTTTTAGTGTGACAAGATTTCAAAACTGACTGTGGAACTGGAAGCCGTTTCCAATTTCCTCTATTCCAGTACAGCAATTCTCATCACAAATGAAATGACTTAGCATTCTGTTCAAAATTAAAACTACTGCAACATGTGTTAATAAGTAGTGTATCTAAACTCTTGCTAAGCTGTTGTATAACAGGGGTGTAGACAGCCCTGATCCAAGCAGGACAGGACAGGCTACTCTGCCATCACACCACCTCACAAGGCAGAGGCTGCAATCAGGGCTCCACAGTTCTACCAATGACAAACGTCAGAGCATGTTCTTGCTCACCAGAACGCACTAAGCTGGGACTACTCATCACAGCCTTTTTTCCAGTTCATCTTGACACCGGCAATGCTCTTGTAAGTGAGTAGTCACATTAATGAAACCCAGAATTGCCAGGAAGAAGTTGCACAGTGTAACACTCGTTTCTGTGGATCAGTACCAGCATATATTTAAGAAAGTTCTGCACAGGAAGGGGAAGACATGTTCTTCCTGGGCCAGTCAATTCCAGAAGTGTTTCAGTGTTAGCCTTAATTACTAGGAAAAAGGGCATAATTTCAAAATTAGTAGAATTAAAAACAAGTAAAGAAACATTTGGACAGGGGGAATATGTGCACAAAGATGTAGTTTACAACTCTGATGTTAAACAGTATTTTAAACAAACAACGTAGGTGGTGTTTAATCATCTAACTGGGTTTTAAAACAGGACACATCTTTACGGCATCGAATGTTTTCCTCACACATACAAGAGCATGTGTACCTGCTTTCAGGATTTCACAAACAGACCTGAACTCATATTTAGTCAAAAGAGTTACCAAGTATAAGCTGTAGAGGCAGAAGAAAATATGAGAACAGTATGTCAAGAGAAAAGAATTTAAACTAAACTAAAGCTGGAGTTCTGGGCAACAATGCTAAGTAATTACACATGTGGTAAATGCAAGAAAAATTAAATTACTGCAGGGCAGATCTGACATCTGAGCTAGCAGTGGTGCTACAGATCATTAGTTACAGGCTTTTCATACCAAGTGCTACAGAAGATAATTTGAGCAGTGAGGAAACCAGCTCCTTCCCATCTCTTGCCCTAGTGACATTCTCTTTTCCATTACAGGCGTTACTTCTTCCAAGCATGACCTCTTAGACTTTTTACATATTAATGTTTGAGCAACCAAACTCTACTTACCCAAGCTTTTTTAAATAAAACCACACAGTTTTAATATTAAAATACATTTATATTTTATGGTATCTTAAAACAGCAGCTACATGCAAAGTTGTAACAAGCAAATTACACTTTAAATCCCATATGAATTTTAATAGTGTCCTTTTAAAATATAAACAATTTAACATTTTGACTAGCTAAAATCTTGATTTTTTTCCATCTATACTGTAATTTAAAAAAAAATCTATTAATTTGTTCTAGCACTGTACAGCTTTGATTTCTTAAGAATCACTCCCCTTCCAAATAAGAAAGAACTGTCCAAAAAGTCATTCAGAAATCTATTTCTGGCAGTGTATGGGAGACTACCCTGCATTCATTTTGCAAATCCAGATGCAATGTTATTTAAAGAACTAAGTACAGGTACATATATGTATGAGTTAACATGCAGTCTCTAAATTGACCTAAGGGCACAGCTGGGAGACAAATCTCACGAGGCACATGCTCTATCAGAAACCTAGCTGGTACTAGAACATGTTTAAATTACTCCTGTATGGCCCAAGATTTAATATGAACGACAAATGACTATGACTTTTTCCCCTGCTTAGAGAATTTTTCATGTGGGCATTGCTGCCACCACATGGCAAAACAGCTGAACTACTCCCACCCTTCCTCTGCACCTTGCAGATTCTAACCTGCTCAGCAGCCTGCCATTCCACAAGCCCTCTCATTCCAGCTTTCTACTCCAACCTCACAAAGCTCCATCATTGCCACTGATCTCCCAAATTACTTCCAACTAAAAGAAGATTAGAAGGAACTTAAAGCATTCAGATCTTGCTGACAGTCTCTTCCAAGCATAAGCCATTACCTGTAGGAACATTTCAGTGTTGTAGAATTATGCCAAACTGATATTCACAGAAACAACAGAAAATCTTACAAGTACCAGTGCAGGTAACTGAAGCCTAACTGGAGTGCCAACAAAGGCTGAAACAGTTCCTTTCCTAAAGCACCCTTCTCAAAACCTCCTCCCAGAAAGCCTGTTTTTAGAAAGTTGGACTCGGCACACTACCCTGTCTGTCACCTGCAGAGACTCAGCAATCTCTGAGCAGGTTCCTCGTACTGAAGACACATGGTGAGTTCAGTCACCACAGAAAGGGAGTTCCATAATTTCTCACACACAACAAGCAGGTGTCTACATTGGTTCCTGCTTATTAGCTCTTATGAACAGTAGCTGGAACAGTAGCTTGCTTCATACTTCAGTTTTAAAATACTTGCCTGTTAAGAATTATATTTTTTTTTTCGTTCTGCTGCACGTCACCTGGTCAGTTCATTTACACAAGCAAACGAAGCACCAAAGGCACCACAGAAATACCAGCCTATGCCATAGCTGTAGGTTTAACTTCAGCACCAGTGAGATAAGGCTCCACCGGTCTGAATAACTCAGCAGCACTCTTGCAGAGTTTGGACCCAACTTGCATACTTCTGGGTGTCACATTTGAAAGAATCGAAAGAACCAGGCAGTCCCCACTAAATACCATTTATAGTATCTTCAATCTTTCTCTAGGTGATCAATGAAAATAGGAGTTCTGCAGTTTACAAACCTACATGCTCAAAGATTACTTTTTATTTCCACAGCCATTTCACCTGTAGCTCTCCAAAATGGAGTGGGAAAAAAAAATAAAATTAAAAAAAAAAAATCGCACGATGTACAATGACAAATACCATGTATTATATTGGCAAGGCCAGAAAGGAAGTCAAAATGCCCCAGGGCTTCCTGGAGAAAGCTAGGATGCAGAAACCATTCATTCAATGGTCACCATCTTTGAAGGACTGCATAAGAGAATGGCTCATTCAGTCAGCTAAAACGTAAGGCAACTGAACAGTCCATGCTTTCTATTGCGTACCAGTCAAGAAAAAGATGTGAATACACTCACCTTTTTTGCTCTTTGTGCTATATTAGGCGTCCTAGTGAGAAGTTTTTCAATCAGGTATTCTCTATTCTGTAAAACCAACATTTGGTAAGTTAAAAATAAATACTAAGAAAGAAGAAATTTCATGTAGATTTTAAGGCAGAGCAAAATTTACTCATAGGGTTAAACGTTTTACCTTGGCTTTCTGGAAAAATTTGCATTTTAAAAGTTCTGCTGCTGTGGGCCTGAAAGATCAATAATAAATTAGAACAGAAAACAAAGACCCCTCTCAGTGAATACAGTACAAGACGTTAGTTAAATGGTACGTCTCTAATACTTTTGAATTAGTACTGTATGAATGGGGAATGAATGATAATAGCTACTGAATTAATTCACACATACTCACTTACCACACATGAAAAAATTAAGCCTCCCTACGGCAAAAACACCCAAAAAAAAAAAAAAATCAGTCTCTAAGTTGCCAATTTTCCCCCTTTTTCTTTCAACACAAACACATTTTACCCTTGAAACAAAAAAAGAACTCAGGTATTATGTTCTTCCCCAAGTGACTCTATGAACGCAACTGAACTTTGCTCCACAGCAAGAAAAGAATAATTATATTTTCCAAACAGTAGCATCAATACCTGCTACCAGCATTCTTTGGTTTCACTGATGTCTGTAGGTATTCACAAGAAACTATACTGACACTATTAACATGATGCATAAACCAAAAAGAGTAATCCAGAGCATCTTGCAATGAAACGGACAAATAAAAATCAAAGCAACTGTTGTAAGGTCAAAACATAGACATTTCACTTTTACTTGCAGTTCTGTTCAAGCTTCTTTCTTCCCATCACTATCGTTTATATTTTTGAGGTTTTCAACAGATAATCACAATCTCACAGCTACTAAAGTGATTTCAGCAAAAGGATTTGTCTCCCCTAGCTTCAGGGATCTAAAAAGCCTATCTAGCCAAAGCCAGACTCAGGTACTACAGCAGACTCTGGAGAGGAAGTAAAGCATCTCTTGGGATGAAATAATATCCTCCGGGTTTCTTGCATCCTTTTCATTAGCCCATACCACTATCGAAGACTAATTTTGACACAGCTAAGTCTAGGGAAGACGATATCTCTGAGATTCATCATTTCTAAATGAACACAAGCAACATCTGCTGTAGTTTTCCATTTGAATTATAGCAAGAGATGGGATATAGCACAAACTAGATAACAGCGTGGAAAGGTTCACTTTGGAAAATTTCAGTCTCAAAAAAAAAAACCCAAAATCTAAGTAGTTTATTTGAGGACACATCCGAAGAGTAAGTGAAGAAAAGAGTAGTAAGTAGTGTGTATATTCACTCCTGCTAGAAATAATGAAACAACTCATACCATCAACAAAAAGCATCCAATTTAGACACAGTAGTTCACAGAGCACTTATTTTTTCTTTCCCTCCAAAGGGCCAAACTCTACAATAAACTAGTTCTTGGTGGTACACTGGAGACCACCAGCCTTAGCACAATAAACCTTGGATGTGCAAAAAGGAAGGGGAAGGTTAAAAAAGTAAAAAATTTAAAAAAGAAAAATTAATTTCTGTGTCAAAGTTATAAAGTTCTATCTCAAATTAACTCTTAAGACAAGTATCAGTGATCCAGCACCATCACATCTCATAACAGGGATATGCACAGTTAAAAGCTAGATTCTTATTAAATTTTTATCCAAAATAGTGTTCTCCATTCCTCTACCATTAATTATGCCAGACAATTCTGTCACACTGATCTGGACATGCTTTCTGGGCCCGTTTTCCACACAGGCCGAGGCAGTGAATTGTGGCCGAGGACTGTCAGCAGCATCCTTGGCACTGGGAGAGAGAGAGAGACACCCACACACAGACCCCCAGAAGAAGAACATCATGGTTTGAGACAAAAAACAGTGCAATGCCAGTCCTACAATGTGTCACAAAGACCAGGCATTTCTCCCACAACTGACACGACGACTATGGAGGTATCTCTGTGCAAAATTAAATCCTAGCTTGGGAGAAACACAAAAAAATAGCAATGACCCCACAATACAGGGACACTCACTCCTCAGACTAACTGGCACACAAATCTAATCACCTATCTGCTGCTCTAATTGTTCAATGCAAGGCAATCCTGAGTATGAAAATATTGCACGTGTTCAAATATCAGTGTAATGAATTAGTGTAATTAGTTTAAAAACTAGTGTTTTAACACTGATGTCATAACTACAGATCAGGTAACTCAGCATTCTGTATTCAAGGAGAGAAGGCATTTTAATACTTTCTTTCTCATGTTTTCATACCAATTTAACCTTGCCCTGAAAATTGCTCAACACTGGAAACTAAAAGAAGCTTGATTATCCAGAACACATTTCATTCTTATCTGTAAGCAGCAAAACTGCAGTGCTAAACTTAAAGCATCAGGACTTGCTATCAAGATCATCAATTGTAAGGGGCTTTGGAATCTGAAAACATTACACAAATGATCCCTCAGCGAAAAAAAAAGAATTTGAAGGATTTCAAGAATAAACAGGTGGCCACGTAAACTTTTTTCTTAATTATTAGTATTAGTAGAATTAGTATGGCTGCTGTCACCTTTACAACTTGACTCCCTACAAGAATATCCTGGACTTAAGCAGTGTAACATCAGCGAAGACAAGTACACACCATAAAAGACCTACACAACACTGAATCAGGATTGCTCTCTCAGAACAATTTTTTTCCCAGAAATACCAGCTCTGAAACTCTTCAAAAAATGATATATTAAATACCCTTAGGAAATAATGTTAATTAGAATGTGCCTCCTCCAACTCGTCAGCAAAAAAACCTACAAAAATGGGCCTGCATAAAAATGAATAAAGGATAAATAAATTAATCATTCTGGGAACTTGGGACCTCAGCAATATTTTTGGAATAGAAGTTTGATATTTTCATCATCTTGGCTATCCCATTCACAAAACATAGCAAGAAAGAACAAATCACAAAGATACTATGATATAAAATTGCCTATATAAATACAAGAAAAACTCTAAACAAGCTTGGAGCCCCTAGAGTAAAAAATAAATACCTCTTAATAAGTAATCTTCTTTGGAAATATCCAAGTTAAGGCAATACTAAGCTTATGGCACAAAATGAGAAAAATAAACATAAAATTATTTATTTGTTTTAAAATTATTTTAAAGGCCAAGAGACTGATATGTTTGGTTACCAACAGTTCTGTGTGATCAATCTGAAGAGTCTTGTTAGACTTACGCACAATATCCAGATTCATATCTTGCCTCAGATAAAAAATTAAGATGTAGAGCAAGGACTTTTGTTTGATCAGAGTTTAATTCAACAGTATATTTAAGTATAAATAAATTAGGTTAACAACCCAGAAGAAGAAAACTTAAGCAACAATTAAGAGGCAATTTCTTCTCCCCAGATGAAGATGACTGAAGGCTGCTATTTACAAAATTCAAATCATACACTTAAAGATAATGTTTAAACACGGGAACTTCAAGTAGTCTGTATATTTAAAAAAATAATTCCACTGTACATGGCAATAATGACCTACCTTTTGGAAGGATCTTTTTGAAGGCATAACGAAATTAGTTTTCTAAAGGATTTGCCATACTTTTTCATCATCTCCTTGTCTTCTACACCTGTCTCTAAAGTAGGAGGGTCATTTTGAAGCGTCAGCATTAACACCTACAGTAAACCCAAAAAAGAGGTACTGTAAGCGAAATCAATTCAAAACATATAGAAATTAGAAGAGAATAAATATTCCACAGAATACATATATTTAGATATTTTAAGTTGATATTGAAAATGAAGCAGTGCTAACTATCTAGCAGCATTAATAATACAGCTAACAGCATTAAGTACTACAAAGTGATTGTTACTTTCATAGGAGGGTATTTGTGATAAGGTGCTGCTCCTGTTGCTAACTCAATGGCTGTTATCCCAAAACTCCACATATCAGCCTTGAAGTCGTAACCTCGCACCTGGAATAGAAACCAGAAAGGAAAAACAAGGTGGTGATGTCTCAAATTCCAGAAATTAGAGACTAAATAAGTATTTTTTTATTATTTTTAACATTAGGAATACCTGCTCCATTACTTCAGGGGCCATCCAGCATGGAGTACCAACAAATGTTTTCCTTACTTTGTTACGAGTAACATCACCTCCCGTTGCTAAAAACGCACTAACACCAAAATCTGGGAAAGGGGGGGAAAAGAGTTGAAATCTGTTAAACTACCAATAAAAAAGCAGGTTTTACACTTTAGAAATTAAGTCAGTTCATAAAGCTCTACTTATAGAAACACCCCACTGCAGAGCTTACCTTTGTTTCATGACACACAGTTCTTGAAACGGTACAGAATAGATAGTATAGTTTTAGCTGGGAGACCTGTACTAGGAATCCCTCAAGCTCAGCTCCCTAGTATGTGTCTTCCTGAATGTGGTTACAAAAGACTCCAGTATGTCTGTCACCTAAAGCTTTCAAATGTGCACTTTGAGCCCACGTTTGAAAGGTTTGCACCTGATGTTATTCAAAGATAAGGAGCTACTGCTGTATATCTACTAAATCTGAATGCAATTTGAACAAGAGGGAATACTACATGTAACTTAAATACTTATGGAGATTTGACAAATGAAAGATAATCAGCAAAGTGATCAACAACATATATTTAATAGGAGACCATGGCATGAATAGTTTTTTCCCCAATTCCAAAATAGCAAAAAACCTTAGCGTTCTGTTAACCTGCCACCACATCAGTGACAGCTGCTACAGGAAAGGTAGGGGATAAATGGAAGAAAGAAGAGCAGACAACCAATTTATGGAGAAATACTGTCATTTTGAATGGAGCTTTATGAAGCGTATTTTAGACTGTGCTATTTACAATCCAGTTATACTGAAATCAAGTAGTTAACTATAGACCTATTTCAATTTTTATTTTCCTGTTGTTCTCTGATTTTAAGGTTGGGAAAAAAATTTTTAAAAAATTAGTAATTACATAAAACGTAGTTTTATCATTACTTTCCACTAAACTGCCATTAAACATCACAGACTCAAATTCTGGACCTCGTTTCTACATCACAAACACACAGAAATTCAGTAGACAAGTAAGAAGCAAGCTTCAAGCAATATTCTTTAATTTTCCCTGCAGCTTGCCTGATTAATAAAAAAAAAAAAAAATAAATCATTTTTCCCCCCAAATCCATAAGTTATAGGATAGACAGGCTTTGTTTGTATTTCTGAAAAGCATGAACAGCCTCAGAAACACCTGCTTCTAAGTTTTTAATGCCCTAAAAATCAATGTTTGCATTGGTGACAGTTTTCTGAAGAGGAACCATTACATATAAAGAAAAGCTGAATAGGCAGAAATAAATAAATAAATGCATAAATAAAGGAGAGCTATGGAAAAAATTGGTGTTCTTTCAGTACCAAGGATAAATAGTTTGTATTGGACAATTTTTTACAGGTCCTTTCAGGAACTGATATACACAGCTAAAATCCTGATTTAACCTTTGCTCCCCTGCTGCTGTTTTCCCTATTGACATAACATTAATTTTGAAAAGGACAACAAACAAGAACTATAAATGGGTGAGGGAGGACAATGAAAAAAAAAACAACCAACCCAAAACCTAAGTAAAATCTCTTCTTGCATAAACTTCGAAATGAAATGTTGCAACACCTCACTGAGAAGGATGTGGTGAGCATTTAGTTAAACAAATGTTTCACTGTAATACTACTGAAACACTGTTGTATGTTTACAGAGAGAAAGAATGCTTTGATAGCTACTGAATAAAAGCAAGACTTTAATTTCCCATCCCAGATACAGCTTTCATAAATGCAGGTTATTTAAAAGAAGACACGACCTACAGTGACAAGGTTCCTATCGCATAGGAGACAAAGTATTCTTGAGAACAAGTTACATAAAGAGGAAAGGGAAATGTATTACAAGGAAAGAGCTGAACAATTCAACAGTTTTAAGCACTAAAAGTCACAGCCACTAGCAAAGAAAAAACAAATTTAATGAAGAGGCCTGATTTAAATGTATTAGTAAAGTATTTTAAAGTTAAAGGAATCAGGGCTGCACAAATAAGCATAGCCTACAAATCGTTTATTCCCTAACGCCTTTTTTCAGGCCAAGCCTCAACCAAGGCCAACACTGAGTTAGTGTTAGGCATAGGGTTGGGAAAGAGACAAGGCCTGTGGCCTCCAAGGGACCTGGGCAACAAGGAGCCTACAAAGGGAAGACACAGGCTGCAAAAACACTTCTCCCCTTTTTCACCTTGACAGTGGCTGTAGCCTTCAGCCTAAGGCTCAACCAAGGCCGTGTGTAGGGTTACAGTTAAGACTGGGAGAGAAATAAAGCATCAAGCTCCTGTGAGAATGGGGGTGGCCAAGCCTGGGCTGCCGAACAATTGTCCCTGATAAATCTTTCTGCTTCATATGGCTTGAGTATCTGAGACAAAGGCTCTGTCTGTTTTTAACCAGATCTTTTCCAAACTTTTCTGCAGGTATGGATTATCACAGGAGTGAACATCCTGAAAACCACTGGTGCAATGGGGAAGTTCATACAGCCACCTATGCACAAAACTGAAAAGCAGGATCTTCTGCTGAGACTCCTAAAAGTGCACATTCTTTTTCTGACTAATTTTATTGAAACCGTCATTTCTTGGATGGACTAAACACATCATGCAGCCCATACACAGGGATTTGGTGGTAGCGTAGAAGGTATGATTACTTTTTGCTAAATGCTCCTTACCTCATCTCACACATCTGTTCCTTTTCTGTTTCTCTGATATTTTGAACTTCACCAGGCAATTCAGGCTTAGAAGGCTGAAACCCTGATGAAGTACCAATCATCTTGTTTGCCCAAAGCACCAGATGTTACAGTCCCAACAGTTTTAAGTAGAATGTTGAGGCTGAGGAACTCCAGTGACTATTTAACATTATATTTGTAAATAAGTCATAAGTTTCCCCTGCTCTGTACAGAGGAATTTTGCATTTTAAAAATAAATCTCCCCAATTTAAACAAAACAAAAAGATGTGTATTTTCCTCTTTCCCACCAAAGACTGAGCAGATTCTCTATGCAGCACCCCTGAGGTCCCTAATCAGAAGTCTTTATAGAGCTATTTCAATTCTTTAAAGAATGTATGCTCTTCTGTATCTGCACAAAATCTTTTCTCAGAAAAACAACAGGCTGAGCTACCTTTGTGAGCCCCTTAGAACCCAGAAATGCTAAGGGACAACTATGTCTTCAAACACTACTTCTCATGTATATTAGCAGTGGGTGTTAGGGATACTTCGTTTCATTATAGAAGCATGGTAAGCGGAAGAATGAGCAGTCAAAAGAATCTAAGTTCTTCCAATAAATAAGAAGTAAAATTATCAGTTAGCTGTTCTCCAAAGATCAAAGGAGATTTTTACTTTGTCAAGGTAAAAACGATGAATTTCAGCCTCTTTGACATTAAAAACTGACTTTCAGTTAATGTGCAGTGTTCAGCTGTTCCAAACAGAACAGCCCCACACCAACAAAGAAACAAGTTTGACACTGCTGCACTTTTCACCACAGGATTGGAAATAACCTGGTATTGAAATAATGCATCACAGAAAGACACATTCCACATATCTATCCAGCCACTGAACTTCCTCAGTCCTGCATACTGAGTGCCCTAGCAGCACAATTAAAGCCTTAGTCACTAAGATGCCTACAGCCAGAAGGAGGAAAAGGTCAAGAAACCAAGCCCTGGAATTGAACTAGAAAGGGATAAATGAAGCTGTTGTTCGAATGTTATCTGATTACTGAGGGAGTAGATTTGATTATGTGTGAAAGTAATAATCTAAAGTCAACAGCTTTATTTCAGATGGTTCATAGATATTTATCTTTCAAGTCATTATTATTATTATTTTTAATTAAGTTGGTTGTCTGGATACCTACTCCTTTACAATATGAGAAAATCTGAAAAATACTTGAACAATGCAGACCTAGAACCTCAGCAGTTGCCCAAAGTGCTATACAAAGTGAAGACAACTGTAGGATATAATCAAGTGAATAAATAAAAATTAAGTATCTTCTTAAAATTCAAGTCTGTAAAATTGACTACCCACTTAAAAGTCTTGAACTCAAAACAGAAGACTTAAAACTGCTCCAGTTAGCAAATAGCTTGTCTGCTAGCCAATCTTTTCCCGTCCAGTTTCATTTACTTCAGACACTGGCATATTAAAGTCCTCAAAATATAGGTTAGCATGGTACTTTGAAAGCATTGTTGATATAAAAAAGAACTTCTGGCTATATCCATTTTTATTATTGAGGGCTACTAAACACAAACCTTTCACCACTGGGTCATGAGGTATCGCCACCTGCTCGTTCTATTTTCCAAGTATCTGATATTAACTTGAGAGATGGGATATGGAGTCTTGCTCAGTACTTAAGCTCTTCTAAAGACCAAATAATTTGATTGTTACAGACTACCACTCAAGAAAAATCGATATGTTCAGAGGGTATTTAAGATGCTAAACTCTATCCAACTGATACCATTGCAAGACAAATGGTACAAATGCCAAAAGTTATTCTCAGTGAGATATATCTCATGCATATCACTGGCTACTTAAGTTATAGCCAATGTCCTCATGAAGGGCAGTACATACAGATTTTTGAATCCCCAAGAACTATTATAATCACTTGCAGAAATAAATTAAACAAACTTGAACAGAAATATAAGCTATTACTGTTTGCAAGCTGTTTCATCAGTATTTTTCTGTGTTCCATCAAATATAGAAGGAAACATTAAGAGGACATTAAAAAGTCTCCTTATATATTGAATAATTTCTAAATCATGTATCTTTAACCAAGAATCCTGAAATCAGACAATTTGCAGCTACAGCACTCTAAAAGGAACAATTAAAAGCCAACAGAAAACTTGTATCTGTTGCCTGTAATCCAGGTGTAATTACCTTTTTCTTTTATTTAGCCATTATTCTACCACCGCCATTACCTGCTATTTGTACAGAGCCATCTTCACCCAGAAGAATGTTGCCAGCCTTCAAATCTCTAGAATATACAAATAGAGGTTACTTTTATGTATAAAAGTACATATGTGCACATTTTATGTAAATAAATATTGCATACTAATTAGTTTCACAAGATAGCATTTTAAAATTAAAAGACAGAAACAGGAACTGAATATAAAATATAACTGATTTACAAAAAAACAGAGTGCAGAACTCAAACTCTCACAAACTCTAGCTCTCTTGTATAAAAGGACCCAAATTCGGCTTTGGCACAAAATAAGCACAATTTAGGTATAGATTTTGAGAACAGAAATATTTAGGTACAAAGTCTGTTTTACTGCCTAAATCCCAGAAACTGAGAGCCTTCAGAGCTTTAAAACAAGAATTAATGCTTTCTCACATCCAATTGCACCACTCATGAAAAAGAAAAGTTGAAAGTTTTCCTCTTTGATCTCGTCAGAAGAGAGACCTATCTTAAAAAAGGTAAATATACTGTAGATTTCCCCCAACGAAGCTATTAAAGCTCGGGAATAGCAACCATATTTTGCTATAGGTTACCATGATGAAAAGTTACTTGACACTGAATCTGTCAAAAATTCAGCATGTGCTTGACAGTCAGCTATATCCATTTAACACATTATTCACATATAATGTTAAGAAGAAACCTTTCTGTCTGAGTTGTTTGTTGGGGTTTTTTTTTGATAGAAATATGCACCCCATTCTTAATGCACAGGATAAATCTTTCATACAGAGTATATCCTAAACATTAAGAATTTGAGCAAATCATTCATTCCAAGATTTACTGAAAATAACTAACACACTGCTACTGACAGTTAACATAACCTGTTTCCTTATATATAAACAAGAATGTATCAAAACAACAGAACAAAACCCAGAACAATTTTGTAAACATCTCCAACTGGCAAATAACATCTGATACAGCATTCCCTGAACTACACAACTTTCACCCTCAACACACATGGGAAAAGGAACACACACTGTATCTTGTTGAACAGGACTTCTGTGGTACTGCACAGTTTACAAATTAGATGCTATAAAAAAGGAGGAATCTCAGATGTAACAAATTGATCTCTTTTTTTTTTATTGTTTTTAAGGTCCTTTCAGAATAGATAAAGGGAGTTCCCAAACGCGACCTCAAAGGGTCCTGTTATCCTTAAAAAGTTAATGAATGTTCCTTCCGCAACAATATCAGTTTAACTGAAGACTATGAATTAAGGTTTGAGGCAGATCTTTGGCATTCCAGACCAGAAGTCAAGATAATTGTTCTTTATTTCTCCATTTATCTCAATTTTCTCTCTGCAAAAGGAGGAAATAGTTCTTGATTTACATCAGAGGCAGTTCATTATGAGATGAGACATAAGAAGTACACACAAAGAACAATTACTGTGCTACATCTGCACTACCTCCAGAATTCTCAGAGTTCTGCCTGCAGTGAATCTGTTTTTTGTTTAAAAGATTCCCTTACAAGAGGCTAATGCTTGAAAAGAGAGAGAGAGTGCCTGTTGTAGGCACCTTCCTTAAAAGGCAAATTCACCTCAGTAAAATTAATTAGGGAGGTCGGAGTACAGCATTTCCAACATCCAAACAGTGGATTGCTAGAGCAGATATGTATAGATCACCCCAGAGGATCTACACAATTTACACCAAGGAAGTCAATGGAGTTAGAATATAAAGAAGAGAACAAACACTAGATGCGGATACACCAAGGTGCATTTCCACAGCACCAAACCCAGCTTCACGTGTTGTCATAAATTTATGAGAGGTCTGTAGAGTTGTAATACACATTACTGATTACCATGAAAAAATATTTCACATTTATACAGCAATGCCCAAGTGCCCAAAATTACAGGTTTAATGTGCAACGCAGTAACCAAGTCACACACCATATCACATAAATTAGGTTCAGATTAGCTACTTGGGAGTAGCAGCAGGCAAAAGAGTATAGACCATATTCTGGCATACTTAGTGCATCACAGACTTTCCTAACTATAGGAGGGACAGACAGGATAAAGACCAGGCAAGTACTAATTATTAGTGACAAACTTCAGTAAAGATTACAGCATCTGCCTAAGTATTATCATTTGATAATTACTATACTATTGAATAGTATGTGAAAGAGGCAATACAATTCACTTAGCCAAGCAACCGCAGCTGACCAATATCAACAAACTACACACACAACTTTGAAAATGCTTTTCACTGCGTATATGCTCCTACCTGTGAATTTGCCCATTCCTGTGCAGATAGTCTAAGCCTTCCAAAACTTCTTTTAGAATTGTTGCTATTATCGGTTCATCAAGAACACCATTTTTGTGCTCTCCTCTGTTGACAATATACTTTATTATATCAAGCATTGAACCTATGTTGCAGATCCAGAAAAGAAGAAAAAACATACATACAGCATTATCTTATCAGATTCTTGAGAAAGTTGTATTTCTTTATTCTTTCTCTGCTACTGCAATTTGCATGTATGCATGAAGACCACATGTAACTAGGTCTCTGAATAAGCACACCGCTACCTCATTCAAACAAAAAACAAATGACTGGTTTTTGTCAAGAATACTCTAACACTCAGTGATGCATTGGAAAGATCTGTGAACAGATCTTGAGCTAGAGCTACCATTTATTAAAAATTGAGTATCCCACACTTAAACAGACATGTAGAAAATGTTTTGGTTTATTATCCAGCTTAGTTTATAGTTCACGTGTTCACAATATAAACATGCAGCTGCAAGACTGGAAGGAGATATTCTCTGCAAACAAATGATGATGACATCCCTAGTGACATCCAGCTTGACGCTGAACTTCGGTTATTATAAATTTCAAGGAATCTAATAGCAACATTTTCTTTCAATCCAAGCTTTTTTCAACAGCTCACAGTAAATTCTGCCATGAATCACTGGTTTCTCTCAGGGTCTATGGTTGCTTTTGATTGCACTGAATAATTCAGCCAAGCGTGATGTAGTGAGTGTTACTTTATGAGCACTTCCTGTCCTTGCTTTCTAGGATGACGGTGCAGCAGTCTGCTGCCATCAAGACTGATCTTGAAGAATATCATGTAGCAACCAGGACCACCACATATTATTTCGGATCCTCGCTTTTCTAAGCCACAAGCACATTCAGCTCAGCCCCTTTTTCTTCTCCCAGAACCAAGTAAGATTTTTATACCATTAACCATCATCATAAAAACTGTAATGAGTGTTTGGTTACTTTAAGCAATAAAAGGGATGTAACATGTATAATGCCTGTTCTAGGAAGAATCTTCCTTGAATAAGGAATGAGAAATCTCTCATTATGAAATCAGAAATATATGCATTTTTACAAAAATAGAGTGGATTCTAGAGAAACTCAAAAAAAGGCCACACTGACAGAAGTGACTTAATTCTCATCAGTTTTCCCTACACAGCCTTGATAGAGAAATTTAATGTATTAATTCAGAATAAAAAACTACAGTAGCTAGATCAACAGAATTTATCTCGAGTAATTCTTAGCCTGTACTATCAATATACACATAAAAACTCTTTAAGCTTGCACATTCCTGCTATAACAAACCTATACCTCAAGGTTCTCCTGTGTAGTCTCTCTCCCCCCTCCTTATTTGGTTTAGGTCAATTAACTCAAAGAATGTACATTAGGAAAAAATAAATCATACAACTCCCTTGCAGCTAAACAAGTGAAAGCAGTAACTTACCCCCACTTAACAACTTCATAACCAGCCAAAGTTCATCCTTCACCACAAAAGATGTGTAATAGGTCACCACATTGGGGTGATTGCATTGACTCATTGCTTGAATTTCTTTCTGTAAGAAATACAAAAGCCCAACATAACACAGCCGGCTATGAGTTCTGCTTGTATAGAGAGAAAGTTTAATTTCCAAAGTGAAATAGTGTAACAGAACTTAAGTATACACAGGATATGCATCAAGGCACCAAAACATTTCAATTTACCTACAGATCTTCATGCAAGACAAAACACTATTACAAAGAACACAGGGGAGGTTTGGCCAGGAGATACAGGCCTAACTACATCAATTTTCTTCTGGAAGCAGCAAAGAAATTACTTTTAGAGTCCCGAATTCAGAGCGAGCAATAAAGAATGAGCAGTCTCCAAGAACTGAAAGCGTGGGTACAGGCTAGACAACAAAATGCAAGGAAAGATCAAAACCTACTGCTTTTCCTGTTCAAAAGGGATATGAAAAGAGTAGAATTGGAGCAGTTGAGAAAGGAGGAAGGAAGCTGTTGGACAAAGAACACAGCACCACTGACTCGGCTACGGTGGGGTGGACAGGAGGACACCAGAGCCACGCAATCAAATAGAAGTGCAAGAGGAAAAAGCAATGTTACAGACCAAAAGTCAGAGGAAACAATCGACTAGAGGAGCACACAGTCACCAGATTCACAACATGGCACTACCAAGTAACACTATCTATGACACGCCACAGCTGTACACATTAAGAATGACTGCCTTGTATCTGTTATTTCAAATGGAGTCTTTTTCTATTCACTCTTTCACATAATTGTTCTGTAACACCTTTCTGGCAGCTCTTATTATCCTGCAAATCCTTTACGTAGGAGCCTTTAGGCCTCCTTTGTACCAGAGGGTTTGGCCTCACATCAACTTTAGTTCCCACAATCATACTTCTCCCTCTCCGCTACCGGCCACATAGATCCATCCCTAGTGTTAAAGGACATGGTCCTGGAGGGAGAACCAGTCAGGGAACCAAAATTCAGCTAGAAACCAAACTCTTCCATCTCCCCTCTCTCCCTGAAAAGCAACTGCTTTCAGGTGGACTCATGTTACACACTGACTCTCCAGCCCTGGTGCAAGGCAGGCACTTTGGCAGTCCCACTTAGATTGATTAAAGCTGCCACAGATGCCATTTTCAACTTTCAACCTCTAATTCAGCAAGTGTTTGAAAGAGGGTCTTTCTGCTGTTGTTATTTGCAATGCACTCATGATCACAGCCGCTTTCTAACAAAAAGTTAATTATATGTATTAAAGACTGTGATTTAATCTCATGGTACCTGTTGGTGACTATTAAGTCAGGCTATAGTTTGACACACATTTCAGCTAGTCCTGTGGTCAAAAGCCCTCCTCCCTAGACAACCTCTGAGCCCCGAACCACAGAAGGATGAAAACCTGGATAATCATGCAATGAGCCTGATTAACCGAGCAATTTGCAAAATAGCGTCCCCTGCTCAATAGACAGGAGGTCAAAAACAGAAGAAATTTATGTGGGGCATACCTCCCTTTCACAGTAGGCATGTCAGCTTTAACACAAGGTTTAAGGTTCTTAATTCAGCTATCCATACCAAATCTGAACTGTAGCTCTCTTTATTACTATTTCATTTCCTACATTGTTTTATTGTTTTCCTATGCTAGTAGTACAATGATGGCTCAAGAAGCCTGCCTGCCAATGCTGGGCAAAAATACAGCTCATCTATTTTACTCACACATTAATACTGCAAAAACGTAACTACTTGACTGTGGTAAGCTTCATAATCCTTAACTGGACAAGTGCTTTGAATATTTTGTCTGCCTGCATCAACTTGACAGCACCAAAGCCCTAACGGCACTTAAAATTTAAAAAGTCTCTCCCTCATCCCTCTGCTTCCCCCTCCCCTGTGCTGGCACAAGTGTTTGTGCATTGCATCAGGAAATAAGCCCAGGTTAAAAGCTAACTTCTTTTCAGCCAGGTTATTCCCGATCTGGTTTCACTGAGCAGCTGCACAGGAATGTGTGTCGGCCTAAGGGCAGGTGGGTGACACAGTTAATAAGCAACTGTGAGACGGCTCCTTTTGGTGCTCAGCTGCAGCGCCCGCAGGGCCGGGGCCAGACCCCAGTGACCAGGCAGATGCCGCAGCTCTGTGGGTGCTTCCCCCAGGGTACGGCTGTTTGAGGGGCTGGGCATAACACGCGAGGGGCTCCTCCTGCCTCAAAGGGCTATCCACAGCAGAAATGCAAACAAACAACTGTTCAATCAAATAAGCCATTCTGTATAATATTCTTTGGTTTGCAGTGCTGAGATTTTTGTTTGTTTTGAAAAACCGAAGGTAAGGGGATGGGGGAAGATACCCACGTCAGGACAACCCTAAGGACAGGAACTTTTTTCCTGGGCTCACGGGGTTAAGTTACATTTAGCTTACAATAGTGAGAACACAGGACATTGCAGGAAACAGAGTATTGAATTTCAGGAGTTTGGCAGTTTGTGTAACCTTAGTATTATTTAAACTCCCTCCCCCACTGCCTTTCTATTTTAATTGACACTGGCCCAAAGTCTGCTTACGTGGGCACCAGGCTTGCTGCATTTTCCACTTCTCTGAAGGCCACACAGCTGAGAATTTCCAAAGGGTGCCTTTGCACACCATCCGTAAGCACTCAGCAGCAGGATTTTACAAAACAGCATGTTCAGAGGGCAGACAGAGTTTTAGAACATCCCTGTGCCAATGGAAACTGTTTGATCAGAAAAACAAGTGATTGAAAACTGAGCAGACTCAAAAATTATGTTAAAAAACCCAAACCACAAAAGCATTCTAAGTATTATCAACTGAAATAAAAATGTTAGTACAGTTGTAACGACTTTTGAAGGTTAATGATGCTCTTTTCCAGAATTAGATCCCTATTTTTTAAACAAAATTTTAAAATCTATTAGAACTGAGTCAGAGCAAGTATACTTCTCCTCACAGAAAAATAATTATGTATGTGTATGCATGCCCATGTGTGCATGCCCATATAAAAGGAAACATACATGGCCTTTTTTTTTTTTCTTTCCCCTCCTAACCAGGAACTCGGAAAGCCAGAATTTATGTTCAGATCAACAAATAAAAGAAACACAAAATCTGAACAGAGAAAAGTAGAAATTGACTTATGTTAAAAAATAAAGAAGATGGTATGGACAGTTATCTTTGTACCAAAAGAAAGCAATATGGGACCAAAAATTCAAGACCTTTTGTGTTATTTGGCAGCCAGTGGAGACACATCAGCAGTAAAGATACTCAAGCACTTGCTAAGGTAACTTTGTACAAGCTGGTAACAAACTGCAGTCATTTCTCTAGGCCACCCGGATATCTCTTGCAGATTTTTGGCAGTTTTGTCTGGTTTTATTCGTTGCAACTTTTTAATTCTTAATTTCCATTACTAGTTCAAATTCTAATCAAAAAAGATCAGTTTTTGACCATTTTATGTTACAATTATTAGTATTTCTGATTTTATAGATCTGTTCTTTATGGGCTGTAGATGTTAATACATCATGCACAGCATCTCACCTCAGACTGGTCTCTTTCTAAACACATTTCAGAATTTATCTTTTGAGTTTTTAGTTGACAGAAGTCTCACTACCTCAGAAGTAGCTTCCACTACCATAATCCTCTTTTTAAAAAAAAACAACAATGTCCCATACAAGCCGTTACATAAACTGAAGGTGAATGCCATCAATCACCAGGGGAAGAGCATTTTGGGTCCTCCACTGTAAGAGAGTCATTTTATCTGAAGAAACTGGATGGACCATACCCTCTGTATCAAATTCAAGATATCTTTTGCACTGGTAATTCCCTGCTGAAGAGATCATTTCCTTCAGAGGCAGGAATTTCTGCATTAGAAAAAGCCCACAGTCTCTAGGCAGTAGTATAACCTGTGGAACAGAAGAGAGTGTTCTCACTTTTAGAATGGTTTTGTGTCCTTCAACTCTTGTTATGCTGCCTATATATAAATACGCATTAGTCTTATAAACACCTGACTAGGAGCACTAGAAAGCAACAGGTTTTGTTTTTTAACAGCTCTTTGCAACTTTGTCTGGATTGCCATAACCAGTGCAGAGGAAAAACTCCTGCAGTCCCTTTTAAAAAGAGCCTGTCCTCCTCTGATCAGTGACCCACACAAACAGCATTCCTCAAATGGCTTCTTTTGGCCTATCAGATAAATGCATGTTATTAGCTTTAACAAGAGTTTCCTTGTGTAGATGGCAGTGTAGCCCTTCCTACTTTCCCCCTCAAAAGTTATTATTACAAAATGATCCAACAACTAGATTTTGCCATGTTTAGACATTTTAAGATGGCCTACTAAATTTTACCTTTATATTTTTAATCAGTGTTTAACCAAAGGAAAATGTATCTTTCCTCATTATTAAGAAAAGATAGACAACCAGACAGTAACCTCTTGAAAATTGAGTCTCCAGAAAGCAAGGGGTAAGGCTCTTCCCAAAGTTCACAACAGCTGGTTATCTCAAGATTCAAATTTGCAATTCCTGGTTTTGTGGCATTAGAGAATATACATTAGTAAAATATATTTTTAGGGAAAGGGCATATTTTTTACAGATTATTTTCAAATACTTTTCTCACTATTATCCTGCATAAAATTCTATCCTCACTATTGGATCAAGGAAAAACCAAAATCCAAACAGAAGATAGTCTCCATGTAATATGTTCCACTCTGATTTACTTACAAGTAATTCATCCATACTGGTTTGGCATTTTTCTAAGTTGATCCTCTTTATTGCTACACGTTCTTGCCTGGGTTTGCATAGCGCTGCCTGGACAACTGCTGTAGCACCACTACCTGGAAAAGGGCAGAAAAAGGACAGTCTTAATATAATAGAAGTTTAAACCAGTGACGAACATAAGAACCACACACTGATGAAGAACATAAAATCTGCTGTTTAACCTTCTTCAGTGCTTTCCCCAGACGCATACCTTTCCACTAGCAAGAACGTTTGCACACCTCTCAAATGGAGAGGAAAACCCTCAAAGTTTCTGTTCCATACTACACAAAAAGTTCCCAAGCCAACAACTTAAAATGACATGCTCATTTATCAAGTCACATCTGCCACCTCAATGCATTTCATATAGTTTGGAAACCATTACACTTTTGTTTTCGGACACGTGTTTTAATCAAGAACATGACTTGCACAGTTAACACAATTAAAAACATTATACAGAGAAGCAGGGAATGTGTACTTGATCAAACGTTATTTCTTTCTGTTCTTTAATGTCAGTCCCTCTTTAACCGGGTTTTTGTTCCTACTGTGCAACGAACAGAAAAGAATCGGTAAAACTGTACATGCCAAACCTACAGTTTCACCTGTGTTCCTGCTCATTCATCATGATTAGGGTAACATCCTACAAAAAGCATGCTGATTCTTGTAAAAAGCATAGGAGGCACAAGTATCACACCAACAATAAGATGCACGTTGCTGAATGTGCCAGCAAAGAAAGCCAGTTGTGCTTACTTGACACAAAAATCACATGCGGTCATACAACTACGCTGACAACAAAGCTTGGCGGAATTGCACAAATTTTGGAGAAAGTATTAGAATAATTTTCTTTAGTATGCTTTATTTGCAAGTAGCAGGAGTAAAAAGGTCTTGTTGCTTGTTTCATTAAGCACCCACTGGCTTTGTCCCAGCCAGTATGGTCTCACTAAATTAATTATATGATTGCAAGTAATATTCAGAAAGAGTTTTGCCCAGGTTGCACTTCTTGCTGCCACATCAAATACAGCAGTGTGTGCTTCTCAAACTAATTACATCATGCTCATTCATGCAGAAATCTAAAAATCCCCTGACGAGTAGCTTATACCTGTAATTCTAACTATTTTAATATAAATTATGGATTGCTGGTAAGTCACGAATTGAGCAACACATTATATTGGCCTGCTCATACACCATGTTCTATTTATGCTCAGTAATTGGCATGTCCTAGATGAATACAAATTGTGAACAAAAAGCCTTTTGTTGTCAAGCTCTACAAATGTGGATTCATTTACCAGCCGACTTAAGAACAATTGAGAGCTTTTCCCTCTGCACATCTGAAAAGAGCACCGACAATAACTCATGACTGAAAGTTATTGTCCGTGTTTTAATTGCTATTTTCTTAGCTATTTTCACATACTGTTTGTTCACACGAAGTTTTTGCTCAAATCACAAAGCTTTTTAACTCAGTGTATGAATTTCATTACAAAATTCTGAGCTCATCTTAAAAAAAAAAAAAAAAAAAAGAGAAGTCTCAACAGGACAAACTAGTCATGTTTTTGCAGGATGCAGTCACAGACAAATATTGACATGTCCTGTTCAGTCTGCTTACAGAACAAAGCCTTTAAAAATTCCAATAATGTAAGTAATAAAAGAATTAAGAAAGATTTTAAAAATTAAATAAGACATCTCAAGGAAGGAACCACCAAGTCAGCACAATTCAGCTCAAGTAAGACTCACTTACATCACTTTAATGAAGTTCTCATCCAGTAGGTATTGAGACACAAATTCTCTTGTTACTTTGGATACACAACTGTAGGTTGAGTCAGGGGGAAGAAACCAAATTTTTAGCTATTAGGGATACAGGAACAAAGACAAAGATTTTCTTTGATGTATCTTTTTCATCTATGCGAGTAGTTTTATCCAGTTGCAGGATAAAAACAGATCTCCACTTTCAAAACAGATTCATATACAAAAGCCAGATAAAGGACAAACAGAAAAATCATACAGAAAAATCATTCAGCCAATGCCAAGATGAAATCCTGACTGCTTCCTCAAGTTAATGACAGTAACACTTCAAAAAAAAAAAAAAAAAAAAGTCCTGTCACATCCCTGACCCCACCATCACTTGCTTAAGTTTTGTGAGACCCCAAACCAAAGACTATTTGCTAACTACTATTTAAAATCTCTTTAATCCTGAGTTATACTTATGCACAAGTTGAAGATCTGTTCCTCTTTTGCCTACTGAAAGAGGACGAGATGCAGATTTTAGGACATAAACTAGAGTTATTTATATGAGAAGCGTTTCAGTGCGTTTCCCTGTGTTTTCACCTCAGACAGAGATGACTTGCAGTGGGATACTCTTCACCACAAGAACATGATGCACTGACAATGCAAAAAGCTTTCCGTTTAGAATAAAGCCAATCTACCTAGGTTTCTTCATTCTTCTGCCTTTTGAATACTCAACACAATATAGTATTTTGATAGTGAAGGCAATCTGTGCAGCCTGCATTCTCAATGGGTCTACATATAAAACTCATTTGAAAAAGCAGTTTCAATTACTGAAGCAGGAGCCAGGCACTTAGTGGATATACGCCCCCTTCCTCTTCAAAGATGTTCCCCTCTCCTCCTCAGGCTCACAAGGTGAACAACCAGGGATAAAGATACGGAAAATTTGCAGCTTTCCCATTTGGTCAGAAAACTCCTTTTGTGTCAATAAAGAGATGCCCTTCTCTAATCTACTAAACAAGTAGAAATGTGAAGTGTTCCAGAGGAGTAGCTGTTATAAACAGGACTACCCAGATAAGCATTTCAGTCGAGAGATAACAGACTCCACAAGTAATGCACTATCATACAGGGAAACAAAATTGTCACAGACAACCATTTAGCATAACAAATTAGGGTCACAGAAAATACTTGCATAGAATAGATTACAGTCAACCTTTCCTTGTCAGAAGGCATGACTTATTCAGGTATGCTGAGCCTTATGAGTCTTCCGAAACCTATAGTCTTCCGAAATCTAGCAGAGAACATACTAACCACACCACAACTAAAGCACAGACTGGTTTTAGCATCCATGCTCTGTACAGAAAACTGATCTAGTGTAATGAAAGCTCAGGTTGGATAAACCATGAAGCCTTTACATCCAGCTGTCTCCTGCAGAAGAACAAAACAAAGGATTACCAAGCGGTCAGACTCAACCAGCTTTGTAAGAACGGTGGGTTTTTTCCACTACTGGAAAAGTTGTTCTCCTGATACAGACACGTACTCTCTGCCAATTTCAAAAGTTAGCAGTGAAATAACACCATTTCAGTCCACAAGAAGATGCCTACTATTCCCATTTCACAGCAGGCAACAAATCAGTTTCATCTTGTACTCATGTTTTTTGCTGCCATCCTTCTCTCTAGTGTGAGCATGCCCTTGCAGCCAACCTGTTCCTTCACGCTATGAACCATGCCATGCACTCCCTACTATCCTGTCCTCAGTGCAGCAGAGCCAGTAGAATTGCTTTTAACTATTTGGGTTCATGCAACAGAAGCCTTCGCAAGAGCTACTACATATGGCCACGCTTCACTTCTGAAAGAATATAACCGAAAAGTAGTACTCTGCATTCCATTTTGCACATGCTCCACAGAAAGCACATGAAACTCCCACAAACAAATACTCATCCAGGATTTAAGATTATCTGATTAAGCTCCTTCAAGTTTTTCTAAATCTGGCATACAGGTACTTTTCCTCCTTTAAAAAAACAAAAAAAACCCACCAAAACCAAACAGGAATTTAACCTGTCTCCAGCTGGCAAAGAAAAGAAGGATCTTTAAACAAATGTGATCAACAACTGACAAACATTTTCAGTTTATCTACCCACCACTAGCCAAGCCTCAAAAAGACAGACAGCAAGGTGGGATGGCTGGACCATATCACTTACACATCACACATGTACACATCCTTCTTCATACAAGAATGTGACACTTCATTGATTCCCTGTTATATATGAAGGTCTGACACTTTCCACTCATTCATCACTACACAGTAACTCTATTCAAAATATATCTAGAAGTATTCCTTTCAATTTTCTTCTTCTCAAAAACAAGTCAGTAACCTCATTACCCTAGAATGATTTACCAAGTCTTTTTTTAAGTAGCTTATTGTTACTCTACAGTATTCCAACACAAACCTCTTCTAAAAATTGCTGCATTCACTAGGCCCCTTCACTCTACCCAAAGACACCTCCCATGGTTCTTCTACCTAATTTCTGAAGAGGAAGATGTAGTCTGTTGGTAATGGTAAGTTTTCCTGTTGACTAGGTATCTGAAGAGTTAGACAGCAGACATAACTGGAGAACACTAAATACCTTATCTCAGAATCTATACGAACTCTTAAATACCGACCTATACCATCTGCATTTTCACACAGCTCTTCTCCTCCCCCAACATATAGAAACCTCCTATTAAATGTAGCTGATTAGCACACATGGATTTTAAGTAAGCCTCAAATCCAAGACTAAGTTGCAACTGTCTATAAAAGAAGCCAGTACTAAACAGAATAAAATCTATGAAAATAGATGAAACAGATATGAAAGTATTTTTATTTAATTTCTCAAACAGTCCAGTTCTGAAGAACAGAGTCACCTAGGTAATTCTTAAATACAGCGCATATGCAGTGTAATGGAAGGACTCCTTTTGCATAGAGCAGAATGCACTTGTGCATACAAATTGTGCCTGCACAAATGCAACCTAGCTTTGGTTTGCACTCATAAAAACATGTGGGGCTTTTTACGTAACATACAAAGCAGCTGTGCTTATATGCAAGCTTTGAAAGCTATGTTGCATATGTTGTATATTGCGTGCAATATTGTGTAGCATACTCCCAGAATTACTATGTATGCACTATGAACTTGTCAGTACTTCAACATATTCCATGGCAGCATTGTGCAGAACTAGTCTTTTCAGCCTCAAAAGAAGCAATTCTGCTGGTGGCAAAGCAATACTTACAGTTAAGAAACAGAAAACAAGCAGCTTAAATTTCTTTTGGTTTCTAGCTTTCACCCCACAATACTCAAGAGATCTTTCGGTGTTATTCATTTTCTTTCATGTTACTTCCATTGTTCAAACAGAAGTTATAATTCAGCTTATTAAAGCTCATGTAGACCACCATACTAAACACCAAAACTTTCTGAAATTGAACTTCTTCACAGAAAATAAACTCATGATTTCTCTCCATCTTCACATGACATAAATGTATTCTTAAGAACTTGAGGATAACTATGTAAATACAATTTACTAACAATTCCTGCCCACTTAGTGCTCTTAATGTTCTTAATCTCTCCCCTTATAACACACTTGGATACTAGTTTGTTTATCCTTGCCATTAGGATTATCACATAATTCACTTAGCATATTTTAAGTGTTCTATGAAATCTATGTGCATACATAGAACTGCTACTTCTGCATTTTCATCATTCAACAATAATAATCTTAATAATTCTTCATGGAACTATACAAAATGAATTTGTTCTGCAGTTGGACATCTAAAAACATCCCCATTATGGCTACAGAATCACTGGGTTATTCAACTGCTGTATTTACCTTTTTGTGGGAGAAGAGCTTACACTAAATCTATGAGGTCTAGCTTATGCCATACTACTTTTCAAACTCTCCAAAGATGATAAAGATCCACAAATACTTCTGTGATCCCACTGAAATCTTAGAGAAGTATCCCAAATGTCCATGTCAAAATAATTATGCATTATAGAAAATCTACATACAATAGAATTCATATACAAGCATTGAGCCAACCTGTATCAAAGCTAAGATACAACAAGCTCGAGCATTAATCAGACATCATATTCTCCATGAAGAAAAAAGTCAGGGGAATTCACAATCAGCAATAAAACACCACATACCATAAAAACAGGGGCAGAAGGAAATGATTAAACTTTTTGAACTAGCCTCTTCATTTCCCTCCACCCTCACTAAAATAGTAAAAGGACTGGTTACATCAGATGTTTTGGCTAGATAAATTATAGGAAATTATTTAGAGGTTTTCTATGTTACAACTTCCTCTCTGTCAAATCTGTATAACAGAATAAAGAAATTCTTCTGCCAAAACACATAACAGGAATCTACCCTCTTGAATACAGAGGTTTCTAGCATCAGAGTACAGCAAATAACTATCAATCACAAATTAATTATTCAGGAAATGAGACAAATCAATACTGTACAAGAAAGTGGAGAACCTATACCGATGATCTGGAAAATGTAAAAGTCATCCTTCACTCCACCAATGAGCCCAGACACACTATATTGAAGGAACTCCCCTGAAATGTCTGTCTAATCTGAAGAATAATCAGCTAACACCACCACTCGGTTCAAAGAATTTTAAAAGAACTTTACTCTGACTAACAAGGGCATTAAAGAAATCTGTGGCTAGAGAGTGAAACCAGATGTATTTAGATTAGACACAGGTTTGTTTAATAATGACTGTGTTCAGTTTTGAAATGAAGTACCATTCTAAGTGATGGCTTTCTGCTTTCAGACACTTTCTCAGTGAAGAGAATCCTGCCTACGGCCATAAAGAGCTCACCACTTGTCAGCTTGGTACAATGCCATCAACACACCAAGATCAGATTAGAAGGTCCAAGGATGACCATTAACTATGTTTGGGGTATTCAAGTAAACCTGGCAACAAGCACACAGTTTGGAAAGGGAGGAAAGAAAAAACAGAGGCTATGCCCACTACCCCCTCCCACCTCATGACTGTCCCCTCCCTTGGCTCCCATCCCAGCTCTCCCAAGAGAGTCTGACAAGAAGTGCTGATGTTAAACCTCAGCATGAGAGAGCTTTTTTTTTTCCTTTGTCAGAGAGGCTTTATTTAGTGCAACTTTTGAAACAAGTAAAATAAATGAACCATGAAAAATATAGTTGCTGTGTTTGTTAAGTATATGGGAAAAACAATAACTTACAGGTGGATAAGACCACACATTCTGTTGAAGCCTTGTAGAAATAAAGCCATGCCTCCCCACTACAGAAACGCATTGTTACCCCATGCAGTCATCACATACTGCAGAGTATTGCCTACCTTTGAAGCTACAGTAGTAAGACAGTCAATAACCCAGCTCCCTTACCAGTTTTCCAATCCAATATACTATACATAATGCAGAACATGGTTTTATCCCCTCACACTACCATGATTAGTGTTTTAAGTAACAACACCACAGCAGGAGACACAGTTAGCAACCTCCTTGACAGCCCCACATTTCAACACTGGAAAACTTTTAGCACTACCCATCACAAAAATAACACAAGGCACATGACAAAAACACATTCCTACCCTTTTTAAAAAAAGGGTACCTACCAAGGTAATCTTTTTGGTAAGATAAGGTGCTACCAAAGATGAAGATCAACTTTTAGTGTATCAGGAACAGACAGTAACCACAATGCTTCTCCCCATCAGGGAGTCTAGTGATAGGACAAGGGATAACTGTTTTAAACTGAAAGAAAGTAGATTTAGATTACCTATTCAGAAGAAATTCTTTACTGTGAGGGTGATAAGACTCTGGAACAGGTTGCCCAGAGAAGCTACAGATGCCTCATCCCTGTAAGTGTTCAAGGTCAGGTTGGAAGGGCCTTTGAGTAACCTGGTCTAGTGAAAGGTGTCACTGCCCATGGCAGGGGGGTTGGAACTAGGTCTTTAAGGTCCCTTCCAACCCAAACCATTCTATGACTCTATGATTTTGCCTGTCTTTGAATAGGAAGCTGCACATACTCCAAAAACACCTTGGTACTTGACTCTGAAAGAGGGGTGTAGATGTGTTGGAAAGGAAATTGGAGTGATGCCAAACATCACTTTAGTGATGTCAGCTTAATGCCCATCTCTGTGTGTCATCACCAAAATTATCATTTAACTAAGTACTCCATGGCCTTGAGTCCTCTTACATGCTAGTCACAGAGCTCATAGGGAGCCTGGTACATTTCCAGATCCAGCATGAGAGCATCTTCCCATTCATTAACAATACACATCAAGGAAATGTCAGCACCACAGCAGGTAAGGAAAACCTAAACAAAAGCAGTCCACTTTCAGCAGGTGTTATCTTCTCCCTGACTTGTCATTTAAAATAGATGAGTTGTCTAAATAAAGAAGTTGAAAGGGAACTACAGCAACTCAAATTAGACTGTCTAGGCAAACCCTATATTACTAACACTACCTAAGATTACATTTCTTTTGTTCTGCTCCGCATCTCAAAAATCTTTGTAAGAAGTGTTTTTATAAGTGAAAAATGTTTATATAGAAAAAATCCACAATCACTACTATTTCAGAATTTGCAGTCATCAGAACTGGAATTTGCCTTGTGGAGGTGTCAGGGCAAGACTCCTGCTCCCGACCTCTGGTAACGTAGTTAGCATAACTAACACCATTTTATAATGCAAGCAGCCATTCTCTGTGACTGAGCAGGTCACATATTGATTCCTTTTCCCCTTATTATCAGGCCCTGAAAGTCCTATGAATGTGAACCAAATAGACAAATCAAGCAGATTTCTTCTTTCCCTCCCCACCTCTGACTGGCCTCAAGATTCCTTGGCGCCAGGCCGATTACTCCCTTCCTTACTGGCCTTGAAGGCCAAGGCACCCAGCCAAGCTGGTGGTGGGGATGACCCCATCACAGAACAGGGAAGCGTAACAGCACACAGAGCACTGCCCGTAAAATCAAGTAGTCACAAGTCTTAAGCAGGGAACTTGCACAAGAGCTGCTGCACCCCCAGTGTCCAGGGATGCCTCCACCATCATCTGCTTCCCCTGCAGACTGACCAACTCACATGCTTTTACATAATTTTCCAGTCTAGATTACGGATGTTATATTGATACAGCAAACCATGTATTAAGATTTGACCCAATCTGCAGAGGGTCCAGGTGATTAGAAATTATAAGTTAAATTGTATTATAAATTCTGTATTACTTAGGTAATTAGAAATCATAATTTATGTTATAAATTCTGTATTAGGCTACTTAAAAATTGTACTAACCTATCTTTCCCCTCATTGTCAGGTGACAACTGGTAAGCTTGATTTTTGGGAGTAAACAGATGTTGTTAGCAGAATTTACTTCTTACACACCAGAAAATTATCCTGCTCGTATGTGCTAAAAAAGAAGGCTATGGAGGGGAACAACCCACACCCAGAGACAACATAATAAATACAGCTGACTCTAAACCAAACAAGTAAACAAGCTAAAACCATTCAGTTCTGAACCCAAAATACACTGAATCTCTCATAGTAAAATATGCTACTTAAAACCTACGATATATGAATTTGGATGGTCATCAAATGTGAAATGCAAAGAAAGTATTTCTGTTCCAGTCTGTGGAACTTACGTTTTCCTCACAAGTCCCATGGCTTTCAGGTCTGCTTGAGGTATCTTATCATTACTTTATATTCCTAATCCATTTATAGTCCCTTCACTATGATTTTTCCAAGATTGTGATTATGAATTTAGTTCATTAAGAGCTTAATGAACTAAAGGGTATGAAACTGAATTGAGCAGCGAAAAGCCAAGTTCTATACCTAAAACAATCTTTCCTCTCAATCATGTTACCCTCTGTAAGAGCTGCCATTGTTAAGAAGGAAAAAAAGTGATATAAGGCATTATGCGCAAGAGTAAAATATACTAGACTCTGTTTCAATATTAATTTAACTCAAATTTACAAAAGTTGCAGAACAGGAATTGAGAATTCAATGCCACCAAGAAATAGCATGTATCGGATCAGAGAGCAAAGAGGTTGCTTAGCTGTACTTACATAATGAATGCCTAAAATGCCTCCCATTTTCATATCAGTGCATAAAGGTAACTTGTGAATTCACCAAACTTATGGTCTAGAAGACACCTGTGCCATTGAACAATGAGTACCATTAGACGTAACTGTCCATTACTTAAAGAGATTTAAAGAAATAGTTTACTTTGGGCATATGAAAAATAATTAACTAAATAAATCCCATTGAGCCCAGTACATAGAGGAAAAAAGGGAAGATCTACTCTGTTAGGTTGTTATTAGGTTAGGTTATGTAAAAGAATATGCTGGCAGGAGCATAGACCATCTTTAAAGGTTCTCTGAAAGGACTCTTGAGAAGACCAAAACAAAGAACTGAGCCACAGGTAACAATGGCACATACGTAAGACGTATTATTATCTGTTAAACTAGTTCACAAGACAGAGAGGGGGACGGAAAGCTCTGAAGCACCTGAGCCCTTCTCCAGTTAACATTAGTTTTGTAATCAGATCTGCGCTGGCTTCCTGCAAAACACAAAAGAATCCAGCTTCAATCACACTGCAAATGTGTTGGGGAAGAAGAAACAGAAAAAGTAGCAGCCAAAGATCTTGCAGCAGGCTTTTTCACCCACGCTTCCGCTGCTCTGGCAGCTGATGGGCAGCACAGCTGTGCCGCACAGCCGCCCGGCTGGCACGCTGCAGCGGGAGCCGGCTCCGCTTGTACAGCTACACTGGGGCCGTCCTGCGATAAGGAGAAATGCGGATGCGCTGTACTTGATGTGAATCAATCTAACCCATCCCTATTCATTCTGCATTTTCCCAACAGAAGGCGTGAAAAAGAGTTGAAAGGAAGGATACAACTTGGTTCAAGAATTTATTAGAAACGCTAAAATGAATTTTGTCATGTTATTTTCCATTCGTCCTCACAATATAGGTTAGATTTTCAGGTAATAATGTAAGCCTCTGTATTCAGATTTTTTTTTTTTAATTTTTTTTCTTTAACTTACATTTGTACCAAAAACTTGCAATCAAATTCACAGAACCAAAAGCCATACAAAAGAACATCTATGTAAAACAGAGACAGTTTCTTGCTGGTTTAATATGCTGTGGTTAGGTCAAAGACTGTATCGATGACCTAACACGTCTCACTATTTTTTTTAAAATTTAAACTTTTTCTTGTCATTCAGTGTTACACAGGAAAAAAAAGCCACCTTGAAATACGTGTACGAGGTCTTGACAGTTTCTATTTTTACAGCGTTTTATAAAACTAGGTGAATTTTGCTCAAACTTTGAGAGAATAATAAATTTCTTCTTACCAGATTAATCCGAAAGTGCATTTTTCACATCGTTGCTCACATTATACTTTTTAAAACACTTTTCTAAAAAGAATTAAATCACAGACTTCAAACTATTCACTATAAGAAAGAAAAAGCGAAGTCTCAAGGGCTTTTGTAGAATAGGGGATTTCTACAAGAAATCTGGGAGATCTTCCTCTACCTAATTAGCCCTCCAGAAAGCATACCAGCAGGGGCATTTCATTTTTCCTTCATCGATCTGAAGAAGCATAAACACTTCACTCAGACACATGCACCACAAGAAGTAGCTTTTTTTCTACATTCAGTTGAAAAACTGCTAGAATAAACTTCCTTATCATTCAGTCAGCTGCTCAACAAAAGAACATCGGGCAATAAATTTCAATTTAAACTGAAGAAGCTTATCTAGAAGAGAAAGGGAAAGCTGACATCATTCGTCCCTTAAATTTTTTTGTATCCAAATGTGTTGTTTCAAAGGTCTAGGGTTTTATCCTAGAGTGAACGGTCAGCACAAGAGTTTCACAGGAAAACTGTAGCAGTAATACTTCAAGTATTAAAAAGACCAACAATGAAATTTAGAAATACATGTATCTGGATGCGGTTCTTACTCAAGGGCAAAGCCTCCCATCAGAGACAGGAGAAACTAAGAATTTCCAGAAAGTAGAAAAAAAATAGAGAAATAACTGACAGAGGATAAAGTAATTGAGGTTAGAGGGAAAAATCAAGAAAGAGCACCAACCTGTACTTCTTACTATTTGGTTGCCTACACGTTTGCATTTTGGTTTTGAGCAAACTGCAGTTTTTAAGTGAATATCTTCTCGATCTTCCTCACAGAGCTTTAGTTTGCTTTGCAGAGTGGCTCTTGAGCGTGCAGAATAAACTTCTTTTGGAGAACCTGAACTGGAAGTTCTGCTCCAGCAGAAACATGCTCTAACCCATGAAAGATGTAATGGTTCAGACCAATCTTCAGATATTTTAAAAAACCAAGGACAGCTAGGACGTTTTGTCCATGGAACTAGTGTGTATCTTATTCAAAGTAAAATTTCAAACCCAAATACTTTGTAAAGGTGTCAACATTAACCGATTCACTCCCTTTATCTGCTCCCATTTCACCAGAAACTTATAGACATAGACACAACTAAGATACTAATGACATTCCAATGTGGAACCAATTTGTAATTCACAAATATTCTCCAAATCTGCCTTTCTGTTAGCAGGAACACTTTTGTGAGAGTTGCTTCCTAAAGTTAAGATGCTCTTTGAAAGAACAAAGCCACAACCAACTATCTGCTGTTTCACACAAAGATACCACCAAAAATTGTTTCAAGCCATGGAATCATAGAATCATTAAGGCTGATCTAGAGATCACCTAAATCCAATCCCCCTGCTCCAATAGGGCCAGCTAAAGCAGGTTGCCCAGCCAGGTTTTGAGTATCTCCGCAGATGGAGATTCCACAGCCTTTCCGGTTGTAGTGTTTGATCACCCTCACAGTAAAAGTTTTCTTGTGTTAAGGTTGAGATTAATTGTTTTTAATTTCTGTCCACTGCCTCTTGCCCTTTAAGTGGGCACTACCGAGAAGAACTGTTTCCCTCTTCTTCATTCTCTCCCATCACATATTTATACATATTGATAAGATCCCCCTGAGCCTTCTCTTCAGACTGTCTGGTCTGGAGTTCCAGCTCTCAGCCTCAAATGAAAGACAGTCCAGTCCCTTAACCATTTCTGTGGCCAGGGACAAGCTGAAGTTTTGCAGGCTCACACGCGAAGTACAAAGCTAAGGAAAATCTCTGTTAAGTGAGACTCCTTAAACAGCTTTAGTTTGTCCAAGCTGAGGCACAACCATCAGGGCTAAGTTTTCTGCTGCTTCCAATCTCCTCCTTACCTGCCTGCCCAAACCTCATTCAGCTGTGAGTTTTCAGAACACCACAAAGAAAAGCCCTAGGGTAACATACTCCTAATAACATACCTGGAAGAAACAGATATTTTGAGCTACAGCTGTCTACACAACAAAAATCTGTAAGGAAGAAAAATTCAAAATAAATTACCTTCTTGTATTAAGGAAGAAAAAAGTTAACCTAGCAGTTAATTTGAATTATACTCTACAATAGCAATGGCATCTTATAATACCAAATATGGGTGCATGACACCGACTCAGAAATAAAGATTTTTCCTTCAAAGTTCACAGATGTAAGAAAAACAACTTCTTTGTCCAAAACTCTTCTAATACAAAAACACAAAATAAAAACAAAACACTTTTCCTATCATATGTTCTACTAGTCTTTAAATGCTCTATTATGTTACATGGCCAGATATTTTCCCCCTAAGATAAACTGCAAGATGTAATTTTTAGTTAAAATATTTTCAGAAAAAGAAACATGGACTGTGATCATTTTATTCTTCCTGTTGTTTCATCATCAATACAGAAACCATTATTCAATACACATATAAATCCTGACATTTGGAAGGCAAACTCATACTGGAAACAGTTCTGCATAACTACACGAGAATTTGATACCTGGTATTCACTGTGGGACCAAAGGTTATCTTACCAGGGTATCATCTGAACTCCACAGAAATCTGCTTAACTCCGCTTCACCTTATGCAAGCAGGATAAATTGAAGATTTGCTGTGCTGAACCAGATATCCTGCCTAGAAAAAAAAACTGTAAAAAGAGAACTACTGTTCATTTCTGAAGCAGCACTATAAACAAATGCTGGCGTTGATTTAGTTGGCGTATTTTATTGTTTCTCATTTAGTTTGAAAGTAAACACTTGGAACAATTCTAATACCATGAATGCAATGTTTTCCAAGTCTTCTGGATGTCACCACAAAGTGCATCATTCTCTTCCGAGAATGAAGAACAGCAACCTACCAAAACAAAGGCAGTATTGCTACTGCACTGTCTTGAAGATCTCTAATTAATACTGCAATGTTGAGCTACAAAGCATCTTCAGCTAGTTCACCCCAATAGAACCTGCCTGCTAGAATTTAAGTCTGTTGTGGTCACACACTACAAGCAAAACACCTATTTCTCATCCTGCTTCTCAAGAAACAATGGAAGACCTGGAACAATATAAATGCTATCATAGCATTAAATTTTCATCAGGTGATTCTAATCTAATTCTAATGAAGTTCTTATCATTAGTATTAAGTGGCTCAGAGGCTGGAAGCACAAGACACTAACAAGAATAAATTATAAGTTTAAATTCAGTCCCTGCAATAAAATGTCATCAAACCAAAGAAATGAGAAGGGAAAAGCAACCTTATAACTGAATTGTGATCCTTCTGAATCTGAGTACATTTCTTCTCAGAAGTCTAAAGCAATAGCTCAAGCTTATGATCTTGTCTGTATTACTCCTACAGGACAGAAACCATGATCAGTAAGTAAATACACAATGTTTTTTTGGTCTGGTACATTAACTGTTTTTGTCCCACTACCCTGAAGCAGGTATACTTGGCACATAGTTTACTGACAGCTATGAAAAGAATCTGTTCCAATTAAGAAAACCCTCAGACATTCAACATTGATTTTGACCTCTGAGATCATGTTTTAAGTTCACGCTACTTCTGAAAGCATGACTAGGAACACAGAAAATCTTCCAATTTTTAGTCTGCTTCTAGTCCATTTTTCTCTTTAAGTGTATTGGCATAGTTCAACTTAAAATCTGTGTAACAATCATTACATCAGCCTTACAAAACATCCTCCAGTTTCACCTGCATTTTACTTCTGATCAGAATACCTCAGAGGCAGTTAGACATCCACATTAATAATTAGGCTAATAAAATGATTCAGAAATTGTTAATCATAAAGACAAAGGATTAATGGAAACTGCTAATTTATCATACTGGGGTTTCACCAAACTGTTGGGTAAAGTCACATACCTAGCCAAATAACTAGGGGCAAAGGACTGGAAATATTAACTCCATCAACGCCACAAACTTAATACTTCAGCTAACAAAGTTCACTGAACGACACTGTTCAGACTTTTCACCAAGCTTCTCTCGCGAGCAGGCTGCAGGAGCATCACAAACAGTAACCCTGAAAAACTGCACCTGAGAATTGATCAGAGGGGCTCTTTAAAAACCCACCACCTTCATCAGCATTGTCAGCATCTCACCACTGCCATGGAAACTTTCTACAAAACAGTCACCAGTCAACTAAAGTCTACCTAAATGCCAGGAGGCATGCACACTTCTCCATGAAAATTAATCTTCCTCTTTACTGCCATCCCCCAACTATCTATTCTCTCCTGAAAGGCAACCAACTCTCATAAAGTAACACTGACTGACAGCAGTTTCAGGAAAAATTAGATTCCTCCTGCACTCTCAGGTACCACATAATTGCTTGTTTCTCCCTGTATACTCTCCCTGTTTTTTCTCATTACTACATTTTCTGTCCCAGGGCAGAGTTTGGTGGGTGGTTTTCTTTCATATCTTTTTAGCCTAGAGCTCCTAGTCCCCCAGGCACATGTTGAAAGCCACAGCATGGTCTCCAGCCAGAAGCACAGTGCAGGAGGAAACAGGTGGCAGAGAGAAGGAAGAGCTGCATTGCCAGCACACAACCCTAGGGAAGGCAAGGGAGGACAGCAGCCAAACCCCACCAAAGACGGTAAGGGATGAGCATTCAACATGTACCGGTTGGTTCAATTATAGCATTGACTGCACAACCCCACAGAACCTAGTACAGTGTGTATAGAGACTGATATAAGAAGGAAAAAGAAAAGCTTTAAAGCAAATTCTTCTCTCAAGGATTTCATACCAGCATTGCTTCATTCTGCCACTGCTGGATGATAACGTTCTTACACCCACAAGCTTCAACTGTGCAACCCTTACGCACACCCAAAAGACCTTCAAACTTAGCAAGCGACAGTGAAATCTAACAGAGCTGTCAGGATTTCATCCCACCAGCAAGGCTATGCTGCAAAAGGCAGCAGTAAGTAAAAATCCAATCACTCAAAAAAACTAATTCTTTATTTACACAGGGTAAGCAGTATCAACTTCTGTCAAGTGTTACTTCCTTCAGGGGAAAAAAAAATAATTTAAAATCTTGCTTTTAATTTTGGGCACCAGTAAGTTTCCTGGTGACATATTTATCTTCCAAGTTCTGCAAGCAGATTGCTCCTCTGCTGCTGTTGCTCAGCAGTATTCCCGTGACTTCAGGAAACCCAAGAAGTTAACAAGAGTAACTAACTTAACTTGATTTTTAAGGTCCATTCTAAATGCCAAGAATTGCTATTATTACTGGAAATAAAACCAACTTCTATCTACTGCTGCCTTATAGTTCTGAATTATTTTGGAAGAGAGGAAGGGGAAACAGCAAGAGAAACAAAAAGGTCACACAAAATGAAACATGGCCTACACGTGTAGTCACTATATCAGTCACCCACATCTCCTTTGCATTGAGAGCTCACTGTGTTTGGCCCTCAAGCCAGTCAGAACAGATTTGGTTTTGTTTCTGTTTAACAAAGAGAAGCTCCATTTGACAAGCAGATTCTGGAAAAAAAAACAACTGGTCTCTGAGGGAAGGGAAAGTGATTCTTCACTGAAAGCAAAACAACAACAACAAAGTAAAACAGTTCTAAGGCTGTTTCATAGCAACACATGACCCAACCCAAAATTGCTCTCCCAGGTCTGAACTTGGCCCCTGCTATCACAGTACCCTTACAATGCTGGTCACAAGCAGTGATCCCACTTTGAAGATGCAAAGCCTTGCTGTTTTAAGGCTTAATGAGAATCAAAATCATGCAATCCCTTCAAATTTCCACACCCTCACCAGTGGAACTGCTCCTCTTCTAGCATTCAAGCAAGTCCTGCGGAGCCAGGACTTCCCAGGTCTCCGAAGTTTTGGACCTTATCTGTAGGAAGAACTTGGATGGGGGAGAGGGAAAGCATAGGGACAGGAGGTCCAAGCATAAACGAAGTAGGCAGATTCCAAGAGCAGGAAAGCATAGCATACTTTCTGTAAATTATCATTACACATAGCATCAGCCAAATGCCTGATGTGTTGATTGCATGCTCCTTTACCCTTCCAGTCACCAAATTAACTTTAAAACAAGCTTTATTTGCTGGCTGTTTGCAATCACAACAACCCCAAAGCAAGTAACGCCTAATTGTCTTTATTTTCATGCCATTCAGGTTCTTGTAAAACGTAATTATTCTTCCTGACAAGTCTGAATTCCAATTGCATAAGTTATTTTTTTTTAAAAGTCAATGAATTATATAACAAAGTTTGATCACTGAATCACTTACTAAGCTTAACATCTTTGAAGCAATGAAAACTACAGTCTTGTCTCCAATCTGAGTAATTCTAGTGCAGAAAGCCCATTTTCATTCAAAAAAGCCAGGACAGAGCTTCCTTCCCCAACACTATTACTATCATGTAGAGACAAGACAAATAATTAACAACTACGAGCTCTGCACAGCCTCATTAGCAGCACTGCACTCTGAGTGCTCTACAAGGTATTTTTAAATTGCACCGTGACCATCTTTACTCTGACAACTGAATTAGAAGCCACTCCTTATAAAACTATTAAATGGGGATTTAACATTTCTAACAGAAAATCTTGACTAATTATTTCCCAAAACATAAAACTTTAATTTAAAAAACAATAAACTCTTCCTGTCAAGCTATGGATGTATTATGTTATGAAGGCTATATTTAAGATGTGCATGTACAATATGCTTAGGCTGCTGTGTTAACTTTTAAGATTGGTAAGGAATAGAATTTGCTTTGGAGCAGAATTAAGGCAGGCACACCTTTCTTCTTACACAAAGCTTTAGTATAAAGATTTTAGGTACTGTTAAGTATTACTTATCAAATTATGCAGCTTCTTATGCAAAAATCACAGGGGGTTTGGAATAAATCTCTGCAAGAGCAAATATCAAAGTTTACCATGGCTTTAGTTGCTACAGTGGGGTATTTCACTGAGCACAGTCCAACCTAATTTGCAGCATATAAACTACTGCAAAAGAAAGCCCTTCAACGGTGTTTTTCCACTCAAAAAAACCCCAAAATAAAATCCTGATTAAGCACAGGGGTAAGAAATTTTGGAAAGTGTGAATAAGACACAACCATCTGATTAACAGAACACCACAGAAGTGTAATTTTACCTCTAACTATAGAGAGGCTTTTCACAACAGCATACACCATTCTTACAGACTTGAACATTAGTTCCTGAGCATCATAATCAGAGACCTCTCTACAAAGATTCTGATAACAACAAATATAGGAGAATCTATTCTGTCAGACAAAGAGCCATTAGCAATACACATGCAGCAGGGGAGAGAAGAAGAAAAAAAAAAAAAAAGAAAAGAAAAGAAAAGAAAAGTAAATAGCATTCCACATAAATACCAACGACTCCAGAACCATTAATGTGAGAGTGGCTCACAGGCTGCTCACAATAAGAACAATAAAATCAGCAGAACAGTCTCGAATGATAACCTGTTCTACTCAAAATCCCAACACATTTGACTTAGCCACACTGCACCTTATGATGCAACAAGCCACAAGATATTTTTGAGCTCAAAGTTAGAAAGGCAAAACTAGACGAAAGCCACGGTTCAACTAAGGTAACTTTTTAATGAGTTGCAGCCAATATAGATAATCCATCAGGTAGCAGTAACCCTTTATTTTCCAATTAATTCTGGCTGGTTTCTAGCCAAATTAATTTTCCAAGCCAGTTGCAGCAGAAGAGATGAAAATATAATTTTATAATGAAAGCTAGCACCCAGCCTAATCACTAGATAATCCACTGCTTCTTCATAGCACTCTTTCTTCCATAATTATCAACACAGGCTGACAAACATTAAATTGCATCAGAAGAACATCAACTCCAATGCAGTTTTCCAAAAACAAGGCAAAGCCACTTGTTCATATCAATTTAAGAAACATTTTTAAAAACAAAACAACAACAAAAAAAAAACCAAAACACACACAAAAAAAAACCCAAACAAAAAACCAACCTAAATTTAATGCTGCTTTGTCTCACCCATGAGATGTAAGACTCATTAGAATTTGAAAGGCACAAACAGAATTTTAACATTATTCAATTTTCACATTTTTAAGTTGATTACCATCTAAATGTTTGTTCTGTGAAGATTTCTATTGCTTATGAGGAGAAAAAACCTCGCATACATAAGTGACAAATTCAGAGAAATCTATTTCAGTTATTTTAGCCAGAATACTTGGTTATAAACCCAAACTGAGTAAGAACATCTCTCACAGTATTGCTCTTATTAGCTTTTTTAAAAATCTAAGTCATACCCAGCTTACAAAAAACCTCAGCACATACATTAAAATCCACTGCACATTTTAACTTAATACATTAAAATCATAGAAGGACATCTCCCAGGTCTTCACTAAATTAAATCTGGCTCTCCCTTAAAAGCAATCACAGTCCTTATCTCTAACCCCTACCGGAAGGTTGCTTTGGATGTCCTAAGTTAGAAATCCCCTTCTAACTTCCAAACGGGTACATGTATGGACAGCCTGTATCAATTTGAATTAATGTAAGAACTTCCTCTTCATTCTCTAACCTACACATTTACAGACAGCAATCAGAACTGTTTCTTTCTGCTCCAGAAAAGAGGCAATAATAGGAAGAGCCTCTTCCTTGCATCAGATCTATCAATCACGCAGCCATGCAGCAAGTCAAACAGGGAACCTGATCCAACAGAAAACTAACCCAGCGAAAGAACTAGTTCTCTGCCAGATCAATGTGATCCTTTCAACAGCTGCCTGTTAGAGCAGATTAAATGTATCATGAAACCGCACACCAAGAGTTTACAAAGAACTGGCTAGCCACCTTAAAAATAAAGCAAACATGGAATAACATCTCATAAGAAGCACTCCTTAAAGCCAGCATTTTCTCTTTAACAGGCACTTGAATCTGTCAACCATCATGAAGGAAGCAACAGAGATGGAGAAAAAAAAAAAAAAAAAGCTGTATCATTTGAAATCCATAATGTGGCCTTAGTTTTCAAAATAACATTTGACTAGACACAGATGAGCAATAAGAAAAGTTCATGTTCTCACACAGAAAAAGAGCAGAACTTCTCTGACTTGCTAAAGTCACAGGCTGAAGACAGCCCACGTGACCAACAATTAATTTCACTTTATGATCACCACCAAAACTTCTAAATGCTCCTGAAAATGGGCCATTGAAGTAATTCTGCATCTGTGTTTTAGTTACAATACGATATAAAGCCTATTCAGTTGGGAAGTGGTGTGATAAACCATTCTGGTGTACCTTACCCTGTGCACCTTTCCTCCCACAAAGCCCACAAAGATGCTTCAATATGTTGTTATTTTTCTCATTTAACTGGCAAAGGGCTATTGTAACTGAATCCATCCCTTAAGATGCCACCCAGCTCCTCAGGGAGTGGTATGTAGTGCTTTCCAGAGGTGAAGGGCTCTGTTTCAGCAAGTGGGAACTACTCACGTTCACAATGCAATTAACCCTGGCATGGCTGATGGAAAGGGATATAAACTGCTGCTGAACCAAGTTCAGACTGTATCATTCTCCCCCCCCTCAGGTATAAAAAAGATGCTTTAAGCATCCCTTACTAGGTTTATTAAAAGCAACAATATTCATCCAACATCTCCAAAATTATGGCCACATTTCATCAAATACATAGAATTTATAAAGGCTTTTTTTTTTGAGGAGGTGGGATGGCATGTGTTTGCTTAGTTTTTTCACTATTTTGAATAGTATCGAAATTAAATTTAATCTCATAGTGGGTGTCCTAAAAGTTAAGACAACAAATATAAAGTGTTCATGAAAAAAGACATATTTGACTAAGCACAATATTTTTAAGTCAAGTGGTACAAAATAAATCTCAGTGAGTTTGAGAGAAAGTCATGTAAGCAACCTAAGCTTAGTGAAAGGTCAACCGAAGTCAGGCAAGTTCAGTGTGTCCAAGAATCTGATTCAATACAAACTGACCTCAATTTCCTCACTAGGCATGCACTTTAAAGAAATAATATCAACATTTAATGGCATTAGTAGGTAACTCTACAGATAGGACTAGTAGGTTTCTCTACAGATAGGTATTTGCTACTCCAATTTAGCATCCACCTGTACAATGGATATATGCTTATATATAAATGATTAGAAATACGTTTTACATATCAAAAGATACAAGCTTTTAAGTGGAAAATAGAAAGTGGAGAGGAGTTTCTAAATGAAACTCTGACCCAGGCATTGCACAGGTACCGCAACAGCAAATAACTACTACTTAAATAACTCATATGACTCATGTCACACCCTAGACAAGGATTAATCCAACACCTTTGACGCCTTTTTTACCTTAGAAGGATGATTTACTCCTCAGGAAAGATATACCTTATGCTAACAGAGTCACTTCCACTTGGCTAATTTAGATCCATTCCCCAGATGTAGTAAGACAAAGTCCTCTGGCCTTTAGCAGGAAAGTTGGACTAGATGATCTCTAGAGGTCCCTTCCAGTTCTGACAATTCCGTGATTCCATAAATCCAGCCCACGTGGGGGCCCTTCACTGGCAGCACTTGCTTGATGCTGAGCACCGGTCTGGTCCAGGCCAGCCACCTCCAGGGACCTGAACACCTGAACCCTCATCCCTCCTTCTCACAGACTAGGAAGTGCAAACAGAAACACAAAGGCACCACCTGGGTCAACACAGAGCCACCCCATTTTAAGGAAGAACTGCTTTTCTCAACTATTTTGTTTCTGCCTGCGGAAAATAAAAAGCTTAATGACAAAGCTGAGTACACACAACTTTGCAACCCAGATCAATAACACATAGTTCTGGCTGTCATCATCCTGAGAACAATTAGCAATAACGTGTAATACTGAAGACAGCCAACAGCATCAGCAGGCAAGACTCCTGGATTTTTTTTGTTCACAAGGAATAGCAATCACAGTCTTAGAGCTGGCCTTTGCCATCTGCAGTATTTGCTGGAGATTTAAAATGTTACACACAAATAACAGCAAGTTTTCCCAAAGTAGTTCATTAGCAACAAGCAACACCTGGGACAGGGGACCAAAAACTTTCCATCGCACATACTGTTAACGACAGTCACCTTTTCACACAGTAAAATTCAAAATAATCCAATCCAAGCATAGGGGATGGAGACTGAAGACATCTGATCTGCATTAGCCGGACACGTGAACAGCGCTGAAGTGCACTACCCGAAAGCCCCTGACATGCAGGGCCGTGGGGAGGGGGGCGGCAGGCGGGTTGAACCCCACACGGCAAACCAGGAGAAAAGCAGGTCGCCTGGGGTGAAACGAAGCTGTAATCCTCTGCTGGCCTTATGTGCCACCGGCGGGCACAGGATGCTGGGCCGCGGGGCTCAAGGAGATGGGGGGCAAGATTAAACAGTGAGGGAGAAGAAGAAAAGGGTTTAATATAGATTATATATAAAGTAATTTAAAAGGAAGTCACCACGATAGTAGCAGATCTAGGGGTGAGATTTACCTCCCCCATGAAACCACCGGAAAAATGCAGAGTAATCTAAGCGGATGCACGCACATGTGCGCATCCACAGGCGGACCCCCACACACACACACACACACAAAGCACCGGGAGCGCACTGGCGGAGTTGCCGGGGTCCCAGCATACACCAGCCGGTCAGGGCTCGGGCGGCGGCTGCCACCGATGCAGCGGCTGACGGTGCGCTGCAGGGCTGCGGAGCGGCAGCGGCGGCGCGGCACCCTCGGCCGGGCCGGGCCGCACCGCACCGGGCGGGGCGCGGCGGGTTCTAGAAGGAGCCGCCGCCCCCCGGGGCCGCGCCGCCCGCCCGCCCGCTGCCGGGCGGATAAAGTTTGCAGCAGCCGGCAGCGGCGCCACTGCAGTGCCGGCCGCATCCGCCGCAGTGAGCGAGCACCAGCCTGCCGGAGGATGAACGCCGGTAGGCCCGGAGCCGGCCGGCCGGTTAGTCGCCGCGGCATCCCCTGCCTCCGCCCCGCGGCACCCCCCCCCGCCGCCCTCCCCGCTCTCCAGCTCCACTGACCGATAACCTCCTGCAGCTCGTAGGCATCCCTGCAGATGGGCCAGCCGACGGCCGGGGCAGCGGGCGCGGGCGCCGGCTGGGGCTGCTGGACGTGGACCGGCGACTCGCCCTGCTCCGCCATGATGCTGTCAGAGCGCCCAGGAACCCGACGACCTTCTTCAAACTTCCCTTGCAGCAACACCTTTCGGCCGCGCTCCCTCTCTCCCTCCCTCCCCGCGCAGCCGGCCGCCCGGCGGAGGGAGGAGGCAGGGCACCGAGGGGGAGGAGGCAGAGGCGGGCGCCGCTGCCGGCCCCGGCCGCTCGCCCCACGCCGCTGAGACGAGCGGCGGTTGAGCCCGCCGGCCCCCGGACGGTGTCGGTGCGCGGCGGTCGCCCCCCTTTCCACGCCGCCACCTGAGGGGGAATCGCGGGGTCCCCGGCGGAGGAGCCCCGCGGGAGGCCGGGGGGCGGCCCCGCTCACCCCGGGGGCTCGCTGCCTTTCCCAGCGCCTTGAAACCTGCCTGGTGGCATCTCCGGCCATCTTCCCCGCTCTCGGCGGCTGCAAGCTCGGCGAGGCCCTGTGAAGGGCGTCGGTGCCGAGCGTGGGCAGGCCACGGCCCCGCGGGACCCCGCCAGGGCTGAGGACGGGGTCCAGGGGAGGGCCTGAGGGAAGGCTCATGGCAGGGATGCTGGAAAGCACCTGTTAGGCCCGTACCAGAAGCACAGAAGCATCTCTGGAGCACAGCTTTCAAGCATACAAGTGTTACTGCCAAGAGCACTGCTGCTGCAAGATTACTTCTATTTAAATTTGAGGAAAGCAAAAAAAAAAACAAACAAACAAAAAAAACCCCAAAAAACCAAACCACCAAACCATGTGTTTTCATCAGTGATGAGGGCTCCAGTCCCACAAAGTGGTTAAGTTGCTGCTTGACCTGAGCCAGGTCAGGGAGAGCAGCAGAGCCACACCAGGTCACCTCAGTGCGGACACTGCCTCAGCTCTTGCTACCAAGAAGGACTGTACCCAGTCAAGGAAAGTTCCCCTTTGCTAACTAGAACCAAGTGATTTAAACAAATATCCAAGAGAAGAATCATAATTAAACTCTACTGCTTCCCAGACAAGATGAGATTAAAAAAAAAAAAAGTCTGTGGTTAGAAGAAACTCCACTGTTAATATCAGTATAGAATTATTTTTTACCTTTCCACCCTCTTAGTAGTGTCAGTGTTTGTATCAGCAGGATTTTACTGACTATGAAATAATTTAGAAAATAGCTATTTGTACAGTCTACAGTCTCACTCCTACTTTGAATGCCTTGTATTTTAAGATTTATGGAGATCTGGAAGAGTGGTAAGAAAAGAATTCAGTAGATTTTAAAATCTCACTTCCTACTACAGCAGGAATTTATGGTAATTAGAACTAATGAAAATATGTGAGCAGGAGAGCTTTCAAAGTCAGCACTGATTAAAAGCAAAACTGAATCTCATAAATTGTTAGGAAGTATGATGAAGTGACATTTAAAGTCATAAAAAGATATGCATAACACAACCTGTTATGTACCTTACTCAGTCCTAGATCAGTTCAGGATAACCCTCTTCTACTAACTAAACTTTTTTGTGTAGCTTATTCAGTGAAGACTTTCAGTTAATAGGTGGGTATTCCAAAAAGGAAAGCAAGTAACTTCTGTTTTGCTGTGTTGCTGAGAAAGCTGAAGGAAGAATAAACTCCTCACTACTGCTTAACGTTTCATCAGAAGGTGTATCAGCAGCTTGCAAATAGGGAATTGTTTGTGCACTGAACTCCCATTTCCCCACATGCAACAGTTAAGCTCAGTATAGAGGCTTCTAGCAGTGGAAAAAAATATTTGCACGTTTTTGTGCTAAACTAATGATTCCTCTGAATCTCATTTTTAAAAGCTAGGTGATTAAAATATTTTCATATACACACATTAGAAATTATCTGCCACAAAACTAAAGGTCAGCAAGTCTTGGAAGAGGAAGTATTAAATTGTCATTCAATATTAAGCTTAATGCCAAGACTAGACAAACTTGTTGTTAGTAGAGAAGACCTTTCTGCCAGCAATAGCATGAAAAAAAAGAGTAAGACAGCAACAGCCCAGGCCAAATCAATCAGCACAGAAAAATGGGTTACTCACTATTGATGGAAAACAGCCAGCTTCTCCATCTGTACTCAGTTGTTGCGGGTGGTGGCAGGGGGGGAGTTTAGCTCCTGAACCATGAATTTCAGTGGTGCTCCTGCCATATCACTGCTTAAACTGCTGGTTTACATCTGATACCATCATAGTAATTTTTGTCCCTATTATTGTCCCAATAATCCTACAACTTTGCGAATTTCTAGAGTGCACCTGCACTCTGCATTTTGTTGAAATGAGCAGCTTTTACAGGAAGAACTTTCCAGGATAGCGGTTTTATAAACCTGTGGGAAATGTTCCTCGCGTTCAGGGTACAACTCAAGAAAAATATCAGAGCCTCACAGCCGGGTAAGATAATAGAAAAGAAAGCAACAGCAAGACCTTGAAGCGGCTGGTCCGTGCCAGTAGGCCAAGCTGCCTTTGAAAAGCAGGTCCCCTGCTGGAGGCATAGGAGAAGAGCCCTGCAGTACTGAAGGCTCTGCTGTTCAAAGCATTACAAGGAGGAGTTCTTCCACAAGACTTTCCAGACACTGAACAGAATAGAAATCTGCAGATTTTGGAGATTCCAGAGAAAGAGCTAAGACTCACTTAAAATCACTATTCTCTGAACTGAAGGCAGTTCAGATTGGTCCTGTCTGAACATGGTTTGGCCTTTCCTAGTGCTTGAGGATATGTGACTCCAAGGGATTGTCTGGGTCACTGAGTCCAGTCACCAAATGATTGATTCCAAATGAAAAAAGGCTTTACATTGCCAGGCTACAGTCAAAACTGGTGATATTTAAAACTCTGCAGGTCACCATGGGGGAAGAGTTAAGCCAATGCTCAGACCTTTCAGTAGTCGCCAGCAGTTCCCTCTGCAGATAGAAACAAAACAAACAAACAAAAAGTTTAGAGCAAAATAACTCAGACTTCATTTATAGATTTGAAAGATTTAGACAAGAATAACATTGGTGCTTACAATAACATTTCAGACCAATTAACTAGCTTTAAACATAAGCATACCTATATAAAGTCAAAGACAAGCATGAGGACTGAGGTTTATAAGCAATGGTACATACACTAGTAGCATGCACAAGGGATAGCATCGACTCGGTAGAAAGGCAGCAGATGCAACTTAAACAGCTATATAACCTAGCATAGACTAAAACAGAGTGAAAAAGAACTATTCTCTCTGTTGTCACTTCTACCTCAGAAAAACAAGTGAAGTAAAACCCTCCTCTCTGCAAAAAATGGCCTAATGTTGCAGTTAATGACCACCACATAATGTAGCATAGCTCTCTGCAATTACGTACATAAAGTTTGAAAGCCTCTAATTTGGTAGCGGTGAGGTATGGTAGTGCTTTAAACAGCGTCATGAGATCTGAAGGCTGACAGAACAGCAGCAGCTGGTGCTGATGGGAGTGGACTAAATGCTTTCAACCTCCCTTCTAGTGAATGTATAGTTAAATAGATAGCATGCCCATTATTGTCACTAGGATGCTTGCTCTCATCAAAACTTGCAGCTTAGGTTAGTTTCTGTTCACAAAAGACATGAGAATCTTCTTGGCCATTCACATTACAAAAAGTGTCTTACTTAATAGACTGGAAAACATTAGATTGGGAAATGACAGATTCACTGTCAGCTGTGTTCTTACTAAGTCTCCCTGAAGTTAATGTCTATCAGAGCATAGTGACCTTACAAAATAAACCACTTCTATTTTTTTCCTAGGTTGAAGGCCTTGATGCCTTTGTCTCTTTTCTTCCCCCCCTTCCTTGTAAAGCTTTGCAGGTTGTTCCACTCAGCAAATTTACTCCTTAAACTCAGGTAGGAAGATTTTGTGTTCTGGATATTAATGATTGTAGAACCAGTAACCATTAAGCTGGAGCTTATTGTTATATAGTCTAATGGGCCTTTTAATTATTTCATTATATGCCATATCCCAAGCTGTTAGCGGACCATGCAACAGAACCTTCCGTTGCCTTTCTGGTAGGTACAGTAAGTGTCACACCGTGTGCCACTAAGATTAGTGACTCTTTCTGTTAGAAACAGAATGAAGTACTGTTCCACTCCTTGTGAACACCAAAACTTTTTCTTAACTATTTTCTTATTTGACTATGCTATTTTTCAGGCCACAGATAAAGGAAATGCTCACATCTTGGTCTCAACCACTCTGAATGTGAGGGGCCTTGACAGGCATATTGAAGGCGTCACTTAAAAGAGTAATGGAGCCTGTGTGAGCTACTCTGCAGAACTGGAGAGCAGATGCAGCCTCAGTCTTGACAGAGCTCGTTTCCCAACGTCACGGCCAGCATTGCATGGTAGGAACCCTGTTAAGGTAGTTAAATATTCACATCCTCCCCATCCAGTTTTTCAGACAAGACCATGAGAACACATTTTGCAGTTAACTTGCTGTTGCTACCAGACCAGCCAAAACTTGAAAAGTACCAGCTTAGAAATGATTAGCTCATCCCAGCACCAGTGGCTCATTGCCAAAATCATGATGGCACTCCAGTGATTATACATTTCAAACATTCAAAATTCAGACCTGTGCATGCATTTAGAATATTACACACTAGCCAATCATGTATTGACAACTATTTCCTTTTTGCAACAAATGCTTTTTGGAACCTGCAGGAATCACAATTTCCACTATGATGTTTTGAATTAATTTAGGCCACAGTCACCATGAAGATGACGATGGACTAAAGATTTTTGTTGCTTTTGAAGTCCAGTTTAATATCATTAGGATGTTGTGGAGGTGTCTGGCTTACTGGGGCTCTGTAGTTGTGAGTGGATGAAATTAAAACATATAAAAGAGTTGATCTAGGAACTTTCATGGCTTTCATCACTGTACAATATGAACATCTCATACATATTAATAAATTAATCTTCACATACCAAAAGGCTGGGGAATATAATTATCTCAGTTTCACAACTGGAAACAGAGAAAGCTTAAGGGATTTGCTGAAGGTCATACATGTAGCAATACTGGGAATATAACATATTTTCTTAGGATGGGATTTCACACAGCCTCACTGCAAGGATTAGGGGCATAATCTGTCTGACAGCTAATTCCTGGTTTCATTCAGCTGAAAACATTAGCTAGTTCACCAGGTAGCCAAACAAGTGATAAACAGGAGAAACATGAGAAAAGTGTGGTCAATAGCTAAGAATGGGATGTGCCACTATTTAAGCAGGAGTACAGTTTTAGATGTTAGATGGTCATGAAATGACACTAAGTCCGAAAAAAATGCTTTAATTATAAAAGACATCGTTTGAGTAAATGACCCTAGCCTTTCCTCGTTTCTGTTTATAGGATTGAGGAAGGAACAGTTCATACTTTACTGGAAAACTACAAATTTAATTCAGCAATGTTTATAAAGTGCTTGAGTTCTTGGGATTGAAACACTTTAAAATGTTCTCCTTTTCATTTTGGGGATGTAAGCTGAAATAGTTTTGTAATCTAAATGCCATAAGTGTGCCTTTACATGAAACCCAACCATTAAACAAAAATTTGTGAGACATTTAAAATTTCCAATTCTTTTTCTGGTGGAAAACATGGAGTCTGATGGGCAGCACTTTCTGGGAAATCAAAACGGCAGTTAAAATAAACCTTGCTCGTATTTTATGCTTTCTTTCCAGCATTATGATTTGCAAATGAGAAATTAAACTGTCCAGAACTGCTGGCTAAATTTCTCCTCAAGTAATTCAACAAGATTCCCAGTCCATCTGGAGCATTATAAAAAGCTTAGGCTCCTATTCTCAGGGCAGCTTGCTCTGCTTTCGCAGGACTGGCAGAGCTCCTCAACCTAGGTCACTCTTGAGGAAGAAAGCTGTTTAATGAAGAGCTCCTGCTTGAGCAAGCTGTGTCAGGGAGCAGCAAGGGCTGGGCTGCCCTGCAAGGGCAGGCAAGCCAGGAACTGCAGGTGCCAGCGAGACAGCAGGGCCAGTGGCTGCACCAAGGGGGTCTGGCAGGAACCCAGCCAGGCGAAGGAGCAGGTCCAGGGATGGCAGCCAGGGTCGGTGACAGTTCAGTGACTACCAGGCGAGTCTACGGGGACAGAGCAGGTCCAAGCTGCAGCTAGGAAGCTCAGTCAGCAAGGCACCTACTACAGAGTAGTAGGCTCAGGCAAGGAGCAAGCATAGCTGCAGCGTAGCACGGGCAAGGGCCTGAGCTTGAACGCAGCAGAGGACCGAGGCAAGGCTTCTTATAGCTCTTACTCGGATCTTGGTTGTTTTCACAGCACCCTGACTCAAGGTTACAGAGCAGGACCATGTCTGAGCTGGCCTTTAGTACAGACAGTGAAACCCCTAGGAGTAGGAAAAGAGTCTGCAAATGCAGTTGGTGTGCTCAGAGCCCTGCCAACACGGGCTAAGCACCAAGAAGTCTGAATGTTTCTCTTGCTGGGAGTGCTTGCCATATCATCATTAACTTCCAGAGTCACAGAGCAGAGCAAAAGTACTGTCCGCATAGTTTCAGATTTGGATTCAGAAAACTGCCTATTGCTCTGATTCCCTCTACTTTATTAAAAGTGCTGAAACATGGCAATCTACCCAAAGAGGAAAGCTCAGAAGTTGCCATCCTTTCTTATTTAACAAGTAAAGTTCACAAAGGTTCCTGGTACCAAGACAAGCTATGGAATAATGTCTGAAACAAAAATCCAGTAACAAATGAGTAGTCTCCACTTTAGGAAGATTAAAATGCCAGTTCAGGCATTAAAAATAGAACTCAAATCTAAAGAAAAAATATCTTTTCCTCATAACAATGAGGTGCGTTAAAATTCCTAAACACTCTAATTCTTTTCTCTCTTATCTGTAAGAAAAGCTAAAACATACAATAATAATTTCCTTGCATGCTCACACTATTAAGAAAACATTTTTTGACTGAAATATTTGTATTTTAGTCTTCTTTAAAAGACCTTTAACAATTGCTTTGGGTCTTGCACCATTTGAGTAATTGAAGAAAAGGAGGCTTTCTTTTCTAATGCATCCCTTATTGTTTTTATGATTTTTGTAAATATCTTATTTATCCATAAATGACAGAAACCTAAACTCATCAATGCTGTGCTTTTAATAGACAAGAAACAGAAATTAGGCAGTTTAGACACAACCTATTTTTAAGTTTTACTGGCATATAATTAAAACAAACAACATCCCACCCCCCCCAGCAGACATCATGCTGTACCCATAAAAGCCCTACATTTAGTATATACCACTATGTATAACATGCTAAGAAAGCACTCCTAATTTTGTTTCAATCATTACCAGTAGTAGAATCAACTGTGCACAGAAGTCAGATACCCTGGTATAAGCAGGTTTTGCTGTTATAGCCTGTAATGCGTTCTCTCCACATACAGGAATCAAAGTCACTCTGACCCAGTACTCTGGCCAGTATGATTGCACCTACAAAACTTGTTATAACAGCAGAAACCACACTTTGACTAGTTCTATTTGGTATGCTTATGTAAGGGTGCTTATTGGACTAATATAAAAGCCTAATTTTGTCAATTTGCAGAAAAACATGTTTGGAAATGGTGCCAGTAAAATGCAGTTTTCTCTCTGTTGGTAAACAAGTCCTAGCATAGGCACAGCTTTTCTTACCAGTGATTACACCAACATGTGGCATAGTGCTGGTATGGAAGTACTCACTGATATAGGTCATACCACTTACACGTAGCGTCAGCTGCAGTGGTGTAGTTCTGGGATGCGATCTTTGAGTGGCACCAGAGAGAGCTGCATGGGAAGAGGATGCTACGAGCAAGGGAAGCAGGCACAGCTCACTCTGGGATGTGTAGGGCCCAGAGTGAATATTGCTGGGTAACAACCAAAAGGCAAGAATAGTATTTGATGGGGAAAACAGGGCAGCTGGAAGCTCTGAGACAACTGAATATCCAACAGTACAAAAGACAACAGGAAGATACGTAAACACAACTTTCATCTGAATCTGCAGTGTCAGTAAAAAAGACCCTCTTGGAGTATCACTGCATTTCCTATAGTAACTAAAAACTCTTTAACACATCATGCAAGTCAGACCCTACTTGGAATAAGTTTGCTACAAAGTTGTATTACAAAGACTTGAGCAATGCACTACACATATATATTAAACGTATGAATGTGATGTCTTTTAACCAAAGGAAAGTGGGACTATAAGGGAATATGCAGCCTGTCTCAGCTGTGTGCCTTTAGGAACTTACTTTGGTTTCCTACAGTGGATTGGGTTGTGGATGGAATTTTTGAACAAAAACTTCAGTACTCTAAAATTACGCTAAACTGTTGACATGCTGAGACAACCAAAGTTGTCTACTGCAGGAAGAAATCTGCAGAGGGTGGAAAACACCTAAATATGTTCCACGTGGGACTGAGAACCAGCACAGCCCTGAGGGGAGAAAGGTGGCAGAGCTCAAAATCCAGGAGGACCTGCAGGTGGTTCTAACAGCAGCACAAAAGAGGGCAATACCTAACATACAGAAAACAAACAAATGCCAGGAAAGCCTTTGCTTCCATGAGTGAACAAAAGTGAAAGGCAGGCACATAAATAAGATTAGATCGAAAACCCAGATGATTGACTTGAACAAAACGTGGACTGTGAGTGCCAAAAATGTATCTGAAGAGCAGAGCTTGCAAAGTTAAGGCCATGTGCTAAAGGTTGGGACAGCACAGGTTGTTTAGCACAGGAGGAGCCCAGCTCCACTTACCGATTTTGGAGCAAGATCTTACCCCTATGTCAACTTCTTTTTTCAAAGGACAGCAGAGCACTGATCTTTAAGATGTTAGAGAAAAATGTATTTAAAATTATAGGCTACATGTGGATTTAAAAAGCAACCAAAAGAGTCAGTGAAATTTTATATAGGTATTACTGTAGCTTCTGTGATATCAGATTAACTGTGGAGGCTTGTGATATGCTACAGACACAACTCCAGGGGAGACAAAAGAGTATGTCCTGGTGACAAAAGAAAAGGGCACAGGTAAAATCTTTCATAGACTTGTTTATGTTGATAGCAAAAATATATAATTTAATATTCTCAGTTTGCTGGAACAGATGCGCTAAAGGAGTATGTCAGCTAAGCAGTTGATTGACAAAGTCGGACTTGTTTAGCTAGATAAATATTCTAGGTTGCAGTTTACATGGCACAAGTTTGAGCAGGTCACAGTAAAGTTGGTTGTCTTACTCCCTTAGTTCAGTGGCATGGGTGAGAGTAATTTTAAAGTAATACCATCCATACTGAAAGGGGTTGTAGTGAAACAGTCTCAGATTCAGCTTCATTGATGCCATGTCCTGTTATTTAATACTGCAAAGTACAATTTAACAGTTCTAATAATGAATCATTGTTGGTAACCTGCAGATGTTTTTGACAGAAAACTTGAAACTAGAATACTAATAATGGAAGAAGCTGGAGGCAGAAGAAAATATGGGATGTGCAAACATATAAAGAAATAGAAAACCTCAAATAACAAAGGTGCTGAGTACCTTGGAATTAATGCCTCTGAGAAAAGACAAAAATGGAGATAAGTCATCACAGATATCAAAGATGACAGATAGGGTCATCCCCAGCCAGAGACAGTGAAAGGAACATATGACAACTTATCCAACTCCAAGAAAGGAGGGAGACTAGGCACATACAGAATGTCATGTAAGGGTGATCATTTGCTGCAGAACTGAAGCAAGACCACCAAATCCCCTGATATAAAACAAGCAGAAAAAATGAATTTTCCATATCAACAGTGGCAGTGATATTTCAATTGAGAATCACTGTCATTTTTAAGTTGTAAGCCATCTAAGTGGGCTCTATTTATCACCTGGAAAATTTAAAAATACCCATATATTTTTTACTGTTGTTGAGAAAGAAAGTTGAAGCACTAAAATTGGCTAAGAACTTTCCTGTGTTCACTTACAGCCACCTCCCACTGAAGGGCAGGAACTCCTTTCTCTGCTACAACCTTTTAGCAAGCAGAAATCTGAATGTATTCCAAAAATCTGTTCATAACATGGTTAAGGAAGACCAAACAGGTTTTGTACTTGCATTTACATCTGATAGCTTTTCTTTAATAGGCAGAAACATGGTAGCCTTTAATAATGGGAAAGGAAATGAATATTTCCTCTGCTGCTTTGTCAGACAAGGAATAAAGTAGCAGTTCTTTTTTGTTAATTCTTCCAAGACTCCCAGTGAGTGACAATATATAAAGGGCTTTTTGTTGTCTATCCCTTAAAGGGACAAGTTTATGTTGTCCCTCTGTTGTACTTCTGAAGTCAGATAAGAGTATTTTTCACCGCTTGAAACAGTGCAATATGTGAATTCAAAATATGTAGGAGTTATAACATTTGCAAGATATATTTCTTCTGCTGCAGTAAAGTGCTACCATTTTTAATGCAGCAAAAAACCGGACTAATTGTGTACATATTTATTGATATTCTCTGATAGAGTTCACTGTATGAATGCTGTATTGAACAATTAAACAACAGCATATGTATAGAGACAGAGAGAGAATCTAGAGAAGATGTTTACTTTTTAGATTCAGATCTTGTCTGCCAAATTTATTAAATCAAATAATAAAGACTTATGCTTTCAATTAGTGCTTTAGATTCTGGGCTGTAAAGTAAATTATCTGCTCCAGGCTTACACAAGATTTTCCCGCAATGTGAATAAAATAGTTTGGGTTTTGTTTGCTTAAATTAGCATTTGCACTGCAGATAGCACTAGTCCTCTTCAAAGCTGCTTAGAGATTCTAGCAAAGTATTTATCCAACTGTGTAACTTCTGTGAAGCACTGGCATATGACCTGGTCAAAAAGCAGGGGTAAGAATTTAAATCAGTTCAAATGTGTTTTGCCCCCAGCTGACAAATATTTCAGATTTTTTTTTTAAAAAGATAAAACATTTGCCAGGTGTATTTTCAGAGCACATAAAGGTGACTCACAAGAGGTGCAGGACTCAACCCTAGTGTCTAAGGATCACTGGCATCAGTACAAGGGAAGCATCACCATATGAATGATGAGAGCCTTCAGGAAACTGCCCCTGCTGACTGTGATGGACCCCCGAGCTGGACATAGTGCTGCTCATTCACCATCACCATTAGAACCGTTTTCTTAGGGCATGTATCCAACCATATTTAAGCACCTATGCATCGCAGTGACAATGTGAGATCTCTGAACAAGCCTCAGGGTTCAAAACTCACTACTACTTTTAAATAGAAATCTTGTATTCTGCGAAGCTGGGCACTGATTCAAGTACTAGATAAATATATCAGGCAGACTGCCTTCAGCCAGGGGAGTTGCAACCTGACACGTGCTTTATGAATCAGGAAAGTAACCTGTATTGATTCGTATTAGTGCTGATCTCATGTTCCTCAGCAGGGTTCAGGTGACATTTCCACTCTCTTGATGAATTATAAGTTCATATCATTTGTAGAGCCAAGCCAGACAAATCCAAAGAACCATTACTTTCAAATGAGAGATTTTATAACAGAAAGAGCCTATGTTTTCTCAAGTTTTAAAGTATTTTTAACCTTGTGCCCCTGAAAGTTGCCAAGCTGGCTAGCCTGGATGCTAGAACCACTTGCTTAATGGAAGAAGAATAATACTGCAGGCAGACAGACAGGCTTCCTCTGGCTGCAGAGTCAACATAGTCTCAGACTCTACCACTCCATCAATCTTCAGTCTCTCAGTAGAGAATGCCACTGAGCATCATTTAGCAGCAGCCCCAAACTGCAAGGAGACAATGAACTGATTCCAAAGCAGCTGCCACTCACTCAGCTCATGTCACTCACTCACTCAGAGGGCCAGGTACACTCTGTAATCAGAGGCAAAGGGACCAATCTCACCTGCAGACTGCCAGTTTCTAGATTCATAGGTTAATTTTTAATTCCCATTCTTGCCTTCTCTTTGCTTATAAGTTCAATTATCTAAGCAATTTGCAGAAGCTTGAATTATTTTTAGCAGGTGGATGTGTACATCCTTCTGCTACTTATAGTCTGTTCAGAGTCAGAGAGGTTCTGTTAGAGTATAGCTTATATATATCTTTATACTCACAGAAACAAGGTTGTGGGAGGGAGTGATCTCTTATCATTCTAATTGATACTGTTGGGGAGACGAAGAGGAAAGACAAGCTTTTCGGTCACAGCTTCTTCGGTTCTGAAGCAGCAAGCAGCAAGCTTGGAGACGGGTGCAGGTCAGAACTGCAGACAGCTGCCAAGGACAGGAGAACGTTTTTAGGGACAGCCACTGCGGCTCTGGCCTCTCAGTCTCATCCCGGGCTGCTTTCCAGAGATGGGTCTAGGAAGAGGAAAACATAATTTTACTACCTATTAGAATAATAAATTCAGTACAGATAATTTTTGCCATACCATGCCTGCTGTTTTTCCAGAGCTGCTGACTCTCTACAGCCTTGACAGCTTCTCTGCCTCCCTCCTTGCTGTCAGGCATCTGTGCCTCACAGGTGTCAATGACCCTTTTCCCTCAACTTGTTTAAAGGGTTTAAGCTCCAAGTAGTTGCTCACCTACCTGTATTTTGCCTAGAGGTTTAGTAACTCTATTCCAGGACTGAAGAAAGTCCATGTGTTCAAGTGCTCATTTATTCTCTTCAGCAGTACCGGTACTTTATAGTAGATGTGATCTCTCATCTTTATCTCACCATAGCTTTACGATACCACTCCTTACTCTTCCATATACCTTGATTACTTTTCCCCACAGGCTATTTCTGGGCTTTACCACAGACCAGGGGAGTGAGCACGCAGGCGGTTAGGTGCATGCAAGGGAGAATACATCTTGTGTTTGCTTTTAGCATTGGCAGGATTCCCAGACTTGGAGCTTTCTGGAAGGTGACTGTCTACAATCTGTGTCTATGAGGGAGCAGCAAGGGCTGGGCTGCCCTGCGAGGGCAAGCGAGCCGGGAGCCATGGGTGCCAGTGAGGCAGCAGGGCCAGTGGCCACAACGAGCAGGGAACAGTTCGGCAGGACCCCAGCCACGCGAGGGGACAGGCCCAGGGATGGCAGCCAGGGTTGGCGACAGTCCGATGACTGCCAGGAGAGTCTGTAGGGACAGGGCAGGCCGAAGGTTGAGTCAGGAAGTCCAGGACACAAGGCAGGGTGAGGATGGGGAAGGAACAAGGCTGACACAGGTGGACCGGCAGCTTGGGCGAGGGCTTGAGGTGAGGTGCAGGCTCCAAGCCGGGGACCAGAGGCCCAGGTGAGGTGTTTCACAGCTCTTCAAGGCAAGCTGGTTCTGGTCACCAAGCCATGCTGTGTCAGAGCAGGCCTTGAGCACAGGCGGCAAAACCTCTGCAAGGGGACATTGCCTGGTGGTGCACTCAGGGCCCCGACAGTCCAATGGCTTTGTTATAACACACTTTTGTCCATTGGGAGTTCAGCTTTGCAAAGGATTGGGACTGCTGGTGTGACCCATAGTCAAAGGAGAAGCAGTGCTCCATGACATGGGTCTGTCACATCTAACAGAGCTCTGACGTTTAGGACCAGGGCCTCATAAGTGCTGTAGTATTTGAAGAGAAACTGATGCCAGTTAACATTTTGTACTAGTTATGTTGTTGTGCTTAATGGTAATCAAACTGAAAAATTCAGTGGTCGTTTGTGTTATTATAGTGCATTTTTTCAAAATATCCATCACACACAGGGATCCAAACAGTTCACAGCTGTACCTGGCTCTTCCTAGTTCTGGAGCATGACCAGGTGAGATGGGAAGGGCGGCCAGAAATTGCTTGTCAATGTAATGTTTCTCCCAACGTGTGTTCTCTCCACTGCTGATTTCATTTATACTCTCTATTCTATTCTCATCATGTTACTTGTTTTTTAAGCTATCTTTCTGTGTCTTTTCCTTGTCATTAAAAAAAGTTCAAGATTAACAGCAGAATCTGAGTGCTGTCTCAGAAGTGTTGTCTTATAAAAGTCTGTATTCAAATGGAGAGGAAGGGAGAACAGAGGGAGAGAGAATCACTGAAGATTTACTCGTTCAAGAAAGTTTCGGGTGTATTCATTCCCACCAGCTTTATTCCCTGGTGTATATATGCATGCATAATGAATGTGCAACATAATTTGGTTGTTATACAGTGCAGTAAACAAAGTTCCTTGTAAGAGAACTGCAAAACCAGATGGATCACTAATGTGAAGGCACTCAGAGAAGTTGCAAGTTACTGGAATTACCCTATCACCTTCTGTTCCTAACATTCACTTTGGAGGATTAAATAGTTGTTTTGCACAGCTCTGTGGAAGTGTAAAAAAAGCCACCCCACTCTCATGCTGCCATGCCAAAAAGATAAATCCTTCCACAGTTTATCTTTCTTTAAGTACAGTATTTGGCATGAAGAGTGATTTGTTTAAACTATTTCTAATGCTTTGATTTTCCCTTCAAAAAGATACCCCAGTCCAGAGTTTACAGATTTCAAACACTCCCCAGAGCCCACAGGGCTGGAGAACAGAGACCCATGTCTTCCCATAAGACCCCACTCTTCCTGCCTTTGTGGGGAAGGGGCAAGCTGAGGCACAGGCAATTGAGACAAATATAAAACAGATCCACAAAGATGAATGTCCTTCCATTACCACTGTCCTATGATATGCTTGCTAAGATATGCCAGTCGTCATGGGAGCTACTGCTCGGGGCATGAGGAGGCTGGATTTTGCTCCCACTGAATGCCCTTGCCATACAGGCAGCTTGTTCAGTCTCTGAGACAGGGTTGTCAGCGCTGCACCAGGCACTGCCACCAGCAGGAAAGTCTTCCAGCCTGGGGCTACTGAACAGAGCAGGGCTGTGATTTTCTCTGATTGTACCAATAGTGCCTTGGCAAAGCAACTAATTAAATTAGGATGATGGAGCTGAAATTTCTATCTATTTCATTACGAAGTGACTTAAAATCCTCTATCAGAAAGCAGAAGTTGTGGACCATGTAATACTTGAAGTGTCAAACTATTGAAACAGGATCTGAGAACGAAGTAGCAACCTTTAATAAAATACCAACTCTGAAAATTATATCCCCCGTTTTTCTTTGTGATCTATGTTTTAAGTCTGTTTATGGCTTTTACTGTAATAAGTGCCTTGACATAGTTACTGTATGCCACAAATCTTAGCATCAATCAGGTCATCTCTCTGCTATGTCATTATGGCAACTTAAGTGACTGCCATTAAATTTAAAAAGAAAAAAAGACTTCATTTTCTGTTCTAATCATCATTATTATGATTTAAGTTTTGGAGAAAGTGAGGGAAAGAAGAGAAAATGGAAATCACTTCATTTTCAAAAACTATAGTTGAAGGCATGTATTTATTTTAATCAGCATCATTGTAACTTCCACCAAGGTTATCTAAAACCTGTCTTTTGCCATTTGTCTGCATTTTGATTTTGGAATACAATTTTTTGGGGTGGGATGTCCCAGGAATTTGTTGAGGGAATCCCAGTTTCTAGCTCACGTCCTGAACCAGTTCTTTTATTCCTGACCAGCACTGGCCTTATTTGGGAAGGCAAACAAAAAGTAGTCCTGGGGATGGACACTGCACTGCATAACACATTTTTTTTAAAAAATGCAGATAGCATCACACCAGATCAAAGCATGATAACAGAGTGAGGTTCTTACACAAGTTGCACATGTGCCTTCTTCAGCCCCTTCTCAACACCCAGGTAATAGAATAATGCTCTCTAACTGAATTAATAGTTCTAGTTGCGCCTTTCTAACCTCTCCATGTCCTGTACAGTGACAGCCAAGCTTTCAGTGTTTTAATTTTGCATTAAAATCCTGAGACCTAATTCCTGCTGCCTAAACGCCCCTTCCCCAACTTGCCGCTTAGGTATTTGTATCTCCCCAGCCTCTTACCCCTTCCAAACCTCAGTCTAGTCATCTTTGGTTCAGATGCCAAATGCCACCAGATGCTCTTCTCATCTGAAATCTACCATTATATGGATTATATCACCTGAAATCTACAACAGTCTTTTTCAGCTATTCTTCTCCCAGACTAATCCAAGGCTCCAGATTACTTTTAAGACCAATGCTTATTTTACCTCTGCAACGAATATCAAACCATTGGGAGCTAACCTACTGATTCCTTAGAGGAAGACTGAGGGTAGCATTCTGATGGCTGTCACCTGCCTGACCTCCACAGCAATGGAGAGGAACCTCCTGGGAACTCAACCAGGTAGTTCCCTCCCTCCTCCTCCATTCCTCTGGGCAATCAAGACGTGTAAGGGTTGATCTCTGTCATTTTTCCTGACCCTTTTCCTATGGTACTGGAGAGAGAATTGCATGTGTGAACTTGATGCATTAAATTACATTTCTAAGTATGCAATATTTATATTTTGTGGATAAAAGTATCCAGTAAAGCAATCTTACGTATGAACTTTACATTTTGATGTTGAAATTGCAGAGGTAATTTAGGGAGGCACAATGACACAGTGGCTAAGGCACACAAAGAAAGAGGCGGTAGGGCAGTCACCTCTCCTCCTGACTTTTCCACAAAATTGGATTGAAAAAAGGATGCTGCAGTCTCTTTGGTGATCAGATATACTATAGTACTTTTCACAAGCACTGCAATTTTAACAAACTTCTATAGCTGCATGTGAGGAAGAGAAGAAGAATCTACCCAATCTCTTGACTATTGAGGTACTTTCAGATTGCATTTCAGTATCCCTTACTGAATTGGTCTTTTTCTGCAAAATGCATTAACACTCCTTGTATTCTACTAACCCTATTCCAGCAGTTCAGAAGCCCTGTCATACTTGAATTACAACCTTTGTGGAATGCTTTTTTTCTTCAGTGAGTTCTTTAGGCTTTGACTGAAAATAAAGTGATAAAATTTACAGAGTTAATGCTGAGACTGGATCTGAAGAGTGATTCCCAGGTCTATGTTCAGATGATGGCTCTATGCAGTTAAAAGCAGTGGTCTCAAAGAATAGCAGCCCAAAACTGTTTGAGATAAATCTAAAATCAATAAGACCTCTTATTTGGATGCTGGCAAAATATCAGTTCTTACAGAGCAGTGGGTAGGATACCTTATCACAAGAGCTCCTATGTGCAAAACATACAGATTTTTTTAATGCATGATCTTTGAAATCACAGAGGGAAAATTCAATAAATTTTTTTTTTTGCATTACATAATAGGAAGCAGTTCACCAGCTGATGCAGCCATCATATACTGCAAATCACTTATTTGCTGGCAGTTAATATCATTATCTACGTGACTGCTCGGGCAAGCTTTTGGCTGTATATTTCTATTGTTTTAACCGAGTTGGTCCTATTTGATCCATGGTAACATGCCAAGGAGGCAGTGGTATGTTTTTCCACTCTGTCTCGGATGTCCTCCTTTTCTATGCTTTGATCAACCTTTATGTCTCTGGTAATGAACTCACAGATTAAGTGACCTTTTGCTTTTCCTAGAAAACATCACTCAAATTTAAAAGGTCAAAATTTTTCTCTTCGCTCATAGTGAGGGAACTACCTAGAAACCAGCCTAGAAAAATTAAGTGGTGCTACTGGATTCTTAATTGTCTATGCCCTGATTATCTATCATTTCTATCTCTTATTTTGCCTTCCTGCTCTTGATTGGATACTTACTATGGTGGCTATACAGGGACACTGAACCTCTGCAGTTCCACTAATAATTAATAATAATTAAAATCTTTTAACTCTTTCAGGGAAGAATGAAAACATCCACAAGAAAAAACAATTTTAAGAGAACTGATTTTTTTTTGAGAGAGTGCTGTTACTCCCCTTTCCACACTTGAAGTTCTCCCTTACATAAATAGGTAATTTTTGCAGATGCCTGGCAAAATCAAAATGTAGTGACAATTTAATCTTATACATCCATCACCGGGACTGCAGTCTGTTGTGGACTTGCTCATCAAATAGATTTTTTCTGTCTCCCTCTGCTATGATTACCCACTTTATACATCTCAATACCAATAGAAAAGGTCATCCTAGTTCAGAAAATGTTGGGTAATAACCATGTAAAGACATAAAGACTGCAGAAAATGCTGTCCTCCAGGTTTGAGACAACAACTTGAACCAATGCCTAGTCTGTATAGAAGAACAGATTTGTCTGAAAGAACTCAAAAAACAAGAGAGTATATATCAGAATGCAGATTTCTTGAGGAATTTTAAATTATTTTTGAAGGAATTGGAGGTTCCATCTTGTCTCCAAAATATAGCTGAGAACAGAGTTCACAGTGACCAAATTTAGGTAAAAGCAGCATTCAGTGTTTTGCAGTAGATTTCCAAATTCTACTTAATATTATGTAAAGAATTATTTGCAAGAACTCCTTTACAGCATGTGATGTAAAACTGTACCTAACACAGCACATAAGATGTAGGACTGTTATTTACTTGTTGTGTAGTTTTTGTTATTAATTTAGTGAAGTGCAGTTCTCCGTGAAACTTTCCAGTGAGATGTAAAAGTACACTTCACTAAAGATGATTTAGCATATTCTGTTGCTAGTTCTTAGCAGCCCAGGCTGTGATCATCTGCCCTCTCATCTCATTCCCACCTTGTTTTCAAAACTGTGCTCTGGGCAAGAGAAGTTAAATCTGCTTTCTTGCCCTACGTTTGTCAGGCATTCTGTATGTCATGGTATATAAGTGGTGACTTTCCAAATTGTACAGTAGCACCAAGAAATGAAGAGACAACTAATTCTTGATTAGTGGTAACAGCAGCACATCAGCAGCTAAAGAAACAAAATTGGCCACCTGTCTGCCTCTGTCCTGTTGATTATATTGTACAAAGTTGATGTTATATAGCAGTTTGTCTCAATAAGATTAGAACAATATTTATGAAAAAGTCAAGTTATGTGTCTTGGCAAGAAAATATTTCTGTGTTAGAAAACGCATCTATTACAGAAAGTAATCAATGGTCTATTGTGTCTTGATTTCCATGAAAAGAAACAGAGAGATGCAAGATGTCTTAGTCCCTTACACAGTCCTCTTACACTCCAAAATGTAAGGAAACTAGCTGATGTCTCACCCTCTATTCCTAAGGTGCCCAGAAAATGCCACCTCCCAGGAAAAGTCTGTGCAAATGCAGCTGTAATTTCCTGTGTACTTCAGCCTTCCAGATGTAAGTCATCAAGTCCTCCTATATGAAGACAATACTTGTTGGGAGGGAGAGTGAAGTTTTGTACCTGCTGTGCTCAAAAATTATTTGCTAGAAAGAGGCTAAGATAAACACAGACATTCTAGATGGATGGTCAAATGCAAGTAATGCTGCTGACCATAAGTCAGACCTGGCAAGCAGTAATTTCAAAGGTTTGAATGTGAAAAGAATAGGAAATCTCCTCCCCACAACTTTTTATAAATGGGTGAAGTTAAACAGGTCGTGTTGAAGGTTCGGTCTCAATTACGCTGGAATATACTGTTCCTTTAGGATAACAAGCTTCTCATAACAAGGTGTAAGCTCCCCTTCCATGTGCATGTGGGCTTCTCGGCACCTTCTCAGAAGGTACTCATTGTGAAAGCTAAATCAACAGGATAGACACAAGAGGAACTCACCCACAGCTATGAGGCAGAACCATTCATATTTCTGTGTTTTTGCTAGCTCTTCCCACCAGTAAAAACATTTAATATCTGGATTAGGATCTATCCTGGTGAAATTAGATTCCGATTAAAAGTACTAAACATTGAATACAGATCAAATATTGCAATGCCACAGAAAAGAGAATACAGAGAACTTCCCAACATTATGTTAAGTGATTTTCAAATCAAATAGGTTTTCAGGCTATAATATATAATTTATGTTATATAATATATATTATATATTATATAATATAGCATATACTAATATATATTATATATTATATAGATTTGTACTACATTGAGATGAATTAGCTTATTTTATACTTGGAAAAAAAGAGTAATTTCCCTTAAACAGCAGTTTGCCATTGTAGGACATAGTAACCTTGAACATTCAAGTTAGTGGGAGATTTTTTTATTTGACCCAAATGACATTAAGTTCAAGCTTTTACTCAGATAATTATTCAGCAAAAACCATTAGGTTTTTAACAAATAGATAATAAGGCTCAATCTTGCCTCTATTGAAGATGGCAAGAGGTTTCTATCATCAGGATAACAGAGCTTTTAGTGCACACATGAATTAACATAGGTGTCCATGGTACATATTTATACATGAACTGTATGACCAATATGGCAGTCCAGCATTTCTAATTGGTTGTAAATGAAAGAACCTGTGTCAGCTCCAAAAGAATGTTTATATTCAGCCATGAGAGCATAGATATTCTCCCTAGCTCTTGAAAAAGATAGATAAAAAAAAATAAATCACATGAGCTATTGAATTAGATTGTCAGTAATGTGCATTTTCAAAGGACGCTGAATATGCATTGTGACGTGGTCAATAAAATATATTTGTAAGAACTGTCAATAAATAGAAGAAATTCACACATCAGAAAATATGGAGGTGTGTGCCTCAAGTATTCGAGGTTAACTATTCAGTTTTAATCTCAAAGTTTATTTTCACCTTGGTGTATGAACATTTGTATAAGTGAATGCATGTCAGTGCATGAATATTTCAGAGAGGAAATGCTAACTGATGGTTACAACAAAATATTAAAACAGTAATGGCTGAAGATACTTCTTTATAAACATATTTTATGGTACATTGAAATTGATTTCATAGTACTGAGCTATCCTAAAGGGGTAGAGTGAGACCTAAGTAATATTTGCAGCACATTTTGTTGGGTGAAAAAAGCTAATAGAATCCTAAATTATTAGTGCCCACATGTCATCTGTACTGTGACTTATGAGGAACTGTCCAGATCACCATAAAGCATTACATGGAAACACGGGGTTATGGGCTGATATACCATCTCATCAATTTGAACCCATATCTAATTTTTAATAACAGTTTTCTTTCAAATTACTGACAATTAAAAAAATGTATCTGGGACCAGTATTGTATCTCTGGAGTTCTTGAGTTTTCAACACGATGATCAAACGTGAGACAGTTTTATTACACATGAAAAACAAGCGGTCTTCATACAAATAAACCAAACAAATGAACAAACAAGAAGTTGAAGGGTTGATGTTAACAGTCACCTGAAGTGTATTTGTCCTGTAGCATGTGAAGGAAAGAAAAACCAACTATAATTGGTTTTCCATGTTAAAAATGTCTCAAAAGGTCAGTGTTGCTTCCTGCTAAGATACTCAGAAAATAGTACATTGTCGTGGTTTTGGCTGGATTGGCCAATCAGAATGACGGATGGCCCCTCCCTCCCCCCTCTTTAAAGAGAGGAGAGGAAAAGATAAAGAGATTTATGAGTTTAGAAAAAGAACTAAACTAATTTAATGAAAATATTAATAAATAATGAAATAATAATAAAAAGAAAATAATTTTTAAAAAGGAAAAAAAAGTATACAGTATATACAAAACCTATCAAGCTCCCAGGATGACGACCACATCACCAGCAGGCACAGGGAAAAGTCTCATACTAGACTCAGAGACAGTCAGGAGCTGGATTCCGGAGCTGGAATTCTGGAGTCAGGAATGCTCAGATCAGGGTCAAAGGCAGTCCAACAGATAGGGTCTTCCTCAGATGTTGGCCATTAAAGAAAGAGACTTGACCCTTTGATCCCTCAGCTTTTATACTGTGCGTGATGTAGGTGGGATGGAATACCCTGTTGGTCAGTTTTGGGTCACCCATCCTGTCTGCTCCTTCCTTCTGCTTTCAACCCTCCAACGGGGCAAATAACGAAGTTAGCTGACCTTGGTTGTTATAGCAATAAGTATAAGCAAGGGCCTCTCTGCATACCATTCCTTGGTATAAGCAGGTCTTATCACTCTGAGAGTGAACAGTTTCTGAACAATATGCTGTTAATTTCAGAGTTTAGTTAGTTAGAAGAGGCCCAGCTAAAAAGTAAAATTACTAAACAGAAAATTGGTTCTGTTTTACCTCAAACCAGGACATATATATAGCTATAAAGTTGGTACCAACACGTTACTGATAAAGAATCATCACTGAAGTCACTTTCACCTGCTTTTGGTATACCACTGGTGCAGGACCCAAAGACAGCATGGCAACTGGAATTCAGAGTCAAACTTTAGATTTCCCTGATATAATGCATTTTAAAAAGCAGACTAGAACAAGATAAGCAAGAAAGCTTCGAAGCAAATAAGTATCATCAGTCAGATGGAAGTTTCATTTGGGTTGGGTTTTTGGCAGTCCAGTTTTCAGAGATACATCCTGCACTTTGAAGGGCAGTCTTCCTCGTTCTCATCAGTGTCTGAAAAGAAGCTGTTTCTGGCAGGCTGCCTGTTTGAAAGACAGTTGTTTGCAACAAGCTGTAGTTATCTTGCAGTTGATTCCATACATCCAGCACCTCCATAGTACTATAGAAATCATTGCTTCCTCGTAGCAGGAATTATCTTCCTGTTAGTGAAGTCAAAACTGTAGGCAGCTTTTCCATATTCCAAAAACCTGGAATGAGTGGTCAAACTTATGAAGAGCAACTCCCCCATTGCCATCCCATTATTATTCTTTTTAATTCAATGGTACCATTTAAACACCATGGCCAGCATGAGTGGCACTCCAAGTCACAGTGCTGATCACTGCAGACAAGCTGCAGCTTGTTGGTGAATATTTGACATCTTACAGTCGAACAGCGTCAATTTTGCAAACTAATGATTAGGCTCCTGAGTGACTTTTGGCAGCAACACCAGCAACTACATTGCCTGCAGCTGCTATAGGAGGGCTGTGAGTAAGAAAAAGGTAAGGATGTGAAAGAGCTCCTTCTGAAGGAATTATTTTTGATTCAAACTCACTTTGTTTTCTGTCAGTTCTGACACGCATCAACTGGCAGAGAGGAATGTGCTGCACACCTGGAAGACTCAGCAGTGGCAGCAGGACCAATACCACCTTTCTAGTGATCTCTGCAGATCTCTCCTCTTCTCCCCTAAAACCATACAAGAGAAGAACAGGAAAGTGAGACACACATACACACCACCACCCCCATAGTACTTTCATGGTCCCCATTGCTACTGCCGACTAAACAAGTTCACTGAGGTACTCAGAATCACAGCTGCTTTATTTCACTTTTGGTCTGAGCAGTTAAGACATGCACAAACATGTACTAAATTAGGCTGTAAGAAGCTAAAGCTCCCTTATTTAGCTGGTGTAGAGCAGGTGATAACTGGCTTGCATAAGGATATGTTCTCAGAGGTACATTTCTTCTCAGTAGCTGATTGCTAACTGGACAGTATCGGGAGTTTACACTTCTTTTGCGGACATAAGAATATGAATTCTTATTTCTTGGGTCTCAAATTAGTTCTGGTCCCCACTCTTATTCTCACACCTTAATCAAGTGATGATTTTTCTATGTTTTTACAGATTCTTCCCCTAACACAGCATTAAATGGGTACAAGCATTTAAGTAGCTTGCTAATCTTTGGGTTTGAGATACCAGTGGAATGTATTTGAAATAAAAGCCAAAGTAATTATCTGAAAACCAAAATTAACAAAAAGAAGGAACTCATTTTTCTGATACATGTACTTATGTGGCCAGTTGTTAAGCTGCCTCGCTAACCATGTTTCACAAAAGCATGAAACATATAATAAAATGAAACATATAATGAAATATAACCTCTGTATTCTCCAGCATGAGGAAAATGATGAAGGCTGACAAATGATAGTTAGAGTGTCACTGGATAACAGACATCAAAAGTTGTAACTATGGACAAATCTCTCTGAAAAACACTTTTTGAGGATTCACAACATCTCCATTATATCAGGAAGATATCTAAAGCATGTGTAGGGGGAGAATGGAAGACACAATGTTTTCCTTGTCTGCTGGTTGTGGAGGTCTTACATATTCTTCTGAAATACTTTGTACTGACTGTTGACAGATGAATGGAATCCTGGGTCTGATTCAGCTGCCAAGTTCTTGGTTTGCTCTGAGGCACGTCAAAATATTAAGTTCTTGACCTTACCTTTTGCAAATGTATTAATTGCCTGAAATGCATTGGCAATCAATCAATTGCAGGGATGCAAAACACTAAAGCAGCATGTGCCTGATGATGAATTTCAGACATGAATTTACAAGGCTGGAACTCTCCTTCAAGTCCTGCTTGCTATGACCTGCGCTATGTGTCAGGAGAAGAGGAAGAGCTGCAGGGCCTCCTCCCAGGCCACCCGTGAAGGCTGTACCTGCCCTGAAACCTCTGGTCTGGATTCTCAGCAGGTCTGACTCAACCTATGTTCCTTCAGCCTCCTGAGATCATCAGCTCTGATCCAGAGCCTCCGCTCTGTCCTCCTACAGGCCCTGTAGTACAGGGCGCATAAAGATTACAGGAGGTTCTCCAGCAAAGTAGTTGTTGTGCAGTAAATGTCTTGAAGCCCCAAATTGTCAGGACAGGCCTGTGCAAAACCTTCAAATGGAAGTGTCCTCTGGATGCAGGTGCTTGAATTTTTGAGGTGTCTTTGGTTTTTTTTCCACAGAGAGATTTCTTTATATTTGGGACAAGGACAGGATCCTGGGACAGTCCATTCTAGCGAGGAACAGGCAAGCTGAGAGTAGAAGGAAGTAGTTTGAAACCATTTGTGTGTCGGATGTCTCAGATTAAAATACATCAGAATACAAATTACTCTTGTTACAATAGTATTTCAAAACAAAGCACTTATTTAAAAACAAATACACTTTATCCAGACATAATTATTCCTAATGTGGCATTTAAATGGTGAACAATCACCCAGTAACTGCTTTTGTTCTGCTGCAATGACAGTCTGTGGTTTATCACCTGTTAGCTTCTCAAGCTAGACCCCAGGCTTTATGCTAGGGTTAATTTTAACCAGCTAATGACTGCAAACTTTTAACAGCTTGGTTTACACTAGGATTTGAAAAGGTGTTAGTAAACAGTGCATGTTAAGTTAAAGCTTTCTCTAGCGTAGTCTCAGTGGGTAAGCACAGCCACAAGGTACATAAGGATAACAGCTGCCAAGTGAGCTGAAAGATTTTTCACAGTGGGGTCTCCCTTTCTCCCAGTTCTCAGCCTGGCAAGATGGATATGATCCGGCTGCCAGGATGTGCCACTGCCTGAATCTCCTGCATGCCAGAAAGCTGACTATTTCCAGCACCCGGTTTCCACACAGCATGTGCACAAGGAGGCCAGATTTCTAAAGAGTGAAGTTTGTCTCACAAGTGGGGCCAGATCACTCAGACTTTCAGGCAGCTAAGCAATATGGAGGATTCATTCCCAGCCTGCTACCTTCCTGCCAGAACCCGGTCACCACACTCCCTAGGGATGATGGTTTGGCTTTTTTTAAATTGTGGCCTCAACTTTGTGTAACACACTCGTAGACAACTGGCCCTTGGGTTAACTTTAACATATGGTAGATGTTGCACATTCCTTAGTAAATTGTCTGCTACTGTGAAGCCAGGAGGAATGCCCCAGGAGAAGATTGTTTCTTTCCTACATGAATGTATGTAAAGCATTTGGAGTAAAACAGCTTCTCCCTGGGGAATCTGTCTCAGAAAAGAATTTGCACATGTAATGACACCTCCAAGAGTTCACCCAAGTGAATGTCCATGGGACGCTCCCATTGTGCCTTCCGGAGCCACGGGGCAGGGTGGCAGCACGTGGGCTGCAGCTGTTGCTTATCCCTGTGGCACGTTTCTCTCCTGGCATGTTCGCACAGGTGGCATTGCAGTCTGCAGTTTTCTTTGAAAGGGTGTGACTCTAATTGTTTATGTCTAATTGCTGTATTCCTCTTTTGTCATCAGTTGCAAAAGCGAGCAGACCCTCCGCACCTCACACCTTGCCCCTGCTGACGTATCTGCCATTAGTGTGGGAGGCAACAAGGCAGCTCCTACTGGAGCCCAGGGGTAATGGGGTGGACACGGCAGAGTGGGCAGCCCCACACCGAAGTCATCTTACCAGGTGCTCTACCAGGGGCACCGGGCACCCTCACAGCAGTGCCAGGTGGAAGTCAATCAGGAGACCGTTTCTGTCCATCCCGGCTGCCCAGTGAGCTGCAGTTTGCTGTCCCCCAGGTTATGGCATCAGAAGACAAAGAATTCAAAACCAGCCTTACACAGATTTTCCTCTGAGTAAATCCCAGTCTTAGGAGCCTGAAGCATAATGGAGCAGCAAGGCAATTATTTTTTCCTCCAACTGCTAATCTTCCTTAGGTTTTGGCCTGTCTTTTTTGCTGATTCTCAGAAAGGGTGATTTGTAGGTGTTTATTGTTGAAATTTGAAGTGATTTAAAATGAATGCTTAAATGTAGTATGACTTTCAGAACTAAGTTATTCATACATTATTAATTTTCTAAGCAGTTAATACTTTTTAAGGACTCATAATTTATTAGCACACTTCATATCTTATAGTTTATGCAGAAATGCCAATTAACCCACACAATGTGCAGGCAAGACAGATGAGGATTAAGTCCCTACAGCCATAGGAATAGCAGAGATGCAATGACCTGAAAATTGTATCCTTAGCTCCTTTGCCTGTAATTAACATAAATTCACCAGTAGAGTGCTTTTCCTCTTTTTATTAATCCCTTATCTCCAGTCCTGGATCTCTGTTGCTCAAGCAATTAGGACAGATAGCTTATGGTTTCTTGATTCTTTCAGGTCTGACTTCAGACTTGCAAGGGCTGCCTGACCAGACTTGATAAACTGGGAGGCATGAGGGACAGGATACCACCATCCTGCATATGTGCAATGAATTTCCAGTTATGCAGAAAATGCCAAGGCGCATACCCAACCAACTTTCCAGTTCATATTTCTTGTGCATTTGTTTTCATTGCACAGTTCTGAATATGCATTATGTCTCCTCTTCTTTATTCAGTGTCACCCCTTCCATGCTTTTTTTTTTGTTCTTTGCTGCCTGCTGGCCCACAAGAACAATATGCAGTGTGAGACTATGGAGGACGCCTTTCGTGTGTGTAACAGAAGCCAAGAAGGAAGGACTTGTGGCCTTGTCTGCAGTATTAGAGGTACAGTTCAGGATAGGATGACCAAAATATTTTAATAGGGAACCAAAGTGATTGCTTCAATGCTCTCCCCCATGTTTCCAGAAACAAATAGTGATGATAAGAGTCTACTGTTCTGACTCCAGTTGCTGTGAATTGGCATAAATTTTCATGCATCTTTTGCTTCTGGCTTGCATTTCAGAGCTACACAGCTGTCACTGGAGCCCCGCAAATGAGCAGAGCTCCAGATGCATGTGATTAGCTGCCTAGGAGGACATTTAAAACTGCTGAAGTCCTGATATGGCTACCAGTATCACCACACAACTTGACTATCAGAGAGAAAGAGATGTCTAACAGAAGCTTTGAGAGACTTCACAACCAGTGTTAGATGGCTGTGGGGAATATTGAGAGTAATACAGGATTTAGGTTGGTAAAGAAGTTCACTACAATTTTCTTTTTTTCTCTGTGAAATTACTTAAGGTTTAGTCTCAAAATAAAGAGGAATGCAGGCCTTTGTGTGTCCTTAAAAACAAAAAATGCACTACGCTATTTCTGAGATTTAATAGTGTAAAAATTAAGGTTAAGGGAGACAGCAGCAGGCTTCACTGAGGCAACAGGAAAACTTCAAAAACACTAGGATGCTAATGCTGCTGCTCGGAGTTGCAAGAAGACTAAGCTGTGTTTTGGCTTAGAAATCTTGTCCCACCAGCTGAGATATTTATAGTGTTATGCTCCTTTGTGCACCTCTTTGAATGTAGTTCATTTGTTAGGTAGGAGGGGTCTTAAAATTGGTAAAACGTTCCCTTAACAAGTTCTGACACAAAGGAGAGCTAGAAATTTACAGCTAAATGAAATGATGGAGAAGGCAGGAATCAGTGTGCTGGGAAATAAGGCCATGAGTCATGGTGACAAGAGGATCCCCAGGAGTCACCAGCTGACAATGCTAGAGCAGGTCTATAGAAGGAAATACATCTAGTCACTTAATGGGCAAAATTGATAGGATTAGAGGGGTGCTGAGAAGCAGTTGATTGGAGTCATCTGTTTAAGATGGAATGACATTAAAAGTAGAAGGTCATAGGATTTAAGGATTTGGAATATTAATCTTAGAAAAACAGCAAACTCAGAAGTCAAAGCTGCTAGACAGTCGTCTTTGGCACATTATCAGTTACTGCAGCAGGGGAAGAATAGTGGCATGTGATTGGCATAGGTTTGTAGTTAAGCCATGTACAGAGACGTGTTTGTTCTACTTGTAAAACCACCAACGTATCCTCAAATAATACATACTTCTTTTTTTTTTTAAAGGCCTTTAATAGCTAGACTGGGAAGGCAAAGGTTGTTAAATAATCTTTTTCTTAACATCAATCCTGATATGTGTCATCAGAAACAGACAAGATGAGACAAAACTAGAACTTGCTATTAAAAGGTTGCTAGAAAATGCCATGGTATTCATCTTAAATATGTTATAATTTATGCAATGACAGGGGAACAATTAACTGCTAAGGTGGATCCTGTTTTTGATTACAGTAATTTTACACAGCTAACACAGACATACTGTCAGCTGGGTCTGTGTAGTCTTGGCATAGAGAGAGAGATGGAGGTGGGAGCGGGAGCAGATTATTTTTGGTCTCTCCAACAACCTTTGGGTCTCGCTTTCTATGAACATAGGAGTTCCCCTGGTATGATGTTGTGTCTCCAACCCTATGTTATGGCATGGCCAGCCCAAGAAGGGGCAACTGGCAGCCACTCTATTAGCAAATTTCATTCTTGAGTGATGGTTAAGTAATATATTTTTCTATTGTTTTGAGCTTCTAGATTGGGAAATAGTATATGAAGTGGCCCTTAAGGTAAGTGATGCGCTTTGGACAAGACACATATCTCTAATCCTGCCATCAGATCATAAACCATCCTTAAATCATTCACTGCCAGGTGCAGTTCCCTTCATAGCTGCTTCACCTGATCCCTGAGTCAGTCAGAGGTGCCACCGGCACTCAGGCTTTTCCTAGTGCTGCTTCCTCCTCCTCTGAAGCCATTGGCAACAGAGTTCTGCTGCTGGTAGCCTTTCTGATGGTCCTTTCAGTTACTCTTTTTCTCTGTTACCTGGGCCTTTTACAGAATAAACAGCAAGTGCTGAGGTAGATGAAGAATGAAAGATGAGGGGCTTTTTAAAACACAAATCCATTTATCTCCTTGGCAATATGCACTCCTCGTGGCTGGTACCTTTTTCCATCCTAGAGCTGGAAATCTGGCAGAGTTGTTCCAAATTCAATTGGTATTGGTGAAATCCTTGCTCATGCTTGTATTCGCCTCACTCCATGCTGTGTTTTACTACGTCAGTAAATATGTTGAGAATGTTGTGGTAAACATGCTAACTACCTTCAATATTTGTGGGTGAGTGATTTTTAAAGCATATTTTAGTACCCTCCTAATTCTTATCAGAACAGCCTCTGCCTATATACTCTTTGCTGGTTTCTCTCAGTTTCTAGGCTGATTTTGCAATCAAAGCAGCATGAAATCAAACAGAACATCATAGTTCTGTGAGTGTGCTAATAAACAAACATGTTGACCATAAAATAATACTGTGGTAAAAATATACATATTTTCACAGCTTAAATTTAGTGAACATTGAATTTGAATATTGAGTGGAAAAATTACTACATACATAGGAAAGGACAGAAGAGAGGCAGTCAAGTGAGAAAGAAAAAAGGCTTAGAAGCAGTAAAAAGTCTGCAAGGACTGCATTAGAAATTGTTGATGCAGAAAGTCAAAGAAGTAAACAGACATTAGGAATTTAAATACCTAATTAATATTATCTTGTTACAAAAGAACACCTGCAAAGCATTGACTACTGGGTCTTTTTACAGTTATTGATTAGTAGAAGAAAGAAAAAGGAAAAAAAGGAGAAAATTGCTACTGCCAACTGCAGTTAAAAGGAGTTGACAAATTGACACTAAGTGCTCCCTCACATGGTGACTATACACACTGTTATTAACTCAGCCTATTATTGCCGATGCTTGTACTTTGTTTAGTGCTCAGTGTTACAATTCTTAAGTCCTCTTTTGTTTGTTCTATATCGAGTAATAGATTCAGTAAAACACAATAGACTAAATTTACCAAAGGGAAAGCAGTAAAGTGTTACCCTAACTTTAATTTTAAAAGTGATTAAAACTTAAGTCCATAGATGCTGACCACTTCTAATGCTGACAAAATGTTAGTATTTATGAAGTGGGTTTTTTCTACTCTTTATAATATTACAGAGCCTGAGTCAATATGGTGTAGAGTGTAAAACCTTGTAAGATGTGTGTTGAAGGTTTAATCCCAAGACTTTGGACTCTCTGTTTTCAGACTGACTTATAAAATATTATTGTAGTGAAATAAATACATCAAACATGCTATTATGGCACAAGGAAAAGCTTACATACATATTTACAACTTGCTTTCAAACGGGTCATCTCTCACAAGTAACAAGCAATGGAAATAAATCTGAGTGAGTATCAGCAGTAGGAGCCACTGTTGTGTGGGTCTGTTTCAGGTATCTTAAGCTCAGCCCAGAAACCCTTTGCTTTGTACAGAGGAAGGTTATGCTAACCCTGGTTTGTACCACTTATTTGGCAGAAAAGGTATTTCTTCACTGTAGGAATTGTATGCAATGTTTTTTTTTAATTTATTTCTGGGGGTTGGAACTAGATGATCTTTAAGATCCCATCTGACCAAAACCATTCTGTGATACTGCAACAAGCAGAGGATTATAGCCGTTGTATTGTGACTTTACCTGCTGATTCACTTCAAACAGGATCTAAACACCCATGTAGCAGAAGGCACAACATATGACCCAAAATAACATGCCAGGGAGTGTTTATTTTGCCTTACAGTGGAAATTCAAGCTAGAAACTACACAACATTTTCATTAAAATGGTAGAACCATTCCCTCCCTGTCTTCCCCCCAAAGCTGTGCTCTAGAGGACTTGAAAAATATAACACAGGGGAATTAATGTGCTGTAAAGAAGTAGCAGTTATTTAAAGACAGGCAATTGTGGGGTGGGGGTGTATTTTGGAATGTGGTGCAGCTGTATGTGTCTGGCTCTGCTTAACCACAGCTTGTGTGAAGAGGTTTTGTGTGTTTGAAATTCTGTAGCTACAGCACACTGCCTGCCTTCCCCTATCATTTCCTCAAAAAACTTGTTAAGGTGCCACTTTGGTGCAGGAAAATTTTGCTCCATAATTGAGGCAGCGGGGTATAACCCATCCCAGCTCTGTTCCCCATTCCTAAGGGCTGCAGCTTTTCTTATGCTCTGAACCACAGCCATGAGATTTCACGAGCAGTGGAAACTGATCTCCAAAGGAAAAGACTGAAGAACCTGAACTTGTTGTGGCGAGACCGGAGAGCACTTGCCTCATCCAAGTGATTCGGGTTCAGCTGGAATCGTGTCAGAGCGTTTCTCTCCATCCCCCTTCTACCCCTGAGGGCAGAACAAAAATGCGTTGTACTTGGTGATCGAATCCACTGGAAGGTGCAACAGGATAAAGAAAGATAATATTTCCTTTAGTTTAAACTGTGTCGCTTTAACTCCTTTTCCTACTCCCCCTGCCAGCGCTTTGGGCTCCAGCCAGCTGGATCTTCATCCTCTGTTGATATCTTAAAATGCATAGTTAGAAATGAGTGCATTGTGGTTTGCATTATTTCATTTGTTTGTTTCTGTGATGAGTTCTTATTTCTGGAAGCAGCATTTTCTTCCTGAGGTTTAATTACTTGGGGTTTTAGTAAATGAAAACCTCTTTTATTGATAAACAATAGCAAATAATGGCAGTGATAAGCATGTTGGTTAAAAGATTACATTTAACACTGATACCGATATTTTTTTTCCCCATGGAATATCCCTTCCAAGAAAAAGCCATTGTTTTGACTGAAACTTGGGGGAAAAAACCTTTTTTTTTTTTTAAAGCCTGCCAACATTAATTGATATTATTCAGCTACTCTTATTCACTTTGTTTGGAGTTCTCCTATTTAATTTAGCTCTCTTAATACAGATCTTGCCCACCAGGGAAGCTCCTGAGCTTTTACAGCTGTATTTATTCTGGTCTTTTATGAAGTGGGTTAGCTAACAAAAAGTAGTTTCCAACATACAATTTACGTTTGTAAACTTCCCAAATTACAGCCTGACCTGCTTCGTTGTACAGAAGGAAGGCTTCCTCAGCACTGTAACAGGAGACAGAGTGTAAGGAAGCAGCACTAGCACAAAAAGTGTTTTGCAGCAGTGCTGATCAGCATGTATGTTGATACATGAATTTGGTTACTCTGGAAAGATGATGACCACCAACCCCAACAGTATCTACTGTTAACTGGGAAATGAATGAAGTAGTACAACTGCTCTGCGCCTGGTAAAAGGATGCCTCCTGCCAAAATTCTGTTTCCAGAAAGTTATTCATTGACTTACTTGATTTGTTCGGGTCAGTTTTATGGAAAATTTTTTTATGGTACCTCTAATAAGTTACAATAGCCTTCTCCTTTGTTGTATGAAGATACATATACACTAGTTAACCTGATGATGGTCAGAAAATAAGAAGCTCGGCTGCCTGCCTCTTCTCTCAGTCTGATAGTTTTCCTTTGAAGTCAGATACAAAACTGCAACTGATTTCAGAGAAGGGCTGTACACAAATGATATAAAACCACCAAACCACTAATACCTAGTGTTTTTTCCTTATCTCAACACTATATGTTTTAAGAACTCTGGATTCTAGGTCAAATGAGACAAAGGCCTTACAGGTTTGGAATCTTTTCTAAAAAAAAAAAAAAAAATAAAATTCAACTTTACATATATATGTAGAATACAATTAGTTATGCTAAAATATTTTTCTAATAACCACTTTTAATCCTGTTTGGTAGAGTGCTTATATAGTCAGATCATGGTATGCAGATTATAACCTTAGATCTGTATGTCTTTGCAAGTACTTCTTGTGGGGTTCACTAAGCTGACTTACAAATTTTGCAGTCTTCCATGCCATTCCATGTCTGTCTGTGATGCCCCCGCTTTACAACCGGCCTCACTTTACAGAGCAGGAGGAGCATTGATCACTCCAGGATTCTCCCCTACACAAGAGAGAAATAAGCATTCAAGGCAGATTTGCCAATGTATCTTTCTTTCTCTTGGTGTGAAATACAATGGGGAAAAACCCACAAAATAATCACCAAGCAATGGAGACAATTCAACCTTTTCAAGGCTAAGTATTGCTTCAGAAAATATAATCTTCCTTACAAATAAAATTTTTACTGGCAAAGGTCCAGGAAGAAGCATTCCTGTTGGCTGATGTTCTCTGGATCTTTTTTATAAACTGGTGTTTCAAGCATATAAAATACCAGCATTGCAAATATATTTTTGATAAATTAATTCTTTGTGAAGTTGCCATAAAACAATTTTAGTGTTTTATTTGGAGTCCTGTGAAATGTAAAATCCTTGAAAAAACTTCTCTAAGCTTGTCTTGTCCTTCTGGTAAATATCCCTCAAACAGCATTATGGTATTTTTCTTTGAGTCTTTGGAGGTACAGGATAGTGTTGCAATGTCATGCAGCATCAGTATGAGTATACCAACTTATTTGCTGAGGATTTTTATAGTCTAGTAACAAACTGGCAATCCAGCTCTTCTTGCTGAGGGCCTTCTGTACTCATTTAGTTCCTCAGTATTCAGTTATACATCAAACAGCGAGGTAGCAGGTACTTCATGGATTTTTCAGGCATGTCCAACATTAATTATACTGACTGCACTAAATCCTGTGCAAATAAAGAACAGTGAGGTCAGCTCTGATGCTCTGCACATTACACCTGTCAACGTTCAGTGGGTACAGGAGGGATAGCTGAGGTTATTCCCTCTTTTACTCACTTGGACTCCTCTACATCTCTACTTCCAGATGAGGAGGCTTACTGATCTACTGCACAAACCAACATACTCGTTCTTACTCTGTATTTATATTACATCAGTTGTGCAGCCTTCCTGTTTCTGCATAAGACAAGACTGATGTGTGAGTGAACAAACCGCCTCGTCTCCTCTTCTGGGTGCTTGAACTGACATTTATAAATCTTTACACTTTTTAATCAAAAAGACAGTTGCTAAACAAGCCACTACTTATCCCAAAAGGCACAGTGGATGAGGACAAATTGAAGGAATGATAAGTACCTGAATAGGTTTTGCTCTGGTGTCCATGTTCCTGTGCCTGGGCACAAAGCAGCTATTAGCCTGGGTTGACCAGCCGACTCGGCCGGGCGAGTGGCAGCTTTGGGTGTCAAGAGGGAGACAAACGTTCTGGAGAATACAAATGAGCTGCAACCACTATTTTGAATGAGTGTAGCCCACTAGAAAAGGTACAATGATGACACTGCCCAAATATGAAATATAACATCTAAATCAAGGTATTTAACTGTTTTATATAATAATGTGGTACCTATATACATGATCTGGCAGATCAACTTTTTCTTTTCATGGAAGGAATCAAAGCAATCCCCTTTTCATAATCAGGGTGAGGAAATTACTCTTAGTTTTCTGTTGATTAGTTAGTTATCCAGCACGAACTTGTGAAAGAGAACACATGCTGGGGTGGAAACAAAGCTGGGAAAGCTTGAAGTGTTGTTCTCTGGTTTTGCCTCTCCACAACTCCAGAGAAAACAGAGAAATAGAGTATTGTATTTCCGATTCAGAAAATGCTTAAAGCTGTACCTAACTAATTTACTGTGTCAGTACTCATAATAGCTTTGCTCTGTAACAGAGGGAGGAAGCAAGATGGTGTGTCAGCTTCCTTTTGCGGAGTTATGACGGTATTTACAGGTCGCAGTAAGTTGTCATGTTCACTACAGAGCATAAGCAGTGCTGAAGTTACCCCAGCAGGGAGTGTGGCCCATTGAGTTATCAGTTCAGTTTTTTAGTACCTTTTCCACTTATCTGATTTAAGTGCAATAATATGTGGCCTATAATCTTGAGAGCCCCGACACTGTCAGTATGGCTAAGGGAATGTTTAATGACTATCTAGAGCTTTAAAGATATATTTGTATCATACAACAGTGACGTGTCTGATTTAACCCAATCCTTTGATTTATATTTTACTTCCAATTCACTTAAAAAGTGGAATAACCTTACTCTTGCAATGTCATTACAGAAAAAAAAAAAAATGGATGCTTTGCTTTGAAAATGTCAGAATAATATATTTGATGATTCAGGGAAATGAAAATGCTAATTTGATAAATTTAGCGTCACATTCAGTGATAGTTTCAGTCAACCTAAATGTATGGGTTTGGTGGAAAATATTCTGCCTAGCTCTCCCTACACAGCTGTGAAGTAAGTACAGTGAAATTTATGAGGATGTTTATAACTATGTAATAAGAAAATAAAAATCCATTGCCAGCAAGTTACCTGTCCTATAGCTCCTAGGCAAATAATAATAATCTATGTGGGGTCTTTAAACCAAATACCAAATAGCATTGGCTTCATTCATGTGTGAACACAAGGTGTTACTAGATGAGTAAAAGATGACATTGGGACAGTGATGTTAAAAGACCTTTGAAGAAAAAGCTGAGATGTCCAGGTGAATGCTCTTCTGAGCAGAATATAATTACATTGGAAGCTGTCTGAAGATGATCAGTAAATAAATGAGTTTAGTTCTGACAGGAATTTCTGGAGTTCTCAGGACTGTGGTTTGATAAGACAGTAAAATAACTCCCAGGCTGCCAGGACTGGAGCACAGCTTGTAGCCATGAGATGGGAGGTACTGGTCTCGCAGAAGCTCACACTGGCAATGCAAATTCCTTGTAAACAGTGTGACAGGTCAGCATTGTAGTAGCTGACGTTTTATGCCAGATTAGTGTTCTCATTGCATGGAGGGTCAGGTATTGTCTGTCCCCTCGCAGCTGACATAAAGCTGGCAGGGACTCCAGATTGCATGTTCACTGTTGAGTCAGGCACAACAATGTAGTTGGTCAGTGCCCATGTTTTCCTGAGTGTGGAAACAAGGCCTGGCTACTGAAAGTCTGCAGTCCTCCAGAGCATCTTCCCAGATGCTGGGGAGGCAAGATCCATACAGCTCCACACTGGCCAATACCCTGAAGAGTAAATTTTGACCACTAAAAGGTTTGAAAAGTCCCTTTGCTAGGTAAATTATATTGTGATTCTATGGCCTAGACCCAGCCACGTGAATAGGCATGAAGTAGATGTTTCTGAGTGTAATGCAGTATGAGAAAAAAACATCACTTTTTCCAGCTGCCTGTCTATGCTAAGAGTTGTGCAAACCTTGTTACAAGTTTTCTTTCAGGATAATTTAGCTTAAATTAGTGCAGAAGATTTTGACTACTTACTGTAGTTTGAATATGGTCTAGTCCAGTTTAGCATAAGCTTAGGTAGTTAAGCAACATTGAAATCAAGTGAAATATGACTGTACCATAATTAGGATGTACACTTTGGCACACTTTCATTAAATCTAGAGCAGGAAGCCAAACCAAAGTGAGCAGTGGAGACAAATGAAGCACAGACACATACAGTGACTCAGGTAATCTCTGCTTCCTCTTTTTCTTCTGACCAGTCCTCACAGAGTACTTCTGCTTCAGGTCTTGACTTTAATTGGAGCCCAGGACAAAGCACGAACCCTCCCAAGGCTTGTAAACCTCTTTCAGCTAGACCTACTTGTCCACACATCTTTTCATGACAGCCAAACTAATTACCATTGCATGTCTTCCCAAGTGACAAAACTTGCTTGTCTGCCAAGATGAAAAATTCAGAAGGTTGTGAAGTGCTATGACCTGGGGACACCTACCATACTGATGTATTTTAAGCAGTATTACACAGAGCTCTGCTGGTGATTTGAATTCAGGGTACATCGTTTGGTAACTGGGTGAAGCCACACTGGTCTCTTCAGACTAATACAACCACATGCAGGAGACAGGACTGATTTGAGTGGCCCAGCACAGCTTTTGTAATGAAGACTGCTGCTCTGTTAGTGTGATTTTACTTCTTAGGTGAAATTATTAGAGAAGCTCGCAAAACTAGCAGCACAAGAAACTGGAAGTCCTCCCAGTCCCTCCCTGGGACCAGCAGGTAGAAAACATGTTAGAAGAATGACAGCTCAGGGCCATGCCTCATACTGCCACTTCCCTCCTGCCCATGGTCCTCCACCCTCCCCAGGAGGGTGCAGAACAGTTGTGCAACACCTGGGCAGTTCTTGGCCTTTCTGCTAGGCATGCCATTAGTGGCCTAATGATACGGACCTACAGAAATGGGACTGGCACCACTGCTTTTACACAGGTCAGCCATAGCCATCTTTTCTGCTCAGAAACCACACGGTTCAGATTTGGATAATAAAAAGTCTCAGTGGATCACATTATTGGCACCTGTCCATTAAATGGCCTGGACCAGAGTCTGACTGCAGTTCCCTGTGTGTAAGCCTGGCGCTCCTCCAGAATTACAGTAGCCTAAATGAGATAAAACTTTTGGCTGGTGACTTTCAAGTCTTTGGCAGTCCTTTAAAATCACAAGGTTTTGCTGCAGCTTTCCTGTTTTGGTGGAGGAACTCCTCCAGGTGGCCAGCAGTGTGGCACAGACACGTTCGTGCTAACAAATACACATTACCAAGCTCACTAGAAGTGGTTTAGAGATGCAATACACACTCCTGTTTACTGCAGATGGATAAATAAACCTTGACAGGTAAATAAAAATAGTGGGTATTAATGTAAATTAGTAAAGCTACTTTTGAGACATCCTTCCAGTACGAAAGATCGCTGTCAATATCCTTCAAGGAAGCCTCTAAGGTTTTGTTATGAGCCTGTAACCCAAGCCATTTTTGCAGCATCAGTGTTGCTTGAAAACTTTAAATGGCATTTCTGTGCTAAACAGCTGTGTTTAAACAACATGTTCTTTTTCTATGCAATTTTTGCAGTAACTGTTGGAACATTGTCCTGATCAACTGATATCTTATGTGTTCCATTACTTAAAGCAACTGTCTTATCTTAATGTCTGAATACTTCTCATTTTTAGTCTTTGCTTTGTGTGTGTGTTTATATCCATGTGGAAGCCCAAGACAGCTTAAACTACTGCCTATTTGAAGCAGTTTAACATTGACAAAAAAAAAAGTATTTATTTTTTCCAGAAAACTTTCTGAATTTTCATGTATTAAAACATATCTACATTGGAAAGTGTCACACAGTTTATTGTGATCTGTGAAGAGGAAGTAAGTACTAGTAATCTCTTAATGTGATGTGAAGAGTTACTGGAAGTTTATGGGGAGAACTGAGGCTGGTGGGCAAAAGAGGTCTGCTGTGTGAAAATGCATTTAAAAAACTTGTTCTAAGTGTCTGAAGGAGAAACTTCATTAGACTAAGAATAATAATTTTATTTGTAAAGCAAAGGAACCTTCTCTTTTGCACCTGAGACACAACTTGGCTTCTTGATGCTAAACTAACAAGACATAAACAACAAAGTCCTTCATTGTAGAGTGGCCACTCTGCTGGTTTCTTAAGGTCTTGAACTAGTGATGTGCAGTCTGTCAGTTTTCTCTTTGTATTTTTGGAGTTGAAACGGAAGTTTGGTAACTTTTGGGGAATTTCTGTATATGATTTTGTTTAGTTATTACTAATTCTTGTATATTACAAAGGGTGCCCAGGCTGGGCTTTTGAGGAAATGGACTCTCAGCCCTTTACATGTTTTTTGGCCAAGTTCTATCACTATCTTGAAATAAGTTGTTTCAGGATATGAGATCACATGTGAAACCACAGTTTTTAAAGTTCTGTTGGGCTCCCTTTTGTGATATAACAGTTTTAGGGGGCAGAAAAACAAATCCTGGTAATATCTCCCTTCAAAGCACAAGATTCAGGCATCCTCATTCTGTAGTCCTGTCTTGGCTACACCTACATAATTGCTGCTACAATTTGAATCCAATTAAAAGCTTTTAATTGGTCATCCTCCCAAATGTTTCAGAAATGCCATTCATTTTCAGATATGCTTAGAGATCTGTTGTCCTAACATTTTAGTCTGACACAAAAGTCAGTTATGCTAATTGTTCAGCGGGAATTAACCTCTTAAACTTCATCAGATTATTACTGTTGCTAGGTTCACTTTGCAAAGATCTCTTCCTTTCCTGTGTCTGGACATAAGCAATGCCAAACATCAGCACCTGAGAGCCTCAGTACTGGCTGGGAAAGAACTTTGTATTGGAAACAGACATAAATATTGAATATACTTCTACACAGACTGGGATATTGAAATACGCTGCAAAAAGACAAGTCACCTTCAGGTACAGAATAATGATACCAATTTTCTGATTAAAATTAACCTTGCCTTAAACTCAATTATCACTAACAAAGCAAACGGTTATCTCTATATTGTCAGCTATTAAAATGATATCTAAAGAGTTTTTCATCAATAGATTTCAAAGTTTTTGCTTCTGAGGTCATTCTGAGGACACGCACTCATATCTCCATTTAAGACTGGCTTATGTAAATCCATTCTGAACATTCAGAAACCTGGATGATTTGGTTATTGTAACTGAAGAGATGTATATGTGCAGGAGCCAGCTCAGGTGTTTGTGAGACAGTGCTGGAAGATGACCCGGGGAAGTTCTAGGGGGGGGTTGAGGTCAGCTGGGAGAGAGGTGAAATCTGGCCATGAGCACAAGGCAGAGAGGTTGGAAGGAAGAAGGGAGATACTAGCCAGTTACACTTTTGGGCACTGGCTAAAAGAGGTCTTGCTGATTTGAGCAAAGAAATGTTTTCTTCTGCTCAGAAAATCATTATTTGTAAGTGAAGAAGGCTGCATTAGAGGCATGCAACTCCCATGGTCAGTTTTTCCTCTGAACTGAAACCACAGCAAAGCCCTGGCTTTTGGCAGATAGCTCACGTCAGAGGCTCATAGGAGGATACTGAGTTGATTACGCACAGGGTTGGAGCCAGTGGGGAGCATAGGGCTCAGATGGGCTAACTGCAGCGAAGGAAGAGATGAGGGCAGACAGATCTGGCAGTGGTGCTAAAGACCACACTTTTTTTCAGTTGATTTGAAGGACTAGGTGTCTATGGAGCAGCCTCCAGCTACCAGCTCTTTCCTGTCTCCTCAAGAAGCAACCACAAGAACTGAATCAGTATATTTACAGAAACTCAGGATGTTGGCTCAGCAATAAAACAGAAACATGCAGTGGTGGGTTCACCCACGTGGCTCTTCAGCCATCCTGCTAAAGCATCCCCAGAAACTTGCCCAAAACGTCCTAGATGGACATTCTCTCCATTACACAGAAATGCTTTGTTTTGTATATATCAGTATAGTGCTTTTCACAGCATCAGGGTCGTGTGTTAAACTTAGAATTTTCTTCAGCACAGAAATGTCAGCACTGACAGGAGCTGTGCAATTAATTTTTCAGGAAGGGCAAGTAGAGTCAGTGAGGGGAAAAGAGCAAGCTAGCAGAAAACCTAAAGGCAGGATGATAAAACTCTGGAGTATGCCATGTGCAAAAGTCAGTGTCTCTCAGTATTCAGTAGCCAGCTGGAGAGTGTGATGTTACAAGGGTGAAAACAAGCCACCTAAAATAAAGTGAGGCAGGGCAGACAAAACAGTGATGTTACAGGAGCAGCACACCCACCACTTAAAGTAATTTGGCGTGTGTCTAGACCACCGTGTGTATAGTCCAGTGGCTACAGCCACACTAAAGCCAACTGCTAGTCACCTTTGCTGTAAAGTCTACTGCAGACTTTACAGCAATTAGTTTTCCTCTTGCAGCTTGTCTCTAGCGGGACTGGGCGGTGAGACAAGGAATGGAAAGAAAAAAGACAAAAAGGTTTCCTTCGGGAGTGTAAAGCCACAGTCCGAACCTCAGTTTGTTGCTGATGAGCGGTGTGCTCTCAGACGCTTTGCCGCGCCTCATTTATGCCTGTTTGCTGTGCACGCACACAGGGTTAAGTCATTAAACGTTCCGCAGGGTCCTTTCACCCGGGGCGGTCCCGCTCCCATTTAAACGCCCGGGCAGGAGCGGGCAGGGGTTCCCGGCGCGGGGAGCGGGCTGGAGCAGCCGGTGCCGCTCCCTGCGGCGGTGCGGAGCCGGGAAGAGGAGAGCTTTTCCTTGCTGCCATCTGCCTATTTAAACCCGGCCGCAGCCTCTCCAGCCTCGCCGGGAGCCCGGCGATACCGCACGGCGGGTCGGAGGCAAAGCGGGAGGGCCGCGGCGGGGTGACCAGGCGCGGAGCCACCAGGCCGGCTGGAGGCTAAGCGGGGGCTGCGTCCCAGCCGGCAGCCTCGGTCGCGGTGAGCGTCCCCGGGACGCAGCTCCCCGCTCGCTCGGGCCGTGTAATTTTCGGTGCGGGGCTTGGTGAGGTTTTTTCGGAAGGGGAAGGGGGGCGGGGGAGGGCCGCTCCTGCCCGGCGGGCCCCGGGGCGCGGGCGGGAGCCAATGGGGGCCGGCGCGGCCGTGTGACAGGCGGGGCGGCCGCTGCCCCCGCCGGGCGGGGAGCCGGCACAGCGCGCCGCGCCGCTCGGCAGCATCATCCGTGGCTGCGGGGCTGACACACGCCTCCATTCTCCTCTCCCTCGGCAGCCGCTCGCACACGCCTCGCCGCGGCGAGGGAGGCCGGCGGGCGGAGCGGAGCGGGGGGCGCCGCGGCAGACAAAGCAAAGATGGCAGGGATCCTCGCCTGGTTCTGGAACGAGCGGTTCTGGCTGCCGCACAACGTCACCTGGGCGGACCTGCAGAGCACGGAGGAAGCCGCCTTCCCGCAAGCGGAGGACCTCTACCTCGCCTTCCCCCTGGCCTTCTGCATCTTCATGATCCGGCTGCTCTTCGAAAGGTAACGCCGAGCCGCCCGCGCCGCCCCGGGCTCGGCGGGGCTGGGCGGGCTGCGCGGCTGGCGGCGGCCGCTGGCTGAGGGGCAGCCGGGAGACCTCGGCTGCCCGGCGTCCTCCTCCCGCCGCCGCCGCTTCTCTCCTGGCCTCGCCGGGTTCTTACGTTTTCCCTCCCCCCTCGGCCGGTCACGTAGCGGGCCCGATGCAGGAAGGTGGCGGGGTTCGGCGGGCAGCCGGCGCTCCGCTCCCGCTGCCCGCAGCGCGGGCGCTAGGAGGCGAGGTCTGCCCGGGAATGGGCGCAGCCCTCCCTCCACCTGCGGCGGCCGCGGCGCCCCGGCCCGGCGCTGGCGGCGGGGGGAGAAGAGCCCCGCTGCACCTGTGCGAGCCGGGGCCTGTCCGCCCCCCCGCCCTCAGGTGATTCGGAGAATGAATGGTTAAAGGTCGTTAGTGTAGATTTAGTACAGAAGCCCCGCAAGAAGCGCTGTGCGGCCGGGCCGGGGCGGGAAGCCGTCCCGGAGGGGAGTTTTCCCGTGTCCCCGCCGCAGGGTCGCTCCCTCCCGCCGCGGGGCGGGACTGGGCCGGGCGGGAGCGGGGCGTTGGTGGCGAGCACCGGCCGGAGGGAAGGGCGCTGCTGCGTGGGCGGGCAGAGTTTTGCCTGCCCGGTGTGCGCGGTGGCGGCGCGGTCGGTGCGTGCCGCGGATGGGAAATGATCAAAGCGCCGTTGGGATGTTTCTCCGTGGAGAGATGCTCCCGGCGCTGCTCCTCGCTGACCCGAACTCACCGTCCTTTGAGGTGCCTGAAGTAATAATGCACATCTCACAAACATATAAATACATATATATTTAAACACAAGGCGTCAAAACAGTGATCGGTTAGCAACGGCTACTTATTTTCTGTTTTTCCCTCTGGGTATTTAACAGAGGCCGCCTGTCACAGGGCAGCAGCTGAAGTGAAGGGGGCTGGGTGCTCACTTGCGCACGCTTCGGTGCTGCCTGACAAAGGTGGTGTTCCCTCCATCTGCAGAGAACAAAAAAGCGATTCCCTACACCAACACCTACGTGTTTTCAGTGCTGTCTTCCTAGGCCATGCTATTAGGGTAGTCAAGGAAGATAAAGGAAGACCAGTAGTTACCATATGCTAGGGAAAAGGACTGTAAAGATGCTTTAGAAATTATAAAATAGCTGATCTGCCAGGTAGCACTCCATCTCCTAATCATTCCTTCACCCTTGTTAGAATATGGCACCTGGGATGTTGGTTTGTGAAAGACTTGGCTGTTTTCATGACTTAGTTGAGAGGACCACGTTTGTTTTGAAAAATAAGCTGTCCTGGGCTCTTTTTAACTTCTGTGTCGCTTTACAGGTTTACTGAAAAAGATGGCAAAATTTGAGGTCTGCCTGAAAATCTGAGGTTATCAAAAGTGGATATAAACACTTATCCTGAGTTGAATACTGCAATATAGTTACAATTTGAGTGCCAAGAATTATTTAGACAATGCCAAATCATTAGTGTTTCTTCTTTTTTCCTTTGCAGCCTGTACAATGTGTACTTTCAAGCACTGAAAGTGGGTGCGTGATGTTGCATCTCTTGCCATCTGAACTGCAAAATGTATCGCAGCAGGGCTGTGTTGAGATGGAGGAACAGTTAGTCAGGGAGACGATTTCAGCCTAAACTTAGAATCACGTTGTTCCTGCTAGTTCTGATGCGACAGTTGTTAGTGTCACAGAAGCTACTCTGATTATTTAGTACTCTTTCTCCACTCCCTCTGGTTATTTTTCTTCATTCAATTAAAGTACTTTTTAATTTTGCAGTACAGTATATTTTTAAGTGTCAGTTATACAGGTGAGAAAAACAATACATTTTATAATTCTTTTATATTCATTAGGCTAATTTTGAAATTTATATCTGGAAATGTGTTCTACTAGTCTGGTACTAGGTGAGAGACCTCCAAAAAGGTTTTATTAATAGTTCAAGTATGTATTTTTTCCTTTTTTAATTTCATAGCAATTGCAAAACTCAACTGTGAGAGTAGGATCGGGATATTTTGTGGGGGATTAATCCACACAGCGTGGTACAATTGTGATTTTTCATGTACTTTATTTAAGCAGGCTGAACAAAAGTGACTGGACCTGCTTCCACTGATCAAAGCAGGGGGATTGTCTTTGACTTGAATGGGGGAAAGATCAAGCCTTGTTATTACTCATTAGTAATTTATTTTGTTAGACCTCTGCTTTGTTTGTTGGGAGCCACAAAAATGGCTCATGCACACCGTGGGCATGCACATTGCCCAGGGAAGCTGTGGTTGCCCCATCCCTGGAAGGGGTCAAGGCCAGGCTGGATGGGGCTTTGAGCAACCTGGTCTAGTGGGAGGTGTCCCTGCCCATTGCAGGGGGGTTGGAACTTGATGATCTTTAAGGTCCCTTCCAACTCTAACCATTCTAGGATTCTATTATCATTAATTAAAGGCTTGCAATGATTTCAATTGATAAAGCTATACAAGATCTGGAAGGGAAAAAGAGAGGAATATCTGTTAAACTGAAAGATTTTCATTCTTCTGTGTATTAAAACAGTTACTTTTTTTTTTTTTTGCTTTCAAAGCTCAAGTTGTAGAAGACTGGTGTTGTACATGCTATATCCTGGAACAAGGTTTTGCAGATATGTAACAGTTCCCTGTTTTTGCAATGGTAACAACTAAAGAAAAAATTAAAATAGATGCAGTAATACATTTTTTTTAAAAAAAAAAAAAAAACAACCCCGAGGTCTACTTTAAAATCTATGGTTGTACAGCAATATTTGTAACACCAGTGTATTCTCTATTTTATTTTGTAAGGTACTCAATACAGGTGCTCTTGTAACTTTTTTATGCTGGTGGGTAGGCAGCCACAGGGTGTTATGAATCTGATTATGTATTTTATATCTATTATTTTCAGACTCCTTCACAGCAGCTGACTGCTAGGCTGCTGGAACAGTATGGTTTTGCTTCCCTTGCTATGCAGGGTGACTAACTTCATGGATCTTCACAATAGTAAGAAATATGGTTCAGGGGGAGCTGTGATTTGGACTTCATCTGTCTTTACTTAGAAAGTTCTTGATATATCTGGGGGATAAAACTTGTCTTGCTGAGGGTTAAAAGTTGACTTCATTTATATATACTTACATTCTCTATATACGTGTGTGTACATATTTGCAGGTGCAGCTGAAATGATAGAACTTGGAAATTCTGTTCTATACATATTCACCTATCATCAATAGAGTTAATCCTACTGGAATTTTTCTTTTGTTCCTTGTTTGGTGTATCAACTAGCCAAGTCAAGAAAAGAATCCAGACACTTTTGAAATTATATTTTTATTTTATTTTTCCTTTCAAACAAACTATTTTTTAAATTATTTTCTTATCCTGCCATCCATGACCAGCACTCTTGAATGAAAGGAAAAAGTAGATTAAACAAGTGTATGCTGAATCACTTCAGCAATTGGATCTGATGATGATGAGTGCTCTTGAAATAAGCTTTGCTCTGAAGTATAATCTCATAACCATGAGATTTAGTGGACCTATCTGCTGAGGCCATCATAGTTATGGATGAGGTGCTAAAATACCTTAACAGCCTTTTTTCTTTTCCCTTCCTTCTCATTCATCTCTTTCTTTAAACGCAAAGTACATTTTAAGAAACTATAATAATGAAGCAGAAAGATAGTGTTACCTAGTAATTTGGAAGGTGGCAGGAGTTTAGCAATGCAGTGGTAATTTGGGGACATATTTCTTTATATGTGTCTTACTGGTTTTTTTTAAAGGCAGGTAAGTAGTTCGGGATCCCCTCCTGTACTATACAACAGTATAATAATAACAGTCAATAATACCAGTCTGTGTCTCTCTGGATCCTTTCCAGTTCTAGTGCAGACAAGACAGTTAAAGCTGAATTGAAACTGGTTTTACTAATAGCAGGGTGTTGTAGTTTTGTTTGGCCTAAAAAGATCAAGAAACATCTGTTATTCTGGGCAAATACTATTTTTCTTCTTTCTTTTATGGGATAACACAGCTCTTTTCCCTCTGTCCTAGACCTCACTGCTCAGAAGCAGCATCCTTGCCTATCCTCCCAAGCACATTCTCAGTGAGGGGCGTGTGGTTATATGAAAATGATGTTCACTCAGCAATCTGTGTTTCTTGGACCCAAAGCAAGAGGTTAACACACCTCTGCTTTAGAGACTTCGCCCAATCCTCCAAAAAAAGTGCTAACTAAACAGATTTCTGCTGTGATCCAGTAATCTTCTAAGTCAAATAGCCTGATATTACTGTGTTCTTTACACTTGGCTCATCTACCCAAGTTTCTTGTATCTCATCTTTGCACTGTAATTGCAGTATATTTTATTTCCCTCTACCACAGATCTACCATAAATCAGCAAACTAGGCTTATAATGCTGTTTTTTGTTCTCCGGCCTTGACACGGGGGCAGTTCTCTAAGGTGAAGCTGATGTTCCTCAGTTGGTGGAATGGCTCATATGGTCAGGGATAGTGTGATTACATATAGAACAGCCCCCCAGCTGCACTGATTTAAGCTGAGCCAGCCTCATCATTTTACTATTACTCAGCTTAAGATATTCTAGACACTGAGTGTATGGAAATTCATGGATTTTGTATGACATCTTGCTTTTATAATGATAATTCAGCTTCAAAGGTAACTGTCATTTAGTATGACAGTAGAATTCCTAGTGGATCAGGGTAACATGAGTGTGTGTGCATGTGTATAATATATATAATTTTGCTAACTGTAAAAATTCATTCAGGTGACAATATATTAAAGCTTTGCAAGTGATTCTGGTATGTGGTGTGTATGTACAAATTTGATTTTTGTAATCCCTAAGACATCTAGTATTGGTGCTTTCTTCCAATAACATGGAGGCTAGACAGGATACAGAACTTGGAAGAGGGCATACAAATTTACTGCATTTCCAGCAGGCCAAAACCTCCTCTGAGAGGTTGGGTGGGGCAATGATCATTATTTCTACCAAAACCTGTTTGTAGGCTGTGATATTTGGAGTTTTCTTGCTTAGCTTCCTGTGTGTTAGGTGAAATCTGGTTGTTCAGGTATAATTCACTAGTGTGTAAGTGGATGCGCATGTTCACTGACAACAACTTTCTACATTTTTTCCTCTATTTTTTTATAATTTCTTTTTTTCATAAGATGACCTATAAGGTCCTTTTTTGCTTGATTACTATTTAACAAATGCTTAATTCAGTTGAAATTGTATAGGGCATTGAAATTAATTACTTTCTATGAAAAGACAAAGGCAATGTAAAGAAAATAGCCAGAAAAGCTATTTGTTTTAATCTTTAAGCTAATTTCTCTTTAAAATAGTAATAATAGAGTAAATAGCTTTAAAATAAATGTCTCGCTGATTGTACTATCCAATTCTCTGTGTTTCTTTTCAGTAGTTCTTAATTTTCTGTCATTTCCATTTTCCTTTATGTAACCAGTATTTTGTTTCCTAGGGTTGCAGCTTTTGACCTTCAGCCACTAACACAAGTAGATAGCTTAAACAAAATGATTGTTTTTACCTGGGGAACCATTGTCTGTCTTGGCATGGGTGTCTTACCAGCTCTGACTAGCGCTGTGTCTGCTCACCCACCTTGATTGTGTCTGTGTTGGCTGGTACACATCTCTGTGTAATGTAGTTGTGTGTTCAGATGTAAGCTGAGAGTGTTCCTTTAAAAGGAGGTGGAGTAGATAAAATGCACGCTTGATTTTGTAAAGGACCATTTATAGATGCACATTAGTGCCAATCTTAAAATTGGGAGTTAAATGGGAAATATGCGTTGAGCTCCAGTAGAGAATGCCATTAAAACTGATTTCTAAAATATCCAGATGACAGAAGTATGACAGCAGAACCACAGCTTGGCTGAGGGAAAGGTTTCAGTGACAGGTCATTAGGGTGGGTACTGAGAGCCTATTACTGGGGCAGAGCTGCTGTTAGTGGGGTTTTGTCTGAGTGTGGCTTCCAGTTACTGTTAGAAACTCCAATTTGGTTCCTGTCTGGATTCCTGTAACTGCACAGTTGGATCCAAATTGCCTGTGGCTCTTTTGGTTGCTCCTACTTCTGCCTCTGTCGCCGATTAACAGGCGTTTGGTAAGAATTTGTTCTTGGAAAAAGAGGAGCTTCTGGTATACTGCCTCTTTCTACACATCTGCAGACCAGTGTCTTATTAGTCCATACAAAGTATTTAGTAAATTAACATTTGGGGAAATCTGTTCCCTTGACTCTGTCTCTGTTATCTGTCAATATGGTAGAGAGGAAGGGGGTGTCTGAGCTGAACAGTCCTTACTTGACCATATTTGTGATTGGTGGATTTTTTTTCCCCAAGAGTTGTTAAATATCCTCTGCCTATAGTAGTTTGACAGTTAATTAGCATTTGGGGTTTCTGTGCCTGTCTCAAGGTGGTCTTGGAGTATTGATAAGAAAGTTAAAATTACAGCATTAGAAGTACGTAGCTTTCGTAAGTGATGTAACCTTACATAATACTCAGTAGTATGCTTAAGGCTGTGGTTGGTAGCTTGTGGACAGTCAGATGCATATGATGTGTATCAACAGTTCCTTGGAGGTGTTCATCTAACATCTTGATTGCTCTGTGGTCTCCCACACTAGTGACTCCCTTCACTCATTGGGCACTTTTAGATTTTGGGGGTGCAGCAAGAATGGGCATCCATGTCAAGGGAATGGGAGGGAAATGTGAGCCTCTGATCACTTGAAAGAGGAGGAATCATTAATGTCTTGCTTTAACGTGAGCAAAATTTTTGACAATCAAATGGGCTGAGATCTTCTGTCTTCTGTGAGGAAGTCTTTTTAGCACATGGTCCTTATAGAAGACTAACTGTCCATTATCTGGCATCCATCAATTTCTCATGAGGATGATACCTTTCTGGTTATTCTGAAGTAGTCAAAGTCTCTACCACCTTGGTGGAGGTGGGAGAGCTGGAGTATTTAGCATAGCCAGTTGTCATTTTAGAGATGGTTTTCATAATGTTAGTGGACCTGTAACACAAAACTTGTGTACCAAAAACTGAGTGTAAACTGTAATGGTTATTTCTTTTTTCCAATGTAGTGAATACCTCTCATAATAGCAAATTTTGCTGTTGGTAAGCTTTCATACTGCTAAGCAATTGTGAAGTATCATGTAACTGTTACTGATGTAGCATAATCAAATTTTATCTCTCAAGGTAATTGGCTGTACAATTACTAAGAATGTCTAAGAGCTATAAAGAGGCATAACATCCAGTTAGCCGTGTTGTGTATTTTATAATATGAAAGAGATATATATACTTGTATATCAGCTAATACTCCAAGTTACCTTTTGCACAGGGAGGAACAGAATGCTTATAAGGTTCTCCATACTACCTGGTATTAATGAAGTACCTTTCAGGTTCACTAACCTAAACCTCATTTTAGTATTATAAAAGATGCACTTTAAAGTTTGGTCTGAAATGACAAAAAGCCTTCTTTGCGCTCACAGGTCACATGAGGATGGTTAAAGCAATGCATTTAAATTGCTTGCATTTTTTCCTCAATGTGTATGCAGTAAAAGCTTCCTTTTAATAGTATCTTCCCTGTCTTGGTTTCTCCCATAGTACTATAGATTATTCCCCCAAATCCTATCTTAAGAAAAGTAAATCTAGCTGACACTGGTGCAAAAAACAGAGGTTAGAGCTCAGACGGGCTCACGGGCATAAAATCTTAAATTGCTGAAGCAGTTTTAGCATTCATGCATGCAGTTGTATTTGTCTGTTCTTCATAACTAGCTACTTGCTCTACTTTTAACGGTAATGGGATGACCCAGAGGAAAGTGGCTCTTTTGTTTATTACGTGTAGTGTCATCACATCTACTTGTTGCCCGTTTGCCATCCTCTGAGATAAACTTAATATTTTTCAGTTCTGCAAGCAGAAGGAGAAAAAAGGCTTGATAGAAATGATGTTGAAATCCTGACTTTGGAATTGGGATCTCTTCACTCCTTTCTTGCCTCTATTGCTGACTGCATTCAGTTCTATGTGACATTGTATAGATACCTGAACTTTCACTGGGGCTGTCATTTACTGCATCCCTGGGACTCTCATCCGTATTGTGAAGAGAGCAGAGCCACTCTCAGCTTCTACTTTGCTACGATGTTTGGCATCCTGTAGTTACTCAGAACTTTAAGCTATGAAAGCTGCTTTGTCACCTACACTGTCTACCTGGACAAATGGTACAAACGAGCATAACTGCCCAGGCTAATGGGAGTCGCTTTCATGCAGTGGCAGGGAATTGCTTATTTGGAAATAAGCGTGTGCTGTACAGTGCAAAGTAAAGAGGCCTTACTTACTCAAAAGCAGTTGTGGATCACAAAAGTGGGTAATGTGAGAAGAAGATCAGAGTGGTACACTGTAATATCCCTCGTGCTTGCTTTTGCTTGTGTCTGTTGTGACTGTGTGATGTATCTGTTGTTGAGGGAAATTCAGTGGAGCTGGAGACAAACTGCTTGGTGTGCTGTCATGAAGGGGACAGTCTGAAAGATATATTCCTTAAGAAGTACAGAAATTAGCCTTGATATGGCAACTGCTGAAACTTTGGGCAGTGTAAACATGGAATGCTAGTCTAAGCCTGAAGGCATTACAGCGTGACGAAACAGACAAAATTAAAGCTATGTGAAATGAATGTGAGCTGAGAAATTCGGGGAGCAGTGGGTGATCTCAGGTGGTGGTGAGCTCCTCTGACACATTTCTCAACCAGGAGACCTGCTCAGTTGGGGAGCTGGAGGGCTCCAGCTGATTGTCAGGGCTGTGGCTTTCCTGGGCGCTGCTGTAGCAGGTGAGACCAGTGAGTCATCAAGACCAGACTCCCCCTTGCAACTGGTGAGACCAGTTGCTTCTGTTGAAAACAAAGTTTTAGGTAATGAGTGGGTCATGAGTGGGAATGTGCCTGTTGACAAACTTTTCTGCAATTGTCCATTAGATTTTCTTGAACTTCCTGCTGTTTATTACTTGTAGTTGTCCAAAGCATGCTGCTGGGCGAGATGATCAGGCTCAGTTGGGTGTATTTATTCCTCTTACGGGCATCATGTTGGAAAGAAGCCATTGAGAAAAAGAAAAGCAAGTGGTTAGACCACAAGCAGGAGCGTGTTTTGTATATATTGAAGCAATAATTGGGTGGCAATTGGGTGGTTGATACTTATCTGTCAACTTTTCCCACACACCTAGTGTGAGAGAAGGGAGAGAACTGATATGATAAGACAGTAGCCTGAAACAGTTCTTCATATGAACACTTCCACCGCCAAATGCTCCCCAAGATTACAATACCTGTTGTACTAAATTAACTTTGCAGTGATTGCATTGATGTGGTTATGATAAATTGAACTGCAAATGGAGTCCTGGGAGCACTGGTGAACAACAGGTTGAATGTGAGCCAGAAGTGCACCAGCAGCATTGGGGAAAGTGTTGCCAGCAGGTCAAGGGAAGGGATTATTTCCCTGTACTCGGCACTGGTGAGGCCATGTCTGGAGTGATGAGTCCAGTTTTGGTCTCCCCTCTACAAGATGTGAACATACTGGAGTGAGGGCAGTGAAGGGCTGCTAACGTGATTAAGGATTTGGCACACCTGATGTACCAGGAGAGGCCAAGAGAGCTGATTCAGTCTGGAGAAGAGACACCTTCAGGGGGATCCTATCTGTGTATAAATAACTGATACGGAGACTAAAGAAGGCAGAACCAGACTCTTCTTAGTGGTGTCCAGTGAAAAGACAGGAGGCAACCAGCAATTCATATGCAGGAAATTCTGTTAAACATGAGAACAAACTTTTTCCTGGGATGGTGGTGAAAAACTGGGACGGTTACCCAGGGAGGTTGTGGAGTCTCCATCTGTGCAGACACTCAAAAGCCAACTGGCTACAGTCCTGCTCTGGTTGACCATGCTGTGAGTGTGGGACTGGACATGGTGATCTCCAGAGGTCTCTTTCCACCTCAGTGATTCTGTGAAATCATAAACCTTACTAAATGGCATGCTTTCACAATGCAGGGCTCCAAGGAGCTCCTAGGATCCTACATCTGTGTGAAGTGTGTAAACTGTATTGGAAACCTGAATAGGTGAGAATTAGGTTGAAGTTCGCTGTAAGCCAGCAGGAGAAACTTAATTAGGGCAGAGCACATAACACTTGTTTGAATGGACATCTGCATTTTCCATTTGTTGTAGAATGGGTCTTTTGATTTTATTGTAGTCTGGCATGTGAGCACATGGGACATGAATCAAGAAATAGATGTGGACCTCCTCTACCTAAGCCAGGAGTTACCTTGTGGGTACCTAAAATGAAGTCTGAGTCAGGCTGTGGTGTAAACGCATTCTGTTCCCTTCTAGGATCAATACTTGAGTCTCCTACAGCATTAAATTTGATTATAACAGGCAATTTTGAGGGTAATTTTAGTTTTGTTCCCCTTAAGTTGATGCTTCTCCACACTGCAGTATCTTCAAGATAATTTTGTTTTTGAAAATAATTCACAGAAAGAGGTGCTTAGAAGACAAGAAATGGTGATCACATGCCTTACTGGAACAGCTTTTATTCCTTTTGTTTTCAAGATAATAAGAGTAAATCAGTCTTAGGAAGAAAAAGAGAGAAGCCAGTCTTTAGTTCCACATTCACCAATTGTTTATATAGGTAATATATGTATACTTGTAAATATATATGTCCATGTGTGTGACACAGGGTAATTTATACACCACAGTGGCATCATATCACTCTGATGTAATACTTTTCCCCCTCTATTTTATTAAAAATCTTAAAATTAAAAAAATAATCTTTTAAGGGCAGCTATAAAATATTGACTGGTCTAGAAAATGCGGTATTGCAAAATGTCTGTTGCTGGGGTGATAATGAAACAGTTTGATATTTGACAGAAGAAACACACCTATATCCTAATTAGAGGAACTCTTTTGTATGCTAACCTGGAACTGTAATTTTTCTAGAGAATTTATAGGAAATGAGGAAAAATGTTTGGTTTTCTTCCAGTTTGGAATGAAGTGGAAATTTAGAAATGTCAAAATTCCATCAGGAACAGATGTCCTGACTTTCAGCCAGGACTGATAAATGGGTCTGGTTACAAGACGATGCAGAGATAAAAATGTGATCTCTATGGCATTTTCAGCCTCCAGTAACATTCATTCTTGACCAGCTCTTAATTTAAGAGTTGCTCAGTTTGTATCTGTATGTGTGGTGCACAGAAAGTTTTGATGTAGGTTTTTTGTTTTGGTTTGTATTTTATTTTATTTAAGAAAAAAAAAAAGTATCTCTGAACAGGTTGATTTTTTTCTTGAAATTAGGCTGCTAGAATCATGGAAAGAGCTCAGACCTCTGAGACATTTACCTGACATTTACCTTCAGTTGTCAAGATGAAAAGTGCGCCAGTGGAAATAGAAGAACACTACTTCATCTTGCCTACTCTTCCACTGGGAGTGACTTCAAGGTCTGAAGAGAAAGTAACACTTTGTATCCATCACCATAGAATTACTTGTGTTTTGTCTTGTTTCCTGATTGGATTAACTCAGGCATAACACCAGAGTGGCTTAGAGCTTTAAATACTAATAACAAATCTCTTACTCAAGTAAGGTGCCTCTAAGAATAGAAAACTGCAAAGTTATTTTGAAGCATCTGCTTTTATACTTATTTTTAAGTGCATTGTAATTAAATCATTTGCCCTGTTCTGGAGGGTGGATTTAGTGGTGGTATGGATTTTTTGTGGGTTCTTTTGTTTGTTGTATTTTATTACATGCTTTCATTTATAACTCAAAACATGACAGCCATGACATCTTTGAAGCACCAGAGCTGTATAGATATACAGCTAGAATTTAGGATTCTGATTGTTTCACGTCTGCTATAGAAGCTGCCTATTACTGATTCAAAAAGACTGCATTGTTTTGGGACAAAGCATACGATTCCTGACACTTTAACTGTCTTTCTCTCACTTCTCATCTTACAGCTGTGCCTCTGTCTCAAAATAAATTGCCCTCACGTTTCATTTAAATTAAAATTAAGGTTTATTCCAGTGTTTCTTGCTATGCATTTTTCTGATCTTCATCTCTTCTACGTGCCCCATAAGTGTTTTGTCCTGCATCTGCTCCCATCTGGTCTGCAGAGCTGTTGGTGGCAAACAAAGGCAGAGCTGAAGTTTCTGTCTTAAGGTTTGTCGACTGCTGCCCAGCTCTTGTGTATGGAAGAGGCAGCAACTGAAACAGAGAGGAAGCAAAATCTTTTACCTCTCTTCAGTGCTGTTACAGTGTGTAACTATCATTCAGATGAGCTGCTCTTCCACTGCATTTATTGAAGAGCAGTGGTAAGAGCATTACAGACCCCTAACTTAGCTTTTAAAATGACATTTAATTGTAAAAGCAGCTATAGAGGAAGGCCTGTTGAGTGCATTGGTGTGTAGGGAGTTTGCGTTGGAGTTCGGGTTGGGGAAGGGTTTCAAGCTGATCCTAATTTTATCAAGGATCTTTCTCAGTTTTGTGGAAAAAGAATACGTTGGTCATCTTTATTGCAAAGTCTTCAGAGTGTTTATTAAGGAAAATCCTAGCTTCTTTCACATTTTGTTTCTACAAAGTCCTATATCTATACCAGAAGATATTCCCTGAAAAATGGTTTGGAAATAAACTAAGTGCATTGACTAAGAAAATTACATTATCTGCTAAATCAATTGCCATCCTCTCCCAGCACAATGAAAAACCATGTACAGAGAAGGAGGTAGATATCAAAGCAAGGATGTTCGCATCCGTGTGGTCCATGAAGTGATTCACGGAGCAAGAAGATAACCTTGACTTCAGTCCTCCATATCCAGTGCTTTGTGTGCGATCTCCAAAGGACCTCTGCTTCCCTTGAATAACTGTGGCTGACTTTAGACCTTGACCAGAATAGGAAAGTGTTATTGTGGATTGTTGTTTGATTTTGTTTATGATGGTGGTGGCTCTCTGTCTTGGGGAGGGCTTGTTGGAATGAAAAGCCAAGGAAGTAGTGTCCAGCATCTTGACTTTTCTTGTTTTTATAGTTGTGTAGAGATTCTAAATAAAAAACTAGATTAGTTCATCTTCATATATAAAAATGGTCTTTGGAATCCAGGTGTTGCCACTTGCATCTTGTCTTCTCTTTCAGATTTGTATTAACTTCACCTGGTGCATCTGCAAATATCTTTCAGAACTTTAGACCTGCCTACTGCACATGGGCCAGTAAATCCTAAGTCATAAATGAAAAAATAAGATTACAGTGGTCAGGGTTTTTTATACTCCTTGCCCAATGAAGTCCTACAGTTTCCTATGAAACATCCTGGAGTCCGTACATCAGGCTAGCTGTCTCTCTTGGAATATTAGCATTTGCTTTCCTATATGAATTTTAATGTAAAGAGTGCATTAATTTTGTGAAACTGTATTACTTACATAGAGAACTTGGTCACATAGTCTTATTTGATTATTTGCATACTGGTAAGGTCTCTGGTGGTATAAATCACAGTTTGTTTCAGGGTGGTCAGACTGATTTATACCAGTTGAGGATCTATATTACTCTTGAATATGATTTATTTACTCACAAAGGTCCTGAATCTGCCACTGTATATTAGAAATTAGTTTCTGCTGAGTTCTGATGCTACATCCGCATAAAACTTGTGTGAAAGACCAGAAGTTGGATATCATTATGAATGGTCATGTGTAACCATCTGACTGTTTTAGTAATTAAGAAGCAGAAGCCATTCAATCTGTACACCGAGGTAAAACTCAAGGCTATATATAAATAGATACCTATTTTTTTTAATTCCATTTTTCTTTCCTTGACTAAGTCCCCCCTGGCAGTATGTGTGCAGCCATGGAATACTGTTCTATCTGAAAATCTCGCACATAGAAGGTTAGTTAACATTTGATATTAACTAGAAAGGCTTATGCTTTTTTGACAGATGAAGATGTGGGCTTGTGCTCCTGCATGGCATAATGTCAGTCAAAGGTATCCCATTATAGCCTTGCTATTCCTTCCCTTGGTCCCTGTTGAACAAGAGCATCTCTAATGCTGACTAAAGGTGTCAGGTCTGCAGCTCAACAGCAGGCTATTGGTAGGCACCTTGTGGACAGCTTTCTTGTGTCCTGCCCCGGTTCTACTCTTCCACAAAGCTACTTTGCGGTGGAGAAGAAGGTCTGATGCACCTATGCAGTGGTTGTAGCTCCTGGCAACATGCAGGGTGGTCTGGAAGGAGTATACTGGTGTAGCCTTAACAGGTACTGTGCTGCAGCTGTGTTGCTGTTAGTCCATCTGGCAAGTAGTTTAATGAGAACCCAGGAGTTCTATGTAAACTGTAGTCATTGCCAGAGTTAAAATATAAGCATCTTTAAGAGCTCTGTTGAGTACACACAAACAGAAAAAGAAAAGTGTCGTCCTTAGTGGTGATGACATTTGTTCCACATGTGGTGATTTTGTGATTTAGAAAGTATAACTGTGGGGGTGTGTGTGTACATATGGATATTAAGTAGATTATAATGATGACCTCCAAGAATGTCTCCCACTCTGCTTCACAGCAGGGTGGTCTTTTTGACTTGCCTGGTAGTACTGCAGGTGTTTATTTATATTGAATGACATAAAGAAGCCTCTGAGTACACTTGCATAATGAATAGGAAAATGGAGCACACTGGATCCACCCTATGTTTTCTTACAGTTCCCTGTTAACCAAACTCCCTTCAAGGGAAGGCTTGATGAATGTCCCCCCTCAGCTTTGCCCGTAGAAGAGCAGTTATCAATCAGAAAGCTTAATCGCGGGAGTGGGCTCTGCATTCTCCAGCACCTCCACAACTCCAGCCTTTGCGACAGTGATTGGAAGTATACTGGTCTGGTCTTGCTGGTGACATTGAAAGAGCAAGGCTTCTGGGTTCAGGAGGTCTTTGAGTGTTACAGTAAAGCAGAGGAATGAAAATGAGTGTGCTTGTGTTCTCTGCTGATGATTTTGAGTGATCCGTTATGTAGTCTTAGGGTCTGGGATCCTTTTTTGTAATAACGAGCATAAGAACAGTAACTGCTTCTTGCTTCTAAAATGTTTTCACATGGTTTAATGAGAACTATCCCAAATAGCAAAAAGTTTTCAGAACTTGCTGCAAGGTGTCACCTTGCTTTGCCGTCCATTTACAGTGTGCCTGTAAGAGTCATAGACAGGGTTGGATTTTCTTCCTTCTTTATTCCTTACCTCTAAAGTTGGATTGAAAACAACAATAATAATAATAGTGATGATGATAATATAATTTTTGCCTGTTCCAAGAGGGTGTTTTGAGATGTAGGTCTGTAAAGGAGACTTAATGCATATGAACAATTGAGAAAGGTTTGAGTATTATTATGATGGCTGTGTAGCTTTTGGACACCTGAATGCTATTTACGACAGTGCATAAAAAGTTACTATTCACAAAGCTATTGTTCTATAATTGTAATTTTAATGAAGGACTTGGTTACTCTTAGCCTTTTTTTATGACAATAGTATACTACTGCAGTGTACTTCAGCTCTCAGCTCATAGGTTTAGTTTTAGATCTTGATCCTGCAGCTGGATTATGTATGGTGTAAATGAAATAGTGATAAAATGTAAGTTCTTTTGGTCCTACTGCAGAACAGGCTGAGTGATTTTGGTGTTCCAAAGCCTCTTAACTAACGGTGTTAAAATAATGAGTAATAAAAACAAAAGTTGGATTACTTCTGTGCCATCAATAAATATTTGCGTCTCAAATGACAGATCATGACAAGTCAACCCCCTCATGTGTGAGTAATGCAAATAATTTTTGTTGAGATACGGTGCAGCAACCACATGGCTTGTGGTGTGAAAATCTGCTGCTCTTCAGTATCTTGACACTTCTGTTACTTACTTGGAACTTAGTTTAGGGAATTAATTACTCCCCAAATTCTTCCTGTACTCGCTAGGTAAACATTGTTAATGGAGATGTTGAGGACCAGAGGTAGGAATGGGATGGAGAAGTAGAATTGGAAGGAAAACACAGGTGTTTTCTGGAGTGTGGGAGAGGGGAGTGAGACTAATGATAAAGTGCAGGGGGGAAAACATGACCATGATGTAGGTGCGTGCACCTGGGAGGAATGTGGTGTAACCAGGCATGCCCATTTGTTTGTTCTTGCCAGAAACAATGTGCCTTTGCAACTGCTCCCTTCAGATACATGTCTGAATTCAAAGGTATACAAGAACACTTGTACTGTAGTAAAAGAAGAGGTGATGTATGTGTGATTTGTCTGCCTCAAGCTGTGCATGGAACAGATCTGAGAATTCTTAAGAATTAAAATTTTACCTTTTTTTTTTTTTTTAAAGTAGTCAGTGGGAAGCCATAGAGTTTTATCGTTGCAATCCCCTCCCACGTGGAAGGGTGTAGCATTCCCAGGCACCACCCCCACCTTCTTGCAGCATCTTTAATGAACACAGATAACAAAAAGAAAGAAAAGAGATGCCAGTTGGCTAATGTGTCACAAAATGATTATGGACTCGTATCTATTTATCTCTGCTGATGGCATCCCAAAATCTGCCATTCGGGAGAGACAGCACCCTTGTTAGTCTTCCCAAATTAAGTCAATAATAACCTTCCAGGTTTGGTTGGAAAATGTAGGTACTGTTACTTCTGGCAGGTCTTGGTCAAGATCCTTGGTCAAGGTCTTGGATCCTTATTATTCACCAGAGGCCTGAATGGTCAGTGAGACCAGAAACACCAAAAGGAAATACAGGACATTTCTATAAAAGTTTCATTAGGGTAGGTAATTTCCATCTTTAGAAGTTACAAATAGTATTAAAACAAGCCAATTTCTGATTGCTGAACTGAGAACTTCAAGGACAGAGGAATCACAGCTGTGCACGAGATGAGGTGACATACCATAGTATGTCAATATAGCCAGGAGGAATGGGAGATCTTGAAGATGGAGCGAGTAGGTGAAGTTTGTCTGATGGGTGTTTTGTGGGAAACTAGAGAACTCCTTGCACGTAACAGTATTTCTCTTAATGTGGACTCTAGCCTTTTCTTTGAACTGGAAAGAGCGCATTGCAACAGCCTGCCAAACTCTGCTGTTGACAAACCAAGAAGACTGATAGTGGAATTCTTGATTTCAAGATAAGAGAGCATTTTCAATCAGCTAGGCAAGGCATCCTTCATATCCTTAGGCTGTCATGGTACAAAAAGCGCTGCTTAAATCATCTAGGGAAACTTAAAAGTGTTGCTCTGATGACTTGATTAGCACTGAAGTTTTCTTTTATGACATTAAAAATCATGCCAAATAATTGTTCTTGCTTTATGCTATACTGTAAGGGGGGATGTGTTTGTGGATGTGTGCCTGTGTGAGAGAGAAAAATGGTAATGTTCTCTAGTAACCCAGAACAGCTATGATTGCCTGGATCATCTAGAAGCACAAGATGTTTTCAGCAATTAATTTATAGACTTAGCAGATGTTCATTATGGCGAGAACCCAATAAAGGACAAGAGCTGTTCTCGGAAAGACTGGTAGTATGTTTTCCCAATAACTGAGGCTTAGAAAAGAAATCCACAGACTTTTATTTCCTTATTGAGAAACACCTATTTTGTAAGGGAGATCTTCTGTGAAGTTTCTAATTGGAATATCAGTCATAAGATGCTTTAATTGTCTAACAGAAGGAATTTAAACAATTGAAAGATTTTTCTTTCTTTACTCAATACAGTGATTATTCTTGAGAGCTGCTGTTGAATTGTATAAAACATTGGTTTGTGTAGCTTTTTAAATTAAGGAAAAATTCATTTCCAGCTGGTAGTTTAAAAGTAAAAATAAACTTTCATATAGAAAGCAAACTTAGTTGACCACGCTGTTCTGCTAGATATCTTTAAAGGACAATTCCAGTTTCTGATTGAATTGTGGAACAAGAAATCATACTTCTTCAAATGAAGCTGATCAAACTATTGTACAATTTCTCTTGAACAGAATGGGGGGAAAAAAAACCCTTTTTGAATCTCGAACTGTGTTTCTCATCCTGGGGTAGTAATTACAAAATGAAAGATGAATAAAGGAAGTATCATTTGGGTAAATAGAGGTACTCTATTTGACCTATGTTAAAAGGATTAATATAAAGTGACGTTTCAAATTTTTATAGAAGCAGAAAGTCTGTCTTAGACCAGAAGAAGAAGAAATATTGAACATTAAGGTACAGACTTCAAAACTGAGTACTGGCTTTGTTTGGAGTGAGTCAAAGTATGCTGGTTGCTGCTACCTGATAAGTGTAGTGGTTCCAGAATGTTTTTAGTTTGGCAATTTTCTCACAAATGCTTGTTTTCCCTACCTTGCTTTGTCCAGCTCCTCATATCCACCTCAATAATTCTGGCACTGCCATTTCTTTACTTACCTTCTGATCCAGTAGACATTAAGTAGAGCTTGTTAGATTGTCTCACTTGGTCCAGGTTCCAAGTGTCCTCCTGGGTTCGGGTCCAAGATACTTCCCCCCTCTTAATGTGTCGTTGTCAAAAAACCAAATAAAACAGAAACCAACCAACCAAAAGAAACCCCCAAACCTTTTCCTCAGGATTTCTATAGCTGTTTATCTAGGGTACTTAGCCAATAACTGTTTGTGACTTGCTGAGTTAAGGGTGAAAAATTATCTGAGACTGTGAAAGTTCAACAGTGACTGCTATAGATAAGATCCAGCTCAGAAACGAGGGCCAGATGGGGCTCATTTAGATGAGTTATGTGTAGCATAGCCTTGGCTTCAAAGGAATTTAGCCAAAGGCAGGAAGGGTGAAGGTAAAGGAACATCAAAGACAAAGGGTCCCTGTGCATGTTCTGGAATTTGGGATGCATTCTGTGTAGTCTGCTGCTCAGCTAATACTGTGCTCCAAATGGCTTTTCTGGGTGGTCTGTGGTAGTCCTGGGTTTACTGGTGAGCAAAAAAGGCTTTAGTAGCATAATGGAAACTCTACTGAGCACCTATGCGGAAAGAGAAGTTACGATGATTTTCATTAATTTGGGCTAAAATGGCTTGAGGCTGGTTGCGTAATTTGCCAGCCAGATCTGCAAGTGTCACATTCTACAATGGCTTTTTTTCCATCAAAGCAAATGAATGAGATAGTCCTGCCTAACAGCAGCTTGCTCGCTCCCCCCATGTCCCCAGCACTCCTTTCCCACCACTGAAGTCCCTTGGCTGCTTGTAAGCAGGTATCCCAGTCCTCCTCCCAGGGGAGACAGCAACCTGAGCAGGTCACTGTCACCACATTGTCAGAGGAGGTGCTTGCTAAGAATCGGGACTTATTCCTGCACCCAGCCTGCCAGCATTCCCTCAGCCTTCGGCTGTCAGTGTAACATCCTGTGGCACCCAACCATATGAAGGTTATGGTATGTGGCTTGTCAAACTAGTTAGGTTGGCCATCGCTGCAATAAGTCAGGAAGTTGATTTCTTTGCCTTCTTGCAGTAACTTGTCAGGCAGCATATTGCGTGTGGTAGAAATGGAATTTGAGAGTCATTTGTTTTAGTATTTGGCAGATACAGAATTGCGTATCTTTTTTTTTTTTTTTAATGATGTTTTAAAATGATGATTTTTAAATAGAGTGCCTTCTGTCTGTGCAACAGAAGGAGAGAAATGAATAAAAATGAGTAAGCTGAAATTGGACTGACTCAGTCCCTACGTTTTAAAAAGAATTAAAAAAACATTTAATGCCTTTGTGACATTGAATATATGAATTGTGGTATGTGAGCCCTTCTTTTCCTAAAAGGTAATTATTTAAAACATACACTGGGTGACTAGTAGATATAAAAACTAGTATTACCGTTAGTCTTTAGAAATTTAGTGTCAAGATGGAGATATTTATGAAGTTTCTAAAACTGTTCACTCACGAAGCTGTAGAAAATACACTAGCAAGATATCATTAAAAGCAGCAGATGCTATAGTGTTTTTGCTGCAAGCACAGCAATTCCTCTGGTTTTGCCTCTTTCTAGCATATCTTTGCCTCTTGCCACCCTCCCTCCCGTTTTATTTTTAATGTGTATCGTTTGGCTGCTAATGGACCCTAGTAGCATTGAGCGTGTATACTCTAGGATGAGGACTTGTGATTTGGAAAGACTATAACAATTTAATTTTTTTCCCCTTCCATCTGTAGTTGCATAGGTGACCCCGCCTGTTACGTACCAGGCAGAAGTAATTTGAGACCTGCATAAGACTGTTGCCTTCTCATTAATTGATGTCTTCAATAACTACTGAATGGTAAAGGGGAGGAGGGCTGGGGAGGAATAGCAGTGAGGTTGACTAGCAAAAGATTTGGCCTAGTTTTTTCAATCTGCATGGCTTTGCAGTTATAAATCTGCCTCTTCTAAAGAGCTTTTATTTATTAATTTTTGTTCCATGCATGAACAGCAGCATTTGTTTTGAATGTTCAAATCTGGTCGGTTAAAATGTAAAATTTTGTCATCATTGTATAATGTCATGGAAATATGTATGTATGGTGAGGAAGTAAGTGAAGGCACCTACTTCTGCTGGATTGCTGTGGGGTTTTCTGCTTTTTGCCCTGCCCCTCCATCATTCTCCTTTCTGTGTATTTGATAGCTGTGTGACATTACATGCTTGGTTTTTCATCCTGCCTGCAGTATTACAAAGTGAAATGCAATCACTCTTCGCCTTTTGCAGGAGTTGTGATGCTGCTTTGCACACAGAGCTAAACAAGACTGAAAGACTTTTTTTTTTTTTTTTTTAAGTTTTTGGTAACATCTCTAAGCTGCTAATTTTGCCTTCTTATTTCTATTTATATCAAGTGGTCCTGGCCTTTGCTTGGTTTGCTTCTTTGTTTATTTTCCTTCCCTTACTTAGCAGTGAAGGACCAGGGATTAGTACCAAATACTGTAACAGCTTGGGGATTCATGACAGGCTGATGACCAGTGCTTTGACCCTCCAGATACTCTGGCTAAGCATTACAACAGGCATCTGAAGGGGAATATTCTGTCACTGAGTAGGTATGTGTATAATGTTTGTTTTCTGACATTTATTCACAGGGAGGTTTCCTTCTATAACCATTTGTTAACTGAAGCACAGGGCTCTGAATTTGAACAATGAGGGTTTTACCTGTTCTGTGTTCTTTATTAGCTGGTTTTGTTTTTGAATCACTTGCATCTGCTACAGGAAAACTGTATCTAACTGAAAGCCAGGGAACTGACTTCTGTTTCTGAAGCTGCTCTGAGATGTAGCTGGAACTGCATCAGGAGACTGCTTAAACCCCTCCTTGCTGGTTACACCTTGGTGTCCTACCTTCCCTGGCCTGAGGCTCTCTTTCGTTGTGCCATAGACGGTGGCACTGGAGCACAGCTTCATGTAGCTCTGCGGTTTCTCACTGTTTCCTGGTGAGCTTTGCTCCCTTATGGCACTGGCTGTGGCTCCAGTGTTGGTTCTTGCCAGCTGGAGAGGCTCTTGAAGAGGGCAGGAGTTTCCAGCTCTCAGTCATGAAGGAGAAGGCCACAGTGATGGAGAATGAAGAAAGCATTGGTCCCTGCTTGGACCAGCAGAGGTTCTGTAGGCTTCATGGTAACTCCTCAGAGGTTCCCTCTCTCTTTAGCTGGCCCATATGTGTCAATCAGCAATATTCACCTGCTTTAGGCCTGGAAAAGGGTAGTTTCTGTGTGCTACTGTGACCTTGGTGTAACAGCATTCCCCAGCCCTCCTTCTTCCATACTGCCTTGGTTTTGCGAGTGCTTCTCTGTGAAGCTGAAAAGATATCCCTGTAAGTAGAAGCTGATCTTGCAGTGGAGTATTTTAATGTCGTGGTTTGGGCTGGGCTGGCCACTAAAATGAACAACAGGACAATTCATCACTGTTTCCTCTTCTAAAGTAAAATGTGTGATTATGCTGTAGTTCTGGGTATTCTGAAGACTTTTGCTTTTCTTTGTGTTCCTGGCTATAGGCATGGAGGCAGCGGTCACGCTCTTTGGGAGTCAGGCTGTGTCAGTAACATTTCTCTAGAGCATGGTGACTGACATGTCAAGAAAGTGACTGTCAGCCCAGGAGCTGAAATGAGGTGCCTGCTCACGGGAGCTGCTCCGAGTATCCTTCTGAGGCATTATATCTGCTGGCCTGACATTTCCAGTCCCACTCTAAGTGAGCTACGGTCTTGGGCTATGATACTTCCTTGTGTATCTTAGATATAGATGTCATGTCTAATTTGTTCTCAAGGGAAGGCAGAGTTTGATTTATAATTCTGTGTAAAGTTGGTAATTATCGAGTGCTCTCAATGCTTGTAAAGCCTTGCTGTGGTTCAGGTACTCTGCAGGTACTTAACTGATGTGGGTGCTGAATGTTTTGGAGCGTATGGGACAGGGAAGCGTGAGGCTCTCAGCAGCACACTGGCCAAGTGCGTATGGTGAGCTATGAATGCTTGTATTCCCCTGGGCAAACAGGCTGTGTGGGTAAGTCTTCAAAATGAGTCCTGCAGCGATTCCTACCTGGGTGTTTCCCCACCCTGCTCCCTCTCCTCCTTTCATCCTCCTCTCGCCAAACACATAGCACTCTGCAGTTCACGTGCAGCAATGTTACACATGGCTAATCTCTAACCCAGCTGCGTGACAGACTGGCTGTTGCTTCCATTTGAGTTGGCAGACCAGCATACTGGATACCATACTAAATAGCTTTTGTGCTTTTTCCACTGAACTGTCTTGTAATTCTCCATGCACACCAGAACGCTCAGTTTACTGCAGTAGCTGGAGCAACGGGACAAACTCTAAAGACCTATGGAAGAGGTGATCCCCAACCTGTCTGAGTTCTGCTGGGTGCGTTTTGGTGATTAGGGTAGATTAACCTGTGCCTTCAGGAGTGTCCACATTGCTTCTTTGCTCAAGCCGTATCCTCACATTGCCTGGTCACAGCTTATTTTAAAGGCAGAATGTTTTTCCTCTTGACTTTTTAGTTACACTCCTAAATAAGAATTACTTGATGACCAATCTTAGGAACCATGTTTCTTCCCACTTAAAAAATAAAATTCATGGTCTACAATTGTGTAAAAAAAAAAAAAAAAAAAAAATTGCTATAATGACCTGGTTATAACTCATATGGGTTCTTAATTTTGGTTATTAGTTCCTAGTTTTATATTCTAATAGTTCTAATACTAAACCAATTCAGAGCAGAGTCCAGTTCCTCTATAATGTGGTGGTGGTCATGTGCGGAAGAAGCTGCTTTTATCACAAGCAGCATGTGCTGTGGTGTGTTAGAAACAAAATAAATAAGCAAAACAATTCTAATTATCGCTAGGAGATGAGAAGGCACATAACGCCCCCAAACAGAAATACAAAGAGTAACAAATACTTGGCACTTTAAAAGCTTTAAGTAACTATTATCTTACAAGTATTTTGTGACCTGCCAAGGTGGATAAATGCTCTGCCTGGTTTTCAGCACCGGGAATTTTTCCTCTCCTTTTTTTTCAAACTCTAACAAAGAGCTACCTCTTGTCATACTATCTCAGTGTCACTTACTTCATCTAATAGCAACCACTGGGGGAGAATGTTACGGTTTCCCTCAAATACCCACCTGTCCAAATTATTTTTTTTTTTTAAACCCTCTGCTGATAGATGTGGGCAGTTACATAGTAATACTAGGAGAGAATCGTGTTTCAGTGAGGCGTCCTTTGTGGGATCATTTGAAGTTGGAGTTAGCAAGTTGCTGACAAAAATCTTGCAACAAGCTAAGAGAAAACAGGATTGTAACAGTTTCTTGTGTGTTTTGATGAACAAAATACAGGTGCTTATGGACCGAGGTGTAAATGATTCACAAATACCCCAAATAGGAGATTATGTCTCTTCTTTTGTTTGACACACGCTGCGGCATTTTCAAAAGCTGTCAAAACTGGTGCACCAGCATTACTTTTGTGTGGTGAGCTCCTGCGGCCGGCTGGTGGCCGTGCATCCAGTTCACCACCATGTCCGTGTTGTGCCGCAAGGCTCCCTTCCCTGTCTGCCACTTCTGCCTGCAGCAACCCAGGGAGTAATTTCCAAAGTGGTGTTTGGGTGATCTGCTAGCAAATCCTATTATTTGTTAATAGGATTTGTTCTTGCACTCCTTTGTCCGATCACTAATTGTTTATCGCGCATTAGCAGTACAATAAGATGCCTGTCAGCTGTGTTATGAGCATTGTGTGTGCAATACTCATTGTTTGCCTGCAGTGGTGGGTTTTGCTTTGGGGAAGCCTCAGTGTGGAAGGCAGAAAACAAAGGCTCTGTGTTTCAAACACCGCAGAGTATCCTGCGCTCCGGTAGGCGCTGGTTTCCCAGGCCCCCCAGTAGATGATGAGGCGCCCGGAGGGTCAGTAAGCTCATCTGGAGGGCTGCATGCTAGGCATTTGCTGGTGCAGAGCTGCAGCTGCTTTCCATGTTGCGTCTCTGCTTTTCAAAAGAGTGCCCTGCTGAGGTGGCAATCAAACAGGAAAGCATTAAGAAAATTTAGAAAAAATTTGAAATAGAATTCAAAGGTGAATGTGAAAAATGTACAGGGAGCTAGTGAGAACTAGTTGCTTTTTTCTTTGTTGAATGTTTTGATTAGTCTGGGTGGTATTTAATTATCATACAATGCAGGTAGAAACTACTTCTCAAAAGGGGTCCGTCTGAGCTGGTTTTTGAGGTTTCAGGTGTGAGCATTCATGTAGGTATTTTTACAGATCGTTTGCTGAAACACTTCTTCCAGAAAAACTAATTCATAATAACTCTTTTGACTTATAGGTACCCTAATATGCTTTTTTAATCCCTTTTCTCAGAAGACAATACTTCTTAAGAAAATACTAAATTCATATTTCCAAAGCAGAGTCTGAATGTGGTCCTGTGGTGGCTTAACTTGAGCTTCTAGAGACTTCACACAGGTTTGCTCATGTCTCAGTTTAGTGATGCTCTGCTGATAGAGTAAACTGGATCAGGTTGGTAATCTAGCTCAAAACTCAATGCTTTTCTGGGGAGGTGGGCAGGGAAAGTCTTCCATTTCTTGAAGCCCTGATCTGCTGCTTCTGTGGCTGCAGTAAAGGTGGCAGGGTGGGACGAGTGTGGGTGAAAAAGCCTGAGCACTTAGGATGGCTGCCCCTGCTCAGGGTGCTGTGCCCAGGCAGGTGGCAGTGGCTCAGGGGAGCCCGCCCTGTTCCAGCTTATCTGTATGCAGCTGGAAATTCCAGCTGTGAATTTTGAACATTCGTTACCTTCTTAAGTAATCTCAATTTAAAGATAAAATAGGCAAAATAAATTAGTGTAGTTTGGCTGCATGCTGCTTCAGAAATGGGTTTCCTGAATATCTACATGTATTTGTTATCTTTTTGTATTGGAAGCTAATTAGAAAGGAAGTAGATTTTTGTACCAGTTAGGAACAGGGTTTTGTTCTGAGTTTGTGTAAGGGGTCTAGAAAGAAAGAAGGCTCTAACTCTTGTTGTTGAGTAGCCAGACAATATGCTGAAGTTTGGTTGTGTATACACATACATATACGCAAATATATAAATATACATGACTTTACAAATACTTCATATATGTGTGTGTTTCTGTGTACATATATACATGCACTCATACACATACAAAAAATATAGTGAATGGATACCATTGTGGTCATCTTTTGTGACTAATATCTGCCAGCCAGGATGAAAATGCATTCATCTTGAAGTTCCCTCAAAAGGTTTGATGACTTTGTGACCTAGCTCTTGGAATGAAAGCTTAACCTCCAAGTCAAACCAACCATCCTTATTTCAAGTACTTACAGAAATACAACCATCCAGCTGTGAGGTATGTGTGACTTATTCCTTCTTCAAAGGGAACAGTCTAAACCAGAAGAAAGATTTAGTGTGAGCTTTTATCTCGGACCAGGAAAGTTCCTGAAACACATTCTACCACCTGATGTGTAGAGAAATAGGATTTGCACCAGAGGTACTGGTTTGTCAGTAAGAGTGAGACACATATTTAAATCCTCTCTTCTTGTATGCTGTGACAGCCCACCACAGTGGAAGACCCAAACTCCCAAGAGGACATGAAGAGGAAGCTTACAAATATTTAAATACTCTGTGGTGTGTGCTCTTCTTTCAAGACCTGAGGTTTGTGCCTCTCCTGGGTAGTGTAAAGACAATGTTCAGGAATGGAGCATGCCTATAAATCTTGCAGTCAGGCCGGGTCATTTGCTCAAACGCAATTGCACACCTGGAATAAACAGGCGAAGGTTTGGGCACCATGCGTCACGCAGCACCTGCACTTGCTCAGGGACTGGTTGCAGAACCTGTGGAGGAAGGCATCAGGGAGGGGTCCTTGAGCCAGACAAGCACTGAAATATTTTGAGAACTTAAATATTTTTTTTTTTAATGTTCCATTGAATAGAAAGCATCTTCTGTCTTCTCTGCTTTCAAACAATGCATGCTAACCCGGTGTAACTCAATGAGTTCTAGGTGAGCATTATAATTTCTCAACATTTCAGACACCTTTTTATATTTTCTAGGAAGGCATTGCTGAACTGTCCAGTTGTGTTCTGTGGCTTGCTACAGTCTTTTGTAATAATATCAGCAATCAACAATCAATGTATGATTGTTGTTAGAGTGATTGCTAGGGATTTTTAACTACATCCTTCATTATTTTTGCCTCCTCATAGTAAATAGATAAAGAGTGAGGAAAATAAATTCGAATATAAGAGGACATTGATGAAATGAGCTATCACTTAATGACCAGGCTAAGAACTACCACAGAGGAACATGGAGGAGCAGCATTGGCTTTTGAGTGGGCAGTTATTTATCAAAATGATTGCTGAGGCTTTTATGTCTTTAGGCAGTTGCTGTGAGCCACTCACCAACTTTTGGGTTGTGTCCAAGTGGCAGGTAACTGCAGCTTCTTTTTGCATCTTGGAAGCTGCCTTGCTGGATGAAGGAGAGCTACATTAAGTGTGTGTACGTGCCAAGAGGCCAGTGGATGGTATGCCTTGGCTGCGGCTTTAATGTAGACACAGGTATTGCTCACTATTTTTTTTTTTTTTTTTCCCTTGCTCACATATTGAAAATGTGACCAAAGTAAGAGATAAAATAATGCTGCAGGGTTTGGTGGGTTAGAACAGACTCATTGTATTAGGGTCACCTACTGTGATTTAAAAATTAAATTGTTGATCTTTCCTTTCTGTCTATGCTTTCTTCCTGCCCTTTTCTCTGTCCAATTTTTAATCCCATTTGAGCCATTTGTCTTTTCATATGTAGATGTTTCATGGCTGGCTCCTCACTTTGGTTGTCCCAGATGCGCTGAAATAGTGGTACATGTCAAGTCTGTACTTTAGGAGGTGGCAGCGGGGAGTAAAAGACAAATCCATAGCATCAGGACTGGCACAGAAAGGATGCATTGGTATTAACTGTTCATTTTTACCCAGTGCAGGAAGTAAAGAACCAGAAATGAAACTGGTGGGTGACAAGTTCAAGATGAAGGGAGTTGGTTGTCTTCACACAATCTGAATTTACGCTGGGGAGCTCTGCCACAGGGTGTCAAAAATTTACGTGGGCTCAGTGAGCTATTAAGGCAGTTTGGGGAGGGAGAGGTGGCTCTTTGGGGACTGTTGTGTGCAAAGATGCCTTTTTTTGGTCTAGAAAGTCCCTAAGCCGCAGCTTTTAAAAAGTTGGGAGAATATTTTTATCTCTACTGAGCTTTAGCAGTGGGCTAGAATTTTGGAGACTTGAATTTTACCACCGACCCCGTCTCGTGTATCCTGATTTTACTGTGTGTGAAAAGGGTGAGAGTGATACCTTCAGCACTCTATCATCCATACCGTCTGGCCTTGGTGATGCTGCCAGAGGGCAGCTGAGAGGAGGCACTGTGTGTGAGAGGTGGGGGGGGACTGGAGTGCATCTCCTTTTCCGTTCCCTTCTCCCTCTGCCTCATCGGCACTTAGAAAGTCACAGAGTGACTAAACTCTTTATTTTTAGACATTACAAAGAAAGAAAACATCAGACAGCTGGCTGCAAAAATATTTATTTGTGACCTTTTTCTACATATGTGCAGTTCTTGTTGCTATTCTGGAGAGGGCATGAAGTTCCTCCCAGTTTCAACTCTTTGGTCTTACGGAATTTCAGGAGAAACTGAAATGCTCATAACTTTATGCATGGATATAGTAAAAAAAAAATTAAAATCCAATTGCTTCCATGTTTGGAAAACATGGCTACTTCTGTTTGTAAGCTGCTGGCCTTGTTTGTGTCCTGTTTTCATAGGAACTTACTAACTAGAAAAGAAACCAGAGTGCTGCTGGTAGAGGCTGCACTGGGGTATTTCTGTATTGGTGACTGAACACCCTCTGCTCCAGACAGTCCTGTTTTGAACTAACCTACAGCTTGAGATGGACTCCTCCCTAACCTTTCCGCTTGTGAGAGAAAGGATTAAATAGGTTTGCTGGCTCAGTGAGGCGAAAGGGTTTAGCAGTATGTGTGAACAAGGGCTGGAATTGGGGCCCTGATCAGTGGGGTCTGGCTGCAGCTTATGATGGGAACTAACAGGCATTGCAAGCCAAATAGATGTTACTGGTCATGTTTTTTGTGATTGGAGCAAAATCTCAGGAAGAAGGGGGTATTTTTGACTTTGCACGATGAGAAGATGTGACTTTTAGACATGTATGTTCAGTCAAAAAAAAAAAAGGGCAGGACACTGTAAATATGAGAATTCCAGCTGCAAAAAAGAAACAGTTTTACAGTTATTGAACGGTAGGGTCAGTCATGTTCCAAAAGAGTAACTCTCTAGGATGAAGCGTTCCATAGTACTGCTGTTGAGTGATGAGGATAATTTGTTTTATTTACTTGAAATAGTGTACATTAGCACTGCAGTAGCCGGTAAGCCTGCAAGCTGAAGTAGACCTACTAAGTCCTTTTTTTATCACAGCTACCTTTCACAGACCGTTAAGTAAAGTGAAACTTTCTATTATGTGAAAGTACTCTTGGACGGAAGCCCTTGAGTCCCATATTGCCCCCAAGCAGATTACTATGACCAAAATTTCTTCTCTAAAACTGATCTGTGCAAAACCATTTTTCACTTACATAGCATCCCACATATGAAAAACACTTGATGCTGAATGCTGTTTTGCTAGGACAATATGCTGAATTTACAGGGCACTTGGCTTCCCAGCTGAAAAATTACTAAAAGCTTTCTGCGATTGCTCTTGCAAGCAGAGATGGATCAGTTTTATACAGCTAATATGTGTATGTGCCAGTAGTCCTATTGCATCAAGTGTCACAGGTGAAGTCCTATTCTTTAGCCTGCCTTTTATATCCATCTTTGATATATTAAAGGAAAAAATATTTTCTGTCAAAAGGCAGAAAAATGCATAGGAGTGGTGCTGTGACAGTACTTGAGTCCTGGTACTTGAGACTGGTATTCCAAAGGGGTATCTGGCTGATGGAGCAATCCCAATAGAGCCCACATGTAGCAATGCATCAGCTTCTGCCACCACTGGCTTCTAGGACTCTGCCCACACTAGATCCTAGCAAATACTTGTGCTTAGTAAAGTACTGGATTGCGCTTCTTTATTTTAGATGAGCTGTTTTTTATTCCACACCGTTAGTTCGCCTGGCCTTCAGTGGCACTGCAGGCTGCTGCCAGCCGTGCTCCCTGAGGTCCAGCTATTGTAATAGGTACATTTTCTGCTGCCAGTTTGAGGTCTACTTTGATTTTTGTTACGAGGTATGAGCAATGCCCTTTGTTAGGAAGGATTTCAGATAGCTTCCCGGCTCTGTATTTAAGACTTAGCAGGACATTGGTGATTGATGTGTGGGTTGGTTTTGGTTTGTTGTTTTTTTTTTTTTTTTTTTTTTATTGGTTGGTTTGGTCTTTTTAAAGCCTTCTAATGAAACTTGGAATACTTTGTAGAAACGGACGTCAAAAACATGTTTGTTTTTTGGAAAGGTTTCTCAGGTCAAAACATTAACAGGCTTTCAAAACCTTGAAAAAACCCCACATCCCAAAGTACTGATTTTGCAGCAATCTTTTTCCACCTCAAGTGTAAATACTGTCAAATAATTTGAGCCAAAGAAAGACAAAACCTCACTAACTCAGTAAGCTGAATTCTCTTGCAAGCTGCTTAGCTTTTCTTTTTTAGAAACACATGTCAGTTCCACAGTATAGTGCTTAGCTTGTATAATTTGATGGGAGAGTTGAGATAATGATGCTGGTGTGGAAATAATGGCCAGTGCATCTCTAACAAAAGCATCAGACCTCTCGGATGAAGGGCAGATGCATACGTGTGCTTTGCTGAAGTCATTTCAGGAGGGCTGGGAATAGGTCCCCTCTGAAAGGGTTGGCTCTGAGCTCTCCTGCACGCTGCCCTCTGAGGCAGCACTCGTAATGCTCAGCAGCAGAAGGCTCTTGACGATGCATAGTCCTGTGCTGGGCTTTTTGCTTGGGCAGGCAGGTTCTTACCTTTGAAAGGTTTCATTGTGGGAGTTGTGACCCATTTCCCAGCACAGCCAGCAAATTTCGGTGAAATTAACCTCATCCAGTAGCCATACAAGAAAGCTAAGTGGATTAGGACCCCTGCCTGTGCTTCAGACACTGTATCCTGGTGGTTCTTCTGTAGCAGATGTTAGGAAACACAAAGCCAAAATTGGTGCTGGGGTAGGTATACTGAATTGACTATCTTTAGTTATCTACTGAATTTGTCCCAGGACTGCTAAGATTTTTCTGCTTTTTAAATTAGTAATAGGAGTAATTTCTGAATTAAGTAGGCCAGCTATACAAAAATAACAAAATGGATTCAGCAATTGTTTTTGTGTGTTGTGTCAGTAAATCTGTTGAGCGTCTGCTCAGAAACAAGCCTTTTCTGCTTTCAGTTATCCTTGTAGTTAGAGCAAATTTACATTGTTTCTGTTTAAAACCAGCAAGCAATGCTCAACAAGTTAGACAATTGTAATCATAAATCTCTGGATCAATCTGTGTTTAGAGAGCATGAAGAGCTGGGAAAATTTGTTCCGCATCAATTTTTCAAAAAGGGAACCCAAGTCTTCAAAACAGAGCTAGGCACCTCTTTAGCAGAGAGGAATTTTTGCTGGTTCTAGCTGCCCTCCCTGGTATTTGCAAATATACTGATAGGAAACAATAAGGTTTGACAGATGTGCTTAATTTACAGGAATAGCTTGGGTTTGGGTTTTGTTGGGGGGTTTTTTTGGTTGTTTTTTGTTTGGTTTTTTTTAATGGAGCTGGCATTTGGCTGGTGTTAGCAACATAAACAATCTTTTATGCAAGCACCACTTGAACTATGCCTGTGTCCAAGTGAGGGTTTTTACCAGGCTCACAGAGATGCTGTATGTATGTAATCAGAGTATACCACTTAGCTCAAACTACAGTTTGTTGTAGTTGGAGATGGCTCAGAGGTGCTCTGCACACTTCACATTCACTGTAGTTTTCTCAAATTTCTTCGTGTAGATGCATCCTTAGAACAGGAAGGGGAAATTCAAACTCCCATTGTGCACCAGCAAGCAACTCAGATGTCTCTGTGGATGTGAAAGGCTGAAGCAAAAATGCATATTCTCAGTGTTCGTGTGGACTTCATAGCCAGGGTTCTGCCTGCTGGGTTCATGAAATTTTTAATCTGTAGCGTAGATCATTTAGGAGCAGTCTCCAGGGTGATTTTGTGCAGATGCTTTGTGACAGGCTGAGGTACCTTTCCCAGAAAATAGATTGTTGGTTAGGGGATGGATGGGCTCCTTAAGTTTTGGGCTGTAATAAGAGGCCATTAATGCTGTCTGTTGGTTCATAATATGACCGACTTTTAATAAAAATGAAAGACAAAAAGGAATGGTTCAAATTTTGATCAACGAACTTTTTTTTTAAAAAATGTATGACATGCACTAGCTTAGCTTTCCTCTCTTGCACTGATGAAAATTTGCGAGTGGGCTTATATATTGAAGTTGGCCACAAAATAGAGTTGTTTAAGTGGGGGAAGAAGCTTTCTGTGCTTGAAACACATCAAGGAAAAAAGGTTTTCGAATCTGTGGAAAAAAGAGCCTCTTAGCCATTAAAATGTGTTACACCTAGGTAGAAAAAGTCATTGCTTTAAGAAGACTCAGGAGGAACAAGAAAGTTGATGCAAAACTAAAAAATGACAGTAATAGGTCAGAAGCTGAAATGAATTGAGTCTTCGCTTGCAAACCTCAGAAGAGATTTCAAGGCCAAGGAGCAGACAGGTCACTTGTCTCAGTGCACGTAGCTTGAAAGTTTTAAAATAAAAATTGGACAGATTTCAGAAACCTTGACATACAACAACATTTAAAATATATTGGTGTGTAAATGGCAGGACAGCTTATTAAATCTGATAAAGGAAGTCCATGAATTAAAAAAAATAGAATAAAATTCTAAGCTTGTTTTGTTGACAGTTATTCCTGGGTTTGGGGCCTAGTAAGACTTCTTGCAGCTCCATCCGTCATAATAGTGACTTATTTTAGGTGTGCCAGTTACAAATGCAGAAGTGTAAAACATCCTTTTTCATCTACATCAAAGAACCTTGTCTTGATTTAGGTTCTCTTGAACGGATAATCTTTTCCTTATCCTTTTGTAAAAATAATTGAACATGAGTTCAATAGCTTCTATTGCAGATCATACTACAGTATAGTAAAATCAAGGATCAGATGGTAAGTTTTTATCCTCTGGCAGTTGGGGGGAGGAAATCTATAGCAGACTTTTGTTCATCCAGTCTGTTTTTTTAGTTTGCTTATTTGCCTCAGTAAAAATGGAGGAAGGTTCATGGTTTTCAATTTCTGGATTCTTGCTGTCTTGTTCTAGAGAGAATTTTGGTGAAATGGAGCGAGTTTCTAAATCAAGCAGAAACATTTGACAAATAAACATTGTAAGACATACAATTTATCACTTCAAAGGGCATGGCAAGGAATCCAAACCTGGTTTGAACTGGTTAACGTGTATCGCTTGCCAGCTAACATTGTCAATTATGTTAAGACAGATATTTCTTAAATTAAAAGGTTAGGACAAGCCATTCAGTATTTTCTTTTAAAGAAGATTTAATTACAGGAATCAAATATTCATTAGCCCTGTTAGCTTAATGTATTGATCTTTTTTGGCCCTATTTGGAAAGCCTTAATTCTTGCAGACTGTTTAAAGGCTGTTTAAAAAAAAAAAAAAAAAAAAAAAACCAAAAAAAACACCAAAAACCACACAAACCAAAGCAAAGTGTAATCCCTATTTACCTGTCGTGGGCTCCGTGGTGGTTTGAGCATCTTCAAAGCTGCTAATGGATCTGCTAAAGGGCAGCCACTGTGGTCAGCTCAGAAATGGCAGATGACCTGCTGGTATGGAAAATCTACATTCATGTGCTATAGTCATTTTTCGAGTGCCTCAAATGACTAAAGAGTTGTTATATGTTATTTTCTGACCAGATTCAGGGCAAAGATTGAGTAGGGCTGTTTGATTTGTAGAAATCCAGAGAATCATTTTAAAAAGAAATAATAAAAAAAAATTTACTTTTCTCTTCCTCCTTCATGTGGTACTTAAAAAAAATATTTTTTTAATGCAGGCTTTGCCTACTGTTAATGAACATCAGCCTCCAAGGATTATGAGGGTCAATGCTAACATTTCTAGTTAATTCTGGTATTAAAATGATGTAATTTCTTGAGATGGAAAGCAGTAAACTAAAAGGGTTACATGGTAATTAATTAATAAGGTTCAAATAGCCAGCAAAGGAGAACAGAAAGAGCTCTGTGAGTCAGTGGGGGTGTTTTCCTTACTCTTTTCTTAGAGGTTATTTTATCAGTGGTACTGTGGTTACGTTTCAAGTTGATGTGCCCAGGATGGTTTGTGCTCATTGTGGATCTGGCCCCTTTGTATTTCTAAAGAGAAACTTTTATAAGATTAAGAGCAGCCCTGAGGAGAAGGACTTGGGGGTGTTGGTGTACGAGAAACTCAACGTGAGCCTGCAATGTGCGCTCGTAGCCCAGAAAGCCAACTGCATCCCGGGCTGCATGAAAAGAAGTGTGGCCAGCAGGTCGAGGGAGGTTCTACTGCGTTCTCCTGAGACCCCACCTGGAATTCTGTGTCCAGCTTTGGAGTCCTCAACACAGGAAAGACATGGACCTGTTGCAGCGGGTCCACAGGAAGGCCACGAAAATGATCAGTGGGCTGGAGCACCTCTCCTGTGAAGACAGGTTGAGAGAGTTGGGGCTGTTCAGCCTGGAGAAGAGAAGGCTTCAGGGAGGCCTTATAGCAGCCTTCCGGTACCTAAAGGGGGCCTACAGGAGAGATGGGGAGGGACTCTTTATGGGGTGTAATGGTTTTAAACTGAAAGAGGGGAGATTTAGATTAGATATTGGGAAGAAATTCTTTACTGTGAGGGTGGTGAGGCACTGGAACAGGTTGCCCAGAGAAGCTGTGGATGCCCCATCCCTGGAGGTGTTCAACGCCAGGCTGGATGGGGCTCTGAGGAACCTGGTCTAGTGGGAGGTGTCCCTGCCCATGGCAGGGGGGTTGGAACTCAATGATCTTTAAGGTCCCTTCCAACCTGAACCATCCTATGATCCTATGAGTGCTCAGAAAGTGGACCCAGCATATTTTTAAGCTGTAATTTTATGAATGTGAGGAATTAGGCATCTAGTGTGAAGCCGTGGGTATGGCTTCTGAAAAATCTGTGGGTTTGGGGTTTCATTTTCCTGGTAGTTGGTGGCTGGGTGGGATCCTCATCTACCTCTATGCAGCACTACACATGTTGTGATCACTGCAAAGAGCAAGTGGTGCCCAACTGGTCTTTTACCTTCCTCCATCAGGGCAAAGTTAATTTTCAGGTTTGGTTGTGGGGTTTTCCTAGTCTTTTTTTTTTTTTTTTAACTTCTCCTTTTTTAACTCATTTATCTGTTGTAATAGTGACTGTCTTTGTCTAGTTGTCATTTGTTAAAGGGCAAGTGGGAAACCCCAAATGGTACTTGTCCTTGTTGACATTTACATACTTCTGGTGAAATGGTGCTTCTTTTTATGCTTTAGGGAGGTTGAGTATCATTTAGCAAAGGGTTTCTTGACCTCTTAATAGAGAAAAACTGATCTCTGAGTTTGGGGTGGACTATGAGGCCTTGCTGTTGCTATTATAAGTAATTGATTTGAGAAAAACAGAGAGGATCCAAATGCAAATCAATGCCTGCCTTCAGAGGATACGGGACACTCAGAAATGTTTGTTGTCTTCAGGCAGATGATACAGTGTTTACGGGCCTGAAAAGGCCAAGTCCTTTCTACCTGGATGCTCTGCAGTGAGCCACTGGGCTGTGGGCTTTTGGTTTGGTTTTGTTGTTAAATGCGGCTTTAGATTGTGAATGAGGAAGCTGCCTCTAAAAAGGTTCTTGAATTCTGAGTTTAATTCCCTTGTTTATGTTGGTCTCTCATCTCTACGTCCAGAATAGATGGGGCTGCATTTGGCAAAAAATGCTTGTCCTTTAATGTTTGCGTAATTGAACGCTAGCTTTCAATGCAGCTGTACTGAAATCCATTGAAAAAGAGATATTAGTGTAGCGTTCACTCAGATTTACATGTTTTAAAAAGAAAAGCTGGCAATATATTCAATTCTACTCTCCTCTACTCTTTCACAGTAGTTTTTCCCTCTTAATTGCAGTACCTTATGCAATAGTCCCATGGGTTTCAGTAACACTGCTTAGGGAATTGAATACCACAGTGTTAGCAGAAATGGAAAAAATGAATAGTCCTTTTAAGAAGTGAAACATTTGGCAAAACATTCATAGTTTGTGCATGTATCAAACATTAATTCCGTTTTGTTTACTTATGAATCTATTTATGTTGTTACAGAAAACTATCAGTGAAACTTCTGTTAATGATGATTTTAATGGCACCTGGTGTGACATTTGGGATCCTAGTGATTAAGTTCTACTTTAAAATTCTATTTTAACTTTGAAAAACAATTTTTATACTGCAAAGTATAGCTTGTTACATTTTTGTATGAAAAGTAAAAAAAAAAAAAAAAAAAAAAAAAACAAACCTGTTAAATTTTACCAATTCCATCAAAGGCAATCACACGGACGTGGCCCATGCATACTTTTGTACTTGAATTGGTGGTCAGTACTTGCTCAGTACCGCAGGCATATAAAATGTTTCTCTTAAAATTGCTTCATTTCCCTTTAGTGTCCTAATAGGAATTAACAATCTCTTGAGAGGATTTTTTTTTTAAAGCTTTTTTTCCAAAAGTGGATAAAGTCCACAAGAACGTATCAGGAGAGAGTGGTGTGTTGTTTTGTTGGGTTTTTTCTGAACTTTCCCAGTCCCTTCCTTCCTGACATATCTGGCCAAGATCATCCTGTGTCTTGCAGCTGTGTACCATGTACGTGTCCTTACTGTGCTTGTGCTGTCCTTTTGGACAAGCTCTGATTCAGATCACATGCCCATTCCTCCAGTGCATGTGAAAAAACATAAGCAGCAGAGGACAAAAAATTTATATTCCTGTTTAGAAAATACCAGATTGAAGCACAAAATGTGTTTCATTTTAGGTAATGGGTATATCATCAATATTACAATTCTCTTCTCTTCTTAAAATCTAGACAAACACTGTATCTGTTGCTTTGTTCTGCGTTTATCTAGGCTGTTCATTACCAAGACATGTCATTTTAAGAATGGCATTTAAGCAAACCCAGCTGGTTTGCTTAAATTTAAATGAAGATCAGCTCAGCATGAAGCTTGTTGGAATTGTTCCTTGTGAAATTTTTCTAGCTGGGACTTTTTAATCTGCTTTTGACTTTACCAAATTAAATGTTTTTGTGGTTGTGCATGTTTTTTTTTTTTTCTTTTAAATTAGCATGGTTAGGGAACTGCCTTTCTCTTGGAGTTATATCACGGCTATTTCATTCCTTCACTCAGCAGAAGGAGAAAAGCAGAACAGAAGTTGAAAGATGTATGTGTAACCCAACAAAAAACCCCCAACAAACAAAACCCACCCCTTACCCCCCTAAAAAAAACAAACTAACCCACCCAACCAAATCAAGTCCTACTTCAGAGGAGACTGACTTTACAAGTCTGTTCAACTAGAGAATACAATTCTTGCTGCTTCTTTTGTGACCTTATACTTTAAGTAATGTACAAGTTTCCAGTGTTAGCTAGATTACAGTGTATTTACGTGTAACATGTATAGAGCTTACATGCTTCTGTTTCATGAGCAGTGCTTTCTGCTCGAGCTCAGCACTGAGGCTGGTACCATCAAAGCTCTTAACCCTAAAGCAGGGAATTTATACCTGATGCAGTACCGTTGATTTGGTTGATACTAGGGAGCTAGCACTGTGGTTGCAATCTGCAGTTGATCCAGATTATAACCAAACTTTTACAGAGTGTAATAAGTTAGGGTTTTTTTTTTTTTTCTTATAACATACAAGGATCAAAGAGTGAGCTCACTGATATACCACATGTGTCTTTGGCTGTATGACTTCCCATCCCCTCCTGCAACTAGCCACCAAAATTATTTCAGGCTATAGGACTGGCTTTCATATGGGATGGTATCGAAGTATCAAGTATTTTCCTTGGAAAACCAAGGAAAACAAGGTAGTCTGGCATCACCTATCTTTTTTTACCAAATGCTATTGCTATTAGCACTGTAGCATTGTTTAGGACTAAATTCTCTTTTTAATCAGCTGTACTCTCCTAAGCACAGCAGAAACAGCAGTTGTAGCTCAAATCAGTGCTTAAAATGGGGCTTGCATGTGGATGAGAATTCTGTGATTTTTAAGAGCTTGTGGTCATTCAGCTGGATAAATGTGGAACAACTACTTAACAACTGAGTGTGTTGGTTTGGTCCCTGCTGGCAAACGAAGTCTTAGGAAATGGAAGTCTTTTAAGTGAAATCAAGAGTTACATAGTTCAAAGATGGTGGAAGTTCATATGGTTCATATATGCATGTGATTGCTATACAGACTTTGTTCCTTTCACGGGGATTCTAGAGTGGGACTCATAGTTACAAATAATTTTGGTTTTGAGTGCAATGGTCATCTTTGAGTATATGTAATGTAATTTATGTAACTAATCTCTAAAATATATCAGACACCCAGTTTATAAACTGGATGAACTTCTGAATTGGTGTTTGGATCCGTCACAGCTTCATATTTTAGCAGAGGAGTTTGGAGGAAGAGCAAAGTCTTTGAGGCATGGCTCAACACCATTTAAACTTTATGGTTTAGAAAATTGTATTGACCGGGCAGCTTCAGTGCTTGCTGCCTTTAAGGACCTTGTTTGAATTTCCAATGTGCGAAAGGAGTCCTGAGGCAGTAGCTACTCTGGAAACTGATTTATGAAAAAGGCTGTCTTTGGAGGAGAATATTATGTGCTCTTTATCTCTGCAAGCTGCCCTGCTCTTTTCATTAGTTGGTGCTTCTCTGGCAGGCATTCCTCTCGTGCTTTTGTTCTATCCTTTTTTTTTTTTCACAACATGAAAGAAAATCTTCCGTTTCATGTGCTCCATAGAGTTCCTTTCATCCTTCAAAGTGAAGTTACTTATTTTGCAATGTAATCGCCTGTATGAGCTTGCTTCTGAGCTGTAAGGCTAAGTATTGTTTTTGTTGGCAGGGTTATAACATTTACACATTTATCACATGTCATTGATTGATAACAGTAATGAAGTAAATAACTGAAGGATTTCACTTTGTTTTCTTTTTTCGCTCTTCTTTTTCTCACAGATTTATTGCTAAACCATGTGCCTTAGGCCTAAAAGTCCAAGCCAACGGACCACAGAAAGCTCAACCTAATGCTATCCTGGAAAAAGTTTTCACAGCTATTACAAAGGTAGAGTATCTAATTAAAATATTTGCCTTATAAAGTGGGATATGGCACTATAAACCATGTCTGAACAAACCAAAGCTAACTGCTAAATGCAGTGCTGCATTTTTTTTTAACAGCTAAATTCAGAACATGCAAATGCCAAGGCTGTCATTGGCATGCCAGCTTGAGCAGTTGTGCATTCCTTCCTGACGTCTCCTGTCAGCTTTTAATCAAAAAAAGTTGTGACAGAAACACTTTGTAGGTGCCATATGGCCACCTACTTTTTTTGCTTCTTATCTTTTAGACATTTCCTCCAAATTGTCAGTTTTTGGGGCTTTTTTTTTTTTCCAAAAAAAGAGTGAATTGTGGGCCACTAAGATTGGCCTTACTGTGTTTTCCATGAAACTTCAAAACTACTCTTTCTAGGGGAACTGCCTGAGCACAGGGCACTGGTGGCTTGCTGGTGTCCCAGCTGTTTACATTGTGATGAATGCCCTTTGAAATTGGAGGGGGAAGGAAGAAGCTAGAAAAGTGAAGGAACTTGACTGAATAATGTTTTAGAACTTGCAGATTATTTATTCTGGTAGAAAACAAGTTTTTCTCCCACCACTTAATCTCTGTGTCTACAGTTTTCCCTGTATGACATCTCAACCAAACCTCCTTGTCATCCTGTCCATGCTTTTGAAGCATCCTCAGCTTTCCCAAGGCCGTGAGCAGTGATCAGGTGTCCTTTAGTGTCTCCTGAAGACCTTCACCACTTTGTAGTGGAAAGGCCTGTGGAGGCCTGAAGGACAAAGCCATTGTGGAACTTCCCAGTCCCAGCTCGGCTCCAGGCTGCAGCTGGGCACACCACAGCAATGGCATCAGCCTAAACTTCAGAGAGTATTAGAGTCACAGAGGGCAAATTTGGGTCCAGGAACAGTGAAATATGCCATGGATCTGTCTTGCTTGTGTGTCATACCCTATCCTGAGATCACCATGACGCTTGTTGTGGTTTTTGTCCTGTTTTCAGAGAGGGAATCACATACCTTGTTTCTGAAAGCTGCAGCACTTGTGCACTCACCCAGACTAAGCTGGAGGAAGAATGGTATTTTTTAAAAAATGTATATTTTTCCTTGCAGAATCTGCTAGTCCGACATGGGGCCTGAGTGTGTGAAGTGATCTAACTAATGCCTGTGAGTCATGGTAGGAGCTGGCACACATGGCTTCCAACATCTAGTGTATAGAGATGAGTGGGAAGAGCTCCAAAGGAAAGTATCTACTTTCCTGCAAGAGTTTAGTGGGGCTTTCTGGTAGCTGCTCTCAAAGAAACTGTCCAATTTAGCTAGCAGCCTTTTTTTGAGTCATGTGCAGCAGTCCTCTCTACTCAAGCTCCCAAGAGCTGCATCAATCATTTGATTTTTTTCTAAAGTTACAGGGAATGGCTTTTCTTAACCTTCTGTTGAAAAACTAGTGGCTATTTTGGTTGCCAAAAAAAATTATTCCTCTTTTTTTTTTTTTTTTGAGATGGATGGCAAATACTTCACCCTTCTCTTGTCTCATGCTTTCCCTTCCCTTTCCTTCCTGTCTTTTCCTGGAGGCTGATAGATAAAACTTCAGCCTGATGAAAACTTTGTAGTTTTACCTTTTGCAACATTTTTAAAAAGTCTTTATCGTGGCAATTCTTGTATCTCATTCAGTATATGCAACTGACTTGCAGAAATAAAGCTAAAACTCCAGAAAACAGATTGTCCAAAAGCTTTTATGTGTCTTTAAAAAAATAATATGGCATAGGAAAATACATAAATAGCCTTCTTGCAGTACTGTACGTGTAGAATTGCTGCATGATTGGAAACGTGGCCTGTAGTGCTCTTCTCTGTATAGTAGTCAAATTAAGGACAGACTCATTCTCTTTTTGCCTTACCTCTGCACAGGTTTGCAGTCCCTCTAATGGAATGAAAGTTCCACATTTGCTGTTTTGGTGAATAATTGTGTGTAGCTAATTTTACAGAAAAAAAAATTATGCCTCCCTGTTGTCAAGGTGATTTTCCTTTTGAAGTTGTCACTTAGTTTAATGACCTCATTTTTTAAAATTAACATGCACAAACATGGGATATATCTTCTTTCCACGTCAGTCAAATGATCTTCACTATTGCAACAGTTGATAGGACAAAGATCCTGATGCAGAAGGGTGGAACAGGCAGAGCGTGTGGCAGGCAGGGGGTGTTTGTAAGCCCTGCTGCTTGAGAAATGCATGGCATTTTATCCCGATTTATCATCACTTTCTAAGTTTCAAGCAAGTTTTCATCCCATTGTCTCCTTTAAGTTTCTTATTAGGAATAACTCACATGCAATTTTGCAGCATATGTCCTTCTAGACTAATAATAGTCACTGCAAACGTATTTTGATGTGGATCTGCCAGCAGAGATTTCTGTGTAAGTAATTCTGTTTCTACGTATCCATGTGTCTGACAGGCAGCCTCTGAGGCATCGAGAGGCGATTACAGTGGTTCTAAATTTAAAGTAGAGTTACTGCAGTTGGGCAAAGAAATATTTTTTTTTTTTCCCTTTTCTGTTCTGTAGCATCCAGATGAGAAGAGGCTGGAGGGCCTCTCCAAGCAGCTGGACTGGGATGTACGCAGCATTCAACGTTGGTTTCGACAAAGACGCAACCAGGAAAAGCCCAGCACTCTTACGAAGTTCTGTGAAAGCATGTAAGGATGCACGTTTCTTCTTCAGTCTTGTTGAGCCAGTCTACTCATCAGTTTTCCCCTTTGTTCTTCACAGATGTTTTTGTAGATGGGTAGAAAATGATACAAGTTGGTAGAATATAACTTTTTGAATGAGAAAAACAAACTCCTTTCTCCTGAAGGAGTCATATTGTACTTTTCACGTACTTTCAATGGTGAAAAGCTTTCAGAAACCAGGTGGTTGTGATTCTGTACTGTCAGGGTGCCAGCCTGATCCTTTGAGACAAACCACCTGGTGTTAGACTGGGAAGCTGTCTTTCCAGGGCAACCTTTAGCTATACAACCTCACAGAGATCTGAGATGGAGGAGTAAAGATAAAAGCCACTAGGATTGTTAAATACCTCATTTGTTTTTTCTCGTCCCAGGCTTATCCCTTTTACTAGCCCATTTCCTTGGGTACACTGAACTCTGAGAAGCTGAAGGCTGCTATGCTTTCTTTAGGAAGTTATTTTTCACCTGCCAGAGTTTACATCTAAGTAATCTTTCCCAGCACCCAGCTACTCTTCAAAATAGTTATCTACATAAAGGTTGTTTTTTCTAATTAGACTATTGTTTTTAGTATCTGAGTTACATTTCCATGCCAGATGGATTTAACATATTAATACTTAATCTGCATTGAAAGAGCATGGAAAATTACATTTTTATTTACATTTTTTTCTTAAAGGAGAACTGATAGACATTGAATTCATAACAACACACAAAGAACAGCACTAGTTTATTTGAAAGACTCATTAATTCCAAGACTCAGCCCTCTAGCACTGCTGGTTGTTTTTCCTTTGATGTGGAAGGTCATGCATTTAAGGCAAATTTTACATACTCCAAACCAAGAGACTTGGGAAATATTGCTGAGGCCATAAACAAGTATTGGCTTTAATATACCCTGTTGGTCAAGTAGTTGTGTTATTGCTGGCTTAAAACTCCAGTTCTACTTTTTGTTAGCTGGGAAGAAGTGTTAGGTAGAATTGTCAGCAGAAATAGAGGAAGCCTATTTAAGTTAGAAAGCAGATCTTAGTTAACCTTGTTTTCCAAGTTTTGATTGTGTGGGGTTTTTTGTGTTTGGTTGGGTTTTTTTTATTCCTAAGAATTCTTAAATTATTTCTTTTAAGAAATTGCAAGTAAAGAAATCACAAAAACACTGCAGACCAGCCAGGGAAAGAGGAAGGGCGTGTGTAGATATATATGTAAAAAAACCAATTTGTGGAATATACTGTTGTATCTTTCATGCAGATTTCCTAAACATATTTCATACTTTGTCCTTTTGTAGGTTTCCTAAGTATTTTCCTTTAACTTTCTTTTCCTGTGGAGACATACAGAAAGGTTCATAATATGGTCCTGAATAAATAATGTATTAAGGCATTTTTTCTAAAGCCAAACCATAGATGAAATGTTATTTGAGTAGCAACTGATACTTACTTTCAACTAAGGGCTGAATAGGAGAGAAGAGTGTTACTGTTAAGTATATTGTCTCTAGCTCAGAGAATTACAGTCCTTTTTTATTTTAGAAGAAGAAACATAAATTGTCTAAAGATGATTGCCCTTTAATAAACAGAGGAACGTAACTGTCAGAATGCGCAAGTCTTTTCCTTAGTACAGCTAAAATCCACTCTACTTAATATTTAATGAAGTCAGACAGGGTAAGGTTATGGATAAACCTAGGCATCCTGTAGCCAGCAGCTGATGGTCTTGGAGTTACTGATTTTTGAGATCAGTGAACAGCTACGACCCTTGTAGAAAAAGGTTGTTCTTAATGTATACACTTGTCTGTTTAACTTGTAGGAAAGGATGTGGAATCTTGGGAAAATATTAAAACTGTATTGCTGTTAGAGCTAGCATATTTGGATGGTATATTTGACTGCTTCTGTAACTCAGGTCAAAGATTTCACTCTCTTGCATTAGTGCCAGTGTGTCTGGGCTGACCTAGAGGTAGAAAAAACTTAAATGTACCATGAAATACAGGCACAGATAGGACAGTTATGGGTGCTGAACTTGCTCTTTTGTGGCATACGTTACAGAAAAAGCATGCAGATGAGAGCTATGAATGCAAACTGTAAGGTAAGGTCAAGCTGTAATGAATGTCATTAACGCTGACAGAATTAAGTGCTAGCTTCATTTAGAGAGAGCCATTGGGCATTACTGCAATATGTGTACTTAATAGTAATGATAAGGCTTGTCCAAAAAGAAGCAAGGTGGCCCATGTTTGCAGAAGGTGCAGTGGGAGTTGCCTCTCTATCTCGATATGTACATGCTGCTGTGAGAAAGTGGTGTTACCCAACTGACCATGCGTGCGTTGCCCTGACAGCATTTCCAGAGGTGCAGTGTGCCACCAGCCATCTCATCACACATGCTGTATGGAGTTGTTGGCCAGTAGTCAGAATAGCACAAGGAAGCCAGGGATACCCTTTTTTTTTTCCCCCTCAGTACGGGTGTTAAATGGTTGTCTAGCTAAATCTGTCCATCAGGGCACTAAGTGTGGTGCTTCACTTCAGTGTGTTTGGAGCAAAGAAATCCTTCTGTACGAGGTCTGTAGCCTTTTCACAGCTATTGAATTAATGGGGTGGCTTTATGGATAAAGAGTTTGTGTGTGGCAGCTGCTTTGGAGCTCTGAGCTGCATAAAGCACAGGTTTCCATGACCATCGTGGGAAGGGGAGCATTCCACGTCTCAGTAACTGGGGCACCAGTGGAGTGTTTTGTAGCTGCCAGTGGGGAGTTTCATAGCCCTGACAGAGAACGAAATGTGCCCTTATTTAATAAGCAGGCACAGAGCAAGCAAAATGACAGTGATCCCCACCTACAGCTTCAACTGTTGAGCTGCTGTTGTCCTTCCAGAGAAGACTTCAGTTTTGCTGGCAACTGCATTGATTGACTGTGACTTGGGAAGAAAAGTGACAGAACCCACAGCAAATGTGGAGCTGCTTAAAAAGAACTCCAACTCTTTTTACATGGTGACAATTCAATTTCCCACTAAAAAAGTGTTCCTTGGGCCCAGAGTGGCTTTTCCATGATGCAAAGGAGAAGGCAGCTGTGCCAGAAGTGCCGTAGGCCATTTCTGACTGCCTTATCTTTCTTGCAAAATAAGTAGTGTGGGTACTATCTAAGGTAGAGGAGCTTCAATAGGACAAAGGCTGAGATCGAAACTCAATGATAAACATACTTGGCTGGGATGAATGACACCCAAGATCCAGGCCCAAACAGACTAAACCAGTAACTTAATTATTAGATTCTTCTTGTCTCAGATTTCTCATTCTCTCTACCCTTTCCCTTCTTTTATTGGCAAGCAACTTCAATTCTGGTCCTGTGCAGAGAAACTCCAAAACCTACCTTTTTTTTTTTTTTTTTTTTTTTTCAAAATTTAATAATTCCTTTGCTGACAGCCTTCATCGGATGTCCTGGGCATTAGCAGATGGTGGCTATATGAGGAAAAAGGCAGTAATAAAATCTCTGGTCTATAGACACTGTTTGTGCCACAGCACTGTAGTGAAAATAAACTACTGTTCGGGGACCTTAACCAGCAATCACCCCATAGAGTTCTGTGTGTCAATCTGGTAGAGATGGCGTCATTTCAGTGTCAGTGCTGTGGAGACCACTAATGGTGAGACTTCAATGGCATCGCTTACTTGCTTAAGATTTCAGATGTTATGGTGATAAGTACCTATACAAAATATGAAATAGATAATTTTACCACGTGACGATTCATGACCCAGTATTAGTCAGAAAGACAGTAACAAATGGGGTGCTGAGGATTAATTTAGTAGCAAGTCAATGCGTTGTTTCTCAAGGATTTGGTGATTCTGACATGAAACTTGGAGTTAACCGCAGAGTGTTTGTAGTTGCTAGGAAAGGCATCCACCTAGTATAACCTCAGACTGTAATGCTAAGGCACTTAGCTTACTATATTAGCTGCAGGGGAGAGTCTGCCCATAGCTTCTGTTTCTCTTGGGGGAGTTTAGGCAATTTTGCCCCTTTCCTCAACTTGAAAGATCCACGGTCCATAATGAAGAAGAAAAAGTGAACTGAGCGTGCAAAGTGAACTTTTCTATTGCCATGCATTTCTGTTGTCTTTCATTCCTTTCTCTCTGTTCCCATGGCACAGCCTAACATCAAGGGAAGACAAGCTTTCTCCTGATCAAAGGTAGGGTAAGGACCTTGTGCTTTGCACTTGGAGTATGCAGCACATAAGAAACCACAGAAAATGGATTACCTTGAATCTTTTCTGAAGCTCATGTGGTCTCTGTCTTACTCATGGAGAGTATCTGCAGTACTGAATATACAGGGTCCAAGAATGTCTTTGTTGATATCTCACGTGTTAGAAAGCCAACGCAGTAGTGATTCCCAGTCAACTTCCAGTTTCTTCCCAGTTTCAGTGTATTGTGCTGCTGCTCACACTACCAGTGCGTAGGCATACCTGTTTTTCTCAAAGACTAAATGGTATAGAAACAGCAAGCATCCTGTCCTCCTCCCTTGTTGTCTGGAGCAAAGGGAAATGTGTGATGTGATGCCTTAAGTTATTAGCCTGGGACTTTGGAATGTCGTCAGGCTCATGATTTGTCTGTCCTACAGCTATGTACATTTAAGCAAGCTGTTTATTAAAGACATTTACATGGTTTCCAAGGAGTGGCTGGCAGAAACATATGGCCAAGAGAGTTTTTTGGGTTTATGCAACAGTCTGCATGTGAAAACATAGAAATTTTCAGACTGAAGAGCCAAAGACTTTTTTTTTCCCCTCGTTCTTCTCTAGAAGAAGCTTGGATACTCAGGTATCTGTAAGTGGGGGGGTGTCTTTTAGTTTTGATGTAGGGGAAAGAAGAGTCTCTGTCTCATCCCCTAGCCAGAACCAATTTTTTTCCTAAGGAAATGAAACTGTGTTTACACGTTTTGCTTTTGGGAAGATTTTATCTATCTATAGCTGTGTGTGTATATATATATGTGTGTGTGTGTGTGTGAACGTGTATGTGTATAGATAGCGACTGATATATACAGATTTTTATTTTTTTTTCACTTATGCCCATTTGTGTGAAAAGTTTATGGGCAGTTTGCAACTTCTTGGCCATATTGCTTTTCTCCACTAGCAGAGTAATTCTCTCCTACAAAATTGTACTGGAAAAATAACTGTGAGGGGGGAAAAAATAAGACAGCTGCTTGGTTGTTGAAATTCTGAACTGTGCTGATACAAATCTTAACAAAGCATATAAAAGAATTCATCAGTCTGTGCTTGTGTGTAGCAGTAAAGCACTAGAAAATAAATAGGCATCAAAAAGCTTCTAACTCTGAATTTTTAATAGCCTCAGACCCTCTTAAGTCAACTTCTAAAACACTGCTGAGTCTTTGAGATGCAAGCAAAAATATGTGGTAAATGGTATTACGGGTCCATTTAGTTCTGAATTGTGAATACAGGTTTTCAGCTGCCTCAGTGCTACGTGCAATAGAGGATTAACCAGTGTTTCACAACCAGAAAAGAGAACATGGGGATGGGTCTGTAAAACCGTGCTATGTGCTCTGGGGCGAGTGTGATAGTTACCGTTCAATGGCCATACAATTACCAAATCTCCCTCGTTTTCCTCTGCTATTTTCCATGGGGCAGGAAGGGCTGCTCCTCCTCACTCTAACAGATATGAGACATAACTTCTCCCCTGCTGCTCTGATCTGTTTAGGAGATCTAAAGCACTAATAACTCAGCCAGCTGCTTGGTGAGAGGGCAACTGCATGCCTAACTAGTATGCTGATAAAAAGTTATTCTGGATTTTTATTTAGTGGTTTTTTTCTTCAACTGGGCAGGTACATAGTTCTGCTGCTCCTTTTCCTCATAACGTCCTGCTGTGGGCTGCATCTGGGTGCTCCAGGTGCTTGTGTTGACAGACGATCATAGGACAACAGTCTTGCCTGAAAGGGAAAAACCATCAAGGAAAATCCAAAATTTCTGGAAGTCACTGTGAAATAGCAGCAAACTCTGCAATGAGGCATACTATTGGAAGCCTCTAAGAAACTATTGTGATCTTTCTTCTGCAACACTTTGTACTGAAGCAGTTAATAGGACTGATAAGTGCTTATACAGGTGGAGAAAGCGAGTCATTTGCATATTTTTCTTACTGATCCTTAACTTTACTTCTTTTCAGTATTCTAGTTAGCTTTCTGTTACCTGGAGTGAAGTATTCATCGGTGCTTCACAGAAACTGTTAGGATACTGAAGCAGCTACTTTATACTTCTGTTAGTGGTGTCTGAAGAACACAGTATTGTGTGATGTCATTGAGGGGTCAGAAGTGCATATTTGTGTACACCTCTCTGTGTCTGGATATTTTTACTTTATTCTCCCCCTGCTACAGCCTTAAAACAAAGGAAGTTGGGCAGGAATAAGAGGAGTATTCTCTCAAGCACAACAGCTGGGTTGATAGCCAAGAGACTGCTTTGGCTCAGGTCAGGCAACAGGGTGGTTTCACCGAAGCTGCTAACTCAAAACACAACCATGTTAAAACAGACCTGTAAAGGGAAAGCCGAGGAAACTGTCAGCTGCTGTGATTGACACAGTTTCTGAGTGCCAGTGTCAAGCTGAGGAGTTGCCTAAGCTAACTTCTTTTAGCCTATGGGAGCATCAAGTCAAGGTTAGATGGTGTGAACACAGATTTTTCTTAAAATCTACTCAGCAAAGTGTAGAACTTTTCAAAATAAATTTTGAGGCATCCTACTTTACTTTGAAGAAGTTTTTCAGTGTCACTGTTTGCTGCTGCTGTCTGTATGCTCCAGCTGTGCCAAGCTTATTATATCAAAACGAAAGAGGAGCAACTTCTACATGATCTGTCTTTGTAAAACAGTGTCCCCTTTTCAAATTATCTGAGAAATTACTCTCACTTAGGATAAATCTTTATGGCTAGCAGGTTTTTTCTGTTGTTGTAACCAACAATTTTATTTTTATTTTTATTTATTTTTATTTTTATTTTTACATATAGAGAGCCGCGCCCACGGTTGTTGTTTGGGTTTTTTTTTGTCCCATATGAAATTGTTAGTGGTTTTTACTAGTTACACTTGGAAAACCAGTAAAGGTTGGATCTAACAGCCTTCATCAGAAGTAAAGACTAATGGTGTTTTCTGAAGGTCTTTATTGATTACTTAGTTCCAGGACATTCAGTAAAGAAAAGATAAAGTAATGTGTATCTTTCCACTGAAAGATATGGGAACTTCACGTCAATGAATCCTGATAGCAGTATGTCATAAAACTGCTGGTGAAAGTAAATTGGTGGTTCTTAAATAGCCATAAATTGCTTGCAAAGCATGAAGCATGTTCTTTTTGGTTTGATTTTTTAACCACTAGAAGAAGGAAGTTATAAACCTGCTGTGTGATTTCTAAGGTAGAAATGCTAAAGAAAGAACAACTAATAACAAAAATGGACTCTTGGTATCATTAAACTTGTGAGGTTCTATTATCCTTTTCATTATGTTAAGCATCTCTCTAAAAACAGCAGCTTGAAGATCTCAGCTCTCATTTACTTGAAACAAAATAATGTCCAAAGAAGTCACCTTTGCTTTTACAATTGAACAAAAGCTGGAAAATGAAGGTGTGCCTTCACTGTCATGCTCCATTTTGCCCCGGGCAGTCTCATCTCCCATGGGCTGCACTTCATGAATACTGATTTGCTACTGGACTCCCTTCTGTAGTCATGCTGCTACCTCTTGCCAAAAGGGAATGCAGGCACTATTGAAAGGATAATTCATTGAAAAGATAATTCACTCCAGGTTTTCCTCCAGACAGATGATATGGATATAAAATTTGCCAAATCTGACTCTTCCAACTGGGATAGTCTTGTTATCCAAGCAAGGGTAGTGCCTCTACATGGTGCCATAGGGCAAGCAGCACATGCTTGGTGTCAGGCTATGAAAACCCATTCTGGCAAGGTGTATTTCAGAAAGAAGAAAAGAAAGGGGGCAGAGGGTGTGGGGAAAAAAAACCCCACCAATAAAAACCCGCACAAACCCACAAATCCTCACGATGTTTCAGAGCTATATTTCATATTCATGTAAAATAGATCCTGGGCACGTGCTATCCAGTGTTCCAGTCCTGAGCACTGTGGATATGAGCCCATCCAAACTAGCTGATCTCTTGTAACCTCAAACTCTATGAAATGTCTGGGTAAGGATTCATACATCAGGTGGTACAGATTTAATTATGATGTTAGTGTAAGGCAAGGGGGAAAAACAAAGGCTAACTCTTACACTACTCAGAGAAAGCTGTGGGAAGCTATTTGAAGGGAATAGAGCTGTTACTGGTGAAACCTGTAGAGCTGGGTTGCCTGTCATTATTTCCCATTGTGCTGCTAGACTGCTGTGAGCAGAACAAACTGTTCCATTGCCATTTTTGGTTAAAATTTTCATTAAATGTAATGTCAAAGTATGGTCCTTTGCAGATGCATATAGCAGCACAGTGACTGTAGATGCTACAAGGATTGTACAGGAGATCAGAGAGACAATGGACAAAGAGTCGTCTTAGTACAAGATAAAAGCATATGGACTTGTATAAAGAAAATAAGAGAGAGAGAACAGCAACTACCTGTCTCATTGTGCAAGAACCAGGAGATATTAAAGAAAAAAGAAAAAGAGCATATTTAAAACTGGATAGTGAAAACAGTTTTTCACACTCTGAGTAATTAAACAGGATTTCATGCTTCTTTCACGGAATTTGTTGCTCTCCTGAGGCAGTAATTTGTAATTGAAGAGATTATTTACTTGAGCAACCAGAATGTTTGGTATTGTGCTGATAAATAGATTGTATTCATAGTTTGCTTAGAAAACTGTTGTGAAGATTAAGTGTTTAACTATAAAGTATCACACATGCTGAAATGGGAGTACGGAGGTAAGGAGAAGAGCCATGTGAGTAAATGGCATTTGTGGCATGAAGGGCATAGCAGGGATTAGGAGCTCAGGTGTTGGCAGAGTCAGATTGTGAGACAGCTTGGCGAGGGAGGACATAGGTTTTCAATGAGTTGTGGAGGGAGTTGGAGTCTGTGAAATTGTTCCAGAACAGGGAAGATGTGACCTTCACTAAGTGCGAGAAGAGTTTATTATAGCTGCAGGTAGTAGGGAATCTGAGATGAGTCACGGATGCCAAAAAGGAGACTCTAATTGAAGTCATCTAGCAAGTGGCAACTAAAGTGTAGAGTAGTGAAGACGGTCTGGCAATTGCTATCTATAGTAAGCATGTAATATAACTGTGATTGTAGTTACATCTAGACTCTGGGATTGATACATTCAAAGACCTATTATTCTCTTAAGAGTATTATATTTAATAACATCACAGAAGAGATGTGCTTGAATGCTAGGCCTCAATAGAAGGTAAAAGAGAATGAGACATTTATACTGACACTCGTGTCAGGGAAACTAGTGCTGTGCTAAAAGGCCTGGAGTCATGTTTGGGTGTATAAAGCTACGACAGAAATCCTGCTCCATTTTACATCAGGGTGAGATGTTGCTCCTTGAGAGTAACACTCAATAGCTCTGTACATTACTGATTCCTTTGTGTGATACCAGCATAGGCTGAGTTGAATTTGTTTCTCTCTGAGCCACATATGAAGTCAGTGTGGAAGAGTATTGATGAAGCTTTTTATTTAATGTAAATATGCTTTTTCATATGATGTCATTCACAGCTGGTTCACTGATGGTTTCCCTCGTCCAAGAAAAAGAGAGTGACAGTACTGGTTGCCTTGAGTTACATAAAATATAGTAATTTGTCGCCTGAGTCCCTGGACACATGAATAAGTTAATGACTGGCAAGCTGTCCTAATTTTAAAGTTGTGAGAACACAGTGCAACCACTGACAGCAATTTTAATCCTGCCTTAACACTTGCACATACCTCCTCTCCAACGCAACGCACAGCTGGCTTGGCACTCAGGTTTCCAAACGCAGAGTCTGGGCAGTCACTCCCAGCTGCTACAGCATGGTTTGCTGTGGGTTTACGCCTCCAGCTTTGCTTCTCGGAGCATCTGTCTTGGGCTCTGGACTATTCACATTTCTTTGGATAAGTAGTTTAATCATATATCCTTTTATGATTTTATTATGAGCTTTTGTGCTGTGGCGTACTTGCACAGGCTGGCTTAGGCTGTAGTTTGGCAGCACAGGCTACCCCTGCAGCTCTAGTAAGCAGTAAAGGCCACCTCCCTGACCTCGGCATCCTGGCCCTCCCATTTGCCCTGCCCCATATCAGACAGCTGGCTGTACAGCTGTTTTGTAGAGCAGCACATTATATTTATTGGCGTTAAAGATCATTCTGCATAAAAACATAGGGTGCTTGTCAGTCAAATTTTCCTGTTGTGGGTCACAAGGTGATCACATAAGCATGCTGGAGTACTGTTGCTTGTGGTGGTGGGGAATCTGTATGCATCATGCTTGCCTGTAATTCTGATCGATGATCTCTGTTTTCTCTTTTTAAACTGGACCCTAGGATGTCTCTGTGTCCAAACATGGGACTGGCCCACTTCCCATGCTGTTCTGCTGGAGCAGACAGGCAAAGATGTCCATGCCATGTCCTCAAACTACGCTCATTGTATTTTTAGACGGTGCTGTAAGCACTTTTCATTTTGAATCTTATGAAACTCCCCTCTTCCCTCAAGTTGGATTATTTAAAACTTTGAATTCCCTGCCCATATTGCCTTTTGTGACACAGTTTTTAACACAATTAATAAACTTAAATTAACTCATATGCTGGTCCTGCAAAGACACCATCACTTAACATTATCATTGCACATTAAGCAAGGTTATAATAAATTAACTAGGTTTCTATTCTCTTGGGGTTTGTGTGTGCTCATCATTTTATGCTATGGAAATTAAATAGTTCTTCCCTAAGTTTTAGTTAACGTGGACACTAGTTCAAAAGACAGTTGCAATATAACAATTAAAGACAACTAAAGGAACACTGCGAAGATTGGTGTAGCTTTGTCTGTGATACTGATCTCTCCTAAGTGGTAGATCTCAGGTACTGATATCTCTTGTTCTCCTGTTAATAATATTTTATTGCTGCTAAAATTTCAGGGCTTTTTTATTTCTCTTAAATGAAATTTTCCAATAATAAAACCATTCTTGCCCAAGTAGAATAGCAAACAGTGTATAATAGTTATTATTTATTAATAGTGAAAGTTGCGTTATTTCATCTGTGATAGTGGATTTAAAAGCTGAGTGGAAGAGGGGAAAGACAGCAAAAACATTACTTTTCCTCCCTTTCACAACATGTTCTTCTCTTTTCATTGCTTTTATCCTGTAGATTTGGTGTTTGCTTCCTTTATATGCCTTAGTGCTGGTTACTTGTGCGATTTTTGCCTTATACTTTTTACCTCCTTAATGCTCCATCTTTTCCTAGAAAGTTCTCCTTCCTGTTTCTAAGATGTTCATTTTGTTACCAGTCTGAACTATGCTTTTCTTTAACCTGTTATGCATTTGCAGTATGAAAATGACATGACCAATGTTCACTTAGGCTATAATAACTTAATGAAATGCCTTACGAGCAAGTATTTAGTAATAAAGAGTTAATGCCAGATTCAGAATAAATTCTCCATTCTTATGTAGATGCAAAGTTTTGGGCCTTCAGTAAATGCAGATATCCACCAAGTTCTACTCTTATTTTCATTTGAAAAAAGAAAGACAAGCACGAACAAAATGCTATTTCTGCTGTCTTCAGAGTTGTCAGCTGTTCTGCATGTGTAGCACTAGCAAATGATGTTTGCTGGATTCACACCGAATCTGTACAGAATCGGTCCAGCAGGAGTTCCCCGGGGTGCCATTTGTAGCAGCTTATTCTCTTCCACAGCAGACTGCAAACTACAGACTCAGTGTTCCAAAACTTTTTGATATCTTTCCCTGTTTCAGTCTCTACCAAATGAAATAAACTTGAGAATGACTTGTTCTCTTACATACTATTAGTCACAATCAACCTATATCAAAATACTTTACTCACTGGAGGGCGGTGGCAATAAGGTTTTATTTTATACACAGCACTGAATAAATTGGCACGCAAGTCCTTACTTGTCTTCTCCCCCATATTTGTATTGTTATGCAGTTTTATGTTACATTTAATTACCTTTCGTTTTATAGATATATGGACTGTGTGCATCTGTTCACAGAGACACAGAATTACGAGGAAAATTAGCTCCCGTATTGTTTAATATTTTTCCCTTCCAGGCATTTAACTACATTGTTTTCTGTGTTAGTAAGTTGTTCAGTAATAGACTTTCATGTTCTTTAGAGAAAGCTGAACTGAGTATTTTCTTCAGATGCAAATATTTTGTAAGCTAATCCGGCAGCTTGCCGTATGCTGTTCTTATTTTTTATTTTGTTTTATTTTTCACCTCCATTTTCTTTGCTGTAAGCTGAAACCCATAAACTAACCTGGGTCAAGGCGATTCCTGCGTAATGCTGCATTTGTGTGGCCATCTATCAAAATTCCTTTAAGGAAAGATTTCCCCTGTACCTATGTGGAAACAAGTTTTTGATTGGCAGAATAGTTTTTGTGATATTGGGGCATAACATCATATGTATGTGCAGGACAGCAAGGTAGGCATCACTGGAGTATTCTTGTGCTCAAAAGAGGCAAGCGGTGGCCTGTGGCTGAACAGATGTTGGCAGTGGCCTCAGCAAGAATATGTACACAGTGCTGGTGGAGGTGAGAAACTTGCTAGTTCCCCTTCTACTTTTTGGGAAGATGCTATGGTAGTTGTTGGTGTAGCCACAGGCATACGGTAACCCAATGTTCTCTGTCTTCTCCTGCTTCTGTGTCTCGCCAGGGTGGGTATACACAGACCTGCTATGGCAGAACACAGAACTGAGGCTGCAATGGAGACTTTTCTGGTAACTTCACCTATATGCTACAAATTTTGCACTTCATGTACGCCATGTAATTCCACTCACTCCGTTTTACTGATACCTTAATGTGACAGGCCCTTCTGTTTGTATTGACTGGTGACCAGCATTTGTCTGTTCACGGATGCTTTGTTTTTCACTTCTCTGAAGTTCAAGAAACTGGCAGATGAAAAAAAAACATGAGTATGTGAGAGTTAAATTTTGCCATGGATTTCTCCAGAGAAGTTGGGTAATGCACCAACTCTTGTAGTCCCAGTTATTTGCAGGTTAAATCTTCTAGGATCAGGCCCTGAAACAGGCTGAAATTGTGACTATCTGAGAGGAAATATTGAGTACAAGACGCTGCAGAAACTGCGCTTTGAAATATTTAATACTATCCCTTATGGTTAGTTATTTAAATACTTTCAGACTAATGGGTATAGTTCAGGCAGATGAAGCTTCTTGGTAAATTTTGGTTTCTGGCTTCTTTAGTTTTATTCTTGCAGCTCTGATGACAGGACTTTTGCATGAAAAATAGTACAAAACTTTCCTGTCCCTGTTTTTTTGTAGTGTTTTGGAATACTGAAGGATATTATATTAGATCTCTTAAAAAAAAAAACCAAAAAAACAACCTTCATTGTAATGAGCATCTTGTAGTGGTTTTTCTAAAGTTTCAGTGATGCAACAGATGATGATTGGGAGGTAGGAAAAGGGGAAGAACGTAAATGACTAAGTAAATGTACTTCCACAGGATGTAAAAGGGAAAATAAAATTAAGGACAAGGCGAGGTTTGGATTTACGACTACAAACTTTGCTTCTCCTCTTATCTCAACTATGACAACAATGCAACACCTGCTTAGATGGTGAGAAGATGGAAGTAGAGAATATGAAGAAACAGCAAACTGCCCCCAGAAGACTGATCTGTAACGGTGTAATATCAAGGGTGTGTGCTTGCTGTGCACAAACTCAATGGGTGCTGCGCAGATTGAATTATGCTGCACAGCTGGGCAGTTTCTTCAAGGAAATGGAGAAACAACCCTAACATCTAGCCTAGTTCTGGAAAGATCAGTACCCATAAGGGATCAGCATCTGCTTTATTGGGCTAAAAACCAGTCTGAGGCAGATGACAATGCTACAGGAAGGTAACATTCAGCATGAGGAAAAACTGGGAACAGCTAATACAAGTTGGTCTAAGAAGACCTGTCACAAAAGTTGCCTTATGCGTGTATGTTGGCCATCGTGGCTCGGACAACATCACTACGTGAAAAGCAAAGGCAATCTGGAGGATTTCACGTTTTTGTTCCTCTAGAACTGGAAGAGAGTGGCTGTTGTGATATCCACAGGGGAACTGAAAGGCTGGGTTTGGACACACAGGTGACTTGTGAGATCACCAATAAGAATGGATACTAGAGGCCCAGGTTGGAAAGACTTTGGGTCATTTTTTCTTTCCAAGACTTGTCAGCTGTTTGCATTGGACGTCATTGAGGAGAAACCAGTTCTGTTGATCAGACCGCAGGGGAGGGTGAGTGTCAGCAACATCTTGTTTTTCTGTGTGCTCTTCCCGTGAGCTTTCCAGATAGCAGTACCTCTCTGTAGGGCAAGATTTGGCAATGGTAATAGATCTCTGAGGTCTTATCAGAGCTTTATTTCATGTAGTCCTTGAAGCACTCAGAAGAGAACAGTTGCATAACCATTAAACATAGACTATGTAACCTAGCAGGAGTTACCAAAACACCTATTATATTATGCATCTTTTCTGGTCTAATTATATAAACATGCTTTATTATTTATAAAACTGCATCACTTCAAAATTTAGTACGTTGTTTCCTTTCCTTTTTTCTGCACTGCTAAACTTTGCTCTTAAGACTTTCAGAGCTGTGTTTTGAGCACACACATTTAGGACAGGACTGGTCTCAAGTGGCACTGTAACATTAAATATTAAATAACTGATTCAAACTGCAGCCAAGAGGAAAATCGGGTGACAGTCAAATCTTAAGCCAGAAAATTGAAGAGGAAAGCAATAAAGATTTCTCTATTTATCATACCTGCTATTTCGCACGTCTTAGTGAGCTGTGCATAACTATCTCCTTCCTCAAATGACTTCTCCTTAACCATAGTGCAGGAACTATCTACCATTTGCATGATTTTTCCAGTCTAACTCAACAGCAGTACCACGCCAAAAAGGGCAAGAAGACTTTTTTATTTATTTATTTTAAATTATCATTCTATATATCTGCTTGCATCTGCCAGACTTTGCAGAATTGCAGCAAATTATCATTACAGAAATCTCGAGAGGCAGCAAATTGGAGCAGTGGGACTACTGCCATCAAATATATTGTCACACTTGCGGCTTTGCATGAGACTAGTTATCAGGAATGAACATAAGTAAAGATTTACTGCAGCATACAGACTGTTTGAAGCAGAGTTGCACTTCTGTCTGGTTTCTGAACTAATTGAAGGTATGCTACGGGGCTGTTCTGTGTGTTAATTTTGTTTCTGATCAGCTCTGTATTTGGGGTTTCAGTGTATAGGTCTGTCATGATCTAAGGACATAGGGATGTAGGATTTAATAAATATTGTATAGTGTATTTTAATTATATTTAATAATAGTGTATTTTAAGAGCTGTATTAGGTGAAGGAGATCGTGAGATTGGAATTTTGAGTAGAAATTCTTTAGAAATTCTCTCTGAAAATTTGCAAGTGAAAGCATATGTCCATGCGTACCAGACTGAATGCTGATTGTGTGCTACCTGGGTTATCAAATTACCTTCACCCTGTCTTATTTTGAGTTCTGCCTGGAAAAGAGTTTTCTGAGTTCCTTAAGAAGCTGATGTCACAAAAGAAGGTGCGAAATTGTTCCTTTACTCTTCTAGCTAGTGACACAGGCTGTGACGTACTAATAGTCATCCACCACAGTTCCCTAACAATTCTGTGGGATAGCACCGCTCACTGCTTGTGTGTGGTCAGGGAAGGCAAAACATCCAACCAGATTGCTCAGAGTGAAACACAGTAACATCTGAATTGTTATGTGCCTGATATAAAAACACAGTTTTGTGCAACAGATACTGTAAGATCAACACTTGTGGTACAATACAAGTGGTCTTAAGTTGGAATTTGTAAGACCATTAAAGGTGCTAGTAGTCCTCCTAGGTTTTGGATAGATTAAGCATTATTATTCTGTGCTCTGTCTTGTATTTTCACATTGGCTTATTGCCTAGCAAAATATTATCTTTGTGGGAGTTTTGGGTTGTTTTAGGGGAGGAGGATTGCAGGTTTTTTGTTGGTATTTGGGTTTTTTCTAACCTAAAATGGGAACTATAATAAGTTGGTAGGCAATGTCACAAATACTAAGAAGTTGATAACAAAAGTTCAGAGTCCATTGGTTTTGGAAGCATCCTCTAAATATCTCCCCTTAGACATAACCATCTAGAAGGAATGCGTACCTCTGGCTATGTCAGGAGCAGCATTAATTGGATTAAGTCCTTTTGAGTGAATCAGAAAGTTGAAGACTCTGGTGCTGTGTTTGGGGGAGCACTAAAAACGCAATGTGAGGATAAAACATAGACTACCACAGTGGGCACATGGGGAACTTAACAATGCTTCCTGCTCAAAAGAAATAAACATTCAGTGCTGTTTAAACTCAGCCTCTGAAAGTGCTCAAAGGAGCGTTTCTCCGTGAACAATACTATTCACAGCCACAGGAAATCATTGCAGCAAAAATAGGTTTCAGTCTCAGCTAGCAATTGCGATAACCCAGCTACGTGCTCACCCAGTTCAGTCAGATGGTGGGGATTAAAATGAAGGGAGAACAAGCTGGGTGATGGCAATTCAAGCCTTCTCATCTTCTCCAGAACCAAGGCCTTCACCTGTGGGGTTTGCGTTAGGCTCAGTTTGGCTGTCTTTCAGCCCACAGCCTGAGCTCAGAGGTCTGTCAGCCACTGCCGGGAGTCGAGCAGCAGGTGACTGATGAGAACAGCAAATCCAAAATTTTACTCAAGTGACTTTCCATGGGTAAAACTTCAGGAGCCTGCAGTTTCTCTGAAAAGAGTTCTCAGAGCCAGAAAGCTGGTTTCTTTGACTGCAGGAAATGTGGTGAGCCCATGGCTAGTTGCTAGGTATGAGGGAGGTTTTAATCTTAACTGTTTTCAAGTGTGGCATTCTTATATTGCTGTTAGTGGTGCTGACTGTAGCAAATCAATGGCAAAAGCATCTTTGTAAATAACAGCTATAATTCTGGAAGCAAAATGGCTGTTCTATTTTTAACATTGTGCATTTATTATATTTCATGTTTGCTTGTCAAAAGTGACTTGAATAACTTTGGATCCTTGCACAACATGTGGTGGGCTCTGCACAGTGTGTGTATGTATATGGGGCAGGGGTGTGCTTTGCTTGAACAATTTGTTTTTAGTAGCTGAAGTTTAATTTCACATTTCAGAGCAGAAATTTGGAGGGAGATTTTAAGGACAAAATTCATCAGTGTGATGAAGGGAACCTGGTTAGACATACGCATGAAATCAGTGAAATGCTTGCTCAAGTGTGCACTTAAATAGTTTTTGCTGAACTCTGCGTGACTGGGTATGCCAGATTAGTTGGCAAAGGCTCTCCAACTTTTCCATTTTCTTAGTGTTCTGTATCATGCTGAAGTATCTTTAAAATTTCATTAGCAGCTCAAAGTTAAAAGGGTCGAGAGGTTAAGAAACTGACTGTGCTCTGGATCCAGAATGCACTGCGTGTTGCACAAGAGCAGTCAGATCTGTTGCTGCACTCTTGAGGGGCCCTAGAGCATTCATTTAAAACTATATTAGAAAATAATTTCTTTTTTTGTTACTGAAGAGTCACTTTTATCTTGACTCTTCACTGCAGTGTGCCACATCCATATTTGAAACACAACTGGCTTGGTAAACACCAGCACAACCTGAAGGATTTGTCAGAAGGGCCATATGTAGACAAGTTTGGTCTCCCTCATCCTGAGCTGGAGCAGACCAAACACAAGCCTGGCTTAATCTGGAAGTCTTGTAGGCATGTTAGCGAGGGACTAAAGTGAACCTCATGCACCCTATTGTGAGCAGGCAGATCAAGTGTTCCAGAACACTTGTTCCTTGAGCGATTTCATCTGGGTTTGCTGGATTTAAATTAACCTAAGAAGTCTTTCAAGCAGCACGCTTTGTATATATGTGGGTCATTCAAATTCTGTGTCTCTGTACAACTGACTGGAGGAGGAGACCCAACGTTTCAGGTCTGAGGGCCAGAGCAAATTCTCACAAAACAGAGCAGCTTCAGCTGTCCTCATCTTTCAGTTAAATGTGAATTGATACAGCGGTTGCTCACAATAGGGTGCTTCGCCTAATGGCCTGTTTTATTGCTTTAATAGGGCAGTGAGTATTGCTGGGGGGAAAGAGGAACAAAAGGTATCTTAGTGCAGTCCTTGCCTTTTTTTTTCCTAGCTTGTTGAGCTCTGCTACTGCTGCTTTAGAAGAGTTTGTTACACTGGGCTGTACTGTGAGTGGACGTGATTCCTAATCATAGATGTTTCCCTCCAATTGCATCTCTTCATCAGTGGGCTGCAGTGAGACCTAAGTAGAGGGATAAAGAAGTATATACTGTAGATTGTGAATGATGGATTTTGAGTGAATAATGCAGCTTCACAAGCTAGATCCTGTCCCTTTCCTCCCAAGTCATGCAGTAGTATCTGCTACATAAAACAGCTTCACAAGAAGAGATGGTCCTGCACATGATGACTTTATGGCTAACAGACCCGTCAGGAGTGCGTGAGAGATGTGACAGAGGAGAAAATTGAACCTAGGTTTTCCAAAGCCTGGAAGATGTTCTTACTGCTAGGCTACTGAGTAAAAAGGGCTGCTGAGGGGGAGTGAGGACTGTGCATATGCCAATAAAGCGTCAATGGGGTTTTAGATTACTGGCTCCCTGCAGCAAGGCAGGAAACCAGACAGAGAACTGAGTTGCGAATTCGGTTCCCGGGGTGTTCAGAGGCATAGTGATCTATGTGTGACCTTGTGGAAAGTATTATTGGTGTATCTTACTATTAAATTTCTCATAGCACATAGCTGACAGCTACAGATGGACTCCTTGCCTTTTTTTACTCTACAGCTGAAGCTGATGGGAACAACATCCCTTAATTTTGACCATTTATTTTATGTATATTTTCTGACTATAACGCCTCATAAATGTCACTTATTCTGTAAATGGTCTTAAGTGTTGATTTAGTTTAACATAGATTTTATAGATCTCAATACATGTTAATTTGTAGGCAACAAGCATCTAGTTACACTTCATCTTTTTTTTTATTTTATTTTAAAAGACAGTTGCAAATGAAGTATCTCCAGTTGTGAAGGTCACTGGTATTAGCAGTTAATGCACAACACTTACTAAAATCTTGAACATAGTTACTTAGCTAGTTAGACCAGATATATTCACTTATTATATAATAATAAATACTTTAATAACTTAATTTTAATTTTCTTCCAAACCTTCTTGTGTTCATCTATTTGACCTTGGCCAGTGGATGTTTTGCTGTTAATTGCAGCAATAAACCATCTACAAGTAGTGGTAAAACGATGTGGGAAACTCCTTGGACTTCTTTGTATGGGACTGAGATCCCAATTGGGGTATTGAGCCAGCAGAATTTCATTTTGAAGCCCACATAAAAAGCAGGTATCTGCCTGGTACAGAGCAGTGGGGAGTCCTTTGTAGCTCTGCTACCACCAGTTAACTGATTAATGATGATAAACATGCTGGGAGCCAATTCCGACTTTGCTTTGTTCTGAGTTTTTCTTTATTACAGTTTGACCAAGCCAGAAGTTTGTTGAATAGCTTTTGTGGATGTTGTTTAGCAGGAAGGAATGATTTTTAAAAAAATTTTTTTTTCTACCAATATTACTTAACTTTTTTTAGGAAGTTAACACTTTGGGTGGTAGACAAAGCTCGTCAGTTCTGAGCCTTGCTTTATCTTCTAATGCTCAATCCAAGTAGACTGGTGTGGCAGGTTAAGGAAAAAGAGAAAAGACCAATAACAATCAAGACCAATAGGCTTGAGAGGTGGGCCTGTGGCAACCTCATGAAGTTCATCAAGGCCAAGTGCAAGGTCCTGTGCATGGGTCAGGGCAGTCCAAAGCACAAATACAGGCTGGATGGAGAATGGATTGAGAACAGCCCTGAGGAGAAGGACTTGGGGGTATTGGTTGATGAGAAGCTCAACATGAGCCAACAACATGCACTTGGAGCCCAACCATATCCTGGGCTGCATCAAAAGAAGCGTGGCCAGTAGGTCAAAAGAGGTGATTGTGCCCCTCTGCTCTTCTGGGAGATCCCACGTGGAGTACTGTGTCCAGCTCTGGAGTCCCCAACATAAGAAGAACATGGACTTGTTGGAGCAAGTCCAGAGGAGGGCTGTGAAGATGATCAGAGGCATGGAGCACCTTTCCTATGAGGACAAGCTGAGACTGTTGGGGTTGTTCAGCCTGGAGAATAGAAGGCTCTTGGGAAACCTTATAAAAGCCTTCCAGTAAGGAGGGGGGTCCTACAGGAAAGATGGGGAGGGACTCTTTATCAGGGAGGGTAGTGATAGGACAAGGGATGACCATTCTAAACTGAAAGAGGGTAGATTTAGATTAGATATTAAGAAGACATTCTTTACTGTGAGTGTGGTGAGACACTGAAACAGGTTGCCCAGGGAAGTTGTGGATGCCCCATCCCTGGAAGTGTTCAAGGCCAGGCTGGATGGGTCTACCTGGTCTAGCGGGAGATGTCCCTGTCCATGGCAGGGGGGTTGGAACTCCATGATCTTAAAGGTCCCTTCCCAAACCATTTTATGATTCTATGATGTATTATATACTTGTATGCATGTATCACCTTTGTAGCATTCGAACAGTTAGAGCAAGTTGATTGTCTTTGGCAAACTCAAATAGTACCTGGTGGCTTTTGGCTCTGAGGTTTCTCCAAAGCTCCAGAATTCTTCTACGGGGCAATCCATGGCTGTAGCACAGATCTACAGTAGTGGCAGTGCTATGCGGGGTGGGTGGAACGTTAGACTGGGAAAAAAATTGATGTTTCTGAATTTGCTTATTTCAGGAAAGGATCTTTTTATTTCCTCTGAGGTGATAGCTGCAGTAAATGCTGCAACCAGAGTCATTTAGATGTCTGTGCAAACATGAAGATCCCTGAGACCCACTACCTAAAACTCAACCATTAACATACTTCAAATTCTTTAGACTGCCTTTGAACTCCTCTATGGAATACTGCATTTCCCAACAGCAAGCTACAAATGCCCTCAAATATGTTGTGAGTTCTGCATGGAGAAATAAAGGTGACATTGAGGGGATTTTTTCAAAACAGGAAAACTCTTTGTGAGTGATTTGTCATAACTGCTCAGACTTAGGAGTGAAAGACAGGTACTGGGAGTCAGCAGTGAGATTGTTAGACAGTTTTTTCCCTCCTAATATTTTTATTTTCAGTGACAGCCTTCAAACTTTCACTAAATGTGCTGTGTAACCTTGAAGTTAAATGGCAGGTTTCCTAGCTGTAGGACCAGCCTAATGAGAAAATTGTTACCCAAATAAAAGCTTCCTTCATATCGCTGACCTTGCTGTTCTTTCATATGTGTATTCTGAAGCACAACTAACGTTTTGCCTCTAAGTGCTCTCTTTTTGCTGTATCTTGAGGAAACCGCAAGCATGAAAGCTGCAAGCCACGTTGCTAGTGTGATTGAATCCTTGAAGGGATTGGTATTTGTATTATCTCAATTGAATAAATTAATCTCTGCAGTGCTGTGGAGGCTACAGGATAAGAGAGAGCTTCTGTTCAGCTGAAGTATCACACTTTAAATCTCATCAATGTTCTTACACTCTGCTGTACTCAACTTGTCAGAGGGTTATTTATGTATGACAACTTTCTAAATAGTTGTAAAAGTAGCTTTGAAGAGGAAGGTTTGGATTAACCTTCTTTTACAGGAGCATTTTCAGTTTGGAAACCCTTCCAGTAATGTCTGAACATGCTTCAATGCCAATTAACCAAAAGCTAATAGTTTTGCCAGTGGAACGGAAGCTGTAAGTGCTGTAAAATATGTAATTGAAGATGATTCACACTGCAGTATTGCCTCACACTAAGGAAGCTAAATCTCGTCCTTCTATAAACGTTATGAATAGTACCTCACTGGTGTTTATGTCAAGCATGCTTGTGTAGTCACTCCAACCCTTGGAAAAGAACCCAGGAATTCCTCTAGGAATTTACACTTCATGAGGTTTTGATTTTTTATTTTTTTTTTTTCCTTTACTTCCATTGACAGTTCTTTCCTAAGCCAGTAATGGGTCCAAAAGATAGGAAGATACTCTGTATGTTTTCTTTTATTGGGGAAGGGAGAAATATGTAGAGGAGAGGATGATTTCCTATTAAATCTCCTGCTTGTTTCTCACTTATTTTCCATGGCATCTTGATCCTAGCTTCTAGTTAGCCTCTATCTGAAAAGAAAAACTAGAAGCCCAGTAATTATTTCATGTGTACTTGGGAAAATGTAGAATAAATTTTTATCAAGGAAACTTTTTGGAAGCAGATGCAAATTGTGGATATATATATCTGTATCCAGCATGCCTGACACAAACACACTCCCTAAAACCAACAGTGAAGTGCTGGAATCTGCCAAGTGAAATTCCTGCTTATTGTGGATGATGCTTTTTATTACTAGACTGTATATGATGTGCAGCACTCTAATGTCACCTGTTGAAAGCTTAATAAAATTTCTTATTATCATTGTCCTGGTGTCTAATAACAAGTGAACTTCCCCGCAAAAGGCATGCAGATTGTCCTCTGTCCTCCACTGTCCTGCTAGTTTTCATGAAACTTTTAAAAACTTAATTGTCCTTGAAAATGTCTTTTTTCATGTCATGGTGAGGTGAAATTAGCCGGTATTTTCAGAGGGCTAATGGGAGGCCGGGAAAAGCAGGCAGATGAGCACAATGCTCGATAACAAAAGTTGTAGAAAACCAGACCAAAATTTTGCTTCAACTTCTGTTAATGTGACCAGGGTGTGGTTGTTCGGCAGTGCTATAAAAATCACATGTTGAACTGTAAAGTATGTAAACCTGATATCCAAGAGTTAATCTCTTGTACCTTTTGCAGGTGGAGATTTACATTTTACCTTTATATATTTACCTATGGAGTACGGTTCCTGAAAAAGGTAGGCACTTATATTATTATGCTCTCATAACACCTCACAGATTTGTTTGAAGTCTTGTATAGGTATAATATAAAGCACAGGAATAAAACTTGTGTTCACAGAGAATAAAAATTAAAATTTAATTTGCATTCACAAAATGAGTTGCTACTGGCATTGCTAAGGAATATAAGTTCTTATAAATTTTTAATGGGGTAAAAAAAAAATTAATTGGTATAGCAACATGCCTAGTTCACTTTATTACTTTTCATTATAGGCATTAAGCTGACGGTAAAGTGTACCAAAGTATTTATCTGAATTTCTGCATCACCCTTATTTAAATGCCTGTGGCAGAGGTTGCTTTTTATTAACAAACAAAATCCCTTGGTGTTCTATAAAATGCTATTTTTTGCCCATTCTTTTTCTGCTGTACTGTAGAAAAAAGTTTCCATAGAGTTTCCCATCAATGTTGTATTTCTGGTGACTTAAGTAGAGAAAGGTATTGATAGCTTCTAAATGCTCTGGCATAGGTCTATTAACCCTGCCATAGGCAGTAATACAGATTTATGGTGCAAATTGTTTTTACAGTGTGACTAGGTCTCAGAGCTTTTGTGCAAGTCAGGCCGTATTTGTGTAATTCTGAGAGGTGAAATTAGGGGAATGTGTGGTTTCAGTGCGTTCGTGTAATCTTACCTTCTTTGTTGTCAACAAAAATTTCACACAAGAAAATGTATCCTAAGTGTTTCTGGTGCTTTGTAAGTAAAAGGAGTGATTTAAAAACAAACAAACAAAACAAAAAACGTCATCATTTTTGTGGTTGTAATTCTTGAGGCTGTCCCAGGTGCCAAGGACCTTGGTGTCAGCAGAACTGATGATGTGCCTATATGGAGAGGGGGCATCAGAGCTGTTCTCAGCTATTTAGCAGTAGTCAGCCTCAGAAGAAGTGTGTGCACCAGTCCTCCAAATGGACCAGAGCAGTGTGTAATGTGCTACCTCTCTCTGCCTCCTTGAATACTTATATGTTGTGTGTGCTTCATCCATTAACATGTCGTGTGGTCATGATCTAATATTCTGTTTTCTGCCTTTGATCCCGTCCATGTCTGTGGTATGAAATATGAGAATAGTTTTAATAAGCAATTCTCACACCCTATAAAAGGTTACTTGGCCTGTGGGTGTGTAGAGATCGTGACAGTGGGTTCATAGGATTCTGTAATACACAAGGATACAGAGGCATTATCCTCTGAATTTCTATTACAGAGTACCGCAAATACCACAAAAATCACCATTAGCAATTATCACAAGATCACTACTAGAAAGCATACCTATGATTAATACAGTGAATCGCGCTCAGCCAAAGTGTCTGTTCTGGGAAAAACTCAGAATACCAGCATTTCTAAAGACTAAGAAGAATACAGTAAATGTGTGCTTCATTACAAGCCATTGTGAGCTGTTTCTAAAGGCTGAGTTGACATGCAAAGTGCAGGATGTCTTCCTCCCAGTTCAGCGTATCACTGCAGTTTGAGGAGGGCTGGCTGATACGGCATGATTGTTTGAACAATGTATACTATTGCTTGTTTAACAAGGTTAACAAGGATCGGTTGTGTAATTTTGCTGTAATTTTAACTTCCAGCATGTTTAATTTTTACAACGAGAATTTGTTCATTTTGTAAATGAACAAGTAAAAATGCGTACAATTACATGTATGTATTTTTAATTACTCATTTTCACAGTGTTGTAAATGAATCTTGCAGCATTTTATGCTATGGTCTTTATTCCAGTGTTCTGCTTTGTATACTTGGGTCTTTCACGTGGGAATGTATCTAAATTGACAAAATTGTGATTGTGGTTATATTTACAGCATTTCCTTAGTAACACTGTAACTAAAAGAAAGTACAGGCTTTTTGCTGTTAAAACACCAAAGATTTAGCTGGGCCCACTTAGGGGGGAAATCTGGGTTTGCAAGGAATAAAATCCAGACCCCAAAATCTGGAGGAAGACACTTCTTTCAGAGCTTTGCTACTGTACCAAAGTACACTCCTTTGCTTTGCTGCCTGTGTTGCTGTCCTGCTGATTTTTTTTTTTTTTTTTTTTTTTTTTGTTCACATTGGGGTCTCTTAAATGTTCCTTCTGTGGTTTGAGGGTGAAATTCATCTTTACCTGCAAGACTGGCATGGAGCCCATCAATTACTTAAGCACCACTTTGAGCTAGTTTTGAGATCATTTGCTCTGTGCTGGCCCTTTGCCTAGAGATGAAATTCACCTTTTGGATTCTTTCTGAAAACACCTTTTTCATAATGATGCTTAAAACGATTAAGGGATTAGAGCATCTCGCTGAGAGAGCTGGGACTCTTTAGCCCGGAGAAGAGAAGGCTGAGGGGAGACCTTATTAATGCATATAAGTATCTAAAGGGTGGGTTGAAGGAGGATGGAGCCAGACTCTTTTCAGTGGTTCCCAGTGACGGGATGAGGGGCAACTGGCACAAGCTGGAACATAGGAAGTTCCATTCAAATATGAGGAAGAACTTCTTTACGGTGAGGGCGACAGAGCACTGGAACAGGCTGCCCAGGGAGGTCACGGAGTCCCCTGCTCTGGAGATCTTAAAGACCTGCCTGGATGGAGTCCTGTGTAACGTGCTCTAGGCAATCCTGCTTTAGCAGGGGAGTTGGACTAGATGATCCCTAGAGGTCCCTTCCAACTCTGAGAATTCTGTGATTTTGTGATAATTGCCCACAGCAATACTTTGTTTTCTACTGTCGCCTTCCCTATTTGCTGCATAAAGCAGTATTACTGCATCAGTGCAGTATCAGCAGAAGGGTGGATGTCTCTGTTTCCTTGTGTCCCACCAAACTGCCTGAGAAAGATCTAACGAGGATACTCTGGCCAACCACCATTCTTGCAGAGAATGTCATTAGGTCTTTGGTGGCTTTGTAGAGCTGAGAAGCTTATCTAGCTCTTTGGGAAGATGTGCCCAAGCATAATAAGCAGTAATTAGTTAGCAGACTTACCAACTCTGGTTTACTTCTGAAAGTGTGATACTGTCAGCGTGGCACACATGCCAATGTTTATTTTTTTTTTAGAATGGAAGTAACTAACTGCATTAAAGTTTTACTTTTGCCTGGCTAGAGCATTTCACAAGGAGAAAGAGGCCTAGGGTTTCACCTTTGCTTCTCACTTCCCTACAGAAGCACATGAAAGCTAATAAAGCTGTCATTTGGAGCAATCTTAACTCTGTCTAATATTCCATGGCAAGCCTGTCTTTATTACTGTCCGTTACTGCAGTTAATGGCTGATCTAGATAAAAGAAATTTCTGCACCAAATAAAGCAACCAGTAAGTCTTTGTAGTAACAACTGCACATGATACGACATATCAATTCTTTTGCTATGCTATAATTGCCAAGTATGTTGCTGGAGATTTAAACACTTCATTCTCCCTGAAAACTGTGGTTTTTTATCAAACTGTTCTCTTGGGTTTTGTCTTTTTCTAGTGAGCAATGTATGGTGTTAAGTCACAAATAAAGTAAAAAAGTCTCACTTTTGTTGAAAGGTATTTTCAAAATAATCTCAATTCACAGGAAAAATTCTGTTGATAGCAACAGAACCTATCAACCTAGAGGTTTTAAGTAAGGTTTTATCTTAATGGTGTCAGCAGGATGCTTAGATTGGACCGTTTTGCTGAATGAAGTTCGCCTTGAACTCAGGAAAATCCTAAAGGTTGGGTAGGCAGAGGATTGGCAGTAGGGTGTCCTGCATGTGGCTGTTGTAGGTCATGGTGTTGTGGTCAGGTTCTGATATTGTATATAATGGGTTTTAGCAATGTAAAATGCACAAAAACTTGAGCTTCCACCCTTCTTCTCTCTTCCTCTGTCCATACTGACATCTGCTTTCTGCAGCCTCTGGATCATGCAACAGCCGCTTCACAGCCCTCTCCCTGACCTCCTGCCACCCCCACTGCTGAACTCTCAAGGCAGGAGACCTTTATGGAGTTCGCACTGGTCTTGTCCTCAGCACCTCTTAACTGAAATAGGCGTATGCTGTCAACTTTGTCTTTGTTGTGGTAACACGTCGCTCATGAAATGATATTGTATGAATGAACTTCTTTCTTATAACATGTACAGTTGATGACTTATGCCATATCCAGCTGCGTTGATTGTTTCCCTTTTCTTGGGCCTAAAAAACAGTAAAAGTGCAGCTTCTACTATTGGTGTCTGCCTTTGTCAGTCAGGAGATGATTTTAACTGCAGGGTGCAGCTGTGTGGTTGGTATGTCTTATAAACATTTGCAAAATGAAGGAAATACGTGCCCCTTTTAAGAGTTACAGTGAAGTGAGAGAATTCAGCCTTTGGTAAGAGAGTGGAGAAAGCAAAGTAGTTGCTTTCTTACTCACAAATGGACCACCCACAGAGGAGTAGCTCACAGCCTTCCAGATACTCAGCCAAACCATTGCATCCCTACAAATTGTGTCTTAATATGTATGCGTGAGAGACTAAGACTTCAGTAAAATTTTTACTGTAGAATTATTAGTATTTAATTATCATTTTAGGCATTCCTTCCTTCCCCAGCTCCTGTGTGCCTTTAGCCTTTTTTTTTCCTCTACTCTCCTTTGCATCAAAATAAGTAAATGAAAATTATAGAGCTGCAAGGTTTAATTTTATTTGGGTTTTTGCTGTCATTATTTGTAACTAGTGAAGTAATTTATGACATTTCAATGTCAAAGCATCTCAAAGATGAAATGGTTTCCTTGATCTCGGTTTCTTTTTTAAGTATTCCATATAAAATTCTGCTTCTTCTGTATCTTAATGCTTTCCATTGTATCTAGCTTATTTTTATTACCAAGTGGTATAGTGGGATGACACTTTCAGCTTTCCAGAGTCTCTCATTGTTGAAGTGAAATGTATGTTTGTCTCTGTTCTTCCAAACCAGAATTTTCAATTTGATGGAAATGAACTGTTAACTTTCTAGGTAATGAGTATGAAGCAGACGTTGGAAGATTGATGGGTTTGTCACTCCACCCCAGCACCTTGTAGCACTGTGTGTTTCAGGACATGCCCTGCCATCAGGAGCACACTCTGCTCCAGGCTGAACTCCTGTCTCCCACAGACTCAGTGGTAGAGGATGCTCGGTCCTCCTTCTCAGCATGGTGGCTAAATGCACTAAGGGGTGAAATAGGTCATCGTAATTAGGATTTGAGGTCACCTCTGTAATGTCTGATACTTTATGAGAAGAGGGGATCGATGTAAATATAAGTCAGAGTTCAAACTAGTTCACTTCCCACCTCAAATATTACTATTTTTAAGGGCAGATTTGGTGATGAATATTCTTTTATGTGAGACATGAACTTTCAAAGAGAGGGTGAAGCTTTCTTTCATTGCTCACTGCCAACTTCATTACTTATCTGCTTTCTATAGCAGATTCAAATGATTTGGCGCTAAAGAGTGACTGGCCCACAAAATCCTTTAATGCAAAGAATTCACCTTCCCATCCCCTCCTCATTGCCCCCATCCTTGGCAAAAAGACAAATGCTAGATGTGACCATCCCATCTTAGTTTTCAAGCTTCTGAAAGAGATCATAGGTCAAGCCTCACTATGTCTTGGCAGTATGGACCGAAGCCAGTCCTTTCACCAAAGTGGTTCGTTTGAAGTGAAGCCCAAATTAAAATAGCTTTGTATTTCTTTTAGAACACCCACAGATTCTCCCTAAAGTAAATGTTTACTTTGATTTTTATTTTTTTTAAATTTGCCTATGTCACACTTTTCTTTTAACTCACATGTATGAAACCAGTGTTGGCTTTGCTTTTAGTTTTACTTTTTTAACTCATTTCCATGAGTCTTGTTTTTAAACTAAATGGTGAAAAGGGCGATTTTATTTTGTTCCATGTGGTCTTTATATACATACATACAAGATATTGAACATGAATGCTTAGAGTAAGTGATCTTACATGTAGATCTTACAAGTTCTCTATTTACTCTTTTGTTAACCCAGCAGTAATCGAGAGTAAAGACAATGATAAGAAATTATCTAATACAAAGCTAGCATTTTGTGTGGGTGGTACCAGAGCCCTAGTATTGTTGGAAAGATTTTCATCTTCATGGAAAATGTATGATGAGATAGTGGTAGTTAGTGGCTTAGAAGACCTGTGTCCAAGTTTATCTGTGATGTAATGACATTGACTCTTACACAGAGGTGTTTGGCTTCATATGCCATCATCACTGTGAAGTATGATTATGAAAATATGATATGGCCCTAGGTCTTCCTAGGAGTTGGCATAATGTCCTGCATGTTCCTTTACCCTGGTAGTAAATACACTACAGCATTCTTTGTATCTTTATAAATCGCTAAGATTTGAAGCATAAAAGATAACTAACCAATTATATTTCCACTCTGATCATGTATATGCAAATTCTTCCCCTTTCTGATGGCAGCTGAGATTTTTCAGCATTTTGCTACCATTTATTTCATTTGTGTGTCTACAAAACACTTCCTTGCAGAGCACCGCACCAGTATTGATGCCAACAAGACATTAAGTTCCGGTGATGTTAAACCGACTGCTTTGCTTATTGCTAATATAGGAACAAGATAACGTTTTTGTTTTCTTCAGTAATATTTGCAATTAAATCAGAGCAAGGAATTCAGGATTGGCTTGTAATTTGCTTGCTGATCCTTGGTGCTAAGGAGTATCTTTATAATTCTGTGGAATAAAAAACTTTTTACAAACATCTGGAAGCAAAGCTTCCAGGTGACATATGGTGACTTTTCACATTCAGTTTCCTTCCTTTAATCGACCATGAGAATGACAAACTCACGAAAGAGCATGAATTCCCTGCAGTAAAGAGTCTTGTGAAGTCTATACTGAGACTTGGGAACCTGAAGTTGCATGTAGATACCCTGCTGGGAAAAAGACCATCTGCCTGGAAAAACAAGTAACTGTTGACTTGCTCTTTTTCAAATATACTGGTTAAGTAAGGCTGATGATAGGAGGGTGCTGTGGCTGTGTTTAAAAAATGCCAGGTGCAGCAAGCTTCTGTATGTGTGCAGCTGAGTGGCAGTTCTGCATCTCCCTTCCTAAGGAGCCATTCCCCCAGGACAGAACTGTCTGCCGTTTAATTGCAACTGCTAGTGGTGCAGATAGATTGCAAAACAACAGGAAAGCCATGTCGAAGTCTAAATTTCACTCCAAAAACCTCCTGAAGTGATGTAAATGTACGGAAGGCAGTTAGAAAAATAGCAGTGTAGTATGGTGGAAAAATACCCCAACAGGTAGAGCTCCTCTTCCGCTGTTATAAAAGTTCCTCTTTCTTGAAACTACAGGATGTTTCAAAAGAAGAAAATGAAGTGCTTATCCTCGTGTGTGCAGTAACTGCTGAGCTAGCCAATTACTGCGTGGCAGCAGGAGGTGCTCTGTTAGTGGCCTCCAGTTTCTATGTGCATCTAGAGAGAACCTGGCTTCCTAATGCTTTTTTGTGAGCAAGGCTGCTTCTTTGTGCTGCTCAGTTGAGTTAGCACGTTCTTTGCCTCTTTCTGCAGTAAAATAGCAACAGCGATACATGCAAATGTTACAGCCCTGGGAGAGTAGTATAGCAGTTGTAAATGCCATTTTGGATTGCTTATAGTCAAGAATTTTAGAGTCTAAAGTCAAACCACCTTCATTTGAAATAGTAAAAAAGAACTTCTCACTTCATGGTGTGGTTACTGGTTTTTGACGTAGTTTTTCTATTACAGTTCACCTGTATCTCTTCGTTATTGAGATTGTTAATCTTAGAAGTAAATAGTTGTTGGTATGCACAGCAACTTCATAGAATTGTTATACTTGGGGGAAAAGGCATCTCTGTGATGAAGATTGAGAGTTCGTATCTCTGTGGGAAATAAGACTGGGACACAGGAATAATGGGACTTTTACCTGGAGTTATATATTAATATATACTATAATATATATTTTAATATATTAATATATATTAAATAGCTCATTTATTTATATATTCTCTATATATTATTTATGTATTTATATTTTATATATATTATTTAATATATATTAAATAGCGGTATGCTCTGTCTTGCATCTACTCTGTCACTGATACTTCATCTTCAGTTTTCTTCAGAACAACCTGAGGTCTGTTCTGGATGTGATCATAGGTTCAGATGTCATCAAATACGTTTCCATTTGTTTTAGCTGTTAAATAAAACAATTTTGGAAACACTAGCATACACTTCCTCATTAAAGGAAATGTATTTCTCACTTTCTGGTCACTAAGCTGATAAATTGGTGGTGGCTTATTTTAGTCAGCTTCAGGTCCTAACAAAATGTAATTGCTGTCACTCTGTTTGCTCTGGCTAGTCATGGTAAGATATTTTGAAGGACCTCTAAGCGGCAGTGGACTCTTAATTTTGGCCAAAGTAGTATTATATGTCAGATGCTCCCAGAAAAGTAAGGAGTTACTGTTAGTGTAAAATCACTGCAACACTTCTGTCTGCATTTATACAATTTAATTTTCTTTCCTTTAAATGAAAACTTCTCTTAGAAGACAAATGGATGAAAGCTGCTCACTAGCAGTATTATCCCAAAGCTATCTCCAGTGTTGGAAAATTAAGGTTGAATTCAGTTACTTTTACTATTTTACAGAGCAAGCATGTTTTCTCTATTTATGAAAGACACATATCACTGTAATCTGTTCAGCTGCTTCTTTCTCAGCCATATAGGGTCTCAGCAGTCTTGTGGGATGTTCAGCATACATTATAAACACTTCCCTACACCAGCTCAATAAAGCAGCTTAATTCAGTAACAAATTATTTTGGCTAATAAACAATGAAGATTCTAATTTCACAGCTGTATATGAGGGTTTTTTTTTTAACACTGGTGCTGTATTTTCTTAATTGCTCCCTTAGGAGCTAAGTTGTATCTCCATGGAGTAACAGAGGGTACAGGTTTGGTTGTTTACTTGTTTGTTTCTCTCTCTTCCTGACCTAGTTTGTGTAGCCTTGTGAAGAATGACCTGACCTTGCAAAGTCCAACATGAGTGAGATCAACGGTAGTTTTCTACCTGCTATACAGCATTTGTTTTCTGGCCTCTCTATCTCAAGAGTGGCCATGGAAGTCTCATGGAGTATCTGAAGATGAGTAGTCAGGCAGAGGTACAGCTTTATCCTTGCAGTTATCTTGGAAAGGGTATTTTTTTCATAGCGGCCCATTTCCCTGTGGTCAGTTCTTCTGTTTGTGCAGCCCAGGGCTTGTTGACACTGGGAGTGGCAGGACCGTTCTGTGGAGAAACTAAATTTTATATAATTCTATATAATCTTTCCCATACACTCCTCAGCTACCTTTTCTACTTTTTTTTTTTTTCAGGTCCCTACATTGCTTCTCCCCACGTCTTAAACTCATTTTATTGTTTTGGGGAATAGATTTGGGAATCCTGTAAGTCTGCAGGTTTGACGTGTTCCTGTGGACTACAGAAAGGCTGCCCTGTTTCATTCCTCTCTCTTTGCCATCTTTTTACTGTCATCATTTTATCCAGTATCAACATGTTTTCCCAAAGAAACGGATAGCAATGACCTTGATTTAGCTCTCAGGGTCAGCAGACATGCATCAGGGTCTTTAATCTTTCTGGAGGTTATCTGTTCCTGTTAGTTCTCTAGAATAGAATAGAATAAATAAGGAGGTTTACCTTTGTACGTTACAATTTCCAAAGTGCTAGTGAGAACAGGGTGCTTCTGGCTCCCTTACTGATACCATGACCTGTTACCTGGTGATTCACTAAGAGAGAGGGCAGCCGCAATTGTGACGGATGGGCTCTGGGGGTGCTGGGGAAGCAAGCCGGGGTGCACCTGCTTTGAAGCCAGCTGGTCTTTCTCAGTTGTCCAGTGACTCTTTTGTATAGGAATCATAAGAGAAAATCATTCATGCTTAAAGTTCTGACGACAAGTCTTCCCACTGGAAGCTGTCCTACACCAAAGATCACCTGTAGTAGCAGACTTCCCCAAGGCAGCAATTGGTAGCTGTGGCTTTTTTAACTTTTTGGATTAATGTTACTATAAAGATTCATCACAGATAGGAATCCATTTTCGTAGGTCTAAAGTGTATTTTAAAAAAATGTACTGCAAGACGGTAGCAGCTGCCAAACTGAAAAATAAATTGCTGTATTGAAAATGTCCAGTGCCCTAGACAGTTCTTTGTCTTTCTAGCAGTAGAACAGACTCAATTCTGTTGTAGAAGTTTTTCAGCTATTGGAAAGCTATTTGCAGAACTCATTGCATGTTACTTATGTCATTTGGAGCAGAAAAAAATGAGCTGCATCAGAATGGTCAGTATTTCATTTATTATTTCCATCTCCTCTTGCCATACCTGCTGCATCTACTTTTTCATTAAACTAATGCTTCTGGATATTTTGTGGAACAGAATAATACAAGAAACATAGCATCTTGGAAATATTCACACTGCTCTTTGGGATACATCTGACCATCTGATTCTTAAAAAGAGACTACTTAAACCAGGCTAAATTTCTCTATTTTTAGTGCTGAGGTACAAAAGCATGAGTTTGTAAAATATCTACCACCTCGGTTTAAGCTGGAACTGACTCTAGAAAACAAGAATGTGGCGAGAGCTGGAAGCGGGAGGTTTGCCTCCAGAACCCTTGCTGCTGCCCTCTGGCTCCTTCATTCTTGAATTATTTGAGGCAGGCATTCAGTTGGGCACTTTTTCTAGTCTGTTGTGATATTTCCTTACCGTGTTATACCTGAAAGGTTTTCATATTATCTATTACTGAAACCTTGTAATTACTTTTGTTCATTGAGCTTATCTGCTCGATACTGGATAAATACTCTCATTTAAATGAAGAATGTCAGAAGCCACTCTGGAGCCTTTTTAACACAATGCTGATATTTGATATTTTACTGTGCTATTAAGAGGGATAATGTGATATGTGTGCCACTCGGGAGGAAATGAAGCCTGCCTTTGGCAGATTGTACTTGCTGGAAAATTGATTTGGACTCGGTGTTTTTCTTGATTACATTTTTTTTTTAAATCAAAAACCAAATTGCTGAGTATCTATAAGTAATGAAAATTTTAAGCTAAAATAATTTTGAATGTTAAAATCCAATCATACTCTTATTCCTTTCCGTCAAAGTAGGACTAAGCATTAGGTGCTAAATAAAACAATTTCTAATTCACTGTGTGAGCAGGAAAGAGCACTTGTGCCAGTCTCCTGAAGGACGCTGTTGTGAAAAAGGGGAAATGCCATATTATATTTTTAAATAAGCATCATGAGTGGAAAAGGTTTCCAGTGAGACCAAAGTTAGATCCTGTCTAATGGAAAAGGAATTTGTTTCAGATATCTCTTCAAAAGGGAATAAAAATTGTTGAGGGCATTTAGGAGAGATTAATAGAGTGCTTTGGATGTCTGAGATATAAATCATGAGTCATGCTGTCAGAAAGATCAAAGTCAGTGAGGAAACTTAATGACTCCAACAATTCAGTGTACATTAACAAGGAAAATAAATGCATTTTGGACAATGAGGGTTAGTAAGAGAAGGCCAGTCAGCATAGGAAATAATTTATCGTGTAAGCTGTTTGAAGTTAAGATAATAACTGAATCAGGCAAAAGAGGACAAAGCTAAGCTGGCTGGCAGAATTTATTTGTGGCTGAAAGGAAACAGAAGGTCTATGAAAGAAACAAGCAAAAGGAGACTATCAATGACATTCCTAATTCAGTAATAGGACACTGATGGCAACAGGACATTCAAATGCAGACAATGGGGACAAATTTGACATAAGCATGGGGAGGAAAAGCAACACACTAATTTAAAAAATATATCTAGAATTGAATTTCACTTTATCTGCTTGGAATCCAGTTGGGGGTATTTAATAACATCAGAGTAATAAGTGAATGCTCTGTTATCAGCAATTTGGAGAGTCAAGCTGGTACTGAGTTATACACAGCATCTTTACTACTTGTACGTTACACTGTTCTGGCCAGTGAAAGAGGGGCTGCCAGACCTTGTGTCCCCCTGTGAACTGGTTGCCAATTTAGATTTCAGTGGAGTATTCGTCGTCTTGGCAGACCAGCTTTCTGAAAGATGCAAATTTTTCAGTGTCCTATACATAACAATAGCAGATCTAGAGGAAATGCCCAAATAAAACACTTTGGGAGGTAATTTTATGACAAAAATAGTTTTAGTTCATCTAAAAACTAAGGTGTCTAATTCATACCTGTAGCAAAGTATTTAGCACAGCTCTCCTCTGTTGCCAGGAGCTTTTCATGTTTTGCTATTCAGATGGATGAAGCAGTCTTAATTTTCACAGCTAATTAAACCTGAGCAAAGAGTACAAATTGGATATAAGAGCAGGTTATTAATAATCTGACTGGTGGTGTGAGTTGCCATTATTGAGTTGAACTCACTATTGAGGCAGTGACTTGCAGCAGGATAGCTGTATCTCATTTAAGCTGATATAACCTTTAGAACGATAGCTATTTTTACACTATAAGGGCTTCAAGACATAAAGCTGCTTCACTTTATCCTTAAAGTAGTAGGGAAAAGAAGCTTGCCAGCTAAATAAATATAATATCAGTGAGCTTTTTTTTTTTCATATTGTATTCCCTTCCAGTGTTACCCCATTACACGTCTCAGAGCTTTCTCATTTCTCCTGCTTATTCATGGTCTCGGCTATGGGCTATTGACCAATGACAGAAGCTAGGGTGAGGAAATACTGCTTTAAGTTCAAATCTCAGAGTTTTGCTTCTTTTTTTTAACTGCTATTATCTCATATGTGACTTAAGGAGTTTCACCAGGGGTTTTTGTTTTGTTTCTTGTTTTTCCCTCCCATCCCCAAGATTTGTAGAGTCAAGAAACTGAGGTAGAGCAAACTCTCTCTTCTTGCCCAGTTACTCTAGATTTTTGCTGTGCCCCAAATTTGTGGGTTTTGTACTAAAACCATACAAATTTAGCAGTTATAAAATATAAGCATAGTTCCTCTGCTGTTATCTCTACCAGCCATTCTTATTGCTAGTTGTTTTAATAGATCAATTGCAGAAAAACACCGCATTGTGTCTGAATAGATCCACCAGGAGAATGACAAATGGAAACAACAAAAGGTTTGTTTCTGTGCATTTTCTCAGCCAGAGGGGAAGGTGAAAAACAAAGAGGATATGGATGTAAAATTTTATGTAGACTTAGACATTTTTAAAGGTTTAGGAAATTATTTTGGCTGTCGTCCTTTGCTCTAGTGAAGTAAATGTTGTCATGGCCACTGGCTCAGAACTGAGCAGGAAAGAATTCCTTGCAACCTGTGTTTTTATATTAAAATTAATTAACGTTTCTCCCCACTTTCATTCTGTTAGAGGAAAATACAATATGAGAGAGACTTTCTCACTGGGCTTTTTCCAGGTGTACATAGCACTTGTGGCACCAAGTAGTCGTCCAGTAATAAAAACACCTGCAGCCTCATGGGTGAATTGCCCTGATGCAGTATATATGTACTAACCTCAGAAAAATGCAATGGCTGCAGGAGTGGGAGGGGAAGAGCCTACTTCGTTCTGTCCTCACTCATTGGTTAGGGTTATGCCTTCTTTTAGCTGTGCCCAGTGACTGAAGTGCTTAGAAAAGGGTCTCTATCTAGTGATCACAGTGGTGTGGCTGGAGATGGGGTGCTTTTGGTTCACCTGTTCCAGCAACCTGTCTGGAAGGAGCTATGCTCCCTCAGTCATCAGGTGGGACTTGGTGGTATCTTTGAGCTTAAAAGCAGTCAGAGGTTTAGAAACCTCTGTCAAGGTTTTAGTGGCAGCACTGATGAGTGAGGAGTTCACTGCCAAAAGGCGTCTTTACCAGCTGCCTGTGATGGCACCATGTGATTCAAACACACTCTTGCCTCTCTGGGAATAAATCTTAGCCCTGTGAACTAGAGAAATTCTGCAGTTGCAATAACTTTCTAATTTTCAGACTGTCAGGGATGATTTTGAGACATTACTACAATGTGCCTATACAAATGTACAGCAAAACACAGCAGCTGGAGGAGTGGAAGGTGGAGGGGGCTTTTGTTCGGTTTTTCTCGATACAGCTCTTTTTCCAGTAGGCAGTGTAGGTTCATAAATACCACAATCTTAAACATCTGGGTTTTGTGCCTGAAATTGTACCTCAATGCTCACTTAGTAAGGAGTTGCTGTTTTGTTATTACTAAAAATTAACTCTGTCTCCCCTTGTGAGCTGCGTGCAGTGATGGAGCATGTTCTATGTCAGTGAAGCAAGCCCTTATGGCACATGGTGAATCCTGCAAAGGAAAGCAACTCCCTGAGGATTTCCAAAAGTCAGTATCAGGAGTACAATGAAGGATGTGGTAAACTCTTCCCTTGAGCACATGGCATGGAAGTCAGTGGCTGACCAAAGTCAGACAGAAGCACTTTTCTGGCAGAACAGCCACAGATAGGAGCTATAATTACAGAAAGTAGATATGTAATGATGAGTTTAATTATTAACCACTTTCCTGTATGCCTTTGAGTAACAGTAGTATCAGAGCACAGAGCGCTGGAAACCCTGGAGCTTTTTTGAAGCTGCATCCTGTAGGAAAATTGGGAGCACTCTGAAATCATGCAGCTCTACAGTGGTCTACCAGGCATGAACAGCTTTATTTTTTTAATAATTTGCTCATGGAATTTTTGCTGTTCTCTTAAAGGTATAATTCTATACTGGTCACCCTCTTACCAAGGTATGGTTTGCCAAGCTCTCTCTCTTTTCAAACTAATTAACAGAATCATAGAATAGTTTGGTTTGGAAGGGACCTTTAAAGGTCATCTAGTCCAACCCCTCCTGCAATGAGCAGGGACCTCTTCAACTAGATCAGGTTGCTCAGAACCCCATCCAACCTCACCATGAATGTTTCCAGGGATGGGGTGTCTGCCACCTCTCTGGGCAACCAGTTCAGTGTTTCACCTCCCTCATTGTAAAAACTTTCTTCCTTGTATCTAGTCTGAATCTACCCTCTTTTAGTTTAAAACCATTACCCCTTGTCCTACAGGCCCTACAAATAAGTATGTCCCCATCTTTCTTATAAGCCCCTTTTGAAAGGCCACAATAAGGTCTCCCTGGAGCCTTTTCTTCACCAGGCTGAACAACCCCAACTCTTTCAGCCTGTCCTAATAGGAGAGGTGCTCCAGCCCTCTGATCATTTTTGTGGCCCTCCTCTGGACCCACTTCAACAGGTCCATGTCTTTCCTGTGCTGCAGGCTCCAGAGCTGGAAGCAGTACTTCAGGTGAGTTCTAACCAGAGTGGAGTAAAGGGGGAGAATCACCTCCCTCACCCTGCCAGCCATGCTTCTTATGATGCAGTTCGGGATGCGGTTGGCCTTCTGGGCTGTGAGTGTACATTATTGGCTCATGTCCAGCTTTTCATTCACCAGTACAACAGAATTTCCTAAGATTCTAGGCAGGGCTGCTCTCAATCCCTTCATCCCCCAGCCTGTATTGATATAAGGGGTTGCTCTGACCCAGGTACAGGACCCTGCACTTGGCCTTGTTGAACCTCATGAGGTTCACATGTGCCCACTTGTTCAGGTCCCTCTGGGTGGCATCCTGTCCTTCAGGCTTGTCAACTGCATCACTCAGCTTGGTGTGTGTCATCTGCAAACTTGCTGAGGGTGTGCCTAATCCCACTATGTCATTCATGAAGATATTAAACAGTACCTTGTTTTTTGATATTAAACAACACCAGTCCAAAACTGTCCCAGTATGGACTCCTGAGGGACATCACTTGTCATCTCCCTGTCTCCCATGTGCCTTAGCATAGCTCCTAGGAGGATCTGTTCCATGACCTTCCGAGGCAGAGGTGAGGCTGACAGATTGGTAGTTCCCAGGGTCCTCCTTTCTACCCTTTTTAAAAATGGGTTCAATATTTCCCTTTTTCCAGTCACTGGGGAATTCACCTGACTGCCATGACTTTTCAAATATCATGGAGAGTGGCTTGGCAACTACATCAGCCCATTCCCTCAGGACTTTGGGATGCATCTCATCAGGTCCCATAGGAACCTGAACATACGGAAGTCTCAAGTGGTCACAAACCTGATCTTCTTTACAGTGGGAGGGACTTTTCTCCCCTAGTCCCTGCCTTGTGGTCCATCCACTTGAGAGGTGTGGGGAGAGAGGTTGCCAGTGAAGACTGAGACAAAGAAATTTTTGCCTCAGCCTTCTCCTCATCCATTATTACCAGTTTGTCAGTCTTGCTCATCAGGGGCAATGCTTTCTTTGACCTTCCTTTTCTGGCTGACATACCTGTAGAAGCTGTTCTTATTATTCTTTGTGTCCCTTGCCAAGTTCAGCTCCAGATGTGTCTTGGCCTTCCTGACCACATCCCTACACAACCGGGCAGCATCCCTATGCTCTTCCCAGGATACCTGTCCCTGCTTCCACTGCCTGTGCATTTCCTTCTTGCCCTTTAGTTTGATCAGCAGGTCTCAACTCAGCCATGCCAGTCTCTTGCCCTCCTTTCCTGATTTCTTACCTGGGGATTGAGAGCTCTTGTGCTCTATGGAAAGTATCCTTAAAGATCTGCCAGCTCTGTTCTGCTCCCTTGCCCCCAAGGGCAGTTTCCCAGAGGGTCCTATTGATTAACTCCTTGAAGAGCTGGAATTTTGCTTTCCTAAAGTTCAGGGTCCTGACTTTACTCTTCACCTCACCTGTATCGCTCAGGACTGCAAACTTCACCAGTGTATGATCACTGCAGCCCAAGCTGCTTCCAATCTTGATGCCACCAATTAGCTCACTTGTGTTGGTGACCAACAGGTCCAGTATCGCGTCCCCCCTGGTAGGGCTGTCTCTTACCTGGCTTAAGAAGTTATCTTCGATGCACTCCACGAGTCTCCTGGATTGCCTACAGCTCACCATGCTACTTTTCCAGCGGATGTTGGGGTGGTTGAAGTCCCCCAGCAGGATGAGAGCCTGTGAGAGCGATGCCTCCTGTAGCTGGAGTAAGAAGGCTTTGTCAATAGGCTCCCCTTGGTCAGGAGCTTTCTAACAGCACAGTGGCTCCAACTCCTGTTTGTTGCCCGTGCTGCATGCATTGGTGTATTGGTCTACATTCCAGACCTACAGTTACATGTTGTCTGTTTTAATAAAATAAATTTATAAGTATCCTCTTAGAGACAAATTCTAGGCTAATTGATGTAGTCTGGTTCTGTGATCAAAAAATACCAGGCAGCTGTAAAGCTAACGGGTTTACAGCTCCTTTGCTTCACAAAAGCATTATCAGGCATTAGAGTGTTCGACTGAATGTGTCCACTACTTTTTATGCACTCTTCTTACTGTGCAGATAGAGCAACTACAAAATTTGTTGAGTAGTGTCACTGGGAAACCTGTTACCCACAAATTAATAGGAACTTTAGCCTGGCTTCTACAATACTTACATAGACCTTCAGCTGCTCTAAACTGTCATAGCACCACTGGCTGCCCAACTTGCTCATGAAAAAACAGTCCTTGAAATTTTTGCCATTTCATATGAAAGCAAAAGTTTTTAAAAGTTTTGTTTACTACAAAGCAACTAGCAGGAGAAGTCTCAGAGAAAGAAGGTACACAGATAAGAGCAAATGTTTTGATGGCTGGGCCTGGTAAGGGGTCTGGTGGCTGACCGGTCAGAGCAGGGGGAAGAGATGCTAGAGCTGCCAGCTTCTCCAGTTGGAGTGTTCTTAGCTTCTATTCAATGCATGCGATGCCTAGGATCCTTCCAGTTTCTCTAGGGTTATCTATTCCTTTTGCCATCTTCATTTTCCACATGGTTTAGAAATTATGCGTTTATCAGCACAAGACATAAACACCAGATCTCTGTACATCACATTTTTTTAAGGGAAAAGTGGATGTATGTGGTGTGTGGAGCTAACTCTGCCTTTCCGGAGATCATTTTATGTAAATAAATCCAAATTTGAATTAATCTTTTCTCTAAAACTATTTTTGTACACATACATATGTTTGCATTTGAAATGTCAAGTGCATCTTCCAGAGATTGTTGTTAATCTTGGCCTTCTTTGCGTCCTTCCGTATATTTTATAATTTCTGATGAGTAGAAGCGTAATTTTTAATTATGGTTGGAAGTCAGCAGTGCCGATTGCTGAGAGGAAAGGCTGAGTGCTCTTCATTGCAAAAACATTTTTCCCCTCTAACACCTTGTTTCTGCAGGCACAAAGAGCTAAGATCTAGAGGAAAAAAAACAGTTCTGCAGAAACTTGTAAGCACTTGCTTTGTTTTATATGAGAACAGACTCTCAGGAGGTTCATCAGCAATGTGTCACATTGTCTTCGCTTCTGTTGTCCGCTGTGCCAAGAAGTATGAATGACTACTTGAGTCTGTGAAGAATTTATGAAAGTGCTATTCCTGGTGTGAGAAGCAACTGCATCCGGAACCAAATCACCAGTCACTGGAAGGATGAACACGGAGAAGTCAATGCAAAATAGCAGCCCTCGATTTTGTTGGTCTGCTGAATTCTCGTTGTTACCATCATGGTGTTTTGTCAGAACTTAGTGATTTTGTGAGTAGAGGGAACTATACTTAATTTTGGTGTGTAGGTGACAAAACACTGATGCTTGCAGGGAGTGAGTTTATTCTGCAGCTCATCCTGCTGTAACCAATACCAGCCAGTGCTGTTGGCAGCGTTTCCTGCTGTGGTTGTGCACTCAATGCATGTCACAGGTGGCCAGCGGAGACCGGAAACTGAGGTATTTTTTAAACCAGTGAGTCTTTAGTATGAGAAATGCTTATGTAGCAGCAAAACAAATACAACAGTAGCAAGGAATGATGTTAACATGGCTCAGATCCTGTCTTACCCAAGGTAATTTTTCAGAGATAACAAGAAAAAAACTACATTTCTAAGTAATCAGAGAAAGCTTCCAAAACTTCATAATTCTGAAGTCCTTGGAGGCCAGGCAAACTTAGTGGAAGATGATAGAAACTTTGAAAAGCTGACTTAGAAAGTTCTAGTTGTTCCTTTTTAAGTCTTCTTCTAAAAGTCAAAGAAAATGAGTTTTATTTTCTTTCTGCTGGAGAGAAAATTGCTGCAAAATATTGATACTTGTGAAAAAAGAAAGATCCCTGTCTGTGACTTGTAAAACTCTGACTTGTTTTACAACAGTTAATACCAAGGAGTTTTTCTGTAGTTAAGAGGAAAAAAAGTGCATTAGTTTGTACCTTATATGCAGAAGCAAATGGATCTGTTTTCGTGGATCTATACTCTCCTTAAGAGAGAAAAGTTGCTACTGACACTGGTGACCATTGAGCCAAGTAAGAAGATGGGGAAGAAAACCCACGGTCACTGTGGAATTTGCATCTAAGAGTTTAATTTATTGAAAAATCTCTTGGTTTTAACATAAATGGGTGGAGTCATTTTTGCACTAAAACGTAGATCTCCTGGCATAAGAAACTACAGAAGGATGCTTTTATTGCTGCCTGGTAATCTGACTCTCTCTAATGTCAGCAGCCATTCAGCATACCATGCCAGGAGGATGCAGGTGTTGCAGAAAGAAAAAGCAAGCAAGCAATTTAAGTAGTTCCTCTTTAAATGAGTGCTTATTCAACCAAGTGATGTGCAAGAGGAATGCTTATTAATATATTGAAAAAGCAAAAAATTCTATAATCCCTAGCCATAATTAGGAAAAAAGTGAACATTGAGATACATTTCATTTAAGCATTAGAAGATCAAATGCAAAATAAACCCCCACAACCCAACACCCCAAAAAAACCTGTTAATTATGAATAATTTGTTCATATGATATTATGAAAGGGGCTGTTTACTAGAAGCCTGTAGTTTTCAGTTCCTGGATAATAAAGAGGTGGAAAGTGATAAATATTTCTATATGTTGCAGTCAAAAGAAAAACTGCAGTCTCCTCCTCCCCTGCTGTTACAATTGCACTTTTAGGTAGATAAGCTGTATAGCTCAGGATATGGTGAAGTGTCAGTCCACATGAGCAGGAGATGGTGTTCTACCTGTGGTGGGAGAAGGCAGCTACTGTTGAGGAAAAGAGTATGTCTGTGTCATACATCATACGTGTGTATCAGCAAACATTAGGTCTAGGGGTAAAAGAAAATTGTATGCAGCATTTTAGGGTAAATGCTAATCAAGAGGAAATCTTCTGGCCTCAGTTGTACCACTTGTTTCAATGAGGAGCAAGGACTTGCTCTAGCTTGATGAAAGTAGAGATGAGTGCCATGAGACATCTTTGCCTGTATCAGCCCAAAATAAATGAGGTGGGTAGAACTTTGCCAAAAGTATGTATTATCTTGACTTAATAGCGCTAATTTATGTTCCACTTAGTATTGCTTGTAGCTGTCAGAGACAAATTACATAAAGCTGTATCCAAACACATTAACCAAGCCAGATAAAATCTTGGCCTTTTGAGATTGCAGAGCAGTGAGCATATGCAAAGTGAATGCTCAGGATTTCTATATTGTGCTGATTTTGTTTCACAGGGTCAAAAGTTTTCTAATCTCCAAAGCAACTTAAAATCTTTTTCTGGAATGAGGAAGTCTCATTTTGGTTTGAAATGTGTTTTTGAGCATAAATAGGCTTTTATGAGATGCGAGGGTTCTGTCATGATGTTCCCGGATTTTAACATGCTTTATTCTGATAAAAACAGCAGGCAGACTGTATTTCTTTATCTGCTGGAAAAGTCAGAAGATTTTTCTTACTTATCTGGGAATTTAGGAAGAACCCCTTTGGGAGTTACAACATGCCTGTGTGGTCAAGAGTAAATCAGATGTGTAACATCTCAATCTAGTACTCCAAACTGCTAGGGAAGAAGCTGCTCTGTGGAGAGCTGGGGTTTGCTGTCATGAGGCTTAGTGATGTACTTCTGGAAGTGTTTTTTCAATATGTTTCTTGTTTCAAGTTTAAGAACTACAGAAAGAGAAAATGGGTGCCAGAAATGCTGTATTCATTTTTTGCACATCTCTTATTTATCTATAGGCTCACAATTCCAAGGGCAAAGCAACACCAGTGTTTGTGGGTACAACTTGCATATTTGGGTTTCTAGTTGTGCTGGGTACAAGGAAAACTCAGTTCATGATACAGCAGCTTGCAGTGAGACAAACTGTAAGTGGTTGTCAGTAGAAGCTGCCTAAAAGCAGTTGTTCTGCAAATTTATGTGAGCTAGGTATATATATATTTATATTTACAAACAAAAGCTGATTCTATAAAATGTGTATGGAATTCAGTTACACCCATGACATGCCTGATACACACACATCTGATAGCTGGCTTGCTGACAGGATGGGAAAGCACTTGCTTGTGAGGTGTATGGCTCTTATCCATCTCTTTGAGAACCTGGCCAGTGGCCTTTGTGTGTTTCCTAAACAGAGTGGGTTCTGCTGGGTACATATGGATGAGAGAGAAGTATTCTTGGTTATTTTTATTACTGTATCATGAACGAAAATTTACCTTGTTATTTTAAAATAGTAATTTATCAGGTGAATCTTTTGCCTCCCTGATAAAATACACACAAAAATACCTCTCAGACAAGTCAGCAGTCTAGGGAACAGATCACAAATGGAAGTTTTTTTATTGTACTTCCTTTTTTTCCCTCCACTTACTATTAAAACTGACCTTTCACATACTAGATACCAGCAGCACTTTGAGCAAGACACGCAGATTTTCGTTGCTTTGGGGCTTCTGAAAGCCAGGGCCCAATTAGAAGCTTTCTCTTAGTATAAGTGAATGGGAGAACAGGTGCAAAACAACCCAAGGCTTCTGGCTAAGCTTGCAGACATCTCAGATCATTTATTCTTCTTTTTTTTCCCAAATCCACAGTCATTCCCTTGGCTCAAGAGAAGTTTTATTTCTGAAGGAGTTCTTTAAAATTACCCCCTTTAATCACAGAGTTGGAGAGAGGTTTGATGGAGTTTTGGACAGATATTTTCATAAGGAAACGAAAATAATAGAGATTTGTTCCTTAATACTGTAAATGACAGCAAATTCAACAGTTGTTTATCATCCTCTTCTGTCATTGATACTGCAGTGATAAGGCACTGCACCAAAGGGTGATAAAGCTTAATTTTCCATCTGAACTGCTTTATGTTCTCTAAGAGAGCGTGTCGGCATCTTAGGGCTGGTGCTTTGTGCCTGACATAATTGGTACTGAAGTTTTTAGTATTCTGTTTCCAGTTTAAGGATGCCTTTTTGTTATCAGAATCTTTGCATTTCCTCTCTTCTCCAGTCCCCTCAGGTTCCTCCTTTCCTCAGAGATCACATACTGAGAGCAAGAAGCAAAATGGAAATTTGGGTATTCAACAGGCAGTGGAAACAGCACACTTTTTATGTTCGTCAAAAAAGGATCTGTCGCAAAGCCAAGTCACTGACCTTTTCTCTCCATCCATCATGGGACTTCTCGGGGAGAGCTGAGCTCTGCTCCGTGGTGAGCTTGCCTGGTGGGAGGAAGTTCACAGACATATTCTGTGAGCACATGCAAGGCTCAGCGGAGCCCTGACAATGCCAGTATTAGCTCCTTTTTGATTATTCCACCCTTCACTAGTGTGTCTAGGTGTCACACTGCAGACTGTGTAGGCTTTTTTAGGATTCTCTCCTTCCCGCTGAAGCCTGCACAGAGTATCCCACAGTTGTGAGGTTCACAGAGACCTAAACAAGATGCTTCTTGCTCCAACTGTAGCCATGGTCTACATGGAGAAGTTAAGTTCAGTCTAGGACTGTGTTCATTGTGGAGGTCAGAGGGGAAGGCTGTGCTTAAACCAAGCTCTTTATCTCTTTCCTAAAGCCCTGCAGGGCAAGTATAACCAAAGACTCCCACTGCTACAACTATTAGAGTCAACTCAGAGATGCCAAGGCAAGTCAAGGGGAGGGAGAGGAAAAAGGGGTGAGAAGGTGGTGTAGGTGCCCTGCTGTTTCAGCCACTGTTACCCACATAGGATCCTTTAGGTTTCCAAACAGCTACTTGGAAGCATTTTTTTTGAGATGGCAGCATGGCTTTCTAAGCCTGCAGTGTATTGGTCTTTGAGACTTAATGCATAGATTACATTGTTTGTCAGTTTTTGGTATCCTTTCAGGCTTTGTGGTTATGGGTTTCTCCAGTGAGGCCTATTTTATTTAGCATTCATCATATTAATTGCACATAAACCTTCATATCTGCAGCTTCTACAGGAGTCATATCTCTGAAGAAGCCTAAGATGTCATAATATTTGAAAGAGAAAAATGTGCATTTTTTGCTAGCACCTGTAATTTAGGTAGCAAAATAATTGGGTAGGAAGCATCTCTTATCTCTTGTTGAATCTGATATGAAAGACAGTTACAGCTTTTCAAACCTGGCTAAAACTATGAATTATCCTACAGTATTTGGATGGATCTAATTTAGGCAGCTGTCACACAGAAAAATTCTAGATTCTGTATATTAGTAACACTTACAGAGGGGCTGTGGCTGTTTCCAAAGACCTTTTTTTGTTGCGTGAAATAAGGAGAACTCACTTAGCACAGTGACTACTATGGAGATGTTTGAACAAATAAATTGCTTGCATGAAATAATTATTTCTAATAGAGAGGAGATGATGTTTGGATGGACGTCAATCATTCTTACAGCATCCTTGTGAGAGGTATATCAGAAACTCTGGGAGGTCTGTTATTTTAAATGTTGGCATACTGCTCAGGTTACTGCAAGAATTATTCCTTTCCATTTCAGGAGTGTTGGGGGTATGGCTGTGCAAGTTTTATTTTATCTTATTTTCCATGTGAAGGACGCATTCAAAAAAACTGGGAAGAGCCTTTAGTAATCATACCACATCACTGTTAACCAACAAAGGCTATAAGGACCCTCTATAAGACAAATCACAATTAGAACTGAAGTATCAGTTGAGAATTGGGCTGTAATTCTGACTAGCATTTATACTGTCTTTTGATATGGTACAAATCCTTCCTACTTATAAAGACTCTACTTGCCTGATTCTCAGCCTGGGGCTTTAACATTCTGCTTAGCGTTCATTTTATTTGGTTTGGTGCTCACCCACTGTATTTTGGATGAGTTTGTTACTGTGCTTTGCCTGAGCTGAACTGCTCCACCTGATGGTGAAAACAAGAAAATGCCATCTCTCATGCACTGAGGATTTATTTGAAAAAATGTTATCTAGTGGAAGCACTTAATGCTGTAAGGGTATCGGTGCCTTAATCCAGGAGACCTGCTAATAATGTTCTGCCCCTTTTATACTTGGACGTAGAGCAGTTAAGGTTATATAAAGGAATTGCACAAAGATCTTGAATCCACAGTTTTCTTTCATGTTTCTAGTGAGATACCCAGTGGGTGGGTACTTGTGCAGTAGACATGTGCTTCCCAAAGTCCAGATGCTGCCAGAACCTGAGACGCAGCTGTGCTTTACAAGACATGCATGTCTGAAAGGAGTTGTTCCTGCTCATGCACTAAAAGTGTGGCTGCTTGGTAGCTTGATTTGGTTGTGTTCTTATTACCCAATGTAGAAATACTTAATGGTTGAGTACGTTGGGTAGAAGAGCTTGCCCATGTGCTGTTTTCTATCTCGAGTCCATTTAGTTGCACAGAAAAGGAGGCAACAACTAAAGACCTCTGAAACAAACAGCCTGCTTACAAGAAAAGATTTAAAAGGCGTTCTTGTGGCATTGAAAGAGAAATAATCATGTTAATTTTGTGCAAGCAGCAAAGAAACAGGAGGCATAACAAACCTGTCTGTCCCCAAGTCTTTTAGTTTGCCCAGCTTTTTGCAATGCAAGAATCTGTAGATGCATGCTACAATAAATTTGCTCTGGCACCTTTCATGTTGCCCTAAGATTTCATAGTATTTTCCATCTGGTAGCAAGATCTATCATCTCTGGACGGTCATGTCTTCAGCCAGGAAAGCAAAAGGTATGATTTGCTATCATGAGCTGATGTGACTGGGATGAAGGATGGATCCTGTATGGAAGGATGCTTATATGTAACAGCACATGCAAGGGATGTTCTTTAAAATATTTGAGCAGCCTCGGGCCAAGGTTTCCCATGCTATTGAGAAGGTAAGATCTTACCACCTGAGCACAAGCTGATTATGTTCAGCCTGCCCTCCTGCAAAAGTTATTCATATAAGGTCACGGTGTACCAACTGAAAAAATATGTGAACAGGCAGGTTGCTGTAATTCATGCTGTGAAACTTTGAGGCATCTTCTTGTATCCAGTTTTCATAGCCTCTAGCAAAAATTGCAAACTTTAAGCTGTTTCTGTAGTTTTGTCCTTCACGTGTATTAATCATATACACTTTCATTGCCCAAAATGGTGTGTACAGACCTTTTTTTTTTTTTTTTTTTTTTTTCTCTCAGACACCCTGGCTCTGGAATACCAGACAGTGCTGGAATGGGTATCCATATCAGGTAAAAGTTACAGTGCTGTTTAAAAACAAACATGACACCTCTGCAGAGCTCTGTATTTATTATGATGGAGCTCAGTGTCAATATGTTAGTGTGAATGGGCTACTTGGCATTTCAAAACATTGCTGGACACTCCCCATCTTGCTTAGGAAAGATGAATATAGCTGCCACAGGCTTTTTTTTTTGCCCTTTTTTTGCCCTTTCTTTTTTTTTCTTAAGGCCAAGGAGGAAAAAAAAAGCCCCAGTTGCAAGACTGGAAAGTATGAAGAAGAGTATTGTGTGACAGACACATGAATTCCCTGTGACAGTGAACAGCCCTGGACAGGCTGAACAGAATGTGTTTAGGTTTGGATGCTACTGCTCTTGAAGGTTGTGTGCCAGTTGGAAATAGTGAAGTGGAGACAGTTCAGCAAGAATGACCAGAAATCTTGATCTGAGAAAGGTTGAAGGAATTTGGTCGTTTAGCCTCAGAAGAAATAATGACTTAAATTCCACCCTAAGACTGGAGGGTGAACTGAATAACGTTAAGGAAGCAACAAAAGAAATTGCATGGAGGAAGCGTTGAGTCTTCATCCCTCAGATTTTAGGGACAATTGTTTGTCAGAATTGATATGGCTGCAGTCACTGGTGCCTTTCAGTCCTGTTTTCTACTATTTTTATGTTATTGCATGCAAGAAGAGATTTACTTATGACATAAGACCATGAATCTTGCTGGTTAAAGAACATTTACTAGACTTATCAGAAGAACGAGGTCATTCAGAAAGTTACTTACAGCTTTTAGAGGGCAGCAACTAAACTTACTATATCTAAAATCATGCTGCTAGTTGAGAGAGTCCAACAGAAAGTAAATCATTAAATAAAAGTCATTATCAAAATCATTGTCTCGGAGATAAAAATGTCTACCAGGTGCTAATCAGCATTAAGTACTGGGTTTTCAATTTGGTTTGGGTTTTTTTTTTTCTTCACTAGATAAAATTTCTAATCTCGTGTTTACTACAAATTCTCTGTAAGTTACTCAACACAGCATTGTAGAAATCCAGCTGTAATTTCTGTAGATATAGTCAAATGGATCATTTGGCTGACAACTCCACCCATAAGCACAGGATAGTCCCGTTGAAGTTAGGTCTATGGAGAACTGAAACTTAACATTTAAACTAAGTTAAACACACACTATTGATCCTGTCATGGAAGGAAATGAGAACTTTAGAATCCCCCTTTGTTATCATTATATATGGATTTAGAAATACTAATGCTATAGTTAATAAAGCAGCTGACAATCTTAATTGTTTTACTAGAAATTTTCCCCAGTGAATTCTCTTGCAAGAATGAGTATAATAATTGTGGTTCATTGCTAGCTCATGTTCTCTTCCCTTTTTTTAATTACACCTAATTAAAAGCTTGCTGGCACTCTAAATCAGAAAAAGGATTGTATTGGCCCAAGAAATGACTTTAAAAGAATGATTTGGAGTATACACACTTTGCTTTAAGCATAAGCATATACCTATATTTAAATAATCCACAAAGAGCATTCAGTGGGCCTCTAAGGACTGTTTTTCAGCTGCAAAGAAAAAGGCAGTGGGAATAAAAGAGGCAACTGAAATGCCTCTTGCCAGTGGAAATAGCTCATGCCCTCCTTGGGTGCATGGTTGTGCCAGTGCAACCTGCTCTAGAGATGTTTCATCTAATTCCTCAGGAGATGCCCTCAGAGAAGCACAATCCCATGGAAATTAGAGTAGCTCCTACGACTGGCTCTCTTAGACTGGGAGCTAAACAGCCTATTGCGTGCCATCAGTTATCTTCTTTGAAGTTACCCCAGGTTGGTTTTGGTTGGGCATAAATTCCTGCGTCTTGTTACTTTTATTTCTTTTACTTTTAAACATCTGTGTAACCATGTTGTATATCAAACAAGATACCTGGATAAATTTATTCTATTTTCTTCTTTCTAAATGTTAACATTCCCAGAAAATGGTTGAATTCTTTGAAAGTAGGCTTTTATATTAGAAAGAGCCCCGTTTAAAGCTCACATTTTCATCATGAGCAGGTGAGATTGTATACTAGCGTTACTTTTCTCTAATCTGCTCTAGCATTTTTTCTTTTGCTGTGCTTTAAACCCACATTTCTGATGTGCAGCAAGATGTTTGAAGTAATCTTTCAAAACAGACTTGGGAATACTCAGAATTTAGTTTATTCTAGGTTCTGAATGGGCATCATCATCATTTTTTGGTACTACAATATTACAATACTGTCAAGATTAAAACATAAGAGAAGGGTAGGTTGGGGAGCTTTATTTTTCCATAGCCATCAAAGTTTGAAAGAGGCAACCATCATAACTTTTCTACATAGGATGCTTACATATAATTCAATAATTCCCCTGTGATTAAACATGTCTCCTATAGACCTCAGTTGCCTGTAATGTCAGTTAGACTCTATTAACTTTTTCTCATCTCCATCTTTCAGCCACTGATGCCTGACCTTCATTATTACTACATAGTTGAATTGTCATTCTACTGGTCCTTAATGTTTTCTCAATTCATTGACATCAAAAGAAAGGTAAGAGCAATGAGACTAAAAACACTGAAAGCTTTAAGCATATATCTTTCTTGACTTGACGAATACCTGTATTACCCATGCAGCAAACTGGAAATACAGGCCTTTCTAGTCACCACCTCTTGCAGATATTCATCACTGAGAAACTGGTGTTGAAGTGCTTGTCTTACTCTGTTCCTTGTTACTATGATGTCATTTTTTTCTGCACGTGGGAAGAAGAGCCTGGAGTAATCAACTATTCAAGGGGAAATGGCTGAAAAAACCTTCTGTTCTCATACAGCGACTTGAATGTAACTGAACAGTAGTAGCTAGTAGAGGTGCTGTTTCTTCCAAGAGTTAAATGATGAAATATCAATGACAGAGCAAGACTGCCCATAAATTCACAGTATCACTTTGGTAAGATCTATGAGGGCTTTCAATTTATTCTACAAAGGGATGGTAAAAACAGGGATACATTTAGTATTAAAAAGTGATGTTACATTTAATCTTACCTTTACCGTTATGTAATTTCAAGTAGCTGAGCCTTGCTATTAAGGGGAAAATAAAACTCTGGCCACATAAAAACATTTTTACAGTGTCAGTAGCAACATGTTCCATATTACTTCTTCCAAGTTCTCCAAGGAGAGTCCTGGTCCATAGCAGAAGAGGCAGGACAGCAGTCATTCTATAACAGTCCATTGAACTATTCTTGCAGGGTGGTTTAATGTTAAAAATTATTAGTTTAAAATGTTTGAGAGGATTTTATAGTATTCTTATGTGCCTCCTTCTACTGTCATTTAATGAAATGATTGTAGGTTATGCTAATGAAAAAATCCCTGTTTACTAGAATTTTAGCAGGAGCATAACTCTGAAAAGAATATATGAAGAATCCAGTACGTCCTGAATGAATTTATCTGCTATTTGGAACCCCAATGTGCTCCTGGGAGTTTTGTGTCAGAGCTAAGTATATAGAAAAACACCCCTCTATTTGAATTTCCAATTTTTTCCAGAAGTAGAAATCTCATGAAAACGTCCATAAACTTTAAATCCATATTGGAGGGTAATTTGTAAACAAAACAACCAATTTAGGATGAATACATGTAAATTTCTTGCTTGCATTTTCTGTAGATGCTAAACATTCTCTTAATCATGAGCTTGAAATGAGTACAACTGCACTGTTTCAGAAAACAGATGCAGAAAAGCACTGCTCAACAGAGCTGTATGATAGTGGAGATGAATTTAAATCAAGAGTAACATTGACTAATATACGTAAGTTGCAGGTGCCAGCAATACTGAATAGCCATTTGTCAATATATCAACCAAAACTAAACCTCTGCAGCAATGTTACAGAACTGTTAGGGTTATTGCTGCAGAAATGTACTGGGTCTACTCGGTCCCCCTACATTCATATTCAGCCCTCTGCATTGTGCCATTGGTTATATTTTATTTTCTTTGTGTACCTCTTGAGAGAGGGGAAAATATAGCAGCATTGCAATTGCAACAGAACTGCAATTTTGCAGTTAAGTACATCTTTAAAGAATATTTAATTGATTCCTGACAAGTTGCTTTGCTCGTGTGAAAAGTAATTGGACAGCATCTAGGCTCAGCACTGAAATACACCTCTGAAAAGGGCGATTGGGAGGTTCAGTAGCACCTTCCTCATTTAATACACCTCATGAGCAGATGCTGTTGTTTTTTCCCCTCATGACTTGGAGAGTTTGTTCCCATTGGTCAGCTGAGCACAGAGCTAAAGCCTGATCCTGTCCATAGCACAGGTGCAAGTAAACAGTCTTTTGCAAGTCTGTTTCTGAGTTATATATAAATGTCTTGATAACAAGTACAAGTCTTTGCAGCAGCCTACTGTGGAAATAGAATTAAAGATGGAAGCGGGGAAGTGGATCGCTGACAGCTAAGTGACACCCCTGCCACAAATCCGCGGTGCTTGAACCCAGAGCACCAGATCAAAGCAGTGTCCCAGGTATCTGCTATGTCTGAGAACATCCAGTGTCCAGCAGAGAGCAGGAGCACATCATCTGCAGTGCAATGATAGCAAGACAAAAGCCTTTCATTATAAACACCCTGCAGGAGACAGTGGATATGCCATATTTATAAATAACCTATTAGATCACTGACCAGTTTGGACTGTGGAGACAGTTCTTTTTGTAGCGTAAGCAAAATAGATAACTAGGAAGATCACACTGGAGAAATGGGACTGTGCACTTGTGTCACACAGTAAAACTGTTCTGTGGCCCCAGGTGAATGAAAGCTGTTAAGAAAACGCATGAGTTGAAAAATGTTGGCACTGGGAGCTTATAGTAGTTGAAAAAAAGTAGTACAAGCTTGACAGGGACACCAGCTCTTGCAGCACTATAATAGTTCTTCTTTAAAGAACAGGTTTAGTTTAAAAAATGTGGAAAACTCTTAATGTACCCAATATGCAACATGTGAAATGCTGCCCATATGAAATAAGGCTTTAACTGGAAGAAGCGGGAAATTTGCCAGCTAATATCATATGCTATTGTAATACTTCATGACAGCTTATACAAAGCAGATTAACAGTTCTCAGCCTGAGAAACCTGTTGATGTTTTCATATTCAGTGAGATGAATACTTTTATCTAATTCTTGGTTATCATTTTAGATACTTTAAATTCAGCAGTGGCTGTGTTGTAGTCTGGGATGATCAAAAGCGCCCTGGCAGCCTCATGCACTGCAGGAATTCAGCCAACTGCATTTATGTGGCAGGGTTTCTCTCAAGGTGAGGTGTGGTAGGTCTTCCTGAAAGCACCAGCACTTGGCACTGGCCTGACTCCAGCACTGGTCTTTTACTCGCTCAAGAGAAATGTACTTGCTGTTTTCCATCTCCATTTTATTCTTCTCTAATAGCAAATTCATGACTTTAAAATTACTTCCAATTGGTTTACTGACTTTCAGATGCCTGTTTGTCTTTATTAAGGTATTACAAATTCCACCAGATTATCTTTGCCTGGCTGAAGAGGTGTGAGCAAACTACTTAGACTGTTGCACATACCTACTATTGGTATTAAGGCAGCGAACTGAGAAGATTAACTTTAACGGTTTTATAATGGCATGTTGTTCGCTTCATAAATATCTACTATGTTGCTGTAATGATGTTCTACCCTTAAGGGTCTTCATTTTCAAAGACTGCAACCTAGTATGATTTGGTTTTTTATCATCGCTGTCCAGCTCTTTTGTAAAACACAGAGAGAAAAAATTAGATTGAGGAACTTTGTTACTCTCGCAAGCCCCTGACAAGTTTTAAAAGCAGTGAGGCTTATTTACATGCTTTCTGGGTACCTGAAGTACTGTTTGACAGAAAAACATTTGACTGGTGTATTTAGGGAATGTATAAAATTTCTAGTTGGTCAGTGTTTTAACAGGTTTGTAGAAAATCTCAGAGACCTTTCTGTGTATTCACGCCTTTTAGTTCTAAGCATTTGGCAATTCCTAGAGCTTCTGTGGTTTACTTTTTTAAAAAAATAACAGTTCACTCATTCCCAAAATAAAAATAAAATAATGTGTAGCTGCTAATTTTCTTGAATATTCCATTTTGATTCTAGAAAATTTGTGCTGTATTTCACCAAATCTGGATCCTAGATCTCTTTCTTTCTTCAAACTTAGTTTAAAAAAAAAAAAAAAGTCACAGAGCTGATTTCTTTCGTTTCAGAGGAAAGGAATTTAGATTGTGTACATTTTGAAGACCTTTACTAGAATTGTTATGGTCTAAACCTTTGGCTGGTGATACTCCCCTTCGGTTTTGAAGCCCATTTCTGGAAGCTGGGGTGACTAATAAAGACAATGTTTTGCTCTTCAGTGGCACTAATGCTCCATAGCTGCTTGGCAGTTTATCCAGTGAGTGTGTCCAGAGGGCTTGTCTACAAGTTGAGACCCACGGGGTTTCTCCGTTGTCTGCCCTGTGTTCTTCCCACTGATGGTGTGAGGAGCAGGTTCTTTCTCCTATTCTTAGCCACATATTTTCGTGACACAGGCACATGATATCTTTCAGCAGCTACAGATCTGCTGTAAATAAATGCATCTTGCACAAACATACATACCGTTTGAAATATATTTAAAAAAAGAAAAAGCCTGTTCCTGTATAGCTACTCATCTGCTGTTTATGGGTGAAAGTGCTTGAGTAAGCTGGGAACACAAGTACAACTTGACATTATGGGGACTTGTACCATAAGTTTCTTTGCATTCGTTACCCTTATCTATAATTAAAATCTAACAGGTAGCATCTTCAAAGCATAATATTAATTACTGATGGAAAAAAATGTCATAAACAGGAAAGAGAGGACCAGAATAACAAAAGTAGTCTTTTTATATCACTGCTACGTTTTTCTAAATTTTTAGTAGGTCAGTCCAGCCTCTCCATTTCAGAGCTGGCAGAGTCAGATAACTGTCTCTTTTAAGAAACATTGTCAGAGAAGGAGTTCCCTGGACAGCATTTCTCTAAGTAGACTCATGCAGAGGTGCAGAAGACTGCTGCCCAAGAGCACTAGGGCTGCTTAGGAATAATCCATATTGTCAGGAATGCCTTGAAGAGCTCCCAAGAGGGACTAGAAATCTTGTATCTGTAGAACATAAATGTGTCAGCTATAAAAACAGATGAGAATTTTCTACTTGGCTTCTTCCGCCGTTTGGACTGCCTATGTGCTAACATAATTGCAGTTAGAAGGAAAATGAAGAAGAGTGCCATAGCATTTGCAGCTGAAGCCAGTAAAGAGAGCTAGGCTGCAGTATGGCCATATGGCAGTGCTATAGCTTACTTCTAATCCCAGGGAATAAGATAGGTGCTTTGCTGTTTTGATTATGGTATGGTGAAATGGTCCCCATGTGTGGTTTTGTGGTTACTGAAAGGACTAAGGTGCCGTACCCTTGCTTCCCCTTAAGACTCTTAGAAAGGGAAGCAGCCTTTAATTCTTTCTTTGTTCAGTCTGCTTTAAGAAAATGGATTTAAAGCAGTGGCTTGAGATGACTGCCGAATGTATTTGATTGTGCTCCATACTGCTGGGGACCAAATAACCTGGCTGAGAAATGTTGGGTGTACACCAAACGAGGACAGTCTTTTCTTCTCTTTTCTCCACCCTTTGCCCCCCCTCAGCTTTGTGTTGGAGGTACTGGCAAGGCCCATTGAGAATAAGAAATAGCACCTTGTAGCACCTGATAGCATTAAACATTAGGTGATAGGCTGGGAGGAGGTGCTGCCCCTATTCAGTTAGTGAGACTGCTCAAGCTGCAGTTTTTTCCATGGACTCCAGGTGTACATTGCAGTGAAGCAGTGAAGCCGAGTGCTGGTACTGAGAGGCAACAGCAGTGCATATCTTTGAAAGCAGTGGTGCCTGCTGCATTCCCAAAGAGAGGCATGGTGACACTATCAGTTACTCTTCCCAGTACTGAGAGATGGAGGAGTCAGCAGCTGTAGGTGCTGCTTTTCTGGAGTTGACCCTGTGGTAGTGGGAGCGCACCAACACTTTCTGACACGTGTACCTTCAGTCCCTTTGCAAACTAGGTGCTGCCTCTCTAAAGGCTGCAAGGTCTCAGTTTTGGTTTCTTTGCTGTGAGCCACTTAGCTGAAGACTACCACAGCTCAGTAGGATGGGCTCACGAAAGCTGACGGAAAGCCAAATGCCGCCTTGCAAGTTGCTTGGCGAGCAGGCTGCCTGGAGGAGCCGCTGCTTCTGACTGCCTGGATCTCTCCCTTCAGCCAGCCCTGCACGAGAGCTGCTACCTTTGCTGCAGTACTAACTTTGCACCCAGTGCATGGAGAAACTCCCCAGTCAAATCACGCCTGTGATCTTTTCTTCAGGGTTCTGATACCACTTTCTCAAAGCTGTGCAGGTAGTTCAGCAAATTCCAGCAAGACTTGGTGCCTTGTAGAGAAGAGTCTCATCTCTGCTGGTCCTGTTCTCTCAGTAATCAGTCTGGGAGTCTAGGGCAGGCAGACAGGTCATTCTCTCTGCTTTGCCTGCCCCTTGGTACGTACCTGGGAATGTGGTGTTACAGGAGCTTCACCAAATAACTCGGAGTTACTGATCTGGAGACCAGTTTGGGAGGCAGCAGAATAGATCTGAGTAGGAAGAATTGCACCAGCTCATTTGAAGACTTTTCTGACCCTGTTACAGTATGAAGGCAAAGCAGCTTCATTAAAAACAAACAAATAAACTGGAACTGGGATTCTCAGCTCTGTGAAAGCTCTCAGTTGTGCTTGACAGGTGGCTGTCCATAACTCCTAATGTGGTGGAAATGTGTTTTTCTGTTCCTTTGCAGCTATTTGAACTCTTGTGAATGGTGCATTATTTTGCATATTATATGTTGCTCAGTGTATAAGAAATATGGTGTAATTTGATTTGTATGTATATATGCCTTTTCAACGTAACTTCAGACGCAAATGTTCACTCCATTAGGTTAAATTACTACAAACTGAGAAGTGTATATATTGCCAAGCTTTCAATAATCTTTTTGCATTTTGTTAACATACAATGATTATTTTATTCAGGCTAAGTGAAATATATAGCAGGGTATTTAATGCACTTACGTAGTAGGATCTTTATGTAACATAACCATAATGCTGGGTTTAAAAAACATCCATCCATTTTTGTATGAGACTACTGAATCTCACTGTTTGGTTCATCGTTTTTTGTTTGTTTTTTTTTCCCCCCTGCTTCTTGCTGCTCTAGGATTTTGGCATCATGTTTACACATCACATTGTAACAGTCACCCTGATAACCTTCTCATATGTAACCAATTTGACACGAGTGGGAACCTTGACCTTATGTCTCCATGATGCGGCTGATGTTGTCCTAGAGGTGAGATAATAATGTGTATCATCAGTGTCTGTACATGGTATTCACTATTCTGAGAGCCAGCACGTCAACAGGTAGAATCTATTTGCTATTCAAAACAAGTATTTCTGAAGCAAAGAGACCAGCTCAAGATGGTAATGGTGATTTCCTTGCTGAAATATATAGTGTATTTCCTTGCTGAAATATATTACACTTGTAGCAGTGCATGTTTGTGACTTTAGGCTGTTTTATCAATTAATAAGTTGCTTGTACAGAGCAGAAGCTGGTAATGCATTGCATGCCAGGGAGGGTTACACACAGATTTTAAATACAACATGGTAAAGTCAAAAGCTCAAAGCTGCAAAATTTGGAAAGTAATGACTGTGTGGGATAGAAGCTCCTGGTTCTTGACCCCTCTGAAGTGATGTGTGGGGCAAGAACCCTGTCTGCAAAGGAATCAATATGTCACAATGAGATTCTGCTGTGCTTTTGCTGGGCAGAGGCTGCTGGACAGCTTAATGGCTGTTCTGTGCGCGAGCAGTGAGCTGACCTCTGGTCCCCAGGAATTTCCAGGTTCCTGTGCCTTGGCATCCAGATGCCAGTATTAAGCAGTTGGCTTTGGAGAAGAAGGGATGATTGAAATTCTTTCAAGTCAAGATGGTCTGTTACTTCCATAGCGGAAATTTAGAGATATTGTCATCCTGTATCTGCATCGGTTTTTATTCATCTCTGGGTGATGCTGGGATTGGGCTGCCTGTGAACTCTCCATCATGATCAAACCTATTATAACTATTTTGTCTGAAATTATTTTTTACTAAAGTAGTCGCAAGGCTCCTGTTATGCAAGAATAGAGTCTCACTGTGAGTCACCTATTGCAGAAGCAAAATCCTGCCATTCTGATTCAATAGTGCTATAAATCTGTTTTTATTTTTTAATCCTTTTTTAACCTAGAAGGCACATGACTGCCTGAGATAGAAAGCAACAGAGAATTTTAATTTCTCCTGTTACAAATAATTGCATCTCTACAAGTTTATTTTTGTGCTTTAGTAATGTGCGTAGATCCATTCTGCTAGCTATGAGTTCACCCAAACTTTCTTCATTCCTCTTTTTTCGCCACCAGACAGATGTACCTGACAGTGTTCATTCCAGATCAGACCAGTGCCTGTGGAACTATAAAACCACTGGAGAGCAGCTGTAACAAGCTAGCTAAAACATTACCTTGAACACAGTGAGATACATATTTTTTCTCAATTCCTCTGTTCATTCACTGGCTAAGACAAATTTCTGATACTGTCACATGCAGACATTCAGCAAATACACTTCCCCATGAGACACATACTTTAGTGCTCTTTCTAGTCAATTCATTCAGTCTGTTCTGATTGAAAATACTAAAGCCAGTCTAAAGTGTAGGGAAGAGAATCACAACTCCTGAGAAGCATTTACTAGGAGGGCCATTATGACTCACTGCAGACTTTTTAGGGTCAGTTTACACGGTATCAGGCCTGCTGGCAACAGACAGGGTATACTTGTCTCAAAGAGGGAAAAGAATCTTTGCACAGGAGTTAGCAGGGCTTCTCCCCCCAAAAAAGGGGGCAGGATCAATAGCCCAGCTGAAGTGCATCTACACCAATGCACGCAGCATAGGCAACAAACAGGAGGAGCTGGAAGCCACTGTGCAGCAGGAAAACTATGATGTAGTTGCCATGACGGAAACATGGTGGGATGACTCACATATCTGGAGTGCTGCAATGGATGCCTATAAACTCTTCAGAAGGGATAGGCAAGGAAAGCCCTACTAGAACATAATCTGGCCACTGTTGTAAAAGCCAATAAAAAATGTTTCTGTAAATACATTAGCAATAAAAGGAGGCTAAAAAGAATCTCTGTCCTTGGGAGGTGGGGAGGAATCGTAGTGACAAAGGATGAGGTACTTAATGCCTTCTTTGTCTCAGTCTTTAGTAGTAAGACCAGTTGTTCTCTGGTTGCTCAGCCCCCTAAGCTGGAAGACAGGGACGGGGAGCAGAATGAAGCCCCCATAATCCAAGGGGAAATGGTTAGCAACCTGCTACACCACTTAGACACCCACAGATCTATGGGGCTGGATGGGATCCACCAAAGGGTACTGAAGAAGCTGGTGGAAGTGCTCCTTGTCTGACAAGATGCTTTATGGATGAGGGAAAGGCTGTGGAGTAAAGCCTTTGACAGTATTTCCTACGGCATTCTTCTGGAGAAATTGGCTGCTCATGGCTTGGATGGGCATACTCTTTGCTGGGTTAAAAGCTGGCTGGATGACTGGGCCCAAAGAGTTGTGGTGAATGGAGTTGAATCCAGTTGGTGGCTGGTCACAAGTGGTGTTCCCCAGGGCCCAGTATTGGGGCCAGTTTTGTTTAATATCTTTATCAGTGATCTGGATGAGGGGATTGAGTGCACCCTCAGTAAGTTTGCAGACAACACCAAATTGGGCAGGAGTGTTGATCTGCTTGAGGGTAGGAAGGCTCTACAGAGGGTTCTGGACAGACTAGATCAAAGGATTGAGGCCAATGGTATGAGGTTCAAAAAGGCCAAGTGCTGGGTCCTGCATTTGGGTCACAACAGTCTCATGCAATGCTACAGGCTTGGGGAAAAGTGGCTGGAAAGCTGCCTGGTGGAAAAGGACCAGGGGATGGTGGTCAACTGCAGGCTGAACATGAGCCAGCAGCGTGCCTGGGTGGTCAAGAAGGCCAACAGCATCCTGGCTTATATCAGAAATAGCATGGCCAGCAGGACTAGGGAAGTGATCATCCCCCTATACTTGGCACTGGTGAGGCCCCAGCTCAAATACTGTGTTCGGTTTGGGGCCCCTCACTACAGGAAAGACATTGAAGTTCTGGAGCATGTTCAGAGAAGGTCAGCAAAGCTGGTGAAGGGTCTAGACCACAAGTGTTACGCAGAGCGGCTGAGGGAACTGGAGTTGTTTAGTCTGGAGAAAAGGAGTCTGAGGGGCAACCTTATTGCTCTCTACAACTACCTGAAAGGAGGTTGTAGCAAGGTGGGAGTCAGTCTCTCCTCCCAAGTAATAAGTGATAGGACAAGAGGAAACAGCCTCAAGTTGTACCAGGGGAGGTTTAGATTGGATATTAGGAAAAATTTCTTCACCAAAAAGGGTTATCAAGCACTGGAACAGGCTGCCCAGGGAAGTGTTTGAGCCAGCGCATCCCTGGAGGTATTTAAAAGGGGTGTAGATGTGGTGCTTAGGGACATGGTTAATGGTGGACTTGACAGTGCTAGGTTAATGGTTGGACTTGATGATCTTAAAGGTCTTTTCCAACCTGAGCAATTCTATGATTCTGTGACTTTCTTCTGCTAGGGCAGTGGGTCACAGCTCCAGTGCCGTATGAGAGAAGATGGACTTCTACACACTGCTGACATTACTGAGGGGAAAGTCAGTGCAGAGGAACTGCAAACTGCAAAAGAAGCTGGTAAAATATCTTGCCATGATCAGTCAGCTGTGCACCTGACCTGTTTTACATATTATATATTTATAGAAATTTAAAGCTATTTGCAGAAGCCACTAGACTCTTTCCACCTACCATTTCATAATGAAACATATCCAGTGGAAAGCTGGAATGCAACATTTTTGCTATTCTCATTGCAGAACATGTTATATATTGGTAGGAATACTGGAGGTGAAGGTTTGTCAATAGATCTTAAGGCATTTGCAGGTACAGAAGAGTCATAGCATGATTTTCAGGAATACATAGCTATTCTCTTAGGTCTGAGTGAAAGTTATCTTGGAAACTGAAAGCTGCTTAGCCACAGCAGGACAGACCAAACATAGTCATTTGCTTGCCTAGGAAGTCGTTACATTAGCTTAAGCTGAAATCTAGGCTACTGAGAGGCAACTTCCAGAATCCCAGCTAAGTTATTTAAGGGGTCTTAGGTATTATTGCACTGCAGTACAGCTTGTGGGTTGGAAACACTGTAACCTAACCTGCTGAAGCACTTAAAATCCCACCTATTTTGGGACCTTGACACTTTTCAGCTTTAATGAACCTGTGACAATTTTGATGCCACTGTATGGATGTGAATAGTTGCCAATTTGGTATGCTTCTGGTGTAAGAGCCTCACACAGCTGTCAGTTCAACCCAAAACCTTTCTGTCAGGTTCCAGCTATCTCCTAACACGCTTTTCTAAAAGAGCAGGAAACGGACACTTCAGACCAAGGCAAATAGCTGTTCTGTAAAATAAATGGATTTATATAGGGTAGCAAGAGTACCTGGAAGAGCTGTGTTATTCAGTTGTAGTCTTGACTTTTAAGCTTTGAAAATTGTGTTGTATTGTCTTAGGTGGCCAGTTCCATCCAACAGCATACTCTTTCCCTTTTTTCCTAGTCCTTCTTTATCAATATCATTTGTAGATTTGTTATTTGAGAACTGATGACCCAACAGTTGTACTATTTTTGAGAAATGGTGTGATACTACTACAAGTTGCTATAGCAATATCAACTCCACACACTATGAAACCAGCTTTTTTAGACCGCCACCATGGAAATAAATCCAAAATTCCAATCTAAGCTTATGGTCATCTGAGAATCAAGCTGTTAGTAATTTTTCTGCTTTGCATGTTGGCACCAAAGTGTTCTCTTTTCCTCAAACCAGAATGTGAGTACAAACTGCTAGGAAACTCATTTGTGTCCACTATAGAATGTAGGGCTGATTCAGAAGGGCTATGGTTTCTTTGTAGCACTATTGACTTTCCTCATATTTTGAGAGCTTCCTAACTTGTTTTCTGTTAGTGAGGATATCCTTTATATTCAAATTTTGAGTGGAAACATTGCAGAAGTTATGTAACATCAAAAAGTGCAGGTTTGTTTTGGCATCCAGATTGTCTGTCATTAGCATTGAGCACTTTCAGGTTCAGTGTGTTCATACCAAAAAAAAATCAGACAGAATGCAAGACTGTCTCTCACCATTTTTGAGAATTCTCTGGTTTGAATTCTGCATTCAGAATAGTATTCTATATGCATAGTTGTGGTAATTTTGCTCCCTCATAGCCCTCTGGAAAGTCTGCACAAGTAAGCATCTTCTCAATATGGAATTGGATATAGGTCCCCTTGAGAGGTCTTTGAAAGGGTGACTTAAGTGGGCACTAAATTAGGCTCTTCGTGTACTTCATTGTGCAGTGACTCTCTGGATACATTTGACAGAAAGCACCAAGAAAGACTGTCCCTGGCTTGAAGCAGATGTTTTGAAATAAGTAACTGCTTACACCCATGAACAGCATGGGAACAGCATAGACATCTTAAAATGAGCTTGCTTGTACGTGCTGTTTTCTTCAGGGAGAAGAGTGCAAAAAAACTTCAGGGAAGATCAGTGTTTTAATGAGCTGTTTGAGTGAAGAGTAATTAGTAGACTCCTCTGAGAAGGAATTGGAAGACTGCATGAAGACAAATGAGAGAAGCATGTATAAATAGGCATAGGGCAACAAGTTGGAATGCAAAAGTTGGAAGGGGAAGAGACCCTTGGAAAAAGAAAAAGGGGAGGGGTGTAATCTAAGAGGTAGAAACTGCTTTGTATAGGCCAGAGAGGAAGAAGAGATGCTGTAGGAGAACATAGGATATGGGGCACAATAGAGGAATTGAGACAAAGTTTATATATAACAATACTAGAAGGTCAGAGCACACAGGTCAGGTGAAAGATGGATAGATGCTGAAAATGCAAGTGGAGCATACTAGAAAAGTGAGAGACAAGTAGGTAAAGACCTTGGGGGCAAAGACAGCATAAACACAATGGAGTTCAACAAAAGAGTTTTCTGAATCTGAAATTGTAGGATTTCAAAAAGGAAATTGAATGGGAAAGGAAGAAATGGGAGATGTACTCTGATTTTACGTAGGCTGGGTTTTTTTCTGAGAAGACAGTTTCCACATACATGGTGGAGAGGAGTTATGAGGTCATTGTAAGGTGGCCCAATGAAAATGTTAGCGATTTCATAAAAATTTGATTTCTTCTTACAGCTTATACACAATACAAGAGAACTCAGTTGTCCTCACGGAAGTAAACAGACATTTCTTTCTTTTACAGGCTGCCAAAATGGCAAACTATTGCAAGTGTCAAAAACTGAGTGACCTTCTGTTCCTTACATTTGCCATTGTCTTCATTGTCAGTAGGCTTGGCATATATCCCTTGTGGTGAGTAAGCATATCATTTTCCTCAAATGCTAAACATCAAACAAGCTTGGAAATAACTGTGTTGTGATTGAACGTGATTCATTGACATTACTCTGTTTCCCAGAGCACCAAGGAGAGTTTTAGACATAACCAGGTGCTGAAATAGCCTATTTGCTGGAGTGCTATTTTGTTTACTATGTGCCAGACAAGAAACATGTGGGACTTCTGCTGGTTTTAAGGTGGAAGTGGGTTGGAGACCACATAGCTTCAGGTTAGCGGTTGGTTGCCTGTGTTGGCAAGAAGTTAGAGGAGAAATAAAATATTAATCACCGAAGACACTGACCAGAGGCTAAGCTTGAATCTAGGATTTTCTTATTAGCTTTCAGTGCATACTTGATGAACATGTTCAGCTTAAAGAAAAATACAGTAAGATAAAGAAAGTCTGGCCTGCTGAAATCAGTGTAAGGGTGTTATTACGATGCAGATTGCAATACTGCAGGCTATTCCTTTTCCACCCCTCCTTTGAACCCCAAGGGGGCCCTGGGGGAGCTGTGTAATACATAAATCTATAAGGTAGTTATACAGGTGTTACTGTAATCTCACCTCGTCCCAGACAAAGGCAGCTGCTTGCATGTGCCCATACTCTCTATTCTAGGTACGCACACATGTATGCAGACAAACAGGACATAGATGTTCAATTCTTTAGCTAGGGTCTTCAACATCCAGAAGGCAGCTGGCTGGTTAGGAAATACACTGATGCACTGCAGTGTAGAAACCCTTTCAGGTTTCTCTGTGACTTGTACCCTATATATGAGGAGGGCTGGGAGAAGGTGTTGGCCTCACTCTTGTGTTCTGGATCCTTCCTTTCTCTCATATGAACCGAACTAACCCAAATCTCTATATCCCTATGAGAGTAAGAGTTGTCTGTCATTGCATCAGAAGATAACGGTGACAGTTTTGCTTTTGGGAAGCACCAAGGGTGCCAGAAATGTTACTCTTACAGAGATTTATTTAGAGAGATTACCACCAAGCTCCTTATTTAAGCATACAGAGGATTTAGAGATGCCAATATCAACCTCTCTGCCACAGTTTCCTTTCAAATCCTCCATAATGATATCTCTTTGGGGTTTTGTTAATGCAAACAGGATAAGACCAAGGTGCCCTTAGGGAGCTGTGTCATCAGCTCTGCTTAACAGTACAATGTAGAAGTCTCATTTAGCGTTTAATGACTCCAAAGATAATGTGATAATGCCTGGTCCCTGCTCCGCTGGGAGCTGGTGAAGGACCATGACAAAAGGAGAAAACAGATAGGAACACAAGGCTGCATGTTTAAAAATGCCTTTTTTTTTTCTTAGAAACAATTATTTGTTTCTTAAACAGCTTTGCTTCCCTTTCCTCAGTCCTTCCTTGAAGCTAACTTGGCCACTCAGTGAATTTCTGTAAATGGAGTAAGCTAATTTTTCTACTTGCATGATCTCGGATAGGAAAAATGGTGGGACTCCTCCTTGTAGGATTTCATCTGCCTGTTGCATTCTGTTTTATATTGAGAAATGGAGGGAGGACCCCATTCCACCAGTGCAGTTCTGTCACTGGAGACTGCAGTACATGACAGTGCTTCAGGGAAGGCTCAGTCAGATGATGACTGGATGGGTTCACAAAGGGGAGGGCAAAGGAGAAGTCATACTTGACCAACCTGATAACCTTCTATGATGAAATGACTGGTTGGTAGATGAGGAGAGAGCAGTGGATATAGACTACCTTGACTTCAGTAAGGCTTTCGACAATTGCCTCCCAGAAGATCCTGAGGGAGAAGCTGATAATGTATGGGCTAGATGAGTGAGCAGTGAGATTGACTGAAAACTGGCTGAACAGCCAGACCCAGGGGGTGGTGATCTCTGGTATGAAGTCTGGTCAGGGGCCAGTAACTAATGGTGTACCCCAGGGGTCAATACTGAGTCCAGCCCCATTCGACATCTTCATTAATGATCTGGCTGATGTAGCAGAGTGCACCCTCAGCAAATTTGCTCATGTTCCAACCTGATACAGTAGAGGGTTGCGCTGCCATCCACAGGGATGGAACCTCAGCAGGCTGCGTCAACATTTCTGTTGTCACAGAAATGTGCCAACAAGAACCTCATGAAGTTCAGCAAAGGAAAGTGCAAAGTCCTGTCCCAGTATATGCTGGAGGCTGACCAGCTGGAAAGCAGCTTTGCAAAAAAGGAACTGGGGGTCCTAGTGGACACCAAGTGGAACACGAGCCAGAAATTGTGCCCTTGCAGTACAGAAGGCCAATGGTATCCTGGGGCTGCATTAGGAGAGGTGTTGCCAGCAAGTTGAGAAAGGTCATCCTTCACCTCTACACAGCACTGGTGAGGCCACACCTGGAGTACTGTGTCCAGTTCCGGGCAGGAGTTATACCAGAGAGATACAAAGCTACTGGAGAGAGTCCAGCAAAGGATCACTAAGATTGATTAAGGGACTGGAGCGCCTTTCACATGAGGAAAGGCTGAGACAGGTGGACATGTTTTGCATAGAGAAGAGAAAGCTCAGGACAGATATTATCAACATATATAAGTTATGAAGAGAAAGTGTAAAGAAGACAGCCTGGCTCTTTTCAATGGTGCCCATGGCCAGGACCAGAGGCAACAAACATGAACCGAAACACAGAAGATTCCATCTGAACATCAGGAAATGCTTTTAAACTGTGAGAGTGACCGAGCACTGGCACAGGTTGCCCGGAGAGGTTGTGGAGTCTTCATCCTTGGAAATGCTCAATAGCTGTATGGACATGGTCCTGGGCCGCCTGTTACAGGTGACCCAGGTTGAGAAGGGAGGTTGGACAGGATGATGTCCAAAGCTCCCTTCCAACCTCAGACATTCTGTGATTCTGTCTGCTGCCTTATGTGTTTAGCTGTGACTCCAGCTTTTAAATATCACTCTGTATTATTTGAAATGGCAAAGAAGTAACTGCTGACTTGAATTTTTTTCTTATTCAAGCACAAACTTTACTAGATCACTGCTATGCGCTTGCCTTGCTGAATAGTCAACAAAGAGCAGATTAATCTTGGCTAGAGTGCACAGTTTTGAAGGAGGTCATTAGTCTTCACACATTTAACTAGAACCAGCTGCCCAATATGCTTTTTCTCTTGAGACATCTGAAAATTGGCAAGGTCAAGATTTGCCCATCCTTTACATCCTTACTATGGTAGTCAGTTTTGGAAAGTCCACACTTTCAACCTGAAGTGTTTAAAATAACACTGTGTGTTTATAACTGCAAGTGAAGCTCAGAAAATGGAGGTTCATGCTGTCTCAAGTGATTTCTGTGAAGTGTTGCAGCCAAGCATCACACTATGCAGGAAACCCTTGCTAGGACTAGGCAAATTATAAATTAAAGATTGGCATGGCTAATGGGAATCAGGCATCATAGAACTGAAGTCTGTGTTAGTGTCCCTAATGCACACTTCGTGCTGTCTGACTGGTGGAGTCCCAGAAGAGATTACCAGGACAGTGATAAGTTATCTAGCAAGTGTCAGAACTTGAGCCCTGCTTTACAGCTGTGGCATTTTGTGCTGGTGTTCTGGATGTGCCTATCTGTTCCCATATGCATTAGGTGAGAGCGGCACTACCATGCCACTTCAGATTGAACCTTGTCTGAATCCTGCTCTATAGAGTAGCACTGGCCCAGTGTGCTGAAAGCAGGGTAAAAATCAGAGTGGATCTGGGGAAGAAAGAAAGGGAAGAAGGCTGCATAGTAGCTTCTATTGTTGATGTCAGCTCCCTTGGTAATGAATATTGGGCTAATGAGGGCAGCAGGTTATAGCCATGGGTGAGGTTTGCTGCTGGGATGGAATGATCAGCGTAGAGTGTTGAAGGCATTGAAGGCAGAGGGGATGTGTATTGCGGGAATTCAGCAGCTGACAGTGTGCTGTGTGCTCCTGTGTCACAGATAGCGTGGTTACACTGGCGATCCCTCTGCTTGTCCTCTCCCTTAATCAATGAAAGAACACATTTATTTATTTGCATATGCAGCTGGTTCAATGTGGTGTATATGATCTTTAATTTTTAAGACCATCTTATTTCCAGACCAAAGCCTTATGTATGTACTCCTAATGGTTACCCTTACATACACCTGTAGTCACAGATCCCAGAGGCAGTTTCATAGTTGTCAGCTGTACTGTGGGCATTGCGTGTGGGAGTCAGGGTTAGCAGGGATGAAGCATGGGATGTATGAGCTTGTCTCTCCCAAATCCTTTTTTTTCTTACGAAGCAGCAATTCTAAATCTTCACCCCCATTAGCTTGTATGTCAGCAAAGATGAGTCATTGGAGTGGCAGCAGGCCAGGAAGCATAGTTTTGCTCTCCTTTGCTGAATATTCAAAAAAGCAAAATTTGGTGCCTGATTAATATTACATAAATATGCAAATTTTTCTAGCATAAAACTGAGATGTATAAAATTGGTGTGCCTGTAATGTAAAAGGAAGACTGTAATTTGTAAGAAAACTTCCCCCACGCAGGAAGATGAATACCCAAGACAGGCTTCCAGATACGTCGCTTATGAAGCACTGGCATGCTGTTGTGCTCCGGCTTTGCACAAGTGCCATTTTGTGTAAAGGTGCTAATAAAGAATTCAGTATGTATCAAATGCTGTTGTCTGAAGGTTGTTCAGCAGCGGGGCTAAGACAAAAGAAACTGGCGATTAGGTATATATTTAGCAGTCTTTCTGCAGGCATCTGAAGTTCATTTCAGCAATAATTCAAAAACCCCAGGACACTTTCTGCCTCCTGCTGCTAAGTGAATGTAGGAGTAAAGCTGCTATTTTCACTGACAAGACATTTTGCTTGTGAAATTCTCTCACTTGCGCATAATCACTGTTCTAGCAAATTACAACATAAAACACAGCTCTCCATGAGTCAGGGGGAACATGATGCCGTCTCAGGTGATACAGGATTGTAGGGAGAATGAAAGCAATCTCAAACCGAAGAATTAATATAAATTATGTGAGCCCTTGGCTAGTCTAATCAGGCTGATTAAAGCAGTTACCTCAAGCCTGCCTTTATTTCAAGAAGCCTTGCCATTCCTCTTCCCCAGGCCTCAAATGCTTGTTTTTGTAGTTACATGGACATAGTCTTCTCTCAGATGATGAAGGAATGGTTTGCTTTTTGCTGTTATTTTGTTTTTCTTTCAACAGCCAGGAAGGGAAACTCCATGGGGTTATAATATTTATCAATCGTTTTTTGAGGTGTGCATATGATAAATAGGCATTTTCCATCCCAGGAGACATGAGTGAAGAAGGTGATGCACTGCATTTTCCAGTCTTTCTTTGCTCATTGCTAGCTGCAGAATTCATGTTGTGAGAACTCTGAAACTCCTCAAGTCTGGGCTGTACAGGAGACCCAAGACTACTCACTCACTTTGCTTATTCTTCTGGAATATATGTTTTTTCTATAGGGCAGTTTGAATAAATCTCCTCGTGCTGTGAAGAGTTTGGTACCTGAAACTGGTTTCAGGGAGTGACCAGGGTATTTCCAAGAGCTTCAGTGGAAGAAAGGTGGTTGATATGGAGGGAGATAGAAGGTTACTAAACCTGTTCATCTTTTTAAAAGATAGCTTAAGGTAACTGCAAGTAAAGGTGTGACTTTTGGGTTTGAAAGAAGAAGGAGAAGGCTCGCAGGGAAGCTAGGCTGATGTTTACCAGGTGAAGGCACCAAGCTGGGTAAATTCAGGTTCTTTCAGGTTGCTCTAACTAGTACTAGTATGCAGTTGTTTCTCACTACTTTTGATTATTTTTATAATCAGTCATATTGTATGAGAGGTAGAACATAGTGGATTTCCAGGCCGTGTTGCTGACAAGGTCTGCTGTCAAAAGGCAAGAAAGCAGGGAAATTGCGTTGGCATTCATGTGACCTGTGAGGTCTCTGCATGCTTATATTACATAGATGCACTGACAAATTTAAAACAGTGGTTTAACTGTACAAATGTAAACAAAAGCCTGATTTAAGCTGATTATAGAGAACACAAGTCATATTCTGCATGTGCTGTCCCCCAATTCTCATCTAGGCAAATTTGGTATAATCCAGGTAGTCTGCATGCCTTCTTGTCCTTGGTCTTTTCTCTCAGTGCCCGGACTACTGTACCACGTTAAAAATGGTGAGGACAGTCAGCCACTTTGGTTAGTTGGTATGGTCTTGTTTAGTGTCAGCAGGTAAGTCTTAACTTGATCTTCCCATTTGTGAGTCTCTGTGGAAAGATTTCTGTCAAAAAAAAAAAAAAGAAAAGATGGCAAAAATAATACTGCTAAAACTCAAACCTGTTTCAGGTATGTGTCTCCTCATGGGTTGCAATGTACACTTGCTAAGTGGCATTTTTATGCCAGCAAACCCTATATAAGCATGGTTCTGCCAGTCCTGAGAAAAACAACTTTTTTCCTTGTTATTCTTTCATTTTTAAAGCTCATGAGAGTACACACAGTCTGGCTCATGGCTGATTTCTAATTGCCTTTTCATGGCAATGAGTGTCTCCATGAACCAGACAAGCGTGGCATGATCCTCACTGAGTTAAAATTAACTTCTGTTCACCATGGTGTGCCATAATGAACCCTAGTTACTTATTACCAGTCTTTCTCTCATCTCTGCATGACTGGCTGAATAGCTCTTCCTGGGTTTCATCACTGGTTGAACAATAGCAAGGGATAGAGCCATGCTGTTAATGCACACACTGGGTCTCCAAATAGTGATCCGGTATTGCCAGTCTGCACTCTTCTCTCTCCTTTCCTTTATCCTGGAATCAGCTTCCCTCTGCAGGGGCAGCGCAGAGCCCCCATGAGTAGCAGCTGCTGCAAAGATTTGCTGAACCTCTCTTTTTCCTGGCTTTGTGCTTTTTCTTGCTGATATTGACTGGTTTTATGCAGCTCTTAACATGCAGGGAAGTTGAGTCTTTCATACTGGTTTTCTTTCCTGGCACATTTTCTCCTGTTTGGCCCTCGGAGCATGTGTATTGTGGAAAAGCAGCATGTGGACCCTGGCAAAGTCACCTCTGAACATATTGGAAAAAACAGAAAGCTCAAACCTACCCTTAGAAAACATCCTGCTATGTCAAAGCAATATGTAGACACTAGTTAAAGGAAGAAACCTGGTCAGTTACTTGGCATGGTAAGAATTTAGGTGGCCAGATAAATCCCAACTGCCCAGACCTTGTGTGGACTCTGAATGAACACAGTGTTTTGTGATGGTTTTAGTTACTCTTGGAGGATCCTGAAGTCAGTGAAAGCCTTTCTAGGCTGGCTAGTATTATGTATAGAGCTGGACAAACATCTCTGTTCTAGAGTAAAATAACATTTTTTTATTAAGAAAATAAATCTCTTCTGACACTGTTTCAAGCTCATTTTGCTCACATTATTGTCTAAACCAAAGCACAATCTAAGTTGTTTGTGGGTAGCAGATATTGAAGGAATAAATTATTATTTTGATCCAAGGTACTTGATTGCTGATGTTATTCATGCTGTCAGTGAGTGGATGCTGAAGAACTAACAGAAATTATCAAATGTACTTATATTTCAGGCTGTTTGTAGTTTCAGCAGGCAACTTATAACGCATCATTTTATCAAAAGCATTTAATAAAGTTTTGGCAAGGTAGCTACAGTATATTTGAAAAACTTGTAGACTTCAATATATGGATTAAAAAGAAGGTCTAATTAACTAAGTCTCTGTAAATTTCCTCGCAACTCTTGTCTTGGCTCTCTAGCAGAGCATATATAACGTTGTCATCCCATCTGCTTTTGATGAAACACTATCTGATGTTGTCCTTCCTAGTGCCTGGTTATTTCCTAAAATTGTTTATAGCGCGTGTGAACTCAGGCCTCTGAGTGCTACATGAAGCTATGCTGAAGTGTTTGAAGTGCAGGTTAATACTGATCCAGCTGTTTACAGGGAAGCTATAAGAAATGGAAAGGTTACAGGTGTCATTCACCATTGTGGGTTTGCAGTGTAAATAACAAAAAGTGGCATTTGCTCAGTGTTTCCATTTTCATGTGATCACAGCAGGAAAAAATTATATGAAAAAAGATTTCATCAGACTTCCAAAGCTGATTCTTATCCTCATTTTTAGTTTCTATAGACTATACCCTGTGGCTGTAATAATGCTTTCTGTTATAAGTGATAGGCTGTTTGGTCAGTGTTCTCACTTTTCTCCTTCTGTTACAAAATATGTCCTTTCTAAAACCTGTGCTCTGACTGCAAACAGGACAGAAACCATTTCTGTGGCACTTCCTTTGCTCAGAACTACTGTGGTGAGTGTAAATGCATCAAGGGAAGGGAAACAGCAATGGTGTTTTTCTTGTGGCCAGACACGTTAGCCACTGTTGAATCAGCTCAGCAAGGCATGGTGACTGGAGAGTAGGGATGACCTGAGGAGGCTGAACTGAGAGTTGCTTCTGCCATGGTAGTCAGCTTCCTTTATAAGCTGCTTTGTAGTCAGCTGAAGTTTTCCAAGTCGGAAGTTGCATCACTTGAAGGATGGAGGGGAGAAAAAAAAAGGCTGACTGCGGGAATTTGAAGTTTGACTGTTTTTTTTTTTTTCTAAAAGAGAGATATGTGAGGAAACTTTGACCCAAAATACATCTTTAAGCGTTGCCCGTTCTGTGGAGCAGAGAGCTGTGCTGGTATGGTAGTACCACAGACAGCCCATATGAGTGTTGACAGTCTAGGTGGCTGTTCAAGCGTGTGCGAACATTCTGCCTCTTCTCAACCGATTTTCTCTTAGAGGCTGTATCTGTAGCACCAGGGTTTGCTGATAGTGGAGAGTATTTTGTAGTGCTACAGAGTTGCTATAAATGAGGAACAATGCAACTGAGCTGCTGATGTATGTGGGACCTGAAAGTCATAGCTGTACAAAAGCATGGGAATATGATAGTTAACTTACCAGCTTGAAATCTTAAATGTATTTTGAACACCATGATCAACAGCAGTGATGCAGCTAGAGTTTCATTACTGCTCAGCTAGGAGGAGGTCATTGTGGCTAAACACTTGGGGAGAAACCCAGCACCCATGTAAGGGAGCACTTTCTGTTGGTTCCATCAATGTTACACAATGGCAGAGTTTGACCCATAATAGCTGTGATCATTATTTAGAAAATTGGATTAAACTGAAAACTGGTTAAGGCTGATTTCTCAGACTTTGATGTGGAGGAAATTCTTACAATGGCTGTGGGGGCAAAAGTACAGTTGATTGGGGTTTTGGTGTTGTTTTTTTTCCCCTCTACATCTTTTGGCATTTCTTCCACAACTGAACCATAAGACTTGAGTCATTTGTTTGAAAGATGAGTCCTTGGCAGACAGTGTGCCACCATACTTCCTTAAACTGCATGATTTTTATGGATTTTAAAATTATTGCATTACTCCAGGGACATGTTGTAAGGACTAGACCAATTAATCCACTGTTGTACTTCTACTATTAATGTAAGCCACCTGAAGGACATTGGGTAGCTGGCAGAGAACTGGCTGCAGCTGTTCTTTGATGTTTTGTGGGCTTTTGAACTAGTTCTGTTTAGTTTCTTCATTTACAGAAAGTTTGGGAAATCTTTTTCTCCCAAAATGTCTGCCATGGCATATAGCTAAACACAAGGCAGTGTGTCAGCGTGTGCTTCAAAAGCAAGAGGAAGAAGCATTCCTTGAGCAGAGGTACTGCACTTATTTTTAGTCAACAGAAAGAGGCATGGTGATGGCTTTTTTGTTCTGATATCCTGTTTTGCAAAGATTGGAAACTGGCCTCCTATAGTTTACAACAAATGCCTTTCCTATTTGGCGAGCAACAAACTCTAGGCAAATGGTTCTTGAGATGTATTCTTTGTTGCTCATATAAAAGTTTTATGTGTGCCTGGAGATTTTCAGTTTTGGAAGTGTCATTCTTAGCATAACGTAGTTTCTCTGTACCTGTTTTATGATCACAGGCATTTACACAAGCATTTTGCCAGAACACATTACTGATACAACATTTTGCTGAGTATAATTACATTCTACTAGGAAATTTGAATTCTCTCCATATCCTAATGTCTATTGAAAGACTCTCCTGAGATTTGAGCTTGGATTGTGACGGTATCTCTGACCTTGTATTCTTGTTTTTTTCTGCCCATAAGAGTGGGAATACTATTTTTCATGCCAGTGGCTGCAAAATCAGTTAATGGACAGTAACTGTTGATGAGAAGGAACTGAGTGAAGAGAAAAGCACAGCTGAACCCAGGGCAGTGACAGCTTGATCAGAACAGTCTCTTTTACAGAACACCAAACATGAATAATTTCCTGCCTGTTCCATCGTTTTAGTTAAGTAATTGCAAATCCCATTGATCTACTCAGGGCTTAAAATAACACAGTCTCAGTGACAGGGCTGTGATTCCTGCAAAGAGGTATTGTTCCCGATTAGTATTAGAACAGGAGCCACCCATCTCTACGAGCAGCTGAACTTGTATTTGCACCATGTCAGGAAATCCTCTGATGTGGGTGAGCATCAGTGTGTGGGTATTGGTGAGCAGAACTCCACGTGATGCTGAGCTCACTGATAAAATTGAAGTGTGTGGATTTAATGTTGCTCTGAATACTGATTCAAGAGTTTATATCCCTTCTTTTGCTGCGTTTTGTGGAGATCTTTCATCAACTTGCTGTCTAAAAGAAGAGGGTAATGAGCATCACCAACCAAAAAATCTGAAGAATCCATCTGAGATGCTGTTGAAAGGTCATATCTCTTCCCCCTCTGTCCTTCCCTCCCTGTTTCATTTATGCTGTGTGACTGGTTCATCTGACTCCTCAATTCACAGTGAGTCTCTGCTGCTCCCCTCATATTTACCATACACTGATTAGTAGCATAAATCCTACTCTGGGGGACTAAAAACCGAAGAGATGGCAGGATCTGAAAAGGGCAACCAGCTTGTTCTTCCACTCAGCAAGAACCAGGAAGCATCTGTTCAGAGCAGAACAGCGATATAGACACAATCCTAACAGCAGCTAGCCGAGCTGAAACTCAGAAGAGGAAGAGGTTGGCAGTACAGCCCTTTATGTACTGGATTTGCTATAATTAAATATTTAGCTGTGCTGCAGCTTGAGGGCTCTAGGACATGCAGGTGCTATAGACCAAAGTTCCTTGAATTTAATGAGTACTTTGCATATAATTTCATACACTTCTCAGGTAAAAAGTTGGGTAACTTATCTGCAGAAAAATCTGTGTGTCAGGTCACCTGTTGTGTAAAGTTATCTTAGCATTGTTATTATAAGTAAATAGGACAGCCTGGGATATGAAGTCCTATTAGATTTCAATCAAGGTCTAAATCCCAAAGATAAATCTTGACTACTGATGTAGGGTAGCTGATTTATCATCCTATGGCTGAGCAATGTGCACACTTACGCATGCTTTCACATTCCACTGCCTCTTCGTTTACCTGCTAATCTCAGTGATACTATTTTTTTACGCCTGTTTTCTGGGATATTTTAAGTGAGTAATCCATTGTGTTTTATAAACAAGCTAATGAGTTAACCCTCCCAGCATCTTTCTGTGACAGACAAGATGTACCAATATCCTGTGCCCATCTTTAACACAAAGTAAACTATATAAGGAACTTAGAAATTTTTTTGGATCACATAAGTTAATAGAACAGCTAAATCCAGAATTTAGGACTCCTGACTTGTTATTCTCTGGTCTTGGTCACTTTTTACCATTTATAATGGAGAATAAACTACTATGTTTTGGGGCAAAAGTAGGTGCAATTGTTTGCACAAAATCAAAAAAGAAGAATCTTTGAAGCATTGCTGGCAGTACTATTGTTGTATTACTTGCACTAAATAGGATCTGAATTTCATTAATGCCCACCTATTTTCTATCTATTTGCTCTATAGTGAATTCAGTATTGAAGGATGTCCCAGTGCAGCTGTTTATGGTGCAATACAGAATACTGTTGTCTACTATACACTTGGTAAAGGAGATAAAGACATTTATTCTGAATTATTTAGACAAGCTGGTATAATGTTTTGATGTCTTTGGCTGGACTTTGTGACTTGTGGCTATTGCACTGGGGTAACAACATGCCTTTCATTCAGCATGTTGCATGCGCAGTATGTTGGTCACTGGACAGTGCTGCAGAAGTTAAGGCAACGTGCAGTAGCACTCATTTCAGCTGCACAGTTTCTGCTCCTGTTGGATGTGATAATAGGGCCCATCACCCTGCTATGCTTCATTCCGCAGGGTTTATCATGAATTCCTGCCTGTCTGGAAGAATGCCTACTCTTTCCACATGGCAACCTTCCTCACCTCCTTTCATTCCTCTCAGGATCCTTTCAGAAACCAACAGCACGGTTTTGTCAATTCTCAGACAAATGTAAATAAGCATTTTACTCTTCCACTCATCCCTCTCTTTCTTTATCTCTCTTGCTTCATCTCCCTTTTCTCCATCCATCCCTGGTGCAATACAAGTGATCAGCTTGTCAAGAATTAGTAACAGCTATCCAAGAATCTGGGCTTGTGCCCACTTGACTGAGGGGAGGGAGGGCAAATGAGTCAGTGCATGGGCTGTTGCTGATAACCTCCCAAGCGCTGCTTAGCTGGCTAGATAAGAGTTAGATGGTAGAGGAAAAACCTGTGTAATTGTTGATGTGATGCAGCTGATTATTCAGTAGTTGTCGAAAATGTGTTAATTGTATTCTGAGTGTTCAATTAGAGCAGTAGTACAGTAAGTACAGAATTACCTCTCCCAGTGGCTCAGATATTGTGGCAGCATTCCTGAAAGTCTGGCATAGATTTCTGTAAGAGTAGATTGGATCTTAAGTGGTGAATTTGTTTTCACTGGCCTTCGTCAGATACACTACATAATCCAGCATGCCAAACTGAGAGCTTCACGCTTCCAGGTGCACAACCCTGCTTGGGATGTATTTAATGAGAGAAGAGAGAAGAACACCTTCCATGAGATTCTGTTGGTTTGTCCATCTATCAAATCTTTCAGGGCCTCAGAAAAATTGCTACAGTTCAGAACTTATTTTCAAAATCGGAAGTTAACTTTTCATTTCAAATTGCAGAGACCTGAGAAATGCTGACCAAATTTTTCAGAGAGGTAGAGCATGTGCAGCTTAAAGTAATTTCTCCCTGTGAGATCAAGTCTAGCTGTTTCAAGTGAGATAGCCAAGAGTCAAAGTTTCCGCCATTCGTTATGAAAAGCTGGGATTTAACCACTGGAGAGCTTTGAAAAATTCCAGCAAGCATGTTTGCAGATTTAAGTGCCTAACTGCCTTTTTGAGTATTTGAACCTAAGATTTGCATATACATCCCATAGGCACTTTCTCCTTCTTGTAATCCATTCTCACGCTGCTTTTTCCAGTCCCTGTTATTTGTGTAGTTGGTTAAAATGCTTCCATTGAATCCTTCAGCAGTGGAATTAGCGGAAAGTTGTCAAACCTTTGTCCCCTCCCTCCCTTCCTTCCTGAGTCTTTGCAAGTAGAATTTCTCTCTGTATTCTTCCCACTAACCTTATGATTTTTCCCTCCGTTTCAGACTTTCAGTATTAAATAATTAATTTATTCTGAGAGAAAGTTTACTTGCTTTTCTCCATTTTTTCTATAATTTTCTGTATTTTTCATTCAGCTTCTGCTCAGCCCTACGTGCTTAGACATAGCCTTAGCTCCGTCTGCACACCTACCCTGCACGTCAGGTCACTGACCCCTCTTAGCATTGCTGAGCAATTAGGGAAATCCTTTATGCTGCTTTAATGGAGAGTTCCAGTCCTGTCCTTAGTTTGCCAGACACGAGCATGTAAGAAAGAGGTCTGCTTTTTCAACAAAGGCTTATTTCCCATATCTAATGCACAGTTGATAAGTCATTTGCATGGTGAAACTGCTTTTGGAAAAAGAAGCATTCTTTTTGGCCTTGCTGTCTTCCTGATATTTTGGAAGAAATAGGACCATCTGCATCTCTAATGCTGCTTTTTTTGACTTGACTCCTATGGAAGTCCCCAGAGGTGAATTTGGCCCGGTGAATGAAAATATAAACAGAAGCCTGTAGAAACTGCATCTACAATTCTGGAGCGTATAAAATTTTAGACGTTAAAAAAGGCGACAGTAGCTTTACATACAGGAGCTGTTGATTTCAAGTTTGGATTTGATAGAGTGGTTAGCACTGAAATAAGTACTGGGTGAAGTAAAACAGTGCTGACTGCAGCTGTGTTTTGATATGCATGAGAGCACCCCCTTGAATTATGAAGTGAGGTATTGGTGTGCCATGTAGAGCTACCATTGGCAGAACAGATTACACAAAGCTGCAACTGAAGAGTTTTAGCTGACAGAAGCAATAGTATGACAGGGTTTATGCAAACTGGAAAACAGTTTCTTTTTCTGATATTCGCTTCATAAACAGAAGACAGTGTAAAAACACAGCTGTATACTGTGGTTATAAAGGTTATAAAACATCCGCTTCTCAATAAATTATGAAGCAAACATGCAGTTTAGTGTAAGAAGGCAAAAATAAAAAGGTAGAAAATTTATTGTGCAACACCCTACAGTATTAAGGCCATTGTATTAGAAATCACTGGTTGATTTTTGACCAATGCTGTTTATACATATAAATCATTAGCATTAAACATTGTATTCTGGGTTTGCTGTCTGTACCTATTTCTTATTAATACTACTTGAGCTGATTTTTATGTTTTTGGAAAGGATTGTGGCAATGTCATTGCTTTTTAAAAAGATGAGCCCAGTATCTCAAACTTATGAGAGCTGTGCTGTTCTTAAGCCCTTACAGGACCTCAGTTACATCTCCTGCCTTCAGGCAAAGCTGGTGCAGCCCGAGCTGTGCAGTCCTTTGCTTGATTAAATGTGCCATCTAGTGGTTAGCGAGTGATAGTTAATTTTAAAAAAAAGAAAAAGAACATGAAGCCAATGGACTTTTTAATGCATTTTTACACCAGCAGGGAAAATGAATGGAGGCGGACAAATCCTTATATTGCCACCTTTTTCTCCCACTTGTTAACAGGCATTCATAGATCTTTATTTATTTCCAAAAATGCCATTGTTTCTACTGTCTGTTGTCCATTCTGTGCCCTCAGGCTGTTTACCAAGGTCCAGATTGAAATCATCTGCTATGGCAGAGTATTTGGGCAGAATAATTAGTGCTGTATTCACAAAGCTTCAGAAGTCATATTGTAACATCACTGTTACTGCCTGCATCTGAAATGTTCATTCTCAAAAACTTGGTTCAAATGCTTAGAACTGCCCAAATTTCATAGAATCATAGAATAGTTTGGGTTGGAAGAGACCTTTAAAGGCCATCTAGTCCAACCTCCTCTGCAACAAGAAAGGACATCTTTCAACTAGATCGGGTTGCTCAAATTCAGCCTGACCTTTAATGTTTCCAGAGATGGGGTGTCTGCCACCTCTCTGGGAAACCTGTTCCAGTGTTTCACCACTGTCATCATAAAAAATTTCTTCCTTATATCTAGTCTAAATCTATCCTCTTTTAGTTTAAAAACCTGTTAAAATGTTTGTTCCCATCTTTCTTATAAGCCCCCTTTATGTATTGAAAGGCCGCTATAAGGTCTTCCAACCCTTGTCACCCCCACATATCCCTTTGTCCACCTGTCCTTTATGTAACTGTTAAACCTTACTCTTGCTTGTACATAAATGGTGTGCAAATTGGATTTTGTGCAAAAAGTGGCCACCAGAGCTACCCAGTACCTTAGTGGTTAGCTCAGACACCCGGGGTATTCAAGACCCAGGGTTAAGCCCCTTGACTGATTGGATTCCTGTTGGTACGGAGGTTTCCACTAAATAAGAGTTTATGTTGGGACACACAGACAAAGTCACCCCCATTCTTATAAAACCCTGTAAGAGGCTGAATCCTGCCATATGTTTGCCATTGTTTCACATGCTACTGAAGTCTCACTTTAATTGAACGGTCTCAGACAGTTTTCAGTTCCACATAACACATCACTCGTGTTGCTGATACCAAGAGGGCAAAGACATCCATAGCTGTCTACACGGAAACAAACCCATCTGCTTTGAGATTGGGCTTGGGAGAGAAAGCTTCAGATGGGACTATTTAGGGAGTGTTGCCCAGCTCTTGAGACAGGTTTGTCTCATGTAACATGGGAGAGGTTGCAGCTCACTGTCACAGCCTGGGAACATGGTTTGAAGAACATGGCACTGTAGTATAACATTCCTCCTGTATGCTCTTACCCTGTGCTAATATGGGGGCACTAAACCCCTACTGGATGTTGTAGAGATGGAAAAGCTTTATTTAAAAAAAATAGCAATAAGAATATTATATTCCTATGGAAATATAGGAATAAAGTAATCTTTGTTATTAGTCAGAGAAGGAGTTATTTGAGACAACCAACACCTGCCAGCTTTATAAAAGAAGAAATGCACACTGAGGATTTTTGCGATATGTGATGTTTGCAAAATGAAGCTAAACACTGAAAGCAACATTTTGATGTTGTTTCTCTTTGGAGACACCTCTGTGATTCAGTCCAAGTCAGTCCGAGAACCAACTATCCATGTGGATCCCATCTGATCAAGTACTTATCATCTTCATTTTTAAAAGGCTTCTTTTAGATTGTTGGTTTTTAAAAGTGTTATTATTTTTCTGTTCCTTTCACTTCTAGGATATTAAACACAACATTGTTTGAACTGTATGAAGCTCTGGGCAATTTTCCTGCCTTGTGGGTCTTCAACATGCTGCTTGTGATTCTTCAAATTCTGCACTGTTTTTGGTCTTACCTAATCATAAAGGCAGCCTACAAAGCTATTTCAAAAGGCAAGGTAAGACAGCATGGCTCTGTTTCATGTTTAGGATTTTAACTTTTTCAGTTTCAATACAAGGTCACTGACTTTTTGGTTACTTTTTCTTTCTAATCTATGATACTGAAGACCTATGTTGTTTTACGGGTCTTTCCTTTCATGGAAACTTTTTTCCACTCCTTCTAACAAATGTCAGATAAGTTAATATACACTATAGTAATTGTATGTATATGTGCTTCCACACTTCTTTTTTATAATCTGGTACACTGAACCAAACTACATTAGGGAAAATGGATTTAAAAAAAAAAAAAAAAAGAAAACAAACAACAAAGCAAACTCCTTTCTTGGGGCTGCAAGTTCTGTTTTCCTTCTTTATAGTAGCTGTTAACAAAGTGTTCGTTTCCCAGCTGGTAGTGATAGTAATAATAAGACAAATTTAAATTCTGCTGCCTTTGCTAGTGGCAAAATTACAAATCACAGCCTCTTTTGGGTTTTGACATTATTGAGGTTCTGCAAAGAGTTACATACTTTCTTTCTAGGATTCCCACAGCTGGGATAAAATTTAGTGTCTTGCTGCCATTGTTATATTTAACAGGAAGATATAATTCACAGAAATGCTAGCTACATTGCACTTGCTGTGCACATGTGGCACTCACATTTAGGTGATAGAACTAATGATTACAGATCATGTAAACGACAGGGTATTTTGCCCTTAAGAGTGCATGAGTAGATGTTTTAGACATGTCACTGCCCCCAGAGTCAATGGGATTGTTCTGCAGAAAACCGCTTTCTGTGAATATACTGGAGAGCTCAAGCTTTGAACTGGACGGAGCCCAGAATCTGCCGTTCGCTCTGTATTAAAGACAGTGCATTTGTGAACTGTGTCTTGCCTGGAAGAGGCACATCAGTCTCCTCTAATTTTAGCAATTATTAGCCTCAGCTGCCCTGTCTGAATTACACCAGTGACTTCAGAGAGTGCTTCGTACTCTTTCTTACTCTGCTTGTTTATCCTTTCCCTTGTGCTGTGCTGGAAGGCTGGGAAGTGGAACCCCTTGCATGTAAGTTTCTTTAAATTTACTATGCAAAAGATTTATTCTGTGCAATACTGGTGTTTCTGTTGGTGTTTTGTTGTTGTTGTTTTTTTAATTTGTAGTTTCTGCTTGCATTTTTTATCCATTGTTCATATTTATCTATTTAAATGAAGGCTACCTTTAAAGGCCATTTTTATTTCTTGCCTATGCTTTGCCTAATACCATTCAAACACGCTTCTGTCTGTAGTATCCGGGTGCTATTATGTTACCACCTTTTTACACATGTATCAGCAGGGTAAGCAGCCGCTCTGTCACCATTCAGAAAGCATACTTGAGAGCCTAAGTCCTCTGCTTTGTAGTTCAAAGCGTTGCACAGGAGAAAATTTAGATTGTATGAGATCAGAGATAGATACTTGCAGTAAGACGGTGACCAGCTTAAAGATGCATATACACAGAGGAATTTTCTTCCTTCAGATCTTATTTCCTCACTTGCAACCCTGTTCTTTCCATTTCTGCAGTAAAGTAAGTAGTTTTCACAATACGTTACAGATATCTTACAGTGGATCTTCATCCTTAATTATTGTTTTATTTTTGTATCCACCTTTGGAACAGCGCAGCTGATAAAGCAATTTATTATCATTAAATTTGTAACTAATCCTGATCATCTATTTCTTACTCACTGTTATGCTTAGGTGTTTTTTAAGCCTAGATATATATTTTCTAGACTCCTTTTATAGAAATTGTTCCAGTGGGTTCTTTTGGGGATAAACAAAGAGAACTAATTACTGCAAGATGTGTTGCATTCATATCAGGTTTTAAGTGAAAAGACCCTGGTATGTTGCTGCATTTTAAAAATAAAGAGAGCGGATCACATGTTTAATAGAAGTGACTGAAGCATAGAATCTTCTTTTGATTGTTTGGCTTTGGGGCAGGACCCTAGCAGAAGAATTAGCAGTGAATCTAATAAATTAAAAGAATTTAAGATGATGCAAAACTTTTCTGTCATCTGGTCTGCCTTCACATCGATCACAGGCACGCAGTACCCTGTGCTGTGCCCATTCTCTTCTGTCTTATGAAAGCGTAATTCTAAGTGTATCTCTGTATCCCCAACAGCTTTAATATAGTCCTTTATATAAAAGAGACTGAAGTAATCTGTTAATTGAAGCTCTGTAAGTATGGAATCAAATTTCAGACCTTAGTTGATGTCCAGTTTCATGGGTGTCAGAATTGCAGGCTTGCTAGACATTGACATTAAAAATTTTACTCATTAGGAGGCATATGAGTATATGTTTCTTTTTTCTCTGTTCCCATGCGGAATAGTGTCACTTGGTTGTTATGATATTGCAAGGATGGTAGCAACACTGGGAGCCCCAAAGGCAAATGGCTGTTTCTGAGGCAAGAGCTGGAAAGCAGACTTATCATGAGGTCTTTGGGGAGTAGAGGAGGATTTCTGTAAGCAAAAGCTTACATGCAGTGGCCCTCTTCTTTAATTGTTTTGATTTCTTTGTGAAGAAGACTTGCCATGTGTTTTGCCACCTTTATGTCCATTCACTATAGTAAAGTCAATTGTAATTGCCCTATGTGGCAATCAGCACAGCATGGATATACTCTGAATGCATTAGGAAGCTCAGCTATACAAACAAGGGTAGAAGCAGGTATGGAAAGCTGCATGCAACTTACACTTCAGACTTCTTTCTGTTTTTTTTTTTTACTTTTTTTTTTTACTTTTTTTTTTTTTACTTTTTTTTTTTTTACTTACTTTTTTTTTTTTACTTCATCTGATGCACTCTTACCAGTTTTGCAGGTTTTCAAGATCAGACTGGGTAGAGCTCTGTGTGACCTTACCTGACCTTCAATGGATCAGTACAAAGTTCTCACCCTGCTTTTGCACATGGCTTATGTGTGTACAGGCATCCGTGTTTGAAGTGAGTCCAGGCAGGCAAAGGCAGAGACGTGTGCCAGAGCTAAGATAGCCTTCAAAGCCCAAATTGAAAAATGTTTGAATTCTCTGATTCTGGCTTGAGCCAAAAAGCTCAGTTGTCTCCTTACAATCTCCTACTGCTTGCTTCTTTTTCAAATTCTACAGGTAGCAAAGGATGACAGAAGTGACATTGAGTCAAGCTCAGATGAGGAAGAAACAGTACCTCGTTCAAAGACCCCACACAGCACTATTGCCACTAATGGGACCGGCGGTGCCAATGGGACAAACGGGTATCTTACTGGTGGCACTTGCTCGGAGGAGCATTAATCCTTGAGTTCAGTCATGAGACACGAACAGAATGAACTGTTTGCTACTGGAAGTAAATTATAAGTTGTGAATGCGGTCTCTTCATATATCTCAGCATCAGAAAAAATTAGGAGTATCAAAGCATTCTGATAGTGCACTGCCATATTTCCTGTTTGTGAATGAAGACAACACACCATTCTGTATACGTAGGCATGCTGTATGTGTATGTAACTGACACAATGGGAGCAGTATTTTCACTTGTACTGTCTTTGAAATATTATTTATTTTGTATTCTTTTGGAAACTTCTGGACAAAAGGGAAAATCTATTCTCAGACTTTTATCTCTTGGGATTCTCAGTGATGGAGAGCATCACGCTCAGATCTCTTCTGTCCATCCCTGTTGCTTTTGCTGAGTCTGCTTTAAGTAATAGTTGCTTGATTTGTTACTTACAGTAAGATAGAACATAGCTTTATAGATTCTAGATCTGCTTCAGATATTTTTGCTTTGTGTTTTAAAGCGCTGGTTTTAAATTGCCTATGAAATCACAGTGGCCGTTCCTCCAATATAAAGTTTTAAAACACTGGACTGCTATTTTAAATAATAGGTAATGTGGTCCATTAGCAATTTGGGAAAAAAAAACCAACCTGTGGTAATTGTGGGATATTATTTTAGCATAATTTAAAATTCAATTTGGTGGTTAATTGCATTAGAAGTAGACTTGATTAGTTGTGCAAATACCCAAAAACATTGATGTCTACAGTTAAGATAAACTCATCTCACTTTTTTTTTTTTTTGCCTTGCGATTTTTGACCTCTACAGATTCTAGCTTTTTGCAGAGATTCCGTGTTGAAAGGTGTTTGTTCAAGTGCACCATTGTGAATCCAGACCTCACTCCTGAAACTGTTCTTCACTTTCAGATGGATGAGAGCAGGGGTGTAATGGAAAAAACAGCAGATGAAAAGTTCACTGCTTCCTCGGACACAGTTCAGACTAGGTATTGTTCTTATAATTATTGCCGCTTTCTTAGTAGGCTGAAGAGAGAGAAGGGAGAATGTCATACGTTACTACAATTAGTTTATTTTAAATACATGAAACCTTGATCAAAATCCACTTAACATAATTCCTAGCAAACTTTGAACACTCAGCAGTATTTCATCGCTTCTAGAAATAAAATTGAGGGTGTTCATAAAATAATTTTGCTCTCCTTTTTCATCCAAGATTTAAAAACTGTGTCCCAAAGAAGACAAAGTAACACCCAAAATAAACATCTTTTTAACATTATATAATCACTTCTTCCAGTCTCTAGATCAAAGTTTAATGTAGGATGCTAAGGATCATACAAGTCTTGCAGGACACTTTTCTGTGATATGTGACAGCAGTGCCAAAAGTAGGCAAGGTTCTTGGGTAACAGACTCTATGCAACCTACTGTTCAACAGTATTGTGTATGTGCACACAGAACCAATGTGCTTCTAGACCAAAGATTTATATATATTTTAAAAAAACAGAGGAGAAGGAGAAAAAAAAAAAGGAACAAACCAGGAAAAATGTGTCTTCTATATATAAAAGGATTGGAGTGCTGTGTTCCGATGGAAGTCTAAGCCAGGAAATATTTGATTCCTTCCACCTATGCAAATAGCAAAATATAGATGGTTTCTGATGCCATAAAATATGTTTAAAGGCTCTATTTTATACAGACTTCATTGAAAAAAGTTGAGTTACCACTTCTTTCTTTTGAAAAACTGAGATTTGTCCTATTCTAATGGCCAGTCTTGGAAACTTCTGACACCTTTATTATCCATAGGGACCCTTGTGTGTTAGCAAAAAATGTGCTAAAGGTAAGGGCAGAATGGCGTGAATGAAAATAGTACATCCTCTTAGTTGACCGTAAAGGAAAGAAAAATGAAAAATTGTAAATCGTAGAAGAGCTGTCGGTTTTACTACCCACAGAGCATGTTTTGAAAAAGCCAGGTAACCTTCTAATTCAGCAGCTTCCCAGCTTGTATGTCCATAGGTGTCGCGACGGAGGGAAGACAGGGCCACTCAATATGAGTGATCAGCAAGCTTCGTTTATTGATTCACACAGTGCCCTTTTATGTTCTAACATAATTAGCTCATACATATTACAAAAGTTAAGCTCATGATTGGTTAGTTCTTAGAAAGATCAACTCCACCCTTGGTTCCTTCTTTACAGTTACTTTCATCCTCTTTTCCCATGCCTGAGCAGCTGCAACCTCTCTGTTATCTTACAACAATTATAGTCAAGGACGAGGTGTCTTTACCAGCCCAGTAGTTACGGGGGCTGAATCCGATGTTTCTCAAGCTTTTGCTCGGCCAGCTGGATCATGTCTACGTGACCCTTCTCAGCTAGCCATTCTCCCACAATTCCCCCGTTTTTATTTTGAATGACACAGGCTTGGTTAAACATCCGTAACACAAGGGTTTTCATACAAGACAACACACAACTCACACAAAGCAACGCTATTAGTACAGTGATTAAGACTAGCAATCCTGTCTGTAAAAGGTTTCTCAGCCATCCGGACAGACCCAACCAGTCTCCAAGAGCACCCCTATAAGGCACGTAGTAAATGGGGAGCGGGGTGTTGCTAGGCTTGCACAAAAGCTGGTCGTGTTGAGTGATCGAGCTAAAGTTATCCACACATTTTCTCGTGGGTCAAACATCTCACTATATGGGATGGCTCTTATGCTTACAACTAAGGCAACTACTATAAAGCTTTCTATACCTAAATTAACCATTTTCTCTGTTTCAACTTCTAAGCAAATAGCATGCACATAATACCTAGGGGTTACAGACCCCACAGACTGTACAATTAATTTCTGTCTTTGCGACCTTGTGGTTCACACTCAGGCGCAGCGGTCTCAGTCCGTTGGTTTACGGTGATTAGTCGGGTCACCTTCAGCGGCGACTTCAGGGTGGTCGATGGCGGGCCTTACCCAACGGCTGGGAACCCAGATGGTATCTTGTCCCCTATGGTCCATCGTAGAAGGGGTGATTTGCGAGCAAGGGTCAATCCTCCTACTCCTGCGACCGTGGCGTTGCTCGCGTAGGTCGGCCATTGAGCCGGCCACTTATGCGTGCTGATTATGGAAATGTCAGCGCCAGTGTCTAGAAGAGCAACAAGTGATATAGTTAGGTTGGCGTATTGCACAGCAACCGGGCGTTGTGGCCTTTGGCGCAAGCCGACAGTTAGTAAGGCCATTTGTCCTGTAGATCCAAAGGCTCCTTGCCCTCGTGGCTGCTCTTGCAGCGGTGGAAGGGCTCCCGCAAGATGTGGTAGGGGAATTAATTGCGCCACCTTGGTGCCTTTAGCGATGAAGAGCGGTGGAAATAACGTGTGGGCCATGATCTGGATCTCACCGTGGTAATCCTTATCAATCAGTCCCACCAACACATTAAGTCCCAGCATGGTGGCCGATGAACGGCCTATAAGTAGTGCTCCGACAGCTTGTCCATTGATACAGATTGGTCCTTGAGTGCTAGTAGCAATCCGGACAGGCTTTGAGTCCAACAGGGTACAATCTACTGCTGTTGCCAGGTCCAAGCCGAGGCTTCCGTTTGTGGCTGGTCTGAGCTGAAGGGATTGAGTGCTGCCGGATATGCAGCCGCTTTTTGTGTCGGCGCGGGGCGGCTCTTCCCGCTGAATCGTCCGTTTCCCGGTTTGGAAGCGCGACATGCAGTCTCATTGTGGTTGTCCGACCGGCAGTTTCTGCACCATACTGAGCCGGCGTCGCAGTTCCGTCTGATGTGTCCAGCAGCGCCACAACGGTAGCATCGTGGGCGAGGTGATCCAGTAGCATTTAATCGATGAACGGAGGCTTGCAAAGGAGCAAGGGCTGCAAGAACTTGACTCTGCGTAGCCTGCGCGTGTTCCTTTAAACTATTCCCTAGTTCCTTTACTGCCTCAACTAACATTGCCTGTGGCCCTACCGGTACCTGAGCCATCCTTTCTAGTCCTTCCTCGATAGTCCATGTCCCTGGCAATGTAGCCAAGATGTTGCGTGTGGCCGGATTACTATTTTGTATAGCACACTGCTTTAGTATAGTGCCTCTGAGATAATCGGGCACCCCGGCCGCCTGTATGGCGTTTGCTATTCGATCGATAAATAGGCCAAATGGTTCCTCCCTTCCCTGCTTAATACCCATATATGAAGGGACTCTTTCTTTTTTTTTTTGAGTGAACGGCTTTTGCTTTTTGCTTTTTTTTTTTTTTTTTTTTTTTTTAGCTCGGTGTTGCAACGGGGCGTTAGCGACTGCCCGCCACGGCTTTATCAACTTTTTGGCTGATTTATTATCGCATATAACTTCGTCAAACAATTTATCCTCATATTTACGCCATTCCTCGTGTTCAAAAACCGTATCTGGATTATCAAAGCAACCTCTCGCTACTCCATACGCTGATAACCCAGGCAACTCCCTTTTACAATCTATACCCTGAACGCTCCGCTTTTCTAAAAAGCATTTGAGCAAATCGTACGCCGCTTGTCTGTTCATACCTTCGTTATCTATACCCTAAATGCTCCGCTTTTCTAAAAAGCATTTGAGCAAATCATACGCCGCTTGTCTATTCATACCTTCGTCAGCGCGCTGTTGCAGCCTTCCAGACTTCGGCGGCGCGTAGCCGGCAGGACACTCTCTATAGGTGCTCCAGGGCGCGGGGACCTTTTCCTTTAATCCCTTTCGCTCTCGGGCGCGGGGACCTTTTCCTTTAATCCCTTTCGCCTCCTGCGCTGCTTACAGGACCAGCACTGAGACTCCGTTGACCGTGGCTCGCAGGTTCAGCCCTCTGTAGGGTCCCTGTTCGGGCGCCATTTGTCGCGACGGAGGGAAGACAGGGCCACTCAATATGAGTGATCAGCAAGCTTCGTTTATTGATTCACACAGTGCCCTTTTATGTTCTAACATAATTAGCTCATACATATTACAAAAGTTAAGCTCATGATTGGTTAGTTCTTAGAAAGATCAACTCCACCCTTGGTTCCTTCTTTACAGTTACTTTCATCCTCTTTTCCCATGCCTGAGCAGCTGCAACCTCTCTGTTATCTTACAACAATTATAGTCAAGGACGAGGTGTCTTTACCAGCCCAGTAGTTACGGGGGCTGAATCCGATGTTTCTCAAGCTTTTGCTCGGCCAGCTGGATCATGTCTACGTGACCCTTCTCAGCTAGCCATTCTCCCACACATAGGTATATCTGAGGGAGCAAGGGAGTCTTATTTAAATGTCCTTTTCCCCCAAAAGCTTCTCTGTCACTAATTTTTCTCACCTGTCTCCTGTGCCTCTGATTTCATATGGTTATCTGCAGGGCAGGTTATACATGTGAAAATACACTGATTGCAATCGAAAGTATCCCATCTGCAGTATTTGAAGTGGCAGTAGTTTAATAATTACTGTCAAGATGATACCAATATTTTTAAACAAAACCATCCTGGAATATATTGAATGAACATTATAATTTCTAAAATCTGACCCACTAAGATGGTCATTGAGAATAACAGTTTAAACATGCCTCTTCCGTGGTGTTGATTGCTATCTCCACTGGACCTTTTCCCTTTTACAAAGATGGTTACAAAAATGGACTTCTGGCAAAATATTTTGTCTTACATGGGGACAGAATGTTGCTGTGAACTATCAACGTACACAACATGCAATAGGACTGTAATGTTGTTGATATCAGGAGAGAGAGCAGATCTGAAAAACAGTCCCTGTGCAAGGGGCAGGAGGCCTTTGGTCTCTATTGGTCTTCCCCTGCTGTGCTGTATAGAGTTGATTCAGATGTACAGTCAAGGCTACAACCCTTGAGATGATTCACTATCGCTGGCTATGTATCCTCTTAGTGTACCCCCACTGTTAAATAATGCCACTTGGATTGAAACTTTTCCTTTGAGGTGTAAATTCAGTTGCATCTATGACGCGCTAAAGCATGTACACAGTTACCATGGTTCAGCTGATGCCCAGTGACTGACTTATTTCATATAAACCTGGCTTTTTGGAGTCCATTCTTAGCAGCCTAGAATAAACTTCATACAGATATGTCTGGAAAATAGGTGAGAGATTCAAATGACGCATTTGCAGAAATGGGATAAGACGAAGGAAGCTTTGAGAACTTCAGTAAACTTTGCTGAACAATCACTAAACTTTCAAGCTACAATTTTTTTATGGAAATTAAAAATTCATACAATTCACACAATTATTTCTGTCTTTAGTGGGAAGGACCAAGTGTTTTAGTAATCATGCTTGGCAGTGTGTTTTGATTCATTGCTTTAACCAAGGGATGTCAAAACTTGGGCTTCCTCTTGCACTCTGCAGAGAGAGTGTCATGCAGCTATTTCTTTTTTCATGTGAATTTGCTTCTCTGCTGAAGAGCTTTGCAAGGTGCTTTTGGAGGCCAGCAAATTATTTAGAGGATAATCACACATATTCCAGAAAATGGATTAAAATGATTCGCATGGTAAATGCAAGATCTTTAAAGGTTCTGTATATTAGTACCTTTTGTAGAATTGTCATTTTAGTCATTTTAGAAATGAGGGTTTGTAGTCTATAACCTATTTGTCTTCAACTTCTATGCTCTCTTTTTATAGTACAGTACCCAACACAGCAGTTGAGATGTTGAAGTAGAAAAATGAGGAAATGATATGTCGAGTTTATTAGTAAATAGAAAGAATTTGTCTTCTCTCCCTAGCCAGCCCAAAATATAGTAAAATAAGATTCTGATCTCCTTTTGTTTACTGTTTTCCATATTAGCATATTTTGTACCAAAAGAAAAATTTGGTTTGGGTTTTTTCATAAAAACCTAAAAACAAACATTGCAGAAAATGGTAGAAATATCTGATCAAACAAGAGTGGACTTCGGAATCTTTTGGATCTTGATCAGAGTTAAATAGCGCTAGTTCTAAAATACCAAAGTGTCCCAGGCTGTTTCCTTGTTGCCATTTTGTAGTTTTTTCTATGTGTTATTTATTTAATGATTCCAGGAGAATTGGAACCTGTGTCACAGCTTCAAATGCTCCTGTTTCAGCCTTTGACCATTCAGTGTGATTGCCGATGACAAATCCTTTTTCTGAGACCCAAGTACATGCACTAAAGCTTTGCTTACAATGAAGTGAATCTTGTCTTAAATCTGTATCTGTTTTGAGTGAAAATCACTTTCTGGTTCTGAATGGGACATGACAGAAAAAGCCGTTACCCTGCAGCAACTGTCGATGATGATCAACACGGGTTAATTTAGACTCCACGTGTGTTTTATGCAGGGTATTCTAGTAGGAAGACTAATGCCTGTTTCATTCATCTTCTCATTACTGCAGCCTTCTGTATTCTCAGAGAAATATGGGCTACCATTGGTTTTCTACAGTTGATGATTTGGTATTTTTTTAATCTCTTTGCTACAACTCATGTTTGTATGTCTCCTATTGTGTACTTCTTGTGACATTTGTGTGAGAGGAGCTATCGAATATTTTTTACCCTTCCTGTAATGTAGACCATATTAGGCCTAACTTCAGTGTTCTACAAACTACAGTTGCCTTTAAACCATAAAGCAAAACCAGTTTGTATTACTTGTTTTGACTGGTTTTGATTTGGAACAGGGACCTAATGGGAACTTCAGTAAGACAACCTTATTATTTTTTTCTTTTCTTTTTAAAAAACAATAGTGGAAGTTTGGAAAAGTGGCATACAAGTGTAGCCTTTAAATTGTAAAGCTTTCTGATTGTAGTTGCAATGAAAACACAGTGTTTGAGTGTGTCTGTACAGAATTCTAGTCTTTGAAATTGCTTTCAATTAAAAAAATGGAGGAAATACTATGAAATGATGTCTTGGAGCCATATCAGTGATCACACATCAGACAAAAGACCAAAATGATTGTCTTACATGACCTAAAATGATCTGTGCAACAAAACACATTTTCTGGCTTCTGTTGAGCTTCAGCTTCTTGCAGTCCCTGAGTTAAACTTTTATACACAAGCTCTCATACTGTACTGTGCATGTTGACTATCTATTGCAAGTCAGGGTGAGGCAGATGACACTATTTCACCTGTGTTTTCATGACAATCCTGTGCTTGAGCAACTCTTTCAGAAATGCAGTGATGTGTAGGAACTCCACTGTCCCAGACACAGTGATGTGCTAGCTAGAAGTCCTTTCATATATAGCTGTTGCATAGAACTTCGGGAGTTATTTTGTGTTTAACTCAGTTGGTTTGGGTTTTTTTCAATATGGAAAATAACTATTTCACATAAAATCTCTGGAACCAATCAGTATTGTGGGCTACTTTAATTTGGAGACACTTTCATAATAAACATAGTATTAGGAATGTAGTGTTGGTTTTCTTCTCTTTTCTATGAAATGCAAACAATGTTTTCCTTTGGTTTGGTTCAAAGATTGTTATCCACACTGCAGACTCCAGCATTTTTAGAGCAGATCCAAGTATGTCTTTGCTGAGTTCATCACTGCAGTATTTTATGTTGAGAGCTGGAGAGGGACTCTTTGTCAGGAAATGTAGTGACAGGACAAGGGGTAATGGTTTTAAATTGGAAGAGGGGAGATTTAGATTAGATATTAGGAGGAAATTCTTTACTGTGAGGGTGGTGAAGTACTGGAACAGGTTGCCCAGGGAAGTTGTGGATGCCCCATCCCTGGAAGTGTTTAAGGCCAGGCTGGATGGGGCTTTGAGCAACCTGCTCTAGTGGAGGTGTCCCTGCCCATGGCAGGGGCGTTGGGACTGGGTGATCTTTAAAGTCCCTTCCAACTCTAACCATTCTATGATTCTATGTTATTTCTTGTATGAAACTGTTTGTAATAATAAGTGGTAGAAGGACAAGACATTTTCTTAGGATTTCAGGGGTAAAATTTTGCATGTTAATCATTTCTGAATGTCCAGCTGGACCCACCTTGGAAAAGCTGTCTTTTTTCAGTCTAGGTGGTGAGATTTTCTTAAAAATAGATGTTCATTCAGGTGTTTCAGGCTAAAGCACCACCTCCTAACTACTTCTGGAAGTAAGAGAAGAGGGTCACTTGTACAGTGGTTCTCTGGAGAGAAAGCTGCAGCTCTTTATTTTGCCAAGGAAGCTGCATTTTTCAGACCCCTACCATTACAGTAGACCAAATCTGCTTGCTTATTTATTATAGGAGTCTATGTTTTTTCACTACTGTTACAAGGAAAGGGGGTAAAGGGGCTTGGTTTTTTATTTTTTAAACAAGGAGCTGTCTATGTGTAGCGATGCAGTGAGCTGGAATTGCTTTCATACACTCACCAAAGTAAAGCCTACAAAATATCATCGTCAGGCAGGCTTTGGTGCAGCATTAAAAGATGATGAGGTACTTATAAATGGGACACACGAAAACATTCTTACAACTTCAGCAGAAAATTGAGGCAACAGTTCTCATAACACAAATACTGGCTCTATAGGAATCGCCACACATCAGTTGAGGTTTTGCTTCTGGAAGAACAGTAAACCTGGGAATTTCCATTGTGTTTAAATAACTAATTACTGCAGTTGTTAATATGTGCTCATGATAATATACAGAGAGAATCTTGTATTGCATTTAATATGGTGTTTAAATTCTTGCTTACTGAAGAGACTTAGATTTAATTATGTGGGAATTTTCCCAGTCGTATGTCTAATGTCTTTTGCTTCCTATTCCATGTTTACCCTTCAATTTACATAGCACAAGGGAGAGCCACAGTGTACAGAAAGTGGCTCAGGATAATGTGAAAAAGCAAGAGTTTTTTTTAAGTACTGTCTTTAAGTCTGTAAAGGTGCCTCTGTACAAGAAACTGTGGTTCTCAGAAGAGGAAGACAGGAGGTCTGTGCTGCTTTAGAAGAGCTAAAAGCTGGTGACAGAGTGTCCTGTGGTACAGAAGGTGAGTGGAAGGAATCCAAACGTGTGCCAGATGGGCAAATTGCCATATGACTTGGTAGCTTATCATGCTGTGAGGGACAGAGTCTGGGAGCTGGTGTGGCGGGTCTCCTGCTCCATGCTGTTAGGCCCAGCTCTAATAGCATGGGGGGAGGGTTGCTGTTTCCCTAATCTGTGCTGTTTTTTCAGTCCTCTATGTGCCCTGTTCTGCAAGATACTAGTCCCTGCCCCTTTGCAGATTTTACACTGTCTACACTTGTCAGTGGGCTACCTTCTTAAGTGTATTTCACAGAGCAGGATGCCAATTTGTGCTCAGGTATAGCGGAGTCCAGGATGGCTGTTATATGGTCATCATGGGCTATTTTCCACAGAGTTCCAATGCTGGGGAATTTTAAAATGTGAACACAATATTAAAAAGTATGAGAGATACCAAATTGAACATTGGTATGTGGAATAGGTGTGAAGCTGGAATGCACGCTGGGCAAACTTGCATATCCAGACCCCTCACCAGTGACTGCCCTCCCCCCTGGACTGTAAAATCCAGAGATCGCAGCTCTGTGAAAAGTTAATTCCAATAATTCAAAACCTATTTGTGCAAAGCAAATGAATAAAACTATAACTATATATTAACTAGGGAGAATAATGGCGTACCTAAGGCACGTGCTGTGCCAGGCCAGAGCTCTGCCAGTAGACAACAACAATGCCCACCGGTGGCCTCTCCGCCAGGCAGTGGAGTGGGGAGCAAGAGTAAGGCTCACACACCTTCCATCTTGTACCTTAGAAGGTGGCTTTATCACTACAGGAATAAACACGCTTGAGGGAAGCCTTTTATACCTATCTTCTTCAGCCCTGAGTCTGCCAAGCTGTTGATGACTTGTAGAGGGATTGCTTAAATGCAGACTTGTGTGCAACACCGAGGTGTTTGTAAGGTTCTGGCTTTCAAATGTAATTGTTTAGATGTGACACAGAACAGTTAGCTTTTAGTCACTGGAAAGTGCCAATATAAAATCAAATATTACAAGACAGTTCAGAATTGTAGTTTTTATCTGCAAGAGCAGTATGTCCAACTGGTAATGTTAGTGCTATAGTTCACTAATTAGATGAAAAGATAAGGTACTTTCTAAAGCTACTTGCTGGCAACATACATTTACATTCCCAAATTAATACCCTCCCCTAAACATCTGAAAAATGAGCTACCATTGTAGCTCTGATATTTTTTAAACACTTCCAAGTGTTTAATTTCATCTCCCTAGAAAATACTATGCAGCTTATTTTTATTTATTCCAAAACAGGACTGAGTAAGGCTCCCCCGTACAGCTGTGTGACAGTAGCATTTCTTGCCATATTTAGGCAACTTTTCGCAATCTTTTCACGTGAAAAAAGAATCCTAAAATTCAGAGATGGGATGTGATCCTTCCTTAGTTAAAATTGCATCAGCTGCCTCCTGTATCAACCTAACTAGCAACTTTCTGTCCTGTTTCTGGGCTCGTTTTAAGGATAACCTCCCCTTTTAATCCCCAGTAATAGTAATTTCAATTACCATTGCTCTCCTAAGTTATCTTTGAAAGAGCTGCCTCCTACCAGAATGGCTTCCTGTTTTACAGTTATATTTGCATAGTCCCTCATCTAATTTTAATTTAAACTTGATTCAGCCAAAGCATTTAGTTGTTACTGTATCTCATTTTTATATGTGGTTTCTCACTGAACAATCTCCAAGTGAGATCAATGCCCGTAGCTGTTATTATATTGGACAACCCCATCCATATGCCAGCTTCAGGAAAAGATTTCCACATTAGTGATCTGGATTACTTACAATGTAGGTCCAACATCTTCCATCCAACATCTGGTACTTCAGTAATGTTGAGGAAGTGATGACCCAAGTTGTGGTACTCCCTGGACCAGGTGGATGTAAAAAGCAGCCAGGACTGCTGTGAACTTCACATGAGGTTCTTTAAATAGCTGCTCCCCTTTCATAATAATTTTCTGCTAATTGAATAAATTTTTTCAAGTTTTTTACTATAAAATTCTAATTATATTATTTGGAACAGGAAAAATGGATTGCTAACAGTGACATCAGCTGCCATCTGGATAGGATTAATGCACAATCAAAAGTAAGATTGGATGCAAATTTTTAATGTTTGTTCTGCACCAAACAATATAGTCAAGAAATAATAATTGAGGGAAACTTCAGCTGAGGAAATTAAAACTTTCTCATGTGAATTGCATGAACATTGACTGTGAATTTGCTAATTTGATTCATTGTGATGCCATTAGGAGAGCACTTGGTAAAGGTGGTCCCCACTGTAATGCCGTCTCAAGCAGACTGTTGAAATTATGGGCTAACCTTAGAGAATGCTAGAGCCTAAAATGACAGCTAATTGCTGCAGAGTTGCAGATGACAGCACTGAGGATTGCATGTCAGAAGAGGTTTTCCCTCTTTTCTTTAGAAACAGTTTTATCAGATGGTTCGAAGGAAAATACAGGCCAGTAAGTCATGCTGATACTGATGACTAATGTTAAAAGAATACAATTACCAATCTCCTGCATTGTCTTTCCATTAATGGGGCTGTGTCAGACATGGAGTTAAACAGACAAGTTTATCTCATTAGCTTCCTTTGGAAAGTCAACTATTAGTAATTTGCCTGATTTTATTTTTAACCTACGAGGTAAGCATTTACTTGAGCGTATTGTGCTTTAACTTAGACAGCAAGTACACTACCCACGAGGCCACACTTTTATCACTTCTACCTATTGCTCACTTAGCCAAAACGTTAATGTATACAGCCTGCTCTTAAACACCTGGAATCCTTAATGATAATTGCCATCAGTGTAAAGTGAATGTAGCATGCTGCTAAATCAAAACTATAACAATGTATAGTCGGTGTTCATTCAACGGACCTGTTTCTTTGCCAAGCCAGTTATTCCAGCTAAAGCTCTGGTGCAGAAGATACTGGATAGTGAAGAACTGAGCCCATGATCAAGTAGCCAGTGCAGAGGAATTCATTGAGGCAAGTCGGCCAAAGAGCATGTTTCCATGTAGAGAGTTATTCATCAAACAGTCACAAAACAGGTGAGTCAATTGCAATTAGCGTTGTTCAACATGCTGTGACTGAAGAGGAAGGAAATCAAACTACCACTAATCGTATCTTCTTTCAATTAATTATTACAGTGCATAGCCACATTAAAATATATATAAGGACATATAAAAAACCACTACACGCTTGCATGACTAAACACTACTTTTAGCAGTCTGTCATTTTCCCTAATAACTTTTGAACCCATTGCTCAATTAGTCCAAATTTGAAGAGGAGATTGTGTTGCAGCTATCACTGTTCTTACAGTGTACTAAAAATAAGCAACCAGGTAAAGGAGAGAACCACAAATCAATGCTGCACGCTGGAGGAAGGGTAGGCAGAGTGCAACCCTTGTCCTGCGGCTTTAGCAGCAGCCAAGCAGAGGCTGAAGTAGCATAACTCAGGAGCCGCGCTGGCTCTCATCCACCAGGGAGACTGTAAAGAAGAGCTGGGATATTGCAGCGAAGAGAATGGCACTGTTTAAGGACAAAACTACAGATCTGTAGGAAATCAGGCTTCATTACCCCTGCTTCTGCTGAAACAACTTGTTTATAAGCTCGAGACTCTTCAGAGTTCTTCGTGTGTAATTGTTAGAGTGATTAGGGATAATAAGAAGGAGAAAAAAAATGGAGTCTCACTGTCTGGCAATCAGAGCCATTCCCCCCACCCTTTCAGGCATACAATCCTATTCAGCAGTAAAGCCTGATGTAATTGGATTGCAACTATTGCTTTCAAAAAGGTAAGAGTATTACCATAATTATTTAGTATGGTTTATTCATACAGTTAAAAAACGTACTGTAATCTGCCTGTGGGACTAAGTGATTTATGTGTGCATATGTTTGTTTTATCAGGTTCAGCAGGGCTTTCAAAAAGTTATACATCGCTCACAAATGAGTTCACAGTCATTTTAGAGTATTATAATGACAAGACTAATTTAGATAATATCAAGGTACTGAATAAATTCACTAAGTTGATTGAGGCATTAGAGAAGACAGTAAGTAATATAACACAATTGGAATATGACAGAAGCACAGTATAATTTCCATGTCTGTCATAATTGTCACAAGTGTAGCCATTACTTGTCTGTTTGCTTTTTAAAATAAGTCTAGCAACATCCAAGAGGGTTTATGAAAAATGTCAACAAACTCAGCTTAACCACCTCCACTCTTGGTTGAGTAGGCGTGTAATAAAACTGTTCTGTTAGCCAGAAGGACTCCTACAGTAATTCAGTTTCTTTTCCAAATTGACTTCCAGGTATCATACAAACAATTGTGATTAAATGCACTTGGTACATGTTATTAATATTTAATATTATTTTGTCTTCCCAACAGTCCTTAAATTCACAGTGTATTTCCAATATATAATAAATTCAACACCTTTTTTCCTGATGTTTACACTATATTATGAGATAAATTTGGGTGCTAAGCATCAGTACATCAGCAATTTTCTGTATGGTCAGCACTAGTTGATGGCCCATGCATTTCAGGCTTGAGCCCTGGTAGCTACGTACAGGGCAGCAGTTTGAAAGGGAAGGTAACATTCCTGGTTGGGCAAACTGATTTATGAAAAAAGGAAAGTCTTTACTGACCTGCACTAAGATTTATGTCTGCCTTAAAATAAACCTGATCCTGCTAATAGATGGAGCACTAGCACCAACTGGAGGGGGCTGGTCAATTGTGTATCATAGTCCCTAAGCTGCATATTGCTTTTGAGATCAAGCTTTCTCATATGCTCTTTGGGGCTTTTCAGTGCATATTTGTATACTGTCCAGTCCACTGGGTCCCGATAACTGTATATGTGGGATCAGTATGTAGTATTATTGTAGTTGTCCTTATTATTATTGGATATCGCTGCATTGTGCAGCTTCGTAACAAATAGGAAATTCCAAATTGCCACAGATCCAGGTGTGTGAAATTCTGTAAGCACTAAGTGCATTTGATAAAGGCACAAAGGTTTTAAGATACATCTTCAGCTAGCATAAAGGCTGTTTTAGGGATGTCACAAGCCGGTTTTACTTCATATTTTATAATAAGCAAAGAAACAAATGTATTGTATACACTTTCCTAGCTTTTACTTGTTTTGGAATGCCTGGCTCTGTTTGGAGGAAGTAGGATCTGCATCTGATTTGCCTTGGCAGACATAAGCAGGTTCATTATTCAGACTCCAAAAGGAGCTGTAGAGGTTTAAATTACACACAATAAACATTTCAAACTTTACTTCTTGCTTTAGGGGTATGCACAGAACATTTACAACCAAGCACATCATCTTTTCTAGCAAATAATTCCTAGGAATGCAAATTCCAGTGCAGTGGTTGCCATATATTTTATGTTCTGTGCATAGCAATCTTGGCAAAGTAATTTTGTTAGAAGCAATAAAGCAACTACTTATGCCTTGGATGAACATGAAAAGAAAATGGCAGTAAGTCTGAGCATTTGTCTTTGTTACACGGGGTGTGTTTCAGTTTTTTTCTCCTGTGAAGGTCATGATCAAATCAGATATGCTACAGAGTCCATCTGAGCAATATGGGCACCCTTAATGAATAAACAGCTCCATTTGAAAACATGGAAATGAGGTGGCTGCGTACTGCCTGCCTCTTCGCTTCCATACAACAGCTGTAAAATACTTGGTTGAGCATCCTGAAGTTCTTACTTTCCAGAGCAGCTCAGAGTTGCTTGGCACAGACAGGTGGAGAAGGGCAGGGATATGCTTCAAAATGAATATGGTCATTCCGGATACAGGGGCGATGCCATTAGTGAGAAGCCAGAAGGGATGGGCTTTCTAACATGGAACATGAGGGCTTCTGTACAAGGGAGGAAGAGATACCAACAAAGTGGGGGTAAGACAGCAGTCGTAGCTCCTGGGAAGGAAGATAGAAGTGGGAAGTGCAAAGCTGGCTAAATGCAAGTTTTTTTAACTACTGGCTAGTCTATTGACCTACATAAAAGTGCCTACAGCAGTCTTTGGTGGTGGAAGCACTTAACTGAAAGAAATACCTGCTATTTAAATACTCCTGTTAGCATGGTTGAAAAGGAGGCAAAATCTGCTAACGAACAACTACACCCAGTACTTGAAGGCAGTCTCCCAGCCTAGGCCTCTGTTTGTCCCCTTACTGCTTACAAAATTCTCAGAGTACAACGGTTTAGGGACAGGGCAGAAATTGAGGATGTATTTCATTTGAGGTGTCATTATAGAAATGTCTAGTAATCTCTTTGCCATTCTGTTCTAAAATTTTAATGTAATCAGTTGGCACCTTTACCATTCTTACTGCTCATTTTGGCTGTAGGACAAGAAAAAAAGCCTGTAGGACATACCAAGGAAAATGATGCACTGGTTAGAAAATAGAAATTATGCCCTATAGGGAAGAAGAAATTGAAGGTTATCCCTTTTTTGGAGCCAGCATGTGCAAATATGGGTTACTGGTTTTCATTAAGATGCACTTTAGCTATCTATCTCATAGAAGATTGAGTGCATAGTTTGTGCTGTATCCAGCAAGTTGTACTGTTCAGATAAACCAAGCGTTTTAAAATATAGTCACATCAGACTGGACAATATTCTCAACTGTACTAAGAGTATCTTGTCAGCATCACCAGATTTAAACGTGCCTAAATAGCCAGGTTCACCTATTACGAAGCTGATGAAGGCATAGGAGTAGGGGGCAGAGAGGGAGAGATGTTTGTTTTGGGTTTTTGCCCAAGCATAAGATTATAGTTTGGGGCAAGAACAGTGAGTGCTGATACAGTTACTGTAGTATCTGGGAAGACCAGCATTTGCACCTGATACTGGTTTGGACCAGCTGTGGTCTGCCCTATGGACCACACAACATTAAGAGAAGGAACGCATTATGTGTGCGTCTCCCAGTTTAGCTGCCTTCCAAAAGGAATGCTGTTTGCATTTGAGGTGTGAAAAGTGGTGAGGATCAGGAGTCACTCCACTCCTGATAAAAAAAAAAAAAAAAAGAATGCTAATGTAGATAAATTATGCTATAAATTTAAAGAAGTTAATACATTATACTTCAGGCTTTGCCATGTCTTAAGATTTCCAATGACAATGATAAACAGTCCTTCACTACAACATGCTTTATGTAATAAAGCAAAATGAGTAGTCTGTTCTAAAACATACCCAATAAAACACGAGGCTGGTGATCTTGAGTGTGGCATTCACCACTGCAGTTCAAGCTTCAGGCAAGCTTTTCCGCCCACCTGGGTGTTGGGGGAGCCAGGAACCTCTGGGCTACAGCAGGGCTCTATTTCAGCTTTCTAGGATTTCTGATCAAATCAATACAAAGTTCCCACTTGCTCCTAATTAAGAGCTTTATTCAAGAATAGCATGCACATCAAAGTTTTATTACTAAAAACAGAAATAGGCATCCAACAAGAATCTGAAATAGCCAGTAAAATATATACTTTAATAGGCCAAAAGACAAACACCAATTTACATGTATGAGAATGAGTGATAAAAGTAGAGAGTACAAGACAGTAAAACCTAAGACACAGGTAATTTAAGTAATTGCTAAGCTCCAGTGCATTATTTTGGTAGCTTTCAGGCCTGTTCCAACCACATACGAACCTGAAAGACACTTCTATGTTTTTGGAAGAGAAGTGAATTACAAAGTACTCTGTTTTGAATATCTTCTTGGAGTAGCTAAATAGATCTCATTAAATCATTAAGCTACATGATATCGGATCAAAATTGACAAGTCTGAAAGCATTCAATTAAGGAAGCAGTTGATTATACTGTTGTTCAAGGAATCATCCAAAATGTCTCTAATGACAGTGGTCTAAAATACTATTTTCATTATTTTTCTTTATTAAGAAATTAGAATAAGACATGAATAAATACATACTTTCAAAATACGGGAAGGAAAGACAAGAAGTGCTCTACAGCTAGAGCGGGAGGTATAAGCTAGTTTTATGCAGACTGTTTATAAGATAAAGCAGTGAAAGCTTTTCTGATGTTGGCAATGAATGCAGAAAAATTGTTAGTTTCTCTCACTTTGAGCTGGAACTCTGCTATACAGTCCAGAGGAGGAGTACAGGAAGTCACTAAAATGACACAAAGATTTTAGACTATTATAAAAAAAATATTAGTGGTTTTCCACGCTTATGAAATACAAATGTAGTTTTTCATCTTTTTATGTTTTACCTTCATCCAGTATTACTTTTGAGTTAACCTATTAAATAATTTTCTTTCAGCAAAACCTCAAAGAACACAGAATTATTTTTTTTCTTTGATTTCCAGACCTCCCCCTCGGTGCTGTGCTCCTGCAATTACAGTAATTGCAGTAATCCATAGCCTGTTCAAAAATTGAAGCACATTCCTAAACATTTTTGTTGCTCTGTGGGCAGGCAGACGAAAACTGATGTAGCCCAGCATGTGATAAACTTTTAACTTCAGCACAATTTAGATTTGAATTAGTAAAACCAGAAATCAATTCAGTCCATACCTACAGACACAGCAGAGTAACAGTAGCATCCATCTAGAAGCCACTCAGCACAGTACACAAATTACCAATGCTGTTCTTTGTAACTGAAGTAAGATCCATGCTGCAAAAACAGCTTTAAGATCTGAAAGGTTGTACCCTTGCAAAGAGGAATGCTGGAAAGTTTTAATCTTTCTGGTATGTCACACAACTGCAAGGGATCCCCAAATAGTGGAGAACCTCATTTATTCTCCCCTCTAGGCATATTTCAGCTTGTTTGAGAAGCCTATCAGCATAAACACTCACTCTACCATAAAGGGAAGAAAACAACAAACTACAAATTGAAATGTTTATCCGTGCCTGTGTATGTCTTCTCTCTCCTGCTTTGCTCAGTGCAAAGTAAACAGCAACTCCACAAATAGAAGGGAGCAAAGATGTTAATTTCTATGAAAATAGAACTGCTTAAGAAAAACTTCATTAAAACATATATTACCATTGCAAGATTTTCATTCAGAAACCAGAAGATAAAGGTTACAACTAAATTGTACTTTACTCCTCTCCCCCTTTTTTCAAATAGAGGCATTGGATTCTATCCTCTGGCTTAAGTATTCAGAATTCACATACCTTCATAATCTCCCTGTTCATTTATGGAAAGGGTAAACACATAGGGCTTGTCAGGATCTTTGTGGTCAATGTGTCTGAATATAAACTGTAATTGTTCATCTAAAGCAAACAAAAACAGAATTAACACCATAAACCACTGCTGGAGAGTCACAATGAGTACTAAAAATGACAATACTAAGCTAGTTTCAGTTCATATTCTTAGAATTCTTACAAGTGAGGCAAACCTGGCCTCTTTGAAAGACAAATGCACTTTAACATACCATATTCTGACATTGGGGAGACAATGGTAATACCTGTGCTGGAGCAATTCTTCAGTTGTGTAAACCAGTATGTTCTTCACTGCACAATCCAACATTAAACACATTGTAGCATTGCATGTGGAAACTATGAAAACTACAGAAACTTACTGTGAATTCTGCGTATCTCCAGTCCAAGCCGCTCTTCAAACAATACTTTAGACTTGCATAGTCGCTCCACTCTCTCCTTAGTGGCTTTGTTTTTAGAAGATATTACTAGAATTTTAAAAGCCACCATAAATACCAAAGTAGAGGTAAAACAAGCACATTAAAAAAAATAGAACAGTATAAAAGCCCATCAAGAGCAAGTGTTGAGAACAATTCCTCCTTTAATTAACAAAAATCTACTTATTATGGTTTGCTTACTTACTTTCCTTTTTCTTCATCAACTCTTCCTTAAGCTCTTGGATGCTGTCACTCAAATCCTTCTTTTGCTCCTCTTCTTGATTTAGGTTAGATTTTATTTCTGTCAAGTGCTCTTGATTTTCTGATATGCGTTGGCTCTGCTGGAGAATCTCTAAAATAAGAAAAGAAAATATGAACATATACAGTTGATTAATTAGGTCCCCACTATTTAGTACTTGTCTTTATTGTTTGAGATGACTCATTTAGTATACATTTCAGTAGATTTTATTCATCTCAACTGAAGAGAGAAGTCAGCATAACTACACTAAGAGCATCGAATAAAAGCTTAAAGAGAAAGTTATTCAAAAGGGAAGTATCAGAGGAGCTCCCTATTTAGTAGCTTCTATCAGATGCAATTTGTTTCTGGTGCCAGAACTATATACATCCCTGAAGCAAGAAGATGGTGAATCTTGACCACAGGCAAATAATTTGACAGAAAGCACTGACTGATATTAGAGTTGCAATTATTTTTATTATGAAGTTTAACTACAAAATTCAGAGAAGTTAATCGTAGACCGATAGGCTGACTGTATTGTATTACTAATATGGAAGAAACATAAGTAACCTCACAATATTAACTTTACTAAGCAGTTTAATTTACTTTTCCTATTGCAGTCAGCAAGTTCTGGTACTTTGTTGTTTTAAATACTTAAGCATCAAAACCACCATACAGAAAATTTTTACCCAGTCTTCATCTTTTTGCATTATCAATGAAGTTTTCCAACAAATTGCTTTTGGCGTGCAATTTACATCCCATAATCAACCACATATGTTTAGTTTTAATTCTATCTTCATTCTGATGTTGTTGTTTACCTTTTAAAATGGGAAGTTAAACATAGTATTCAGCTGTATTAAGTTAATTTTAGAAGTGTTAGACACGATAAATAAAATACCATACTGTACCATTGCTATACTCCTGAATTTTATCAATCATCAGGTCCCCTTCTTTCAGCTTCTTGGACCATTTCTCTGTAATAGAAAGTTATTTATTTCAGTTATCTGAAGAAGTTTGATGGTAACTTGGAAAAAGCAAAGGTAACAGGAACATAGATAGAGCTTTTTTACCTGAAAGCGCTTTTATGGACTCTTTGCATGAATCTCTCAGTGCTAAAGTCTGATTGATCTGTTCAGTGCCATAAATGCTTTTTAATTTAGTCCAGAACTCTTTCATTTCCTTTTCGAAGAGGATGATTTCATCTTCTATCTTTACATTAGCCATAGTGCTGCAACAAACCTAAGCGAATAAATAGCGTCAAGACACACAAGGCAATCGCAGCAATTACAACTCACAATTACCGGATAAACCCTCAGGGCAGTTTTTAACCCCTTGGCTTGTTATTGTATTGTTACCACAACAAGCAGTAGCAGCTACGTTTCTTTTGCTGCTCCCCCGGCGACGGGATGTCTGCGCCAGGAGGCGGCCCTGCACCGCGCTGCGCTAGGCTCGGGACCGCCGCGGTACCGACAGCCCTTTCCAGGCCGCCGGCAGCCCCCAGTAGGGCAAGGCAGGGCCGGGCCGGGCCGTGCCCCCTTGCCGCTGAGACGCCCCACCCACCCCTTCGCCATCTTCCCACCGACCCCGAGCGGATGGGCAGGCCCCCCCCCCTCCTCCGCCTGACGAGACGTTAACGGCGGCGGCCAGGCTGCCGTGACCACCCCAGCGGGGTGCTGTCTGCCGAGCCCCATAGGCCGCAGCTCCGCCCCGGGGCGCGGGACAGGGGGAGCAGCAACAGCGGCGGCGCAGCGAGGCCGCCCGCACCCACCCGCTTTCAAACCGCTAGCGCCTTCCCGCCGCCCCAACGGCCGCTTTCTCACTGGACACCGCCTCTCGCCCGCCTCGCAACAAGCGCAACGCTGATTGGCTCAGTCATCCTTCCTGGAGCCGCAGGGGGTGCTGGGATCTGTCGGCACTGTTGCCATGGTAACGGTCCGCCTGAGGCGAGGCGAGGCGAGGCGGAGTTGCCACGGCGGGCAGGGCAGGGCAGGGCCGGGCCGGGCGGTACTGTCGGGCCGCCCCTCGGGGCTTGCGGAGGCGGGACGTTCCGGTGCTACGAGGGAGGGGTGGCTGTGCGTCCTTCTGCTTTCCGGGCAAATGTCTGCGGGATTAAGGCGTTTTTTCGGGTCCCGCTGAGGGGGCGGCGGCTGGGCTGTCTGTAGCGCCGGGGAGCGCGGCCAACGGGCCGCAGTGAAAAGCCTGCTGCGGTTTGTGCCATTTGCTGTTCTGTCCTGTATGAAACCAACTCGAACTGGGGGGCAGGCTAGCCCCGTTACACTCCTTTGATGCTAGAACTTGTTTCCAATGTCTGGTTTATTCACGGAACATGCTTGGGGTAACCTAGTCGTAAGTTTTGTGACATTCCTGAATTGCCTTTTAATTCCGTAAGCCTGAATTCTCTCATGAGTGTGGAGCTTTTTACCTATCTTTGTGATGATTTAGTTAAATTTTTATGATTTACCTATTGCAAAGATGCAGAGGTAATTGCAGTCCTTTTTTGTATGATCAAAACCCAATAGAGCAGCCCTGCTTGTGTCCAGTCAAATACTTGCCATAAGCCTTTCTGTCACGGTGAATGTCCTCCTTACAACAATGTGACTAATTTTTCTCAAATTGGGTGTGTTCCCTTTTGGCTCTGGATAACCACTAGTTAATGATCCCAGGTACCAGCCTCCTTTGTTACCATAGCTAATTAATTTCTCCTAGCTTTAGTTCAGTGCTATTTAGATGATCTCAGAATAACATAAACTTAGTAAAGCTTTGAGAATTGCTGTCTGAAACCGTTAATTACTCTTCACCCTCCCCTCCCGCCCTCAGGCACTAGAGCCAAAGCAAAGTCTGAGCTGAGACTACCAAATAGTAGTTGCATTATTCTTGTATAAACTGCAACTGCTGGTGGATAGCACCGGTACCCAACTGCATTTCTGTCTCATTTGACTCTGACGCCTGTTCTCTAGATCTCAGTTTCCTCAGTATTGGTCCTAAAACTTATTATTAGACCACTGTTTCTTACCTGTTTCAGACTTAAATGTACCGAGGTTGGGCTGGTTCACGGATGGTTACCTAGCCACATATAAATTTGGGCATTATGGAGCCTGTACCTTATGGCTTTTTTTAACTAGGACCATTTCTCTCTTTTTCCCAGTCAGACCTTAAACTTAGCCAAGCGAATGCTACCAGTAAAAAGTTTAAATGTTGCTCCCGACATCACTAGCCTTTATTTGAGCTCATAACTTTGTGAATACACAATTTTCCCAGCCTCTGGAGTTTAACAAATACATCTAAACAAATCCTGAATTCTAATCTGTCATCTTTTGATGGGGTCTTTGGTCTCTTCTGGATCCTTTTTTTAACATAGATAATAGGCTTACCCCACAGTAGCTGGCACTAGCTCTAAAATGTTAGATATCTTTTTTCATCAGTGAAGTTTTTCTAGATTTCATTAGTTCTATTCCTTTGTTTTACACTTTACCCGATAAAGGCTAAATATAGCTTGTGACATTTACTAGCACAGTCCATACCTTAACTGATCTTTTTTCTGACTGATTTGGGAGTCCTTTCTCAGGGTTTTGTAGAGACATAAACTTACAGTATAACCTATCCTCAACCTTACTTTCACACTACAGACTCTCTCCACAATCAGCTTACCAACTGCGTATTTAAATGAAGCATGGTGATTTTAGCAGGTACTAGTTCTCTGTTCAAACTGACGTGTCTTACCAACCACAAACAGAAGTGTGGCCTTGTGACCCAGACTGGCACAGGTCTTATGCTTCTTAAATCCTCTGTTAGGTCTGATTCAAGAGGCTCTGTAGTCAGAAATGCTGGCCCCTAACGTTACCGTAACTCTAGCCCAGACACTTGTTCTGAAATTTTTTTTTCTAAATGTCTGTCATATCAAGCCACAGGGTAGTCAGGGATGGAAGAAAGTTTCACCAACCATTTACCCTGTTTCTAGCACTATGAGCTTTGCTGGAGACAATGTAATTGTAGCACGTAGTCCTTTTCTGCATTTTCCAGGTTTTCATGGGTATCTTTTTAACCCTAGGGTACTTGGTTAAATTTAAGGGTCCCAGATGTACAACAACAGCAGCAGGGTGACAGTTGACCTGCAATCAAACTGAAGGGCAGCTAATTGCCAACAAAACTCTGTTGCTTTATTTTTCCACTAGCTCAAAGTCCTTATTGGGCTATTCCAGTGCTGAATTAAGGGGTAGTTGAGTTTAGGGTTGGAGAGCTACAGCAGCTTAGGTGGAAACTGCTAAGGGAACACCAAATTGAAGAGCTGGTCCTAATAAACAGACTCAGCTACTTCTCTTGGCAGGTTTCAAACCTCACTGGGCTATGGTTGGCATGCAGCTAGTTTCAGGGACTAGAGAATGGCAAGAAATAAGGCAGTGATCTTACTGGAAAGGGAACAAAAGAATGCAAAGGAGATTGCATTTTTGCCCTTGTGGGTCCAGACTCCTGTGGCACTGTGCTCTCCCTGTTTTTCCCCCTCTTCCCTTCCCCCCACCGGCTTCTGCTCGGGCCATGACCACCGTGGCCAACACATCAGTTGCAATAAGTTGCACCTGGACTTTGGGGGATGGCTGGCAACATAGCCAAAACACTGTCTGGAGTGGGGACCTAGATATTTTGTTCCCATGAGAATATGACTATAGGTCAATTATCTTACTCTATAAATAGTGGACAGCCCAAGAGCCCTTTGAGCTCTCCTGTATGGCAGTGGGCTGCACGCCAGGATCTCCCCTTTTGTGAGGACGCTTGCTTAAGTTTCTACTCCTCGAGGTTGAGAGATTCCTTGCTGCAACAGATTCTCGGTAAGTGACTAATAGCATGCTAAACTTTGAAATCTTAGCTAAGTAATATAAAGGGTTGATTGCGCATATATAATCCTTTAGACATAAACCGTTGACCAAGTCTGGGACTAGGATTGGATCCAGCCGCACCTAGACTCCTCTCTGAGAAGTTTAGAAAGCAAGGGGGTCCTTTCTGAACCTTGTGACTCAACGGGACTCAACCCTGACAGCTTGTCTGACCCTGTCCTCTATGCAGTAAATAATAGAGTGTACCTTGACATCAAATCTCGTAAAACACTGTCGCATTTACTACTGATTTTGTTAAATCACTGTTTCACCTTAATAAATATTTCACTACTTCTCTCTTACAAGTGAAGTTAATCACTCCGCCCGTGACAACTCCATAAACTGCAGTTTATGGAACTTGAAGGATTTTTATTCACTGTTAAGCTCTAGGTTTCTTGTAATTTCTAAAAAGTAAGCTCTTCATTCTTATGATAACTAGAATTCCTTAGGTGTGACATTTTCATGAACATACTAGAATTGTATTCCATACATTGTTTATGTCATTTACACAGTTGCACATACAAACACACACAAATACAAACTAGTATTAAGGTCTGGCAGTTATTGGTAAATTGCAAGCACAAGGTTTGTTAGTTTCCTGTGTGTGTATAGTTCACTTTATAGCAAGGAATAATAGTGTAGTAACTAGGAAAGATTAGATTAATAAGGTGGCAGAACCAAGAGAAAACAGCTGGTTCTTGTTAGCATTTGCTGAACCTCTACTGGTCAGTGCAGCCCTAAAGAAGCCTGACCTTAACTAGGGCTGCCTGGGTCCAATGAGGAATGCTTGAGGGAATGAAATATGGAAAGGAAGAGCTTCTTGAAAGATTCTTCTCTTCTTGAATCTAAAATTAACATGTGTCTTTTCAGTGTTCCATTTGGAAAATATTCATACCTAAGAAAATAGCTGTCAGTTGCTGTACACAGTGTCTACTTGTGAACTTACTAAATTGGTAGTTAATCCTTGTAGCTGATCCAGTGCCAATGAAAACACTGATGTGGAATTAATGTTATTGTTCAATTAACTAAGCATAATGTACCAGAAATTTAGGCCCAGTACATGGACCTCCATTAACAGTGTTTTAGAAAATGTTTGCTTTGATGGCTTTTCCTTCCCTTGCAAACATTTGCTTAACATCTGATATCTGTTATGTAATATTTGCTCTAATATGTAGGTGTAAAGTAGCTGTAAACATTTTATCCTCCCTTCACTGGATCATCAATGTGATTCTTGTTTCTACATTAGTACCGAAAATATATAAAGTTTTGGATAGTTTCTGGGTTTGTATGTCTTGGAAAATAAAAAAATCAAGAAAATACCAATAAATTAAAAACTCTTTATGTGAACAGATAGCTTTAGTAAAATAGATTTTAAAGGTTTTTGCTTTGCACTGATAACTCATTTGATCATGTGAAGGCCAAACCTTTGTTCTATAAGATCAAAACAAGACAAAGCTTTGATTTAAAAACTTAACTGCATACGCATTCTGACCATTTTGTACAGATCACTAGTTTTCCTCATAATTCCACGTACTAAAATACAGCAAATAGTTTTATTTCGTATATTATCTCAAGTGACGTTGAAATGCTAAGCACAGTACAGAAGCATTTTGCAGTGCTTTGCATAGAAAAGGAGAGGAAAAAATGTTGTTGATGAAGTATTTCTCCTCTGTTATTTTAAACAAGTTATCAAGTATAGTATTTCACCATCTTTTCTCTGCTGTTCACTAGAGCTAGGAAAGTCTTCAGTATCTTAGACTTCTATAGGTCAGCAAATATCACAGGCTGGACAAGAGATGACTCACATGTCAAGCAGGATCATCAGTGTTTTCAGGCACAATGAGAACATCACCTGAACTGCCTCTCACAGAAACCTGCTTACCTGTTCCAAAAACTTTCTGCTTTCGGTTTTGTAGACTGAGGATTTGCTTGGGTTTTTTTTAAACACCTTTTATAAACATGAATCCTCTGTTTTTCTCTAGATGTGGATGTAGGAGCTTCTGAAACAAAAAGAATGTAGGAGAAAATCGAAGCTTATTTATGTTTGGTGTTAGCTGTCAGTCTTCGTTATGTCTAAGGTGCTTATATTTCTATCTTTCTATCCAAGCAGAAAGATGATCAGCAGCAAAATCTTTAAAATTAAAATTAATATGAAGAGACCTTTAGCATTTATACTAAAAGAGGTGACTTTACTGAAACATTGCCAAGACTTACCTTCAAACATTATATTAACGAAGTTTCTGGGATCCAAAGTGTGTCTGAGTGGTTCTGTCTGAGGAGGAGTTCAGCCTGAGCAGATGCAGCACTATCTCAATGCGTAACATGGGTGAATGTTTTTATATTTATAAATAAAACAAACATGCAAAAAGTTATTGCAATGGTCCTGCAATTCCTGCATCAGAGACAATTTTTCTGATACTATTGAATAACAATGGTGGCGTTAAAGAGGGACTGGAAGGGAATCTCTTTTATTACATGGTAGACTCTCCTGAGGACATTAAATTGTATCTTGATGGAAACTTACTTATTGCAAAATATTTTTCCTAATACAACAATAGTTATTTAGACAACCTCATTACAATTGCTGTCTTAACTAAGTACCGGAAGCAAGATGGCTGCTACTTAGCCACCAACTGGCTTGACATTTACACTCGTGTTTAAAGCTAATTATTCTTTATAAACTAAACTCAGAAGAAAATCTCAGTTTCTCCACATTTTTGCATACTAAAGCCAAACATGTATTAGAGTGCTTTTTATTGTTGTTTCTGAAAGTCCTACTTATCTTTAAAGGAGAGATACTTTTGTAGCAAAAAAAATGTAGCAAAAGCACATTTTTCTCTAGTAGTAAGGTGTAAAAAGTTATTTGAGAGAGATATTTCTAAACAAGAAAGTTCTTTGTAAAGAACTGGGAGAAGGAAAATTATTTCTATCAGTTCATTTATATGACAGTTCCCTTGCGGGACACCCTGAAAAGTTATAAGCTATATGGCTTAGTAAGAAACAAACATCCCCAAATATTTGCAGCTAAAAAGCTAGGAAATATTTATTGTTGAAATACCCTGAAATTTTGGTTTTGGAAGGGTATTCCTTGAAATCGGGTGATACCAGTTGAAGTCAATAATTCAGTCAATATACAGAAAAATATTGCAGTAGTTACTCAGGAACAGTGCATAACGTTTTAAATCTCTTTTTAAGGTTTTCTACATGGCTCAATGCAACTGGTAGGAATAAACATACAGGATTTAAATCTGCTAAAAAGTTTCTAAAACCAGACTATTAATAGCTAAAGTAAATATGAGTAGCTAAAGTAAATGTGAGATTGTGTCAGGAAGAGAGGTCTTCCGAGTCCATTTAACTGCCATGCCTTATTTGTTGAATCTCCTTAATGTTTCCACATGACTTCCCTGACCACACATCATAAAGCCCTGTTAAGCTGTTAAGTCTCTTTTCAGCAAAAACAGTTAAGTAGTTTCTCTCTTTGCCTCCACAGCTTGTATAGTTTAGCTTTAAGTGCCATGCAGAAAGCAGGAGGGAAGTGCGCAGTGCATATATGCGACTGCTTTTGCTCTCTGATTTGAATTGTTTCAGATACATAGATAATGTCTAATATAAGACATGAATATGAGAACCTGCATAAAGAACTGCTGTGTTCCTCTTGCTGCTCTGATGATATCAGATGATGTTATCCTCAGACTTCTGGTATTCATTGAATCACTTGTGGAAAAAAAGTTTCTCATGTAGCTATCTCACAAATGAACTATACATAACATCCCTATGCTAGAGTTATTAGTACTAATATTGATAAAACAGGTTGGATCAATGGGCCAAGGCCAATGAGATGAGGTTTAATAAGGCCAAGTGCCGGGTCCTGCATTTCGGTCACAGCAACCCCAGGCAACGCTACAGGCTTGGGGAAGAGTGGCTGGAAAGCTGCCCAGCAGAAAAGGACCTGGGGGTATTGGTGGACAGCCGGCTTAACATGAGCCAGCAGTGTGCCCAGGTGGCCAAGAAGGCCAACAGCAGCCTGGCCTGTATCAGGAATAGCGTGGCCAGCAGAAGTAGGGAAGTGATGGTGCCTCTGTACTCGGCTCTGGTGAGGCCTCACCTCGAGTGCTGTGTTCAGTTCTGGGCCCCTCACTACAGGAAGGACGTTGAAGTGCTGGAGCGTGTCCAGAGGAGAGCCACCAAGCTGGTGAGGGGTCTAGAGAACAAGTCATATCAGGAGAGGCTGAGGGAACTGGGCAAGTTTAGTTTGGAGAAGAGGAGGCTGAGGGGAGACCTCATTGCCCTCTACAACTACCTGAAAGGAGGTTGTAGAGAGGTGGCTGTTGGCCTCTTCTCCCAAGGGAATAATGACAGGACCAGAGGAAATGGTCTGAAGTTGCGGCAGGGCAGGTTTAGATTAGGTATTAGGAAGAATTACTTTACTGAGAGAGTGGTCAGGCACTGGAACAGCCTGCCCAGGGAGGTGGTGGAGTCGCCATCCCTGGAGGTATTTAAGAAACGTGTAGACATGGCACTTCAGGGCATGCTCTAGTGCCCGAGATTGTTGGTTTGTGTCTGTTTGTGGGTGGGGTGGTGCATGGTTGTGGGCGTTTGTTTTGGTTTGGTTTTGGTGTTTGGTGTTCTGGGATTTTGGAGGGGGTTTTTTTTGATTTTGGTGGGGTTTTTTGTTTGGTTTGGTTTGGTTTGTTGGGGTTTTTTTGTTGGTTGGACTCGATGATCTCAAAGATCCCATCCAACCAAAAATATTCTGTGATTCTGTGAAATCTGATGTGCTAATACATTATTTGCTGTATAATCTTAAAATCCTGCTTTCTGGCAGAATCCCCGTTTCCTCCTGGCTGTTTGCCCTGGAGAACCCAAGTGCTTCACTTGGGAATACTTCAGGGAAATGCTCATAATCAGCTGTTCCCAGCCTTGCTCTGGTTTGCGAAGCAGTGCTTATTCCTGCCGGGCTGGGCAGCAGGAAGGGGGCTGTGGCAGGGCAGGCTTCTGCTCCTCTGGCAGAGGTGTGTAGGACTTGCATCATGTAAGCAATACGTGAGAATGGTGATACTGGGTGAGATGACTCAGAGGCTAAACTTCATCTGCATTGTGCCCTGGATTAACATGGCCTCTTCCGTGAGGGAAACAATTGTTTTTCAGTGCTTTGGGAATATTGCTGCTTTAAAAATGAATCTAGAGCTCAACAGTATTGTTGATGTATGGATGCTGGTTGTATTTTCCATGACTGAAAATGTGTTGTGCAAAGTATTAGATGCAGCATGGTAGCCAACTTTGATTTCAAAGTGAAATGTACCGCTTTAATGACAGTTCTGCAAAGACCAATTATTTGTGTATTCTTTCTGTCCTTTATATGTGCAACACTTAATGAAGTATACACATTGCTAATGTCCATCCTGCAGAGAAATGAACTGTGAAAAAATTCAAGCAAACATGTTCCAACTGTTCATAGAAAGGATTGCATGTCACACACTGTGTTTCCACAAAACTTTCCCCACAATTTGCTGCTGCTCAGCATGTACTTCACTTAGTTTCCTCCAATTAAAATTTGCAAACAGAAAAGCTTTCCAGTGCTAACAGACCCATGTGCTTTCCTGGAGATTTGGAGCCACGTGTTCCAGGAATGGCTGGGTACACCACGCCGATACAATATAAAGGCAACGTCAATCACCTTCTCACACCTTTTAATAGCTCCCCTTCATGATTCTTATTCTCCATCACTAGAAACTTAAGATTAAAGGAACTTTACTGTATTTCAAGTACAGTTTAAGCCATTAAGATGGATCTCCTTCATAGCAATGGCGTGCTTATCATTCAGCATTTACAGAGGGACTACAGGGCTTACCAGGATTTCCTTAATTTTATGTCACATGTTGGCGATCCCCGGAATATATTTTCAATTTATTTTCCTCTTTGGTTTCAGCTAAACCAAGTGGTTGGTACTAAAATGATATGGGTGGCAGTCGTTGGTGATTGGTTCAACCTCATATTTAAATGGTAAGAAGTTGGATTTATTTTAAAATTTGGTATTTTTAATGATGGTTACTATATGTGCCTCAAGTTTAGAAAACTTACTGTGAATAATGTACTAGTAGACTTTCCCCTGTAATTATAAAACAGGAATTCACAATGAAAATATTTAAGATATGTTTGAAATAACATTTTGATAAGAAGAACCTGAAGAACTGTTACAGAATAATTCTGGCAGTATAGCTCTTCATATTCATTGTAAGATTATTTATCATGTTTTGCTGAGGCCTTCTTACATAAGAACCTTTTTATTGTGTTTCTGCTTCATTTTATGTTATTTTTTTGTCAGGATTTTATTTGGCCATCGCCCATACTGGTGGGTGCAAGAAACAATGATTTACCCCAATCAGTCAAGCCCATGCCTTGAGCAGTTTCCTATAACATGTGAAACTGGACCAGGTAAGAAATGTTGGAGATTACATTGGGGCATTTAATAGAGGTAGTGGCTTTTGAGGGAGAGAGGATGTGACTTATGAAGATCTTATATGATATACAAATCTCAGACCTCATGTTTAAAATAGCACCAAAACACAGGAAAACAATAAGGAAGAACTAAGATGTGATAGGTATTTGATTGCTGTAGGACAAGAATGCTTACTTCATTCCATTTAAACAGTGCAAGGGAAGGGGATTTGCTTTAAAAATAACTCCTACTAGAATGAACCAACGTATTGGAAAGGAATTTTTTCAAAACTTGTGTCACAGGTTCAGAAAGAGTGATTCACCTGCTTTGTGAGGTCCCTTTTTGGAACAGTTGCAGTGCCAATGACATCTGCTTGGGGACAGAAATTCCACATTGTTTAAGAGTGTTCCAAAACAGAGCAAGGGGCTGTTGAGTTTGAGGGCTTGTGCACTATTGCAAGAATTATTCAGATCACAGAAACTAGTAGGTGGTTCAGTGTAAATAACAATAGTATCAACAATCGATCGTGTAATGTATGGAATTGGCATACATTGGTGGAAAATGGAACACCCTCTTCCCAGAACCAGACACTGATGCTGAATGTGTGTGTGGGGTGTGTGTACAAATATGGGGGGCGGAAGTCTTTAAAAAATGTACCTTTTCGATGTATTTTCACTTTTTTATATCTCATTGTCTTCTCTGTGGAACTCAAATGCAATACTGCTAAAGTTAAATGAGCTTGTGCGACTTTAATATGTGAAATAAGGTAAACTTACTTGGAGCTAACTGACTGAGTTTAGTTTAATTCATTGTACAAGAAAATACTGTCTGTGGAAATGAATGTGCATTGTGCCTCATCAATGCCACTGCAAGTTTATAAGTGGTTTGCAGAGCTGTATTTTGTTAACGTTATCCTGCATTACATCCCACTGTAATTTTGAATGAGAAGCTTAAGCCCTTGTATCAGGCAGGGTTTAATAATGCCTAGTGTATATGTGATCTGCAGTCTGCGTCAAGTGAATTCATTTGGGACATAGCCCCAAGTATTAAGGTCCTTCAGATCTTTTCAAAAGCCTTCAGAACTGAGCCCATTCACCACCACGTAATTCCAGGCTTGGCTAAGGAACTAGCCAGTGTGTTTCATTTTGATTCATTGAACTAGAAGGCCTTTCTTCCTCTTACTTTCCTCCTGAAGTAACAAGTCATTCCTATTTCTGTCCAGTGGGTACCACTGTCATATTGATTCCTTATTTGCACTTATAATGACCACATTTTCTCCAGTCTCGCCCTTGACCATTGGCAATATCTGCCACCCACCAGTTCCTCATTACCAAAAGGAGTGCAGCTGTTAGGTGCACACAGTCATTGTGCGAGCTTACATGGTACTTCACACACTTTTTAAATATGCAATTTATATGAAAAGGTTAGAGAAGCAGCCACAGACATGATAAGGGCATATCCAAATCTGCCAGAGAAATGCATCCAAATATTTCTAGGGTAGCCTGAAGCCCAAACTCTGTGGCTCAACAAAAGGGAAAGCTGAGGCAACTGTTTATATGATTACACGGCAAGCAATCTAGAACCTGAATTTGGTTTGTACTTCTGGAATGAACTGAAATAAAACCCTGCAGCCATCTTTTCTTTGGAATTTGTGAGGTTTTAAGAACATAAACCTTAAGGTGGAGTTCATACTGTTTCTAGTTGGTAATTTGCAGATGAACTATGAAACATTTTTCCTAGATGACATTTTCCTAGATTACAACAAAGAAGCTTTCCCAACATGGATGTACAACGGTATGGTTTCCTTATCAGTGACATTTTTTCTGTTGTGAGGTTTAGAAGTGTACATCTGTTACGAAGTTAATGAAAGAGTTGGTAACGTGACTCCTAAAGATACTGCCAAGCAGAATACTGAAAATGAGTGCAGGGAGCCAGAAATCATCGTGCTTGTCCTCCCTAGCCATTCCTGATTTGCTGCTTCACGGCAAATCCTTTTGCTTTGCAAACTACTATATAGCGCTGGGTCATAACACATTCTTCAGCCAAAATGATTTCTTCTGCCAATGAAATAACCCTGTCCCTTCTCTTTTGTCTCCACAGAAAGGCAAGCTGCAAAAGTCTGGTATAGACAATTTTCAATGATCTAATTTTCTTTCCTTCCCTATTTCGATTTCTTGAATGTATACCTGGTGAACAGAGAAAAAGAGGTGGCAGAGTAATTTTAGGAATCATTTCCCTTGTATGGTGTCAGCATACTTTGGTGATTTTCACACCTGTAGGATTTGAAGCCTGGATATTTCCTTTTTGTTTTTCCTAGGAAGTCCATCTGGACATGCCATGGGATCTTCCTGCGTCTGGTATGTAATGGTCACAGCAGCACTTAGCTACACAGTCAGATGGAAAGATAAATCAGCAGTTACCCTTCACAGGTCAGTGTCCTGCCATTATTCTAACTCATACAGGTATTTCTTTATATACACGCTATGTTTTTAATGATCTTATTTTAACCAAATAAGTCTGTTTTGTCCAGTTTGTAAAAAATACCCAAACCGTTATTATGATCTACTTCAGATAAAGGAAAAAGAATATTAAGAGGATTTATCCATTTGTATAGGTTGGTGTTCATTAACTTGCAGTCATTGCATACAGTATTTCTGAATCAGCTCCTATTTAAGGTCATGTCAGGTCTTCAGTGTTGGAAATATTGAATTCCATTAATTGTCTTTATGTGTTGGATCTTTTGGATAGTACATAAATTTACTACTTTGATAGTAGTCCTTCTTACCGTATTTTACTGCAAATGTGCGTAATGTTGGCAAAGTTCAGTGGAACATGTTACTCAGCTCTGTGGGGAAGTCTTATAATTGCTTTGATGGCTGTCCTTTCCAAGCCTGACAAGGTTGTTTCCCCTATTATGTGAATTTTCTTACCGACTAAATGAACTTTTGCATTTAAGTGTGACTTTATGATGAGAACTATGTTCAAGAGACTAGTACTAATTTAACTTGCCATTGATGATTTTCATCACTAAAACCATGGTAGTTTCTTGGACCTGAAACTACCGGGGTCTGTTCCTGCAGCCCTAGATGTGGCTGCAAGCTCAACCACTCTTGCTAATGTTTTAATACTGACTTCCAGTTTTTAAATCATCTGGTTCTAAACTTCTCTACTTGTAAACCTCTACTTGGTAAAAACAGGAGCCAGACACAAGGGGGTGTGGTGTAAATTACTAGGTGAAATATCTTGTCTTAATTTTTAAGTATCTCCCTTTTCCCTCTTAGATTGACATGGTCATTCCTCTGGAGTATTTTTTGGATTATCCAGATCATTGTGTGCATCTCGAGAGTATTCATAGCAACACATTTCCCTCATCAAGTTATTCTTGGAGTATTTGCTGGTAATGCTGATATTCTTTCTTTATTTTTCAACGTATATGTCAAAATATGAAAAAAAATAAGTATGAGAAAAGGCAAGAGATTTTTAGTAGTGCTGCTCAGCTTGCAGCTCTAGTGGTGCTCTGCGCTCTGGAAGACCAGGATTTGATGATAGTCTAAAGGCAAAACTTGCAGGGTAGTATCTGCTGTCTTTGTGATTCACTCAAGGAGTGAGCCCTTTCCCATGTGCCGGTTGATACTGACTGCATTATATCCACACTGTCACAGACTCGCGCTGTCTGGTTTGTACTGGCCGCATCTGATCATTACCTGTGCTGCCAGTGTGGAAGGGATCAGAAAGGAAGTTGCTCCTGTACGGCCCTGACCTTTCCTCTCAGGAGGAAGCTATTTGTTTCACTTCAGATAATGTCCGGGTGCAAACTACCATGTGTGCAGTGTGGACAAGCATGGGGCAAAACAGAGAAAAAGGGAAATTAGCACTCCCCAGGTGATTTAAGAAGCTAAAGTAGATTTTTCAGAATTGAACACGTTTCAAATTGGTATTTTGGGAGTTCAAACTATGAACAGTCTCTCTAGTATCTATCTGATCTCAAGGAGCATTGAGTGGGGGCTGCCTGCTCCTGTTCTCCTTCATGGATGCAGAGCAGCCTGTGCAGCACTGGCTTGCAGTCCAGATCTCCCTTTTCACAACCAGGATAAAATGAGTAAGAAGAAGAAAAGTGTGTTTTGGTTTTTTTTCCTCGACACTCAAAGCCTGGGTGGGAATTGGTATTGAATTCAGCGTTGCTGTGTCTGTGAGTGAGTCTCTTGCGGAAAAGGAATGTTCTAGTTTACATCTAGTATTTGATGGATTGTCAGCTGGGAGATGCACGCAGGCCTAAGGCACACCTCTTATTGAAAACATGTAGTGCTCGGTATTGAATTTCCTTTTTTCCAAATTAGCAGTATTGAGTGGGAGAAAAGGTTTTGTAATGTACTACAGAAATAGTAAATTGTGTGTGCGTATGTGTATATATACATATATATGTATAAAAAATACATAGATATATTCTTCTGTCTTCAAAAGTCAAATTCTACAGGGACACCGTAAAAAGCGCTTCTTCAAAATAAGAGTATGGTGTTCCCTGTAACACTGAGTTTCTAATCCACAGGCATTCTTGTGGCAGAAGCATTTGAGCACACCCCTGCTATTCAGACAGCAAGCTTGAGAATGTACATCAAGACAAACTTGTTTCTTTTCGTCTTTGCCCTTGGCTTTTACGTAGTCCTCAAGCTTCTTGATATTGACTTGCTATGGTCTGTTCCAAAGGCCAAGAAGTGGTGTGCCAACCCAGACTGGATAAACATTGACACAACTCCATTTGCTGGACTGGTGAGGAATTTAGGTGCGCTCTTTGGCTTAGGTCTCGGAATTAATTCTGAAATGTTCGTCAAGAGCTGCAAAGGTAAAAATAGCAGTAAGATAAGTTTCCGCATATTGTGTATAGCTGCTTCTTTAGCTATGCTGCAGCTGTATAATTTTATTAAGATCCCTACTCATACTGAGTGTTTGTTCTACCTTCTCTCTTTTTGCAAGAGTGCCGCTATGCCTCTGACTGTAGTTGCTTTGGTTCCATACTGTGTCCACTCGTTAATGAGGACAACTGAAAAGAAACTTAATTAGATAAAGTTTCCAAGTGGGTAGCAATGTGGGGATGGATATGAACTGTTCAAGAACCCTCCACACAGGCAGTTCTGCTAAATCATTTTAAGCAAGGGGGATGCCACTGCATCTTTGATGTGCTCCTGGTAAGTAACCAGTACATTCAAGAATGACTTTGGCAGCTCAGACATATTAATTATTGATTTTATTCCTAGAACTACTGCAATGAGGGACACTGCAGTATGGTTATATATGACCCAATACTCTGGGTCATAACAAAGTTTTAATCAACTAGTTTTATTTAGCTACTTGGTGGTCTTTTAGTTCTGTCCATCTCCAACTAGATGGTGCTTCAAGCCTCAGTTGTATATAGTGATACTCAATATTCAGGTTTTTTTATATATGTGTGTTAAACTGCTAGATAATGGTGTGAGTATCACACCACCTGTACCACGCACTGTGGAAAAGGCCAGCGTAGTAATAAATAAGGCTTCAGATTTAACTTATTGAGCTTCCTGAGCAAAACAGCTTTTGATTAAGCCAGATGAGAAGAAAATAAAAGTTTATTTCAATTAGACTCTGTAGAATGTATTTTTGCATTACTGTGTGTCATTTTTGTCATTTTTACTTCTTGAAAGTGGTCACATAAATCATGAATGATACAGATTATACCTTTGATATTGAAAATGCATAAATATGGTGTAACAAATCTTTGAGTTCTGTACATCTATACAGAGCAAGAAATGAAGAAAGTTGTCAATAATGAAATTATCTCAGCATATTGTTCCTGTTCCTGTATTGCAAAAGCAAAGTAGTCTCATTCTCTCGTATCAAGAGTCAGAAGCCAGAATCACTGTTAGTAGTTGTGTAAATCATGAAGAGATGATTGCAGACTAAGTTATTGCAAGTTTATATTCTTTTCGGCTTGGTTTACCTAAGCGCACAAGTAACTAATACGTCAACTACATTTATTTTTTTTATATAAAAAGGATGCTCTAAATAGGCAAAGGGAAGAACTTTCCTTTTTTCATTGTTTAGCACCTACAGTTGCATATTGTCTTTTGGCGCACAATCTTTAAGCAGTATTTTTCTGATGCCGTCTCCTAATGCTTAGTGTACACGAGCAGTAGGAGATGGTAACGAGGGCTGTGTGAATATGATCTGATAGCAATATTGTATTGATTCTAGATTTCCAATTAGTTGTAGGATAATTGAAATAGAAAGAGTTTTATTTAATTGGGAAAACAAGGTGAATAGTTTGAGTTGGCCCTTGGGAATGAACACGATACAAATTACAAAAGCAAATCTGAAACAGACATCCTTATTTAAGAGCCTCCTAAAGACTGCATTGACTTACAGAAATTATGAATCTGTTTTTAACAGTCTGAGGAGCATTCTGCTTTATGCATCTCCTGATATCTTCTGTAATGATTCTCTGAACTCTTTTTTCCTGCAGCAGCTGGCCTGAAACCAGTCTTTTCAATAATTTTGACTCCTTAAGCAAAATGACTAAGCTAATGGGACTAGAAACAAATAACGAAGAGCAAAGGCAACTATGACAAAGATTTCTCCCATGTTCAAGATGCTCTGTGCTTTGTTATTCCCCGCCAGTGAGGTGACCTACAGAGGCATCACAAAACGCTAGAAGGTTGGTCTCGCTGTCCTGTTCCTCACTCCTCCTGGCCAACAGCAGGAGATTCTTTGTGCACAGCCGTCTGTGGCTCTTGCAGCAGTGTTTGGGCCTACTGGCAACGTTGGCTCTTCTAAGCTGGGAGTTATGGGCAGGCATCACGTTTCTAAGCTCCTACCACGTGAGGGTCTGTGCTTCCTGGGACTGACAGAATCTTGGTGCCTCTGTTGGGATAGACACAACCGTTAACGTAGAATGAGAACTTGCATTTCTGCAGTATTCTTCTAAGTACAGACACATAGGAAGACATGGGCTCCCACTCATTTTCTTGGAGCATCCTGTTAATTCAGCCTGCAACTTCAGTGCTTCGGGGAAAGGGATAAAGACCAGCTTCCTGGCTGAACCACCTCTTACTCTTTCTGCAACTGTTAAAACACCCCAAAAATGGTGGGAAAACTGCATAAATTAAGCTAGTTTAATTTTGCCAGTAACTTCACAATTTTTTTAACCTGTTGGTAAAGTAATGGCAGTAGAATAAGACACGTTCTGAGCAGCTGAGTGTGTTGGGCTAGAGAGTCTTGTGCAACTGCCTGAAGAATCTCCAAAGAGGGCTCCCAAAACTTCAAATGGAGTTAGCCTTTTCCAGAGTGCTGGGATAAACAAGCGCCTAGATATAGTCTTGATATTTTGTTAGGATTAGAATTGTAAATCAAGAGCCAGCCATATTTAGTGAAATAGACCTATATGTCCGTTAGTCAGGCTTCAGTGAATTTATCACAGCTGAAAATTACACTTCACGCCTTATTGAATAAGATTGTGTGGCACCTTACCAAAGAGCTAGCAAATTGTTAAACACTGGAACTGTAACTTCTTCAGACTTTTGCAGCTGTTTATACTGTTAATCCTTGGAACAGATACAGATCATATAAACTTATACAATGGGCTGAACTACTCAACCTGGCTTGGGCCACAAGGGCCCCTTCTGAATTAAGCTCTTCCTATGGAATAAGGAGGGTGGAAAGTGCTTGACTGATCCCCTTGGTCCTGCTATTGGAATCCGAGGAGAAAGTTACTCTTTTATTCTTAAGAGATGCCCAAATTGGGATAATGCAATTCCAGAAGCCCTTCCATCTGTCTGCAGAAAGATTCTCACTAGGCAGGAGTTATATAAAGTGAAAGTGTCCCTCACTCCTCATACAAAGTAGCTGGCAATTTGTCATTGCGTTCAGTTCACAACACTCACTTTTGCTAATACGCAGCTCTTTGTCCTCCCCATTCCCTGATGGAGGGACTCTGGCCGCAGACAGGCTGTTCCTGCTCAGAGTAGCCTGGTTGGAGCAGGGGCTGTGTTTTCAGAGCAGTTACTCAGGTGCTATCCCAATACGCTGTCATGGTTAGAGTTACCCAGAGGACCGGGGCGGTTGGAAAACCAAATAATACAGCTGCCACGGACTGTGCAGAGAAACATACAGAAGGAGACACCAAATGACGCTGTCAGCTACTTCTGTCAAGACTAATACCTCAGGGCCGGCTCTGAAAGATGCAAGCAAACTCCTTTGGGTCTGCTCAGGGGTCTTGTTGCCAAGCTCCAGGACTGGGAGATCTTACCTGTGTGGCAGCTGCAGAGGAAAGGCCAGTCCAGCTCTGCCCAAGCAGTCCATCACGGCTTGTTGCTCATGTTCAGACACACTGTGTAGCTCCACTTGCACTTCAGTTCCTTCACACAGGTACTGAAGGGCTTTATAGTCAACTGGTTGTCAATAGCACACAGGCAGAAAGTGACAGGAGATGGCAACCAAGAAGGTGTAAGACCAGTGTAACTGTCTGTGTACACCATGAATGCCTTTGTTATACAGGCAAACTTCCCCATACATAGCTCCCAATATTTACTAACTGCCTAAAACCGAGATGATGTTATGATGAAGAGCAGTAGTAGTAACACCCAGCTGGGCCCATGTCACCGTGCTCCTGCGAGGAGATGGCACGCTCCTTTGCAGGCAGGAGCTAGTGTAGTTGCATTCACATTCTTAACAGCTCCATCCTGCACAGCAGACCCTTGTTACAGGCAGCATCTAAATACATACAAATACTTGTTATCTGCTGCAAGATACTCATTTGCTTGTCTGAAAGGTAAGAGTTCAAAAGCACAAGAGCTGGTAAAAAATACAATTTATTGTTATAATTTTAGCCACAAAAGTGGTGTCCTTTAGGCAAAAGAATCATGGAATAAGTACATGTAGTAATTGTAGTTTTTAATAAAGAATAGTTATTTTTCCATGGCCTTAAATACTAACATAAATTAAATATCATATAGGTATGTCAATAGAGAAACATGCAGTAGACCGTATGGTAAACTGTTACAGATACAAACTTCTGCCAGAAGCACATAATTCCTGACCTTTGTCATTTCCGAATGAATTGTTGCTCAATTTATCACCTTTGCTTAATACAAATAGCTAATTATAGGTATTTTTTCCCACCTTTACTGCATATATTTATGGTTTCTGTAAAAATACTCATTGTCGCGCCTTCTGAAAAAAAGATAACACATTATCCATCACTGTCTCAATAGAAGTGATTTAAATAACTGTAATGATTAGCTGTAGAATTTTGCATTGATTTAACTAAAGTATTTATTCCTATTCAAAATCTGTTTGACAGCATTGATCAGAGTGGTGAGTATGGGGGAAATGATCCTCACCAGCTTCTGTTCCTCCTCTCGGTTGCTTTCCTTACTTTTGTGGAGCCGCTTTCTTTGTAAGCACGTGATGGTGTCGTTGAAGGGGCACCGCCCTGTCATCTTGGTGCCGTAGCTGCACAGGGTGGAAATCCAGCCTCCTCCGACAGCACAGCTGATGTGGATGGTACGGAGGGGTGGGAGGGCGTGGGCCCACAGTAAAGGCATCTGTTGTAATCCTCTGCAGACCCAACATTAGGAGAGATTTGATCCTTTCAGATATACAGCGTCATTCTTGGGATTTTTATTCATAGAGCTTACCTCGACAAGTGGCAGTTTCCAGAACACCAGAGCGGAGTCTTTCTTGATTGCTAATTGAGGAATGACAGGACTGTGCAGTCTGACTGCAGGTGGTGGCAATTCCCCAGCTCACCAGCAAAGATCTTTCCCATTTTTAGGCATTCTTTCCCTTTGCAGTGGGCTAAGCTACTTCCTGAATGCTTCAGCCTATGCTTAGTCCCCTGCACGTGCCTGACAACTGCGCTTGATGCAGAAAGCTACATACGTTTAGGGTACCACAGGACTCACAATATTGCAGGGCGCTTTGTAGCACAATGGGGTACCGACATACACAAACCTACCGCAGAGTATTTGTTACAGGAAAAATACGTTTCACGTTTAGATTCGCAGTAATTCAGCTAATTGGGGCTCCAGTGGTAATGAGCTTGTAATAAGCTCCTTCCATGGCCATCAGTTCATCGTGAGTGCCCCTTTCAATGATGAGTCCTTGTGACATCACAGCGATGAGGTCGGCATTCTGGATCGTGGACAAGCGGTGGGCAATGACGATGCAGGTTCGCCCTTCTCTGGCCTTATCCAGCGCCGCCTGCACAGTCTGAAGGCAACAGACAAAGTGTCAGAATGAAAACGGGCAAACAAAATTGGGGCTCAGAGCTGGAGAACTCTGATTGCTTCAGATTAATTAACCGTATTGTGCAACTTGTACAAGTGACTATGAGGTTACACCGGAGCCTCACGTGTGTGCTTAGCTGGGTCAGGAACTGGGTTTCTTAGCAGTACAAAGAAGGGACAGGTAAGCATAGACAGCAGTAGAAATTAAGCAAGGCCTTTATCCGGCTGACGTGCTGAACGTCGGCTCAGAGGGGATACGTTTTGAAATTTTCACCATTTCTCTAATCTCTGTGTGTAACCAAGCCATGCAAATTATTGCCCAAGTTCTTAGGCCGCTCACTGCTGTTTTTATTGGATATTCAAGCTCATCATTTGTATGCTTGAATACATTTTTGGTTTTTTTGAATGCATTTTGCTTTTTTTTTTTTTTTTTTAACGTGCAGAAGCTGCATTTCTGAATCATTCCTACTGAATGCTCTGAAACCCAGGGAATTAGTATGCACATTTCTGAGAAAGTACCGCCTCTCACTGGCAGTCTAAGAGCCCCTGAAGCTGCTGCTGTTTTTCCAGCTCTGCTTTCCGCATCTTTGGAAAAGACGGTTAAAGTGCTGAATTAACAGTGGGAAATACAGTCAGGTAGTGGAGTACGCTGGGATGTCTCTGTAGAACAGACAAAAGCGTTGTACATTGTAAGCCATTGTATTAACTTTCCCTTGTTGCTTATCGCTGCGCATTTACCTTTTCACTTTCTGTGTCCAAGGCAGATGTAGCTTCATCCAGTAATAAAATTTTAGGATCTCGTATGATGGCCCTCGCTATAGCAATGCGTTGTTTTTGCCCACGAGACAGCTGGGATCCTTGAGCCCCAACATTAGTTTCATATTGCTGAAAAATATACGAAAGGAGGATTTTATTCAGGTGTAAGCGAACACAGCGGTACTCAACCTGAAGGAAGAGCAGGAGGAGAGAGGCAGGAGCGCTGACCATTGACGCCTCCTTCTTAAAAGAAACCCAGCAATGGGGAAATACTGTATGAGCGGTACATGTTTGGGGAGACGTTTCTGAGCCATGCTTTGCAGTGCGTATGGCCCAGGAGCCCAGGCACTACGGTGATGGGCCTAGAATTAAAAATTGATAGCAAGATGGTGGCTGATTTGTCTGAGGCAAAAGAAATCCTCCCCCTCCCCTAGATTTGGGAGAAAAGGCTAAAAGTGATTTAAGGGCTTCCTGGACTTTGTGCTTTGTTTGGGTGCCTAATTTGTATTCATACCTTTTATGTTCTGCTCTATATTTATATTTATATGATTTCAGTGCATTTAAATACTTCTTAAGTGCATGTAAGCAGCCAGCTTCAAATATTTTTGTCTAAGTATCATGCTCCAGTCACAAGGCAAATCTCCCACAGCTGGAAATGGGATTTATATTTCCTGACAGTGTAACGGTTTGACTGCTGAACTGTCCTGCTTCTGCTGTCCTGTCAATGGCTTTGAAAAATCTTTCCTTTTCTCCTAGTTAGAGTTGTAGCTGCTGGTTTCAGTTTTATAAATATTTATATTTATATAAATACGAATATATGAGGCATGGTCAGGACACCCTCTTTGCTCCTGCTGTTACAGCAGTTGAAGTAAATTAAAGGTATACACGTGCACCAACTTTAACTGGGTTTGGAGCAACTCCTGCTGTAAGGAACACCGAGCAGCCTATTTGCAGATCCCAGCCAAGGCCTCGCAGGTACTTACTTCAGGCAGCGACATGACGAAATCATGCAGCTGAGCCTTCTGGGCCGCTTCTATGACTTTTTCCATGGTCGCCTCTTTGGTGTTACTGCCATATTTAATATTATCAGCGATGCTGCAGTCAAACAGCACAGGCTCCTGGGACACTATTCCAATTTTTGATCTAAGGAACTGTACATTTATTTTCGTGGTGTCGTGTCCATCTATTAACTACCAGGAAACAGGAGAAAACTTGAAACATGGTTTCAAAGCAACAGCCTGCAAAACCCAAATCATTTATAGCAAAACTAAACGATTTAGCCATATTACTAAAATGCAAACACAACTGATTTAAAGTCATTTGAGGAATCGCTTGTTTTTGACTCCTTTGTGCAATGATGTATATTTTCTGGGTGCGTCTGTGCTCCAGCCAAACACTAGACCATTTACTTAATCTTAAACGCAAGTGACTTATTTATTTGCTTAAGGTTAGGCACATGCTTTGTGGCCTTCCTGGCATAGTGATCACCACACTTATTTCTTCCAAAGAAAGAGAAATCAAACTAGATGGTTTAGTATTTACACAAGCAAATGATATAAAAGCTTTTTAAATTATCAGCAATTGAATAACTGCAAGTTAAACCTAGACAAATCCAACCTGCAAAGAAGCTGCATGTTGAAGCTATATATTTAGGGATGTTCCAGACTGTTACTCCGTTCAGGCTTGATTTGTGCTTGTGCTCCCACAATGTACACCCCACATTATATGTTTCATACGAGAGCTACCAAGGTGAACGCATATGACCTACATTAAACCTGAGGCTTGTAGTATTCTGCTCTTGCCTGAATACATCCGAGGTGATATTCAGGAATTGTCAGAACAGTCCACATCCATTCAAGAAGGAGCCGAAGCCCCAAGCTGCGCATGTACATGCCACCGCTGGTAGGCTACGCAGCAGTACACGTTGAGAAGAGTCCTTGTAGCACTGCTGAAAACAACCGCACACAAACCACGTTTCCTTTGCTTACCACACTTCCTGTGTCGGGGTCATAGAAACGCTCCAGAAGCTGGACACTGGTGCTCTTACCACAGCCACTACTTCCAACAAATGCCAAAGTCTGTCCGGGCTTAACAGCTACAGTGAGTCCTTTCAGGACCTGAATATCAGGCCGAGAAGGGTACGTGAATTTACAGTTAAGAAATTCAATGCTTCCCTTGAAATCATCCTGGTGAAAAAATAAAAAAGAGAAAGATGCTACAATAAGCTGGAGCTCAAAACTGAGCCATAAAGGACAGAGTAACTCTTCCTCAGATCCTATTCTTGCATCTCTTATTTAAAACATGACACTAGTGCTTGTGAAATTGGCCCAGAAAGAGGGATAAAAACCATACTGGAGTAGCTCTCCCGGAGATGAAGCCATTCGTCATAACGTTATTGCTCTGCTTATAGTTCCCTGTACTGCACTGCTCAGAGGCATCAATTGGAAACAGGATTGCATTGCAAATGGGTAAGTTTTTTATTTTAATTCAGACACTCTGTAAGTGTAAATTTGGTGATAGTCCAAATACATTTGTGTAAAAATCTGGATTTGGGAAAAAAAATAAAATCAATCTAGCTTTGCAGCATTAAAACAATACATGAATTTAGATCAATTTGCCCAGAACTCTCTAAAAAAACTCTTTTACAAAACTCTGAGGGGTATCAAGACAGTTAATTTTCATCATTTGAAGCAGAATACGTAATGTGTTTAGTTCATAACAATTATTTCAAGTTTTTGTTTAATTCTGAAAAAAATAAATGAAAATAAACTACTTGAATTTTCTGGGTCTGACTTTTCAATTCACCAAAAATTGAGCATTTTCATTTTTTCTGACTCAAAGATGATTCACCTCCTCGTGAACACCCCCAGCATTTTTATGTGAATGGAAAAAAACCACCTCCATTATAAGCCAGCGATAGTCAGGTTTATGTGCGAACTGTGGAGCAGAAAGGAAAAATATGCTATTCTGTGAGTCATCTAAATTGGTCCTATTCCAATTTACAGGAGCTTTACACCGACAAAATCCTAAAAGTCACACTTTATATTACTTTTGCTGTCGAGCACAGAGCTCACTGCTTCCAAAAGAGCAAAGTCAAGTAACAATTATACAGTCGACATAACTTTCCTGTAAAGCAGTGATTCTTACTGACTTATACATCGTTAGTGCAACCTCAATGCTAACATGAATGACATCACAAATTACTCATCTTTGCTCTTACCCATTTTTCCCCTTTTTCACTGTAAACGCTGATTTTCGGAAGCCGATCGACCAGTTGAAAGAAGCGTGCAGCAGATGTTTTGGCTTTGGCATAGTTTGGGGTATAGGAAGAAGCTCTTCCCAAAGCAGTTCCACTGGTGACAATAGCAGAGATCACCCTGCGGGAAAGGGGGACACGGTCGTTCTTGGGAAGCAATTGGGAAACCCACTGCTACACCCAGCCCAGCGCTTCTGGAGAGGAGCCCGTTTGTAGCTCCAGGCAGGCTCTCACCTGAACACGAAGCTGTAATGGAGCCCTTCATATTCAACTAGAAATCCTCCATATCTGTAAGAGACGGCGTTGGCAATGAACACTATGCTCTGGGCAAAGCCAAAGCAGATTCCATAAACGTGGGCTTTTTTGATTGCAGCTTTATAAGGCATATACAGGTGCTTCTCAAAATTGTCGACAAATGTTTTCTCTTTTCCTATCCCAGCTACGGTCCTGATGTTAGAGAGGGCTTCACTGGCAATCTGGAGGAGAAAAAAATATATAGGTAAAAGCTCCAATTTTTTACTTGGAAAAGTAGTGTGCGCTCTTTCACAAATGTGTGAACACAGGGCACTAATGCCATGTTATAAATTGATTCAGGTACAATACAGACTGGCCCAAATATCAGCCAACCTAAAGAGAAGCTTTCCTACAAGCAATTATCTACTAATACCCTCAAGAGTAATGTTCTGTTGGCTCCGCTAGAGCTAAGCACACTTAGGAAATTGGGCACTCGCTTGCGATTCTCACAAAGTGTTCTCATGTGGCTTATTTCACATCATGTGACTAAATGGGACACCCACAAAAGCAAAAATGGTTTTAGGAACACTGTCATTTCTTTGATTGCATGCATTTATTGACTAAAGATGTTTACTTAAATTATTTTACTTGTTTTACTTATAGCAATAGTCAAAGAAAGAGTTAGAAGAGATGCTATCCTCAACTTCTGTCTCATAAATTAAAACCACTTGAATTTAGTGTTTCCTCACCTGCTCACCCTCCCTCTTTCTCTTGTTTATGTTCAAAAAGCCTGATGAGATGGAATATATAAATGGAGGGTGGCACCTTGATTCCTCTAACATCAGTGACACAATTTCCAGGATCTTTGTCTTGTACATGGACAAAGAGTAAGCAAACACTAGCCTGAGTACATAGAAAAATGCAAAACAAGGAATTATACGATAAGCCCCATGAAAATGTCTCTGGAGCCTTAATTAATTGTAGGCTTTATATTGTGCTTTGTTGCCAGTCAGAACTTGGGTTTCTGTCCCAAAAAAATAGCACTCCAATTTGATCTATAGAAGTAAGTTGACATTTTGTTTGATCCTAATTTCACCCTACTTATCTCGAATCATTTTATTAATAAATTGGTTTAAAACGATGTGCTTTGCCTGGACTTTGATGGTAGCTTCATAATGTGAAGCATTTCCTTTGGGAAGCGATAGTCTGGTATATGGCTTTTGAGTAGGAAGAGATCTGAATATAAATCATTTAAAAAAATATTTAAAATTAAATCATTAAAAATATTCCATCCAATTTCAGGGTTTTTTTCCTGTCCAAAATTCAGAGTCAAATCTCTTGCATTATCATAGAATGCAAAGGAGGGGATAAGCAGGTACTGTGAATTGGATTGTTCAGGCTGTGCTTTTCCATGTTTAGCATGGCTGATGAGCAATCACTATGGAAGAACTCAGAGTGTTTAGCATTTGGATGCAGCGCGGGCAAATAAATTAGAAGATAACACCAAACATAATCAGTCATCACCAAAACTGCTGAAGCATTGAGTGCCCTTTTCATCTCAGACTCTGGGTCATTCTGTTGGGTAAAAGATGATGCTTTGACTCATTAGTGAAATTTCTCTTCTTGTCAAGACAGTATTTTGATTTATCACTTTTTGTAAATAATTAAACCATCTGAATGTGGGCAATTGGTCAGGTCTCAATTTTTCCTTGGCTTTCTGGAATTGGAGATTGCTCTTAACAGCACTCAGCAATGACCCGTAAATGCATTCATTTGATTAGCGATACAAAAGCCAAGTGATATTAATTCACATAATAACTGTTGTGCATTTAAAAAAATAATAATAATAATCCAGAAGTCTGCATGTCTAGGTAGTCAACATGATGTCCTGAAGTTCTTTGCCCACAGTCATGACATGCTTCTCTAAATTACACCCAGAAATGGGAATTGGGAGCTGAAGATTTGCTGCTTCAGAAATCAAAAAGGGGTGTGGGCAGGCTGAGCCAGCTGCAGCAGGCAATGGGGAAGAAGCAGCCAGCAGATGCAGGGCTGTACGGGGCAAATGGCTCCAGTCCACCTGTTTGCTGCACAGATTAAGGTCAGGAGGAGGCTGGAGATATTTGGTAGAGGGCTCAGATGGGTAGAGGGAAGGCTCAGATGAGGCGGGGTGGGAGGTGAGATGGATAAAATGTTTGGTGGGCAGGACTTTAACGTAAGAAGGAGGACTGGGAGGAGTGCAAACTCTGCAAGACTAGTGTTAGGATGGGCTAAAGTAGCTCTGCAGAATGAAACTCTCTGAGGTTTTTGGAGGGCCTGCAAAGCATACTTTTTCTGATGGTAGAGATGTGGCAGCCTAAAGCAGGGGAGAAGGCTCGGGCATCACTCTGAGTGGGGTAACCTGAAGTAGTCTTCCTCATGTTGCTTGTCTTCTAAATCACCCTGCATTTCTGATGCAGTTCAGTTTCTGCACAGCTGCACTAGGTATATTTCAAAAGTATCAGATTCTGGGTCATTCTGGCCAGAACTTAGTGACCCAGAACTAAAGTCCATGGAGTCAGAGTGTTTCATAGGCAGCAGACCTGCCCACTTCTCTTTGTGCATGAGTGGACTGGTAAGAAAAATGGCATTCCTTTCTCTTGCATCCCTGCCTTTTCCTTGTTCAGTACACGGACTGGAAGTCTGCTCAGCCAGTGCAAACTTCATAAAACTATTCTCAGCCTTGCGTGAACTACATAAACCTATCCTCAGCCTTTGAGGTGAGGCAGTTCACAGGGTCTTGCAGCCAATTCTGCTAACCGTGATACTGGAGTTAGAGTAACAAGGAGAAGGGCTTTAGCCAGGGGTCACTGAACACAGGACACATTCTTTCCAAGGAAAAGGAATTCCTTCCTCGTGTCCCATGCCGGTTGGTTTAACACCCACACAGATGTGCTTTCACCATGAAGTAAAATTTAAAGTATTATGAGAAAGAGCTATGTCTCCTGTTACAAATTAACAGAAAAAGGGTGGGTGCTTATCTGAACTTTAAAAAATTTTAAAAGATTGGTATATTAGCTGAGAAATTAGAATTGATAGAATATTGACCCTGTGCCTGTGACCTAGCAGCACACACTGATGGAGAAGCTGGTAAGCCCACTGAAGGGCCAATTCTGCTCTCTAAAATTCAGGTACCGATCCGTGGTTCAGTGCTGAATTCTCAGATGTGAGGATTTCTAAGTATCGTTGGTTTCTGAGGACTGGATAATCATAGGGTATGAACAAATGGGGCCTCAAATAAAATGGGACAAAGGTGAAACACTGCTGAGAGGTCTGTGTCTACCAATTAGGTCTAATAACTCAAAAGTCAGTCACATTCCATGCAGTAAGTGCTTTTGCAGTTAGGGAGTTCCCAGTGGTGTTTCAATGGTTTGACAAGCTGAAATATTACAACTTATTTGCAAAATATCACCAGTTTGATCACATTTGAATTACTGATGGTCCCAAATGCCTGATTTTTCAACTACTTGTGACTGCAAATATAAATTATTTTTTAAATAAAGTTACCCGTCCAGTAGCTTCCAGCGCTTTCTTGTCCTGAGAGGCAAATCCTGTCAACATTTTAGCCTGCATGGCTCCAGATAAGGCCAAAAATGGCAGGAAACACAGTATAACTAAGCTCAGTTTCCAGCTGAAGTAGAAAGCAATGATCATGGCCACCCCAATGTTGGTAAAGGAATTGACAATCATTCCTATCTGCGATCCAGTTGCCTTCAAAGAAAATAAACAGAGGTGATTGACTTGTACTCCAATAGTAACTTCAATAATCTTTGAATAAATTTTCCTATAAAACTTTAGAAAACTCTAAATGATATCTAAATATTATACGGTACCAACGGCTGCTAACTGCACTGGAATTTAGCCAATTTGGAAATACTGTTTCCAATTAATTGTATCACGAGAAGGACTGCAAATGTCCACTATTCCTTTCACCCACCAAATTTTCCAATGACAACTCAGAAAATTGTTTCTAATGATTGTGAGAAAGATTGTGAGAAATTGAAATTACTTCCCTTGCTCCCCTGGAGAATCACTCATCTGAATGCTCTGTTTAGCCCCTACATTTATCCCTCTAGATTGAAGTAGTAAACAGAGCCCCTTTGCAACATAACTATTGACAACAAAGTCCCAGTCATGCTAAAATCAGTAAGAAACGTCACTGAGAAGGGATGAATTACAGACGCATTTCTGCCTGTCTCTTTATTAAGGAAAACGTTTAAATATGCCTTTGACATCACCTTTATTGAATGCATTCATCTTCTCCTTATGTACTTTGAGAACACTATTTTTTGTAATAAATTATTTCTTTACTCAAAAGTTACTCTGTTTCATAGCAGTAAACAGCAGCCCTAGATAGGAACTAGCTTGCTATGTATTAGAAAAAAAATATACATTTGATATCTTTGTTCATTTTCAGTCAAATTCATTTCCAGGATGTGAACTTGCAGCACAAAACGTTCATAATCTACTTCTCCTCTGACCTGCAGCAACAGGGCAAGGTACCTCAGACCTGACTGTGGTGGAAGGTTCACCTCCCAGCTCTGCAGAGGCTACCAAAAGGAGCAGCCATAGGGCTGCTCTTACCTGGATCTTGCAGCTCTAACACCCCCCAACCCACTCCAAGAGTCCACTTCTTATTCCTGGTGCAGATGTAGACACTTTCAGACCCTGGACACTTGCGTGCATCTCCTCACCTTCAGCTCGCTCTGCAATAGTGGCAGTTGGCTAAGCTCGGTGTCGGGCAGTGAAAGGTGGAGGACACAGCTGCTCAAGTAGTTCTGCTCTTTTCCCCTAGAGCTGTGGGTTGAATGGCTGTTCCCCACTGCTCTAAGTGTGCTTAGAACACAGATGTCCCTTAGGAGACTATCAAGTGGTTCAGTCAGTGTTTTAAAAGTTTGTTTATTTCAACTAAAATATGCCCTGTAAGTGCCTGTAAGGGTTCAAGACATTTGCAGCTGGTTTGTCTGATTCTGTAGAAATTGCTGCTGACAGGGGTTTTGGGAACCTCTTGTTTGTTTTTTAAATTCTTAAAACCTCCATTAATAGTTTTTAAAAACTAACCTACCGTCTTCAATCAAGCTGAAACAGGACAACTTTTGTAACAAAGAAATCTCTATGTTTCGTTCTTCATTTCTAGAAAATTGCTTGCATTGGAGCCAAGTAAAATAGCATCTGACTCAGTTCTACCAAAGCATCAATTCAGACAGGTAACATTTACAGCTCAGCATGATTTAACCCTCACCCACTAAAACACAGGGCATGGAGTTAGTGGCTCGCTTTCCCAAATAATCAGTCACACTAAAACCGATTCCCCGGCTGGAGCACCAGCCAGTACTGTAAGCTGTGTTTTCAAGTAGACTGTCAGTTTAAATCAAAACTGTTACAACAAGCACAATACCATGCTGAAAACTTGAAAACATGATTAGTGGTGAATGTCACTAAAATACTAGTCTGACATGGTTTTGAAATAAACGCTTAAGCATCATGGCAAAAAGTTAATTCATCTACTGAAAAAAGAAATTAAAACTTTTGCACTTGATGCTCCTGGTTCCACTGATGGTTGTTATTTTATTGAGTTTTGTGTGCTTGTTCTGGTAATACAAGCAGAAGTAACGGGCAGTAAATTGTGACCCTATTAGTGCTTTTAAATAAATACAGTGATAACAGTTCCTCGTTGACAGTCTATGATAAATAGAAATAGTTTAATTTGCTGACCAAGGACTGATCTACACAGACCTCGCAGGTTGCAGCGAGCTCATTTCTGTGACAATGTGCTAAAATAGGCCTTCAGTCATGCTTATAGCAAAATAGTTCTTAAAACTCTCAGCTCTTACCCCTTGGACCTGCGAGGCATCTGTTGCAAGTCTTGTAGTCAAAGCACCAGGGCTGTTCTTCCGGTCATCAAACCAACCAATGTCTTGGCCCAGCATGGCCTGGAAACCAATTTTCCTTAACCGTCTTGTAAGCAGCTCACCAGATTTGGCAAAGGTGTATCCCTGGGGTGCATAAGAATAAATACACATATTGTGCAGCAAGAGGTACCCACTGAGTAAGGGATCAGAAAGAAAATTTGCCCAGATTGGACTGCTATTACCTGTAGAAACTGTGTGAAAAATGAAAGAATTCCAACCATGACAAAAAGCAGGCAGACACCATTGATCTGGGTTTTTTGTTCTACTTCATCAAGAATGGAGAAGGTCTTTGGAAAAAAAAAGAAAAAAAGGTGGCATTGTATTAGAAGTGTCAGTTTTGCTGTGTGTGAGTTTATTCATGACTCCCTATTTTCAAGCACAGAAGCCCACCCTAGAATCAAAGCCAGAACACAGAGCTCTCCCTCGCCCCTTGCAAAGGCCCAATTCCTTATTTTTCCTAAGGTGAACCTGGGTACAACGTAATGGTTTTTTCTCCTGTTAAACAAGTTTATTATACAAGATGATTCAGTGTGTTAACCAGAGAACAGCAATGAAATAAATGGCGTAGCAACAAAGCAACAGTGCAGAAGCTCCCTTACCTCCTCTCTGATCTGTGACACTTACAACTTTATTGGGCCCCACAAAATGGAGTCTGCGTAAATAATTATACCCTAGCATGACTCTCCTTGCGAACACTAATGGATGCTATAATTGCTATAGGTAGACTTGAAGAGGAACCTATCATCTTTTACTGAAGGATTGTAGAAATGACCTCTTTGCTTACTACTGGGTACTTGAGAAAAAGCATCAGTGCTTGAAGTAAAGCCCCTCTATCCCGTTCTGCTCCAGTCTCCATGGTATTTTCTTTTTATGTCTGGTTCTTAATAGCTGGTCTTTTTCAACACCACCCAGCGTTACTGGCTGCTGCTGAAGTAGTGGTCCAAGTCTAAGTAGCCATCCTTTAGCAACTCCTTTCAGTCACAGCAGTTGATATGTAGGCCAGTCAACCTACCTGGAGTTATTGAACTACTTCTGCTACTCACAGGTATAAGTCACAACTCATGTTTGTACTTCTCTACTAACCTTAAATTAATTCCAATTGGATTTCACAGGTAAAAATTACTATAAATTGACTAATCTCTCAAACTGTTATCTGTAAGATATAATTAAAAATAAGCTGTGGATTCAACTATTACTTATATCAGGACCAGCTTAAATTCTTCTAGGTAAGTATTTAACAGTAGAAAAAGAAGGAATTTTCATTTCAGCTTCAAAATATAAAAATTCCATAAAAATATACTTAAGTACTAGTCTTAAAAGGTCAACCCAAGTTATTTATGGTTCCAAGTGAGCTATGCATCAAAGTAACAGGGAAGAATTAGAGAAAAAGAAATAGCTGTTCTCTAGTGGGAATTCCACTTCAAGTATTTTAACTTTGTACATCAGTACCTTGGCAACAAACAAAAAATCCTGCAAAATCCAAAATGATAATATCAAAAGGGCACTCAGTATTTCAAGCTAAGAACTGTTAAAATGCCATGCTGTCTTGTCAGTAGCAAGCCATACTATTTCTCAGATTAATCTTTGTTTAAAAAAGAAAAATCACCAACTATGTTTTAATCTATCATAATAAGAACAAAACATAATGGTCTGATGCTGTTCCTATCCCCTTAATGGAATCCACTGTACATTCAGCAATTCATGTCTGATCCTGAATTGACCAGGCTGTGAGCAGATTTCATCTTTGTAACTTATGTATCTAGAAAAGATACTGTTGGCTTTTGTTTGGTTGGGTGTTTTTTTCTGTAGGAAATATTCTAGTTAAACACTTGGGCTGAATGAGATACAAGGTGAACTCAGTGCTGCATAAACTATGTTCATCAAGGATTCTGGGTTTTTGAATTGCCATGGTGATATTTTCTGTATCATCATGGTATGCAATATCTAGACATGAATGGAAAAATGAATTTCATAGTAGTGGTCATGCCACATGCATAGCTAGCCTAAAACATAACCAGGGGAATAACTATTTATCATTGTGAACATTTGTTAATATGTATGTCATATTAATTATAGTGCTGTGGTACTTTTTCATATGAAAAAACATCAGTAAAATCCCTGTTGAAATGAAAAGGAATTCTAATGAGTAAAGCTAATAAACAATATGATAAGCAAAGTGTGTGATAGATCATAATAAATATACAGTTGTGAACTGGGATGAAAAACACGACTCTCCAGAGATGCTGATGGCTTTTACACAAGTGTTTTGCATTCTGTCTCTGCACAGTCATCCAGAAACACTGGGATGGCCCCATACATGGGCTGAACTTAACATTTTTTCTTTTCACACTTTGAAATTTTTCTCTCTATTTGAATAAATAAATCTCAAATACAGGTCTGAGCATTGAAAAGAGAGATAAACAGTTGCCCTAGGACCTTACAGTGGGTCTATGGCTGTTTTAAATAAACTTCTGTTCATTGCTTCTGTATGGCTAGATGATTATTCAAGAAAAGGGAGAATGCTGTGAACCTTTGCTTTAGTGTCTTATCCATATCACCCACAAAGTGGTTTCCCTGCTTTCTCTTATGCAAGGAGTATATTGTGAAAGGCATTCCCAATTCCTGTGGCCAGGCTCTCTCTATTGCTCCTAGATAAAGGCTGAGAGATCTGCAGTGTCTGCAAGGCATCTTGAGAGTTTCTGGAGAAACTAGTTATTGGTCAGTCTGGGATTCCTATTGCAGGCTCTAAATTCAAGCAAGTATCCCAGCTGAAGAAAAGCAATGGGCTGAACTATGTGCTTACGCTCCTCCTTAAACTGAGAACGATAGCACTTCATAGTCCTAAAGAAGGAAATGTGGATAACGTGCAGGGAAGAGATCTCTGTACTGCAAACAGAGGACTTTTTTTTGCCTTTGCAAATCTGTCCTGTAAAATTGAACTATCCCATTTTGCAGCTATCCTAACATGCTCGGCTATATTTTTGACCTATGTTCTTGTTTTTAAAAAAATAACACTGATTACAGTAACATGTAGCATGGACAGTAGCATCAGGTCTATAAAAGGAAAGAGTTGTTGCTGAGGTGTCCATGTTCAGATCATACAAGTTTCAATGGTTTTAGTGTGGACTATCTTTTATCTGGGGCCATGGGCTACATGCCCAATAGCAGTTGGAGCACATCTTTCAGTTGAGTTTCACTGGAAAGGATCCATTTCCCATACTCTGAGACAGTTCCACAGTGAGAACCAAAGCATAGTAAGAAAAAAGTACTGAGAAATTTGTTCCAAAGGTACACTGGTGCTCTGCACTGATCAGAAGACATATTCAGTATTACCAAGTTCTTCATTCACTTTTGGGGATCAATTTCTGCAAACCTTCAAGGCAGATTTTGCTAAATTTATCCTTTCATTTCAAAGCTGTGGGATTTTTTCCCCTCACTTTCTCAACATATTGGTCCCAGAGTACAAGCCCACGTGTCTGTCACAACATCATTGCAGATATTCAGACAGCTTGGAAAGCAGATGCATATTCCATCTGCCTGACTGCCTTGGCACCAGCCAGAAATGTTTTAAATTTATGAATAATGAAACAGAGATGTTGGACTTTACTCATGTTCATTATGACTTGTTTTTTTCTTGCAGCCTGTCTTTTGATGGACCGAGACCTTCAAGAGAAGGAATTCATCCTTGGCAATGAAGGCATTTAGCATCTTGCAGAATGATGTCAGCCACAGACCTCCCAATGTCTAGAAAACCTCTCTCAAAAGGAATCAAAGGTTAGATTCATTGCAGAATGCACATAGCAGTGTCTCACCTGCTGTCTAGTGAAAGCCACAGTCCCTGGTATGAGGTCCAGACACTCAAAAAGTATTTTGAGGTGACACACCTATGGCTAAAAGGCCAAGCACGTTGGCTAGAAGCCACTAAGCAGATCAACCGGGACTGGAAGGTCCTTTTGCTCTGCCCCTCCCTGAATCTTAGCTAGCAAACATCAAACTGCAAGTAAATGTGACTCAAAGTCCTCAGTAACATCCCAGAGAGAAATGTCTAAGTCTAAGCCAAAACAACCCCCCAGAAAAAATCAAACTTCAAAAGGTCAGTCTTTCCTTTGATAGATTGCTGGCACTTCTATTAGGAGCACTTTCTCAACCCTTTTCTAATCAGTAGCTCATTCATTGACTCTTTCCTGCCTGAAAGGTTTTGTTCCTCCAGTTTCTAGAAGGGTGTCTGCCCTGTAGGTCATATATTCTTTGCACACCATGCACTACCATGACCTAAACAAGTAAGTGGGAATCACAACACAAGTTTTATCCTATCTCAGGTGGGTACCCAAATTGCAAAATGATAGTGGCTTTCACATTTTCTTCCCAATGAATGTGGCATTACTTTAACCAATAAGAAATGGCATCAATGGGGAGGTTTTCTCTATCCTCCTAGTTTTTGAAAATTTAGGACCCTTTCCTAGGCATTAGTTAGAGCAGTGCTGAATTTCCTCAGGCAGGCATCCAGTTTCCCCAAAAAGCTGTTTTACAAAAGGGGAAGCATCCTCTTTCTATTATAACAAGTTTTTGAAGGAAAAAGCAGTCACAGTTGACGTCTTGAAGAGTTTCAAGCAAAACTGTGGATTTTGATGGTGACACATCCTTTAGTGAATGCCAAGGTTTAAAGCATATTCTTATTTCCTGCTTACCTTCCAAACTTATTGATGCAAGTGTACCTTTTTCTGGCAGCTATGAACCCTGTTACAATTATCTACCTCTCCCTGGGCATTCTGCAGGCAGCAGGTAGTAAAGAGCTGCCTGAAAGATATGAACAAAAAAGTGAAGTATTTTTGGGGTCTGATCCAAACTTTTCTCAAAGGCTTGGCCAAGTCTATAGAATGAAATTCCACAGGGAAGGACCTCTGCATGTCTCTCTCTCCACTGTACCTGCACATGAGATACATCTTGTCACATCTAAAATAAACTGTATGGAAGTGTAGAAACCAATCCCAGCACTTCCTGGAAACTGAACAAGAGAGATAATGAAGAACACATGACAAATGCTAATGAGCCTACCCCTTCAAAGGGCTCAAATCATAGTGTGATGACAGTGATATAAATATCTCTACTAAATAATTGTTTATAGGCAAGAAGGCTAACCCCATTTACTTGACGAGATATAAAGATTTGCCCAAAACTTGTCAAGTTCTGCATTGTACATTCACTCCTCTCTGCTTCAGAGCTAAAATACACTTTAAAATGTTAGCATAACATACCCCAAGAATCTGACTGAATAACAAAGCGTAGAGTGGATTGACTGCTCCATTCACAGCTGCTGCCAGAGATCCAAGTACCATGTATGGCCATTCAGAGGTATTGTATTTTAAAATTCTGGTAAATGATACAGGCTTGAGATCTTCCTCCACATCAACAAGTTCCTGAAAAAACAGGTTGGATTTATGAAGCAAATGTATCCCTTCATCCCCAAATGAAATAGCTTGCATAATCTATTAAATGGCCATCTAGTGCCCAAACAGCTGCTCTACCTTTGTATGGGAAAGAGCAGTGATGGGTCTTGGCTGCTGTCTGGAGCTCTTTTGTAGGGCTAGGGAATCACAAGAGGGATACATAAATGACTACCTTTACTGTCCCTGGAGAAAAAGAGAAAGATTCATGCCTTATGCAGCTCTACTGATTCCAATTTAAGAGGTTAATGATGACCAGTTTCAGATTTTCTGCCACTGAAACTCAGGCAGTTCCATTTTCACTGCCTTCAGATGAGGAGTGATGCAATACCCAGTGCCAAAACTTAACTTCTTCCTCACAAGCAGCTTTTGGTGTCACTCATGGAATGTTCTTAAATATTATTTTAAAGTATTGTGAGTGAACACACTGAACAGACTCTGGATCAAATTAACAGGTATGCTATATAATTAAAAGGGAGATCTCAGAGCGATAGCTGGATTCAGGCTTTATACATGCTAATTTGCCTCCCTTCTGTGAAACATCCTCAGACTATATGCTGAATTCCCATAATTATTCCCAGTAAGAACAGAATATTCATCATCAAGTTATAGCTTACCCTGCAGTTTGATTTGTGCAGAATTTTTGTAATGTTCAGTGTGCTAAGCCCTGCTCATCTCCCTCAGTTCTTATGGCTGGAAATGCCCAGACAAAATAGGCATTGTGAAGACCTATCTGCTGGAAACGTGCAGGGATGAATGGGTGGAATCATCTTGTATTTTCTCTTCCTTCTGAGCTAGTGCCAGGGTGACAGCACTAAAGCCCTCTATCCACAAAATAGGCTTAGCAAGAGCAAGAACAGTGATTTCTAATTGCTGTACTCTGCACTGGACAACCACAGCCATGCAAATTGGTACAATGAGCTTCATAAGCACTTTGGAAATTCACTGTGTATATTCCTACATATTCTGCATAATTTTAAGGCATGCTGTCTTTATTTTCTATGCTAGTTGATTGCACAAGGACACTGACAGTGAAAGGACTCTGGGTTAGGTTGCAGTGAAGGTCTCTACTCAAACCTCCAGGTGATTTTGAGACTAAAGTGAATTTACTCTTTATTGAACAAGAAGCAGTGTCATTTGCATCACTGCGTGGCTATTACATTTAGAAGACTGAGCATTTTGCTTTTTGTCAGTTATTTCAGCTTCTATGAATATGTCTTTTTAAGCTTAATCTACAACATATATCAATTTACAAACAGGTCATGATCTGCTAGAAATTGTATATGGATCAATAAGCATAACAGCCATCAAAATGCACCCCAGGGTTTACACAGAGGATAAGCACTGAAGCTGTGGTTTTGTTTGAGTAGAGAAAAGGACCAATCCAAGAAGACTATCTGCCAACAACTCCTATAATAAAGACACATATCTACAGGTTATCATTACCAAGTAATATAACCTGTTTGGTTTAAAATTTAATAAACTGACCTTTTTCGCTTGTTCATCACCTTCTCCATAAGGCATAAGATTCATATACTCTGCGTGATCGCTTGCAATGGATAATGGAGGGTCAGGGACCACATTAGAGAGCTGAGATCTGGAGCGTTGCCTAAGTGAAGCTCTGTAAAGAGGACAGAAACGGTCTGTTCTTCACAGCTCCATAACACAATACTTCCTTGCAAAGCAGGTGCAGTTTTCATATCAACTAAATCACGATTCAATCACTAAATCACAAAGCAAATCATAGGAACCCCACAGACTTTTTCTTTCTTCCTCTATGTTCTCTCAACTTCTTGAGAAGAAAATATGCCACAACAGGTACAAATACTTTTCAAAATCATATTCCACCCCTAACACTCAGACATTGCCATATATGTACCCTGCACCCTGTATTGATTAACCAAAATTGTGGTGTATCCTGCTATATTTGCACAACCCATTAAGATATCAAGTCACATTACCACTATCAAGTAATTCAGTCCAGCAAAACAGGATGATAAAACTAGCGACCTCTTTCCCTGACAAAACATAACCCTGTGATGTGGGAGACCTATTCACTCACATATGTCTGACATGGGCCTGCCTGAAAGAAATGTCTCGCTGCAGGACAGTCTGGCTTGTAAAATGCTTTAACTTTCATCAAGTAGAAGCCATAATAAAGATGTCCTTGTACATTGCAATGATTTCTCTAAAAATTGCACAGCAAGTCATTTTTCATGTAACTGCACTGAAAGTGCACTAGGTAATATAAATATATGGCTGTATGGAGTAATATTAAAAATGGAACATTAACACAGTAGACCACAATTGGAGAGAAAGTACTATGGATAGAAACGGGACTAAAACTAAGTCTTGCTATTTATCCATGGGCCTTCAATCAGTACCATATTACCCAAGCTATTTCTTTCTAAGTGAACTCTGTCTTACTAAAATGTTTGCAGCCCTTCCACCCTTTCTTACACAACATACAGAGAAGTGATTCATTAGCACCACTGGGATTTTAGAATAGTGGAAAGAAGTGTAGAGATCTGGAAACATATTGAGGTTTACAATCATTTTTAAGACTCACCGCAAACTGGCCCGATAGCTTCCTCTGCTGAATGACTGGACTTTCTCGAGATTTGGCTCACCCACATTATTTTCTGCTGCTGTAAAATATAATATATAGAGCTCTTAAGTTTGTGCTAAAATTGAATACAACCTAAGTCCACTGTAGCTCTGCAAAAAAGTGCAGTGTCTCCAAGTCATAACTGGAATACTTTGTAGAAAGCAAGGAATGTAATACAGCTATTCAACCTGCATGTACCACAAGTTTTATATTTGTATTTGACATGATGTAGTTAACTGAATATTAATCCAAGGACCATCCCACTTGGGATATGAGTGTTAAAGACTGTTTCCCTATTTTAGCACCATAATTGCTCTCTTCTTTTAAGGTAATAATATCCAAGCATACAATCATAGAATCACAGAATAGTTTAGGTTGGAAGAGACCTTTGAAAGTCATCTAGTCCAACCCCCCTGCAATGAGCAGGGACATCTTCAACTAGATCAGGTTGCTCAGAGCCCCGTTCAGCCTCACCTTGAATGTTTCTAGGGATGGGGCACCTACCACCTCCCTGGGCAACCTGTTCCTGTGTTTCACCTCCCTTGTAAAAAATTTCTTCCTTATATCTAGTCTAAATCCACTCTCTTTTAGTTTAAAACCATTACCCCTTGTCCTATGACAACAAACCCTGCTAAAAAGTTTGTCCGCGTCTTTCCTGTAGGCCCCCCCAATTCCCGTAGGCCTGTAGGCCGCAATAAGGTCCCCTGGGAGCCTTCTGTTCTCCAGGCTGAACAACCCCAGCTCTCTCAGCCTGTCTTCATAGAAAAGGTGCTCTATCCCTGTGATCATTTTTGTGGCCTCCTCTGGACCTGCTCCAACAGGTCCATGTCTTTCTTGTGCTGAGGACTCCAGTGCTGGACACAGCACTCCAGGTGGGGTCTCACCAGAGTGGAATAGAGGGACAGAATCACCTCCCTCAACCTGCTGGCCATGCTTCTTTTGATGCAGCCCAGGATATGGTTAGCTTTCTGGGCTGCAAGAACACACTGTCAGCTCATGTCCAGCTTTTCACCCACGAGTACCCCCAAGCCCTTCTTGGCAGGGCTGCTCTCAATCCCTTCATCCCCCAGCCTGTATTGATACTGAGGGTTGCTCCTACCCAGGTACCCTGCACTTGGCCTTGTTGAACCTCATGAGGTTCACACAAGCCCACTTCTCGACCTCATCCAGGTCCCTCTGGATGGCATCCCGTCCCTCAGGTGTGTCAACTGCACCACTCAGCTTGTTGTCATCTGCAAACTTGCTGAGAGTGTGCTCAATCCCACTATGTCATTGATGAAGATATTAAACAATACTGACGAGGGACACCACTCGTCACCAGTCTCCATCTGGACATTGCGCTGTTGAAAACTGCCCTCTGGATATGACCAAGGTACGGTGCTTCAGAAAAATACAACCGATCATTCTATTAGACCTCCATTTCCAGAAGCTTTGATTCAAATCTGCCGCTAGTAAAACAAATAGGGTGGTTTCAGCATATTCTGTAATTTGCTTGCATTTCAAATAAAGCAGGATTGGACTGTCAGCACTAAATGGAGCTATAAAATGACAGGTATTGCAGGTCAGAATTAATGTTTCAGGGCAGATCTATATTAGGAAGGTTATTCAGTGCATAGGCAGTAAAAACACTTTGCCAGAGCTATTAATGTACTACTTCTATGAATGCTAAAATTCAGCCATAAGGGTGGAAGGAAAAAAAAAAAAAAAGGCAACTAGCCCTCATTCAAAAAAATAATCTGCATTCTGTGGAATTCTACATCAGTTTCTAAAAGAAAACAAAACACTTACTTCCCGTTGCTTCTTTATTAAGTGCTCCATCTCCTGTGCTTTGCAAGGTCACCAACATGAAATAAACCCCTTTCCTCTTCAAGAGTTCTTCATGCGTTCCTCTCTCCACAGCCCTTCCATGCTCAAACCCAATGATGACATCGGCAGCTTTGATGGCTGACAGGCGGTGAGCTATGGAGATTGCTGTGCGTCCAAGGCGAGCCTGACAGGGAACAACAGCCCCATTCACAGAACAGCAAACAGAAATGCTTGGAACCAGCACTGTGTAATCTAAAGTTTGGTCCAATCAATAGGAGTCTTTCTAGTGGTTTCAGCTGACTTTGACTTGAACTCCATCCATAGCCCATAGATGAGCATCTGTTTGTGAGCAAAGGGAGCTGTAGATTTCTATTAATGTCCCAAAGTAAGAAAAAAATATTTTCTGTCAATTATAATAAGGTTCTACTTGTGTGTATGAAACAGCTATTAAGAAAAGCTTCCCACTGCTTTGTTGCAACTCGGCAGAGCGCATTAAAAATATTTTCTGCTTTTTAAAGTCTGATTTATGTTATGCTATAGCAAACCTTATGAAGTGCTTCTTGGACAGTAGCTTCACTTTCATTATCAAGTGCTGACGTAGCCATATCCAGTAGCAGGATTTTCGGGTTTCTCACAAGAGCTCGAGCAATAGCTATCCTCTGTTTTTGACCTCCGCTCATCTGGCTTCCACCCTCTCCAACATGAGTATCAAATTGCTGTGTGAAGGAAAAAAATGAAAATACAACAGATAACAAAAGAGTTTGTTAAGCTTCTGGTGAAGACTTTGGTAAAAAGTCTCTCAGATTTGTCCTGGGAGTAGACTTAAAAAAATACTGTCTTTGAAAGACTAAAACATTGTTGGTGTATCAGATTCAAAGGAGAGCCAATGAAATAATTTCCTTCAAAATGAACAACATAATTTTGCCTGAATTGGGGTTCCAACCCCAAGCCAAAAGTATGTACTGATAAAAAGGTGAAATGTTCTGGTTTGGCTCAAAACAACTGTATCAGCAAAAGCTGAAATGAAGAGGAAACCCCTGCTCACTCTCCATCAGGTGACTCACCAGCAAACTTTCCACAGATCTGGACTTGTCTGCTGATGGCCTGTGACTCATGAACACTTGTGTCTGTGGTTCATGGACATCATACTCTGGTGGCATCAGGTTCAGGTAGAGAAACAAATAAACACATAATGCCTAGATCTCAAAACCCAGGATAATTATATTCACCTAGACCCAAACCTTGTTTATTCCTCTGTTTCCAGGAAATAAACAGGAGCTTTTTCATAGTCATTCTATGAATAGTTTCCTGGAAGCCTGGAAGTGCATAGATGGAGGATAGAAAGTGCATACTGACACTAGTTAATGGTACTTGAGTCCTGTCAGTCAGGTTCACTGTTGTAACATGTCCCTTTGAGAAGCTACTTGGCAAAATAACACTCTAGAAAAATAAACAGCCCAGTGGCCCAGTACTATCAAATATGGGCTTAGTAAGGAGGATACCATAGGACTGATCCAAACCCTGTCATCATAATGGAAGGAATAAGGGAAGAGGGAACCTCCAGCTAACTTACAGAGCTCATACAAGGAGATGAGGTTGTAAAGATCAGTACAGACCACTCAAAAACATATGCTGGCCAGTGAGAGTCTGGGATCTAAATTGCTTTTGGCCTGAGCAGAAACAGATCTCCATAGCATGAAAAATACATATTTTAAAATCATGATATGATTATTACCACGATACTGAACATTGTGCAGATGATTCCTGAGGAGCTAACTCTTCTCATTTTGTGTGTGTTTGTTCGGTCTTTTTAACTTGGTGACATACACATAGTAAGACCTAATTAACTCTAGTCAAAGGATAGGTTGCTGCCTGCTATCTGTATTAATCTGCACTTTCACCTGAGCACAAATGGCTGCATAGGGGAAGGGACAACAGGTTTCTCTATTTTCCCATCAAATTCTGACAAACATTGTACGAGGCACAGCATACCTGTGGCAAGTCCATGATGAAATTGTAAGCATTGGCCTGTTTGGCTGCTTTGATTATGTCTTCCATGGTAGCCTCATCCCGACCATAGCGAATGTTCTCAGCAATCGTGGTGGCAAACAGCACTGGCTCTTGTTCAACAATACCAATCTGTGAGCGTAGCCACTGGATATTAAGGGAACGAATGTCGTGGCCATCCAGGGTAATCTATAGAAGCCATTTAAAACATGAACACACAAAAATAAAAAAAATAAAAAAGGAAAAAAGTCAGGGCCATTGTCCCCTCCAGTTCAGAGACAAAGACAGACACAATGGAATTGAAGGGCCTATGATGCTGTGTTTCCATGACCAGTGTAAAAGTCAGCTTTCATACATAAAATATGCAATGCAGTGGCAGTAGTATATGCTAGTTCTTGGGCCTAGGATTTGTGCTCTTTCATTTCATTTCCCAATATTTCTTTTTGCTTGGCCTCAGAAACAAAACCAGGTGGAAAGTAATCATCAAAATTACGATGATATGTTCACAATAAATTGGCTCTTTGTCTTTTATACATTCAAATACAGGTCACTATATATATGATTTGTGCCAACTGGGAACATATAAATGGAATGAGACTGTTAATAGATGTAATTCATATTCTTAGCCAATCCATTACTAAATGGTAACTGCATATACTAAAGCTACATTATGGGATAATGATTACGTGTTCAATACTGTGTTTTCCAGAATGGAAAATGATTTCTCACTCCTAAATTATTGTGTCTACAGGTATAGCTTTCCCTCAGATTCAGCATTGAATTTTTATTTTCTCCTAACAGTTTTAATCATTCACATAATTATTTTTGATGAGACTGTTCAACATTCCCCTGAAACATACAAGAGGATATTTTGCTCTTTTAAAAAATAAAATGAAAGAAAATAAAGTTAGGAATCTTCCTTCCCACATTGGAGAAGAAACCATGTCATTCTTTCAAGTCCCTAGGTCTAGAGAAACACATTCTAGACCGGTACTCTTACCATGCCATCAGTGGGGTCATAGAAACGCTGGATTAGCTGTATTGTTGTACTTTTTCCAGCTCCACTAGCTCCAACAAAAGCTGTTGTCTCTCCTGCTTTAATAACCATATTAAGGTTATCCAAAATCTGGAGAGGAAAAAAAAAAAAAGAAACAGAATCCATCCATTCTAATTCTCTCACAGTCATACAACAAAGCGGGTATATTCGGTATCTTAAAATGGAGATTCCAAGCAATCTCACAAAACTCAGAACAAATATTACGAAGGAGGAGAAAAAAGAAGGCCAAATATATTTGCATTGTTTGAAAAGTTTATAAATGCAGAGCACTCTTTTCCACGTCAGGCAGGCAGATTTTGATCTGTTTGTTCCTGTTGTTCATCATTAAGAACTAGTCAAGTGAATACCATTGGAGAACTCGGTAATAAATCCCCTTTAAAGAACACTGCACACGTATTATGAATGCCTTTTAAAGCATTGTATTAATATTAAAATTCTTTTAATATTAAGAATATAACAGTGAAATTATGTAGAAAAATCTGATACTTCCTATGCTTCTGTCTTTAGAAGTAATAGCATGCATTTGCTTGTACAATAATTTGCTTTTCCAAGGAGAATTTGTCAATTCAAACACAGTAGTAGAGAAATAATGGGGTGTACAGCAGATGCTCCTGTACCTTTTCTTAGCATTTTAATGGGTCACATGACATATCCCCAGGGTAATGGAAAAGTTTTATAAAATCTCCTTGCACGATTCATCTCATTACTTTGTGTCCTATCCTAGCACATGTTGATACAAGTGAATAATTGATTGAAAGAGAAGTTGTATGCAGGTGAATTTGTCTGAAATTACTATGAGTCTGTGTTCAGCAGCAAGGAATATGTATGGCAATGGATATATCATATCACAATGGTAAAATAAGCAGAATGGTAACTAGAAGAACCCTTTAATAGAATTATTCAGTCTACCTTTAAACAGAAGGTCTGGCTTCTGAAAAACAAACTCTACTGAAAATCCAGAAATTGCTGGCAGAACCGGGATATTTGATTGTTTACAGAAATTGTGTGAGGAATAATTACCTTTACTTCTGGTCTGGAGGGATAATGGAATGTTACATTATGAAATTCAATTTCACCTCGTACTTTATCCAGCTTGTAGCCTTCTTCTGACATGCAGTCAATGACGGGTTTCTAGGATAGAATTTATTGTGTTATTTACTTGCTGTTAAACAGCCAACACTGCTACAGTAGATAAATATTCCCAACATCACACAAAACCCCGGCACTTCTGTTTGAACAGCAGTTGGCTGCACTGAACCAGCAGCAGGCTCCGCCCTGGGGCTAGCAGGCAAGGGACATGAAACTGAAGGCCGCAGTGACAGGGGAGTTGTCACTGGTGGGTGGTACAGGCAAGATGAATGCACCTTCTTCTCATTTGAAGCTTACTGCAGGTACCACAGTCAACCACTCCACTAGTTTTTGCTGGAACAGAATAGCTGAATGAGTGAAGCATTTTGACTCAGTTAATTTACCCAGCTTCTCAGGAATAAAATGGCACTACTTCCCTCATATAAACATTCTCCCACAGCACTGAAAAATCAATTAATTGCTGCAAATCTGCACGTTTTACCACTTTGGATTTAAAACATCCATCCTTGCACACACAGTCCTAAGAGCTGTAATCCTCTCTGGATTCGAAATTTTCCCATTAAGTTCTTCGGGTCTCATATACATTTGTCCAGGCTGGGGTACTGTGGACTGCTAGACATGAGCAGAGAACTAAGATAAATTTGAAGAATTCCAAAGAAATAAAATTTTCTAAGGATAGATTTTTGAAGTGTGGAATACAGAGAATGAATCAAACTATAGCAATATCAATGTTTGATAATTGAAATGTGCATGATTTTTTATGTAGCCTAACACATTGAAGGGAATTTTAATACGAGAAATGTGTATATTCTAAGATGTTAAGAACACCAAAAAGATTGGCTCCTCTTTAGGAATATATCATGCTTAAATTCAGATACTAAGCTATGAAGAAAAGTTTCACTGATCTTGCAAATGGGAAGCTCAGCCTGGCTATAAGTTTAGTGCCAGAAAAAAACTTGTATCAGGGCAGAGCTGTGCTTTTACTGTCTAATCACAAATCTAGAAAAGCAGCAAGCAGATGGATCTAATTTTGTCACTCTTTCTCTAGACAGACGAAATCTCACTTCAGTTTTTGCTTTTTTTTACCCTAAGGTTATCTGACAGCCTTATCTTGAATTTTGTGATTAATTCTTACTGTTGCAGGTCTTCTGTGTTTTTTAAATTTTTCTCTAAAAAGCACTTCCCTTATTCATCTGTTTTTCAGTTTCTTTTAGAACTTTAGCTTATGAAGTACTTTTATAAGGCATATGTGTTATTGTTATTATAGAACATTGAAGGGTTACTAAAAAGTCCATTAGCATTACCACAGCCCCTCTAGTCTTCTTTATATACCCTTATGTAATCTGTAAAAGACAAGCAGCATTTTAATGTGTTTAATTTTAATGTGTTTACACAGCTTTTAGCAGAATAAAGTTTGTCAATGACCAGAGATACTATATAGTGCTGAGAAATCAGCAGTATTTTGCCAACCGCTAAGTTTATTCAGATATAGAAAGGAATTCTCATCAATAAATGCCAGTGGCCCTCAGACTTTCTCATATAACCTTATTTCAAATATCTATCTGTCTAGATAATATCGTGACTAACATTTATGACTACTGCGTGACCAGTGCCTGTGCTCATTTGGTCTCATTTTAACTCAGAGTAGCTCTGGGACAGGTGACAGAGGCCACCTTTGCCAGTAATGCCAATGGAACCACATCTTTTTGTGCCATCTGGATGCTGGGAGCTAGATGCTTACCTCAAGTTTGGCTTCAAGGTAACTATTAGTTCCTGCCTGTACACTTTCTGTGGGCCAACACTGATGAGTAATTATACGTGAGGAGAAATGAGAGTAAGAAACAGCAGTACCTGAAGTAAAACTTCATTATTCAGAAACAGGCCACTTAAGAAATCTATTTAACACCCTCTCTGAGCCCATGCACACACCACTAGACCTTTCTATTGCACAGTCAATTTTTCTTTAATTGCACTCATTTTTCCTCATTTACACAGTAGATAAAATGACTACCTCTTAAGGCTTATTTAATTATTTTTCCACTACAAAGTGACACATTTTAGAAATTCATTACTTACTTTATCTATTGTCTCAAAAATGTTTGCTGCAGCCCCACGGCCAGTGGCAAAGGCTTCCAGACATGGAGATGCCTGGCCAAGATTTAAAGCTCCTACTAAAACACCAAAGAAAACCTGAAGAAGTGGAAAAAGAAATTAATAAAATATGACAGCACGCTTTTATTACAGTTTAGAGCTTAGACAGGCAAATCAAACTACAGTGGCTTAGTGGCTTCTTGTGCATCAGCTGAGCTGCAGTGATTCACTATATGAGCATAATTAGCCCACAAGAAAGCAAACAAATGCATCTTGGAAAGGATTTCACTGTCTTTCACAACTTTGCTTCCAGGCTGACGTAAATCAACTTATCTCATATTTGCCCTGACCTAAAAACCTGCGCACCCAGGTATTTACTGAGGTGCCACCGAAACACCACACATATGCAAATGTATTGGTTTTCCATTTTTACAACAAGGAGTGAGCTGCATTGTATTGTAAGTCTAGCTTATTCTTCTCAGTGCTAACATACCAGGCTGTGCCTGTCAGAACAAACAGGCTTTTTCCTAGAATTTACTCTGCTTTATTCCTCCTTAGTTTTTCAGTTATAGAGGTCGTTTAGGCAGAGCAGTTTATAAAGATTTGGATAACATCTTTGGTGTAGGCTTTTGGTCCATTTTTTGCTTTACTGTGGCTGATAGTTTGAATATTCATCCTGAGCACTGGGAGAACTGGTACGTAATCCTTTGTTGTAGTCTGGCAATACCTGAGAAGCAGTCAAGGACTCAGCTAGCCTTTTGAATACAATACAAACAGCAGTCAGGATAAATGGGCAAGCTGTATAAGGAAACACTACTGTTGAGAAAGAAATAAAAGTACACAGGACTCCGTTTTCCCTTGCACTATAGTGATGTTTGCTGAGAAAATCCCCATGGCTAAAGTGGAAGAATCTACTGTATACATACTGTGCACTGCAAACATCTACACTGTGATATTTAGACCATGCTGTAAGTTCATACTCAGCTTTACTACAAACTCATTTTCTTGTGTGAATGAGTCTCAAAGCAATTAGGTTATATGCATGTCAGAATCCATCATGAACATGAGGGAGCAGGTTCTGCACATTTGTTAGAAGAAGGGAAGGCAATGCCTAGTGTATCTCAGTGCAATATGGCTGGTGCACAACAGTTTTTCAAAGACCACGAAAAATATATTTAAATGTTTTGTATCTACAAACCCTTCCTCCCCAACCCGCCCTGCTAGACTAAGAGTGTATGGTAGAAAACATGAAGTACAAGAAAGTTGACTGGAAACTGAGAGAAGAAGGGGAGCATAAGAGAGAGTCTCTCCACTGACAGCTACAATTTTTCAGCCACAGGTTAGATTCCCACCATTTGCCATTTGTCATTTGGAAGCACTGAGCTATAGTTACCTTGTGCAAGGCAAGGAAATTGCTCACTTTGTTTTTCACAGCACTACCTTGTATCAACTACTGGTGTGAAGGGCAGTTACAAATGATTTCCTGTGAGGGACATCCTTCTTGAACAGAATGACTCAATTTTACAATGTTTTCAGAGTAATTTACCAAGCTCCATTTAACAGGAAGTTTTGCACTGCAAGCTGCTGGTGGTTGGGAGCTCTTATGGTGTGCAACAGTCAGAGAAAGATCGGAAATAGATGTCTCATCAGAACACCCAGGACTTACCAACATTCAGGAAAAATTTACTTGTGGTCTGGACTGGAGCCTGCCATTTGGGCAGTCCTGGCTTAAAGCAAATAACCAAAATATCTGTAGATGTTCTTTTTATTGCATTTATGTATCAGTGTCTAAAGCGTCTACTGTGCAGAAGTGGACGCAGGAATGCCACGCAGGTTAGTAAGGTTTTACATACAATGCAGGAGCCACAGCCATGTGGCTGTTTATCAGCATATATGTTTACAGCTACTTGGTCATCTATAGAGCTGGTGCAATTAGCAACGGAAAATGGTGCTTCAAAGGAATAGAAACTGTTCAAGAGAGAGAGGTTAGATTTGATAAAACTTTCTTTGGTGATAAATCTCTTTACCATAATGAGCTTTTCCATCACCAAGTAAGATCTTCAGAGAAGCCAATATCCCAGAAGCCACATGCTGACCCACAAAATGGGAAAGTTAGTTTCAGGCCTCTGCCAATTGTGTAGCAGGCTCTCAAATGAAAGCATTATTCTGATCTCAGGAGGCAGCATTTCAAATATTTAAAATAAACATGGAAATTTTTTTTATTCTTATCCAATTATGTCATATATTTTCATACACATACTTAGTAATTATCTTTAAAAGACACATATAGTGTTTGTTACCACTGAGCCACCAGATATGAGAACACTACAAATATGTGTTCCAGAATCAATGTTTTAAGAAACAGTCCAGAATAGTTACATCAAGCTAAAATGAGTACCTGCAGGAGAGTGCCAGGTGAATACTCTTCTTCTTCAAGGACAAGTTTAGAGCCATACCAAAAGGCTAATGCATAGCACAGAAAAATTATAAGCCACATGTAACCAGTGAATAATCCCATTATTATTCCTTTCCGAATTCCCCAGTGCTGAGCAAACACCAAATTCTTATCATATCTGTAGAAAGAGAGAAAATATAAAAGGGGATGAAAAGAATTTCATAGAAAATTCAAAAAGAGCAAAGACCAACAAAATGAGGCGTCTTCAATGACTGGCCGTGCTACAATTAACAGAGGGTCCACATAAGGTGGATACCTCTCACTCTGAAGTGAGAGACCACTGCTTAAACCAGCAATGCTCCCAGATCATGAAATCCTCCTAGGTTCTAGAGTAATAAGCACAAGAAAAGCCACACTCACTCCAGATAACTCACCATGGGGTTTGGGGTTTTAGTAGTCTGACACAGTAGTGTAGTAGCTTTTAGTAGTCTGAGAATTTGGCCAATGCTTCAGAGCATGTCCTATGGCCATGTTATGTTTTAAGTGAATTTAAGAGAAATTTGCAGCTTAACATTATCAAGTCATTGTCTTGTAGCAACTAGTTCTCTTACTTGAAAGTACCCAGAGTTTTCAGATGTGCTGCAAATGTGATATATCAAACAATGTTTAGGGGAAAATTTGACACTATGTTCCTACAAGTGGGAATGACTTGAATATAGTATTACTGATATTTTATTTCACTGGTTAACTGAATCATGAAACTGTTTTTGCATATGTCATGTTATTTGAAACCTAAATTTCTGTAACATACATGCATATAATTCTCAAAGCTGACAGATGGACATTGTTGTAGAATTTAGAGACTAATTGCCGTAACTCTGAAGTGCATTACAGCCTTTCATTGCTACAGGAAAAAAGAAAACAGAGGCTTTACAATTTGTCCAAACAAACCTTTCAACTTCTTTCTTCTCCCCACCAAAAGCAGCCACTGTTCTGATGGCTGAGAGCACTTCATCAGCCACAGCTCCAGCTTTTGCATAAGCCTTTAATTCTCGGCCTGTTAGTTTTGCCACAGCCTACAAAAGCATAAGAAGTGCTGGTTACACCTGAGCTGTACGTGCAGACAAGAACAGCAGTAAGCAGTGCTGGCTGTCACACTGCGCTGGCTGTCATGACCTCTGCATGAGGTCACCTCCTCCGCCCCGGGCAGGCTTTTATTAGGTACACTGCACACTCAAAGACTTCTGTCTTCTAGCATTAGGACAAATACATCTGTATCACATGTTTTGCAGAACAGTTATCCCCTGGGCCAACAGCTCTGCTCCAGGTAGCTCGAAAGAGCAGCTGACAGCATCTGCTTTCCCTCCCTCCCTCCCTCTCTGCTGCTAACTGGGATTAAGCAGACTGAGGGTTTGTGCATGGTGGGAGGAAGGGGGAGCTTAAGCAGCAAGAGCAGTCCTTTAGCCACTGTGGCAGAGCCCAACTTCAGGAAGAAGAGGTAATGGTACTGATGGGGCAGAACAGAAACAGATGTGGCCACCACTGTGCTTTCTTTGTTTCTTGGGCTGACAGCAGACAGGTCCCTGCAGAGCAGCCCACAGCATGCTGGATTCCAAAAGCTTACTTAGGCTAAAAAAATGTTTAAATTAATGGAAGAAAATGTAGTCATGTACGATTCTACACAAAGATAACACATTGGCTTGGGAATGACATATTACTAGAAATTGTAGTGTGATTATTTTCTTTCTCTCTTCCAATACCCTGCCCCAGGCATCTGTTAGCCATTTCTGGAGAAAGGAAACGATGCTAGATTGACCTTGGGTCTGTTTTCTTTATTGTAAAAAACAAAGACTTGGGCTGGAAAGGTTTGTAAGTAGGAAGCACTTAACAGTGGATATGTGAAAGAAAAGAGATGGGAACAGAGAAATAAGAATGGAGAGAGTGGAAATTACAAGCATACAGGGGAATGAGCTCAGAAAGAATTTGCAAATGAAGGGAAGAGACATTTAGGGGTTTATTTCATTCCCTGACAGGATTCTGCTCTCCCACTTCACACTGAGTCATTATCCATGCCATCTACTTGCAGCCAGCACAAGGTGCTAAAGGAGGGCAGGAAGACAAGAAATTAGTCAGAGTTACATTAGAGGTTTGACAGCAAAATGACAGCAAACTGTTCATGATGTGGAAGTGAGATAGCCAAAGGGCTGAACCCAACCAAAGAACAGAGTGTGAGAGAGTTCAGAGGAGGAGCAGGAACTGCCCAGCCCTGATGGGTGTGGGAGAGGAGGTAAGAGGGCAGATGATCCTGCAGTTTCCCTCCTCACTGTCCTTCCTCTGCAGAGTGACAGGGAGTTTGTAGGGAGCGGATGGAGAAGTAGAACAGGAACAACTGGGAGAGGACGCAGCAGCTGCCAGGAGCAGGGACAGCTTGAGGTAAGTTTGAGCAGTTGTTTTCAACTATTTTACAGCTCCGAAACTTGATCATCCCTAAAAGTCCCTAATCTACATAGAAAAATCAAGCCCCGTGTGTAGTAACCATCTAAACCAGGTGTGTAGTAATACAGAGAAGATGTAGGCCAGGTTCTGATCTCGGCAACCGTAATATCCATCCACAGGTCCCATAGAAGGTATGCTTACACTCCCACCTTAGAAGCAGGATATATTATTCCAGGAATCAGAATAAGCAAAGCAGGAGCAAAGCCCAGCTCTCCATTCCCCCACTCCCAGTGCTGCTGTGACCATAACCTGCCTCTTTTGACTTCAAAGGAGTGTAATAGCCTTCTCTTCCACCAGTCCTCCCAGCTCTATGGCATGGCCTTCCTCATCATACTTCAACACAGACCTCTCACAATTCACTTACCAAGCCATAGACAGCTGCTCCAATCCCAAGCAGAGGGCTGACTGCAATGATAACCAAGGTCAATTTCCAGCCACTGACAAAGCCCAGTAGGAATCCACACACAAAGGTGGTTATGCGCTGGATAAAGATTGCTACTTGGTCAGCAATAGCCTCATTAATTTTGTTAACATCACTGGGGAAAAAGAAAAAAAAAGAAAAAAAAAAGCCAACAGAAGATTGGTGAGCATATCTTTCATTTATGTTGCAGGTCTTGGCCACATTTGGGTTAGTTACTTTCCCTTGGAGAGGGCCCTTCCTCACCCCTATTCTTTCCACCATCATGCCTTCCAAAGATCCTGGGCTACAGTGAGAAAACCTGGTGCTTTTGCAATGGCAGAAGGCTTTTATGCATTGATACTGTGGAAAAGGTACTGTCTTTTACCAGGAAAAGTTGTCCTGCCAGCAGGTTCATTCACTATCTGGTTCTTACTACTGTGCCCCAGTTTATTCCCAGAAGGGGGCAGAGACATCCCGGCTAGATACAGCTATCCGATAATGGAAAAACAGTATAGCTGATATGGCATCCTTCCTATCATGGGGCATTGAGAATGTACCACACAGTCTTGCTGAGGGGACAGGGAAAGGTAAGAGGGCTGTAACTCTATTAGTTCTACCTTCCCCCACCTCCTGGTACCTCTCTCCACCCTATCAAGTAGTTTGCTCTCTAAATGGGAGAGTGGGAAAATTGAGGAGGGCTTCTCTATCACCGGAGACAGTGGGAAAACATGACAGCTCTATCACATGTGGGACAGTGGTGCAGTGGTTATCATCATTGGACCCCTAGGCAGCTGCAGAGCTTGTTTGCTCTCCCTTATGCATTGCCAACACAGAAAAAATATCTTAGAGCAAAATAGTCATTATACTTCTGTCACTCTTGGCTACTACATCACCCCTGAGATCAGAAGAACTAGAATAAATAGGAGCAAGCGGTGTTGAGATTTAAAGTGCAAAGTTGTTAGCTCATTGATATATCAAGTGAAATTACAGTCCTCTATTGAAAAAATTTAGAAGTGTTGAGCTGAAGAACATGTTTATATTTCTTCTGGAGAATGTTTTTTGCAGTCAGGAAGCTTTTTGTAGGCACAGGACAACGTTGTTTGAAAAAACAGGGAAGTAAGTGTTATTTATTAGACAAATATATACTCATTTCCTACCCTCTGCCAAAGAGATTCTTCACGGCAACTTACACTTGGCATTTATTCTTCATAAAAAGAACACCACAGAAAGTCATAGATACCACTGGTAGTGAGTAAAGGCAAATAAAATCCCTTCAACTACAGAAAAATCATCTGCAGATGTGACTACTATTATACAGGCGTGACTGAGAAGAGGGAGCCATCTAGAGTCAGAATATTCACCTCGCAGCTGCCTTCAGCCTGTAAACAGGAACCACTAAGGAAAGGAGCAAGCCTTAAACTCCGTCAGGGCTAAATGTTTACCCAGGATAAGAAGGTTTCTCCATCTACCTTGGGTCCCTTTCTAAAGGTAGGTGCTTGTACCCTCTTTAGCAGAAGATTAAGCAAGGCTCACTCTTCTCTTTCAAAGGCCAACAAAAGAAAACTCTGCCCCTAATATAATCTTCCTTTCTGGGAAGTGAGAGAGGGTTCAAACCCACATCTCCAGCCTCAGGGGAGTGTGCAGCGGCAGCCAAATTATAGATTACTCTGAAAGGACTGGGCACAGGAGGAGAAGGGAAGGATAGGACAAGCTGGCAAAAAGACTCTACTCCAAACCCCAGCAAACACACCCCACCCGACCCCACATTTACTGATAGACAAGGGAAATAACTGTGGCTTAACAGTTATGGCACTCAGTTCGAAGATGGGGGAGATAATCAGCCTTGTCCCTGCTCCCAGGAACATAGCTGTATTTTATATTAGAAGGTGTTTGCCAAATGCCTAGTTGTTGGCACTCTGTTGTGTTTGGAAAAAAAGGGCAAAATGTTCTCTGTAGCATATGTTTTTTCTCGATTACTTACTCAGAAATTCGGGTGTTCAGTTCTCCTACAGATGTACAGTCAAACCAGCCTATATCCATTCGCATTACTTTCCTGAAATAAGCTTTCCTGATTTTCTGTATCTGACGAGCTGCAGCCATAACCCAAAAGCAGATCTGGAAAGAGCATAATGTGGCTTATAAATTGGAGTAAAGTCTTTCTACTCCCAACAAATGGGAAAAAGCAATTTGGCTATTGATAAAATTACTATTCAGGCAAAGTACATTCTAGCTATGCAAACACGATAGTTGTTTTATGCCTTTATTCTTTAAATAATCCAACAATTTTATAAAGCCTCTGGATGAAATATTTTTCTCAGTTCTGATAGGCTGAGAGGAGATGCAAGTTAAATTCCTGGTGCTGTTACATGAATGTCACACAGACAAAAATTTTTCCATCTACCTCTGTAGAATAATATAGGGATGGCAGCCATCCTACCTCAGCAAAACTCTGGGATAGTTTTTAGGAAGGTGAACAAGTGATTTTTGCGATTATAAACAGCTTCAAAAACAGTGGACCCTTTAGCAGATTATGCAGAAATCATCCAAACTTGTCATAAGGATTGAACCACTGCTACAGAATACGTAGGGTATGATTCCTCTTGAACACTAGTTTTACACTAGTAGTAGTCTGTAATAGCTCTATAATAGAAGCACAGGGCTCAATGTAGTTGAGATGCCTACTGGGAATCTGCATGCCCTTCAGCTGTTATTTTGGGAGGGCATGTGGACACTTAAGTATTTCCTGTGGTGTGAAAGGAGCAGCATGCATCCATCTCACTGGGTAAAATGTATCCTTGTACAAAGGTATGCACGCACAAATCCAAGGAGGTCTCAGGTTGCCAGAGCTAACCTATTTCAGCCAATAGAATGAGAATGGAAAGCGTCTGCTCTGCTCAAATGGACAGCTGACTAAGTAGTTAAAGGGAGCATAATTCTTATAAACTTAATTATTTAGTGATTTAAACTTTTAAATCAAAATAGGGAACAAAATACTGACTTGGAGGTATCCTAACACAAGTACGGCACAACCAATTCCTCCATAGTAACCTGCAAACTTGGTCATTTCTTGTTCAATGTCCAGCAGCCTGGGGGGAAAAAAAAAAAAGTTAGGAATACTGTTTTAAGTTTCTCATAGATTTTTAATCTGGTGTTTCTTCAAGTTAGAGTCACGCCAGCTGGCAAGTCATCTTGTTTTGCTAACAGAGGCGTTGTTTCCCAACACTGAGGCTCTTGCTAGCAGTGGCTGGTTTGCTTGCTCTGACTATGGCACAGGGGCAGGGCACGGGCAGGTACCAGGAAATGCTCTGCCATCCTGGAGCAACCCTGAAGTCTCTGAGAAACAGCACTTGTTTTGTGCTATTATACCAACTAATAACACTCAGATTTAAACAATGAGAAACTCTTTAAACTCTCTTTAAACAGAGAAATGAGGGCTGTTAAAGTCAATTAAAGTATTACCTTGTACCATAAGTTTGCTAATCTGACATGAACATTTCTTTTAGCTCAAGTAGGAGTTAAATTACTTCTAATATCAGTGAAGGGCATTAAGTTGCTGCTATTGCATTTAGATTACTTTGAAATAGGCATTTCAGTTCATTATCGGTTATGATTTTAGACAACTTTTTAAAAATGTTCTGCAGACAGCAAATTTTATTCTGTTTACCCACCAGAATTTGGTACGCGGAAATATTAAGTCAAAAGGGAACACTATGCACCTGGCCTGATGTCTTGCAAAAAATAACCATGGAAACAACTCGGGTGCCTGACACAGATACCCAGTACCATTTTTAATCCTCTAATGTATCCTACCTGGTGCACAGCTGCTGCTTCAGAGGAACAGAGATCTGTAGCAATTCCTGTGTTCTGTCTGCCAGCCCCATCTCAGAGGGCTGGTTTGGACAGCCTGGAGCAAATAATTTGGCCCTGGTCATCTACATCTAGGAATGCAAATCACTTGCCACGTGCTCTGAATTTCAGAGATGTTTAGACAAGTAACTTTTAATTCTAATTAAATACCTAATTAAATGTCATTCAGAGATGAGAAAATTCTTAGAATAATGCACTGAAAAACAAGCCTTAGGAAAGGTTACAGGTTCAAATTTGGCTTTGACAGATATCTGTATCTGAATGAATCATCTAGACTCCATTTATTATAGTTAATGGAAAGAAACAGGCAATCTTATAGGACATTTCATCTACCTGCCTTAGACATCTCCCGTAAGCTGAGATAAATTGCATCCCAGAAGTGCTCATTTCTCTTCAATGACTAAAGTTTAGCTAACTTGCTCAGAAGTCAGCAGGCACCTATGGGTGCAGAAGTCCTAACCAGAATGACCAGAAGTCATTGCCTACAGTGTCACTAAAGAACACAGATTAATGAACTCAGATGTGTAGCAGATAAAACTGTTATCAGAACAATCATCATCAAGAATATCCTTGCTGACATCTATAGCTGAAAGACCAAGACCCAAATTGACCTTCTCTCCCTCCAGGTAATATCCCCAGCTCAGAAACAGAACTCTGAACAAGAACCATGCCCCTTTTCTGCCTCATGGACAGAAAATGTCAGGTTTAAAGGCTGAAGCGGACTTTCATTAGCAATACATTCTCTGAAAAGCCATAATAACAAAGGAAAAGAGATGAATACATCTCCTACTTACCCACATCTTATTGTGGCATTCTTTTCATTCTGATGAATAGTACCATTAATCCACACTATGGTGTTATTTTCACATTTCTTGTTTGGGTCTTTAAGCTCTTGCATTTCAATGTCATATTCAATAAATGTGTCTGCCATTGCACCAAACACAAGCAACACAGCTGGCTGGGCTGCTCCATGAACAATAGCACAGAAACTACCAACAGCCATCATTAAAATTTCCATAGATGAAGAAAATCGGAACTAAAGAGACAGGAAAAAACATGGTCTCTATGAGAGGAGGTCTTCATGTTGGTTGCATACTAACAAATCATTAATCAGGTGGATCAGATACAAAAATCATTCTCTTTAAATTTCAGAATTAGCTGCAATACATAAATAAGACAAATCTCTCTCTCCAATCTAATCTAATTGCACCTGTGATTACAGCCTCATAAGTTATTATGAGCTCCCTTTTAGTTGACAGCAGAATCTGACCATGTGAATGAATGTATTATCATATAATATTAATAGTTCAATATCATTCCACATTATCATCATTCCAGAAACTAGCTAAAAAATTACGAATAATAATTATAATTCATATATATAGTCTGCTTTGCAGATTTCCTTTGGGGACGGATGGAGAGGGAAGGGAGAAAAAAGCCTTAGGGCATTACGTAGAGCCTCTGAATAGAGTTAGCCAATTTCTCAAAAGTCTGGGGTACTGTTGTAGAAAGCCAGCTAAATGTCTCACAGCAAGTTCTCATAATTAATATTCTAAAACCTGTTGGCTGATCCAGGTAATTGTGCCTTGGCTCTTAATCTGGGAGAAATACATAGAAATATGACATAGTGTGCAGTAACAAAAGGATCAAGCTAAGTCCTATTACCTTATATTTGCCATAGGCCAAGAGCATGCATGCATGCAGCTGGTGACTCAGCTAAGATACAGTGACTTAAGTTACCTTCGTCATGATTATGTGAAGTCTGATTCTCAGGTTGAATTCATGCATAAATATATCGATCAAACTGTCCATATAGAATATCAGTACCAAATGCTACGTATTTTAAAAATAGGAACATAAAGAGAAATCATAGCCTGCTGAAGAACCTGTCCAGGTTCCGTAGATGCTATAATATGTCTAAGAGAAGAAAGGGTGGGAATTTGGAGCACATATGAAAAAGGGACATTAGGGCAGAGACAAGATAAAGGGAAAAATAAGTCAGGTAACACAAAAGAGAAATAAATAATAGGTCTTTCTACAAAAAACAGGTATTGTTGTATTGTGAAGAAAACTGTAGCAAACCCTGGTCATAAGAAGTCTAGGAATTCCCTGAATTAAAAAAAAACCCACACAGAAAATGCACAGATATGTGTTATCTAATGTCTTAGCACATCTGATGCAGACATACTATGTTTAACAACTGCACTTTAGGACTTAAACATCTGTGCAAAACAGGCTACAGAATTCAAAACCCCTCTGCTTGACAGACATAACCCTCTGTGTGGACAGACTATTTTCTTCACCCAACTACGAGCTGAGGTGCTTAGCCAGGTAGAGTACAAACCACGTGAGTGTAACTGCACTAGCCCAGTATTACAGTCAGGACCGTATTAGTCTGGACACATTACAGGCTTATAGCCCGGACTACATGAAAAACAGAAGTAATAAAATGTCTTAGCTGCATGCTTCTGGGTTGGACATCTCCCTACTATATTAATTTTAAAATTTTGGTGCACCCTATGGGATTCCAAGACCCATCAAGGCTAGACCTACCATACAGTATTGTGCATTTCTAAGTTTCTATAGTTATCAAATCTTCTAATACCCATGGAGCAATTACAAGGGAGCTAATTATCTGCCAAATATCACACAGAAAATTTTTGGCAGAAATTAGAACGAACCAGGGTCAACTAGGTTCCTGCTGTGCATCTTAACTCTTTTCCCCATATCTACCTGTAGGATCAATATAATGTGTTTACTAGGCAATGATGACACAAATATCAATAATCAATACCAAGCTGACAAAATGACAAATGGTTCTATTAAATTCCCATTGACTTTAATGGCAGGATTTCATGCCAAATGGTTTAATCCTTAAAAGTTTGGCTTAGTCACTGCTATTCCCCAAAACAACCATATAGATTATTGTCACTTATTCTGCAGCACAATACACATAAAATATTTATAGCCATTGCTCTCATTACCAGCTGAAAGAAGCCAATACGAATACTGTTTTCTTTCTTCTCTGATGACCTTCAAGAACAGAAAACATAAAATTATAAACCTGTATTTGAGTACATATTTTGTTCTATATGCAAAGACAGTAGAGAGAATTGAACTTAACTCACTTTTTATTTTTCTTCTCAATAAAAGGTTCTTCATATGTATAGAAATTCCTAGTAAAAAAGATAAGATTTTACATTAATTCTTTTATTCTCTTTGTTGCTTCTCTGAAATTACATTTTATTTGAGACATTTTGCCCAAAATTTTAAGAGATCAGCTGTTTCCTTCAGATTTCTTTGGAACCAGAGATTTGATGATTCTTTCCAATTTTAGACAGGGACTAGAACAGAAGTTAGGTTAAAGTGATCTGAATTTTTATGCTTTGTTTCATAAGCAGTTCCTCAAAACACTGTTGCTATAATGTGGATTATAGGTTCTTGGAGGTCAGTTAGAGAAATCATTGGCTAGACTTTTCTTTAAGATAGAGAAAGGTCCTGTTCCCATTCCCTCTTATGCTGCCTGTATGTTCATATGTCCATAGTGGCAGCAGAACCTCTCACCCTACCATACAGGTTTTTACTCAATGGTCAGATTATGAGTTGGTATTCTGCACAGTCAGTTAAAATATAAAGAACTAGTTGCACCGTTATGGATGGGATCCATACTATAACACATAATAGCAATCATCAGCTGTATACATTCAGTGATGAATGAGTAGGGATTTTGAATTTGGTTTATTCTGTTTTTAATAAAACAAATTAATTCAAGTTTTATTTGTCATGAACAGTTTTCAGAAACCAGATCCTAGAAAGGCTGAAGGAAGCTTCATATGTACAGTAGGTAGGACCATATGTATATTGCACGTGGAAGTCCAACAGAACTTGGGTTTCAAGATACATGTGAGGACCATGGTAGATCTTGATTACTGGGGTGCTGCCCTCTGAGATGGGCAACCTGACAAAGACAAAAATTAAGAGATGCTCTTCCTTCTTCATTCTAGGAGTAGTTCTCAGACTGTGTACACTGTGTCAGAAAGAGCTGGCACAAATTATAGCCCCATTAGGATGTCCAGTTTGCTACAGAGTTGTCCCAAGATTTAGGAAGAGGGAGGCTCTTAACCCCATTCAAATCTGAGATTTTAGCTGAAGGTCTCTAAGTCATTTCAGCTTTTAACTATCTAGAATTCTACACTTAAATCTTAATATCTGAGTTCAAATGATGCAAGCTAATTCCTTCTGTTTTAAAGTCTTACAGTTAAGCTTTAAGAAAAATTAATAAAGATTAAAATTCCTAAAAAAAAAAAAAAATCATTTCTCAAACTAAAAGCACAGAAGAAAGATAAATTTGAGTATCCAAAACATTTACAGAAGAAAAACCATAGTTTTCTGCCATTAATCTGTGTTTTTAAAGATTTCTAGGATTGTTTTGGTCTACCTGTGTCAGTTGTATCAAATAAGGCAGTTCAACTCCTAGAGAACAGCTTTTCATTAAATACCATATATTCAATAAATGCATCAACTTGATCCAGTGACATTAACTTCTTTTCTGAATATTCCTAGAAATACTGATTGTTCCATTTGTGTACATGACTTACTCTGATTTCTTGAAGCTGTTACCTGTTAGGAAAAATAAATGCACAGTCTAGTTAATGATTATTGTTAAAGTACATAGTCCTCTGTAGACATGTGAAACATAAACCCTAGAACCCCATGGGACCTGGTCATTCCTGAGTTATAAGCATCTTATTCCCACTGATACATCTAGCCAGGGACATGAACTGACACGTGTCCAAAAATTCCTTGATAAATTTATATCAATTTATGCCCGCTTTCTCTTGAAGAAGTAGTCTCAAGGTTTTAATACCTTAGATGACAAAATAATTTTCTCTAAATACATTATTCAGGACTATGGCCAAAAGTCAACTCGTGTTCATCGCAGACTGTTTGCTAGTATTCAATTAGTTCTCTTGGACACTGTCTCATCAAGGAACACCACTCTACTTGCAGTCCATGCACGCTCTCTGAAAGGAGGAGCGGTAGCTCTTCACTCCTGCCTTCCAAGAACTTAGAGACTGCAAATCCTGTGGAAGAGGGACAGCTGTGGCCCTGGATGGTAAGATGAACTTGTCACACTGAAGTCTATTCCCGGGATACTCTCTAAGAAACCATAGCTTAGCGGGATGGAATTATACTACAAGATATAATTATGCTGTAGGGCAACTCCTTAGTCTCCAGAACAGGTCTGGATTTAGCTCCCTTTCAAGAAGTGTTGTCATACCTAAAGCACAGCTTGTGTTTGCAGGGGCCTCAAGGAAGAATTGTCATCATAAGGGCTGATATAGAAAGTATACGCTGTACATCACTTGAGATGACAATGAACAAAGAGCTATTTTTACGTATACAGCACAGTTTGAGTAATCTAAGGGCACTGGGTGTATGCACCTTGCTCGTTTACAGTGCACTGGGCAGCTCAGCATCAGTTTCAGAACCATGGTATGTTTTTCAAGCAGTGCCTTCCTTTCCTCACATCTAGTGACACAACACTGAGCATGCACAGGCCTGTCTCACAGAGCAAACACAGAGGAACTTTGCATCACAATTTACAGAAGGTGCAAAGAAGTCACTGCAACCACCGTTCTGGCTTCCACTGTTTTCCTACCCAATGGTAGTAGCTATTCCACTCTCTCCAGGGTTTTGCATTTCTCAAGGCAACAATGTTAGATGGAAGCAGTCTGAGCTTGAGACGAAGGGAACAGCTGATTACATCTCTTTTGGGGGGTTAATAAGATAACTTTATTTAGCTTTAGCTAACAATGACTGTTGGTTTTATTTTGCTCTGTTTATTACTCAGGGATGAAAAAAGAAAAGTTCCTTTCAATAAGAACATGTGCTATCCCAGGAATGTTTTAATTTCTGAAAATATTATTACAAAGAATCATTTGGTGTTAGAAAAGAACCGATTGTGAAGGAAAAAGAAACATCTGTGTGCAGTTTTTTGAAGTTTGACAGCTGGTAACAGCTGGAATGGTTTGAAACCATTCCTAGAAGATTCTCTGGGGTTTATTGGAACAAATAAGGTTTAGAGAAAGTTTCCTCTGCAGGCTCATAATGGAAAGTGTTTTGCAAAAAAAATGACTGGCTACTAGGAGGAAAATGGGAGGAACAAAAGAGTCTAGTGAAATAGCTTTCTGAGTCATATCAATTTAGAACACAAAATAAGCATTCTTCAAAGGTGACGAAACCCTAACCTATGAACTTGAAGAGGGAAACAAGAGTATATCAATGCTATTCAAAAGCACAAGGAACCGGGGGCCCACTTTTGTCAACCAGCAGTTTTTAAGCAGGAGGAGAATTTGGAATGACATTACTTATGTTTAATTTAAAAGAAGGAAACAGATGAGTAACAGATCACACTGCTAAATTGAAAAAGGAGAAAAAGAGGACAGAGCATGATTTTCATTGAAAAGAAAAGAGGGTAGGGAAAACGAAATAATTTATTAACCCCACAGAAAGGAGCTATAGTAACCTTTGAATGCTCAAAAATTTTGAAAGAGGAATTAAGGCATTTAAGAAATTTACAATTTGAAAAAAGCACAGAATCAAGGAAAAGCTGAGGAACATTGCCAAGAATGTGAGATTTTACCGGTATTGTGAGAACATAGTAAAAGTTAAGCCTGAGGACATCAAGTGATGAAAAATTGTACTCAAAAGGGTCCCAACTAAAGCCGGCTCTTAACTATACCTACAGATGTGGTGTTCAAGAGTTGATCCAGTGAGGGCTAATTCTTACTAACATGTACAAAAAATAGTTATTGAAACAAACCTCACTGGAGATTACAGAGCAGAAGAGATCAATCAGCAGAATGCCAGTGCTAGTATGGTTTTAAAGCAATGATGTTTGCTCTGGGAAAGGTGCTCTAACAGTTCAACAAACTACTCTCTACACTAGGCAGAAAACACAGTGCATTTCCAAGGAAACTGAGAAACCAGAGGCAAACTCACTTGGATAGGCCCAAAAAAAACCCAAGTGTGAAAAGAGGAAGAGTTTTGGTCCCAATAGAAAGTCTTTTGCCAAAATCCTCTAACAAGTTAAAGTGACAAGTACATAAGACAAACTAAGAGACAAAAAAACAACCCCTCAAGCCAGCTAGATCTGGACAATCTGGGAGTTCTAAGTGAATAGCTGGAAGAAGGAAACAGTTTTCTGTTCCAGAAGTAGAAGGACATACCTTTTTACATATTCATTCTCTTTTCTCATCCTTCCTCCCCCCTCTCCACCAATATTAGAGCCCACAATGCCCCATACATTGCAACTGCCTTCAGTTAGTAGCCTAAGTGAGAAGGTTTAAAAACAAAACATAACACAGCAGCGAGGGGAGAGAGGAGATCTGTATTGCTTCAGCACACAGATGGCTGCTCATTCCAGCAGGAGGCAGAGCATTGGGGCAGCAATACACTGGAGAGAGAGAAGACTTTCAGAAAACGTTCACATTGGTTTCTTTCACAGTCATGGAGCTGAGGTTGCTGCTGCTGTGTTGCAGGCTTTAAAATCAGCTGCTGACTCCAGCACGCCAGGTCTGATTTTAAGAACACATTCTAGTTATTCGGAGAATAATTTCCTACGCTACCTTCTTACCAGCCATATCAATGGATTTGAAGTTCCTAACAAAAACCAGACCTTTGAATCTGTTGAATAGGAGATTAACTAGTCTAGGAGAATAGGCTTTTAGCAAAGTGAAAGAGATTTGATGAGGATGGTTAAAACCGAAGGAATTTTCTGGCAAACACGGAGAGACAGAAGTTGGGAACATAACACCTGCACATGAAGCTCTTGTTCAGTTTCTAATGTCAGACCAAAAAAAGCACATGCACTGTCTTCTAACAGAACAGCTGCTTTTTGCAGATATCAATCATTCTCTACAAAGATAACCACAACCAAGGTTTAGTCCAAGCTCAGGCTGAATACTCCAAATGTGTTCAAACTCTACTGTTATGCCAAGTTATATGAGACATCCTATTGCAGACAAAGATTGGAAGGAAACCCCAAACTCAAACACAATGAATGATACTAGATTGAAATACAGATTTAGCATCAATCAGCAACTACTAATTTTTAAAAATAAAAATGCACATCACAGATCAAGTTATAGCTGGGCCACTCTGCTGCTATATATCAGGGAGAGAGGCTTGAAGAGGGCTCTTATTAAAAACCAGTCTTGAAATGTTTGATTATTATCTGAAATTTCATGACATACATAGTTATGTGAAAAATTTTACTGCATGCCACAAGTTTTAACAAAAGGTAAATGTATGGTTCCCATGGAACAAAAGAGGCTGAGGCTGGGCTGCCTTAAACCCGAGCTCTTGTCTAGGCAGTGGAAAATAAATTCACTGTAACTCAGTCTGGTATGGTTTGCTTTGATTTCTTTTTGTTGGTGAAAAATAGTTCCAAGAGAGAGGTACTGTCTCTCGATATGAGTCTTCAGTTTTCTGGAGGTAATCTGTCATAAAGTATTTCAAGTTAAATGAAACTGCATAGTCTTTATCACTATCCAGCTCGATTGTTCTAAAAATACATCTGATGAATTAAAAGGGAAAAAAAAAGATAACAGAATATAAAAAGCATCCCTCCTCCTCAAGCTGTGTTTTGTTCAGAGCAGACCAGAGAGCACCTATTTTTGTGATGAAGCAGGTGAAATTGGGAGCGAATACCACATCCGTAAATCCCAATAAGGCCTGTGGTCAGAACACAGGCTATTTTATGCATGGTCTGAAGCATTTAATTGGGTCCTAGGAGAATGTTTTTAATGAAAGCTTAAACACTTGAAGGATTAGGCCACAGCTATCAGGGAATTTGAAAATACAAAATGTATGTATATTTAGGCAATCTATATGAGTGTTGGAATCCTTCTGTGAACCCTTTTTACTCTATGTGAGGAGCATGTACGTTGCATTATATTGTAATTTATCTTGCATTATGTGCTACTGTTTTCTTTCCTTTGTACCTTACATTCAGCATAAATATTTAATGCCTCTCTCTTTCTCTGCTTTTCTCAAGACTTATAAACAGAACTCAAAATATTTAGCAGTTTCTCTTCATGTTTCTCCTTGACCCTTGCAGAATTTGGATTGGCAAAATGGAAAAGTGCACATTGCAAAGGAAAAATGGAAGAAAAAAGGAAAAGCTCTGATGAGGGGAAGGAATGCAGATCTTCGCATAGTGATAGCTTACAAGAATTATGCCTAATATAAGTATGACTACAGATATATGTTTGTTGAAAGTAGCTCTAGAAGCTACGGAAGACAGAACTTTTTTTTTTTTCCCCAGTAGAGGCCCTTTACTTGTACACCAAAGTGCTGAGTATAAAAACCTAGGTAGATACCATGAATTTGTAGGCTGATAAGTAGATTGTCCATGAGTAGGGATTGTTATATGTAGTTTTTACAGAAAAGTTGTTTTGCAGGCAGCATACCCATAACAGCAGATACCAGATAACTCTAGATTTATTCCACAGACTATTTGCTCCATTTAGGCCACCCACCACCTATTCTACATGCTTTATAAAATAAGGAGCTGACTGAAGAATAAACTTCTTACTTTTGCCATCCACGTCAAATGCATAGTTATCTTCTCCCAATCTCTTGATGCTACGCAGAACAACAGGGTCAGACATGTTGATTAGTTACTTAAATCAGAAGTCCTGAAGAGAGACGAGGGGAAAAAAAAAAAGAGTATCAGCATACTGATATATACGTCTGTGAATATACGACAATTTTAAGTTAAACTCTTGCTTACCTCAGTTTTGCCCTCATTGTCCCAGGACAGTGCCACTGATTACAGCACAAGTTATTACAGAATAAATGTCCCGGACAGAGTGAAACTACAGAGCAGAACAACACCTCAGAGAAGCGTGCCCGACTGCCCCCTGAGGGCAAGGCCTCTGAAGGCTTCACTGCCTCCTGCCTCAAGCGATGGCTGATCCACAGGGCTGTGCAGCCCACTGCAAACAGCCTGTCACCATTAATGACTGTATTAAAACAAACTACCACCTTTGTGCAGGTGACATCTGTAGGTTATAGACTGAGATGTTAATATGACAGATCCTGCCTCAGTTATAAGGGAGCGGTGGGCAGGAGACTTCCCCCTGCTTTGTCCCATCCCAGCTGGCAGTGGCCAGTAGGACCATGACAGGGGGACAATTAGGGGACAAGAGCAGTGGCTGGGGGGTACCCCAGGACCACACTGACATCTGTAGCATTACCACCGCCAGCTGCACTCCCACAGCTCTTGGCTGGGACAAGTTACCCGGCAGACCTGCTCCTCTGGACAGGTTTATTCCTAATTAGTCACACAGACATGCTGAGTAGATGTCATACGTGAGAAGAAATAAGGAGATAAAGTTAACACTTTTTTGTTAAAGAAGCGCTTTTGTGAGGTGAAATCTGCCAGTAGTGCTAGTTTTGGCCAGGCAGGCCTGGCATCCAAAATGGCACTCGGGGAAGAGTGCTGCAGAAGCCCTCCCCAAAAGATGCCCTTTCATAGTCAAAGTCATCTCATCCAAACCTTTGATTAATGTAATGCTCCCAAAGCATAGTTACGATACCTTATAGCAGTCATTAAACATCAACATTTGTACCTTTATACGTCTGCATAAACCTCTTATGACCTCTCACTTCAAGCATATTACAACACGTTCAGATATCAAAGCTTTAACATCTTTTACCCAAATAACACAAGAAGTCTTCTGTGTAAAAGACACATTTCCACAGATCATTTGTGTTACACCACCTGGCTTCCCAGCCAGCTGAGTTTTTACTTACTTAGCCCTCTAAAGGAACCACTTCATTTATGCTAATGGTATTAAAACTACCAAAACCCTTCCTATTGGCAACAGCTGTGTGATTAGCCACAGCCGGGCAGCTCCTTAGAACTGGGAAGGGCTCAGAAGAAGCCTGGTTCTGAAATTACTGGAAGATGAATGAAATACACCCATTCCTAGATCCAAATGGAGCAACATAATAAGAGCCAGTCCAGTGGTTCATGTACATGTGACTTTTACAAATCTAACTTCCCATAAAGTCTCAATCTTTCATTTTTGTTACTTTTCCCTCCAAACTGGCTTTCAAGAACTGCTCACTCCCCACCAAACCCTTCTTTTTTTTATCGTCTTCTCCTGAATTTATGTGTACATCTCCTGGCAAATCACTGAATTATCAGTAAATCAGGCTGGAAAGAACAAAGTCTCTTGATTAATTCTAAGCATCCATGACAAAGTTCAATTTTTCTTGTGTCATTTTAACTGATTTTTATCAAAGATGCCTGAAGAACTCCCCAGGCAATTAGTGCTTCACTATGTTTATTGCTAAAATATTTTTTTCCTAATGTCTAATCTGAATTTTACCTGTCATAATATAAACCACTTCTTCTGTATTTCACCAAGGATATGGAGCATAGCAATTCCTTTCCACTTTGCAAGTAGGCTGTATTTATTTGAATAACACAATAAAGTCTCCCTCAGATGAGGAAAGCCACTCATTCAGTTTTCCTTGTCAGGGTGTATTTCCTAAACCTCTGATAATTTCCACTGGTTTCCTTCGGATTCTAGTACATCTTGAAGTGATGAGTGCCTAACAGCACTACAGCACCAGTCTTACCAACACTGAGCAAAGGAGATGGATTATCTAATGTTTCATGGATTATATTCCTGTTTGTGCAACCCAGTATGACATCTGTTTTATTAATGGAAGTACCACATTGTTGGTTCACATTTAGTTTGTAATCCACAAAAGTCACTCATTTTTTGCAAACAATTTGGTACAGAGCCAGTTGCTTTCCTAACTATATTTTTACAGTTGATTAATCCTGCCTGCTATTGTCTATATTTAATAGCACCTTACATACCTCAGCCCATTTTACCTGTTTGTTAAGGGCATTTTGACTTCTAGTCATGTTCTTCAGCGTATCTGCAGTCTGTCATCCCTTTATGTCATGATGAAATTTAATAAGGGTATTCTCCATTGTATAATTGACATCATGATCAATATTACTGGATTATACCAGAAGAAAGACAGACCTCAGCAGAACTTCATTCAGTACCTCCATTCATTTGAACATTGGTTCATTGCTTGCTACTCTATGAATGTAGCTTTTCTTGCCTAAAAGTTTTTAATGAGCAGAGACAATTTATTCATCTGCAGGTCTGTTAAATTCTGACCCCCTCACATTCTGTGACCCCCTAAATTGTTACCCAAATTCTCTCTTTAAGTAAGTGTATAAAGCCAAATCACCACTGCAATAGCAAAATGTCTGGCCAGGACTAGAATAGTCACTTACAACATAAAATCACAGGGGCTTTTAATTCATCCCCACATACAGTGAAAATACTTACAATCTTAATCATAATTTTTCTGTTCTCTGAGATAGATGGCAAATGGGCTGAACAAGCTATGGTACTTCCTTAATTAAAGTCTCTACCATGTGCACATTTCCAAGTTCTCTTTCAGCTCTTTTATATAACAGAGAAAGCATGTAGCATCTGCTTCTGACCAGAAAGAAAGGAAAGCATCATATACATATCACTGTTTCACATGGGACCTACCTATGGATCATTAAATTTCACTTCAGCTAGATTTGCATCAGGCATATGGAAAAAGATTTAACAAGGCCTTAATTTCCAGATGACATAATTCAGTTTATACTGAAATAAATGTAGCTGCCCAAAAAGAGGAAGCATATATTCCTGGCGGCTTTAAGTTCCCTGAGATAATGTTTTCACTGAAGATGAGAGTAACAAATTTCCCCAAGTGGGAAAAAAAATTTCACTCACTTCTTCAGTGAAAACACAGAGTTATTCTGCTCCCTACGTCTTGCCTTTGCTGTGTCTGATTGATTGAAATAATTCCAAATAGAAGATCTCCAAAAACTGTTTGTTCAAGTCATCCTAAACTTCCAGAAGTTTCTTAAGAAAGTAAGTTTCTCAGCCAGCTCATTTTTGGCTATTTTGTCAGTGATCACATTGACAAGGCAATTTTTTTCATATGTCAATTCAGTGTGAGGTTGGAGCTGGAGATCTGAAAGCACAGACTTTTTGCTCTGCTGACAAAGAAGTTTGACATTGGTAGCACAGACTGGGGAGCCTTTCACAGCGATGTGATTCTAAGGAAAATACAATTTAAATATGCAATTGGCCTAAAGCTGGCCAGTTCTTTTACCCTAAGTATATGTTTTCAGTAAGGACACAAAAAACCATGAATGAATAAATTTCAAAGAAAGCCATCAGTATGAGAAAAATAATCAAATCACAGTGTTTGTACCTTTGTTAAAGCTTTTCAGACTTTTGGTTCAAATGGTTAAAGCATCATTGGCTGAATTAAGATACAAACTGCAACCATACACTCATGTTTTCTTCTGCAAAAGATAGTTCACCACAATGGTAACTTTACTAGCAATTGGTCCTTAAACATGAAGCCATCGTTTACTTCTAGATCTAATACTGACTGCTTTGCACTGTTTAGCACACCACTAATGGAACTGTATGAAGAAAGCGGAGCTAATGCACAAACTGCTGATTTTACATTGAAATTAGTGTAATTGGAAATATCACCTGGATTACAAAAATGTGTTCTGCTGGAGTAAAGAAGCAATGATGTTCCTACCTGTTCTGTTATCAAAATAAATCTAAACTTTAAGGGTGGTATTTACATACACGTTCCACCAGCTTTAAAATACTTTACAACTTCACAGATCTATACACCTATTTAAATTGAGTGATATAAATTGATTGGAATAGGCTGCCCAGGGAGGTGGTTGAGTCACCATCCCTGGATGTGTTTAAGAGACGTTTGGATGTGGTGTTGGGGGATATGATATAGGGGAGAACTTTGTAGTGTAGGGTAGATGGTTGGACTCGATGATCCCAAGGGTCTCTTCCAACCTGGATGATTCTATGATTCTATATAAACTATTTGAACCATCCTACTGAATGTGGCTCCCAGTGAAAAGCTATGAAGTGGTTAAAAAAAAACTCACCGCATTTCTGCTTCAGAAAGATAATGGATAATGTCATACTGTAAATTGACAAAGAATGCAGAAGTAAAGCAAGGCAAAGTCACTCTCTTGCTGTCTTCTTTCAGCTATTTATTATTTGACTTTGCAATCATAACATCTATACAAAATTTTGTAACGGAACACTGTAAAAATCAATTTGTCTTTTAAATGCCAGTATAGAACACCATGCTGGGAATTCTCATTTCAGTGCTTTCTCTGACACTGCATTTTAACATTACGAAATGTATTTTGCAACTGATTTTTTTAAGCCTGAATGCTGATGCAGTTTTAAATAATAGGAAAAGCACACCAAAAAAACAAAACCAGAAACAAACCCCCAATGATTTATAAACTTGAATAAGGATTCTAGTTACAAACATTTGCTAAAGCTAAACTTTCTGGATTGATTTCACTTTTCCAATAAAATTACGACTGTCCCACATTTTTGAAAGGAAACATATTTTTCCTATATTTTCTAAAGCTCAACATATCAAATACTATCAACATACTATCCTGTCCAGCAGGCATAATTCATTAGTTGACTTAAACAGATTAGTGTAGCAGATTAGCATGCTGTAGTAGAATATTAAAATAATGTTTCTTGGGGTTTGAATGTTTAACTGGGAATCACTTAAACATCTTGGAAAATACTGTTGCCGATGTCTGCATTTAAAATTATTCAGATGATAGAAAACAGAGATAATAGAAGGCATTAAACCATCACATCTACCCCTGTGTGTGCAAAATACAAACTAGGAGCAGAGAATACCTCAGAAACTGCACTAAAATAAAATAGCATTTTATGCTAGCCAATTAAGATATGGCTGCTGGATTTCTGATGAACAAAAATCTTTAAGGAACTCAAAATCTAGATTTAAACAAGTAGTACTTGGAAAATGCTAACAAAGGAACATATCCTGTAGAATGAAGTAATGTTAGGACCTGATCTAAAGCCCTTTGAAATATTTTTCAAATCATACCTTTATTCATATTAGATTTTTATTTAACATAAAGGGAGAAAAATCGCCAATGAAAATTGGCCCTGAAAGCACTACCCTTCATTTTTCTTTAAAACTGGGTTCCTCAGATATTAATAACAGCATACATGAAAAAAGACATTTTGCTTCAAAACAGAACTTGAATGTTTTGTTCTTCAAACAGTCCCATTTAAAAAAAAACAACAACAACAAAAAACCAACAACAAACCCCCAGCCAAACACAAAACACTAACTGTGCAAAGGGAATTTAACATTTAGCTGAAATTGTTCTGAAGGAAAAATACAGGCACCTTTCAGTTCAGGAAGTTCCATCAGTTAACTCTGAAATATTAAACACGATAGAATTGTTACTCACCTGTGGCTGTGAAAAAACATGTATCATAGAACAAATTGCAAGGATCCTGTTCAATTAGTCAGTGAAGCACCCAACCATGTCCCATCGTGTTTTCATTATTCTAACCCATTTGTCAGAACTCAATCTTTAAATTGGGCATTGGCTATTTGCACCTGGGTCAATAACCGTGCAGTCACAATGGTTACAGTTCATTGACATCTAATGGAGGGTTTAAATTTGACTAATGTAATCTCACAACTTAAAGTCAGGGCACTTGGAAAGCAATTATATATGAGGAGATCAGATGGTTCTCTGGAAAAAAAATGTACAGGAAGATATTATTACAGCATTATTTTATCAGCATTAGTATAGAATTACTTTATTACCCATGCAATAATTTAGTGTACAGTACTGTCCTGGCAGTAAATAGCAATATCAGCTGAATAATATGAAAAGTATTTCAGAGATTAAGCTAAACTCAGATTAAAGACTTGCTCAAAAGCTTTGTTTTCTAATACATAGCTTGTCCCTCTCCCCATGGCTTCTAATACTTTACCATCCCTCCTTTTAAATGAAGACCTTACAGCCTGGAAGCTCCTGAGTAGTAGTGAATTTTCATTGGACATGAGCCCTCCATGGATTTTTCAATAAGGGACATTGGTGAAGACAATGCTGTGACCTCACCCAGTGTCACCTCAGTTTAGAGTGAAATGGCAAACATGTTTGGTTCCCCTCTGAAAGCAGTTCTCACTGCAGAGAGCCCTGCCTGATAAGACAAGATAGAAAGGCAATGCCTTAATCTTAGTGACTGTCAGCTCTCCTCAAGTCTTCTGTGCTCTCAAATTTTCCATGATAAGGCCTGGTGCACAAAAGTACATCACAATTAAATGTAGCAAACCAGAAGTGCATTTTCCTCATTACCATGTTCACAGTGACAGCATAACCAAACACAAACCTGGTGTCTTCTCCCATTTTGTTAATAAAAAGTAGTCTACAGTCTATACTAATGCATGCAGCATAGCTTTGAGAATAACACTATCTGAGATAATGTCACAGTGCTAATCATCTTCTGCACCACATCATAGAGCTACAGAAGAAAAATAATAATTACTTGCCGTGAAGGGCACAGGAATAGAAAGGCTGGAAGAAAAACTATTCGGTGGAGCAGAACTCTGCTTTGTTTCATTCTCCCCTGACAGCTTCTTCAGGAGCAACATGGCCAAAGGTCCTCCAGTGCCTTTGTTCTTCAAGGTACTGGAGCAGAGCTCACACTTAGCATGTAAGGAAGTCCAGCATCTCCAGACAATGGCTGGCTTGCCAGTGACAGAATACAATTTTAGCTTTACACAAATTACTTCAGTCTTTTCACTTAAAGACTTTGCTCGTCAAAGAATTTGGGAAGTGTGCACAGAGGCTGTTTCGCGCTGCTTAATGAAGTAGATTAAGGCAGTGATGAATTGGAGCCGAGACCACAGACTACCCAAACCTTTTTGAAGGGCTCTGCTCCCTTTTAAACCTCTGTTTCTCTCAATTCATCCTTACAAAAAGTCCTGAAGATTAATAAATTCTGACCTGACTTTATGACATGGGCCATAAAAATGAATCTATTCTGAAAAATCATCTGTCTGTGTACTTTGTTTCCTTCTGATGTCCTGGGAAGGGAAAACTCAGTTTCTGCTGCTAGAGTCAGCCCTTCAGTGAATGAAGAATTAGCCACTGAAGTAAAACAATACAGAGCAGGAATTTAGTAAATCGAGGAGACTGAGGACAGATGCTCTCATCCCTGAATTCTTGTAGGGGACACGTACAAAGTCTCTCAATTTTTGTAGGTTATAGATACCATTTAGTTCATGTAAGATGAGCAATATTTTCTGGATAATTCCTGTCAGTCATGGTCTGGGTTGAAGGGACACATTTCACTTACAGCTCATGTCATTTTAATACCTCTTTGCACAGGAAGAAAAAGTTTACAATTCATTGAGCTAACCACAGTAAAATAACTGCTTCTTCCCTTGATTGGAGTAGCTGTTTATTCCATCATATTACCCCTCCAAATTAAGGTATCCGCTCTTCTCTGGATTTTTTCCAACAGTTCATAAGAGCAAGTAATAGAAATTAATCTTAGTTATTCCCAGACAGATAATTTCTCAGTAAGAAATGAAAGCCCATACGCTCTTTGGCACAGGGCTCCTCAGCTCTAAGCTGTAGTCTATAAACTATTGATCTTTATTCCAGTATTGACAACAGCTAGTAGCAGCAATCAAATAAAATGCTTCCAAAGCTTCCTAAAGATAGCCAGAAATTTTGCACTGAGTGCTCACAGCTATGGAGGAATAGGTGGGCACAAATTTCCACCAGGTGAATAGACTGAGTCTGCCACTGCAGGCTGAGACTCCAGATGAGCATCTTTTTTCTTTTTTTTTTGAGCCAAAATAAGTCTGTATGAAATTACAGCAGTCTGGACTCTCTTGCCTGACAGAAGGCATTGACCAGACAGCTCTTAGGCTTCATTAATTTATTTTTTAACCATTCATAGCCAAATTTATTTCAGTAGCTAGCATACAGTGGTTCCGGGACCAAGAAGCCAGACACCAGATTTTTCACTTGAGTATAATCCCCATCTCAATCATGCCACTTACAGTGATAGCACCTCAGAGTGTCAGAAGCGTAAGGCAGAAGTGTATTGTACTACGCTGCTGCTTCTGCATGATGCTTTACCTTCCTGTCCTCTCATTCTTTGAAAAACAAAGGAAAACACTTCGCTTCTTTATTTCTCCCAGATTTTGAAAACATATTTTGTTATTTTACTCCACAGGCTATCACAATTTTTTCACCTAAATAGTACAAAGATGAAAGTGAAGTGAACTCCAAACAAAAGCAACTCTCTTTTGGTTCCCTGATTTAAGGTAAGGGACATTTCAAATAAAGTAGATGCATTTTGCAGCTTGAATTATTACACAGATTACTTCCACATCTGTTCTTGTAGTGTCATTTGTTAAATATTGTTTATGAAATTAATCTAAAAAATTTATCACAGTTATAAAAGTATCTAGAGGACAAACCCAACAAAACTGGGCTGGAAGAGAACAAGCTCCTCTGCGGGATTCTGATCAGCACAGAGACTAGAGGAGCAGGAAGCTGTAGGAAAGGTCAACCCACACACACGGTCAGGTTGGCAAGTGCCCACATGCTGTGTCTTCATTCTTTTCTGGGCACCACAGCAGTTATAGAAACACGACTTAGTATTCATTTTGTACAGTGCAAAGTGAATTTTACACCGAGCTTACTGATTTGTGATTCAGGCTATTAAAAATGGAATTATGTCAATCGCATGACATAATGCAGCATGACTTTTGAAAGAGTTACTGTCCTTTCCAAAGGTCTTTAGCAAGCGTTCTACGTGGAAACTTCCTTTTGCACCACAGAGCAAGACTTCCCTTTTGATGGCTGGGTTTTATGATTTTTGCTGCAAGCTAAAAGCCGTTCTGATAAGTCAATTTCCTTTTTTTTCTTTTCTTGCAGTCAAACTACGTTTCTTCACACTGAAATGGGGAATAGCAGATACTTTCCTTACAGTGAAATAAGGAAAGTACCTCGGGGCACAATGGGGACAGTCTCTGTGAAGGTGACTTTCTCTTGTTATGGAAAGTAAAAAGTCCCAGTGACTTATTGTTGGGAGGCTCCAGGTGGGAGGCTAGCACAAAGAAAGAAACAAACTTATTTCTTCTCCCATGGTCTAAATCATGATCAGAGACACTAAGTCATGGTGTATTTATTTCTCGGTCATAGAAATACGCTATACTGAAACTGCAAAATAGCATCTGGAGTGGGTCCAGCAGGGAGACTGGGAGGTAGGCAGCAAAGAACTTAGCTCTAGTTACTTGGCTTGTTTCTATAGTTAGCCACTCACTATCCGCTCTTGGAAAGTACCAGCAGCAGGACATGTACTCACTTATCCTGTTGATCCTACCTAAGTTTGGCAGCCGATAAGGACTTTTTTCTCCACTCCAACTCTTGTGCAAATGAAAATAGCAGATAGCAAAAAAACCCCGACCAAATCAAACCCAGTAAAACCCTGTAAATTTGAAATGCAAACTTTAACTTTTATATCAAAATTAAGTGACTCAACATGTTAAAAAAAAAAAAATTTTCAAAAAGACATCTCTGAGAGTGCCTACCCTCTGGGCAACTGGCCCCTCAGTCACCTCGCCTGTTTCTGTCAGGAAGTGGCATGTCCATGTGAGCCTGCCTGTCCCTTGTGCCCCTGCTTTCCCACTCTCGAATGCCACCACTCAAATGCCTTTGGGGATTTTGACTGACTCCCTCTTGTCATTCTCCTGCCTGGAAACTAGAGAAAAATATATTTTTTCTTGATGAACCCTTTGGTTTTTTCTTTTTTGATTTGTGGTCCCTATAAAAAATTGGAGGTAGGTCTTTGCGGCTGGGCCACTGTGGGCAGGCACTGGACCTGTCAGTCTCCCTGGCAGGCTGGAGTTAGAAACACAGCCTCTACAAATCACTCTAACTGAAAACCTTGTCATTTCAGCACTTTATTAATTTGATATAAAGTCCCACTGACCCATTGATTAAGGATCAGAAGATTAGAAATTAACCCCTATCATCCAAGTCTCATGTTTGTAGGCGTCCCTGTTGCCATGGCAAAACCAGATCTAGGTGAGCCTTTTCCCTCAGTCTAAATTGGCTTTTATTTCTATTTATTGACCAGATTACAGATCAGGCCAAAACCCTGTTTCTTTTATGTTAATTTACTAGTTATACTTTATGTCTATTTTATAGTTGAAGTAGGGCATGATGAAACACAGTGCTGTCTCCTTCTCTAGAGGGGCTCTTCTCAAACCTTCTCCAGCCCTAGGTCCCCCCGGTTTGCCACCACGTCCAGACCCCGCACAGGCTTTAGGACGCATGAGGTGCAGCCATCCGTCATGGCTGAGGTGTGAGGGCAGGTAGGTGTGGGCGGGCAGGCACGGCAGGGAAACCGTGCCTCCTTGCCAAGGAGGGCAGGTCCCCACACATCCTCCAGGAGCAAGCCCTGGCTCTGATGTGTAACAGCCAGGGACTGCCTGGACTGTTACTCAGCTGCAGATGAAGAAAGGCTGCAAAGGAATATGGCAACTCCAAGCAGAGCAAGGGATATCATAAAGAGAATGGTAATTTTAATAAGGGTTGCAGGAGAAGGAAAGCCAGCAGCTGTGCTGAGTCTGCTATACATGCATACATGGGCCGAGGGAAAAATTTCCTCGTCTTAACAAAGGAACCGTGAAATACTACATGAGGAGGGGGAGGGCAGTTACCTAATTGCTTCTTCAGACTTTCTTCACTACCGATGCTGCAGAGGAAGTTAAGCAACAAAAACTATCATCTCTGCATTGCAACTTTAGCAACGCCCTGGATAACTTCCAGCCAGCACAAGGATCTGCATTTCACCAGCACACATATTTATGTAAAAAAGCACCATGGGCAGCCCTGGGGCTTGCAGTGTAAATGGAGATAGGTTGAACCTCCCACGTCAGTGCAGAAAGCAGTTCTATGTGCAGAAAATAAAAGCGGTGTTCCTGTTCCAATTATGATGCTTAAAAACATGTCAGGTGTTTGCAATTTCATTTTGAATTAGGCTTTGCCAGAGGAGAATTTGGCCATAGTAAATGCAACTTCATTGCATCTTGCTGCAGAGATGGATTGCCTGTCAGTGATCTCTAAAAAGATCTGTACTCCTTTACGTCTATTTAGAATTATTTTTTTAGTCGATTACGTTAGGCATCTCCTGTTTTCCGGGCCATGAACGTTCATGAAGAAGTATAACTGAATTGTTTTCTCTGAGCGGAATTTCATCCATCAACAGTTACATGTAAGTTCACCATTAAGTCAGTTGGAGCATAATCCCAGATATGCAGGCTCTTCCCAAACATATTTTGCCATGTTGGTGTTATGACACTGCCTGAGCTTCACGCTGGCAGGTGAAGTGTTCCCAACCTGCATCCTCTTTGCTATACTTGGGGACCACATGCAGACTCCCACAGCCTAGCTGGTGGGAATTTATTTCTTGAGAGGCAAAGTGGCAGTACTTGCCTACTCTCTTTCTTGAGCGTCTGGCACTGACAACCAAAAGGATTAGTAAAATAAAGTAAATAATTTTTTCCTGGCTAGCATTGCCTAAGTATTCACAGTAACGAGAAAGGATCTAGGTCCTGTTGATAATAGAATCATAGAATCATGGAATGGTTTGGGTTGGAAGGGATCTTAAAGATCATCAAGTTCCAACCACCTCCCACTAGACCAGGTTGCTCAAAGCCCCATCCAGCCTGGCCTTGAACACTTCCAGGGAATGGGCATCCACAACTTCCCTGGGCAACCCGTTCCAGTGTCTCACCACCCTCACAGTAAAGAATTTCTTCCTGATATCCTATATAATCTCCCCTCTTTCAGTTTAAAACCGTTACTCCTCATCCCGTCACTCCACTCCCTGATAAAGAGTCCCTCCCCATCCTTCCTGTAGGACCCCTTTAGGTATTGGAAGGCCACTATAAGGTCTCCCTGGAGACTTCACTTCTCCAGGCTGAACAACCCCAACTCTCTCAGCCTGTTCTTGCTTGACCTTTTGTTTCCAGCTGGACCCAGCCTTACTCTTCAATTTTCTATGAACTGTCTCTAAGTTCAGACATTTCTGTTGATTTCCATGCAAATATTTCATTTTTGCTATTCTTTTCTAGTCAGTGTTTCTTCCAGATACGTTCAATAGGAGCTTACTGACCTGGCAGCAGCAATCGCATGCGAATGATTCTTTGTAAATTTATTGCAATATATGTCCAGACCTCATTTCTGCTCAAGAAAGGATTTTTGTTTGTTTGTTTTAGCACAAAGAGGCTGCTGCTCTGAACTGTGCCTGCTTCTCTGAGTAGCTGCAGTTAGTCAACTCAAGAAAGAAAGAAAAAAACCCAACCAACTAACAATCCCTTAAAAACTAGCAGTTTGTGTTTTTTCTTTTTTTCATTTCAGGAGAAGGTGTCCAGAAAACTTCAGTAAAAATGCTTTGCTATGTATTTGTCTTTCTTGGCATCGTCTCTCTGTGGTGGCATTGGAGGACAAGAGACAGGATGAAGGTTACAGATCTTGCCGGAAAATATATATTCATCACTGGATGTGACACAGGATTTGGAAATATGGCAGCAAAGATTTTTGATAAAAAGGGATTCCGTGTTTTTGCCAGCTGCCTGACTGAAACAGGAGCCAAAGAGTTAAAAGCTGTCACCTCAAAGCAGCTTCAGACAGTGCTGCTAGATGTGAGAGATTCAGACAGTGTTAAGAAAGTGGCTGCATGGATCAAAGCTGAAGTTCAGTCAGAAGGTGAGTGCCAGGATATCTTTCTTTAAAAAAAAAAAGAAAAAAGAATACAGTTTTCCTTAAAAATACCATGCTACTTTCACAGCTTATTTTAATTGACATTTGATAAGCGTGTTTGGATGTCCTGTCACCTTCCCGAAACATGGAAGACCTCACTAGAGGGATGTTTTATACATCTAGTTAGTGGTAGGTAAATATTTGGGAATGTGCTCAAAAAGTCAGGCTTATCGATACATCACTGTCAGAGCAGGAATCCAATTCCTGGAACCTTCATTAGGAGTGTTTGCACTTGCACGCGTGTCTGGGCTATGGCACAAGTGCTCAGCACCTCCCATGTTGTGCTACCCGTCTAGGGAACAAATCCAATAAATTCCACTTAACAGGCTGAAAGAGTTCTTGTTTTAAAAATTGAATACATGTAATAAATGGCTTGCAAGTAATCACTTGTTCTATCAAAAGCAAAAAATACATATGAACTCTATTGAAAAAAAATCTAAATAGAACTATTTTGGAATATTGCTTGCAGACCATCTGAAAAATAGAAAAATCTTTTCTGTCTGACCCAACAAGCTGTGTAAGACAAGATGCTGCTGGTGTTACTCATGCATTAATGATGTGTTAATGATGCATTAATGATGCGTTAATGATGCCATTAGTACTGCCTGATCTCAGTAGGAGTGGTATTACAGTAGAATTTACAAAAGCCTGAGATCCCATATGCTGGATTCCGCTAACTTTGAGTCTTAAATCTGGTCTATTATGATGTGCCGTGGTACCAATTATACTTAGTGCTAAATTCCAATCTCCATTTGACCTTTCATCTCTTCATAAAATTGCTTGTAACTTGCCAAATTGCTTTTATTTGAAACTGTGCTTGGTTTCAGGCCAAAAGTGATTTTTTTTCCCCAAGAAAAACTATGAGTAAGGTCAGACCAGCAAAAGTATTCATTCACACAATTCTAACAGCTGATATAAGAGAAGAAGTGGTTTTATGTTATTGTATTTTCCCCTCCCACTTCTGAGGGCCCAGAAATGTTTTTGAAATCAATCGAGTGTGTTTTCCCTGCCTCCACCTCATTTTTTGGAGCTGGTTGGTCATTTAAAAATAAATCATTCCCATCTCCAGTTGGGGCATGTCAAGGTGGGGCATAAATTCTCTGCTACAACAAAAATGTCAGTGCCGGGAAAAAGAATAGTGAAAGCCTTCTCTGTCATAGTTTGTATCTTCTTTTCAAACCTTTGAGAAGGATCTTAATATTATTTCTTTTCGTTAAAAAGAGCTGCTTTTTATTGTTCTGGCACCTCATCCACTTCAGAACCAGGACACACTTACCCGTGTCTCAGGACACTCTACTTGTACCAAGGACCAAATCTATTCCTTACACATTTCCTGTCACTCAATCTAGTTGCTCTTCGCCATACCTTGTCTTCCTCTATTTCCCTTTTTCCCACAAAAAGCCAGCACCACCCCCTGCCCAAAACACTGCCGCAGGGGGAAGACTACGCAAAGGCTGATGGGAAGTGTGGTGATAAAACCTGGACACTAAGAATAACGCTGAATACCACAGGACATTCTCAAGCAATTCCTCCATATCTTCATTGCCCTCTTGGTCCTTCACTGATTTTCTGTGAAGTCTCATCCAGTTCAATTAATCTGACACATTTGGTGAAAATTTGCTTCCTGACTTTCTTCTTTTTTTTCTCTGCAGGTCTCTGGGGACTTGTCAATAATGCTGGGATTCTGGGGCCAACGGCTCCTACAGACTGGTTGGATATTGAGCACTTTAGAGAACCAATTGAAGTTAATTTAATTGGACTCATAAATGTTACAATAAATATGCTTCCCTTGATAAAAAAAGCAAAGGGAAGGATAGTAAATGTATCCAGTGTTGGAGGTCGCCTAGCGTTCAGTGGCGGAGGCTATTTTCCTTCAAAGTTTGGAGTAGAAGGATTTAATGACAGCTTAAGGTATAACACTCACTATGGGGAAAGACCACTTTTTTTTTTTTTCTGGAGGCTCACATACTAACTAAAAATTGGCACATGCAGAATAGGACCTGATTTATAATCCTGGCACTTGGTATAAAATTGAAAAGCACTATACCCTTAGGACTAATTCTTCTTAAAAATGCCTTTGCTCAAAAGAGATTATGCCACTTTTGAAGATTAAGGTAAAAAGTCTGTTGGGCACACAAGTGGTCCTCAAGTATTATTGCAGCATAACTGGTACTTTTATAGATTCACAACTGACCTATCTTAGCGTGGACCAAGGCCTTATGGCAGAGGAAGCCCCACTCAAGGGAACTGAGATGTCTTTGCAATATAAACCTAATTTTCCTAATTTAAAAGTGCACCTAGAAATTTCCAGCAGCTGCCCATCCAGAAAAAAACATATACCATGAGTTATTGCATGATAGTAACTCTTATCTGAGCTTTGTTCTCCAAAGTGTCTTCTCTTAATTATACCGATCATTAGAGAGATCTAGAGAACATAGCAAACTAATCCGGGGGACCACCATGATTTCTTGTAACACAGACAGGGAGCAACTCATGTGCCTAAATATATAGTGCCATTTTAGAAGCCAGGACACTTAAAGATGGCTGACAGATATGAGATGGGACCAGAAGGAAGTGTACCAATCTGGAGCATCAGCCAGAGGTTAAGAAGGATCCCCTAAAACATGTAATACTTGCATTTAGGCAGCCAACAAGTCAGATAACTGATGAGCTGCTGCAAGTTGAACTAGGATGTGAAATACACTATGCCAGGTACTGCACTGTCACTGCCTATGCCTGTTCTCACTCTGTGAAGCAGGTCAGATAGTTTATTCCTCTTTCATTTCGGGATAACAAGCTGAAAATTCACAACTACGAACAAAACTCAAAGTATTTGTGTGCTGGTGTGCCATGTAAAGACAGAAATAAAAGTGTTAGTACAGAAGAAAATCCCACAGCATTAATAAGAATGTCTAATGTAATTAAATCATTGGGCTGTCTTTGCAGGAGAGACATGAAAGCTTTTGGAGTTAAGGTTTGTTGCATTCAACCTGGACTGTTCAAAACAGCATTAACCGATCCAGCACAGGTTATGAAAGAGAAGGAGGCTATTTGGAATAAGCTCCCCCTTGACATTAAAAAGCAATACGGAGAGGAGTATTTTCAGAAAGGTGAGGCAATTTCCAGACATTTGTGTCAAAACAAGCAATGCACTTCTTGCTAAGAAAGCCTTGCAAAGTAGCACTCTATCTTCTAATCATTCTGACTTTTTGGAAAGACTTTTTGTGATGCAAAAAGTTACTCTTCAAATACATCTGCATCACAATATGACCATCTGCACAAAAGACTTGTTCTAGAAGCTTTATTCAAATCTCAGTTAAAGATTAATTATTCATGTTGGCATGAAGCTTTTGAGCAAACTCCCAAACAGAAAAACTTTTATCTGATGATGTAATCAATGCACTTGATGTGTTTTTCTGTCATTATTGTTTATTTATTTAGTAATCAAATAGGGATCAATTCCCTTTGCTTCTGCTAACCCCAGCGTTGATGAAGCCATTCCGGGACTGTCTGACAGACACTGGCTGAGCCTGCTTGAACAGGGACTGCTTGTCTTTTGATCCTTGGACTTTCACGTCCCTCAAATTTTTTCTTTACAATTGTGTTTCACAACTTACCACAAAGCAATTTCTCTACTACAAGAGCCTCGTTTACAACTACAGTATTTCTGTTTCCCTTTGTCTCTTACATAGTTATGTTTATTCTGAGCTACTGTCAGTGCTGGCTGCCTGTCCTCAGACCATACAGTCCCTTTTGCCATGACTGTTCCACAACTAAGGGTAACTATATCACAAGGTCGTTATGGTTGGGGACAGTCTTCAGAAACCGCTACAAACTCTTGTGTAGGGAGAAACAAGAAATACCAATTCCTTAGTGAAAGGATCAGTGTGGGGGGAAGAGATAAAAGTCATCTTGTCACTAAATTATCTTCTTTTTTTGAGCTTTACAGATGCAGCAAAGAAAAAAAAGCTGTCCAAGATCTGTCTTAACAAGGACATTTCAGCAGTTATTCAGTGCATGGAGCATGCCCTAACAAGTCTCCATCCACGTGCCCATTACGTTGTTGGGCAGGATGCTAAGTTGTTTTGGAATCCTCTCTCAAGAATGCCAGCAGTTATACAAGACTACCTATTGCTGCGGAACAGAGTAGAGCTTGCAGCTTCCAATGCAAAGTAAATATTTGCCAATATATACCCCATCTCAGACAAGGCTGATTCTGTAAGATTGGTCCTCTATATTGGCATAATACAAACTATACATTAAATACACCCGCAGTCCCTATAAATGTAAGAAATATATCTATTTCTCCAATATCTGCTACTATTAAAAAAAAGTTGCATTATTTCATTTTTAAAGTGTAAACCAGAAAGAACAAAGGAACTATTAAACTTTCAGAAATTAGTGTAATTTTTCAGTTCTTACACCTCTAAGGTTCTCAGTTTGAGAATGCTCAAAGGCTCCAGTTCTCACAAAGATCCATGACACAAAAATATCCCAGGAAAATAGGGAATGTGGCTTTAAGTCCCTACAGCAGGAAGAGTTCAGTCATCTCAGGCAGAGAAAGGAATGGAAACAGGGCCTTCCTCTGGGAGAAGTGAACTTGTGCAATATAAAATAGGAAGGGGGGCATCAGGAAAATCCTCTTCCTGACACTGCTTTCTTTAGTAGTCACTCCTATTCAGTTTTGAGGCCAAGGAAACTGTGGTTGCCTTTCCTTGGTACAGTCCTAACTGGAGTGAGAGAGAAATAGAGTGCTCAAGTCATTGAGCTCATTGGGATTCACACCTCTGTCCACTCACAGGACTTTGCAAGGGTTAGGTGAGCCAAAGTTAATGGCTTTAAACTGGGAAAAAGCAGATTTAGATTAGACATTAGGAATAAGTTCTTTACCATGAGGGTGGTGGAGCACTGGAATAGGTTGCCAAGGGAGGTGGTTGAGGCCCCTTCCCTGGAGACATTCAAGGTAAGGCTCGACGAGTCCCTGGGCAACCTGGTCTAGTTGGGGGTGTCCCCGCTGACTGCGGGGGTGGTCGGACTAGATGACCTTTGAAGGTCCTTTCCAGCCCAGATGATTCTATGATTCTATGATTCTATTATATTCCTAGTCAGCATGCTAAATCCTGAGGATCTCTAAAGTCCAGCTCTACCCCTCTGTTGTAAAGGATCCATAGCTAAAAACGTAGACTGTGGATCCAATTACATGGGCCCAATATCTGCATTTAAGGTAGTGAAGAGCTAAGGTAGTGGTATTTTTAATTAAAAAAACAAAATAAAATTCTTGCAAGACTTCAAGTCTGCAAGCTATTTCTTGGCATAAAAATAATAGCCCTCTGTTTTGTGAGATGCTGAGTAATTCCTGTGGGGACGTGCTGCTCTTGTTCAATTCCTAACACAAGTGCCTGTGAAAACCCATCTCCACTGGAATTAATCATGGCAAAGTGCTTGAGAACTGCAGAGACCCCACGTCGAGTCTGTAACTGCGCATTGCTGAGGAAGCCATTTCCCACTGCCATGGAAACTGCTCAGCGATGAAACGAATGCTTTCTCATGCTGGTGAATTTGCTGTGACATGATCGGGCTAAAGAGCAAGTTACCTGGTGGCTATCCAAATAGTGCTGGTTTTCAGTTTAGTTTCTTTGGAACTTGCAAAACATCAATTCTACTTCTGCCATTGCAGCTTATGCTTAGGCTTTAGTGGGGTCATTTAATTTCTATCTCAGCTATCTAAAAAAGTTGTTCCCTCTAGAGCAGGTTTGAAGTGACTAGCTCTTAACGGGCTACTCTTACTAAGGTATTGATGGCATTGCTGTAGATAGATGCAAACCAACTTTGCATCAATAAAAGTGACAGAAAACCAAGTTTCCTTTACTTAACATTTAATCTGAAGGCTGCTGGGAAGCTGTCTGGTGAGCTAGTAGCTTCCTCGTCCCAATCTGCATGAGCTGTTAACTTTCCAGGCAAGACAGCAGTCCCTCCCAGTCAGTGAAATTCTTGACTCCTGCAGACCAGGCAGCACTGGACCCTGGGGATGCCAGTCTTGTCCTCTGATCTTAGCAGACAGCCCTGGTGTCACTTCACACAGAAGCTAAAGCTTCTTTTTTTTTTTTTCCCCTCACCAAGATTACTCAGCCAAAAGATATTAGAGAAACAAAGAAAGTATGAAATGACACCACCTACTCTGATCTTTATCTTTAGAAATTACAGTTTAGCTGTTTTAATTCAGTCCCTGTCAGACCACAATATACCAGCAGTTGCTGCAAGACCCTAGCACTGCAAAGATTAACATTTAAAGGAAAATACAAACAGAATTTGGGACAGGGCACTCTAGCTGTAAATATGTTATTTAAATTAGAAATGCAGGAAAAATATCAGCTGCTCAATTTATTACTTCTCACTGTATGGAAGGTCAGATTCTGCTGGCGCTTTCTCTCCTGGAACCAGATGCTTCATTTACTCAGATGCCAGCAGCAAAAGCCAGTGACTTCTGGAAATGAGCAAACCACAGTGCGCTCTGCTATGGCTATCAAAACCTGTCCTGCTCACCAGACTGTATACAGCAGGTGAATATTTAGCCATGCGTTTTTAGGGACTAGAAGGGGCTTGTCCAGGAGAAGACCCATGACTTCCACAAGGTCAGAACATCCTGGGGGACAGCACCCACGGGACCTCGCTTTGGTTAGCTTGTGAAAGCCAGCACACAAAGGTGTGCTTCAAAGCCCCTACTTGTCCAGCAGGAATAACGTCAGCTTCTTGCTTTCCATTGAGGAACTAAACTTCCTTCCCCAACATGATGTTTCAAGTAGGGTAATTTTTCCACATCCTTTCTAGGAATCAGGGATCTCATCAAATGCACCTAAGGAGTCAATGGGAAATCAGACAGTCAACTGCTGCTCTCTGCAGATGAAAGACTGTCTCATGCCAAGCTCTCTAGTGGAAAGCTACATACGCAGCTCACAATTTGCTTATGTGGTTTCTCTTCCGTTATGTTCCCTTGCATGCTGCACTCTGAGCAAGCCAGAGGATCCTCTGTGAGAAAGGGAACTTACTGGAAAAATTCCCCATTTCAATGTTTTCTGAGATGCCAAGCAGGATCTATTCAGCTTTCTGAAAATATTGGCTACAGTTCAAGAGCAGTTTGCTGAGAAAAAAATTAGCAGTAGAGAAAAAGAAATTCCTTTTATGTTTTTCTCTCCTACATTTGTGTGGCAAAGGATTGTCACCTACAATAGCAGGACTCCTGACCTGACACTGCTGGAGAAATATTCCCCTGCGATGGCCTTTGCGTGCTGGTGGAGTACTGTTTTGTGGCCATTTCAACCACACTGTAGAGCCTGTCATTTGAATCAGGCCAGATAGGATGGGGCAGGTGCAGCAGGCACGTCTGCCAGACATGTGCTGAAAAGGAAATCTCTGCCAGCCACCTGCTAAGTCACCAAATCTCCAGCAAGCTGCACACATCTCCTGACGGCCCCAAGGGTGCAGAAAGCACAGTAACAACCAACACCGCAGCTCGGGCTGGTGTGGCACTCAGAGTGGCAAAAGAAGCAAGAACTTCGAGGCCTGAGCCAAAAATGAGCATGAAGAGAAACTGGAAGGGGAAGGGCTTCCCAACAAGCAGAGGATGAACTAACAACTCTGCAGCTCCTGGCAGGGAGCTGCCAGACAGGGGTCACTGGCCGTCTGGGATGGACTGCTATTACCATGGTCCGCTCAACTGAATGGGGCCAGATCACTTACAGCTCCGTTCTACCACCTGGCTTGGTTTCCCCAGTTTTAGTTTCCTTCTCATTCAGTTAGTTTCTAATCAGTTTTCATAAAAATTTTATTCATTCATTCTGCTGTTGAGCATGGTTTATGCCCAAGCTTCCACGCTTCCTGCGGCATCCGGCACTGCACAACGCTCTGGATGGGGAGGCTCACATTTTTGTGCAATAGCACTTATAGCTGGATCAGAAGTTCCCAGCAAACTCTGAGCCAGGTAGCAAACAAACAAGCAGCCTAGCAGGCATATGTTAGTCTTTTCCCATGCAAACTGTAGAGCTTCTGTTTAGACAGTTTGTGGAGCTGGAGCCTTTATTTGAAGAACATTGCTTAGTTGCTAAGGCAATTGGTTTGCTTCTAGTATGAAGAAGCTGCCTCTAGACTAGAAAAAATAATTTCATCCCTGAAAATTTTCACACACAAGGATGTATCTTAAAAGATTAAGTTGTGTCAATAATAACTTGCTCACATGCAGAAGAAAAGGTCTGAAACAAGCCCTGTTAAATCAATTGAAAGATTCCTGCTGGTTTCAAGAGGAAGCACAGATCAGTCCTTCCCAGCTGAGTAGATTAGTTCTCCCTAATGAGTCTTGACAGTCCCCCAGGTTCTGTTGATTACTATATATAGTCAGCAATGCTTACACAACATAGGTAGGATAGGCAGGCATGAAGCATATGCAGAAGACTAATACCAAGTCCCTAAGGTAGGAGCATAACAGCACAAGTCATTATCAACATCAGGGAGAGGGGCTGTGCTTGTCAGCCAACATACAGTGATCAGAAAGCACCACCAGACACAGAATTTACAGTGAGATTTTTCTGGAAACTATCACCATGCGGGTCTTGGTGCACAAGCTTATGAGTTTGACTTGGGCAGCTTCTTTTTTCTGACACTGGAAATAACTGGCGAAAACAACTTGTGAGCACCTGGAACTATAGACTGAGCTTGCAGATGTCTCCCCAGAATGTGAGTACCGGCACAAAACCAGAAGTCCTGTCTATTGTTACAGTGAGTAGTACCTGTTACATGCATTTGCAGAATAGCTAAGAGAAGGAATTAAACACTTGGGTTTGGGTGCACAGACAAGAGAATGTGCAGTCTCTTCCTTTCTACAGTGATTTTAACAACTGTTGCTTATCTAAGTACCTACAGGGTCTGAATTAAATGCTAACTCAGAAATTTTCTTCACAACATCTGGAATCTTTCTCTACTCCTTTATTTTTAATTACTGGTTCAGTCATTTAAGAGTTTACAGGGTTTCATTTTCCTGGGTCTTTTACTGATGCTGTGGTGAAATTCTGAAGTGCAAGCAATACAAGGAAAGATACAATCAAGTCAAGAAATCAGCCCCCATTGTACCAGTCTACATTCATCTCCCTGAAAAATGCTGAGTAGGAGAGTTTGAAGATGTACTTCTCTTAAGGTGACATATTAGTGAAGATCTTAAGTTCTCTGCTGATCACCAAACTGAATTATCACACTGACATTTTTCCACAGCATTTGAAAAAGCACTCCTTTTCCATGAAACAGAAGTGCAAAGCCCTGCACATGCAGGAACAGCTCACCTAAGAGTGAGAGATGCGATGTGTTTGTGCCTGTATATTTGTTCAAATTGTTAACAGAAGACCAGGGGCTCTGTAGCTCTGGCAGGATGACCGATTATTGGTGTTTGTACTTCCTAGGCTCTGGAGCCAGGTAGCTGTTGGGTTGTCAGAGTGTTGTCTGATACATCTAAACCTTCTGTTGTCTGATACATCTAAACTTTCCACTGAGTGCTACCTGAGTGCTGTTTCTGAAGAACCCCAGTCCCTCAATTTCCCCTTGGCAGTTCTTCCTCAGCATGCCTGGCAGGTCACTCTAACCCACTGCAAACTGACTTCTGGAGGTTTGCACTGCCAGCACAGTGGTGGCTGAGGGAACCCAAAGCACACACAGACCCCAAACCTCACTCCAACCTGAGATTCTTTGGTGTGATTACCAAAGAAAATTTGCTGTGAGAGTAAAACACCCCCTTTCAATATGGTGTTTGTGCTTCAGTTTCCTTTAGTGCAGAGAAGCAGAGGGATGCTGTATTTTGCAGTCATATAAGGATCTTAAAGGGCTCTTGGTGTAGTCATGCTGCTTTTCTCTAAAATCAATTGCTTTTATAATGGCACTTGTCTAGGCGTAAGAAGCCAAGCTCTATCCCAAGAGTTCTCAATTTGCCAGGCAAATATCAAAGTTTTAATGGAAAGTAGAATTTGCCTTGAGCTATTTACTGGCTACATTAGTAATCAGAATTCAATATTTATGAAGATATATCAATACTCCTGAAATATCATGCTGACATTTTCTCTGGAAACATACTCTTTGCCACTCCAGGCAGCTATTTCAAAATCGATATGCCCCTGGAAGACAAGTGGCTTTTTTAGTGCTCCACAATTATCAAATTTTGCATAACATTGTACATTCACAGAACTAGACTATTTTCTTGGAAAAAAACTTTAACTGAGACTGTTTCCTTTGCTTCTGACCCCAGACTCCTTCCAGCAGCAATGATATTACCTAGCAGAATAAATTCTGGCAGAAGGCTCCAGCAGAGCCAAACTTGCCATGTTTTCAGCGCTGAATGTCCATGTGTTATCAGAGAAGGAGCACTGTTACTCAGGGGCAACTAGGCAGCTAGGGATTACAGGCTTAGGACACTTGCCCAGGGCTGATAGGGGAGAGAGGAGCAGCAGAGGCTCCACACACAGTGCTGCCCTCTCAGCTGTCGCCCCTGGAGCCCCTTGTCTTACAATGCTTCTGTGCCAATTATTGCTACCTAAATACAAGGACTAACACTAACCAGAGCAGGCCCAGGTGTTTACCTTACAGGAGCCAATAGGCCTCCTGGCCAGACACTCCAGAACTTCTCCACAGAGCCCAGTTTCAAATTTAACTTGCTTTTCGGTAGTGCAAGCCCACTGTCCCCTGCTTCCTCCTTACAGCACAGCCAAGGAAGGAAGGTGTGATTTACAGCTCCTGTTTCATGTAAGGCTAACCTTTTCCCCAAATCTCTAATTATTTTTTTTAATTTTGTATTGAGGAAAAAGGTGAATTGTGTCCTAACATAATATACCACAGCACTAGCTCGCTGAGTAGTTTGCTGAGATTTATTGGCATGGAGCTACAAGAGCCTGCTGGTAGCAACTCCTCTCTCTCTCTGTGTCTAGCTCGGCTCCAAATTCTAAATCAGCAGTCAAAGGAAACGTCATTGACTAGCGCATCGTTGCAAACGGACTGGGCGTATCTATGATCGGCTGCTGCAACGTCCTGTTTTCAGACTTTATTTTACAGCACAGAAGCCTGAATTAGCCTGAGCTCTTTCACACAGTTTTAATGGTACTTTGTCAGAGTGCATTCTATGAGTCCTCTCAGAAAAGAAATGTCACCAACTCAGTGAAACATTACAGAGATGATTCCAAAGTGCACACATTCAGGAAGACTGCAATCCTTGTCAGACCTCACAGGGACATTCACAGCAAAAAAGTCAAGTATCTAAGTGAAGTACCTGAACTAGAGGGCCGATTACATCAGCCTCAAAACAACAGTGAGATGGGCCACTAAAATAACCAGTGCAGCACAGCGACCGCTCTAGCACCCCAAAGATTCAGCAGGAGCCTCCCTACAGATTGCAGTGGAAGGAGAAGCAAACTCTCATCTGTATGAACTTGCTTAACATTTTAAAATCAGGGAGCATTAACCAGTAGCTCAGAAGTCCATGATGACGGCTACTGAGGCACCCAACTATGTAAAATAAATCATTAAGTGGCAATTAATGTTGTCACTCGTTATCATTTATCAGCTATGTGACTGATTTCATTATTTAATGAGAGTCCAACAATCATTCACTATCAAATTGTGACATTCCTTCCATTCTTACTTGGTGAGGTGACAGCAAAATTTAAAATCAGAACAAATCCAAATGACTCCATGAGCTCAGTAGGAACAAGAACACCAGACAGGGTCTAGCAACCAGGCCTAATACATTGGGCTTCCTTTAATATTCATGTCTTAAGGTAGCAAGGGTGTTACACAAAAATCAGCCAAATGAATGTTTAACTTCAGACAGCTATGAGTTAGAGAAGAAAGACCTCTTCCTCTTTGAGTACTTTTGGGATGTAAAATAATCACAAATTCCTTTTTTTTTTTAAAGTATCACTTCATCCCTTGAAAACAATCACATTTTAAAGGCTAGATGTCTGAACCTCTACACATAAGTAAGTAACTAGAGCCTAAGTGACTGCTTAGCACCTGTAAAAATGTTTCTCTTTAACAGGATATCTGGAAAATGCTTATGAGTCTTCCATAAATATTTCATTTAATTAATTATTTTATTTCTTGCACAAACAAAAAATACAAATAGAAAAACAGAAATCAATTATGAAGATTTTAGATGGCAACAACTGTATTCTACGTTTATAAAAAATTTTTCTAATAAGCAAACACTATCCTCCCCACCAGAGTTAGGAAACCTTGTGTTCCCTCGGTGCTTTTTTTTTGCCTTTTTTTTTTTTTTGAGGGCAACATCTCCATGCATTTCCCCATTTCTTTACACAAACACACTTCCTGTATAATATATTCTACTGTGCTGTGAATCAGTGCTAAACATGCAATGAGGAACAAGACAGAAGACTCAGGCACTGCCCCAAAGTTTACCTTGTCTAAGGGGCAGAGAGCAGGTCACTCACCATCACACAACACGAGTCACACAACACGACTCACACAACAAATTAGTCATCAGACCCACCACTAGAGCTTAGGCTTTTCTGGTTGTTCTTGGGGTCACTCGGCTTCCGTGCTACAGATAAGAAGGGCAGCCTGGGTGGCATCATACAGGCAAAGAGAATCATCCTTCTTCCCAGAGGAATTCCTCTCTCCAGTATTAGCACAAATAATCACCAGTGCCCACAAAAAAACCCTAGATGCTACTGTGAGAAGTGACACAGTCATTCCTTTCAGTCTGAAACATCCTGAAAGGACAAGGCTGACTAGAAAGATTGGTCAGCAAAGCTTGAAAACAGTGGAGATCTATTGAAAAGGAAGATACGGAAGGTTTTGCCAAGACACGTATTATTCATGGATCCTGATCACATTGTGCTAATGCTTCCAACCCTGTTCTCCCCTAACTTACAGTGAGATGGAAGGGCTGCAACCAGAACCAAAGCCCCTTATGGGAACTGTGTCTGAGGAAGCTGGGGGGTTGGTAAGTACATTTGCTTCATTGTATTTCTAGATCATTAACGTATTTGCTTGTAGCTCTCACTTTCAGACTCACTGCACATAGCAATTTTGGCTTCCATACTTTCTCTTATCATTTACTGGCTCATCAGAGACAGTCACAGAGTGAGAAACCTGAGTGGAAAGCATGTCTTCATAACAGACTGTGACACCGGACTTGGAAAGTCACTGGCTAAATGGCTTGACAAAAGGGGATTTTGTGTCATTGCTGCATGTGCCACAGAAAAAGGAGGCCAAGAGCTACAGTCGTGCTCCTCACTCTCACTGAAGACGGTGAACCTGAACTTAGCTGACCCCAACAGCATTGCCAGGGCTGTGGTGTTTGTGACTGAAGAGACAGCTGGCAAGGGTAAGTGGCAAGGTAATTTCCCAGAAAAACAATTCAACATAACCAAATGTAGTCTAGTTAAAAGTTCTGGTGCCTCTCCACTCTCTGCAGAGGCATTTTTTGCCTTATTGATAAAACACATTCATTCTTCAATTCTGTCATTTCTCGGTTCAAAGAGATTCTCTTCAAGCAGCACTTTTGGGCTTCCCCTCACTTTCACCAACAGGGTGCCTAAAAATCTAGTCACTCAGTCAATTAAAACCAGATCATTCCCAGGTGCGTTTTTCAGACTTTTTGGTGCAGCTGAAGAACCTCAGTGAGGGGAAGGTGCTAACTGGTACCAACTTTCTTGACAACAAAAACATCCCACCCCATTAAAAACAGCTGGTGCAGGGCTTCTTCAGCCCTCCTCTCGTAAGCAGAAGAGTATTTTTGCGTGGCTGAATAAGTCTGACTTTTGCAATGCACTCAACAACAATTGCACTGTAACAGTTAAACACTTGCCATTCCTGCCAGTTTTCTTAGAGTTGTTACATAGGTAGCTCTCACTACTGCTGTCACACACCTCTGAGCACTTGTCTAAAAGAGGAAGAGCTGGACCTTGGATACTACATTGAACTACTACTACTAGTTGAATTCAAAAAGAAGACTTAAGTGTTGATTTTAGAAAGGGTGATAAAAAAAGATTTGTGTGGTAAATATATTCAATCATGGCAATACATGTGTCTTTCTCAGTACCAATAGCTCAGCCTAGATGTTGTTAAGGGCCACCAAAGGGGATATACTTCGACTCTCAGCTGTAACACGCAGTTATAGCAAATATTCAATAGGCTTGTTAATTAATTAACTAGCTAAAACAGCAAAACACATATCTTCTACCAGTAGGACTTTCTCCTCAAAGCTTGTAAAACACTATTGGCCTCATCATGAGGGTTCCAGACCATTAAATACAGTAACTGAGGGCAAGGACAACATAATTACTAGCACTTACCTCCTCCGTCAGGCCCTGACTTCCAGCTTGTGGAAAGCCACAGGTTCTCTGTTGGGGTAACCGCTGCTAATGCTGTCACCTCAGTCTGAGAAATTCTTTATGATGTGCTGGACTTTCAGCCTCTCCCTTCAGGCGCAGGCTGTCCTCAGCAAACTCTTGGAAGCGTCACTATTTATCTAAAGTTCCTCAAGTAATTTATAACGTAGTAAAGCAGTATCGATACACAGGGTTAAGCTAATATTTTCAGAAGCATTGACTAATTCTGCGTGTCTGGTTCAGACCTTTAGACCCCAACCTAGAAAAATCAGTCTCTCCACTTTTATGTATTTGATTTTCACAAGGATGTGAGTGCATATTAGAAACCCACATACTTGAGCAGATCTGGAAAATAAAGGCTAGTATGGTGGCCCATATCTCCAACCAAAATAGTTTTCCTTACCCAAGCTCTTTTAGAGTCATTGCCTAAGGCCTTCAGCACATTTTGCCAGGTGTACAGAGTAGATCTTACAAGCCAACCCCAGACAACTGTATTCATCTCACTGAAGTTTTTGCAGACTCTGTGCTTGCTTCCCAATGCTACATATGAAACTCTCGGGTAAGATATTGCCGCATGCTGAAATAAATGGTTTTGTAATCCTCTTAGGGCTTTTTGGCTTGGTGAGCAATGCTGAAGGAACAGCACCTGTAGCACCCACGGACTGGCTGAGGATTGAAGACTTCCACTCAGTGCTGGATGTTAGTCTGCTGGGATTGATTGAAATCACACTCAAGCTTCTGCCACTTCTGAAAAAAGCTGAGGGAAGAGTAGTCAATCTAGTTAATGCCAAAGGTCTCATGGCTTTTGTAGGGGGTGGCTACAGCCTGTCCAAATGGGGCATGGAAGCTTTCTCTGACACCTTACGGTGAGTAGGTAGAAATACACGCATGAATCCAAGAACAGATTCCAGATGTGCTGAGGAAGGGTGGCTGTATATTTGCCCCTCATTTTCTCTCTGGAAATCTTGCCTAAAGCAGGAAAGGAAAATAAAAGGATGTTGGTCACTTGTCTGGGATTTCAATCTCAAGTATTATGAACAGACCCACCAGGCAACTGCACTGGGAAAAATTTTCATACCCTGGACAAATGGCTAGCATGCAGCTTTCGGGCATGTGAATCCACCGCATACATGAAAATAGATCAACAGCACAGCCTGGTCAGACAGCCAGTTTCCCCAGCAAGCTGTACTTAGTTGTACTTGCCCATTTACAACACATTTTATTTTGCTCTAATGCTCCACAACAATCTGAGCTGACTGATTCCAGGCAGCAACCACCTTACTAAAGGTACTCATAACTTCAGAAAATTATTAAGCTGAGCACCCTTCACTGAAGCCAGTTGTGTTGTACTGCCTTGAGAAAGCTAAGGCCTAGCCCAGTCAGTCAAGTTTCACAAGGGCTAAGAAATTGGTTACAAACCATTATGAATGCTTATTTAAAGAGAGCATACGCCCCAAGGAAATATAGTACAAACCAATGGCTAACGTACTGATGGTCTCTTCCTTTGCACACTTTGAAACGTAGCTGCCTGGGTCTCTTGAGCTGCCCAGCTAGACAAAGAGGCCATTTTCATCCCAAAGGAATTGCATTGCAACTCAAAATTACATAGAGGGAACCATGCTACCAGGAAACACGCTAACCTTTCTTGCACTAACTTTTAATCACTTAACCATAGCCAATTAATTGTACAATGAGAATAAAGTTCTAATCCAACTGAAAATTTTTGCTTGCTTTTACTGCTTCCCAGGCACTTCAATAATCTGTTCCTGCCGGAAGCCGAAATGATGCAACAGTATTGGAAATAGTCAAAAGTTTTAGTTTGACAATATATGGCTAAGAAGCAGCTGGCTGCTGCATCCGTTGTGTCAGTCCAACATAAACCACACAGAAAGCTGTGAATCCACGTGACACTGCTTTTTATTCCTGAGAGTTAATTTCTTGCTACTCTTTTACAGGAGAGGCACACTGCTATGAAGCTAACTTGAACACCTCAAAATTATTCTGACATTTCAAGATAAGAATTGAAGTCTCAAATATTCATTTTTGTGACAGACTTTCAACTTACTTGTTTAATGGTTATGCCATTATTGGGTGGTCAGGGATGGTTATTGTCTTTTTTTTTCTTCTAGGATGGAGATGCAACATTTTGGAGTGAAAGTAAGCATTGTTGAGCATGGTTTCCTTAAGGCAGGAGTAGTTAATTCAGATGTCTTTGAGAGAGAGCTTTTAAGACTTTGGAACAGACTGACTGCTGAGATCAGGGACTCTTATGGAGAAAAATACTTTGTTGAATGTAAGTAGAAAAAGGACTGTATGAAAGCAAGGGGTGGGGGCGTATTATCAATGTATATAAATACCTGAAGTGAGTCTGTAACGACAACAGAGCCAAGCTCTTTTCAGTGGTGCCCTGGGACAGGACCCGAGGCAACGGGCACACATTGAAACACAGAATGTTCCTGCTGAACATGTAAAAAATGACATTTTTACTGTGAGGGCAACCGAGCATGGGCACAGGTTGCCCAGGGAGGCTGTGGAGTCTCCATCCTTGGAGATATTCAAAAGCTGTCTGGACAAGGCCCTGGGCAAACTGGTCTAGGTGACCCAACTCGAGCAGGGGAGGTTGGACCACGGGTCAGTTCCAACCTCAACCAATCTGTGATTCTGTGAATGTTTGCTGGACTTCTTTAACATTCATTAAGAACCCATTGCTGACTGTTCTGGACTGTGTGTATGCTAGACGAGGCCTGAGCTATTAGTTCCTCTATGAGATTGGCAAGATGTGATGTCATGCTACCATCATTAGTCACTCCATACTGAGAGGTAGAATGCCCAGGAGGAATGAATTGCTATGACTATATGCTAAGATTATGCCTTACTGATATCTGAAAAGTTGTGCTGTGTCATGCTATGCTTACTGTAGGGAACATCTGGCTCACATTATGGGCCAGAGAGGTTTCTCTTTACTGGGGTCTCAGGTGTTCTGCAGCCTTTCTGGTCTCTGCTCTGCTGTAGCTATACTGGTCTCAGTACTTGAGCCAGTAATTTAAAGCAAGCCTGAAGCTGTAGCCAAACCTTTGAATATAAATAATCCTCTTGCAGACTGTTGCGTATAAACACTTTCAGGTTTATTTTCTTTTTTGCAGATATAAAAGCTCAAAGATCATCAGTGAAAAGACTGTGTGACTCCGATATTTCTAAGGTCATAAAATGCATGGAACATGCCCTGATAGCAACGTACCCCAGGACACGATACAGAGCTGGGTGGGATGCAAAGTTCTTTTGGCTGTTTCTCTCCTATGCCCCAAGCTGTTTATCTGACATGCTGTTGTGTATGATGTTTCCAGCTCCAGCAGCTAGTGGGAGATCAGTTCCTGGAGTTCTAATTAACATTTAGTATTAAACCAGTATCAGCTCTGAAGAAATAAATACTAATCCTGTCAAAACCAGATGTCATCTTCTTTACTAGTTACTAGACTGAATAAATTCCTTTCAGAAGACACCTCCTCAACCCCCGACCCCTGCTTACCTGGAATTTCTGAGTTTGCAGTTAGGCTTGTAAATCCAGCATGTTTTTGAAGATAATTTTTTATGCTCAGAAATGATATCTCTATAGGATATGTATTCATAAAATATGCAGATACAAAGGTGGTTAATACTACTCACCCAATTAAAAAAATTAAATAAGAAAAATAAAGTCACTAAAAGAATCAGTTTTTCAAGTAGACTTCATCAACATATAGGGTGCTACTGAACTTGAAATAAAACAACTATTGCTCCCTACAACTACCTGAAAAGAGGTTGTAGCGAGGTGGGCGTCGGTCCCTTCTCCCAAGTAACAAGCGATAGGACAAGAGGAAATGGCCTCAAGTTGTACCAGGGGAGGTTTAGATTGAACACTAGGAAAAATGTCTTCACTGAAAGGGTTATCAAGCATTGGAACAGGCTGCCCAGGGAAGTAGTGGAATCGCCATCCCTGGAAGTATTTAAAAGACAAGTAGACGTGGTGCTTAGGGACATGGTTTACTGGTGGTTTTGGCAGGGTTAGGTTGATGGTTGAACCCAGTGATCTTAAAGGTCCCTTCCAACCTAGACAATTCTATGATTCTGTATCTTATACATGTACATTACAGAATGTATTTAGTCAGATTTAGTCATCTTTTTCTTGGGGGGTTTCTTACGGTCATATTCAGGAGTTGCTAAACTTCACAAGCTTCTGAATACAAGACATGAAATCAAATAACAAAGCCCAGCTATTGCAACATATTCCAAAAATTACAATTGCAGTATTTGACCACATCTAATCACCTGACTATTCAACTGTATAACAATAAAACACAAGATGTTGTACAGATATACAATTACAAGGAAAATCAAAACTACGTTGTCCTCTGTTACTATGCAAACAGAGTATCCAAACTTATATTTTAACTGTCTTCCTAATATTAGTATGGTTTATGAGGAAAATATTAAAAATAATATGCATTCACGTTTCTTTCATCCTCAGTGTGCTTTGCAAGTTAAAAGGATGATTATTTCACTCGCTAGATGAAACAGATCACTAATGTATGCTATGGCAAATTATTGCAAATTATTTCAACTGTACAAAGAGTGTGTTCAGCACGGCAAAGTGTTAGTTGAGGTTACTGTGCCTCTTCTACACTATTTCTTTCTGTTAAGCTGCTGGCCAGAGGCTCACAAACTGGTGTTCCTAGAGATATTAAAATTGAAGGGGTAAAGGTTTTATTTGCTAAAGAGCTGTGCTGGTGATTAATCATTAATGTGCAATTCAATTAAGCTTACAAAAATACCATGTGCGGGTCAGAACTCCAAATGTAAGAAAAAGAGTTTCATCACACTGTGTGTGTGAGAGGGGGGGTGTGTGTGTGTGTGTACATGTGCAAGAAAGGGACAGAACGTAAAAGTGTTTAGTAAGCTCTAAGTATTTCATTGAGCTTCTATTCTCTGGCAAACGGCTTCAAGAATAAATTTATTTTACTTCATTTCATGATAAATACCTGCAGAGAGATAGTTCTCTCTATCTGGCCTGACTGCTGTAAAGAGAATGTACATGAAAAAACTTAATGGTATAATTTATCTCTAAAAATCAGCCTTCTTTGAAATAGAATGAGTCCAGAATTCAAGAATCCAAGCAGGGACTGCCCTCATAGGAGAAAAAGAATACAAGTGAAAACCAAAGTTAGAGGTAGAATCTAAAGTTTCTACTGAACAAAGTACCAAAAATTAAATTTTACATAATCAGAAGGGTACATTGTGGTGTGTGACTGAGAAGAAGAGGCCCAGTTGAAGCTTAGGAATCACCACCAGGTATGCTGAACAATCAAAACTACATACTACCTATCTATACAGAATCCCAGGGATGTTTTTCTTCTCCCTTTGGAGAAGAGAGGGCTCCAGGGAGACCTTATAGCAGCCTTCTAGTACCTAAAACGGGCCTACAGGAAAGATGGAGGAGGACTCTTTAACAGGGAGAGTAGCAATAGGACAAGGGGTAACAGTTTTAAAATGAAAGAGGGGAGATTTAAATTAGGTATTAGGAAGAAATTCTTTACTGTGAGGGTGGTGAGACACTGGAACAGGTTGCCCAGAGAAATTGTGGATGTCCCATCCCTGGAAGTGTTCAAGGCCAGGCTGGATGGGACTTTGAGCAACCTGGTCTAATGGGAAGTGGCCCTGCCCATGGCAGGGGGGTTGGAACTCAATGAGCTTTAAGGTCCCTTCCAACCTGAACCATTCTATTATTCTTCCACATCTGAAAAGTTAGAATTCCTACGGGGGAGGGGAGGAAATTTCTGATACACGGCTGACATGTTAGCAGAAACTGGTTCCAAATCTTTCTGTTGACAAAGACTATTCACAAAACTGTTGCTTCTTTTTCCTGTGGTATACAACTACAGGTAAGTCTCGTGGAAATGTTAGCCTTGCTTTCTCTCTTTAAAAAACATTGTGAACTCTTTCCTCAAGAACAGCAACCTGCGTTTCAAAGAAGTCCTCTCTCATAGCCTTACGGATGTGTAGGCTGTGCCCCAGACACTAAGGAGTTTTCTACATTAAAGCACTCAGATATGAAAGTTAATCGAGCTAAGGTTTTAATCTCTTATGTATACACTACTTGAGAGTCAGTCTCTTACAATCAGTAATAATTGTTTTCTCTTTCAGGGGCCAGTTTATTTAATGTGTGTAATGAGGCAGTTTTCACACTTACAGTGATATGATGTCAGTGATGTTATATCAAGAACTTTAGACAGTTGTGTGAAGCAGTAAGCACTACTCTTATTTGACTTTATCTAAAGCACTGTTCTTTCCATCTCAGAGTGCACTGAAGTCTCCACAACTGAAAAAAGTACTGACACAAATTATGGAATAAGGATGTGATAAAATAATACATTTATTAGATTTATCCAGCAGCATCATTTTCCAGTTGTCTTTTCTAATCAAAGTACATTACAAAGTAATTATAAGAATTCTAATTAGAAATAGTATATCTTTTGAGAACTCAGATATAAAACAATCAAATAGCAGAAGTCTCAATGATTAAAACTTTAGGATTCTTTAAATTATACGAGTAGCTAGCCAGGAATGCTGAATAACATGTTCCTGCAGTGGTACTCAGAGTTTCCTCAAATGGTTCATGTTGTGGAAACTACCTTTGCTAATCAGAAAAGCTAGTAAGATGTACAGTATATTCTGATAGAAGATTATAGAAATAACCAGATAACTACACAGACTGCATTAGTAGAAATTGTTTCCCTTTCTATTAATGTCCACCTCAGGAAATAAATAGTCAATAAAATTAAATTTTCACATTAAAAAACCTGAATAATTTCTTAAATGAACCAATATCTTTTCTATTTTGCTGTTTGGAAATAAGCTGTTATAGAAATCCAGCTACTTCATTTAATAGTACAAATTACTTCCAGAGACTCCAGCCAAGAACATAGATATTCCATTGATGAGCAGGAGAAAAATCTCATTAAATTAAGTACTCATGGCACTAAAATCTAAATATAACACATCTTTTTAAGAACATTATTAATGGGCTGGTGTTAATTGGAACATAGAGGAAAAGTATGTGTCTTATGGATTGAGAGGGTATTATTTTATTTCAGGCAGTTAAAATATTGTAAGAGCAACATTTTGCACAGCATAATGATGCTGCATTGACTCTTCCATCTTTTGTTTAACACAAGATTAAACAGAGACACCCATTTTTACATACAGTAGTATGTAAAATAGATAGTAAAGATGCCTAAGAGCACCAGTAGAAGTTTTTAAAGGTGCTTTTATATAGTCTAAGATCCTATAAATCAGTAATGTTCCTATATTCACCTTGTTTGGTTCTTTTTTAGTTTAAGCATTTATATAATGAATTTATCCCTAAAGATACAACCAATTCCATACAGATTTCTACTAGCAATAACACCGAACAAGATAATCTTTCAAAAATTTACAAATGTACAATATATTTATAACATTACTTTCAGACAGCTTCAGTGCAAAGATATACATATAGTACATCATGATAATTGTTCATAAAAATAGCAATTGGCATTTGTCAAAAAACAAGGCATAGTTTCAACATACATCTCCAGCCATTGGCTAAGAGATGTATATATTTTTATAAAGCATTTGAATGTGAACCTTATTCTTCTGTTTATAAAAAATATATGTGCAAATGGATGTGCCTAATTTTCCCTAAATCAGTTACCTAGTTATACCACAGAGTCCTCTTTAACAAGATTGGCGGTATCTTTAAACGTATCCTCTGTTGCTGTATAAGCTAATGGTTGGTCTCTCTTCAAAGTAATCTTGGGAGCCAGTGAAGGAGAAGGGGTAGGGACATTTTCTGTGCCCTGCTGCTGTTCCTTTTCCATCTGAAACAATAATCATAAGTTAATCATAATCCAAGTTCACATTCCGATGTACAAAACATCCAACCTTAGCTTTCAGAAACGTTAAATAAATATCCAAGTACTTTGCTAAAGTCAAGTGTCATCGCATAAGTTATTTCTGCAAATTGCCACCTGTAACGAAAATTAAATGCTAATTTCACCTCAGATGGTACAGCTGAGTACACTACTACAAACTTACTCCACACATTGAAACTTGTACGTTAATGCTTAATATCAGGAGTAGCTTGGCATGTCTATACATAAATACATGAATGTAGATAACATTGGCACTACTACTGTTTGCAAATAGTTACAATCATTAGTGTTGGGGAAATGAATCCCTGGCTTCCTGAACTCACTCTCTCACCTTGTTCAAGGATTAAAAACCTAAGTTCTTCACAAAAAGCAGCTAGTTTTTGTCATGTGACCGCAGGACTAAGGTTCTTAAGTCACTTAGGCCATCTCGAAATTTTAAACTGTAAGGTTAAAAGGGCTGGAATTACTGGCTCAAGTTAGTAGAACTCTAAACTTCCATGCCTAAGCCAGGGAAGAATTCCGCCAGGACACATACCACACACCGGCACACCATCTTAAAAGAACTGTCTCATCCAACTGTACAGATGAAAAAAATAGGGCTGGTACAGAAACAGGGCTGCAGTACACAGAGCTGTTTAATTTTTGTACAGTGCTGAAGCCAGAACTGAGAGAGCAGAAATAGACACTGCGCTCCTAGTGCAGTACAATAGCCTCCCACTTGTGCTGGGTCCCTGAACTGTACCAGAATGCACCAGCAAGCTGAAACCAGCACCTGAGATGGAGATCCTGGAGCAGGAGCAGGCCAGAGTACTTGGGCTGGAAAGCAGAGATGTGGGCAATGCAGCTCTGCTGCCTGAGTTGGATGCCTCCAGAACACCTCATTCTGCATGAAACTTTATAACTTTTCTCAAAACCACTTTAGTCCTACCTTGACCTGGGCTGGAATTTCTGTGCTGCTTCACTTAGCAACAGAATCTACCCATAATCTTTATCCTATGAAAGCAAGAACAAACTCTAGCAGTACATTAGATGAAAAATAGAATTATACGGTTTAAGGAATACCTCTGCATATATTGGATTTTCAAAATTAGTGTTTTGTTTCACTTTTCTCTTGAAGAAACTCCACTTTGATTCCTGGAACATAAAAATTATGAGAACTTTACACATTTTTCTCAGAACTTCTCTGGAAACTGACATCACTGTTGGTGTATTTCACTTGACTGACTGCTAACTTAGTGATTTCAGCTGGATGCTCTTACATTGCCATGTTGTAATTCTAAGCATGAGACGCAACTTTCTTTTCTGCTAGATAACCAGTTACGGTTACTTTACCTAAAGCAGTATTCACAAGGCTAGGACAGAAGGCAATAAAAGTGACTGCATTAATCCATGGAAACCTATCATTCCAGACTAATAGGTCAAAGAGAAAAAAAAAACATCTTGAAAACAACACCAGAGAAATTACTGGGGGACATGAAACTACAACAGGTTAACAGAGCTGTCATTTCAAAGCTCATCAGAGGTGCTTTTTAGTGCACAATGCGTGAAAATAGTCCTGTAAACAAGCCATCATCAGCTCATTCAGACAGATTTTAAGACTTTTAAAAAAAGTATCTTCCATGAATCATGAATAAACTAGATGAGGCAATACTTTGATCTTGATTGTTAAAATGTCCTCTAAGAACACATAGAACAAGTGTCTTAAAAATCCCAGCTAGCATTTTTAATTATGGATAAAATTACAAATATATTTTAAAAAAAAAATTAGGACAGTACACTTACTAAATGTCTTATTTCAATTTGCTGTACCAAAAAACCCTGGGGTTTCACTGTTTTAAAACAAAATGTAATTTTTCTTGGGTTTCTTTTCATATTTTATAGGGGGGAAAAAAAAGAGAAAAAACCTCCACGTTCTCCTGCCTTACAGTATAACCCGTTAGGCGTTTATAATTGTTAAAAGTCTGAAGTAAAGCCTTAGTTATAATCATTTCTGCTGGGGAGCAATGATATTTTACAGCAGTTACATTACAAATTTCAGTCTAGTATCTCCCCTCAAAATGAAGCACAAGAACAAACAGTGAAAGAAAACTCTCTGTTCCAGTCTGTCCACTTCAAAATAACTGGGTGGGCCAGAAGAAGGGGGTTGATCCAAATAGATCCTTACTGAGTGCCCTGGGCAACTCAATGCTTGTGCTACTTTTCTCTTATGGAACTGTTCCAGTTCTAGCTCCTGACCAGCTCTTGTAAGTCTTGTAAATATGGCCCAGGTAGTTGGACTTGATGCAGATTATGTGCCAACTCCATGGCATTATTTAAACAGAATTGAAACTATACTGCAGCTTCCCTAACAATTCAATTTCCCTGATTTGGAGCAAAAAACAAACAAGGCAGCCTTACAACATTTCTATGTCCTACCTGAGGTGCATCTGTACTCTGAGGGGGTTCCTTCGGACTAGCAGATATCACAGAAGCATACACTGGATTTTCAAAATTTTCATTTTCCTCACTACCAGCTGCTGCTACCTGTACAAGAAGGAAAATCGACATTCTTCAAAGAAGAAAAGATCATAAAGGAAAAGGAAAGATGAAAGTCAATCTTAAGTTTCTCTTACTTGTGTTGGCCGAACAACTGTAACTGCACTGGCTGTGCTGGCTCCACCATCTCTGGTTGCATACATTGGATTTTCAAATGTGATCGGCTGTTTCCCTGACTCCACTGCAAAGTTTTCATTCTATGAAGGAACAAAACCCAAAACAACAGCTGCAGTGCAATAAACACATCCATATTCCTAGGAATTAATTTATAGTAAAATTCTTAATCTCAGGGAACAATGCATGTTTACTTTCACATAGGCTTAGACAAAATCTAGCATTTGTTAAAATCAAAACGTTACTTTATTACCCATTATTTTACTCCCTGACTTAGTGGCCCAGACCTCTGATGGTCCCAATATTACTCCATTCCCTAGCTGGACAAAAAAAACCCCGCATTTCAATAATTGACTCAAAGTATTCTATGATGAGGAAAAATCACTCTCACAAATCACACCCTCAACAGGGAAGAGATATCAAAGGAAGCATGATCCCAAAATAAAGATTTCATTTTAGAGACTTCAATTTGACATACAAATTAAAAAGTACTATCTGAAATATAGAAGAATAGGATTCATTCATTTTGTCCCAGCAGGGAGATCGCTATACTTTTTGAGACAAAGCAGTAAGTGCATCCCCTTAGTTATAACATGAGTTATGTCAGAAATAAAATGTTTCACAGTTTTTAGTACATCTCTTATTATAAATCAATACTTTGCCCATGCATGAAGGCCACTGAGGATAGCAGCTACTTCACAGACATACTGCCAATCCCAGAGCTGCAGCTACGGTGCTCACAGCAATTGGGCAAAGGTGCTGAGTTAAGTATTTCTCAAGAAAATATTTAGTGCCAGGTAAGGATAGCCACCCAGGGGTAGCCAGCTAAGGATCAACAGGGTAATGAAAGCAAAACCCCACCCAGTCTCACTTGCCCTGCTCCCCGCTGTAGCCCCACCACAGGAACAGCGAGGAATAACACAGGAATAGTACATGAGCTAGTTCTTTAAACCTGCCTCACTTCCTACAAACCACAGCTTCATGCCATAAGGATCCACGCTTTGTGATATGAGAGTATAGCTCCTTACCACACAGTGAATTCTTGTCAGGTCCCTCAAATTAGCCTAGCTTGTGTAAGAACAGCCACACTGAAAAATACCCCTCTAACATTTATTCATGCATATGTGATGTTAAAATTTTAGGAAGCACATCCCACAGTTCTTCGCTGCCATAAACCAAAGCCTTTGAATTCTGTCCCAGTAAACTATACTATTTTTTGTTTATACTCTGAATACATAGAGAGAATTAACACCACTGAAGTAGAAATAGCCTGTATCCAGACCTGTTATTAGCAATGTAAAAACTGCATCAGTTGGACTTCAGTATGTAAAGGGAGCCTACAGGAGAGATGGGGAGGGACTCTTTATTAGGGAGTGTAGTGACAGAATGGGGGGTAACAGTTTTAAAATGAAAGAGGGAAGATTTAGATTAGATATTAGGAAGAAATTCTTTACTGTGAGGGTGGTGAAGCACTGGAACAGGTTGCCCAGGGAAGTTGTGGATGCCCCATCCGTGGAGGTGTTCAAGGCCAGGCTGGATGGTGCTTTGAGCAACCTGCTCTAGTGAGAGGTGTCCCTGCCCATGGCAGGGGGATGGAACTAAGTGATCTTTAAGGTCCCTTCCGACGCAAACCATTTGATGATTCTATGTCGATATTAGGCCAGAAAATGGAGAGTAGCATGAAGTTTTTCATACATGAAAAAGATTTGAGGTAATATTCAAGCCTAAAGCTATTTTCCCAGTATTTACTGAAATGTTCATATGGTTATTTCATTACACAAGCTGCCTAATTTTAACAAAGAGGGTGTTTCTTCATCTAGAATAGGTCATATACATATATTATGAGCTTATCTTCACTAGCAGTTTCATTTCGTATTAATTTACTGTCACTTAAGTCTGTAATTGATCTTTAACTTTAAAAGTTTAGGGATTTTCTAGTGTAGCCTTTGCAGCAAGTGCTTATTATTCAAACATACCTGTGGTCTGTCTGCTATAAGTAAAAATCTTTTGTACATTGTACTTCTTGTGGTAAACGGGGGAATATTTTTTCCGTGGAAAAACTATACACTATAGGAAAAACAAGGATCTGCTATTTCTCAGATGTGCATAACAAAGCATGGATTAAGTAGAGTTACACTTTATGATGCCCCCAAAACTATTAAACATTATTTGTTTAAGCTTATAAATTGGACAGTTTCTTATTTTGGCAATTTGTTGTGCAAAGTTACTGTATCCTGTGGTTAGACCTGAGTTTTACCTCTGAAGTTTCTAACACAGAGTCTGAATTTGAAAACCACACATTTTAACCTGTTCTATGGAACACAAAGGGCCTCAAAAATTCCTTATTAAAATATTTTCATTTGCCTACTCATTCCCCATATAGTCCATGAATAAGCTGAAATAGGAAAGGGGGTAATTGGCTTAATTTCTACCACATGAATCTTGAGAAAAGTCACATTATTTTGAAGAACAGCCTGCATTTGTCCTTGCCTTCAATTTACAAAAATCAGTTTCAGGAAATTATCAATTAACGTTCACTTCTTTTTCTAGAATACATTTATCATCTCACTATCTTTTTAACATAAAAGACTCTCAGCTAAAAATGACATTAAAAGAACACAATTTAAAAAAATCATTTCAGAAATAAACCTTACCATTTGCATTGCTCTGTCTATAGCAGAGTCTCCTCCAAAGCCAGAGACTCCTATGTCCATACTCACATCTGCTCCAGATCGGAAAGTTACCCCATTGCCATTTTCAGTAGATTTTACAAGACTGCTTAAACTACACAAAAAAAAAAAAAAAAGGAAGAAATTACACAGAAAGAGAGCTTTTATAGAACAGATTCTCCTAGTTGTTCTTCTAAGCATAATTATCACTTGGAATTTTTGCCAGCTATAAACAAGGGCAGTATTCCTGCATGAATTCAACAGTTTTTTTTAACCTGTTAGCCCACTCAGAATTATCTCAACTCTCTTTATATGTGCTCACGTAGATATCAAATTAACTCAATGAATTACAATTCCCCCAAATTTACCTACATTTTGGCTATTCATTGAAACTGATTTTTGAAAAAATGCAGCTGAAATGGCATACAAATTTGTGGATATAATTCCAACAACACCTATACTAAAGATGTTTACGCACACAAATCATGAAGATACCTACAGGATACTGTTTTCATATAAGCAAATGTTCAATCTGCGTATAGATTTGCGGTAACTGCAAGTGCACATTAGATTTGCATGAGAAATATTGGAAGTGGGCTGAAGGAACACTGTTAGGCTCAAAATAATTGGAGCAGTGAAAGATAGTAGTGAGTAGCCAAACACATGACCTCCATGCACAACTCTGAGCGCGCAACTCCCCAAAAACATGCAACTACAAATCCACTGCAGAGTTGGCTTTGAGTTAATTTTGTCAAATTTGCCTAACTTGAAGGAAGACAGAAGTGACAAAAGCATTGAAATAATCTTTGCATTTGTGTGTCCTCATTGGAGCCAGCTAGTGCTGAAACTCTTGCCTGGAGCTGGTGCATTGTGCAACTTTACCAGTTGGCCCCACAGGCATCAGCTGGTTCAGTTTAAAAACACTTAAATCTTAGCTGTGATTCCCGTACATGGACAAGTCCCATGTTAAGGATAACAGCTAAGCTATAGCTTGAGTTAACTCTGCAGTAAAGGTATGAGTTAACAGTTTAAAGAGGGATTGAGCAATGGCAGCACTAAAGCATATTCATGGCAGAAATTAAAACAGTTAATCAAGCCTCACAGACAAAAACCTGACATCTCAATTTCACACAGCATCATAACTCATATAAGAAGTATTGTTGAACAGTAAAGTTCAAGTCATTGTATTAAAAATTCTCCTTGTTCACTATCTGACAACGCAGAAAATTTCTATTCAACAAAGCAAACAGGGAGTTCCAGTGAGGAGCTTGGAGATCTCTTACAAACTTTGTCCTGCAAGATTGATCTGGACAAAAATTTTGCCCCAATGTAACTATGTCAAGCCATAAATAAATTTAATTAGTTCAGTGTAATCCTCCAGTGAGGAAGCAGTTATAGCTACATCCACATTGCTGATTACAATGATTTAATTACACTGATTTAAGAGCTACTACTGTGAAACTGGTGCAAAGACTACGAAGATGCAGCTTTATGCCTTTAAAAACACATAACTCGCTTAAAGCTAAAACAATTTCAAAGCATCATATCTGACAAAAAAAAATTAAATCATTACAAATATTTTTTCTTCATCTTCCTTTGATTTAAAATGTAAATTATTTTTGAATGATATTTCAACAAAGCTGGTTTTCACTGGACAGTATGACTGTCAGGAGAGCAGGAACCTACAAAAAGACCAGATTTCTCAGGCACTGGAAGCAGATAGACGTCCCCCTACATATAGCCCATATTATTTTTAAACAGATAACTATAGCGTTGCAGACGAGCTGCGCCTTTCAATGTTAAAAAGATGTCTTTGCCAGAATCATCTTCTGGCTAAGTTTTACAAAAAAAAGTAAAACTTATGTAACTCTGGTCTTTTGTATCTTTTTGAACTGAATATCCAGTTGCAGATCTAGTAAATAGTTTTCTATATTGCTCATTATTTAAAAGCTAATTTAGAATGGAGAAGAGTTTAACGATAGTCTTTTGTTACAAAGTAATGATCAGCTATATTGCTTGGAATCAAAAATCCACTGGAATTGCTACAACACTGCACTTCCCATGTTCCAACAGAATGGGGACATGGCAAACAAACTGGACTTTTCAGAAATATTTAGGAAAAAACATACGTTTTCAGTGCACAGACATTACAGCTATGAAAGCCTTCAAAACATACCTTGGTAGTTTGGGAAGTGCTGGTAAAAGGGAGCCTGTTCGTCTGTAGTTAAAAAAGCCTCCAACCGCTAACACTCCAATTATGATGATTAGTACGACTGTCAGCAACACTGCTACTGCTGCTATCAAAGACAGAAGAAAAAGCAAACATTCAAGCAAGCACAGTTCAGTGTGAAAAAGAGCCTAGAGAATTATAAGCTTGACCCTGAACAGGTACCGTAGTGTGGTATTATACATTCTTTAGCTCAAAATATCAAGTGTAATATATACTTGAAGCTTACTTGTTCCAGGAGGCACTCCCTTTGACAATCCTATTTCACAATAATTCCCAGTGTAGCCATAAGAACACCTGTAAATGTAAGGACAGCTGACTGAATGGCTTTTATCAAGTCTAGGCTCTCAGCTTTATTATTATATTCTGTAATGTTTATCTACATGCCATCAATTTTAACTCCATGTTCAGTAATTATATATTTCACTGACTTTAAATATAATATGTCTGCTATCTTCATAGAATTAAAAGTGGAAGTAAAAAGTGCTGAGTCAGAAAACTAGTCACTGAAAGATTTTGTTTCAGTGGAGCATCGGTGGCACCTACTGGCTGTTCCAAGCTACATTTGCTGAGCATTACTTCATTGTTACATTTTTTTGGTATAGCCTTGGACTAGAATATTCAGAGGTTTGCCTTTTGGGGGGTTTTTGTTGAGGTTTTTTTTTTTTCCCCAAAGTGATGCATTTACATTGCTTATTGCTGATATTTTTATGCAGATATGTGTTTTACCGCGATTATTACAAACATGCTACTGCAGATATATGACATCTTCTCAAGCATTTCCAACACATTTCAAAGAGTTTAATTATTTTGTGAGACTAAATCAGTACAATATGACCCAGGACTACCCTAACAACATACTGACTTACTTGCATTTTGGAAGACCACTTTCATCTATATAGCATGTTCCTCCATACATGCACCTGCACGCTGGTGGCATTGTGGGAGGGGATTCAATAGCTGCAAAATTCCAAAGCCACACATGTGTTATCAAGACATCTTCAACAGAAGAACTACTACCATAGAGCATTTTATTTATCTCTACAGAACTTGCACATGCAAACTCACAGGTTACTTTTCAGAAACTTTGCTTTTAATAGCATGTATTTGTTGCTCTTATATTTATTTTTCTGACAAATTAGCTTATTTTAATTGAAGTAAAACCTGTTCTCAGAAAGTAATGACTTATTCAGTAAAAGTAGGCATAGACAATTGAAAAGCTGCATGTCCCATGGCTTTCTTTTGCCCATGCAATGCAGCCCACCACCACCCTTCAAACCTCTCCATTCAGAAAGCAGCAATACTTTTTCTCCTTTGCCCAGACTCTTCCATCCAACTGGCTGGAAGTGGCACAGAGAGGGCCAAACTGTGATGCATTCACTGATGAAGAGCAACAGTGAATGGAAATGCACATACAGGAGAGCCCTCCAAACTCTCATACATCCTGACAGTGAGAACGAGAGAGAAACCCAAAGTCCTCAGAGTTTTCTGTCAGTACAGAGCACTGACTGATGGCTTGGCACCAGGTAGTGCAGAAGCCTGTTCTTCATCATGCCAGCGTCTCAGCTGCACTCCAGAAGCCCTGAGGGGCCCAAGTGGCAGTGCTGCCTGAGCTGGCACAAACACAGAGCTACAAAGATCCTGACATTACTCTAACGGTGACTCAAATGAAAAAAAAAAAAAGTGAAATTTCTTTAAGTTGTATTAGGCTTCAGTAAGAGCTCAGGATATGCTCTAAGAATAGTATAGTTCACATAGGAAAAGCTCTGGATCTTAGACATCATTATAGGCTATAAATTAAGGATAAGACAGTCTGTCTTATACTGATAAGCTAGATCATAATACTTTTGTCATAAAATTTTTAACAGCAAGAAGTAGAGGAAGTCTATTGCTGCAATGTTCCTTGCAGCAAATGGGATAGAAAAAGGAGAAATGCAGAAGTCTTACAGGCTGTGTTTCTCAGTAGATGCAATATGGGGAAAGGACCAAATAACCCAAAAGTATATAAAAAAGCTATGTTTGGTCAGTACATCAATTATGGAAGTCACAGTTCACTGGCTAAAAAAATTGCTTAAGTCAAGATAAAAACTGAAGTTCAAAAATGGAGACAGTACTGTATATCCTATTTACTGTCTCATCCTCTTCCTGAAAATAAGGTCAAGCACAGTTTTCTTAATTCCTAGATGTTTTATGTGAATCAGTTTCAGCAAAGAATTACAAATGCAGTATCCTCAGAGCAATACACAGCAAATATCAAATGCAATCAACAGCGTTATCGATGCCTAACTGAAACATGTATTGCACACTTCCATTCATTGTTACATCATATTACTAGCTCCTCCTTTTGCAGCTCACACCATGGGGCAAGAGGAAAGAGCATTAACAATTACTAAGAAAATGTAATTTAGAGGTAAGGCAGTGTAAAAAAATTCTGACATTTTCTCATTTAATGCAAAATGAAGAGAATTCAGAGGAGATTAACCATAAAAAAGATGCCAGACATAATGTTATAAAGCATAATTTATCAGAAATATGTTGCAAGGACAAGTACAAGGACATCTGGCTACCACCCACATCACTGTAAGCTAAGAATGCAGACTCTCAGCCAGAGAGATAGAAATCCTGCAGTGGTATGTTCTTTCTTCTCAGGAAAGGCTGAGCAATTCTATTTTATTAGTGCTCCTGGAAGCACTGTGGGGGCTCTGCTGCAATGCAACAACCAAGCACTAAATTCTAGTGCTTAAAAGGCTTCCCAGTGCATGATAATTATCTAGAAATTACCTTTGCTCACACTCTGAGTTCTGTAAGCTTTTTTTCAAGTTGCTATTGTATTCTATTATACTGATCAAACAACACCTTGTACAGAATTGTAAACATAATTGTAAGCCATAATGTGTCAGAAATTCTCTAGTTCTGAAATCAGTGCATTTGAAAAAATGAAAATTAAATATTTTGGAATTTCAAAACAAAAATCAGAAACTGTGACCAATTTTGCAGCTGAGTCTGGGCTGGTTGGAGTGAAATATCTGTATCCATTTTACAAATGACATGCAAAGAGATTAAAGGAAATGCACAAGGTGACCACAAATCAGTGATGGCTGAGAATAAAAGCCAGGCATCCTGACTTTTCTATATCTGATATATATCTTTCTATATAGCTGATATCTATTATATCAGCTAGCTCATCCCTCCATATTTCTAATTCAGTAATGCATTTACATTCCTAAAGAAAAACTTCCTTTTCTTTCATCTCCAGTTTGACAAATTATTCTACCTGCATCACACTCTGTGCTGCTGCCTTCTATGAATCGAGTCCCTTGAGGACAAGTACAGGTGTACCCTCCCGGTCTCAGCAAGCAGAGGTGGCTGCAGACATCTTTACAAGGATTAGGCACTGAAAAAAGTAATAAAGACAGTTGAAGAACTAGTGTAGCATACTCCTGAGGTAAGATAGGGCAATTCCCTAGTCAGTAGTGTAGCTCATCTTTATCACACACCAAAAACGTAAACAACTCTAGATCTATTATTTTAAAACAACTGATGCCCAAATAACCACATTTATATCAAAACCTTCTCTCTGGCTTTTCTTACATTCTTAAGGGAGAGCTTATGGCTGTTGGGAGCCAGTGTAGCACCAAGAAGAAACCAAACATCTCCAAGCAACATGGAGCTTTCTGATTCTGAAAGCTAAAACACCTTTAAAGAGAGGTATGGTGGATGTTTCTCTGGACACCCTCCCCTATGATTACTGTGGACATGTCATAGCTGAAATATGCCCCTTGGAGGCGGTATTAAATGGCCAGCACTTTCTAAGTTACCAGGATAAATTCATATTGTGACTGCCACCTCTATAACAGCTCCATGATGGAGGGAAAGAAGAGCAAGGACAGAGTCATAACTTAGAACTAAGAGACTCTAAAGAGCAGTGTGTGTTATTCCACTGTTGATTTCACCGAGGGTGTGCAGAAAACACTTGTCAGCCTCTGTCCCGTTTTTAGGTTTTCAGAAGTGAATACTATCACATACTGATAGACGCATTATCAGGATATTACTAAGTTCTTTGAAGACATCAATACCAACTTTGATCTCATAGCAAGGAGTGGCTCCCCAGTTGCTGATTACCTACCTGACTGATTGTATCTGTGCTGGTGATAGATGCGCACTTGAGTAAGCCACGGATTTACGGTCAGCACTTTCACCTTTTCTCCACTTCCAAATTTATCTTTCTTCCAGACTTCTCCTCGTTCTTTAGCTATCCAATATAAATGGCCTTCAAAGACATCAAGGCTGTATGGACTGCCTACTTCTCAAAGGAACCAAACAAAATCCTGTCAGCAAGCAAATCTCTAGCAGAAGCAATAAAACTGCTGTTCTTCAGCTTAAATATATCATCTAATCCTTTTAAGACATTTACAGATATATATATACATGTACATCCTCATGTGCCTGATCACTTCATGCCACTGTGCCTGCAGACTGCTTAATAATATACACAAAAAGGGAAGAATCCAATTTTCCACCTTGTCCCCTATTTTGGTCATGTAAATTACCCTCAGGGAATCTAGTTACCGGGCATCATAAGCTATGAACATTTATCCCTGTATAAAGAGGAGAAAACACTACCAAGACTTACTCTTTGAAAAGCTCCCGATTCTAGCCCCACTTGTGAAGCCCAAGTGCTTGTTAGCATATGTCTTGGTTACTACTATATTAATTGCATAATAAGTTCTTACCTCCATGTAATACTACAGTTCTGTCTGTCCCATCAGGTCTCATGGATTCAATAATATTTTCTTTAGAATCACTCCAATAGATCCTATCATTGTTCAAATAGTCAATAGAAAGACCTGTTGGCCAGCCAAGGTCTTCAGAGACCAGAGTTTGTCTTTGTTGTCCATCCATCCAGGCACATTCAATCTTTGGCTGCCTCCCCCAGTCAGTCCAATACATGAGCCTGAAAGGACAGAACCAGAATTTAATATAGTGCAGAATTTGGTCACCGTGATTATCCTTTGGAGTTTCATGGAAAAGGTCAGTTGTGGAACATAAAGCTGTTCAGCAACCCACGTTTTGCCCATGTGATCAGGAAAGTCACAGAGAGTTCACTGAAAAAGCTTATTTCAAATACAGAAGATAAATACTGAAAAGAGAATGTTTGCATCTTGTGTCCTAATTTGGAGACAGAGTGGTTTTAATGACAGTTCCTCATTCTCAGTGAAAGAAATATGACTGTGAACGCTGAACATCCACCAGTCAGGATAAAGCTGGAAAGCCCAGGTGACTTCAGGCAGCTGTGCTGCTTCACTCCAGCTGCGAGAAGCGCATATCGTGATATCTGGTGATCCATCATACAATACAAGATGTAGCAAGCACAGCTGTTGAATGTACCAGTGCATTTACACTGCTTTCCACTGTGAAGGAGGCTATGTCTGTATTATTGGAGCTGGTAAAGAGAAATTCTCATCAACTTCCCTATTTCAGTCGTAACAGAGAAATTCAGTGGGCACACAATACTGTAGAAAGGAGTTTTAATTTGACCTACCTGGTGTTGTCACCAACACAAGCACTCATATGAAATCTCATCCTAAAATACTTTCCCATGTACACAAATTTCCTAATATTAGTAAAGGAAAACTCCAAAACTTATTCCCTTATTCTTTCCTGTAAAGTTTACCATTGCAGGGGGTTTTTATGGTATTGAATAGCATTGAAAATAATTCTGGAAAGTCCTGTAGTACTTACCCACGTTTTGGATTGACAGCAATAGCTGCTGGTTGATCCAGTAAAGAAAAGATAAGCCATTTTCTGTACCGCCCATCTAATTTTGCCACCTCTATGCGATTAGTCCCCGCATCAGTCCAGTAAAGATGTCTGAATTACATAAAACACAAAACATTTCATAAGTAAATAATTTATACTTGGGAAAGGAATTAAAAAAAGAAAAATCTTGTTAAGAAAAGCTATGTCAAGCCGAACAAAATTATTATATTTGATTACATCTGATTACATCTGAACTTTTTCAGTCTGAAACATACAGACCCTAAATATAGGTGAGTTTAGCAAACTTGATCCATTGACTCACTAGTTTTCCCCTCTGACCAAGTTTCTGCAACTGCCTCTGTTCCCTGTCAGATAATCTTCATCAAAGGGCTACTGAGAACTTTAATTGTTACTTTTAAGTGCCAGAGGTAGCTAAAAAGCGTCTTTAAAGATTCAGTTTTCCAGGAGACGATGAGGTTCATTACAAATAAAAATTTATCTACCATGTAATTTATACAGCAACTCTGAAGGTATCCAGCTTATTAGTCCACAGGTTCTCTCTAGACTTTTGTCTTCTGACACAGACGTTAATGAATAAATTGTTACCGTATCAGACGCAGACACTTTTAGTCCTTACAAACAGGGCACTCAGTCTGCTCTTCCTTGAATTTTGTTTACCTTTATCATCATGGCTTTATTTTTTTTTTTCATCTTAGATAATAAACATACTCATTATTATGCATTCACTAATCACACAGTGCCTTCTGATGGAAGAAATGATCTCACAATTGGCTTGGGAATGTAAGAAAATACTGTAATTCCTATTTTGCAGATGGGAAGAAGGACTAAGTGTCTCAAATCACGTGTATCACTTTTATATAATGTGTAGACGCTTAAATATTGAGTTTCTTAACACATTTCAAGATAGTGTTACATTGATTTCAGAACAATGTTTGAAGTACTGAAGATCCTAGCCTCACCAGGATGCTGGTGATATCCTTTGTCCTTGCTCTCATGACCATATAGATTTGTCAATAGAAATTCAGATACCCCCTTCTGCCCTCAAAGACATTTGGTTTTCCGGGTGGCCTGCAGTTCACAAAGCAAACAGCAAAATAACCTTAAGGCTGAACACTAGTCCAGACCTTAATACATCTATCTCGTTTTTAAATACAGCTGGAAGGAAAGATAAAATTTTCCACTTCTTTTTCATCATGACTGGCACAATTTTTCAGGCAAGTGAATCACTTCAGCCAGCCAGCTTGGCTTTACCCTGCTCTAGAAATCAGGGCAGCATACTGCATGAGCAACTCCATAACTATTTCATAGGACACAACACCTAACACAGCATCCATCACCCAACACAAAGAGTCTAGGTAATGAAAGCTACATATCAGGCCCCAAACTGGAATAAGCCTTTTCCCAGTCTCTTCCTACTCATACAATAGAGTTTTGAATCATTAGAAAAAAATCTCCATTGCTACAAACACAATTCAGAGTTAAAAGTTCTACCTAGCAGCAATCCAGTGTTTTATCACTTTACTGATGCACAACTGACCTGCCACTTGTGGAGTAATGCAAGTTTCCTCAGAGGATACGTGATGCAGTCAGCAACACGCATTTGACCTATTAACCTGCTGTCTGGGCAAACAGAGCTTACTATATTCTTCTTAACTACCTTGAGACTAGATATCTTCAGAGACAGTTCATAAGGAAAAAAAGAGTGGATTTTGCATTGCCCGATCAGACCCTTGATACATTCAACATACAGCATTTTTCTAGTTTTTCAGTGCACTTACCTTCCAACCCAGTCAACAGCTAATCCGTCAGGATTAACTATGTATTTGAGATTCAAGTCAACTTCCTTTGTAGGATTGTTCCTACTGCTGTCAAATGTGGGCAGATAAGCACGTTTGATGGCTCCAAACTCAGAACCCTGGCCCAGAATGCTGAAGTACACAATACCTTCAAAGAAGATGACAAAGTTAATTTTTAATGTCTAGTTATTCCGTATTTTTGGAAAATTAGAATCTTTCTGAGGCTTTTATGTGAAGATACCAGATCCATTTATTTATGAATAACACAGAGTTAGTTGTCTGTTCAACTGAATTACACTGTGTTAGTGTGTAAATTTTTAAGCCATTCATCATAGGTAAGACGTACATCTAAAATCATCTTGATCTAGATTATCAAGAAACACGTATCACATTTTTCAATAATAGATGGTCTCAGCTTTGAAGCCTTTGCACACGATTTTGAGAGTAATTTAGATTCTCGTGACCCTAAGGAGCAAGTATGACCCTGTGAAAAAGGCAGAAGCAGGGAAGCCGATAGACAAAGATATCAGCTAATAGAAGGATCTGTTGGCCAATCCTTCTTAGTATTAGGATTAGTTCTTGCAAGACTTGCACCAGGTTTGGGGACTGGTAGAGGCAGATGAGGAAGGGGTTTATTTATAGCAATCCTCTACTACTGCATAATCCCAAAGAGCTGCAATTCCATAGCTGAATTCACACCAAAACAAAAGGAAAAACAGAACAAAACCTAGCTAAACTAAATTAAAGCATTAAAAGGAGCCACACTGACGCTGAAGAATGAGTAAAAGGGAGGGGTTGCATTCAGTCAAGATGTGGCCAGTTAATCTATTTTGATTTTGGTTCCCAGTATAAATTAAATACCTATGATGCAGCAATGCATCTTTTTAAACCAACCGTTGCACAGTTGAGTATTAATGTTCTACACATACTCACTCAGGCCTATTCCTTCAGGGTCCCAATCATAATCCAGAGCTTGGATGCGCTCCTGGTTATCAATATAGTCAGAGTACTGTTCTGATGAGATATTGTATCTTCGAATCCGCACATTATCCGGCAGCAGTAACAATGGAGGATTACCTGGGAAGTTATAATGAATTTTATTTTAATGTATTTCTCATTTTAGAAGAAACAGATGAAAGTCACTTCTAGTTAAAACTAAACTGGGGTTTTCACAAGTTCTGTCTGAATAAGAAGCAGATGGAACACAGAACCACTTCTAAAGTTTCTGAGCTAATCAAATTTCTTGGCTTTGCAAAATTCATTAAAAACTCTGGAAATGCTTACTGCTGAGGACAGTATTATACTTTTCACCATAAATTTTGTGCAGTAGTAATTGTTAAGGGATAATTCCTTAAAAATTCTTAAACATTACAGTGTTGGCATATCACCACCTCACATCTCAAAAATAGAATGCCACTATACACTATGCAGTTCAGCTCCCCGCCTCAAAGTATGGGAAACAATCTGGAAAGTATGACTACATTGCTGGTACCTTCAGCCACAATCTCTCTGAGTTCTTCTACCTGAAAGCCTTTAAATCCTAATGTCTCCATATTCAGATGAATGTTCACCTACCTAGAGGTTAATTTGGGGTTAGCCTCAATACTCTAATGACTTGACTATCAGTCCCACCTGGCTGATTTTGATGGTGAGAAAATTTAATTGTTCATTCGTTTTGCTAAGGACAAAGTTCAGTTGGGAGGCTTAAATCCTAGGCCTTCTTCCAGAGAAAAAGTTCTCCTACATTAATCACATCTTCACAGAGCCAATGGGAAAGGACAAGGCATTCACCTGGGAAAGGAAAATCTCATTTACCACTGCCTTTTCCAACTAATAATGCTCAATTTCCTATGAAGTGTTCATCTGAACCCTCTAAGTCATGTCCAACTATGGGTGAATAAGTGACTGTATTCTCTAATGAACATACAATTCAGTGTAGAAATTGACAGACTTTCTAATATATATGCTATTACAGGAAAAAGGGGACCTAATACTTTATGTGTGTTCTGAAAATGCCTACTAATCAGGCCTGCAGCAGACACAGGCAAAGGAAGCCATTGTTTATGAGTCCTGTGAGCTTGTACTACAAAGAGTGGTAGAGTTCTGGACAAATAGAGAACTTTACACACAACAAAGTTCATTATGTTATCAGCTACAATCATATTATCTTCTATCAGTTAGCCTCGAAAACTTCCGATGTCTAGATGTGCCCTGAAAAAAGCCTATGAAGAAGAGTTTCAAAGAACTAGATTTCTGGCACAGGCACATATCAGGTGCAAATGCCCTTACGTATTTTCAGTCTCATGCTCAACAGTAAATATTTGGTGAATTAGGCCCCCGGACTGAAAACCTGGAGACCTGGTTTTCTTGTATCATTTACAAATAATTTTCAGATTTCAAAACCTCCAGCAGCGTACACTTTAGTCACCAGCAATCTGTTCTGAAGATTTTACTCTTTGACTAGGCACACCACATTTCTATCACATATCTCTTAAATCTGTTAAAGTGTAAGTACTTTTCTAAATACAATATCGTTTCTGTCTTTTATATAATACTGCTGCATTGTGACTTTTTTCTGTTTTCATCAGCTCTTTACTATTACTATTCTATCACTATTATTTTCTGAATCAACTTCTCTACCTATTCAATGACTGTCACACACTGTAGTTGTTGCACTGAGGTATGATAAAAAGCTAATGATTGATTTTAAACATTGGCCAAAGTCCTCCTGTTTGTGTGCATCAGTCCATTAACATTGAATGGCAATCTGTCATCAAACTGCCTTTGATTTGTACCCATTTAATGCAACTTTCTTCTGATATATTATTTTGTTGTGAAAACCTAAACTTCAGGAATAGGCAACATAAATTTCCTTCTGATCACAATCACAGGATAAGCAGGTTTTTGTTTGCAGAAAATTTCAGAAGAAAGGAAGGCAGGCATCCAAATCAAGATATCATTTTTAATGTTTACAAGTGGGAGCAGAGATGAGCACTTCTATTCCTGATTATGGAATGGGTGGAATACACAGATAATATTATGTTACAGAATAAAGTTTGGTTTCATTATGCTCTTCCTAAAAAAGAGAGGATCATATTCATTAAGTTGCTACACTCCACTTGCTCTTTACAGGTAGCAATCAATCTTGCTGCCGGTTAACATACCATTAGCTGCGCACTGTTTCCCTTGTTGATCACCCACAGACCTGAAGCCATCTGCACAGAAACATTCATAGCTTCCTTTGGAATTCTTGCAGTCTTGGGTGCATGTTCCAAAGATCTCACACTCATTGATATCTAGACATAAGTAGAGAAAAGATACCTAGAGCTTAATCTCTTTCTTTCACATGCTGGTGAAACCATAACCCACAGTATCCTCCTGGAGAAACTGGCTGCCCATGGCTTGGATGGGAATACCCTCTGCTGGGTTAAAAACTGGCTGGAGGGCCGGACCCAGAGAGTGGTGGTGAATGGAGTTAAATCCAGCTGGCGTCCAGTCACGAGTGGTGTCCCGCAGGGCTCGGTACTGGGGCCAATTCTCTTCAACATCTTTATCAATGATCTGGACGAGGGGATCGAGTGCACCCTCAGTAAGTTTGCAGACGACACCAAGCTGGGTGGCAGTGTTGATCTGCTGGAGGGTAGAGAGGCTCTGCAGAGAGATCTCGACAGGCTGGATCGATGGGCCGAGACCAACGGGATGAGGTTTAACAAGGCCAAGTGCCAGGTCCTGCACTTCGGTCACAACAACCCCAGGCAGCGCTATAGGCTGGGGGCAGAGTGGCTGGAGAGCTGCCTGGCAGAAAAGGACCTGGGGGTGTTGGTCGACTGTCGGCTGAACATGAGCCGGCAGTGTGCCCAGGTGGCTAAGAAGGCCAACAGCATCCTGGCCTGTATCAAGAACAGTGTGGCAAGTAGGGACCGAGAGGTGATCGTCCCCCTGTACTCGGCACTGGTGAGACCCCACCTCGAGTACTGTGTCCAGTTTTGGGCCCCCTACCACAAGAGGGACATTGAGGTGCTGGAGCGGGTCCAGAGAAGGGCAACGAAGCTGGTGAGGGGTCTGGAGCACAAGTCTTATGAGGAGAGGCTGAGGGAGCTGGGGTTGTTCAGTCTGGGGAAGAGGAGACTGAGGGGAGACCTTATTGTTCTGTACAAATACCTGAAAGGAGGCTGTAGAGAGACGGGGGTCGGTCTCTTCTCCCAAGACACAGATGATAGGACAAGGGGTAATGGCTTCAAGTTGCGCCAGGGGAAGTTCAGGTTGGATATTAGGAAACATTTCTTTACTGAAAGGGTTATCAGGCATTGGAATGGGCTGCCCAGGGAGGTGGTGGAGTCACCATCCCTGGAGGTATTTAAGAAACGTGTAGACATGGTTCTTCAGGGCATGCTCTAGTGTCCAAGATTACTGGTTTGTGGTGGGGTGCTGTGTGGGTGGGTGATGGTTTTTGGTTTGGTTGTTGTGTTGTGTGTTCAGGTGGTGGGTGGTGGTTTTGTTTGTGGTGTTTTGTTTTGGTTTTTTTTTTTTTTCTTTTTTTTTTTTTTACTGTTGGTTGGACTCGATGATCTCTGAGGTCCCTTCCAACCACTACGATTCTGATTCTGATTCTGATTCTGGTCACCTTTACTGCGTGAGGTGGCAGGTTTATCCCTTCCCCACATACTCTAAAAGGTCAGTGAGATAAAAAGTGATCTTTAACATCAGCATCTGTTATCTAACAGAACCCCTTATCACCCATCTACTGTTTAACTTGTCTTAACAACAGATTGCTAATAACTGCATGCTCCTGCTTATCAGATTGCTTTTCACAAGACATTTTTGGTCAGGCATTTTTGTGTTTAATCACCAAGGAAAGAAAAAAGATGAGGCTTGACTACAATGAAACGCAAGAACAAAGCCTTCTTGAAATGCTGAAGCAAAGGTACCCAGTCCTCGGGAACAATATCAGCAGGAAGGAAAGGAAGAGGTAGCCTTGGATCACGTTTAATAAAACTACACAAATGGTACACAAAAGTTGGGAGCAACAAAACAGAAGTATTCTCATCAAATCATACTGAAATAGTAACTGTGAAGGCACTACGTTGCATGAGCACAAAGAATGGCCTTTGTGTAGACTCCTCACCATATTTTATCTGCATATAATCAGGGAAAAAGTATGGCACAATAGACCTTTGCTCTTGTGGAGCAGAATAGAAGGAGAGTATAACCTTCAGTAAGTTTTCTTTCAATAAGGGAAAAAAAAAACCAGCAAACTTCTGTCCCTAAGATTGTAAAGATATGATAAAACCTACATACAGTAAAGCAAAAACATATAACTACAGCCACCAAAAGCTTATAACAAGTCTGAACTGTGGAGCCAGATCTTTACTGAATGAGGTCTGCACGTTAGAAAACATGATTCTGCAGCAAAACTTTTTAGGAAGCATCTGCTAACTGTATAAAAATCCTGTTAGAATGCAAAAATGGCTAGTCACATTGAATGATGGAGTGACAGGTCACTGAACACTTAACAGTGAGATGATGTTTAGAAGATTCAAAATACCATCACAGGAGTTTCGGTTAGTTTCACTGGCCTTGTACCCTGGCCTACAGGAACAGATAAAGCCTCCTTCATTCAGGTTGGTACAGTTATGTTCACAGATATTTTCTGCACAAGTTCGCTCTGTTCCAGGATCTGGGGGGGAAAAAAAAAAAAAAAATTATACAATTATAACCAAAAAAAAGTTATAAGGGGGAGGGGATGTCATAATTTTGATCATTACTGTAATTGAAAATGGTTTTCAAGCAGACAATGTTAGGGGTTTTTCCTTTTTTTCCTAACTGAAACTCAATTAATGTGAATGTCTATTCTCTAAGTCACAATTTACTAGAAGGTGGTAAACTAAGTTTAACCTCTAGAAGTAAGTGAACAGGGTCAGGATAAGGGCCATAACCATCCTAGCTCACCTTCCTTAAGAGAAATGGCATTCTACATTACCCCATTGCAGTAACTGCAGAAACTATTTAAGAGACTTGACTCTAACTCCTACCTTTGCCAACCTACCTCTTTTTTACCCAGCCCTTTCTTGTCAGCTAAACAAAAAGTGTTCTCAATTACAATTATACATAACACAGGCCCTACATTCTTTATATCTGGAAATTAGAGAGAAGATCTAGAGAGAAGCTTGCTCATGCTGTACTTAATCTAAAGCCTACTGAAGTCAATACAGGGCATTGCACAAAATGTGCTGCCCTTTAAAACATGCCTATAATGGAAAAGGCAAGTCAGGGATAAGAGATGCTCTGTAACAGATAAAGAAAATTACACTCTTCTCAAAGTACATATAGAATTCTATTGATTTTGACATATTCTACACATACACAAAGTATTTTCAAACTCAGATCTGTTATATAAGTAAAAAAGATAAATAATATCTGTTTATTGTCAGAACATGAGAAAAAGATACAGATATATGGCAAAGACATTACGTTAAGCTGATTATCTCTTTTCTACATATACAGCCATCCCAGTGCTCACTAAATTAAGTTTAAACAGCTTAATTTCATATACATGTAGAAGGATAAATTCATTGTGCACATGCACACAAATATTTTATTTTCTTTATTACACAGATATTTGATGTTGGGAAGGCTACAAATGTTACCATCTGATCTGCATTCACATCTATTTCTAAACAGTAGAAGACTGACTGCCAGAAGGTGTCTGGTTTGCACTGTTTCGTATCCTTTTTATACTTCTATATTTTCATCAAGTCATTGCATTAGGTTATATTGCCTAAAGACCATTGGGATGATATGTGGAACAGAGAAAGCAGCTGCTTCAAAATGGACTGCACTACAGGCTCTGCATTATTTGTGTTTTGCAAGCATGCTGGATTGTAAATCACCAGTCGGTGCATCATTTGGCACACTTTCACTTGAAGCCATCAAAGCCTGACAAACTGGAATTGCAAGAACATGCTCATATTATCACTCTGCAGCTGTCTATACATTGATATAACGAGCTAGGAATTTATTTTTCCAGATTCCATGAAAATACTCTCTCTTGCCTCAAAGTTCAAGCCAAAGCTTTTGCATCTAAATAGATATTAGTAATTTATAATGCACAGTCAATAAAAGTTGTGCTGAGGATCTGAGAGGGCCGTCAGCCTGAGGACTGGTTGTCCTTATAGAATTCTGTGGTCTCATGTCTGTAAACAGGAAAATAAAAGCATCTCAATATACTTTTGTTTTTAACAGGACTAGAGCAACCTACACCAGAGCCTGCCCAGGCATAATTCTGTAGGTTGTTTTATCACTATTGTGATTGAAATATCCAGATGTTCTTGCCTCCATAATGCAATCCATTTCAAAACAAGATCTAACCGTTTGGGTTTTTTGATACGTAAATACTCTAAGCCTAAAATGGACTGTTCAGAATGCTGAATTTCATAGGGTTGTCCCCAAAAGAAGGAAAATAGAAGATACTATCATGGCTAATTGGGTAATCCTAGCACAGGCTAATTAAAAATCAATACTTCTTAGTATGCTACTCAAGAAGAAACATGTATTGCTACCAGTTTCAGAAATTTTTATTTCAATAGCATTGCAATTTTTTATTCTATTGATATTATTACTTACTGCAGCCCATTTCATCAAAATGATCTCCACAGTCATCGTAATTGTCACAGACATAATGTAGAGGAATGCAATTTCCATTACTGCACTTGAATTCTTCACTTGTACAAGGTCTTGGGGTCGGTTCTCTACCTATAGTTGAGAAGACAAACACTCCTCTGTCACAGTTTCAGCTACGCAGTACCAACCGACAGCACTACCCCACATCACTAATGAAGGAGCTGATGCAATCTGGTAAAATAACAGCTAGAGACTTTGAAAGTCAGTAGTAAAGTTAAAACTATAACCAGGGCCTCCTGACTTCTAGTCACATCCCCATGAACTGAAAGAAGCCTGTCCATTTTATAAACACAGAAGGTAAATTCTTCTTGTTAATAGTAGATTGAACTTTCTTGTTAATAGTGCAGATCTATTAATATTCTTTAATGATATACTTCATACATCTACTTCAAGAGATTATGGAGATATTAGTAAACTATTAACTTTAAGAATATTGTAAAATAAAGCTAGCAAATAATATTGTTAAGCAACCAAAAATATATTTAAACTTTATAATATAAAAATCAACATAGCCAATGAGAACTACATAAGACAGTTGAGGGCAAAACCCTATTGAATACTAACAGAGCTTCAGCAGGATTTGGGCCTAAATATTAGCACAATAGTGCCACAAATTCAGAAGTACCCATTTCTCTTTTTTAAAGTCCCAAGTATCCATCCCATCCTGATTTTATGATACAGCCAAACTCTTTCTTCTTCCTTATTTGAAGTGGAGTTCATATTAAGTTGACACAATTTAGTGGCTTCTCATAATAAAATACAGTATGATTTTGAAAATCACGCTCTGTGCTTTTCAGACAAATGTTTACTATTTTTTGCTATTTCTAAGGAGAGCTGCAAATACTTAGTACCAATAATCATAGTTCAAAATATTTCATACTGAGCACTAGTTTTCATAATTTATATTTCATTTTGACACTTCTGTAGTCCTTTGGTATTATTAAACATTAAGCACATCACAATTACTGGAATTTGCATCAACATACAGTGTTCCTCTTTCTCATCACTTCCATCTCCACAGTCATCCTCCTGGTTGCACAGCTCATGACTATATATGCAGCGATTGTTTTCACATCGGAAACGGAACGGAGAGTCACAAACAATATCCACTGAAACCACAGAGATTAAGTCAGTCACATTTTGATACTTCATTCCATTGAGTCACAAATTGTCCCAATCACTTATCTGGTAACATTTATGTTTCCTATATTTTAAAAGGCATGGAGACATTCAGACCCAAAAAAATATTTTCTCCACATTTTGGTGATGATATGTTAGGCCATTACACAATTTTTGTCAGAAGATAGTACATCATCTTTGGCCAAAGGCAAATCCTATGACTACATATAACACCAAAGTTCCTCGATTCGTTTATGAAGTAAACTGATTGAGAATCCAACGTGCTATTTAAGTGGCTATATAGTGCTATTAGAGCTAAAGTCAGGACTCCTCAACCATATTTACAAAGATGTCCCAACTATACCACTGGCTTTAAAAGCTCAGCACACTTGAATTCTCAATACATTATCTGAATGAATCTTTAATTGCAAACTGATGCTTTTATTTTAGATAACCAACTTGAAAATGTGAAATAGTGTCCTTATCTCCTTGATATGTTTCTTCCTATTTTTATAACCACGTTTACAAACATCTGCAAAGCAGTGAGAAACATACTGTAGGAAGATGAGTGAACTTGCATATGAAGCAAAATTCTCAGCACTCATCTTGAATTGTCTGTGAGAATCTCCAGTGAAAAGAAAATATATAAAATTTATTTTCTAGTTGTTCTCTCTATTGTAATTAGAGATTTTATTATGCATATTGTTCATTTTAATATAATTTTTCTCTCTTACAGCAAAGGTGAAGTTCTTCATCAGAGTCATCTCCACAGTCATTATCACCATCACATTTCCAGTATGGCTGGATACAGACATGGTTTTTACACTCAAACAGCATGGGTGGACAGTATGTACCATTAGGATACCGTGTTGCTGAAGAAAAGAAAATTATTATGACATTTTCCATTTACAATTAAAATTTTAGGTTTTCCTGAAAAATATTCAGCCCAACCATATATTATTTTTTCAATACCGTTCTCTCCATAGTAGGAGATGTAATATGAGGCACTGCAAAGATCTACAGCAACATCAGACTGCAAGGACTGAGGACTTCTTAGTAGCTATAATGTAATTAATTCAAGTTTGAATGAATAGTGGAACAACATAGAGTTACTCCCAGAAGCTTTTGAAAATAAGCTGCCATTAATTTAACAGATGCTACTTGAATTTGTTACTGATAAATCTAGTTCAGTAATAAAGGTAAATAACGCCACTGGCACCAAACATTAATGACTGAAGTACATAAGACACCTAATTCCAAAAGGACTCATGTTGGTATAGTAAAAAAAATAGCCAGATTCTGTAAAAGCTGTGAAAAAAACTGTACGAGAGCAAAGAGAAACCAAAAATATGACTCTTCCAACCTACATAAATAAACCATACCCTTTTCTTTTCAATGGCTTCTCATATGCTTTTTCCTCCCTTTAAGAACAGCCAAATGTTGTGTAACTCGGGTTCTGAAAGATTAACTGTTGTGATGTACAGACCAGGATGTGGTTAACATCAGAAAAATAAAGATCCTACTGTGCAAAGGCCCTTTCTTACTTAAAGCATGGGTGTTAAAATCAAGTACATGGGAAGATGTATGGAACTTCCCTGGAACCAACATGAAGAGAAGGGAATTCTCTGGAGTACTGAAGCCTGAAATCATTTGAACCTATAAGTCAGAACCAACACTTCAATATCACCAAAAAAGCCAATGTCAGTCAGCACAGATAGAACTGACTCTATCTGTGAGTCAGCTTACAGCTGACATTTCTACTGGGTGATGCTTCCATTTCTACTGGGTACAATACTTCCTGGGTAAACAGCTGGAGTTGTAGCTCCATATCACCTACACTGTACACACACTTTTTTGCAGTAGATCAATATACAGAAGGAAGACAGAAAAGTATTTTACCTCCTTGACTTCACTGGTACTTTAGGAAACTATGCACACCTTTGAGCACGAAAAGAATCAATCCCATTACAGAACCTTGTTAGAATATGGTACAACTGAAACAGTGAATCTTGCAGTGTCCATCGGATAGCCAAAAATTTTAACTGTCACATGTATCTTCTGCTGGACCTTGTAAACGCATTAATTTCCTAGCATTAGGAATGTGTTTACAATCAGTGTTAGAGATTGGCAACCCATTATTATATTAAAAAGCTGATTCAAAATATTATACTTATCCTGAATTTTTACTGACATCACTGAGCGTTGCAGAATTCTGTACCTCTAAGAAGTGATCTCACTTAAGAAGAGAGAAAAGTGCAAATCTTTCTGGAAGAGAGCTCAATGAGCACCAACTGCAAAGCTTGAAACTCACGACAAGTTGCTTCATCAGAGAAATCAAGGCAGTCTGCATTTCCATCACATCTGAAGCGCTCTGCAACACAGTGTCCACTATCACATTGGAAATAACCTGGGTGGCAGGTCCTCAGCTCTGAGAAGATTCAGAAGTAACCGTTAAAACGTCTTCTTGTTCACAACCAGATAAAGTGTTTACTTTTTGAGAATAATATCCTAAAAAAGACTGCAAAAACCCAGACCATTAAAACTGTGCTATCCTCTACTTTTGGTGGAATGACTAAGGCGATCTGTCCAACATGACTTCATTAAGGATGCTTCCCATAAAAGATTATTTTCCAGAATAATTATTAAATTAGAAGCAAAAATGTGAACATGTAAGAAGTAGCATGCAGACAATACGCACCACAGTCACGTTCATCTGAATTGTCTTCACAGTCATCATCATGATCACAGATCCAGCGGGAAGGAATGCAGCGCAAATTGTCACAACGGTATTCACTTTCTGTGCACTCACGAGGACCTTCATTTAAAATGAATATACATACAAGAAAAGTTCCCCAGACGTAGATTTAAATATCCACACCTGTCTTGTTAAACCAGACAAAAGTAATATGGGCAGATAATGTGGTATAATCCTTAAAACTAAATTATGTTAAAACAGTATTCCCCCCAGTACTCCTTAATTATGTTAAACATCCTATGTCCCTCTTGACATAGAAAAAAGGAAATTCATTGTGGATTTTGTTTCATCACAGAATTATACAGGAATTTTTATTCCAAATCAGAAAAAAAAGGACCCACTCTCATTGTTTAAGGAACTATTTAATACTACATTTGCACACAGGGCAGAATTCGGATGTCACTTCTTGGAAAACAGGAATTTGTGTTATTGTGATGACTATATTTATCAATGGTTTACGTATCCAAAATGCTTCCTTGTGACATCACTGTGGTATTTCAGCAGGGACAGTCTATAGTGTAAAACAACAGAGTGGTTGCAGTTGAAAGCTGTCTGCCCCATTTTCTTATATAGAAGGACAGTTAAGTCAAAAGCTGGACTATATCATGACAGCCAAAAAAGAACTCACTGCAGTTGTGTTCATCAGAGTTATCTCCACAGTCATTGTCTCCATCACACTTCCAGCGCAGTGGGATGCATCGATGATTGTCACAACGGAAATCTCCAAAAGGACTGCAAGTCATCTCCTCTGCAGTGTACACAGTTTGCCAATGAAACAGCACACATTAGCATAGTCTTTGGATCAGATGGAATGCACAGAAGATAATGAAAATAGAGATGTTCATGCCACAGACTGGGACGAGTAATATTGAAGTGATTAAGAAACAGATGAAATATAGAACTGAGATGGAAACACAATGAGATAAATTTAGTACTGTCAAAGGAAGGCATCTTGACCTCATGGTGAGTTACATTTTCAAGTCTTTTCTGATTCTGATATAGTGATCCGATGAACTCTAAGCTTTGTATATAAGAGGTTTCAACACAAATGTGAAGGTCTGGGAAAGCATGATCATACTTCCCATACGGATAGTTTCACCAGCATAGGAGGTAAGTTAAGTAAATGTAGAAAACACTGACAGTTTTAATTGTCTAAAATAGTTCAGCTCAAGTAGAAGTATTTCCTATTTCATTTGATGACATATTGAGCAAAATAATAAAATCCTGATCTACAGAGCTCATAAAAATGTGAGCTGCACAATGAATTGCTGCACATAGAATTTTCCCTGAAGACACACACCTACCAGGGTAATTAATTGATATCAAACAAAATACGCCTGAGTACATTATTACTGAAGACTTTCAGAAAATCCAAGGCGACTGTAAATTGGAGAAATATTTTAGGTATAAAGATACTTTGAAAGGACCTTCTTCTCCAAACATACCACAGCCTTGTTCGTCACTGTTGTCTCTGCAGTCATCATTCCCATTGCACACTGCCCACAATGGTATGCAACGGTAGTTGGTTCTACAGCTGAACTGTGTGTGATTGTCACACCGATAGGCAGGGCCCACTGAAAGAGGCAGTGGTCAAAGTTAGTCGTGTTACTTCATCATTAAAATGTCCTCCTTGCTATTCTGTCTTTCAAAATCTATGATTTATATTCAATTTTTTCTACTAACATTTTTTTCTACTATCTGCTAAATTGAGTGGTAGAAAGCTTTAAAGGTCTCTGATTTTACCGTCTTTTCCAATCTACGCTGCTTGTATTCTGCATATGCTACAAACCCATGACAGGTTCAAATTACATTCAGTGTGTTTTTCCCTGAAGTATTTAGACCTGGTAATGGTGGTAATAGAAGCCCCAAATCTGCAAGCCAGAGGAGGCAGCTTGTTCTCAAATGACAAAACTTGGTCACAAGTTCTTCCAGACAGCCAGTGACTCAGAGACATGCTGGAGCACATCAGAAAATCCTGCTGTTAAACATAGGCTAGACTGTGCTCTGCATTTGTTCTCCTTGAAAGCTTGGGGGTTTTTTTCCAAATCATGAGAAACTTCAGCTTCGAGAAATGAAACTTCACTTTGTTTTTGTAAAAAGCATTACATATGTCATGCTCCAAACTGGAATAAGGTAAAAATTGGTGAACTGGCATTCACTGCTTCCGCATAGGTCATGGATCAGCATATATCCTTTTTACAACATGTTGTTAGGGGCCAAGCAAAGGATGCGGCTGGCATCAAGCAAGTCAAAGTGAGATGCTGCCAATTCTTGACAATCTGGCGAGTATAAATAAGCTTTCTCCCCTTCAAGAAATAGAAAGTAGTAAATTATCACATATCCTCTGTGTTTTCTAACACTCTTTACTACATGATTGCAATTAGCTTGCAGAAAATATTCCTTTCCAATAAATTTTCAACCGCAGGCAAATTAAATAATGCAGCTTGCTCTGCTTTTGGTGCAATATAATATAGGCAGCTTACTACAGCTGTGTGCTTACTGCATTCATGGAATGGCTCATCAGAGTTGTCACCACAATCGTCATCCACATCACACTTCCAGGACTGTGGGATGCAGCGGCCATTGTCACATTTAAATTGGCCTGGGGGACAGGTTCTACTGGCACAATAAGTACTATCTTCATCTGAGTTGTCACCACAGTCATCTTCTCTATCACACTGCCAGGCTTCTGGGATACATCGTTTATTGGCACACTGCCACTGATGAGTTTCACACTGGTGATTAGCTGAAAGAATACAAATTGGCTGTTAGGATACTGAAACTTACAGGAACAGTCTGCTGCTGTTATGTCAATTGAGCAGTTACCATGTCTACACCACAAGTTAAAGAGAAAGTCAGTAAAAATTTAAAACATTGCATTTACTTGCCCAGTTAAGGTACAGATTTCTAATGTCACATGGCACATTTCTCACAGGCATTTTCAGACAAGCTCACTAAGCTCCTACATTTTTCTAGGAGCCACACAGATACTATCTTCTCCTAAAGCAGAGATGAGTAAACTCAGCATTCAAACATGATTGAGGCAGGGGCTCCCTGCCACTTCGCAGAGGAGCTAGGTGACATTGTGGCTCTGGCCATGCTACCAACTTAGATGTGCATTGCCTGATGAGACTGTTCCTCTGACCATGAATGAACATATCAGAAAACTTAGCAGAAGACCATGCTAATAACAGCTACACAACCTATAAATGTACAGCCTCTATTTCCAAAAGGCAAAGCACTGGAAGCTGATGTCAGCAGTGCTGGCAAACTGGGCGAGCTCTGAATGTCCATGAAAATAGGAGTCAATGGTGATCTCTGCTTCCAAGACTTTGTATGTCTCACTGGACACCACTCTACTACTTTTTCACATATACTCCCAAACTGTTCAAGAGGAAACAGTACATTATGATTTCCATACATTCTCTAGACTAAAGGATTCTATTCTGGTGCACGAGATTATGAGCAGAAGGAATTACGTAGACCTAAAAAGACTTTTTATTGTACTCAGTATGTTAAAACCGATGATACATTATGCAGCTGCCAAATTTCTACTTATTTAATATTCCCCTGTGCCAAACTTAAGAGGTTAGCTATCTGACACTCAGGTAAAATTGGCATTTCATTTAATTCTGTCATTGTTAGAAACACTTTGCTAATGGAAGGCAATGAAACTATCAATTATACAACCACGCTGCTTTCCCGCACACACCTCCACTAAGCTTGCAACTGCCAGAACTACATTATTTACAGAAAAATACCTCAGGATGTGCTTTTTTAAATTAGACATAAGTATTTAGAATAAGACATGTTTTTAAGGAAATAATGTTATTCCACAAGCATAATTAGGCTATATTTCTAAAACACTGCCGTCATAAACAGCTCTCCAAAGCAAATCTTCCCACACGCACTGAATGTTGTGCAATGCAGAGGGTGAAATAATTTTATCCTATCACACAAAGCTCTAGAATACAGGGAAAATTACCATACTTGGTAGACTGACCTCGGCATTAGGAAGCCTTACATTCCTCATACTGACCATGGCTTTACCCAGAAGAAAACAAAGTGGGTCCTGCTTCTAGTATTTTATACCTCAGATTGTAATTTACACCAGTACAAATCTGTCTCAAAGGTATAGAAAATTTTTATACTTTGATATAGTACATTTTTGCTTGTTTACCCTGCTTTTGCACTGAGGTGAATTGCTTTAGCAGGTTCAAGACTAGAAAAGACTGCATCTGTCTACCTCACCTTTTCATTTGTAAAAAAAGGATAATGATTCTGAACTTTATATATGGTTTACATGTTTTGAACTGGAAAAACATTTAAATTTATTAATTGTAACATACCACAAAGTACAGGATCTTCATCTGATTTGTCATGACAATCTGGCTGGGTATTGCACAAGAAATGTGGACTTGTGCAGTTCCCATCATTACACTGGAACTGACCAACAGGACAGAATCGGTGTGGACAGGTAGGGGGCTCATCAGAGCCATCTCGACAGTCCCTCTGTCCATCACATTTCCACCAGATAGGAATACACCTACAAAGAGAAAACAGTGTTTTCTTTGTTGAGGATATGTCTCGAGAGATGCTTTTACAGCACAAAAGACAGTTTTGTCTCAGTGTCATTTCTTGAAACTTCCAAGACATCTTGAATTTCAAGTCTTCTGTTTCATATGTCAAACGCTAACAAAATATGCCAGAATACTGTCACCAAAAACAGATTATATTGGTGGGCCTCTTGAAGGAAGTTCACAGCAAATTAATAAAGCCTTAATTTTTATGTATATTTCTGGTAACCACCACTCATGCTTTTTAAATCCATCTTCAACTGGATTTTTAAATGAGGTAACATTTTAATAATTCACCTGGAATTTAGCACAGGAATTTCTCTAGGGATTATCACAGTAACACTGCTTCAAAAGGCCACCCAATAAGCACACCTGCCTCACAGGCACCAGAATGATACAATATCAGCACAGTAGCTCTTATATCACCATTCCTCTCCTTCCACTGCTGTTGTCTCACAAAAAGGGTCAGAAATGTGCCCCCACATCAGCTAAATGGCTTTTCTGGGCCACTGGCAGACAGCATACATTTGGCAGAAACAGATACATTGTAAAAGACATACAAAAATTAAGAGAAGGTTCCAGGTTCGGGAATTCAACTGGAAATGGTTTCTGGGAGTACGATTCTATGATTCTATGTTTCTAACAACTCAAACGTTGCTACATTAGCAATATCATATAACAGGAAGAAGAGAAAAAAAAATACTTTTTAAACAATTAGTCTAGAAGTATTTTTCCAAAGTGGAAGCCTGTCTGGTCCTGGCTATGTCTTTGCAAGCACATCACAAGTTTGGTGAGAACAGAAGATATCCCTAATTTCATGCCCTTTTGAGGAGACTAAACTGTAAAATATATCCTTAAAAAGACATTGAGAAAAAGACGGTGAGCAGCGGACTTACCTCTCGGTGTCTGCACAGAGAAATTGGGTGCTAGAGCACATTGGGAGGCAGTGGGCTGTATTGCCGAACTGGACTATCATGAAGTTATCGGGACATTCACAGGAATAACCCTGGCCACCAGCTTTTATTAGACAAAGATGGGAACAACCACCATTGTTGGTGCCACAAGGATTGTTAACTGGTAAAAGAGAAGAATGAACATTACCATACTTTGCAACTCTCAGGACACAAAGATCTCAATCTACAATCGACTCCTCTAACACTATTGAAAGCTTAAATGTAATAAGTTGAAAAACAAAACCTAGCTAATAGGCAGTTAGTGAGAGAAATATGTATGATTTCATATATAGGAAACGTATGCTATTAAGCTATGATGCTTCAGTAACTTACTTAAACTTATGCATTTCCAGTCATTGCAATTCAAAGAAAAGGCAATTTATAAGTGTAAAGTACAGGCCTACATTTACTCTGTGCATTTTATTCCCCTCAGCAAAGGCAAAAGCTGAGTGCACTCAGGACCCTTTACAATTAGTCTCCAGATAACAGCTGACCCTTTAAATACAAATCTAATTCTCTTTTCTCACCAAATGGCTGTCTGTATGGATGGTAAACATGGATGTCAAACGGCCTGTGCGTGGTGTTCACAAGAACAGTCCTGCCTGATCCGTCATATTTATTTCCCTTTTCAACAGTTCTTGTGTTCCAGTCAGTCCAATATATCATGTCTTCAAAAATTGTTATTGCAAACGGATGAGGTAAAGTCCCATCATATACTGTGTGACGATGATGTCCATCGAGGTCAGAGTACCTACACAAAGAAAAACACGTGCAAAATTTTCAGATAAATGCTAAAACCTCTTCATATGTTTATTATGTATGCTTATGGTACTTCACTATTGGTAACCAGGACCATGCAATGTGGAATTGAAGCTTCTTTAGTCCCTAATGATAGAGCACTGTCCTCTGTCAATTCACTTTAAGATATGCAGGAAAGTAAACCAGGTTATTTTAGGCAAATAAATGGAATAGAGGAACATCCACTGCAATGTAAAGTCTTCCCACAGAAGCGTATCAGTGAGTCCAATGAAATTTTGCACACTTACTGCCTTACGGCAATTTATTTTTGTCACATGAGAGACTATCTTGCCTGGATCATTCGGACTGCTAGTAATGGAGCACTCCAGACAATAATAGGACTCCTCTATTCTTAAATTTTACATGTCTTTCTGATTTAGAGCCCCCTTTGATGAGATATCTTTAATAAGATTTTATATTTTTAGTATCACCGTGCTATAGGGGGAAATTATGAAATACAATAGAGAAAAACAGATAGAGAAACATACATATAACGAATATATTTTTAAAGACATTTTTAAGACTTTCGCATAGAAAAGGCTGCCAGAAGAATGAATGTAAAGCAGAATAGAAGTAAACAGAAATCTAAATGCACATATAAATACGAACACAAATATAAATACAAATACAAAGGGTTGGTTTTAAAGTATTTCAATGTCTTGACAAGAACCAGAATGCTAGTTATTCATTTTTACTGATATTTAAGTGGATATTTTCTAACACTAGAAGCAATTAATAGATTTTTATTGATTAACAAAAAACTCCATATGCTAACAGGAAATTCCATGTCGTACCTATGAACAAATCTAAAGATCTGCATACTATTTTATAGCACATAACTAGTTTAGTTACAGCTCAACTCTTATCTCTAGGCAGAAACAAGAGAATCAGAAAAAATAGTGATTTTATACTCAGTTTTCCTTGTACGGTTCAGGTTGTACAACTAGAGAAGCTGCATATTTGAGTACAGATTGTGAATCTTTTCACTATAATTTTTGGACCACTTCCAGTGGGACCTAGGACGCAAATATAGGAACTAGGCTACTGCTTCATCTAGTGATTCGTAACGCCTACTGCTCTGGAGTTTCTGACTCTGGTTTCCAATAGAGTCAGTGGGTAGAAATATGTAGAATGCTTACAGCATCTATAAATGCTACCACCGCAATTTGTCATGGGCAATTATTCAGTTGTTCTCTTCTCTGCGTACGTACTCAATGTAATTTAGATGGGCATCTGCCCAGTAGAGCTTGTCGTTGGTGTAATCTATGGTGAGTCCATTGGGCCACTCTAACTTTGTAGAGATAATCACCGTCTTCTCCTTGCCATCCATGCCTGCTCGTCCAATATACGCTCGATCTGCCCAGTCTGTCCAGTAAACCTGTCTGTTCAAGTAAAAATATGCTGAAGTAAATATTAGAAGCCACACCTCAAACACAGTATTTCCTGCAAGAGGGCTAAAGCAGAGATTGAGTAAGATAAAAGATTAATATATTTGTTACTTTAACTGCTACAGCAGACAATTGTGCGATCACAACCGCCTTTAAAGAGTGCAACTGGGAGTCCCACTGCCTATCAAACCACACACACCTCTATCTACCTTTTCAGCCTTGCAGTCAAAACCTCCTTGTTTACATGGAAACAAATTCCACTTTCAGTGATATCTGGCAGGCCTGCATATATACTTAAGAAAGGCAAGCTACTATTTTTCCTGAGCTGCAACTGAGATCTAATGCCATGCAAATCTCAGTGCAAGCAGCCAAAATTTATTTCAGATTTTCAGAGACAGTGCAATACTATTTGCAAAAGAAAGGAAAAGCACTCTTGAAATGTCATACCCATATTTTGGATGCACAACAATTGCTCTGGGATACTGAAAGCAGAAAGTGTTGTTGGCGTCCACACACCGATCCACCAGTTTTTTCCGGAATCTTCCATCAAGTTCAGAAACATAGAGACAGTCTTTGTAGGCATCCACCCAGTACAATTTTCTGAAATGTTTTAGAGTTAATTTATTTACTCTTATATACTTTTTTTGGTTTATTTTGCTTCACAGCATCTTAAATTTCACAGGTTTTTTTTCTCCTAGAAGCAATATATCCACTTTAAAGGAAGAATACACACACTATACTAACATCTCTTCTACACCATGCTCCAGACTTCCCTTTTCACTCCTGCTGTTCCTGCATCCACAGCCATTGGAGCCAAATTCAAACCTGTACTTGCTCAGTTGAGTAACAATATTCCTAAAACCTCCTTCTCTTCCTTTCCTCTCCTACCAACAATGGTCAGCAAAGAGGAGCAGGAAAACAGGCATGCAGTGCAATGGATTGCGACCAGGGCTGTAAAGTATTGGAGAGAATCATCATTTGTTCCATGCTGCCACCTCTGCTCTCATGAAACAGATAGAACAGTTGCCAGGTTCTCCTTTGAAAATTCCTAAGCAGTTCAATGGCCTAATTTAAACTTCACCTAGAATTTTCTAACACTTCTATTACTTTGTCTAGGAACTACACACAGCTGTAATCAAAGAAATCACGCAAGCTGAAGCGATGATTTTAAAAAGCCTGCAACAAAACAGAATGTTTAATTTAATTAAAACTACAGCAGGCTAGTTTGAAATTGTCTACAGAGCTGGTTAGCACCAGTGCCCACAGGATCATTCCAGAAACAGTCTTGACAGATACAGTCTCCGAGTACACCACCGTGAGCTGTACCATTCCCACCAGGGAGAAGAAAGTAGTCTTCCCCAACAGGCACCTCATGGCATCCTCCAGTCCTCTCCCTGTACTGAAAGTGAGCAGAAAACCTCATCTACCATTGTATTGTCCTTCAGCCTTTCTGAAACGCCTGGACGAAAACTGACTGAAGACATGACTAATGGTAGCTGTAATAATTCAGCAACTGTGTTAGTAATGGAGCATTAGGGCCACTTCACCTAAAATTAGGCTTTTCCTGCCTCACCTCTCCATGAATCATAAAGCATTTGGACTGCTGGCAACATTAATTATCATTAGGTTTAGAGGCAAAGTGGTTTAAAAATAAAAACTATTATATTGACATATTCATATAAATATTCTCATGGAAGTTCCAAATGTGACTTTTTGAACCACTCATCTCATTATTTTGCAGTCTGATCCATGATATTTAAACTTTTCCTACTGATAGTACTGCACTCAGAAAGCAAAATCTGATGAAACACAGCTGAGAACACTGTCAGAGGGCACCACATAAGGACAGAGTTTCTGTGGGAGTAAATCAGACTACTTTTTGACACACAGCAGGCAATTAAAAAATGACCATAATGCAACGTGCTTTCCAATTACCTCACCCTCATACTGCCCTTCTTACAGCAAATGATGTGGATCGTGTTTTTGATTGTCAGTTAAAGATGCATTTTTTAAGAGCAAAAGAAACATGATCTTTGCATTGGTACAGGAGCAAAATTTCATTAACGTTTATTATTACTTACTTCACTGGAACCTAGTTACCTGCTGTATCATATTGTTTATGCATAGAGTGAAGTCTGCAGCCCGACCCCAACAACTGCTAGCAAACAAATAAATAGCCCAAGCTCAGAATCCTTTCCCTACAGCCTCATGTAACATCCCACCTTGCCTAGTCTGCTCATTAATGAGTTCCTAACAAGTTTTTCCCAAGGGTCATATGCACTACTTTATTATTGATGAGAGAGCAACTCTGATATAACCTCAGTATGCTAGATACAAGAGCAATTAAAGAAAAGCGTTACGTAATGTATTAGATGCTGACAAACAGTTCCAGAGCAGTTGTATAAGACTGCATCCACAATCCAAAACTATTGCAGCACTCATCAGGAATTTCATATGAAGTGGGAGAAAAACTCCTCGGCACATCATTTCCTTAGTAGCCCAGAAAGACAGAAAACGTATTTTCTTACCTGCCAACCCAGTCAACAGCGATACCTTCCCCGTTGGGCACATCATCACTTATCACTGCCTCCTTATTTGTTCCATTTAGGAACATCCGTTCAATGACCTTCCTCCCCACATCAATCCAGTATAACCTCTTTTCCACCCTGTCAAAGTCCAGTGCCACCACATTTCTCAGTCCTTGCAAAATGAGAGAGTAAGACTGGCCATCTGCTGTGAGATTTCTCAGATAGTAACGGTTGCTAAAAATAAGGTATGGGGAGATATTACTATTTTGCCGGCACCTTTTTCCGTCAGGCTCCCGGATATAGCCTGGGGCACACTTACAGATGTAGGAGCCAGCTGTGTTCTCACAAATCTGGCTACATACTGATGGAGTTTCATTGCACTCATCAATATCATCACAAGTCCGTTTATCAGACATAAGTTTATATCCGGGATGACAAGAACAGTAGAAACTTGTCTGTGTGTCTGTACAATCATGATCGCATCCACTGATTGAAGGGTCACTGCATTCATTTACACCTGAGGAAGGAAAGAAGTTCTATTCAAGGAACTGGCTAGCACAGAAAATAGTACAGTCACTTTCCAATGTACTCTCTCTGTCTCTCTCCCCCTGCTACCCCCTGAAAACACCAAACATGAATCTGGGCTGCTATAAGAAAGGAGCAAGGAAAAGAATCTAGTCTAATATAAAATTATTCCAGCACCTTTGAAGTCTGTCACCAAACACACTGAGTGTAAAATATACACTTATGAATGGCATATTTTGGAAATGTAAGGGCAATACATAACAATGTATAAACTATATTTAGTTCATTTTATATAGCTAATATTCACAGTTAGTTAAAACAGTATATAATAAGTATGATTGAATTAAAACAAAAAAATTAGACATATAGATTTCTTATAATCCTTCTAAGACAACCATGGAATAGATATGATTGGAATTAAGCAATTGTCTTAAGAGTTCATGTTTTTAGAGCTGCTTAAGCATTTTAAATTAGACTGTACAAATAAATCTACACATACCACATCCTTTTTCATCACTATTATCTAAGCAATCATCCAACCGATTGCAGATTTTAACCGTTTCAATGCAGTTTCCATTGTCACATTTAAAATGATGGGGAGAGCAGGTCGCTTCTGGTGTACTACAGAGATGTTCCAGCTCATCAGATTCATCACCACAGTCGTTATCCCCATCACAGATGTACGCCTTGGAAATGCAGCGCCCATTCTGACAAGTAAACTGGTGCTGTTGACATGGTTCATAGATGCATCCCCTTTCATCACTGCTGTCACCACAGTCATTCCGCCTGTCACATCTGAAGAAGAATGAACACTTTTTTTGAATATAAGAAGGCAATCACTGTCCCTAGGGCAGATGGTTAGATACACTCTTCTGATTTCCAAAGAAGGTCAGCTATTATTGGCTTCAATGGAAGAGACTTTCAGAAATCAGGATCATATAATATAGAGTCTGATCCTGTGAGCCTTGTTTGTATTCCCTGTATGCATCGCAAGCTGAACAGAATCACCCCAGGAGAGTTTACTAGGCACAATAAAAAGGATTAAATGTTAACAGTGAGTACTGGGGATATTAACATAGAAAATTCCAGGGCATTTTCAAGTTAAAGCTAATGCATGAATGAGAGCACGTGAATAGTTTCATTACAATATGCAGATCTACTTAACTAAAGAGTGAGAGAAAAAGAGTTGAATTAGTTTCTTCACTTTAAGCAAATTTTGAGTTTCTGCAGTGGCTCAGGTAGTTACAAACCTGTATGTGTTTCGGATGCACAAGCCATTATTACAAGTAAACTCATTTTCTGTACAAGATCTTCGTGTGCAGTTCTGGTGTTCATCAAATGCATCACTGCAGTCAGCGTCACCATCACAGACCCATGCCCGAGGAATGCACCTCCTGAGTGGGGGTCGGTTGTTGGCGCACGTGAACTCTGCTGCTGTGCAGTTGCGGTTTGCTGAAAGAAAAGCACCTTCACTGACACACCAAGTTACACTCTGTGTATGTAACACCCTCCACCGCCACACACACACAGCCTGGATATCCAACTGTAATCATGCTCTCCTGCACATGCAGAGATAGCTACCGCTGCACCCTCTCATATACAAAACTCATACGCATTCCCACTAATTTTCACTTTAGGATTCCTTGGGCAATGCTGGCATGTGCAGAACTCTATACCAAGAATCCAACAAGATCCAAAGTTCTCACATGTTTGGCCAGATTTTCTGGGAGCTGAACAGGTATTAGGCATAGGCTGTCTGTCTCCTGCTTTCTTCAAGGTATTCTGTGCTCCAGGGAGCAAACAGAAAGAGCATCATTGCAGTTTAAAAGGGCAAAGACTGCAAGTGTATCCAGCTGCTGTTAAAAGAATCAAGGAGCAGGACCAGGCTTGGTCCTTTGTTCACCCTCTAAACAGCCACACTTATTTTGCTCAGTAATTTTTAAAGAAATTATGCAAAAATCATGTGGTTATTAATATGCACAAGATGTAGCACATGACGATCCGGTAGTATCTCCACAGAAGCTGCTACTGCTGCCCAGATCACACAAACAGCCCAGGTTAAACTATATCTCCATTTGAACTCAACAATTCAAAGAAGAGTAAATTAGAACAATTAAAATATTTTTTTCCAGTAAAATATTCAATTTTAATTCAATGTAGTGAAAATGAAGGTACAGAAAGAGTATACCTCATTTTTATGTGCACCTTTATGGGTAGAAAAATTGGCAGAGGGTGGGAGTTTGGGGGTTGGTTGGTTGTTTTCTGAAAAATGCCTGCAGGACAAATAAAGAAAGTGCAGTATCTACTTGCATTAAACACCTACCACAATTATGTCTTTGATCCTCATCACTCATATCCCCACAGTCATTATCACCATCACAGATCCATGTTGCTGGGATACATCTACCGTCATCACATCTGAACTGGTCACTTGAACAAGTCCGCAGTTGGGGCACTTAAAAACGAACACAGTCACTTTGCTTGTTAAGCTCACCTGCACTGCCATGAAAATCTACTGAGAAGGGTATTTTAGGGAGAATCTTACAATAGTGAAATGTAAAATAGAAGCTTGTGTAAGACAGTTAAGGTATAAACTGCAAAACGTGTTCTTAAGCTAAAGGTGCAACTCCAGCAATATGCAAAGTGAGCTATCAGCCCTGCTTAAATCACAGAAGAATCTGTTCTGCCTTGTGTTATGCAACTTTTACAGTGAGAATAGTGACTATGCTGTAATATCAATTCTCAGGGACTTCAGTTAGCCCCTTCTCTTCCTCCCTGGAGATTGCTCAACTTCTTTCACCTTCTTCCCCACTCCACTGCTTATTACCATCAGTTTCTATTGTACATACAGGATTTGCTTAATGTAATACTATGATACTCTACCTCACACTGTGTCCACAGTGTTCCTCTGCATCCCACATTCCTTTTTTCCCCAAATGCAATATTGCAGGCACACTTCCTGTACCGCATGACACCTGCTTTTGCATCCAAAACAATATCAAAATACTTGCTACTTTTTGTCACTTGATTCACCACCATCACAGTCTTATAAAGAGACAGGACATTATACATTAAGATAATCACATTAAGAGCAATTAAAAGCCTTTATATTCCATACACAGCTTTAAGACTTGAATTACTCAGTGACTCAGATTATTTAGAGTCAGTGAATAAACCTCAGAAGATATTTGTTTTCCACCTTGTCCGGATTCAAGCTGCTGTCTACAAGAGAAACTACTGACTTCCCATAACCCATAGTGTTGTATCTTCTGAGTGTAAACTTACCACAAGAGGCAGGTTCATCGGAGCCATCAGCACAGTCTATTCCTTGATCACAGTACCAATGAGCAGGAATACAACGTCCCGATGTGCAACGAAACTCACTATTTGTGCAAGTCAGTGAGACTGGAAGAAAAAACCTATGTATGACTTCTTTCTTTCTGTTACCTTTCCAACTTGTTTTAAGTTGCTTTTGAGTCCATGTTATGCAAAAATATTACAGATCCCAAAAAAAGAAAGAGAAAAAGTTATGCTAGGAAGGATGTCTTTTCACAGCCTACCTGCAAAGACTTCATCATACAAACTAGCTTGATCTTTTTATGCAAAAAATGGGCTTAATTCTCTCCTTGGGTATACATATCAGCTAATTAGACAGAATTTGCCCTGGAAATAGGACTGCATACAGAAACTGTAGATATGTTCTACATTTATACTCAAGATTTGTGCACAAGAAAATGACCGCAGTCCAATGTACTCATTTCTCCAGTGCCCAAACCAGGCAGTAGCATACTCCATGCTTTACAAGGAATCAAAATGTGCAGTAAGGAAATAATATCTCATGGTAGATAATGTTTCCCTTTTTCTTCCACTAATTTTTCTTCACTTGCAAGTAGGAATCTTTTCTTAAAGGCAGTGAAGAACAAACTGTAACACTGAGCAGTTTCAGCTAAGCACGCTGCAAATATTGCTTCTGCACTTTGGCTGAGCCCCCTTGATACTGGCACGTATAGTGGGTTTGATAGTTTCTTCAGTAGTTACTGCTACTTTCCTGTACCCTCTGATGGTTTCAAGATAGCAAAAAGGGACACAGTCTGGCCTTTTAACTTGCTCTTCTGTGTGTCTTTAATGATGGAAACCAAGGCAATTATCACATTGCTCATTAATGTCTTGGGGCTTCTTTCATCTCCCGTTCTCCCTTTCTCTCCCTCTTTCTTGCCCTTCACCACTTCTCAATTTAAGTAAATCAGCAGTGCTACTGGGACACAAACAGTAGAAGGGACAAAGCACACCTTTCATGAGCAGCACAAGCCTCACTATGTCTGTATATATAGCCACATATTTTTGACACATCCATATATTAAAGTGGCCATGTTCTGGCTAGAAAAATTGAACCATATTTTAGAAAAAATATGGCATACTTAATTCAAGGCAGGTACCTTTAGGAAAACTAGAAAAAGCAAAAATAATCCACTCAGGCAATACTAAAAATAAATCATTATCTGAAAATGTCCATTGTGTTTTATAAACTGATCCAAAACATTTTATATGGGAAAAGTACTACCTAACTACTACCTAATACAAACGTCTGTACTATCAAAGATAAACTGGTTTGTAATTAAGGCTGAAAACTAGACACTTTTATACACTAACTGGAAGCTACAATGAACAACAACTCATATGCAAAGGCATATATAACTACACGAAACAGCTAAAAGAAATCACATTTGAGATTGCATACAATTTCATTTGATTAAAAGGAAAAATATTCTAATGTTAAAGTTCCAGAAAAAGCCAACTTGCTATAATACTTAAGTGCCATACTTAAAACCATAAAGGATAGAGAGCATAATAAGCAAAAGGAATGATCTCTCAAATGCTGTATAAAAATGATGAAAAAAACCCGATCTTTTTTATTAGATAAAAGCGTGATTTAGATAATTGAGAGCTAATAATACAATGTATATGTCTTAAAATTCTTTTGTGTTACATGAGTAGATGTTTTGAGAACAGTTGGAGTTATGTTAAAGGTAAAGAGTAGTGGAATAAATTACTGAAGTACAAGAAAAGTAACTGAGGCCCTAATAACTTACCACAGTGAGTAGGGCTCTCATCACTCATATCTCCACAGTCATTATCACCATCACACAAATACGTTCGAGGAATGCAAATATTTGTGCTTTGACATTTTGTAAAACCAGACTGGCAAGTGCGCTCCGCTTTAAGGAGGGAAGAAAAAAAAGCAAAAGTTCTTTAGAGCTTTTTTTTAACACCATTACACTGTATCACATTGAAAGATACATAATATTGTTAACAAGAATCCCATGTAACTCACTTGCTAAAGTGCACTCGTACTTCTTGTGCTGTACGGAAACAATTAGACCATTGCTTTTATTGACAAAAATCTCACAAAAACATGATCAAAAACACATGCCAATACTTAGGGGTAAGGGAATGTAAACTGACATGTATTCACACTGTAATGCCTGCATTTGCAGCCAGCTGGTACTGTATGAATCATCAGACCAAATACAAACGACAAATAGACCAGGAATGTCAAATATTCAGATTTCACCGAGAGTAAAAATGTTACAAATAATATGTTTTAAAAAAATAGTAATTAGTGAGCACACAAAAATGTAAAAAAAAAAAATTCTGTAAACACACTTTCATCAATTTCTCTAACTACAAATATAAATTTCCACTGAAGAATGCAAATAGTGCAAAGACATGATTAGTTTGATTACTGCAATAGTAGTCAATATTGAACTAATCACAGTTTACATCTTAGGGAAAACAAACATAACTGATAACTTTTTGAGAGCTATAAGGCATATAATTTTAAACAGAATAAATATAAACTGTGTCTGTATAAGAGTCACAATATACACTCCTGATGATTAAATCTAGTATACTTAACATAGTGTGACACAAAGTAAAAACTCACTGTCAAACTCCAGGCTAATCCTGCAAAAATATAAACCCTGCATCCAATTCATCTGAAATAATCTTTTTTAAATCCATGGGATTACTCACAAGACCTAACATGAAGCACTACATGAGCATTTGTTGCGTCAAGGCAGCCCATTTAAAGCAATAGTTATTACATAATATATTAGAGTACTCTGGAATATCTTTTAACAATTCTGCTTGCTTCAAATTACACAAAACAGAATCTGTAATGTAAATAAAGAAATCTTTTATCCTCTTTGCTGATTTTGTCATAATTGTTCATACACAAACACATTTGCCTCTTCTTTGGTGTAAAGAGTCAGACTCAAATAGGCACCACGTAATTAGGATAAACTTACGGCAATTCCTCTCATCTGATGTGCCATTATCGTAACAGTTGTTTACTCCGTTGCAGACATACTGAAGAGATATACACCGTCCATTATTGCAAGTAAATTCTGTGTGGGAGTCACAAGTTCGGAACAAGCAGCCAACCTCATCACTGTTATCTCCACAGTCATTGTAGTGATCACAGCGGTAGTGATAGGGCACGCATCGCCCGTTACCACAGGTAAAAGCTGTTGGCTGACAAGTATGGAATGCTGAAGCAAATAAATAAAATAAATAAATAATAATTTTTAAAAAGGATATACATTGATAACATGTAATCTAAGTTCTCTGACAAAATAACAAGTAAAATCACAGTATTTTTACCTGCCAGGGCAAACACAGCTGCAAAACGGACTGCATGAAAAGTAAAATACGTATTTGAATTAAACAAAGAAGAAATTGGCTATACAGGATAAAAATCCAAGCTTTTGGATTCTAGAGCAAATCAGTAGCCATTCAGACCTCAAGTCTGTGAGCAAGCAAGGGATCCTTTCCAAACTACAGCCATAAGATCCATGATCATAAGGCCATAAAAGTGATAGAGAATACAGTACAGGCAAGACAGAGTACACATCACTTTCTCATAGTTATTTTAAATGCTTACCACACACACTTTCCAACTCATCACTGCCATCACCACAATCATTGTCATTGTCGCATTTCCATCTCTCAGAGATACAGTGCCCATTAAGGCATGTGAAGAAACCAGTGTCACACCTGGTACCGTTATCCACAATACAGTGCTTGTTATTATTGGCTAAATACCAGCGACCTTCAGAGGGGCACTGACATTCTGCACCAGCTGGACCTAAATTTATGTTTGACAGTATAAAAAATAAAATAAATAAAATAAAATAAAATAAAATAAAATAAAATAAAATAAAATAGACAAAAAATGAAACAAATTTAACATTGATGCTTTAGATAGAGTTCTATGAAACTGTTCACAGCTGCAACACTGGAAAAGGCAATAAAATTCTCACAAATTCTGTAAGGTCTATCTGCTTAGATAAAAATCTGGCTAAGTCACCATGCTTCTATCTCAGTTAAGGATAAGTAAAGCCACTAAAACCCAAAAGAGTTGTTTCAGAGTTCCCTAGAGGAACTGAGGCCAGAACTTGGAGTATCTTAATATTTGCTTGTTGTCCAAATAGTTTTCAGGTGGCAGCAAGATGGCATCTGATACTTTCAAATATCAGAGTTACACCAGCTGAGGCTCTGTGCCTCAAAATCAAAACAGAGTTTTCAAAACTGCTTGCAGTAGACACTGCTCTTCTCAAAATCAATGAGAAGTTTGAGTTGTTTTCAGGCAGGACAGATTTTTAAAGGTCTTTAGGATGCTACAAATGAAAGCAGGCACTGAATGAATTTTTCAAAGTCAAGGATCATAACTTCTAAAAATCCACAACACATGCAACAGCTCTGTAACAGGTATGTTTTTTGGGGTGTACTGCCATTCTAGTTTCCCGGCCATCTGGACTGGGGACGTGTTGGAGCACTTTGACTCTCTCCTTACACATGCACAAGGAGAGATATGAGATGGGATACATATGTCACTCAGGTCTCACCACAATATGCAGCTGATGATACAGAGTATGTTTCTGGAGTCTGTGACTCAAAAGGACACCTGCTCCACAGTGTAGATAGAAATCAGTTTGTGCTATCTTCTTAGTAATTGTACAACATTTAAAATGAGGCAGTAGAAACATTTATTTTGGAAATTAATCATTAGGGAAAGACTTCATAATACCGCTTGATAAAGAAATAGTGACCATAAAGATTATTTAAACATGTCATATGAAAGATCTGTTCAGTACACAGAACATCAGTATGTATTCCTAAGGTAACCATATGCTGCAGAGCTCACTTTATGTCTCATCCCAGAGGAAAAACAGTCAAAACCCCAGAAAACAATGTTTAGAGAAACCCGTAATTTTTGTTTCTGAGGACACAACCCTCAGGTGACTGGCAAAATATGACCTTGAATAGGAATCATTTTGATTGCATTTATAAATAAAACAAATATTAAATATTTAGGAACACTAAGAAATATTTCAGCTGTCCCCATGTGATTAAAATTGTTATACTATGAATTCAAATACAGGCAACACTAATAACTTACAGTCATCAAGCATGACAGCTTACCTGGTGCACAGATGTGGCTGCAGCCACCATTGAACTGGTTGCAGGGGTTGGTACACTGCTGCTGCTTACTTTTTGCCCAGACATGAATATCCATTGGTCTTTGTGGAAGATTCATGATCATTACAATCTGATCTGAACCATCATACTTATTAGCTCGGTAAATGCTTCGCGTGTTCCAGTCTGTCCAATATATGTGCTGATCAAACAATGTCATTGCAAATGGATGCAGAGCAGTGCTAACAATTACCTCACGATTTGTACCAGTGAGAGTGCATCGCTCAATCTTCTGCCTAAAATAACAAGAAATGATTACATCTTAAACGAAGGAACCTCCGTATAAAGCAATACCTTAATTAGTCCAGCAACTAGTATCCCCCATTTCAGTAACATGCAGCAATATGTAGGGTGCTGTTATGAGTTAAAAATCTCAAATTTTTCAGTCTATGGCTTCAATAGTGATGCAGAGTAGCAGCTCTGTAATATTGACACAATAATGTACTGGAAGTAATCGGGCTGAAGATTGAAATGTTTAAACAACTACGCTACTGAGAGCTAAAATGAATGCAAAACTTCATGACAGAACACACTTTTGGAATGGGTATGGTGCTAATGACTTCTTTTACTAGGAGAAAACCAACAGTCCCGTGAAATGGGACATGTTTTCATTTCAGTTTTATCTTCTGCAGGTGCAAATTTACACAATCAGGCAATACTAGCAAATTCATGAGACTATAAACATGCATTTTCTACTATTTCTCACACAAGCATAGAGGAGGGAAAAACAGTTCTAATATATAACACATATAACATCCAATAGCCACAAATATATAGTGTATGATAAACATTTCTTCCTAGTTGATCTTTCAGTGTTGATTCTACCTTAGGAACAGTGTTTGCAATGATAAAAAAAATTCTGACAAACAAGACTTCAAGGAGCCCCAGAAAATTAGGGTTCAACTCCAAGTTCTGTGATAGACATGTTCTGCTGTATGTGAACCATTTTTTACTCACACAGACAGTACTACTGACCCACAACCACCTTGTCACTGCTTCTCCCCTTCAGCCATTCCCACCCTTAATGACTACTTCAGCAAAGGTCAGTGGGGGAGCAGGAGAAGACATGTTGATGCCAGGAGACTCAATATGCACTATTCATGCAAGGACATTATTTCTAAGCATTGTTTATAAAACAATGATAAATGTTAAAGGTTCCTTTTACCACACAGATTCCTGTCTGAAACAGGCAGACCATACTAGAATAAAGCATGAGAGAAGAAAAAATGGAGGATGTTTGAAAGTTATTTGCAATGAGGATAATGAGAAAAAATAACAAGTAATAGATGGGGTTATTCAAAGGAAGAGAAAGAGCTTGACAGAAAAACATCAAGATATAAGTAAATGCTGAAAATGAGATGAGGTACTGTCAGCAAGTTGAAGATAGTAGAACAAGAACGAGCACAGGAAAAGGCTGTTCCTTGCCTCCGTGTTCCAGCATCTTGCTGTTCAGTCACACTGTAATGTTCACATGGCAAGGCTGCAACCACTTACTGATAGAAATAACACACTTCATGTTGTCTGTGCTCCATGAAGTATGGCATCATTCAACTGCACAGCTCCTAATACCCTCCTCTAAAGAGCAGACAGAGGTAGGACAGTGTGTATGCTTATCTATAAAGGCATGATGCCTAACAAGTGGAGTGGTGTTTATGCAATGTCAATGGAACAGAACAATTCTCTAAGAGGCTGTGGCATCTTTCACAAACAAGCTTCTGAGAAGGAGCTAATAAGAATCCCAGCATGGCTCTATGGAGGGTAAGGATAAGGAAGCTGTGGGACTAAAGACATCATACACACTGATTTTCTTCCTGCTAGTAGAAGTTTTTTCCTGTTCATCACTGTGTAGCCAATAACTCTTGCCTGTGAAGTCAGAAAGGCCAAATGTTGTTGTTGGAGACTCCAAGCGGAACCTCCACCCTTGGTTCAAGCCACCAAAAGAGCTCTCACAGAAACACAGAAATGCTCCAACAACTTAGCATTAGCAGGAAGAAAATCACTTGAACTTATTTTATCTAACCTCAAAGCAACTGTATGTTTCAGTCTGTGCTGCAGATAAAATTTCATTATTACCAGTCGTATTTAAGGCATTTACTAGACTATCAGTGTGGATTGAATAAGAATGGAAATGTCCAGTGAGAGGAAACGAGCAGATAAGAAATTTCTTAACAAGCTGCACAGCTCGTCTCCTTTGTCATCACTAGTAGGAAGGAAAAAGCTGCATTTCATATAAGCAGAAAAAAATGCCAGAATTTTAGTAATTACAAGAAAATAATAATAGGTGGACCCCTTATAACGCAAAAGCTTTAACGTGAAAAAACAGTTGTGGTAAAAGTGCAGAAAGTCACTTTTCTATGAAATTGCACTTCTACAAAAGAAAAGCAGCTCAAATGCAACTCTCCTGCAATACAGGCTCAAGTAATTTCCCCCCTTTCATGCCACAGGGAACTTTTTAGGGAGAGCGTGTACACAGTTCCCAAGTGTCGGTATGCCATCTGGTGAGGAATTCTTACTATGTTGCATGCAGCAACCGTGAAGACATGAGAAAAGAACAGTGTACAACTAGCACATACATTCTATCTACTTGAAATGCATCTCAAGACTTGCAAGTATGCCCAGTGGTATCACAATACAAGGCAACAGGAGGGTCTAGAACAAAAGAATAGAAACACTATTTTAGAGAAAGAGGGATAGCACCTTTGGGAGACTAGCATAAGCAGAACTAAAAATGGAGGAGAGTATACAGCTCACCCTTGTGTTGCCTTGGTGCATTCAGAGCTAAGAAGCACTGTCATTTTTGAGTGTCTGGTCTTCATATCTTACCCCATGCTGGTATCTGTCCCTCTGAAGGGGTAAAGGCCCTTCCCATGAAAGTCAGAATAAAGACTTCGTACTGTTTAGGCATATGCTCCCCTACCTCCATTAACTAGAGCTTGAAAGAGAAAAAAGGATTTCTCATTTGACATCCTGCATTCCCCTTAAAATAGAGGGTCTCATTACAGGTGCCCTCCCCTCCTGCAAACAAATGAATCCAAATAAGAATGCCTTCCTACTAGAAGATCCAATAGAGGCAGAGACAGTAAGAATTATTACATTACAGACATCACTCTTCTGTCACAGCAAAAGAGAAACCTGCAAAAGAACTGCTATGCTGAAGGAACCAGAGGGGAAAGGTCTGATTGCTGCAGTGATTTCTCTAAGACCATGGGTGAATTTGAGTGGATACAAACTAAATTATTTTTTAAAACTTTCCAGCTGACAGCAGAAATTCTGGTGGCATAAATTGAAGGGTAGAGTTCTGTCTGGTAGGCAACAGCAAGGACATCACGCCAAATTCCACAGGTGATAGGCACTAACCATGAGCAATGAACAATGTAAAACATGCACTAGGATTGTATTTGCTAGGGAAGATGCTTATAAAAGTCCTGAGTTGCACGTAAGATGAACAAGCTGCCAGCGGGTACAAATGCCATAAAGCAGTGGACTAAGTCTACACTGTGGCATAATAAAACTTCTTATTGCACAGTACTTCCACATCAATATCAAAACTTGACATTGCATTGCTATTAAATAACTCTTAACATTCTATAATACAAAGTACCAAATTCAATTGAAATGCTGAAAAACAGTTTAAGAAATGAGGAAAAATAAATAATAGATCTATTAAAAAATTAACTGAATGTAAACCAACAAGTGTGTATGTCAATACATACAGATTTGCATCAGCCCAGTATAGCTGCTGTTCTTCATAGTCCAGGGTAAGTCCGTTTGGCCATACCAAATTGGTGCTCACAATAGGTGTTCTGAAGTTTCCTCCAAGTGTAGCTCGTTCTATCTTTGCATTTGAACTCCAGTCAGTCCAGTACATATACCTGTCAATAATATGATTATAAGGTTTTATTTTCAGCAAATAAAATTCACTAAGTTCTTATCTGCTCCAGGGTATTTCCACCCTAGTGTCCTTCACTGAAGCATGTAGCGCAAAACTAGTGGAAAAGAACTTCTTCCCCTATTTTGGCCCACACTGACAAAGAAATTTTCTAGCAGGGATCCACTGGAGAGAACTACAGAGAAGTTTTTCCAGCTCCTATGAGACTTCAGTAAAGTCAATTAATCTCTTTCTTATCTTTCTTCATTTGAAATACAGTATAATTAGTAATGAAATTAGAAATACAGTAAGACACTGCAATGCCCCCAACCTCTCAGGGAATGTTTTGATACTGAAACAAGAATTTTTCTGGGGCACTCAGGAAATACAACAGAAAAAGGGAAAGATCATAAAAGACTCTAAATAGAGAGATCTCTTGGCAGTACCACCTGATTATTATGATATGATATGATATTCTTGAAGAAATCTTCGTTTTAACAAATACCCTTTTTTCTTTGCACAGCAAATGGAGGATGGTTAGTTGCTTGACAAAAACACCCGCTTTCAACATCGCTCTCATTTAGTGAGAGCTCCCACCCTCACTATGTGGAGGCTCATGCACTACATATTCACAACTGTTCTAAAAATCTCAGAAGAAAAATCAAATCTTTGATCCTGAGATCAGCTTAGAAAACTTAAACCTAAAGAGTTAGATCTGGGATGGTTATGCACATCTGGAACTTAGGGCTCAAAACAGGAAGTACCTGGCAGTCTTTGTTAACGTCTAAATCGTAGTTTCACCTTCAGTCAATATAAAGTATACAAAGTGCAACACATACCCTCTGCAGGGGTCTAATACAACAGCTCTTGGTCGTGAAACCCGGGCAATCACTGTGCGGTTAGATCCATCCACAGCCATTGAGCTGATAGTCTGATTGAGGTAGTCACTGTAGTAAACTCTGTTGTTGATCCAATCAAAGGCTATGCCATCTGGAGTCCCCAGGTCTTAGACACATGCAAGCAAATACACACGAGTTCAGTACAGTTTCCTGAGATATTGCAATACTCTTCGCCTATTCTAATGTGGCAACACCAAAGATCTCTTTGAAATGTCACTGGTATCAATGCAAATTTGTCCATTTAAAATACTGTAGAACTAATACTTAGAACTCAGTTAGTCTTGTGCATGCAGTAGGGTTACAAAGATCTTTTCCTCACATAGACCTAAGTTCTGGTTGCTGTTCTCCAAGTAGCAGGAATCATTCCTCACTCCATAACATTAAATTTTAATTTCTTACATATAATTTTATATATATAATAATATTTAACCAGTTTTATATTTCCATTTCATTGTGATCAATGTGACATAACAGCCTCAGAAGAGGAAAAAAATGAGGAAAACAGTCAAAAGGAGCATTTCGTCAGACATCTCAACTAAATAGTCTACCTTGACCATCAGCATAAAAATACCTGTTGAGCTAGTGCTAGGTGCTGCAGTCCTTTTTTTTGAATATCCAATTACTTCGTATCACATTTCAGTGCACTTACCAGATGCAACTACTGTTGGAGAGCCAAGTCCTGAGTAAATACTAACATAACTGATTCTTCCTGTCCCTGAAGGATAACTTTGTGTAAAATATATTCGGTTGTTTATGCTGTCAAAATCCAGGGCCACTGCAGTTCTTAACACATTGACTGTGCGGAAGGGAGGACTATGATTTTCAGGATCAAGGTGGATACTTCTGAGGGCATTCTCAAGAGCAAAAATCAGGTAATTGTCAGTTGAAATGGAACATCTCTTGCCATCACTGCCTAGCGTTCCAAAGGCACAACCACATTTGGGTGTCTGTGTGTCAGGCAGGGCAAAACACAGATGAGAACAGCCTCCGTTGTTGTCCAGACAAGGATTGTTGTTGACATCAAGGGGTGAAAGTGACTGGAAATGGCTGTTGTAAATGGTAACATCCCTTAGCCAATTAATGTTGTCTCGTATTACTGTTGGCTGATCAGTATTGCCTGGCTCCTTGCTGGCTTGGAAGACTTTTTTCAGGTTCCGATCCACCCAGATCATAGAATTTCCGAAGACAGTGATACCATAGGGAGTTGGGTAGCGACTGCCATAACGCACAATTTCAACATCACCACCATCAGGCTGAATTCTCGCAATCATATCTAAGGAATCATCCACCCAGTAAATGTAGCCATTGCTGTGATCTATGGCCAATCCACGAGGTGTGACAATGCCCTCAGACACAAGAACTGTTCTGTTGGTGCAGTCAAGAAATGCACGTTCAATTTTCGGATTTTGCCCATAATCTGCCCAGAACAGGTATCTGTTTTTTGGGTCAACTACTATGTGCCTTGGCATATCTATGGTAGTTTTAAGCAGAACACGGCGATAAGTTGTGTTTAAACGCAAAACTTCTATGAAAGTCTCTGTCAGGAATGCATTTGTAAAATAAAGATTTCCTGTATTTAAAGAACAAAAAAACACCACAAAGCAGAAAAACAAAATAGAAAGTTAACATATAGCATCCACACCTGAGAAACATGAGCTGATAAAATACTAAACCATAAAATGAAAATCCATAAATATCTTAGTAGTTGGAAGCATAAATTGAGAAATTAGAAAGACGCCATCCAAGCTGACAATGGTCAATTAATTTCTAATTCCTCATTGATTGCCATGGGGAAAATCAGTGGTATAAGATCAAAAGTTCATTAACTACAGCTGTTCATTAGGTATACTTTTTTTTTTTCTTTTTAATCTAAGCCTTTGGCTTGCCCTTCTATACTCTTATCCCTTTACCTTTTACAACACACGACTTTGCCACATCCCTGGAAGTGCTTAAGGCCAGGCTGGATGGGGCTTTGAGCAACCTGGTCTAGTGGGAGGTGTCCCTGCCCATGGCAGGGGGGTTGGAACTCGATGATCTTTAAGGTCCCTTCCAACTCTAACCATTCTATGATTCTATGAAAACCATGTTATGGCACAGCACCATATAGAGTACCTAAATTAAGAGTATGCAGCAGTTCTAAAACTCATCCCAACAAGCCTACCAATCAACAGAAGAACTTTTGCTAAACATATATACAGTACATTTACATATAAAATAAAGGTATTAACGGTAATGGTCAGCTACTTAGAGTTGATGAACACTTTCCGAAGAGTTAATATTTGAATTAATCTCTAATATGTTTAAATAGGAACAGGAAGTGCAAATGGAGAAATTAAAGTTCAATGACAAAGTATTTCTGCGTTCTTTACTTTTCATTATAATTTATAAGATTTGTATACAGCAATCTGATGGTAAATGAAAGGTGCTTCTTTCTTATTAATAATGTCATCAGACAACTTCTGTGCACTCTTCTCTGGTACGTTTTTCACTATGGTAATAAGGTATAGTAGTACACTGGATAACAGCTGCTTATGAATGCACAGAGACCTAAAACAAATATTAAAGCATCATGAGAGAAAAGGTTCTATACATCTGCTCTGATAAACTTTCATTTTTACACATATATGTAAACATAAGAGCCATTCATTACTTCCTCTTGTTTTAAAATCAGTCCATAGATACAAAAGCTAGAATCATAGGACTTCCATTCAAAATAGTTCCATTAGGATCCATTTATGTAAGTCTGAAAATTTTACAATCTCTAAAGAATAACATTCTCCTAAATTCATCTAGGCGTACCTGCCACCCAGTCAATTGCAATGCCACGGATCCCATTTCGTCCGATTCCATTTGTAACAACATTTCTAAAATAAGAACCATCAGGTTTAATTTTACGTATTGCATTCTGAGAAGAAACTGTGCTACTGAAGTCACACCAGTAAATGAAACCAGAAGGCATGTGAACATCCACATGAAGCGCGTTTCGTCCTGAAATATTTTGAAAAGTAATAATTAATTCTCTTCAATACAAACTAACTGATTTAAAGCATGTGCTACGCCAGCAAGAAATGTCAAAATATTAGGCATTACAAGATTTTTTCCTATTATAATATCCACATACCTCTTCCTGCCAGTGGTACCATGGCTTCAGAGTGATCAGATGTCTCTAAACTAAATCCTTTAATTGCAGAAAGCATAGAAACAATTACAAATGAATTGTATGGGGAACAGGTTCTGTTATCAGAATTTAGCTGAAAGCCAGTAGCACAGGCACAGGAGAACAATCCACCAGGCACAGGCAGGCAAAGCTGCTGGCAAACTCCAATATTATTACTGCAGCCATTTGAAGAACCAGCAGAATCTGTGAAAGACACACATAGCAAGACATAAAAATCTGAACTGTATCATCACAAACTCCCACAGATATATAACCAAATTCATATACTTGCATAGTATTAACAACCAGCTGACAAAAATATCTTCAACACTGTACATTTTAGCACGTGTTAGTGATGGATTTGCCAGTTTCTTGTCATGTAAGATCAATGGGTCCAAGAATTAGACAAAACCAAAACATAAATTTGAAGCCAAAGTAAGAAAATTTGTTATTAAGTCAATATTACAATGATTACATTTTGGTAAAACTACATGTGCCAATAGATGCCTTAACTGGATGGTGGAACATCTCTTTACCAAAACCAGGTATAATGCCTCTCACACTTTTCCTGAAAGTTTAATCAAACCATTTCCTTTGAAAGAGGGAAGTTTTCACAAGTTGGATATCTTGAAATACCTCTTTTGCAAATACTCACTGTCTCTGTAATACACACGTAGGCACTTCAGTCTTGGGACATTATCTCTCAGTACTACTTTGTTTGCTCCAGTGGACTTGTCAACTCGTTCAATAACTTCATAATCTCGATCAGTATAGTACAGAAAGGTATCATACACAGCAATTCCCCATGGATGAGAAAGATGAACCACCAGAGTCACACGATTTGTACCATCCACATTGCCTTTCTCAATCTAAGAAATCAGTTTTAAAGCTTAATATTACATTTCTTATAGTAAAAGTTCAATGTTACAACACTAAATTAAAATGCAACATATGCTACTAAAATCTCTTCATGCATGAGATCTTTAGGTACAAGGTAGGAAGGAAAGGGTCAATATGATGCCAATAATGATTTTGGGTTTTTCATTCACATTCCTCATATATTTCTAATGCTAATTAGTAACAACAGTTATTCAGATTTTGCTCGGTCCTCCAACTCCCAATTATATGAGTAAACTAAAGTAACTGAATTACTCATGTGAACCACAGGCAGAGACAGATGAACAAGTAAAAAATCATTTTAAAAAACTCTCCTACCACTCCTGTGCTTGTGACAGCCCAGTACAACTTTTGTTCCTTGATGTCAATGGTAATGAACTCTACATGGTCAAGGTTGCCAGTGAAAAGGGTTTGTATTCGTGATCCGTCCATGTTTGCACTGGCAATCTTTGCTGGGACTCCACTGTCAGTTCCCTGATCTGTCCAGTACAGCTTCCTGTAATACACATTATCATATCTGTTAGCAAAGCTGATAACAGAGCTCAATGGACCAGAGTCACTTAAGCATGTGCTTAAATCCCTCCCTTTTGTCAGCCAAATACTTCAGCACGTGATGAACAGAGATCACTTGAACCAGGCCACAATGAAAAAGAGATCTTTTTTGGAAAAATGAGAAAAATGCTTGTTCTCTTGAAAAAGAGAAATGCCTTGAAAAAAGAGAAATGCCTTGAAAAAAAAGAAATGCCTGTTTCTCTTGAAAAAGAGAACAATGCCTGTTAAATCATTTTTAGAAATTCATAACCTCCCCTGTATCATCCCACAATACCAACAGCAGGTAAACTCAGTAGAGTATTAGGACTATAACAAAAAAGCAGGAGAATAATAATTCTGTTTCACAGATAGCTGCAAAGTTTCAGCAGCAAGTTTGGTTCCAATTCAGAATTCAAACTACAAGTTCAAAAATCTATATGAAACAGAATTCCATTATCTGGCTCTGGGGAATATGTGCACCGCTCTGGCCTCAGTTTTTGAAGAAGACCTAGGGCACGTGGTAGCCAGACTCTCAGCTAGGGACAAAAAGTTAGGCATCAATGCATCTGAAAGCCTGACAAGTCACTGTGGTTTCTTTTTTTCTTTTTTTTTTTTTTTTTAAAAAAAAAGCACCATATTGCAACTTTGAGTACTCTGCTGGGAAAAAAAAAAAAAGCAAATTACAGCTCTTTTGGGGAGAAAGCAGTATTTAGTGCTATGCTGCTTGACATATGACATTCTTACCATGTAGTGTGTCTTTCTACTATAGATAGGCCTCAAGACAGACATCACAAGATATTATAAAGAAAGACTTTAGAGTTCTCTTTACTCTGGGTTCTCATTTTTCAGAGATTTTTTCACAATCATAATATTCCGACACGCTTCTTAATTAAAAATTTTCACCATAAAAGTATATGGTAAATTTGGAAGAATGAACATCTATGCAATAATTTATGAAGCCATGCAATTATTTTCTAAGATTTAAAAAGAGTAAATAAATTCTGCACAAATATGAAAAAAACAAAGCCACGTCAAGTCCATGAGGGAAGCTGAAACCCCTAAAAATTAAGAAAAATGTTGAGAGTATACTCGTGCAAAGACCACAGCAATTTTGGAAATTTACCCTCTCGCTGGATCAACCGTCAAACCAATCGGCGTGCCAGCTCCCAGAGAGGTGCCATCGTTGGTAATCAGTGTTTTCCTGTACATTACGTCACCATGCAGCTTCAGGACCTATACAAACATTGAACTCATCAGAGCATGTAATATAGAACTTATGATAGATTTTTCAAATTAAAGGAAGGAAGCTTAAATGCACAGGGAGTTGAAATTGCAGAAGACTCTCAAATACTATGAAGAAAAAGCACATTGTATCTACACTAACCATCCCCCTTCTCTAACATGCACCCCTTGAATGAGATGCTTGCAGCTTAGAAATTGCCTATATTAACAAGTAAGTATCCTAGGTATAGAAATAGTTAATCTTTCAGCTTCTATAATATCTTGAAGGTATTACAGGCTGAACAGGTTGATGAAATGTTGATTTAGAAAGTATTCAATTTTATTTAAATTAGCTGCCTTTTAATTTAATAGTATGTATTTATTTTGGGGACAAGGACATTAATGACTGGGCTTATTCACAGTCATTAATGTATTATATATTGTTTATCCTCTGTTTTCCTACACTAAATGGCAATTTTATCCTTCACATACTATCAGACTGCTAGTCTCCAGAAAGCCACATAATATGATATCAAAGCATTTGGGAGTGGATCTTACTGCATTTGACGGCAACATTCCTTTATTATCAGAGGCACTGCATCGGGATCACTGATTTGAAGTAAGAATAGTAATGATAACAGTAACTCTAGTGATCAGAGAGGTGGTGTGTCAAACACCAGAAGCCTAATGATTTGAATAGGGAAAAAGAAAAAAGAGGAAACAAAAAAAGAAAGAAGATATCTATGCATAAATAAAATTCCCAGAATATACTGTTTTCAGTCTTTTTGACTATGCTCAAATTCAGGTTTATCTCTCCAGGTTTGTATTTTCCTACAGACTGTTTGCATTTTAAAATAAATCTAATTTCAGTTGTCACTAAAAAAAAATATTACTAATTTCAATCTTTATATATAGCAGTGAAAAATCTAGGCTGTTACTTTCCAATTGTCCCTCTAAAATAATTACCTCAATCGACTGTGTCCCTGGGTTACTGTAATAGAGGTTTGCAGATATCCAGTCCAATGCCAGACCAATAGGAGCGCCAATAACAGCTGCTGGAGCAAAAACTGTCCTGTTGGCTCCATCTGACCTCACTCTGTGAATTTCACCCTTGGAAAAAAAGATAAGAAAAGTGAAAAAATATCACAAGCAGAAAACACTGTTCTATTCCAACTACATAAGCTCTTACTTTATGTTACAATCTCTTCTTAGCAGAATGAAAATCCAGTAATGTATTCGTATATGCTCAACACATAAACACAGTAAACATATTATTGTAAATCATAGCTATCCAGTGTGAAAAGGCAATACCGTTCACCAACCACCACCTGATTGACAGAAATAAAATAACTATATATATATATATATATTTAAGCTATATACAGTCACACTTCTGTCACACAGGATACCTCAGTTAACCATCTTGAATATACCAGAAATCCAGTAAAGGAAAATAGTGTTCTCTTCATGCATAAATATTTAAGAACCAAAATTTTTAATAAGCTGTAATAGCAAGAATCAAGACTAAGATTATCCTTGCAGGTTTCTTCATAAGGGTAACCCTTGAAATGATAACTTGTGATTTGCAGATTCTGTGGTATTAGCTGCAGTGTGTGATGGTACAGCATGATGTACACAAGCACTAAACAGAGAGACAAGCCAGATAAAGGCCTGAAGTGGTTACTATAGCTGCCTTCCTGAGCTTTCTTCAGGTTATGTCAGTTTTACAGGAGTTCTGCAGAAGTCTTGAGTATTATCATGTGAATCTTTCACAACAAGTATTAACACAGAATTGAAATACCAGCAGCTATCGCACATTATTAAGCTTTTTGGAGAAGAGGTCAGCAGGGTTAGGGGAGCTGTGTGCAAGTGTTGAAATCTGTTTCTCTTTCCTCACTAATTACTTCCTCCTCCGCTGATGCATACATTGCTGTGACTGTCCTGGGAAGATCTCACTCTGTGGTGCAGGCTCCCAGACAAGGGAGCATTGGGAGTCACCACCCCTGTTCTTCACTGAGGCAACCAATGCAGTAGGTCTGTCCTGCTCTGGCACTTGGCTGGAAATCCAGAGGGGCACTGCCAGCTCGAAGGGATAGAACGTACAGTGCACCGTTAGAGCCTGAACTTTGAAGACAGAAGCTGTGCAGCTAACACTAGCCCAGTTCAGGAACGGAGGAGGTAGAGGCAGAGACAGAGCAGGCCCAGGCAGTAAAAAAAGAAGAGCAGGTTGCAGTTGCCATCTGAGAGCAGAAACAAGGCAGAATCAGCTTTAGGAAAAGCACCCAATGATTATTTGGTCCACGCATATTCTTAATTGCTTTGTTACAATGATACCAGTATACTGTCTAAATATCTCAGTGCAGAACTGAAAACGGTGCTTCAGAAAGGAATCGACATACCAGGTGGCAAAAATCTGAACAAGAACTCCAGGCCAAATTCACTGCTGGCCTAAACAGGTAGAGTTTCTCAGACGCTGGTAGAGCACTACTTGCTGAATCCTAACAATGTAGTGCTATTTGCAAACTAACCTGTTCTTGAATCCCTAGGCCTACAGAAAAAAGTAGGCAAGTAGGATAAATTTGGTAGTGTATAAACTACTTTGAGAGCACGATGGACATTGAATATTTATAACAGTGTCTAGTATGATAGGCACTTTAAAGACAGTTAGGAATTCTCCTGCCTACTATTGATATTTACAACTAATAACCTACGGAACAGGGCAGCTGAAGATAAAACTACTTTGGAAGTGTTTTTCAAGTAGAATAGTGAAGATTCTGATATTTACCTCTGTTTCCCGAGTTTGCTTCAGACAGGGTGAACAAGTTGGTGGATGCTCACTTAAGCTCTAACTACAGCTTCAACCGTTGCCAACACTGGCAGTGAAATTACAGCTACAAACTATGCAGGAAAACCAAACACGCAATGGTTGGAGGGAAAACAAGGCGTTAAGGAAGAAGGCCTTGTGGTAATGGACAAGCACTAAAATTAATAAAATAGGTAAATATGCTTCTGTCACTGAAAACTAGAGAACTATCTCTTTTTTGGAGAGCGAGCCATGACTGACACAGGTGTCTCAGCTCTGGGAGCAACAGCAGCCCAAGGCCTGCAGGTCCTGGGCACAGACAGGGGGCACAGCATTTGTCAGGCTGGAGCTCAAGAGCGAACTGAAATCCAGCACTTACCTGTGCTCAGCCTGCAGAGGCACCTGGCATTTCACTTGCCAGCTCTGTTAATGGATATATCAGCCCATGACCTCTTACAGAACCGTTCGACCTCCTGTAAACGTCAGCTGTATCTGCTGGCTGAGGTCTGTCAAGAATGTTTTTTCAGACTGCACAAAGGATCAAATAGATTGCTATTTCTCTAGTTCCTTGAGCAAAAGTTTGCTTAAATAGGTCTACTTAAATACTCCATGGGAACTAAGCATTCTAATTTTAAAAGAATAAATAATTAAACAAATCATAATTCCTTTATGAGTGACACAGAAAAGGTTTAATATGAGTGACTTTTAAACTTATTTTTACTTCAAACCTGCAAAATGTAAGGGAAATGGGTTGGAGAAAAAAAAAGTAAATCTTGTGTGGATGAAAGGTAACAAGTTAGTGTGAATTGTTTCTGTAACACATAAATACAGAAATCTCCTTATCTACCATTATACTTTTCCAGGACCTAAGCACTGCTTTCCTTGAACAAAGAACTGCTTTTAATTTTCCAAGAGTGAACACATATTGCTGAATCAGCAATTTCCTACCACATCTATCTCCCAGACTGCCACAGATTTTATTTTTTGTTGAGCGCCCATCCTGCAAAAATTAGGAATATTTTGTGGCAAGTTAGCCTTAGGGAAACACATGTTGTTTCTTAGTTCAGGACAAGCATTAAAAACGCTTAGTAAAACAATTATAATCAACCATTAAAAATTAATTCAAATTATTTTTTAGATCTGTAAGCCTCATACGTGCTACCTGGAATGTGTTGTGACTTTACAACCATTTTCTTCTGTTTAAAGAAAAGATGCCTCTCTACTATGTTACTTCATCAAGTGCTCAGACTAGATGCATGTATTTTCATTTTAATGATTAGTGCCACTGTGTCCAAAGTACTGCTCCCATGGAGAAGTGTTCTGATTGTGTTTTCAGAATTAAGTCCCAAGTCAAGAGAGAGGAGAAAGAGTGGACTACAGCAGAGCGGGGCTGAGAGTATGGTTCTGTCAATGTTTTCCTGTATTTCCTCTTCATGTCTTGGGCTGAACGAGAAATAGCTATAACCTAACATTTCAGCTGACAAAGATGAAAACTAATTTACAAAAAAACTAATTTACAAAGAAGATGAAGCTTCTTTATCTTTTCCTAGGGTGGAAAAACAGACAAACAAAAAAACCAACCCCCAAAAAACCAAACCCCCTTTCATTCATCTCAATTATATTTATCAAATTTCTTACCTGCAATGCTAGTATATTTCAGTCAAAAACATTATTTTAAAATAAAAAGTCTTATTTTAGTGCACATTTTGAACTCAAATACTAACTTACTGGATTTTCAACCCAATAAATCATCTGTTCGGAATCATCAAAGTCAACATCAACACCATTTTGAACTCCTGCTATTGGAACCATAGCATCATTCGTCTTCTCCTCAGGGTTCAGAGAAATTCCATAAATTATATTATCTCTTACGGCAATAAGGAAAGGATGTTCAACTGTGAAAACATACAATATAATTCAGAGATGTTTCTGATCACGAAAATGGCATTATGATATGCTTCTCCCCTCCCACTCAAAAGTTCCCTGATGCTGAGAATGGTTGAATGTTAACAGTAGTATTTTGCAACCACTTACCTCTAAGTTTGTTCCCTCGCTAGGAGTGAGGTTATTGTAATTGTTATTGTAATTGTTTTAACATTTAAAGTTTCAGCACTGTGCAATCACAATGCATGTGCAAGCAAATTCTGAGGAGGAAGTAAATAAGGCAGGATCACTCACTGCTGGCCAAGGGAAGAAGTACATTCACACAGCTTCTCTGAGCAGCTTTTTCTAATCTCCGAGAACGGGAACCAGCAGGACAAAGCTCTGAGGGCTCTCCAGGATATGCCTGAAATGGGTTCTAATGCGTATTGAGCAGGACTCACAAGGAAGGTATAATTTCACAGCAGCAATTGCTCATCTGTATTATTAAATATAACTGCAGTACTGTGTTTTCTTGTTTTATCTAAGGGAGTAGACATACTCCCTTATAGTATATTCACTTTTAGGTAAACACACCCTTATGCTTAAATCTTAGTAAGAACGGGCATCCAGTCAGGTGATCTGAGAAAAAGTGTTGGAGAGCTGTGGAGTTTGAGTCAGCAAATTCATTTCTCATCTGCTGGGGAACAGGTGAATAATATCCTGAACACCAATTCCCCTCTTCCTTTTGCTTTTGCCTTTGGAGAACAAATTCTAGCCTCTTCTCTCCATAGGCACAAGCTACCACTTGATAGGGAACAGAGCTGCTGCTGCTTTTCTATAATAGATCAAAGACTTTTTTTGTTTTGTTTTGTTTTCCTTTACTGGCTGCTTAACACATTTATATAAATTTTGCAGTGAAATTTTTGACATGAAAAGCCACAAACCAAAGCATCATTCCACATCTCAAAAAGTATTCTCCATACTTCCCTCAGGCAGCTCGAACTATTTATCAAATTTGACATTAAGCTTGGATTTTGTTTGCCTCAGCACAAAAATCACATTTTGGCAAATAATTGCCTGAAGCTATCTCTGCCTGTGAGTTTCTTGGACTTCTTCCATATTTTTTTCCCCCCAAGAACGTGACATGCCAGTGCTCTTCTATGAAACATTTGCAAAGAACAGCTAAATTCATGTGAAATTGTTCCAACGCATACAAGACCCTGGAGTCATCATTCCCTTTCTAATGGTACGCAGTACAACACTAATGAATCCTGCTGATGTACAGATATGTGAATTATCTAGGTTAGACTGTTTGTACTTTAGAAGTTTGATAGTCTCATAAACAATTATATTCTACAGAAAATTTTTTGCTGGTTGCTTCCTTTAATTTTAACACTTATGCAAATCTATACAGTCTGATTATTCCTCATTTTTATAATGGACAATAGAGCAAATTTGCTGAGTTATACAGATCTAAAAATCCATGCAGCTTCATCAGATAGACATTAATATAACTTCTGCAAATCTAAAACCTAATACAGATTTACATGACAAATGATAATCCATATAAAATTTATGTACTGTTATATTAAATATGCAACTTTACCATATTAATATGACATTTTAACATACACAAATTCCTTGCTTTGTTTCCAAGCCAGCTTGCTACATTACCATCTTTAAAAATCAACCTGAAATGCAGCTTAAGGTAAAATAAGTGCAAATGCAATCTTATAATAATCTGCAAAATGGTGCAATTCTAGAATCAATGCCTTTCCACCAGCATGAAGTTGGCAGTATTTAATATGCAAACTAGGTAGGTAGAGAGCAGCAATATCATTGTTTTGTAGAGACACTGGGCAACTAAATGCATGCAGCTCAGTTTAGTCTTTCTTCTGAAAGTTTGTGCTGGCCTATTAAAGTAAACAATGACAATAAGGATAATAGTAAATATTAGAAAATAAATATAAGTGCCTATTCCTTTGTAATCAATGGAATAATTAAAGGCTTTTACCATGAAAGGAATCAGCATATTTTTAATAACTTCTTCTGATGTGCTGATACACAGCAAATACATTATTTTTTAAAAAAAAAAAAACAAAATCTGTAGATGTTTTTTACATACTGTTTTAAATGCATAAATTCCATCTAAAAAGAAAAAATAAGACCACACAGTTTATAAGAATTGTGGTTCATAGAAGGATACTTCTATTTCTCTCTTACACAATTTGTATTGAACAATTATGTAATTTATAAAAGGGCCAGAACTGTACCTAAGTAGACAGAGGGAACTTTGCAACATGTGGGAAATAAAGATAAGCACTGCCAATAGCTCAATTCAGCAGCAAAATTGGGTCAACCTCTACACATGCATGTGCTTCATCACTCCTATGTTCCATTTCTTTCATTATGATCTCTCTGTAAGCCTGCACGTACTAAAAACAGCACAGATTTCTAAAAGAAATTTTCTGTTTTTAATAGATTACACAAACTTGCACTTCATTTCAGACTATATAAATTGGTAATTCTTTTACTGCTGCTAAGAAAAACGTGAATGCAATACAGCTCTTTAAAGAACACACTGCTAAGTATCAAGCAGGAAATCAGCATTATATGGCTTTTAAAATTTATACAGTTTTAAACAAAAGGGATCTTTTGACTGACAGAGATTTCTAGTGTTAGCTCATCCCAAAGATAATTTCTACTTAAATTTTGGTGATTTGATGCTTCCTTATTAGGAAGGCACCAAAGCACAGTTTATAGCTGTACAACTGATGGAAAAAATAATAATGAATGCTTCATGTGACAAAATTAATCTGGTCAAATTTCTGGTCACAAACTGCCTGCCAGTAATTCGAATTTTTGTACCTTTTTTTTTAATGAATTGGCGAAATGATTTTTACAAATCTTTGTGGCCTGTGGACTGTTCAAATGAAGTTCAGTAGTACTTTTTGATATGAGGTTTTGCTTGCAAAGGTTAGCTCTGTTACAGCTAGACTTCCTACATTTGGTGTACTAATTTTTCACATTAAGAGGGAAAAAGCTCAAGCTGTGAAATTTTGATCTGAATTCCAAAATGCATTACTTCAGAGAGGCTGCAAAGAGTGGTGAGGAACAGAGAGAGCATCTCTCCTGATTAGAGGAAACCAAAAGATCGGGACTGACTTCTTAGCAAAACACAGGCTGACAAAGAACATAATAGTCAATTCAAATATATACAATGGAAGACATACCAGGGATGAAGGAGAACTATTGATGCTATTTATCCTTAAGGACAAAAAATGGCATAAGAAATGGGCATAAATTGGGGAAAGACTATATTTGAACAGAAAATCAGAAGGTTTCCGAATATCAAAAATGTTTCCCGGCTGAATATTTATAATGAGAAGGATAACATCCTTCCAGAGTATGTTTTCATTTTGAACTGATACTAAGCTCCTTCCAGATGTATTCCAACAGCAAAACATTCCATGTGTTGAGAAATTTTAAAATGTGGTCTCTTTATAAAATGCTTAAAAGAAAATTAAGTTCATCCACTTCCCCAAAGAAGCACCTGAATCTCTGAGTTCTTGCCAGAACCTGGCTCCAAACCTTTAGGCCAAGTACGTTCCGTGCATTGTAAGTGAAGTCTGCCTGGAATGGCCCCAAACTCATCTCATGAGCAGCAGCCCACAGATCTGATGTTTGCTTTTTGCCTGACAGCAGGATGGATTTGACAGTGTCAGGTCTATTTTTTTATCTCTCATTATTACTGCCCTACCTCTCATGCAGTTCCTGTTATCAGGAGAAAGCATCCATCCTGAAGGACAAGCACAGGAAAAAAAAAGTGGTCCAGATGAAGAAAGCAAGCAGAGGTGGCTACAGGGGGACGATGCACAAGAATTGATACCTGAAAATAAAAAAGAAAGTATTAGCAACTGTAACATTATGAGTGAATGGAAAGAATATTCAATCTTGTTGCTACTGATAGTACCAACCCAGCATTAAATCAGGTTTATTGCTTCCTTAAAATTAAAAAATTAAGTTATTTCCAAGAACCGCGAGCAATACAATACACTCATAACAGGATATAATTATTCACCTAAAACCAGTACCATTATCACAGTGGTCTTGTCAAAGTTTTTGCATCATAGAAAATCTTTCACACTCCTTTTCAAACTTTTCTTAACTGCACCAGGAGGCCCGCAGGGATTTCAATCTTTGAGCATTATAACCCTTCCAGATGGGAGATTTAAATTATTTACTGAAGCTTCTTGGAGAAAACTAAAGAGATAAAATAGTTGCCTACATCTCTTTCAAAGGTAGTGGGAGTTAAATGCATAATTTCTTGGATCACTTTGAAACAGTCTAAGCTTGTAAAATGTAAAAAAGACAGTGAAGAAGGTCTCTACTGACTGCTATTATTACTATAGACTAAATGTCAACCATTTAGATCACTTCCACAAATTTGCTGCTAAAGAGGATTTTTCAGGGTGTGCCTTCTTCGTAAGAAAATAAAAATCAGATTTGGAGTATAGCCTTAGCAATTGCAGCAGGACTTATTCTAAGAAGCTTGGAAGTTCCAGGAAATGACACAATTGTTCCTAATACAAAAACTAACAAGAACTGAAAACAAATTAACAAAATGACAATAAAACAATGGCATAAACTCAGAACTCAAACTGTAAGAAAATTATTCATCTTATCAGTATAAGAAATCTAAACTGTAGGTGGTGTAAGGTCTAATGATTTACAAAAAAGAAGAGTGGATGACAGTTTTAATACCACATCTGGAGTTTCAATCAGCAAATAATTATTTCTTCATTTGTAAACATTAGCACGTTTTGCTATTTTGCAAGTCCTTTATTCCCTTATTCTCTCTGTGGCCACGTAACGGACAGCAGAATAGTTCTAAATGAAAAATCAGAAGATGTACTACTTTAATGCAATGAAGAAAAGTGAACAATTTTCTCCACCAGTTGAAAGTTTTTTAAACCTTGGGTTGTACTATAAAACCTCTTAAACCAGAACTATGATGTATAAATTAACGGTACCCTTTGGTGACTGAACAATTTGCAGTGAGAGTGCTAAGTGGCTTTAATTCTGAACACAATTGTAGAAGTTTTTTTTCCAAACCAAATATAGCACTGAAATTACTGGTGCCTTCATCAGATGCAAGTCTTGTCTGTCCCCGGTATGAAAGTTTTCAAGAAAAAAAATAAATGTAAGTAATAGTAATATTTATGAATCTGAAACACTCCACACACAAGAAATAGAGGAGAAAATGAAAGACAATATTTGTATCGATGTATTTCCCACACTTCAAGTCATGCCATGAAATGACAAAAAGTCTGATTTTGAAGGTAACTCTACCTAACAGAAAGAAAAAGAAAAAAAAGTTGGTTGTTGGGGTTTTTTCCAGTCTTTCAGCTGTAAAAGATCACTGGCATATGATCACAGAGAGCATCTTGAATGCAATGAAGGGATTTATTTTTTATTTATTTTTATTTATTTGTTATTATTTCCTTAAGTAAAATAATGTAAGAGTGCTTTCAGACAGTAATCTTGTCTAAAAGAATGATATAATAATATATTATACACACATGGAACTGAGTCTGGTATGCCACAGAGAAAAATTTTAAAAATTAAAATGCTTTCCAAAAATGCTCCAATTTTCTTATAAAAACATTCAAAACAAAGTGCAAGAAAATGGCACATGCTACTTCCCTATTGTTCTTTTTGGCTAATCTTTATGCTTACCTGCTGCTTTGGTTACTTTCCCTAAACACCAGGCTGGACAGGCTGAAATGTCCTTCAGTTGCAAGTTAATAGTATTAATTGTTTGCTTGTTTTAAAAAAGCCCATTTGCTGACAAGAGTGATTCCAGGAGTGCCTGTGCATGACATCATTACTGCACGGCTTATTTTTGTAATTACCAAAGTTGTTTTGCTGAACTTACCACTAGGTTGCTTTACAGGATGGACTGCCACAAGCCCCAAAGGCTGGTGAATGTTATAAATCATAACTGTCTGGTTTCCTCCATGCCATTTATTGGCCCGAATTACTCTATTAGTATAGCGGTCACTCCAGTACACAAAATCTTCAAAGACAGTTAGAGCATGTGGATGCTGCAATATCTAAAAGGCAAGGAATTTTACCAATTTAGTTCTGAAGGTTTGTATATGTAAAGCTTGCAATGAAGTAATAGCAGACCCGAAGTAATAGCAGACCTGAGCATTATTTTAAAAAATAAGAAAAAAAGCACCTTTGTCTGAAAAGATATTTTTCAGCAAAAGAATATGAAATATCATCTATTGCCTGAAAACAAGACATTAATTATGGGGGAAATATAAATTTTATCAAAACAAAAATTTTTGAAAATATACATGCGGTTATTTATATCAGCTTATGTGTACCAACTGAACATCTGAACTATTGTGCTGGTACAGGGACAGTGCTACAAGCTGCCAGGAGCACTTCATTGGGAGATGTTAGAGGAATGGTCTTCGTCAAGTGCCTTGCACACAGGAAGTCCCGGCAGCACAAAACCCTTCCCTGCTGTCAAGAGTAGTAGCAATCATCACTCACAGAAGGTGATCGGGGAAATTTGTTCCAGGCTTTTTGTACTGTATTTGCCTACAGCAAGTGCGCCAGGTAGCAGCAGCAGTGTCAGATGTCACCTTTAGACTTCATGCATGCAGACAGAAAAAAAAATGAGATGATCTAAAGCACTAAGTCTACACTCGGCTACAGGTTCTGTTGAAGATTTCCTGAGAGACTGTGAATAGGAGATGCAATTCTTCTATGTAGCAAGCAACTGAAATACTTCATACCTGCTTCACTCGAGTATTTTGAAAAAAAAAATACGTCCAAGTCTACAACAGTACAAATACGTTTTTAAGTACTATCAGCAGGGACATGGGAAAACAATGGTTTCTTATTAATGTCTTACCAGATCGCTTGCAACCACCTGTCGTCTGTTGTTTCCATTATAGTCACAAAAATCGATATAATCAAGATAAGCATCAGCAAAGTAGAGAAGTTTATTTGGGTAATCAATGGAGAGTCCATTGGGCCAGTAGATTTTATCGCTAATAATCACTGTTCGCATTTTGCCATCCATGCTGGCTTTTTCAATTCGAGGGTTTTGGCCCCAGTCAGTCCAGAACATTACATGAGCACTGAAAAAAGTAACTTATCATTACCAATCTGAAAAAAAACTAGCTGCCTATTGAGAAACATTACACAGACTCATGAGTCAAAAAAACAGAAACAACCTTTTTAAGAAAAGTCCTACATGATGACAGTGAAATTATTCATTTCAGCAATACGCTTACTTAAGATATTACCGTAATTTCTGTTGTAAAAAATCTTTTAATACTTCTAGTGCTGTTTTCATTTGTCAATAATAGCAGCATATAGAAGCTACTGTTATCACTGGTTTTCAACATAATCTGATTCTCCCGTTGCTAAATAGTAATTTCATGCCAGTTTGTACTCTTACAGGCATGCACTGATAAATGTTAACTCTATAACTGAAGAGCCCCTCGTGGCTGGCAGTGAACAGAGTTCAAGGCACCGAAGAGCTAAAAAACAGTAAGAGTTTGTACATGAACTTTCAAATCATAACATTCCATTTACCCTATGCCACTTGCTGTTTGAAATGGGAAGGTGCTTTTGTGATAACATTATTTTAGACTTGGGGCTATGAAGGAACCTGTTCCTTGCCAGGCGGGCACACCACATTATATTATGTGTAAGTTTGTGGTATATCACCAACTGATAATGATCTATCAGAATTTTGAGTTAATAACTAGGAAGCAAATGTAGGAAAATCTGTTTTACAGGGGAAAAAACCCATCTTGTAACAGTGAAACAGAGCAACAGATTATAAATAATTACCGTATGACTTTAAATATTAAATCAACTCTGCAAACACACTATGTTAAAAAATGGTCTTAATTTTTCTCTGCCACTTGTCATTTATGCCCAAATTTTATTGTAATTATATCTCAAATTTTAATATTGTTATATCATAAAATATGCATCTTTTCAAACAAAACATAAAAAAAAATAATCTTACTCAATTCTGGGATCTAACACTAGTCCCCTTGGGTTTGTTATATTTTCACTAATCAGCACAGTCCTGTGGCTCCCGTCCATTTTAGAGACTTCAATTGTTTCCAGAACAAAGTCTGTCCAGTAAAGATTGCGACCTACCCAATCTACCGCTATACTTTCAGTCACAGTGACGCCACTGTCAAACACCTGTTTAAGAACAAAAATTTAAAAAAAGGAGAGAGAGAGAGAACAAACTAGTTGATATCAAATTTTTACCCTTTCCATTTCTATAGATATGGAAATACAGGGAACCAAATCTCTAACATTTTCTGGGTCTCTTACGCAGAATGAGTCCCAATGTACACATTCAAAGCACTGATGAAGCATATACCCAAACACTGTTGATACTAACTTCAGTGGGTCTATTGAAGAAGTTAGCATCTATTAATAGGAAAATCAACTTATAAGTTGAGCTGAAATCAGCTTATAAGTCTGATGTTTAAAAAGGGCTTCTTGAAAGCATTCAGGTTTGGGGTTTGTTTTTTTTTTCAAAAAACTAAATGAAATATTGACTTAGTGTCTACAAAGTTGTTTCACTTTGTCTATGTTATCTCTCTTCTTACTATGTCGGGATTTCCCTCTTCCCCTTTGCTAACTAGAGATACACAATGTCTTCATTTTCTCTCCGCAATGAAAAGACAAGAATAACTCAATGAACTTACTATTTTTCGGTCAGTCCCGTTTTGATAAGCACTCCAAATTTTATCCTGTGTTGTATCAGACCAAAAGATACGACCTGTGATTGAATCAAAATCAATAGCCACAATATTCCTCCCATCCCGAATCAGAGAATAAATACTGTGTGACTGAGAGGTGATGTTGTCCACAACAATTTGGTTACGACTTGCCACCAGCAAAAGAAGATTCCCAGACTCTGCCAAAGGAAAAGAAAATAAAATAAACCAATAAGCTATTCAACAGTAATTCTGTAAGAGAAAGAAACACTGTGAAATTTGACATGGCTTTATAGCATCAAAGCTATTGTATCTAGACATACATATTGAAAGGACAAATTCAAACCAATTCTCAGGCCAAGAACTTTTAACATATCCAGTTTGTTCATCCTGACTTTTGGATCTACCTTGGCTTTTCTCCACCCTTTCTCCATCATTTACTCTTTCTATTAGACTCCCCTTCCAGTCTCATAGCTGGACCTTGGGTCTTCTTCCCCATTGTCTAATCAGTTGCTGACATCCAACCCTCATTCCTCCATACGCCACTCTCAGCTCCTGGTCCTGATTCAAATCCCAAAGTTCTTTTAGACCACCAGTTACTCTACTCAGCCTGGTTCTTTCTCTTTTTTTAGCCAGCCTGCTCTTTTTTCCCCAATTTAGTCTGCATGGGGATCAGGGAGGAGAATAAACAGATTACAGGAAAGCCGTAAACTGCTGCAGTTAGATTGCTGCGCAGCAGCTGCTGAAAAACAACTGAAGAGTAGAAACCATAAAGACAGCAAACTATGAGAAACTCCCTATTAGTAAGGGCCAAACTTATTTTGAAGGTAAATTGCAAGAATCTTCCACAACCTTAGTAGATCTCTTGAATCAGGAAACCTGTAGTGACAAATTCCACTGGGTATATGACTCCTCTGTACTGTCAGTGTACTATGTAAGAGATAGAGAACAACAGACAGCTAGGCTGCGCTAGTGTTGTTTGCTCTGTAGAAATGAGCATAGTATGGCATAGGCACTAGGGTAAGTCCTGTGAAAGGCTGGGATTTAAACACTGTGTGAGCACTGAACATTATAAAGAGCAAATTTTAACCTATGGCTTACAGGTGCCTGGCATTGCTTTTCTCCAGAACATTATTTTGATCGTTCCAGGGTTAAAAATTACAGTGTTATTTAAAATATATTATTTCAAGGAAATAATCGTTTCCAATTCACCCCTCAGCTGGCAGTTTTAATACTCAAGGTCATTTGCCATGAACAACTTCGCCTGTTTACATCAGCTCTTTTAAGGGAACAATATGAAAATGGCAATGCTGGACGCTTTCCAGACACTGCTGTCATTCTTTTGGTTGACATCAACATTCCTCACCTGCTGCTTTACAAGTCTTCCCGTTGGTTTCTAGAATGTATCCTTCATCACAGTAACACCTAAAAGACCCTCTCTCATTGTAACAATGCTGACTACAAAAGCCTGGAGGGTCACATTCGTTAATATCTTCACAGGTCTTAGAGTCATTTGCAAGCTGGTATCCAACAGGACAGGTACACTGAGCTCCAAAAGGTCCTTGAATACATTCATGAGTGCAGCCGGCGTTATTGTCAGAGCAGCTCTCCTGATCTGAAATGGGGTTGGGGAAGGAAATAAGCAGATAGTCAACAAAAGCTTCTTATGCTAAATTTATTACTTTGCAATTGCATTACTAGCCTAAGATTGCCTCTAAAACATGACTCCACAATCATCAGTTATGCAATGGGAGACTGGACTGAGGCCCTATGCAAAATGTAACACACCCAATGCACATAAAGGCAGGTAACAACAGACTATGTACTACTGAATCCCATTAAATGAATGTAAACAGAAGGCTGTCTAAGCATTTATAAGAAATTTTTCAAAACTAGCTAGAAATATACAAAAATTTACTGAACCATTCCAAACCTAAAATTGTATTAATAAACAATCATTTATAATCATCTATAATCATACCTGGCTGGGGTTCATCTGAGAATGTGCATTGATTAAGGAGGAGGAGGAGGAAAGAAGGAAAGAAAGAAAAAGGTTAAATCAATTCATAATCAACATAAATACAAATTCTGGCTACACGTGAGCTTTTAGATTCTTTTCACGATTTTTGAAGTTAGAAATTTAAAAGAAAATACTAAGGATTGAATCACATTTCATCTGAACTTAAAGCATACCATGCTTTAGTGAATGTGTTCAGGAACACAAAGCTCATTCCCATATTCCTATATAAAAACCTATATTGAATTCAGTGGAAGTCACATTTGAATTTAGAGCACAAGATTGCATATAGCTAATGATTTCATCAATCATCATCATAGTCTCCTTTCACTGCAAGCAAGTTCGACTTAGTAATTTGAGCTCTAATTTCAACATGCTTACAATTTCTGCTAGAAACGTTGCTGCACTAAATACAGCATGCTGATTATTCCATTTCTTTCTAAAGCTGTAGAACATAGTAGGCTATAGTAGACGTTTGAGCAGTAACTTACTGCATAATGGGGATTCATCAGCTCCATTGGGACAATCGGCAGTATTATCACATACTCTGCTCAGATTCACACAGATACTGTGACCTGGACATTGCCACTGCCAGCTGGGGCACCGGAAGGGTTGAGTAGGACAATCTCTCTCATCGCTCATATCCCTGCAGTCATTATCACCATCACAGATCCATGCTCGATAGACACAGTTGCCATTATCACAGCGGAAAAGAGACGGAGGACAGGTCCTGGCAGGACATCTATGATGTTCATCTGAGCCATCTGCACAGTCAAGATGGCCATCACACTCCCAGTTAACAGGAATACAATTGCCATCTGATTGACATTGGAATTCGTTCTGGTGGCACATCCCTGGTGGTCTTGTAGCTAAAACAGTGACATTGAGCAGTTCAGAAGCTGTTTCAATTTTAGCAAAATCATTGTGTTCAGTTCATCTCTTGCATAAGTAGTTACAATACTATTAAGAACTGTGTTGCTATTGGATCAGGCCATAGAATTACAGTCAGTCAATATACATGACGCTTCAAAATCCGGCCAATTTAACTCCTACTTTATAATATGGCGAATGAGGCAATTCAACTATTGTTATATTTTGAGCAAGCACATGTTGATGTTTATGTATATTGATTTCTACGTACATGCACAAAGCAAAATGAAATTACTTGCTGAAACCAGTCTTCACCACCCTGCATTGTAACATTTTAACTAATTTAAATGTACAAAATTGCTCAAGGAAAATTTCAGTCTAACTCTCACAGATACAAGGTTTTCCGTTTTCTTGATGAATAGACTTCTTCATTTTACTTTTAAACCCCGAGGTGCCAAGTAAAACAAAACGTTAGAGCCAAAAGGAATGCAAAGTCTACTCTTTGCCAGAAAAATCTACTCTTGAGATGTAACCTACTGTGTTTGAAATTTCTGCCCAGAACAAAAGATTTATAGACAAATTTCCCTAAAAAGAATTTTGAGGTCTTAAGGACACTAGTGCCAACTAGTTGATATAGCAGATAAAGGAAATTTTCAAAAGCATCATCTAATAACTGAAGTCTTTCTTTCAGCATCAATATACTTACGGCAATCAGTCTCATCTGAGTGATCATTACAGTCAAATACCCCATCACACTGGTAGTAAGTGCTGATACACTGGTCTCCACTTAGACATTTAAATTCTGTGGCACTGCAGTTATATACTACAAAATTAAAAAATATTGATGTTATTTATTTATTTTACAGAGCTAGACTGCACCCAATTTTTCTACAGGTGCCCAAGTCAGATACGATATCAGGAGTCCAAGTTCCACTGAAGGCCATGATTTCCCTGGGACACAGAAAATGCAGTGACCTTGGAACGTACAGAAAACAGAAAACAGGTTTCAGCCCTCTGCAACCAGCCCAGAGATCAAAGGGCTTACAAAAATGCTAAAACAAGCATCACAAACAGGGTTACTTTATGGATAGGTTTATTAGGCATTCTGCTATCTTGGAGCTGGTAATATGAGATCGCCAAAGAGCCCCCCCAGGGGGCAAGAGTGAGGAAACAATAAAGAGGCATTCAAAGGAAGCTACACTTACTGCAGTCGTGCTCATCAGCACCATCTATACAGTCTTTGTCTCCATCGCAGACATAGAATGGGTCAATACAGCGATGGTCTGGACACTGAAATTGCCTGGGTTCACAAGTACCTGTGAAAGCTATTAAGAATAACAATAAATGCAGGTGTGTTTCTTGTCTCTCTTCTGAAATCAGCATAATACTGAGACAGCAGAAATACACTATCACTGGCTTGCAGCACGTAATGTAGCAACTAGTAATCATATAAATTACAAGCACTAATACATTTGTATCAGGTAATTGTTTATTCACATGCAGGCTTGGACTCATGCAAAATAAACAGAAGATTTCACTCAGCAATAAATAACGCTAAAGAAAGCATGTGGAAAAACTACTGTCTTACTTCCAGTAAAAACTTTCGGACTAGATAGCTGACTACGCCATTAGTCATTACTGAGACCACTCAGGAAACAAGTGCTTAGAAGATCTAAGCTTTAGCTGCTTTTTGCTGTAAGTTGCAGTGGATGACATTATGTAGCACCATGACTATAACTATCACAGTTGCCCCTTTTTTTTTTTTTTTAATAATTTTTCTGCATTCGACTTGGGTCTGGTCGTTCATATTAGATGAGTTTTCCATGTCTTACAGACTGCAAAATATTAATCTAACTTAGATACTAGTTATTCTTCCTATCTAGAAGGATATTCTTCCTAAATCTAGAAATTCTTCCTAATTTCATTTATCATCCTTACACCAACAGACATATCTATGCAGACATGTTGTTTAAAAAACAACAGACAGTTGTGATACTCACTGCAGTTTTTTTCATCTGACCCATCACCACAGTCATTATCAGTATCACATAACCAGATCCTAGGAATACATCTTCTATTATCACAGGTGAACAGGGTTACAGGGCATGAGGTGGGTCCTTGTGTAGGACAATGCAATTCATCACTGCCATCCAAGCAGTCATTATGTTTATCACAACGCCAGCGACCTGGGATACACTGTCCACTGGCACAGGTAAAAGCTGATGAAGCACAAGTATTGTCTAAATAAAAAACAAAACAGGAGGACATTTTTATAAAGATCTGCAAAATTTGCCTTCCCTGCCAGAGTATTCAGTACATTTAGTAGACTTACACAATGTCTAAAATTGATGCATCAAATTCTAAAATGAACATTGCTTAAAATGAAAAATATCTGTCATGCCAACATGTTGCAGAACTGAACAGGATACTTACAAGCTTTTTTAAACTGCATGAATCAATAAAAAACTAAATTGTTAAGCACTTCAAAACAATCCAAAGAACAAGAAAAATAACTTCTTCAAGTAGCCATTTGCTTTATGCCTTCCTTTTCCCCAACAGACATTCTAGTATACCCCACTAATAAGAAACAGAGTTTATACCCGAGTCATATTAGCTAGCCTATGCATTGAGGAGCACATTTTATTAATATGTCCTTTTTTTCTTGTTTGTGATTTAAAAGAAAGAATTAACTCTGAAGAAAGAAGCACCAAATACATCATAAAAGCCAAGAACTCTTCAATATCTTATCAACTATAATTATCCCACTATTCTCTCAATTTATTTGACCAACAAAATATTTTGTGTAGAACAGTTCACAGTAAAACCAGGAAAGGAACCAATCTGCTTTTAATCCACTTCACTGTAAAATCCAGATGTAACTGACAGTACAGAAGTGCCCAAAAATAACAAAAACAAAAAAAATTCTATTCAGATGTTAAATAAAATAAAAGGTGCTGCTCTAATCTTAGGGGAAGGTTAGACAATACATATGGTTCTGTTATTTTTTTCTTATGGTCCCATTTTTTAAATGTCTTCATCTTTATTAAGATGGTTTGTCTGTCCCCATGCATCAAAATAAGACAAGCAATATTCCAACATCTTTCAAAATTTACAAAAAAATAATTAAGGCAATTTTTTTCTTTAAAAAATAAATTTTTGTTACTCTGTAAACCAAATTTTGAGAACTAGTGAGATATGAATATTTGCATGCATTCTCTAGGTGGCCAATGTTGAATCCCATATTCCCATGAGTTATCTGAATAATTTCCAAAGTAGCTAATCTCCCAGGTAGATTTCAGGATTTACCCACAGATGCAACGCTAAAAAATTGGGGTTTATTCCACCAAAATCAGACTGATCCATTAAACTTTCCAAACGGCAAACAACAAACACTAACAGTAAATAACAGGGATTACTTACTTAAAGAACCACAGTTTTGTTCATCGCTGTTATCATGGCAATCATCAACACCATCACACTGATAGTATTGAGGAACACATCTTCCATTACCACAGGAAAAAGAGTAGGAGCCACACTGCAAAGTGGGTGGCTCATTGGATGGATCTTCAACGCACGTCAGCTGATTTGCAGCCAGCTTCATGCCATAAGGACAACCACAAACTCTTTGAAAATTTGGTACCGGGAAGCAGAAATGGCTGCAGTCTCCATTGGGATTTGCTCCTCTGTTACAGTAGTTAGAGCCTTAAAAAGTGATAGAGAGATCAATGTATACACTACTGATAACAGCTTGGGAACTATTAAAATTGCATAGCAACTGTAAAAGAATGTTTTACAAAAAAAAAAAAAAAAAGATGGTGTAGCAAATCCTGGTTTTGCATACACCACAAAACAGGGTCAAGTTCACTGACAGCAATAGTAGTAGTAAGTCATAATAATAAGTCCCACATTCCATATATTCTTTATTGAGACAAATGTTTACGGAAGCCAAGAACAAACTACTAAATTTCATCTAATATGCTACCAATTTTCAGCAACTGCCTGGAAACAAGTATATTATCACAAATGAGGACCTTTGTCTGAGCAAGGCTGGGAGACCTGATCCAATCTTTGGACACCAATTAGATGGTGAGCCTTAGCACACGGTTTGATCATACGTTTGATAATTGCATTGAATGTTTTACTAAATTAACTACAATACCAAATCCTTGTTTTAGATCATAGAATCACATAGAATTCAGCAGTGAAAAGAAGAAAAAAGTAAATACTTATGCACAGTGATTACTTTAGGAATAGTAGTTTGATTAATAAACGTTTACCCAATTCCTCCAAATAAATAGTTCGGTTTAACTAAAACTTCTACTGGAAAAAGAGAAATACAAGGATGTAAATGGTGATACAAATACACAAAATACAATGGAATCATAAATTTCCTTTTAAACAGTTATTAAGTAAAGTAACAGAAGTGGTGGAAGAAAACTGCATACAGTCACAAAACAGTGAAATATATGTGTGATTGCAAGTGCACATGTTGCCTCCTTGTGTGTCAGGTACGATTCAGTAAAGCCATTTCTAAAATTGAGAGTGGAAACCTGCTGTCCTGATATTTTGATTCTTATTCCCTATTTCATGTCTTTCATTTGTACAACAAAAGAGCTCACCTATTTGGGAATGAGCATCATATGCTTTAACATGCATGATGTTACTAATGCCCCTCCTTATAATGGTCATTTCTCCTCCATCAGACTTCCTCACTCGAACTATTCCACCAAGTCTCCAGTCAGTGAAATAGGCATAACCTGTTTTGAAAGACATTTAAGACATAACAATTACAAAGCAATATGATATAAAAGATCGAGCATCATTAGAAAAAAATGCAAGGCTTTTCACGTAAATGTAATAATTTTTCATAACTGTTTCATAAAAAAGACAAAAGGACTTTTATCATTAATTCAAGTCGAGTCCTTCAATCACAGGCAGACACAACATAGAAAAACAAGCCCTCTCAGATTTTGCTTAGATTGAAATATAACAGACTCAGCTGTCATTTCACATTCCAAGACAATTTTAGAAGTCATTCATTAAGACAACTTTCCAGAAAATTTTAGAATATTTTTGAATATATTTTTACACAAAATCAAAAGGGATCAGATGCTGGCATCTTTAGTCACACACAACATAAATCCACGGAAAACTCTACATACGATAAATAAAATCCTGAAATTGCTGATCATCTCTAAGGAGATGATTTACCTTCCCTGTCCAGCATGAGTAGCCTACCTTGGAAGCTATAATTAGTATAGCATGTCTGCCTTGTTGCACTACAAGAGTTACCTGATATGCCTCAAATTATTTCAACACAAATATACATAAAACCAGTCCTAAAACTGAGCAAGAAGTACTAAATATATATATTTTTATAGAAACTTTCAACACTGCTATTTATAGGAAAAGCGTTATTACAAAGGCCACGTTATTTTCGCTCACATACTCACAGATCATCATATGAAAAAAAAGTCTGTGATAATAATAGATATTTTTCAATGCTGGACTTACCTCCAAAAATAGTAAGGCCAAATGGGTGAGTCATCTGAGAAATACGTTCAAGAGTCCGTCTGTCCAGCCCGTCAAAGGTACTGTGCTCAATTTTATCAAAAAAGGCATCCACCCAGTACAGCCTTAGAGAACTAGAAATAATGAAAATGTCATATCTCTTCAAATGACATTATGTCCATTAGGAAGCACTAACATTTTCTCAAATAATAATCTTAAACCTGACAAGAGGATATAGGGACACATGGGGAGAGATTCTAATAAAATTTTACATTTTGCAGGCTTTTTAACAAATCGAAAAATAAGGTCTTCAATAGAAAAGTGCCAGCGCATGCAATCTGACACAATTCCTTAATTTTTGATCCCTAACAGTTTAAAGGAAGAAACACATTTGCTTAAAAAGCTTCTCTGTCTTCTGTGTTGTCCTTACCTCCAGTCAATGGCCAGGCCATTAGGCCAGCCTAGCGTTGTATTCACAATTGGCAAGGCATGGGATCCATCACTCCAGGCCCTCATGATTTTCGCAGGACGGAACCAATCTGTCCAGAATATATAGCTGAAAGGACATGTCAGAAAACACATAAACCCAATGGTATAACGTAATTAAACAGAGCAAGTAGTTGAGCAGCATTAACATTCTTCTTTTACCAGCTCTTCATACACCTTAAAAAAAAAAAAATACAATTTGACCCTCTCCTCAATTGGTAGTAGTATCAACAATTAATATTTATCCTTTGTACATTAACTTCTATAATCTTCAGAAGTGGTTTCTCCCTTTAGACATAAAATATCTGTAACTTTGTGAAAATTGTTAAGGATTTCATTTAAGTACTGACAAGGAGGAAGAATCAAGCCAAAATGCATCTTCCAGGTAATACAAGTAAGCATGAATATTATAAAGAATATTCTCCTAATCCTTTCAATTTATGCCTATGGTCAAAGAGTTGACGCTAGTGTTAAATAACTTTACAAAGCAGTGAACAGAAAAGGTTGGGATACTCAAGGATACAAGTTCAACACTATTCTTATAAGATTACTTCCAAAATAGTGTATTCGGTTACTAAACATGAAAATTCAATATCCAAGAATTAAGAAATTCAGTAGGTATGGCAGTAGGAACCTGAACTATGCTGTGAAAGAAACGCTGCTTTGGCATGGCCAAACAGCCCAGAGTATTGAATTTGAAGTTAATCATTTCCATGGAAGAAAAGCAGGGCTTCATTTTATGTACAAAGAATCACATATTGTAAGGTCTGTATCAAATACAGCCTGTAGTATCTAATATGTTTCAAATAAATAAATTCAGATAGAAAAAATAAAGGAACCAAGGTCAGCATTCTGGGAACAGAAAGTATATTAAAAATAATTACAAAACTTTATCTTTCAGCTATGAGAAATAGCTTTCTAATCTGAATGATACAAAGAAACAAAGTTCTTTTGCGTGTTTATCAACACACAGGAGTAAAAGAAAAAACAGTGATGCTTTTAAAGAGAATTCTTTTAACCTCTTCTTTCATGTGGAATGTGTATCACTTGCCCTTTCTGGGTGCTGAATCCTAGGCCAGAATAAAGCAAACAAGATAAAGACCAGAAAACTGAAAATAGGCAGTATTTTGGAAAAGAACACAAATCCATATAGAAATCCAGAATGAGATGTAAATCTAACCTCACTAATTCTGCTTAGACCATAAATTTGTTCGTACAGTTTCAAGTGAGAATCAAAGCTGAACTTACCCAATAACAGGATGAACCACTATTGATCGAGGATTATTTAAATTCTGAACAATTGCTCTCCTAGATTTATCTGCCAGCCTCATCACACTAATGCTCCTGTATCGAGGGTCTGTCCAGTACAGATTCTTTGAGATCCAGTCAAAGGCCAAATCTTCTACACTTTCCACTCTATTAGCTGTCAGTATTTCTCTTCCTAGAATTTTTAACACACATAATGATTGTAAATGTTTCGGAACAGAGGAAATAACATGAATGCACTATTGTGTTCACAACACTAGTGGTTTCCCTTGGAAAAAATGCTGCCTCTGTGCTACTTTATATAAAGACCAATAACCAAGGGGAGAGGAGGTGCCCCTTGCTCCAGGCAAAGGAGGTACATGTTCAGGAGCACAAACCCAAAAGAGGAGAAATGAAGATGAGAGAAAAATCTGTCACTAAGTTTACACTGAGAGGAGTTTTATGAATGAAGGTCAGTAAGGTCAGTGCAATAAGAACATCTTGCTTAACGGCCAGACCTTGCCTACTCTTTGCATAGTAATGGTCAGCTGCAGTCTACCGTTACTCTAACCCAAGGCAGCAAGCAAGCTCAGAAGACTATATGCTGACTTTATATATATTTGATCATTATTATAAATTGGAGAGAAATACTCTTCACACTACCACAAATAAGACTCCCAAAAATCTCACAACCATAATGTTCTTTTTTTTTTTGTATTACAGTATCATAATAAACATCCTGCTCTCCAGATAGGGAAATTAAAAAGAGAAAACTCAGTTTCATACTACTGAAAGACATACTAGTGTGCATAAACAGACTGGTGATGACAAATACTGGTTTTGAGAAGTGCTACAAATCTTCATTCCCAAACACATTCAGCTAGTTTGCCAAAGATCAGGAGACTTCAACTAGCTTAATATAAGTTGAAAAAACATTTTTGACAAACACTTTCCAGATTACTGGGGTGACACATATTTATCTTAATATCTCACAATGTGACTTTTTCTGCTTCTTTTTAGAAATATATATTCTGCTCTCCTCATCACAATTACTGTACAATTCCTAAGAATGATTCTCACCTGAACCATCAGTTTTCTGTTTATAGATCATGTCTTTACTTGTGTCTGAAAAAAAAATGGTGTCATCCTGAGCAGAGAAGTCAATTCCAACAAAGTATGAAGGGCTCCCTGTTACAGGTATGATCACGTCTTCCTGGGTGGAAAGATTAAATGGGATCCCCCGCACTGCCAGCTGGGATGAAAACAGCAGGAACTGCTGCACAGCTACAAAAGAAAAGAACAGACACAGTCTTTACTTATTCACAAGGTGAGACAATTGAGCATTAATTAACCATAAAGTTTTATTTTCCTTTGACAACACTAATAGCCTGGCAATAGAAAAAGGAAGAATGAGAAAATAGGAATTTAAATACATACAGACCTAAAAACTGAAGAAGAAAAACAAAACCTAACCCAGAATATTAGGTGATGCGGTCAGGTATTTCTCTTACATTGTTACTGTGGTCCTAATACACCTTTTCAGAAAACATTATCCCTACGGAAGCAGAAGTCACCTTTTGTGCTCACCTTTTCACAATCGCCTATAAAAAAAATAACTCACAGGCTTTGGGGAGCGACCATATAACCAGATCATATCTGAGGTAGCCAGATAAATGCATGGCCAAATAGTAAAACTATAGCAAACATATCCGGCTTAATTTGCCAATAGATACACATGGTAAAACTCCCATCAGTGACAATTCTGCACTCAAACAGGAAGCAGCAGATTGTTGATGGAAGCTCACAGCTCCAAAACTGAATCACTTATTCTTGCCATATGTGTTCAAAGGGGGAAGACCAACCTTAAAGGTTGGACCAGATGATCCTTGACATCCCTTCCAACCTGGCATTCTACAATTCTACGATAATCTGCACATTACTGCACAGGAAAGCAGGCTTATGTGTTCAAAGTAATGCAAAATCTGCAAATTAGCAAGTACTTACACTTAATTTCAGGATTAAGAGTTTAATTGTACAGCTGTCTACACATATTCCATATCTAACTCCATTAAAATGTTTATAAAATGTGGTAAGTCTAAGTTGTTGTGGCTTGAAATGAACATCGGCAGAAATGATTACATTTAAAGCTGTCAACAGGAGTTGTGATAGAGAAACATGAAGTCCTTGGCATACTGAACCAACAGGGCTATTGAAGAGAGGAAGGATGCCCTAGAAATAACTCCAAAGCTAATGGAATAGTGCTATTTCCAACAATCATAAGGCATTTTCTTACCAACACAATGTCGTCCATCTACGTGTAGATCAAAACCCAGTATACATCTACAGCGGTAACCTAGTCCATCATTATCTGTTTTGTGGCTGAGAACACAGATCTGTTCGCATCCCCCATTATTACTTCCACAAGGATTTCTTACTGGAATATAATACAGATAGGATTATAATTTCATCTATTAACCTAATGGCTTCATTACCTTAATTTATTGTGGCTATTGAAAAAAAAAATTCTGAAAAATCATGTGGACTCTCTGGGAATTACATCATATGGAAAACATAGGCCCTGGAATGCATGGAAATCACATCAGAGCTAACTGGCATTCAAGATACTCAGCTCTGTACAGAGATACTTAGCACACAGTGTTGAGGTCATAATCTGGGCTATAGTTTTCTGCATATAGATCTACTCCAGAATTATATCTCACAGAATTCATTCCCACTGGTAGCCTTTCCCAACTGCACCCTCATTTCAGTGTTGAGGAAAAAAATTCCCAAACACCAATACTGCTCATAAGCACAAGCTTGACTCTTTGAAATACCAATACATTTGATAAACCCCTCAACTCCTAAATGTTGCGTTTGACAGTTCATTACCTACAGGAGCTGGATGATACCACTGTGTGATAAAAACCAGTCCAGTTTTACAACACAAATTTATGTATCACAATTATTAGTTCTTTACAGCAAACTAACAGCATCTCATGATTTTTACCAACTTTTGGTAAGATAGTTCCAAACCTCCCTTAGTAATCTACTTACTGTCTTACCGAATGGCTGCCTGGCAGCATGGTAAACTGTCACTCCATAAGGTCTCAGTGAAGACTGGTAGATCACTTGAGGGTTAGATTCCGAAAATTTGTTAGCTTTCACCACTGCCATTTTGGTCCAATCAGTAAAATAAACATTGTGTTCAAATAAAGTGATTCCATATGGATGAGGAATCAGTGAGCCTCCATGTGCTATTGTTCTCCTGTTACAAAGATAGTTTTTAAATGATTTACAAAATATTATTTAGAAAATAACAGAGGAAAGGATACAGGATTATTAATTCATTCACTGGCTTTTGCTTCTACACAGAAGCTGCCAAAGTACAAATAGAAAAGACCAAATGAACTGAAGAGATGAAGCTAAACGTACAGGGTATGTAAACATAAAAGCTAGAGCACTGAAAACAGAGCAATCAAAAGTGTTAGCAATTACCAAGTAACACAGTGTGTAAAGATGACAACTCAAAAACGTAGGAAAAATTCATAATTACTGAGAGAAAATTAGAAAAAGAGGCCAAACATGAAATCAAAGACATCTGTAGCAATTTTAAATAGTCAAGAAACCTTGAATGTAAAAAATTCAAGTGGTAACAGCCACTGACCAAAACCAAAATCCTATGTAAGAAAAAAACCAAAACCCCACAAACAAACGAACAAAAAACCCCCACAGCTTTCTTTGGCTTGAACTAATCACCCAATTGTATCTATTCAATGCAAGATATTGTGATAATATTTTTCTGGATAAATATTAGGAGATAAAGAGAGACACTGAAGTCCTCACACAATACATAACAATAACACTACAATATTATTTTCATGAAGTTATGAAGGAAGGTCTACAAAATCAGATTCATTGCACAGCTCTCCTCTAACAGTTTCCCAGGTGATTTAAGTTCATGCTGTAGGCATGCAAGATGTGATACAAGTGGACAGTAAACTGTATTTTAACATCCTTTACAGATTATGCCATTACCTCTTGCACAACATCTACAAGAGTTTTGGAGTTGCTGTGAGTCATAAGTTTTTATCTCCAAAACCGAAAACACATTCTTGTCTTACTAAATTCTGATAAAGGAGCAAAGATACCAGCATTACTAATATAATTTTGTAAGTGAAAAAATACATTGAACAGTAAGTCTGTCAAATGAGCAGAGGACTGTTTTTCAAGTGACTATGTAGGAGGTATGCTAAAGGAGACAATTTTTTTTTTTTTACAGAGACTAATCACAGATGCAGAGATAAACTTAAGGACTCCTTTCTTGCATGCTGTGATATAGTTTCCCCAGCATCACAACAGGGTGAGTGATGACTTAATTTCTGACAGCAAAGATTTATAAAATGTAAGAAGAGCACTTAATATCCATTACACAAGGTGGTGCTTTGGAGTGGAATATTTCAAATAGATTCATTCATGAAAAAGATGCAAAGAAATGATGATGGAAGACAACGTATATAATTCAAAAATAATAAAAAGTAAATGCTATAAAAATGTGTGCTGTAGTGGTGAACTATAGAAAATGTACATTATAAAAGAAGTGCAGTAGGTATTCAAGGCAAAAAAAGGACAAAGAATAATGGAAGAATTAAGGATTATCTAGAAGTAACATCACAACAGAGATATCAAGGTGCATCACATTCATGTTGTAATTTTCATCCTTTGCGTATCTCATTTTGTTAGACAAATCTTTCTTTGAACTAGATACAAAATAATTAGTGTATCTGTAACCTCCAAGGAATAATATTTCTCCTACCTTTGAAGCCCATCATAAGTTACAGTCTCAATGTAGTCAAAGCGGCTGTCAACCCAGTAAAGTCTCTTTGATACAATATCCAGAGTTATTCCAGCAGGCCAGCCTAATTTTGTTTTTATCAAATCCTGACGGTTTGTGCCATCCATGAAGGCCCTTTCCACTTTAGGATCACCAGACAGACTATCCCAGTCTGAGAAAAACAAATAACTATAAAGGAAAAAAACCAAAAGAGTCCCATGTTTCCTTGAGATTTTACAAAAAAAAAAAAAAATTTTTACATGGAATTTAAAACCAGCACCCTTTCTGGACAGAGCTTGATTCTCAGCCAGCATACTACAACAACACACTTCATACCTCCTGCATTTTCTTTATATCTAGAAACACGCATTTACCCAAAAGACTTCAGAAATACTGAGTTTCCTTAGTAAAATACAGAGTTAAGTGTACTGCCAGAAATAAAACAGTGACAAAGAGATGCACCATGACAGCAGCATCCATCACTACAAGTTGCATGAAATTCCTCTTTCCATTCTCTGAGGATCCAAGTTTTCATGGCTCACATTTTTGAAGCCTGTTGGGTTGGGAGACACTAACTTCCCTGGCTTCGCTCTACCACTTTATTTCAGATAGTAGGAGGTCTGTGGGTGGTATCCCAACAGAAATCTTTCACAGTAACTTCTATTCTTATGCAGGCCAGTCCCACAGTTCCCATATTTTCAGAGCTGCTCATCCACATGCAACTCTAGCCAAAAAACAGATTATGCACATTGGGAATAAAAGCAGTGCACAGCCCTCCCATAACAATTTAAGGTGTAGAATAGATTAGGACAGACTGTAAATGTTTAAAACATTTTATATCTGATTCTAAAGTGACAACCCTAGCTATTTCTTAGTTCTCCTCTGTTTGCATGGGAATAAAGGAATTTCTGACATCTTATATCAATACCTGACAAGTATCACTTACCCAACAGTTGGATCAAGTGCTATTCCTCTAGGATTTCCCAGATTTTCAGCAATAAGAGTCACACGGTTTTTTCCATCCAAGTTAACCATATCTATTCTGTTCACACTGGTCTCAACCACATACAGTTTATTGTTAACCCAATCCACTGCTAGATTTTCAGGTGTGTCAACTGAAACATTTAAAACTTCTTGGAAATCAGAGCCATCAATACTAATAGAAAAAACCTGAAAACAATACAAATATTGTCAATGCCCACATGATGTTTTGCTAATCACAAGACGCATGGCACTTGTCCTTTATCATCACATTGGGTACAGATCCACAATTGGCCACTAGATACAGCCAAGTTGTATTCCTTAACTTAGGGGTTTTGCCAAAACTTGGAAAACAATGCAAAAACTACAGGAAGCTTGCCTTCAACTGGCACTTCTGCAAAATACACAAGGTAACAGACTAAAACAGCCTTATGCTTTAGCAAATATGACAAATTGCTGGATTAGAAAAAAAAAAAAAAATAACCACAGATGAGGAAGGTGCATCTTGCTTTCCTGCAATCTAGCAAAGCCCAGCATTTTCATTAATTGAAAACAAATGAATATGCTTTAGCAAAGCTCTCATCAGTGACCAGAAACAAGAGGGGGAGCTCTTACTGCACTAACCACTAAGGAGAAATTGCAAAGTGAAGAAAGAAAGGGAAATCTCTCCATCCGGACAGGAAGGAGAAGGCTCAGCTTTGCTCCTGGTCTCCTTCGTTTAAGGCTACTTTTAACAGCATTGTACTCAAGAAGAAATAGTGCTGTTATCTTACAAGCAAGCTCAGAGCTACACGAAGCAAACAGCATAAACACAATAATTTTATATATGCAGTAATCATGTGATTATAACACTGGATACTATGAAAAGCTGGGAATCATTATCCCTTTTTTGGAACAACAGCATGAGGTTTGGAATCTATTTAAATGAAAATACAGATTACCACCAGTAAATATACACAAGAAAAATAAGAGCTGAAATAGCCGTATCATTTTAAATATTCTTCAGGTGCAGGTAACAATAATCAAGCAAACCATTTAACTGTCTATTCTGTTCTTTGGAAACCTTGTTGATAGAAGAGCTTATGTGCATTAGGATATCAGACAGTATGCTAAATGAGATAAAGATGACGCAGAACACAACCCACAATTTTTTGCTTTAGTTTACATCTTAATCTTAAAAAAATCAAAAAACAATAACCAAAAAAATCCCCTAATAATACATTTATTTTAAGACATCAGGTGGAAATATGCATCATATAAGAAAATTATTAATGTCATTGTTTTCATCTGGGTGTTCTAAGTAGGAGTTAATTGGATTAATTAATCCTAATTAATTAATTAGGATTTAACTATATTGGGGCAGATGAAAAGGCAGTGCTGGCCATCTGCGGTGTGCAGTGAAAAAACACATATATCTTTTGTTTGTACCTTTTACAGAGATAGCATAAATCACCTGTCTCATGAAAGTTCAGATTTGACCCTGACTTAATTCAGCCATTGTCAATGCAATTGCAAGAATGGGAACCCACTGCAGTGAAAATAAAAATGCCAGAATTGCAAACAAGTCAAAAATTGTGCACACAAATCCTGTCCTACTTGACAGCCATGCAGTGTGTTTTCCAGCAGAACCAAGGTGGCACTGTAGTAGAAACTATAGGTTACAGCTTATGTGTAGATTCAGAATAACAATGGTGACACCAAATTGATCCACACATGGTGTCAGGAGGCAGGCCATGGATTCTCCTTCACTCTGCATGACAATCAACATGGGGATGAAGATCGTTAAGGTTCAGCATTTGACCTAGGACTTTTTTTTGTTTCAGTGAGTTATGCACAGAGAAAAAGAACAAGGGTGAAGTCCAACTTTCACAAGGGTCTCCACACTGTTTTTTAAAATTACTGTTTTACTGTATCTTGAAGCTAAAATATTTCCTCTTCAAAAAAAAAAAAGTAACAAAATATTGGCTCATTACACAAAATACTGTCAATATTTGTTATCCAAGCTCAATTACAGTGCCATTTGAAGTATATGAAGAAATCTGATTTTTATCATCTTGGAAGCCACACAGCTTTTACATTTTAAATGATCATGTTTCAAAAAATTACCAAGAAAAATTTGTTCAGTTTTGAAAGAATGTCTACTATTTCTCTTAATTAGTTTTTTGGACTCCATCTCAAGTAAAATTAAAAGTTGCTCAAGACATTCCCATATAATAGGATTCTTTGTTTAATATGTCACATGTAATAGTATAGCTTGAAAAACGTGGTCATTAACATAAAACATTTCAAGGAGCTTTTTTGTTAGAAAACAAAAATACAGCCAGGTTCTGCTCTCAAAAATGAAAGCCTATCAACACATTCTCCCTCATGCAGTTCTCTACTTCCACATACACAAAAATATATTCTTCTTGAAATTTCTACCCACCTTATCTTGCACTGTATCAGTCCAAAAGATTCTACGCAGGTAAAAGTGAAAGTCCACTCCAACTGCAACCCCACGATTCTGTGACTGCACCAAAGTACGAAAACTTCTTCCGTGAAGATCTCCGATCAGTAAATCACGGCCGTTGGAAAAAATAATTGATGGAACACCAGCTGAAAGCAGGGGCGACAAATATATGACTACTCTGCAGGCAAGCTATTTTGCAAAGGGGCATTGAAATATATACATACTGGTTCATACACACTGGACATCAAGGTTTAAATAGAGGCTCAGCCTACAATCTGTATAAATGTTTCTATGTGCGTACTAACTTATTTTTAAATTGCCTTTGGTTTCTAGACTTGGAGCAAAACAGGCAGGAATATGTATTTAAAGCCCTACCAGGTAAAACTTTTACAAAACCCTTGTGCACCTAAACTCCAAAAGACTATTTCTACTCTTCAATTTCCTTGCTTTCACTCCCTTAATCGAAGTATAAATTTTCTTAAGATTTTTCTGGTACATGAGATCCAGATATTCCTTGATTCTAGCAGGCAGGCCACATTTCTTCTATTTTTATGTACTGCTCTATTCTATCCACCTTCTTTGTTCTCTCATCTCATCAGAAAATCTTTGCTGTATCTTACAATAGAAGAGAAATTCCAGCAAGTCTTTGAAGGAAAGCTCACTATCAAAGTAGATGCCTGTTGAAAGGTTTGGTGTATGTCTGACGAACATATTTAAGTTCAAAACCTATTCACCCTACACATAAAACCCTCCCCAATTAAAGCAAAACTTAATCCAGGGAAACTGATTTAAAGCAGGTATGAAATTTCCCCATTAATAAGATAGAGAATCAACACTTTACAAACAATTCACTGGCCCAAACGTCACACTAATTTGAATGGAAAACTTCTTGCAAAAGATACAGAATTTTTCTGGAAGCAGAACAATCTTTCCTAGTGCTGGCATATGCATGCTTTAATACAGTCAAGCATACTTCATTAGCTCAAAAAATGCCCTATTTTTTGAGGACATACTTAGAAAATTGCAAGATGATGACTGGTCTGCAGGCATGGCTGAAGGAAGAAGGGGGGAGGTACTGGGCAGTTCATGCTTTTCTAAGAAGCAAGACTGCTAATCAGCTATGCCAAGCAGGGACTCAATTCCCACTGGGTTCCTGCGGGCAGGAGCACCTGCCTCACACAAAAGCCTGTTAGGCTATTACATCTCCACAAAGAAGGGCTTCCCAGGGCCTGCTTTCAGAATAGAGCAGGATGTGAACAACCAGGAGCAGCTGTCTACTGTTCCTGGGGAACCACACTCTGTGTGAGGCAAGCATTCTTGTAGAGTTCAGACTCTGGGACACTAGAAGCCAGGAGCATGGTTTCTCTCCCAGGCAACTGTTTGAGCTCACCATTCAACAAAATCATCTTCTTGCACGGCACAGTCCTTCTAGAGAAAGTGAGGTTTATTTCTGAGGTTTCCCGCCAAGTTCCACAGAGAGCAGGTCAGGACACTGCCTCCCACAGGAGCACAATTTGGTCTATTAAGGAGGCCTCTGGCAACGACCTCCCAGTTCTGCGGAAGTCAGGAATGCTGAGAAAGTGCTAGAGCCCAGAAGACATTGTTTTAAGGAGAAGCAGGCCTGATGAGGCAGTCAGCTTCTCAGATACAGTCTCTTGATATTTGCTGATGTTCTGGATGCTGTCCTGACCTTAAGTCCCTAAGGCCAGAGTTAAGTTAAAATCAAACACAATTGTATGGCATAGCCATGCAAACTGTCCCATTTTATCTAGCCCTATCTGTTAGTCCAACGAGAGCAAGAGACTTGCACTACTGGACACTAACCTGAAGTGTTGGCCCGGCAATGCCGATGATGCTCTAGGAAATAACCTTCCACACAGTGGCACTGGTGATGTCCCACACGATCTTCACACAGCTGGTCACAGACACCCCACATTTTGCAGTCATCAAAATCTGTCAAGTGAATAAGGCATATTTATAAACAATGCTGTGTATAAAATGGATGTCATTATATTTGGGAAGCTGCAAGTTTGTCTTCTCTGCCTGCTTTATATCTGTTTGCAAGTGTGGCATGGGAAAAGAAGTTTTATATGTTTTTCCACAAAAGTTTAAATTTTCTCTTTCTGGATTACAAAAACAATCAATGTTTGCTGACCAGGACCTACCTGTGCCACTGCTCCCGCCCCCCCAAAAATCCACATGTCAGAAGAAGAGGGAAAATCATTGGAAGGGTTGTCATTGTCTAGTTTCCTCTATACAGAATATGTCTATGTAGAAATCTTCCTGCAACAGATTCACTTTGCTAACACTATAGTTTCATTCTTCTGGCCTTAAACCAATAACATTTATTTAAACTAAGATCTGGAATGATACAGTACTGAATGTGAACCGTTCCCCCATGACAAGTCTTGCTCCCACTATAAATATATGACTAGATTTTGGCAAATCAAAATACATTGACTCAGATTTACAAGACAGAACCACATAGCTAGGTTTACAGGGCAGTCAAACAAAAGACTCACTGGGACTGCACCATGTTTGCAAATGTGTCCTTCATGTATTTCCCACATAACAGTGAACGTATGAAGTAAATCTTGTGCCTAGAGTCAGTGCATTGATTCCTCCTCTCCATTAAGAGCAACCATGCTGTCATTGCAGCTCATACAGCCCTAGGCCACCCAGTATTCTTGAAAATACAGAAATATCATTAGAGACTGAGCACCTGGCATGCTTTTAATAGCACTAATGCCATGGCTTGGGTTGAAAACCCATAACAGATATTTACCCAGTTTCTTTTATTAGGCAGTACTAAACTTCATGATTCTGAAGTTACTCCATTTCCAGTGACTAAGATAAATCATTTGTATTACCAGGGGTTTGTGCTACCAAGTTACAGCAGCTATAGAATAGAAATGCAACACCAAAATACCTCACTTACTTTTACACTCTTGCAAATATTCTTCATTTTCATGTAAATAATGTATATACTGAAATGTCATAGGAGATACAGCCATTTCATAGTGCAAATACAAAGCACCCTTTTCATTTTAAAGAACAGTGTTCTACTGTCTTCATATACAACCACTTTCAAAAAGTACTAAACACTTCAATATCATTAACTGTTTTTCCAGGCATACACCACCAGAGATCCCTGGAGTAGAAAAAAACTCTCTCCATCTAACCACTAAAACACCTGTAAAAAACTTTGATAATAAAACAGCCATCCAAGAGTAAATCTCTTTAAATAGAATCTTGCTCTCACTATGTTGTTAACAGTCTCATTGAAAGAGATCTTTATGATCTCTTGTACAATATGCTGCCATTGTACTACTCAGATTTTTATTCTTTTGCTGACTCTTGAGATTTTTCTATTTGCTAGTACATCCACCCATTTAGAACTTACTCACCTTCCTGGAATCCAATGAGCTGTGAGAAGATACTAGATATCTGCAACCCCTGTACTTCACTTACCAATACAAGTACGACTGTCATTGCTACTTATTGTATATCCTGCAGGGCAATAACACATCCCTCCTGATGGAGAAGAATGACAGCGATACTGGCAACTCAGAGCAGCACATTGTGATATGTCTAAAAAGGAAATAGTTCAGAAATACAATTACACATATTGCCAGTAGAACAGCTTTTTGCCTTACAAACAGTTACAAAGCTATAGTCTTTTCTATGAGGAGTCTACAATTTCAAGAACAGCTTCTTAAAACAAATCTGCACAAGAAATTACATCTAAAGTTCCACAAAATCAAATATGCTTACAAACATGCAGGCAAGGAAATGGAAGATACAAGATAAGTTACTGTTTATAATAGGTTTTCAGAACAGAGTTAAAGGATAAACATCAATCTTCTATGAACCACCACGGGTAAGTGTCATGTAAAAAGCTGTACAGAGGAAGCCATCTGCAACACACCATACCTTTGTCTGGTTCCACAAGACCTACTTGTGAACAGCACATCCTCAAGCTCCATCTATCGGCACATAACCTCATAATTTATTCTTTTATGCAGAAAAAAAAAATGTACTACATTATATTAAGAAGAATATGTATATTACTCTAATAAATTAGAATATATTGGCTGGGTTGTGTCTATGGAGAAACTCCATCCTTTTCTTCTCTCTTTCTTCATTTTTCCTTCACCATTTCTCCCTTTCCTTGTACTACTACCTAACAAACTATTCAGTGATAGGTGATCAAATCAGATTTTAAACGACTTGCTGACTTCCACCTCCCTCTTTTTCATCTTCCTTTTCCTCAATTTCTTCTGTTAAAGTCCTTGCTTTGCAGCCCACATCTGATGTTCCTACTAAACTGCTCAGCAAAGCAAGAGATGCTTTTTTACAATAAGGTTTTATTTCCTATTATTTTTTCTGCCCTCCTATTCCAAAAGGCATGATTTTATTAATAGGAATTTTCCTCTCCCTAGAAATTAAAAATGTAAAATACCTTGGTCCTGATTCTCAGATGGAATCAACGTTCATAAGAGTGAAATTAACAGGAACTATGCGTGTTCATTGTCTCCAACAAAGAAAATCCAGTATACCGCTAACTGAAGAACCAGACATCCCAAATGAAAAGATATTTTTGAAAACTCTAATCTAAGCAATTTAGCCAAGGCTCAGGATACACTAACTCAGTCCTGTGTTCTGATCAGTACACAACATTTCTTCTTATACAAAGGGGAAAACACAGACATTTAAACAAAAAGGGCATATAGCACACCTTTCCCTGCCTTCTTGAACACATTTTAGGATATGGACGGTGCGTTAAAATCCTTATTATGTAAAGGATACGTAAACTTCATGTACAGGTTTACAAAAGGAATGGTCTGTTCACAGCATATGTGTCTGGTTTAGATCATCTAGTCAAAACCGTGTCAACAAAAATGGTGAGCTTCCAAAATTTCAGTGTCATTTTGGAGACAGAAGGTGAATGTAAAATCACATCAGGGCAGATGTTTCTGCGATTCTGTGTACGCTTTTGATTCTAATACATACTGCAATGTCTGCCTGCAGTGATATTGGTTTCATCTTCTCCAGCAGGGCAGTCTGCAGCCCCATCGCATACTTTCCCGATTGGAATGCAATGCCCTGACCCAGGGCAGGCCCACTCTCCTGGGTAGCATTCATGGTGACCACTTTCTATGGAAAAGAAAAACAACAACAATTGAGAAGTATGTTTCAAATAGTACTTAGAATTTCTTCCCTAACAGATGCTTCCCAAAGCATCTCTATCCTTCATTATTCAGTTTCTGGTTCTTGCACACAGCTCGGAAAGACTATAAAAGAAACATCATTTATACTTCCTTGTTATGTTTTCTTTTACCTTCAAAGTACAATGCAAACTATACTTGTGCAGAAACATAAATCCTTTTTGTTTTCTGTGTTGTTAGAAATAGTAAAACCATTTAGCTTTAGACTAGGTGGTGCAGCAGAAATGGAATTATAGTTTTGTGGTTCTAAAACATGCAAAGGCTGTCTGCATAAAGAGAATAATGGTCATCACAGAAAAGGCCAATGAAAGAGGAAAAAGCCCACATTTTCATTCACTACAATTTCTGTTTCTTGCAAGACAAATCTTGGCAGGAACTGAGTTATTTTCATTTTCAACCAATTGATTTTGGTTATTAGGAGCTTCATGTTATTTAATAGACAACCTTAAAAACCTCCACAGGAAAAAAAAAAAAACACAAAAGATGTAAGAGAAGAGAAGATGTAAAAGAAAGAAAAAAAGATGTTGCTATACGCTAGACTTAGTTTGCATCACACTCAGTATCACAGCAATAACTCTCACACACACCCCAATAAAAAATACTGCATAAGTAAAAAAAAAAAAAAAGAAACAGGTGAAGATGGAATTCTAAGGTTTTCACAGAATTAGAATGGATTCAGAACATCTTGATTGGTCAAAATTTCACAGAAGTAGTTTAGTGAGGTCTTCCTTGGAAAATGTCATCATTACAAGTTAGCATTAGTATATACCGCATCCTCTTTCGTCTTCATTATCTTCACAATCATCATCTCCATCACATATCCAGCTTTGATGAATGCAACGGCCACTTGGGCAAGTGAAAAAGTTGCCTCTGCAAGTTGCGTAAGCTAAAGAAAGAAACATGAGAAAAATCAAACTCTAAGTGACTAAAAGGTTAGAAGTAGTAATATTGTCTTGTAAATGAATAGTCATTTATAATCACTCCTGAAAAACTGAACAAGTTCCGTATTTTGTATATATTGTAAAACCAGAGCAAACCAGCAGTGTTTATGTACAAACTTTATTTTAGCTTACTCTAGTTCTTTAAAGAAATTAAAGGGAAGGCTAAATTTCTCAATTAATTGTTCAACTAGATGCAGAGAACCTTATTAACAAGGTTCCTGAAGGTGGACATGACAAGAAGATGATACTCAAGACATCAGGAGGGAAAAATATTTGATGCCTTGTACTCAGAGAAACAGAATTAAAAAACCAATTAACATTTTTTTCAAAGCCCTCCATGGTTGGGAAGCATTCCCTGCTAAGAGATCAGAAACATCTGTGGGTCCTCCAAAGGACAGGCATTGCCAAAGACACTAAAGAGAAATATTTGGGGGGGGTGGAATCATACTGGTGGGAGGTCCTTGGTAGGACAGAGAAACTAAATGTCAACATGTGGCCTTCCTGCAATGCAGAATATAAAACTAACTTACATCCTATAATCAATGGGGGACCTTTATAAATAAGTGATAACTCTACAGCCATGATTCTGGCTGGAGATGCAATACTTTGGAATACCCTGATCATAAAGAAAAGAATAAGCAAGAAGTGTCCAGAAATAGAACAGTCCGTTAAAGACCTTACATGAACATCTGAAGGACAACTATCTGTTCAGTTATCTGTAAAGTTGAACATTATAGTCACTAGGAATATTTCTAGAAGATCCATTCCATCTATCAGAAAGCAAAAATGCAAAAAAGAGCCAAACAATTTTGGACAAAAAAACAATAGCATGCTGTATCTAACTGAGATTTCAGACTGAAGGAATTACCTTTGGGTCATGCTGAATTGACAAAAATGACAACAACATGAAGAAGTTAAGCTGCATATATTAAGAAGCAAACTGTCACTGACTCCAGCAAATTCAAATAGTAACCACACACCAGGAACCTAACAGCAAAGACAACCTGAAAAAAATTTATCAAAGTAGCACTGCAAATTTCATCTTTCCGTACCAAAAAGTCCTTGTAGAACAATGGCAGCTTTTGATGGCTGTACAGGCAAGCAATCTACTTACTGCTATCTGCTTGAACAAGTTATTAGTAAAACAGTTAAAGAAAGTGGGGAAAAAAAAAAAACAAAACACAAACAAAAAACATCATACTGCAAGAGTTTTCATCGCTCCTATCTCCACAGTCATCATCATGGTCACAGATAAAGGCTCGTGGGATGCATTCTCCACTAGCACACTGAAACTGCGTACTGGTACATCCATGTGCTGAAAGACATTTTAGCACAGAAAGACATGAAGAAAATCTGTCAGAAAACTACAGTCTTTAACTTGAAAAGAGGGTCTATAAAGCATATTTGTTTGGGATCACTCTGCATGTGGTACTTACTGCAGTTAGCTTCATCGGAAGAATCTCTGCAATCAACTTTGCCATCACATCGCTGGCTTGCATTAAAACATGCTCCATTCACACATGATAATTGTTCGCATCTTGGGTAGTCTACAATAAGAAATTCTTCAGTATTAGCATGAATGTTAGACTATGGAGTATAATGAGTCGTATATATATATCCAGGGTCAACAGAATATCTTGATTTATAGGAAAACAAAAAAGGAGTACACAACTACAACCAGATATTTAAGAATATCCTCTAGATGGATGCTACAAAACCTCACAAGAAGCAAGGGAAAAATTAGATGCTCTTCCACACCCTGTAAAGATTTGCAACCCAAACAGTTTACAATATGCTAGAAAACAACACAACACAAAAGGAGAGCAAGCAGTGAACGTTTATTTTATTCACTTGTACCTCAGTTTTACACTCTATTGATCTTAAAAGAAGTGTTTAGGTAGAAAAGGAGTTCCTGAAATTTACGGTTCCTAGATCCTCTTAGAATGTCATGAGTTCTCAAACTCAGAAACTTCAGGTTCTTATGGTTTTGTTTTAATTAAGCCAAAGATGTTGAACTTCCAAGTCCATGGTAAACTTCAGGACCTTTGTTTTTTATTACTTGTTTTCCCCTTCCCAAACCAAAAAATATTCTGCAGAATGAATGATTTTTCAGTTTCTTGCTGTTATATAGATGACCTACAGGCCAACACAAGGGATTATTTCAAACAACTTAAAACCAATTCTGAAAATACTTCTGCATACAAGCAGCCAGCGAGTTTAGTGGAACTATCCAACTAATAAAGCATGTACATGTGCTAGAGTTGAGCAGGAAAATATGAACCCAGTTTAGCTCATTGCTGTGTAGGCAAAAGTACACTTACCTCAGGCAAATGGCAAAATAATTAGCAAATAATTACTACTTTTAGATTATTGAGATTTATTGAACCTTTGCCTTTATATGGAAATACAGGTAGATAAAAGAACTCAAGAAACAAAATAGCCAAATTTCATTTTGCACCTTTTAGATATTCCATTTGAATTCTTAACCCATTTTACTTCCATACTAGTTAATAAAGCAGATAGAGTGGGCTCTCACTTCGGCACATTTTCATTCATACTCTTGGAATTCAAAACATGGATTATAGAATTACTCAAGCAGAACTCAGAAAAGCTGCAATTTTTCCAGTCAATGGCAAACTATTTTGCTTGTTTCTTCCATTATATATATCATCACATTCCCACTAAACTTCAGTCACCTGGCTTATGTGATTTTAACTGTTTTTATTATGAAAGTATAAACAACTGTGTTGATGTCCACTACAAGTCTAGCCAGACTATCCTCCCTGATTGATTCATTTACGTTTTGTTCATTTTTACTGCAATTAAAGTCCACAACTGGCAGGTAAGGACAGGTGGTGGAGTCTCCATCTCTAGGACGTTCAAAACCCACCTGGACATGTTCCTGTGCAACCTGCTCTAGGTGGACCTGCTCTGGCAGGGGGGTTGGACTAGATGATCTCCAGAGGTCCCTTCCAACCCCACATCATTCTGTGGTTCTGTGAACCACAGTATGTGCCTAATCAGAGAATGGCAGTTGCAGATTATCAGGGTTCCAGGTACAGCATTCCTGCCTGTGGCCTTCTGGTGCTAGTTCCCAGACCTTCCATTCCAAAAGCCTGCACTGACAATGCCAACACACGCCCTAAACATGATTAGCATCCTTTCATCCTATTCTCAATCAGACAAACTCTCTTGTAACACAGACTTCTCATCCATTTCTTGCTTGCATTAAGCTCATGAACAACTCATAAAGCTTTGGAAATAACATAGATTCTGAAGTCTTAACTCTGCCTGCAGAAAGAAAGAAAGGCCTGACCTGGGCCTACGTTTTATGCTCACTGTGGAATCAATCCTTCTTCCCTGTCTGGAAGCAGAGAAGCCATCACAGGGAGGAACCGTCAGGAGTACTACAGCATAGTAGGAAATAACTATGGCAGTACAAGAGTACTGTAAATATAATGGGGCACATAAAAAGAACGAAAGGTATTTGTTTTGTAACTGCGCTGAAGTGGGAAAGCTTTTAAGGGTATTTATAATGGACAGCTTTGTAATTTTTCTCATCTTTCTTCATGTCCCACAGAAATACCTCAGGTGATGTTCCAAACTGTTTCTAATGGACTGAATGCCAAACAAATAGGAAGTTGAACCCACACCCACTGCCTTGCACTGCTTGTTTCTTCAAGAATGCCCAGGAAAACTGGGCCAGTAATAAGATTTTTCTCAAGCTTATATTAAACTCCCTTAGAGGAACGGAGACTTTGTCAAAGTTTTCTCTCCTGCAGCAAGCCTGAAGAAGTCCTCAACCTAGAAAAACCTTTATTTATTATAGTATATAATCTATATAATGCAAATCATTATAAAAATACCAAGCAGGGCAATAAGTAAAGGCGTTTTGAAGACACTTCAAAATACACATTCTGACTACATTGGTGGTTTACTGGAATGTGAACAAGTACTTTTTTTTCCTTATTTTCTTTTCAGATCTGTTTGGTATACAGATTCTTTACTTTAGCTGTAGTTGCAGAAGCACAAACATTCTTTGAAAAGTCTGCCAGACATTAATTTAACTTTTAAACTCTGTACAGGTAATCCCATTCCCAACCACCTAAAGATCAAGTTTAGTAAGTTATATTTCTGATCACAGTTTTCTCACTGATCTGAAAGATATTTTTCACTGTTATGCATTGTACATTACACTCTCTGTACTTTATAGCATATTATTTTAATAAAATGGTTTTAATTGTTTGGGGCATGAATCCTCATGAATAATGGCAAACTTCAGTTAATACTGAATTCTTCAGTATTAGCATGAATGTTAGACTATGGAGTATAATGAGTTGTATATATATATCCAGGGTCAACAGAATATCTTGATTTATAGGAAAACAAAAAAGGAGTACACCAAAGGCTATAGCTAATGCACAGTAGGGTTCAGGAGCATCTGTGCCATCAGGACAGTTCCACAGTAGCTGGGATAACCATCCACCCTGTTATGGGAGGAGAAGTAGCAAAGATACAAGAATCAAGCAAGAAATGTTGGCTTCTGTGAAGGCCAAGCACTGTGCTACACTTTCCAACAGCTTCTAGCTAAGGCCCCTGTGAAAATCGCACACATGGCATTGTGCTTGTGGTGGACTATGTTGAGAAAATGAAGGAAGCCAAAGCAGAACTTCACAAAAACACTAGGATATCTGAAAATGAAGGAGTGCCCGTCCTTGCAGTTGTGATCACTAGGAAAAGATCTGTTCTTTTCAATTTTCTGTAATTAGCCAAAGGTTCTTGGGAAGAAAAGATAAAGGCAACATGCTATTGTTGGAGGGTCTTCACAATTAAAAGCAAGGTGAAAGAAAACAGTGTTTATATTTTTCTGTCCCTCCACTTTTTTCTCCTGATCCCATATTTCATAGTGATCACACTTCCTAGAAGTAAACAGGGGGAAATACAGCTACATTCATTCAAGTGCTCAGGAAGAAAGGGACCTCCTCTTTCTCTCACTATCCTCTCAGGCATCTCTTTTTCTTAGCCAAAATACTTCTCCATAATCTGTCTCCTTATGGTATGCCAGCACTTCAGTTGCAAAACAGAAAAGACTGGCAAATGACAGATGAGGCACCTTGCTCCTTGTAACCCACAAACTGTTTTGGGGTAACAGTTTCAAACATATTTAAACAGCATGTTTCAATGTACACATGGAAGACACTTAAGGTATGTCACAGGAATTACTAAACCTACATTATTTTGCTCTCTGCCTAACACTTTCGTTCTGCAAGCTGGAAATAAATCCATATAAAAACAGTAACAGGAAACAGTTGCAACAAAGTATTTGATTCAGCAGAGACTGATTTCTGTCACACAGTCAGGAAGTTTAACTTTCTGTAACCCTAACCCATGTCACAAAAAGGAGAAAGAAACAAAAGGGGCAATTTCCTACTTCCAAGTGTCATTCTTTTATTGCAACAACATTTCAAAACATTTTACAAAATAAAATTAATTAAAACCCTTTGATTCACTGCCATGAGTCACCACCTCACAGTGGGCAAATCATTGTCCAGACAGCTCATAGCCTATCAGAAACACCAGGAGGAGGACTTACCCCAAGCCCAAGAGTCCTATGAGCTACATGATACCAGGTGGTGTTCATAGCAGAGATGCTTTGAGAGCTGGCAGACTGACCAGACCCTCATTCCTGGCTTTAATTCCCGATTTTAATCCCTCCCGCTCTAGTCTTCGGGTGCCTTCCTTTTACCTTGCTCCAGTTTTGCTTCTTCCCTGTCCCAAACTTTCCCTGGTGGAGATATTTCCTTCAGCCTGAACTTCTGCCTTGTCCTGTAGCTGTTACGTGTAATCTGTCCAAGATCAAGAACATTAGCCTCTGACCATGGCCCTTTTCTTCCTTCTTGGACTACAACACTTATGATCTCTTCAGTTCTTGGTCTTTGTTCACTTTCACCCTGATCTCTGCAAATTCATCCCAGACCTGGCTGCCCACTTCCTGACCACAACAGCTATTTAGCATAGCAAACAAGAGGCAGGAATCAACAGGTTAGACAGCTGACCCATGGCAGCAACTCAACATCAAAATTAGAATCAAAAATGCAGAGTTTCTAGGCCTGCAGTCAACCCATCAGCCTCAAAGAACACATCTTTAAAACATTTCCCCTTTCTCCCTCATGGCCTCAGCGCAGTGCTCAGCTGCCAGAAGGTTATTCTGTCAGTCAGAGCAAAGCAGAAAGGACATGGCTGGGATTTTCATTTTTCAACTACGAAGCTGAGGCAGGAGAGAGAATTCTACCTTTAATTGAAAGAAATAAAGTATGTAACACAGAAAAAATGATACCAGTATTGGCTGCTTACTCCCAAAAAGTATTTGCTCCCCCAAATAGTCTGCCATTTCTTTCTACATTTCTAAAGTTTTAAAATGAAAGTATTTGCTAGCTGCTGACTATTAAAAAAGCTGGGAAAACAGTCTGATACATATAGAATATATTAATAATATATATATGAATATATATATGTGAATATATATAAAAAGAATATAAAAAACCCCACAATTTTATGAAATTAAAACAGCTTCAATGCACTAATTACGTGACCCGTAGCTCAAACATTGTTCTGATGTTTATCTTAGCCTCTGCATGGATAGTTTTCCCTTGCTGTTAATCCCATTAGCAGTAAAACGGACTAAGGCTTTGAATTCCTTTGTTCTATTTTTTTACATGTTTAATTGCTGAGTTACTTCATATTTGTGGCATTTTGCATTTCACTAGTTTCTTAAATAAGGTAACTTATCCAGCAACAAAAACTTTACCTTTTTCCAATCTAAATCTGCTTCCAGACAGATCAGTGAGTGCAAGGCATAAGTAAATAGACATGATAAGTTTGCATTTTGTTAGGCTCCGTGAAATAACATATTCAATTCTAAATTTTTTTTTCTTTCATTGTTCATGGGTGTTTCATTTTTACTTATTAAATCTTTTAGTGTAAATTAAATAAGGGAAAAATAATGACAAAGGAAAAGGCCAAGACAGTGATATTCCTCTTATATCTGTTTATATCAGATAGTGCAGAAAAAGAAATAGATGAAACAGTGGGAAAAATTAATAGCATTCAATTCAAAGCAAGTATTAAAATCTGCTTTAAAACAATAAAATCTAACATTTAAACTAATCCTTACTGTATAGTGAATCATAAAAATCACCAAATTATTAATTTTATCTTATGGTTTTGTTTAAATTCCCAGGCTTTGCAAAGACAGACAGGCAATAGAATTAACTAGCCTTTCTCGAAGGGTCTTGTCATTCTGTTTCTTGATTCTCCTGTCTCCAGCACCACCGCATTTCTTTAAACTTGTCCAACACTCCTACTTTCAATGTTCCAAGTCACAGTCATTCTTCTGTCTTAGACGGACTGTCAACACATATTCTAATAAACCAGAGTAGAGGCTGTTGAATGATATGAGGCAGTCCCTCTCCCTGGGGCTAAATATGCTGCTGTCACAACAGTCATGGGGCCTACTGGCTGATGCAGCAAAGCCTGGGTTTCCCACACAGCAGTAGAGCGCTGCTGTTAAGGTACCTAGAGACTCCTTTCCTAACTGCCATTTTAATTTACTAAGTTGAGAATGCTAAACATGAAATAAAATGTGCACTTCAATTTTCAAACACTACAGTGGCTTCTAGTCTGAAGAAAGAACTGTGAATATTGTCTTTAGGACTCCACTCCCAACCTGCCACAGATTTACTGCATTAAACCAATCACACCATTTCATCTGGATGTTCCACACTGTATTCAATGACTGCTCAAAGATTTCTCAGAGACGCTGAGCAGTTCCTTGTTTATAATTCACAGATAATGCATTTTTTAAACAAATATAATTTGTTCAGGATTTTTTTAATGTGTCATAGATTTGCCAAATTAAGTTACCAATCTCTTTTCTTCCTCTAAATTTTAAGAGGAAAAAATACCAAGATACAGAAGATATTCTTCCAGTAATGCTATAGGGTACTTTGGATCTTGGCTTTTAGCCATTTGTGTTGGTGACTTCAGAATTGGCTGTGGGTCTATCACACGGAAAAGTTCCAAGCTGGTTGTTCCAGCAACCCTTTATTCCGTGGTACCATATAGTTCTAAATCACCTTTCATCCATGTACATTTTAGCCACTTGTGAGTCAGGGATAAAAAGCACTCGCAGCTGGCTGACCATGTAATATGCTGGTTTTCCCTTACACAGCACGTGCATATACCCTTTTTTCCTCTAACTGCAGCCATTAACAACATTTGTTTTTGTCCCGGTTTGAAGTAAAACTGAACCAATTTTCTGTTCTGTAACTTTACATCCTAGCTGGGCCTCCTCTAACTCTCTGAAATTAACGGCATATTGTGGAGAAAACCGCTCGTTCTCAGAATGATAAGCCCAATGTTTGTGCTCCATGCCAAGGAATGGTATGCAGAGAGGCCCTTGCTTATACTTATTGCTATAACAACCAAGGTCAGCCCATTTCATTATTTGCCCCCTTAGGGGGTCAGAAACGGAAAAAACGTAGAGGGGTCACATCTGTAGGGAGGAGTGGACAGGACAGGTGACCCAAACCTGACCAACTGGGGTATTCCATCCCATCTGCCCCATGCTCAGTATAAAAGCTTAGGGATCAAAGGGTCAGCCCCCTTCCTGAGATGGCCGACGTCCAGAGAGGACTCTGTCTGTTCATCTGCCTTTGATCCCGATCCATGTGTTCCTGACTCCAGAGCTGGAATCCAGTTCCCATCTGTCGCTGAGTCCAGTCTGGGACTTCCCCAGTGCCTGCTGGTGATGTGACTGTCATCCTGGGAGCTTGGTATGGTTTTGTATATATTGTATTTATTTCATTATTTTCTTCTTTATTTTTATTTTAATATTAATTCTTCATTAAAGTAGTTTAGTTCATTCTAAACTTCTAAATCTCCTTATCTCTTTCTCTTCCTCTCTCCTCTTTTGGGGTGGGAGGGGGAGGGAAGGGCCATCTGTCAGTCTGGTTTTGGTAAATTTGGCCGAAACCAGAACAGTTTTCTTGCTTCTTTATCTATTCTTTAGCCTCTTCCCCCACCTCCTGCCCTGGGTCTGGTTCCGAGCGAAGTTTACAGTTATGTCTTTTTCCCAAAGGCACACTAAGTTCTAGCAGCTGGAATAACAGTTCATATGTTACATGTCACTCATGACATGTGTAAAGTTTTTCCTTAATACTAACAATGAACAGACACACTGCTACACACTGTTGTGTAGGTATTAGGCAAAAACACCTCTGGAAAATGTGGCCTCTATTCTGTGGCCAGCTGTCCTTTCCATCAGTATTCAACCTAGGCCAGGATTCAGGGAGGCAGTCACCAGACAGTCAGGCAGTCTCAACTCTGGGGAAGTTAGACTGAAAAAAACCTACTTGTCCATCTGCATTTTGTTGGCACAATATAAACAGCTTATCTGAATACAATATGACCCAATGCCGCTTCAACTCCACAAGAATCATAGAATGGTTCAGGTTGGAAAGGACCTTAAAGATCATCAAGTTCCAACCCCCCCGCCATGGGCAGGGACACCTCCCACCAGATCAGGTTGCTCCAAATCCCATCCAGTCTGCTCTGGAACAGCTCCAGGGATGAGGCATCCACAACTTCCCTGGGCAACCTGTTCTAGTGTCTCACCACCCTCACAGTAAAGAATTTCTTCTTCCTAATATCTAATCTAAATCTCCCCTCTTTCAGTTTAAAACCGTTCCCCCTCGTCCTATCACTGCACTTCCTGATAAAGAGTTCCTCCTCATCTCTCCTGCAGGCCCCCTTTAGGTACGGAAGGCTGCTATAAGATCTCCCCCGAGCCTTCTCTTCTCCAGGCTGAACAACCCCAACCCTCTCAGCCTGTCCTCATAGCATAGGTACTCCAGCCTCCAGTTGGGGTCTCACCAGAGCAGAGGGGCAGAATCACCTCCCTTGACCTGCTGGCCACACTTCTTTTGATGCAGCCCAGGATGCGGTTGGCTTTCTGGACTACCAGCGTACATTGCCGGCTAGTGTAGAGCTTCTTGTCCACCAACACCCCCAAGTCCTTCTCCCCAGGGCTGTTCTCAAGCCATTCTCCACCCAACCTGCATTTGTGCCTGGGATTGCCACGACCCAGGTGCAGGATCTTGCACTTGGCCTGGTTGAACTTCATGAGGTTCTCCCGGGCCCATCTCTCAAGCCAGGTCCCTCTGGATGGCATCCTTTCCCTCCAGCGTGTTGACCACACCACACAGCTTGGTGTCATCAGCAAACTTGCTGAGGGTGCACTCAATCCCACTGTCTGTGTCTCAGACAAAGACGATAAACAGCACTGGTCCCAGTACTGACCCCTGAGGAATGCCACTTGTCTAGAATACAAATGTTTTTGAAAGAGTCAAAGTCCCTCAAAGAAGTGTTTTGGGGTCAAATTCTGCTTTTCTATACAGGTTATAGTTACCACTGATTTCATTAGGAGTATGCAAAAAGAAAAAATTGGCAAAGTTAGCTCTGAGTGTTCCAAGGCTTTAAGCCTTTTAAACATGGTTGCTTTTTTCCAATGCAATATTAATTATCTGTCAGGCAATGACAAACAAGAAGCCCTGATCCTATGGTAGCAGTTTGCATTCGAGTTCTGCAATAATGGATCTGTATCAGAACATCAGCTCTAATACATGAAAGAATCTGAAATGAAACTCCTGTAACAAGAAGCATATTGTGGTCATCCTGTCCATCAACAAGCCCTTTAATCTTACAAATTTATTAAAATGCCACAAAAAAGATGAGATGAAACCAGATCTAATGCTAAGAGTTAAGACTCACGGCATGCTCTTTCATCTGTTCCATCAGTGCAGTCCTTTACTCGATCGCACCAGTATGCGCTCGGGATACACTGTCCATTTGAACACGTGAACTGCTGACTTGAGCACGTCCTTCCCGCTGAAAGAAACAGGCACTCAATCAGTCTTTCAATCAATCAAGATTTTTTATGCAGAAAGATATTTTCCCTCTTCCTCTTTAACTACTCCATCCTTCTCGCAAATATTATCTTAAGTCTTTCTCCCCCCGTACCTTTGTGTACTCGTGGAGATTAAAGAACACTTGACAAGCACATGGCAGATAACATAGCTCTATGAGGCCTTCTCTAGCCTGCAAGGTCACTGCTTTTCTCCACTGAAGGGGTTGACCTCTAGGTTAAAAATTACCTCCTGATAACAGTTCTGCCTAAAAGATTACTTTACCAATTCTCACTGTTTTAAAGTTTTCTCTATTATTTTGTTTACTGGGTCAAAATTTGTCAGAAACTGTAATTTGTTTGGTCAACTATCATGCCACAATGTAAACATAGCTGGCACGGCTTTCTAATACAGCAAGTGCCTCAACAGTCAGGAATATTTTACATTCATAACTAATAGAGGATCAAGAATTATTAAGTCTCTTCTCCTGACAGCTGTGTCAGTGAAAAGCAACCACTTAAAACTGTACAATTCCACTTTGATTCTACCACAGCTAAGTTAAGCTCTCTGTACTACTTAGGCAAATTAACCAGATCTGTGAAGATATAGCTGAAGGGAAAAATTACTGCTAACTTCTCTTCCCTCTGCCACCTGCACATTTGTTACTCTCAAACTCATGCACTATCTCAATGCTGTCTCAGTATATACACTGGCATCTGGTCTGCTGCTTTACAGGAGCTCTCTATTCCTTTTTCTGTCAACAGTGTTCCCAAATTAAGATCAGCTACTGGGATACTAGTGTCATGAGGGAAAACAAGAGCAAGACACTAAAATAAAACAAACTTGTTTTAATTCTGCATGTGTGACTTTCAGAATTGTCAGCCATTTTTCTCAGGAAAAATTTTTAACATTTCAAGAAGGAGAAGCTCCTCCAGGATTCCCAAGCACAAAGTCTAAAAGTCTCTTTAGAAGAACAAGGACAAATAGCAGGAGACGGCTCAAAAACAGCAGCAGCAGCACAGTGCCACTGGATAGTTACTAGCACTCGTGATTAACCAGTACATGGAAAACCACGTTACAGTGACCCAGTTCAAAAGTCAACTTGGAGTTGTTGCTCATTCTGCATTTTGTACCTACAGATTCCTTAGTTAAAACATAACCTGCAATTGTGCTGACACCTTCTCAGAGGAAGAGGGGAGCAAAAGGCAGTTAACCTTAGTTCCAATTTTTCCCTCCTCGGCGGGAGCAAACATCAAGATATAAAAGCACAAACCAAGTCTGTGAGCAAAATTCTTCTAAAACATAAACCTGTGAACCTACCCAGAATCAAGGTGGTTAGTGAGTAGCTCCAAAGTCGTTCAGGTTAAAGAAGTTGTCCAAAAATTATACACAGAATCAAAACAAAAATAAATGAATCTTATCCTCATCCCTTAAAGTAACTTCTAATGCTGTAAGTAGCTGGAAATCGGTTCTTGAGAACACCACACCACTTGTTCTTCCTGTCTTATGCAGCAAGGCAGAGAATGTAATTTGGTGCAACAATCATATCAGTTGACTGTTCATCACTTTGCCATGTACTTAACTGTATGTAGCCCTTAAAATGCTTAGTCACGAAATTCAAAAATCAGAATAACATATTTTACTATTATCAGTATTTATCTTGCTATCAATACTGAAAAAAGAAAGAGCGTGTGACTGTGGCAGTTAGGCTGCTAAATGATTTCTTTGCTCTAAAATATACAAGAACATTAAACATTTTAGTTTAAAACAGCAATTCGAACATGATTAATACAATGCTTAGCATATTAAAGTGAAATACTAATAGCAATTATGTTTTAAGTTTAGGCTGTCCAAATGATAATGGAAGACTAGACATTCACCCCTTCTTTTGGTATTCCTCCTATCTGAATATGAGAAAGAACAGCTCTGGCCATTTTAAATAATAATGCCATTAAATAGCATCATGGAAGACGGTATAAGTATCTTTAGCAACGTTTACTTCAACTGACTGTTAAACAAAAAACTCCTTTTTTATATACATAAAAATTTCAAAATTTTCTAGAAAGAAATGAACTTTTTTTTAATATAATTCTGAGAATCCAGTGTGAATTTTGTTACGCAATGAATAAAGCAGCTCTTTCTGCGACTGAGACAGTGTTCAGACATCAGAGTATTACGTATATTTCACCAATTTTGGAACTACTGCATTTTGTATCAACTATAAAACTAATATGCACTGTATATTTTTCTCCTTTTTTTTCTCTAATTAACTGCAATATCAGTAATTTTCAGATTTCAACACCTGGAGAAGTCTTTTTGGACGTATTTTCTACATTTTATCTATTTCAGATTTCAGGTTATTTCATTTCTAGAAACTACTTTAGAGAAACTTCTGGTAACAGCTGTACCTGCAGCACGCTTGTTTCTGTAGGTTCTCAATATGCTGCTATGTGAATTACCATATTTCACAAAGCTGGTATAACATTAGAACTTAAATACTTACGACATTGTTGATGCTCATCTGAGCCATCTTCACAGTCTTCCTCATCATCACAAACCCATGACTGTGGGATACATTCACCATCAGTCTGACACTGAAACTGATTTCCCTCACAGGTAGGTTGTGCTAGTGTAAGGAATGAAAAAACTGTCATTTCACAGGCATCTGGGAACGCACTTTCAATAGAAACAATTAAATAAGGGAAAAGGAGACTTAAGATTCAAGCATTGATTGACTGTAACTTCCACTAAACACACAAAGCATTTGACAAAACAAAGAAAATGGACAGAGCAGGGAGAAGAGAGCGGGCCAGAAGACGGATACTCAAGGCAAAATTTAGTTTCATGAACTCCTGTGTAGGAATCTTAAGTTTTGTAGCCTCCCCTTGAGACACAGGCTTCTCTAGAGGGCAGGTCACAGCAAAAGCTTAAGGCTCTCAATTGCCCTCTGGCAGAGGCTCTTTTTTTTCCACTTCTGTAGGGAGCCATGCTAGCTTCCCTAGTCCCACAGGGGTCTGTTCAAATGTCCTTTTGCACCTCAAGTGCTCTGTACCTGGAAGGAAGAGGGTCTCTCAAAACAAGCTCATGACTCTTCTCTGTGAATTCATGAGGCAAAAGTGAGGGTCGGGTCAGGACAATCTGAGTGTTGTTGACCCACCTCGACTCTATACTTTTCAAATAGCCAAACAGGGAGCCATTAGAGAGAAAGATCAAAATAGATGTTTGAAACTGTGTTACAGCTTACTCCATCCCTAGTTAATACTCCTGGGAAGAATCACTAGCACAACACAGTCCAGGAAACAGGACTCCAGTCTTACGCATCTTTTTTCTCAGGATCATGTTTTTTGCAGTACTGCAAAGTCAACTAGAAACACTTTGTGCCCATGGGATGATATGCAAGCACAAGTACCAATGCAAACAAAGCATCAAAGGAGAAAATTAAATCACTTTGTAGATTTAGAGTTGAGAAGTACAAAATTACATTAGAGGAAATTAGAGGGATAAAATTGATCACAGACAATGCACTCCATGTGTACTGTTTATTTATTCCTGTTTTAAGAACCAAAGAATAATCTTGTAATATAATTTTAACCTCAGGCCAGTTTTAAACAGTTTAAAACTATCTTCCTAGACACCCATGTGCCCCGCTATCTATAGCACATTAACATACCGGTTTAAAAAGCACAAGTAACTGAAAAACAGTGAAAATTTTAATTTTCATCTTCCTAATATATCACATGTATGAAAATGAGAACAACTCAACTTCATGCTTATAACTATGATGAATGTATTAAGTGTCGGGGGCGAGGTGTTATCTATCACAAAGTCAACATGAATTTTACCCACTTCTTGTTCAAAGCCCAACCACTTCTTTTTCAGAACTAAGCTGAAATAGGAAGCTATAGTACAACACCGTTTTGTTTTGCCAGTTTAAGGCATTCTTCATCCAGAACGCCACTGGTTTTCTGAGCTAACTAAAGTGCTAAGCAACAAATCAGACTGCCCAGCTGTGTGAATGACCTCCAATCATTATATGGGTCAAGCAGCAAAGAGACAATCCAGTGTGAAAAGAACCAACATAAATTAGTCTTTCTCACTCTCAGTCGGCTGAGGGACAAAAACTGGCCTAACCTGTAAGTGGGCTGATAACTGCATCAGCCCACAAGACCTCAAAGAACACTAGAGCTGAGAAGGTAAAACACGAGTTCCTGAAAACAGACTGTAGGGGGAATTTCTTTATTTTCACGACTTTTTAACATTCAGCTTGAGAGATTCTTTGTGCACAGATATTACACCCCATGTGAATGCAATTGTTCTCCCTGAGTTGCTGGCACTGAGGAAAACACAACCAACTCTAGAGAACTAACCAAGACTCTACTTAAGGTGCAGTAGGTACAGCTTGTTGTCTAGGACCTGAAAGATCCAAAGATCTGGAGCTCAAGTGATGCTGGTGGTAGCTGTATGTACAGCCAATATTCAGGATTACTGCAATAACAGAATAAAATACATTTCTACATCTACTTAGAACGTTAGTCATCAAATGAAATGGCATTATTGGACACTCAGATTTTTAAGAGAAGGCTAAGTCATATTAGAAGTTAAGCACTACTTGATTTTCTGACTACCAGAGCCAATGGGCTCAAGAAATATGACTCTTAAACAGGTTCTGCAGTCATCTCAAGAAAACTAGGAGCTTTCCTCTTCTCCAATACTCATTTGTGTACCACAGGTACAGTTGAGCACATTGGGATCTCAGTATTTTTTATATTACGAAAAAGTTGCTCTGTAGTTGTTTCACTTACGACAACCAGCTTCATCTGTATCATCTGAGCAGTCTCTAGCCCCATCACACCTCCAATCTGCAGGAATACAGCGACCATTTCCACAGCGAAACTGCCCCCGCTCACATCCTGTGGTAAAGAAGAGTAACAAGCAGGTTACCAGAATCAGCACATAAAAACAGACAGTGGAGCGTGTTCCTCTCAAACAACTGTAATCCATCTATCACCTTACAGCACGGAAAGGAGAGAAAATAATATTGCGATAATACAAAAATATAAATAAGTATATATATGTAAAAAGATCTCTACACAACCAAAGAAAGAAAAGAACCACCTCTAAATCTTACAGGAAATTTCCCAACTAGAAAGTTCCCATAATTTTAAATCTGTACACTATACAAACAAACAAAAATAACTCAAACAAAAACAACCCCACAAATAACAAAAAAAGAAAAATAACCCAAACAAGTCTCAGAGGAGCATCTACACAACATAAACCTATTTAGTAGGAAGGAATGTATCAATTTAAATTCACAAGCCAAGCAGTATAGACTTAAATATAGGTAGAGCAGCATTTTCCACATGAGAAATGGAGTTAAAGGTGCTAAAAATTAGCCCTCCCCAGAGCCTCTTGAGGACTTAAAATAATAATAATAATAATAATAATAATCATCCCCTTAGCTGATGTGGAAATCTTGTTTCAGCAATGACTGCTTGAAAGTATAGAAAGACTTCAGTTTTGTTTTGTTCTGTTTTTTAATAATGCCATAGTATTTAAAATCTTTCCTCTGAAGTATAGGAAAGCATGTCTTCAGTCAATATTTGAATAGCAAATAATTTTACAAGAAATTAAGCTTTGAGACTTTTATTGTTGATCAAAAGCTATCCTGCTGTCATTCCCTCCTGCTTGACCTACTAAGGATTAAGACCCGATAAAGAAGGATTCATTCCCAGGTGTAAATGCAGCTGGATCAGGCCTTTATTACAGTCGACTAATGAAATCTCCAGTCCTGTAGAAAAGAGAAAATGCAACGTTTATGGCCTTTCATTGTGACTACAGCCTCATAAAAAGGGAGTGAACAGTTTTATAGGCCCCCAAACAATGAGCTATAACATAATTAGGTTCAACAGAGCCCTGTTTCATGTTAATCTGTTGTCAGCACCTCAGAGAAGGGAAGACTGAAAAAACCCGAGTAGTAGCAAAGCCTAACTCTGAAGAAAAAAATCCCGTTTCCTGATTTAATTAATAGCCATATAATAAAACTAGATCTTTCAATTATTCTGAGTGATTTGTCCAGAGAAGATAACCTCAGCACACATAAAGCACAACCACCTACTTTTTGAATTCATGATGACATAAATAACATGCTACCTTAACTTTCATGTAAAACCAGGCATATCAACACTGTCACATAAACACAGTTAAGTGATGTATTCCTAAGGGATATAGGCAAGCTACTTTATGCAAGGAATGTTCAAATCTGATTGTCTGGTAGTGACATCCTGATTTATAATGTATCCTGCAAATGGTCAAAAATTTCCCTTGGATAAATGGTGGTACGGAGTGGTACAGGAGTACGTTCACCCAAATACCTTCTATAGACTAATGCATGATGGTGGTTGGTGGTGCAGGTCTGGGGTTGGTGGTGCAGGTCTCTTATCAACTACCTTTAAAACACAACAACCTCCCTTGCAAAAATGCCCTGAAGGAATGTACAAGTTCACTCTGGAATCCCAGGCCCTCTCGCTGAATTTTGCCCTACAAAGCAACATTTCCATATGAGATTAGCAGTTAAAGCTCTAATAAACACACCACATAAACCACCATTTATTAATTGGAATTACTATGCAAAGCAAATAGTAAATCTACTTGTATATTTAGTGTATTATTGCTATTCAAAACGACTGGAATATTCATAGCCACTTACTTAAAAAGAAGTTACAATACAGAATTAAATCTGCATCCACGTGATTAGAATTTTTAATGAAACAGATGCTTATAGACAAGCAATATGAGCAATTTTTATACTATTTCTAAATAATAACTAGCTCAAAACACTTCAATCACTATATATAACACTGCCAATTTATTTTGCCTATCTTGTATTAAGTTACTACAGTTAAACATACCCTTATAGTGATATAAATGAGGAGATAACACAGATAAACTTTTTAGAAAGCATTATAAATGCAGCAGCCTTCATAGAGCATGAGAAACGGTAACTGAATGTGAAAAGAAAACCTGCAAATCACGCAGTTCTGCACTCTGTAATACTTTGCAGAATTATAGTATAAGTTGCTCACACCTACATACAGTAAGCACTGTATCAATGTCCGTTTATACAATTCTTCAGCAGACCTGTTACAGTTCATTTAATTATGTCATTTGGTTTCTCAGATGTTATCTTCCATGCTTACTCATAACTGAAGGCAAAGAGCTCTGAAACACCTATAAAAAATACAAAAGACTGATACTTCTTTTATCACTGGTTTATATTATCTTTAGAACAAAGAAAATTATATAGCAGATAATGATATTAATTCATTTAAAAGACAATCTTTGAAAATAAGTAATATGGGAGAAGGAAAAGTGAACTGCAGTATCAAGGGCCCTGCTCACCAAGGTTTTAAAAAGCTTGTGTTTCAACTGCAAACAAAAACAATTCTAACTTTGGTAAAGGAGACAGTAATTGTGGGAAAAATGCATGATTACAAAACTTCTGCTATGAATACCCAGGAGAAATATCCAAAAGGAAAGAAAAATAACCATGTCAGCAATAACCAGGTTTGTTACTACAGACAACTAGAGAGACCATTTTCTTGAAACTTAAGTGTACATATTCTGCTAAAAACAAGTACTGGAAACTTAATGAGATTTGATGAATTGTGATTTAGTTGCTATGAATTTAATTATACATTTTAAGCAGTATTAATTTAAGTAAAAGTGTTGCAGGCATTACTCACACTGACTAGCAGCTTCCACAGAGTAAGTATATGGAGTCCAAAAGGACTATGTCCATTGGCATAAGCTATGCAGTGTGAGTCCGCAGCACCTGGGCTTCAGCAAGAGCAGGGACTGTTAGAAGACAGGAGGTATCTGCTTGTTTAATGTCATTATTTGAAGCCTCAGTTCACTAATGGATTAGTCATTAGTAATTTTACCGAAGGTTTTGCTTTCTATAAGACTTTTTTTTTTTAAATGGCAAGGCAGCTCATGAATCAGTCAGACATTGCCAAAAATTTCTACTAATGACCTCATTTCCATAGAAATTCTGATTTTCTCTGACAGACGCTGAGAAAACCAGACAGCTCTTTCAAGGAAACAGAATCCTGCTAGCAGGATTCCTGGAGGAAATAACCACCAAGTTTAAAAACCAGCAGTAAAACAATGTCTTCACTGTCATGCTTAAAATTTGCTAATAAAAAAGAATCTAGGTGACTTCTGAAAGTTCAAAATTCAGAAATGATTGAATTTTTGGTGTTGCTCTACTTTTACTATAATTCAATTTTAGTCTTCTGACTGTGATTAAAGCACTACTAAAATACGGACTAAAAAATGCATGGCAGACCTTGTAAATCACACCAGAACATATATAAAGAAGAATCTCTAGGCATTAACAAAAATAATTTTTAAATATAAGATCTGTTTCAACTGCTCAGTAGCCAGGAAAAGACCAAGGAAAACACAAATACATTATATCATCTTTAATATCAGCCAGTCTAATACTGAACAAAGATCAGAGGCATCTCTGGAAAAAGATAGCCCAAAGCACTATTTATAAACTTCTTGCTATACTTACTATCTTTGGGCTTTATGCTAACTTTGTCACTAGACTTTCTGCGGGATGCTCTTTTAAGAGACTCCTAAGTGGATGTTTCAGATTCACAATTTGCTCAGGTAAAAACAAGGTGAATATTACTGGCTCTGAGTAAGCTACTTGCACAAAGATTATGCCAGGTAGTTATTTTCCACTGGAATAAAGCAACATAATTGTCATTTTGTCAGAGCAAAGACTGAACAAATCACTGACCAAATGAAATACCTTTTTTTTTTTTTTCCTTTTAATTTATTAAAAATAGATGTATCTCTTCCCAAAGGAAATAATGCAGTACAAGCATTATTCAATACAATTACTTTATGTTCTGCAAGACAAGTTTTGCCCAAAAAGTGTTGCCTGCACAGGAATGAAGTATTGCCAAAGACAAACCCCACTGCCAGGATGGTAGTCAACCTTCATATCACTAATGAATGTTACTCAATGTCACATTAAGTCATAGGGAACTCCAGCAGAAGAGAGAGAGGTTAATAGCTTCAGGCATTTCACAGCACAACGGTTTAACCCACAGGGCTACAGTCTTCAATGGGAAGGCAGTCCATTACACTCTCTCAACCCCCTTGCTGCTTCTTTTGCCCCAATATGTTTGTGCAGAAATATTTAGATTGAGAAATAAAGCTTAAATGCAATCCTCTTGTATTAAAACCAGAATGCTATGTTCAGTTTATAATGGAAACCAATACTGCCTTACTCTCTGCCACTCTTTGCATTACTTTAGACTCCTTTCAGTTCCTCTCCAAACAGTTCTAGTCTTTTCTAATTCTTTTCATACATTTTCTACCTACCCATTCAACCTTGAAGTCCCTCATACTTTTAACTTTGACTACAAATCTTTTGAATTACGTTTGTCATCCACAGATTAAGGGCTCCATGACTGTCTATTCTGACTGTACAGAATAGGCCAAACCCCCTCATTTGTTCTTTCTTCCTTGCGTCACTGCTAGCACCTCATTAACAGTTAAGCTTGAATGAAAGATTTAAAGTAATGAAGAATGTATTAAGCCCAGGGTAGATTGTACCTCTCTCAAACTGTCCACTCAAAAATGAAATTTACACTGCTCCAATTGCTTTACACTCCAGGCATTGCCTCTCTCAACAGATTTTTTGCGTTTGAAAGAGTAACTTTCTTCAAGGCAACATTTTTTCAACTTAACAGTTCCACCTTTAATACATCTGTAGTTTTTCATCAAATAAGTGCAAATGAACTGTACAAGTCTCTTCCACACAAATTTTAGAAAAAGAAAAATAAGCAACAAGCTCTCTTTTCTCCCCTTCTGCTTTCCAACAAAGGGTACTCTTTGTTCCCATTCGCCCCCCAAACGCAACAGCCCGCTCCAGTGGCCTTGCAGGTAGAAGAATCCTGGAGAATCACCTTCCATATGCTTTGATGTCAGATTTTTGCCTAGCTTAATTACATGTCAAACAGCCTGAGGTTTTGGAATGCTCAGGGAGGGGAAGCTGAACCTCTGAAAATCCCATCTCTGATCCCCCACACTAATGAAGAGAGAAGCAAAATCCATAGTTCAGGAAAAACCTGTGCTTATTATTGTAAAGTGCCATGGGATACTGAAAAGTAGTATTCTGCTAGCAATTTTAATACACAAATTAAAAATATTTTTTAAAATACAAAGAAAAATAGTTTGATAAAATTATGCTCAATTTCATACACGTTGAGACAATATTTAACTTTTAGTCTTTCTACACTCTGCCAACTCCATTATATTTAATACGAACTATTGAGATTAAAAAAGCACAGACTACACAAGCATTTACAGGTATTACAGAAATCAGTACAAGATTTATCTTCAGGCTTCAAGACCTTGCAACACAGGATGTCTTTGTACCTACATGTCTCTAAACTATAATAGAGAAATAATTTTAACTGTCAATATCAATAAAGAGACAGTAAAAATATGAATCTGCCCCCACTTCACATGACTGCAAGATCTCTGTATACAGATCGATAGGTGGACAGGGGACTAGTCAAGGGACAAGCAGAAGAGCTCTAAATTTAGATCTAAACTATTTGTTTTCAGTTACAAGAGGACTATAGATTCATTTCTGCTAATGCCTCAACATAAATCCAAGAATTAAAGAAATTCAGGGTTTTAATCTACTGAAACTAAGCGGGAAAGCTTTCCTGCAAAGGAAAAAGGGTTCAAGTCTCCTGCAGACATCAAGTTCAAAGGAATGACACTGTAAATGCCTCCTAGCAACGTTAAAGATATTCATAATCCTCATCCTCTCTACCTTACTTTAGCTTTATTAATTGAAAAAGTAATGAATGCAAATAGCCTGGTAAAAATAGAAATGGTTTATAAGTTCATTTTTAACAAATCTATTCAATTTTAATTTTTTTTCAAGTATAAGCCTGAACTAATAATAAAGACAACAAGCTCCTAATTTTCTGATAAATCACATATGAACCTCTTAGAAAAAAACCTCTCAGCTTGAAATTATTTTTTTTCTTAAAGCTCTGGTATTCAGAACAAAATAACTATGGTTTCTACGTTACCACTTTAAAACCAGTCATTCTAGAAAAAGTGGGGGAAAAAAAGAAAGATATATACAATATTTTAAAACTATTCACACTGATACTAAATGTAAAAAAATAAGCTTCTTAAATTTAAAATCATGGCAGTTTATTTATCATACATGCTCACAAACAGCACATATCCATACTATGTATCTTTACCATCATACAGTACTGTAAGCAAATTAATCAAAATAAAGTTCCTTTATAATCTTGCTTCAACTCACACACTTCTTAAAAAGCAACAAATAAACTCTTACTATCTTCTTAGTCCTATAACAAGGCAGGAATAAGAAATAATCCTTTTAAACAAGGGCTAATTCTAATAGACAGGAGGTGATACTCCTTTCTACTGATAAAGTAAATATTCCTTATATTGAACAGACCGGGTTCCTTCTTCCATTTAAGTCACTGTCAAATTTACTACTGTGATAACTGAGAATCAGCCATTAATTTTTGTTGGACACTTTCTTTAACCCCAACTGTATATAAAGTATTTTCCAAGGTGAGACTAGCAAAAACTATTCATACTCCTTTCTTAGAGAATTTACTGAAGCTGTTATGTGTATGGCCAAATTCAACAAAACCAGTATTTGCAGTACTGAAAGATTAGCCTTCACAATATAAAAACATATTTCAGACATGTTACATGTAAAGAGCACATTCTGCACTAAATTGGATAACCTCAACCAGTTTTCTTGACGTTAAGTGCCTTAATCCATATAAATCAATTGTGATTGTGTTAGCTGGGTAAATTAAGCAAGCACTGTGGATCTCTAGGAAGTACACACATCAGAGCTCTCCTAAATCCCAGAAGCTTCTTTTTCATGAATGGCACATTAAATATGCAAAAATGTGTTCTAATTGAACAAATGACATAAAGAGGAAGAAGAACAAGCAAACACAGTAGAAATAAAGACACTCCAAGTTACTCACAGAAGGAAGCATCCCAAGCATTTTCATAAGAATGAACCTTGCTAATGGCCCAAGGCTGCTATAGAATAACAATTGGGTACCAGAGTGAGGGAGGAATATGACAAAAGAAGGAATATCTTCAAGACTACAAAGTATTTACAACTACATGGTGTGTGGAAAATGAAAAAAAGAGTGCTTAAACAGTTTAGAACATGTACAGTACATACCACTGAGAAAGTCCAATAGATGCAGTAGCAGATGATAAAATAAACTTCTCCGGAAGTTATTCTCATTGGGAGAACTGTACTGTTTTTTAAATAAATTTTCCAACCAATGTGCTGTTTGTTCTCAAAATTAGACCCCATGCTGAGATGGAGAGCTGCATTCAATTTAGTCATACTCTCCTGAAAGCTGATGAGTCATTGTAGCACTAGGAATCAGCCTCAGTAAAAGCCTTCCAATCCCTTTTGTGACAGTGAAATTGTGTCATTTTTTATATTTCTTTTATATATTATTGCTAGATTGAAAATTTCTATGCACCATATAACACTTTCCAAATCATAAACTTACTGGAATATTATATCACAAGTTATTAAATGAAAAGTGAAACTTGTAATGCAAAAAAACAAACCACTTTCACTTACAGGTAAACACAATAAGCATGTAAAGTGAAAGCTATTTCTCTCTTCCCACCAGAGAACCCATACCTATACCAAAATTCTTCACTACTTGAGTAGCACCATCATAACTAGTGGGACACTAGATAGAAAAGACAATTTAAGCTGTGTCCCAAAGCTTCACAGGGTACTAGTCATCCTTTTGCACTCCAAAAATAGTGACTGTTACTTGTCGGAAACTGAACATGTGAAAACATTTTAAGAAAAGCATAAAAACTGAAGTGTCAGTGCCAAATAGATAGATCATCTGCTACAAGCACCTAGTGTGCCTAGACAGACATTCTAATGCTACTTACTACTGCCTGTGACATTAGGAACTACATATATTTCTTCGGATGCATGGACACTCATCATCTTTCTCCCTTATTCAGTAGTGACTCAATTTCGGCTAATTAGCAGCTAATAGCAATGGCTGTGTCACTCCTTATCAAGCTTCTTGAAAAGGAAATCCCATGTGCTAAGGCAGGCACCTGAACTGAAACAACAGTGTTGTCCAATGTGCTCACTCAAAATGCAACTTTATCTTATTAGACCTGAAAAGGAATAAGAATTAAAATCACCCTTTGGCTATTTAATTTTTAAACGTGGTTATTTCCTTCATAGTTTTCAGTTTAAAAAATAATTTAAAAAAAAATCCTTTCACCCAAATATTAATGAGTTTGTCAAATTAGAAGACAAAGTCCTTTAATTCATCAGAAGAGGATAATTACAAGTAATATCATCTCCCACTAAAATATTACCCTTCTTGTCGGCCCCAGTGGAAGTATTTTACTTAGATCACCCCCACACCAAACTCTACAACTGTCAGATATATTCACCCATTTGGATTTTTTAAGGGTGCTTGATTCTGCTGCTACTTTCCTTCATTAGTGGCTGCTAGGCATAGTATTTCAAGTAATTTTTTAAATTACATTAGCTAGCTGCTCTAAGCAGCATTCCAGGCACAGAGGTGAATAGCAGGGAAGAAGGGTCACCTGCTATATCGCTGGCCACAGAGTCTCCATACAGAATGTTTAATTACCAAGATTTTCCCTTAATGGGGTGATAATTTGGGTCTCTCTCTCTCTACTACCTTATGAAATTTCTTGGGATTTAAGTCTCTGAGAATTCTTGACCCCTATTAGAAAAAATTAAATAGGCCAACAAGGTAAAAAGTATTGCACATGTTAAAAAAAAAAAAAAAAAAAAGGCAATCCATTGCTAAAGTGTCTTTTCTTTAGGAAAAAAAAGCAGGGGGGAATGGTTTCTGTAACCTAATCGGTGATAAAGGCGATAAAGTCTTAGTGTGGATGAAGTACTTCATCAAGGTTGGAGCTTTTACCTCACTCTTAATTCATTTGAATTTAACTATTTGTCTTTTAGGTTCTTTTATCCTCAAATAAATCCAAGAGATACCCAAATTTCTAAAGAATTTTAAGTTCAGCTTTACAGTTTTATTATTTTTTGTATTTTCACTGTAAGGTAACAAATTTATAATGCATTCTATGCCAGGCTTAATAAAGCTAAAACCTACAAAACTAATAAAAGCTTGTAATAACAGCATTTTTCCATTTCCACTGTTAAATCACTGGTTTTATTCAGCTGCCTCCAGTTAGAACACAAATTCCTTGACAGGGTATCACTTCTGCAAGTGCCAAAGGTGCCCAATGGCCGCTGCTGCCCCCTGTACCCAGGCAGAGGTGCCGGTGCAGCAGCCGGGCGGCCTGAGCAAAAGGACAGGCCAGAACTCAGCTCTGTCTGAGGCTCTGTTCAGATTTCCTGTTGGTTCAGCCAACAGAAATTTGTCAAGGCTCAGATTAACAACTGAAGTAGACGCAGTTTAATTACTCCATAAAATACCTTTCATGTACTGCCAAGGTAACAAAAGGAATTTTAGTACTTAGATGCATTTACAGAATACTAGGAACAAAAATTCATTTTCAGTGAGGCTTTAAAGTGCATTCTGTCGCTCACCACAGTAAAAACTGCAAAGCTCATAAAAACAGCTCGTGTATTCATAGGGAAGCCATCACAAACTTTGCCACTCATTTCAGACACAAACTGTAGGTCGTTTGTTTCACATGAAATGGTTTAAAAACCTATTAGATCTCACAGTAGTAAAAGTTATTTTTAACGCAGCTAGAAGGCCAACAGAAACTGCAGCAGCATTCCATGTGCTTGGTTATCGTCCAACTCGTTTATTCCATTGCAGGTTGAGAACAGCCCTAAAATCCTGCTCAAAAGCGAACACGTGAGCAGTCCCATTCAAGCCAAGCCATCTGTTTACACTAGACAACTTTACAAAAGGGTTTCCTGCAGTGCTAACACTGGTTCACTATAGCCTTGATGAGACCATTCTTGTAACTAGCCTGCTAGCCAAGTATTTCCTATATGTTCTTAGCAGTAGCATTAAGCAGTGGTTACATGGCCAGCTGAACCAACCCACTGACTTACCACAGGAAAAAAGGGTCTCTCTTTCTCTACCTCTTTCCAACTCCTCTCCTTCTCCCACTTGATGCCAAGGTTCACTTTCTTTTCCAAACCTCGGTCACTACCAGACCTTTCTGCAGTCTGCTCTACATCACAAAGCCACCAGGAAACTAATTCCCTAGGCCTGGTTTAGCTTTCCTCCAGGTTTGTAAGTGAAAGCAGCTGACAGAGAGGTGCGATGAGGAGCAGTGCTAGCATAAAGCAAGCAGCAAGAACCCAAGACTAGCAGCAACATGGGAATGGAACATTGGAGAAGAGAGGATAGGAGAGTGGGGGCTCCCACTCTCAGCAGCAGTGAACTGTTCAATTGGCTCATCACACCTTATGAAACTGTACCCTTAAATGACAAGGTATGACAAGGGCTTGATCAGATCTAAATGGGGTTTTCCATTGGTGTTGAGTGATGTGAACCTTTACATAGTAAACTTCCTTCTTCTGTGCAAATCTGGGGAGGATTACTGATATATGTATGTGCTCCAGTTCTGCAGGTACTATACTTCCTCAAACTAAACTTGCTGTGGTATTTATCTGAGTTGATAATGTGCACAATGATTTCTGAATATAAAAACCATTATCTAGATTCTAAATATTCAGTGAATGTATCAGTTCCTGGGATATCTTGTGGGATACGCCTTTTTGGTTTTTTTTTTTAGAGATGCCACAGAACACAACTAAAACCCCCATCCTTCTTCCTCCACAAAAGCATGAGCCTGCAATCCCCATCAAAGGGAGTCCCTGTTGGGACAGACCCCCATTCTTTGACTCGACTCAGCAGGGCATACTATCATGACCTGCTTGTGCAAGAAAATAATTGGGCAGACACACTGCTGCTGTAAACAGTGCCCTTTTGCTGAAGATCTGCCTTCTTGATTGTAAAACAAAGGCAACCTATTCATGTTAAAATAGAACAGGTCATAAAAGTAGAACAATTTCAGTCAATTCTTATATGTCATTTCATTAATCCAAAACAAAACTTGTAACAGTGATCCTCAGATTTCTAATCCACTTTAAGCATTGCAAAACAAAGAAAACATTAAAAGCCTTGAACCCAACAGTAAAAGCTTATGGAATCCGCTAAAGGCTATCCATTCCGTGTAACATTTTTATGCTTACTCATTAAATTTCATTTTCTTAAACTGTTCTAAAAGTGTGCTGAGTTCAGGAAGCAAAAAGTAGTTAATAAAATGAACATTATCTTAAGAAAGTGGACTTCAAAATGGATCTCAAACAATAGTAAACTATTAAAAGAGATGTTTACTCTTCATTAAATCTTATTTTTTATCTCAGATCAGTACAACTTATGCATAATTTCTTTGAAATTAATGGAGTTGCACTGGGTTGACTCAGAAGAAACCTCGTTATCCTTTGTCTAGAAACAGCTCAAGATATCTTTAAGAATAAGGTATAATTATCAAATTATATACAGAAGGACTTTAGTTTTAAATAATTTGAAGGACAGCTCTGTCCTTTATTTGCCACATTCAGTGTAAGCTAGTAAAAAGAAATTGACAAATTATCTGATTATGATCACTAATTAGCCACAGAAGAATAAAACCATAACTTCTCTTTAAATAGATGTCAACCTGTAGATCATTAATTAGAAGGGACCTTTAAAGTTTTTCAACAACGACAACTTCTAGAAAGTATAATTTCCTCTGAAACATCCGAAGTGCTATGTGGTTCCAGCACTTTTTAAGCAAAGCTCTAAAAGAGGAGAAACAATTTTAAACTCCTGCTTAAGAGAGTCATAGTACAATGGGATTCAAAGTTACTTATCTGTCTGTCTGAAAAGTTTTCACAAGCTCTCAGATCTAAAAATAAGTACTGTAGGAAGACTGAATGACATTTGATCCAATATTCATAAAGACAAAATGAACTACCTCTACAATGTGCCTGTTTACTGCTCAATTAAAAACAAGAATATTCAGATTAAAAAAAAATTCTCAACAGAAGAACCTCCAGGTTTAGTGGTAAATAATGAGAAGCTAAAAAAAACCACCATTGAGCTTTGATCTGGCAATAATCTTACAGTGCAAAAAGGCATATGGAGGGGAAAAGGCTCCAACCAGTATGATTGATTTCATGTCAATCGAGGAAGCCCAAAAGGAAAAGAATTAAAAGGCTTTCAATGAAATTGCATTCTACCTTTCCCCCAAATGAATCTTTGCTCATTTCCTGCAAAACACACAGAAAGTAAATCTGGATTAAAGTAGGATTTCATTGCTCAAATTTCCAATCAGCTCAATATATGAAAGAAGGTTTTGCTTTGTTTGTCTTACAAGGAAACAGAAGCATCACATACATCACACATTTATCTTAGTTGAAATCTCCTTAGATGCTGTCTCTCTATTCGTCTTGACTCCTGTAGTTTAATTATTTACTGTAATTCTAGCATTTGGCACAGAACCTAAATCTAACCAGGTGTCATCCAATTACTGCTTTCAATTTTTAACTAAAATTCTGGGGTTTGTCCCATTCTTCATTTTAGCTGATTACTTTGCAAATTCCTGATATGCTTTGCTGAACAGAATACAGAAAAAGAGTAAATTATTAAGAAAATTCAAGAGGTGTACTGAAAGAGGGCTAATCATTAAAAAGAACCATACAAAAAAAAAAAAAAAAAAAAGTCTGTCAGTGCACAGAAATACCAGTCATTAATTAAAATGTGAGAAGATTATAACGTGTTTCACTGAAAGGTACTTTTAAATTGTCAGCCCTCAGGAAAGAAACTACTTCAGACCCAGGTAGATGGACACTCAGTGGGATTTTTGTTCTTGATTTTGTGTGAGTACATCTCCAAGAGAGAACAAGCAAATTATACTAGTGCAGGATGATGAACACGTAGCCCATAGGTCATGCACAATATTTATTAAATTGTGTGTCAGGATTGCATTGGTATATTCCTTTTCTTTGCCACCCTTTCTCCCTTTTCATTACCCCCAGATCATCAGTCCCCAAGGAAAGTCTCACTCAAGGTCTTCAAACACTAGGTCTTGGCAGGAGCATAATCTTACAGACAGGCTTCTCTGTCATTTAAGTGTACACAGTATGTACGAATACTGACTCTGGCCTGTCGCCCACAGCAACGTCACTATACATCATCCTGCGGTCACATTAAATAGATTTGACTGAAGGCAATGTGTAAAAACCACTGAATTATTAATTTGGAGATTGAACTATTACAATGCTTGATGGAAAAGCATGTTTCTCCATGCCAATCTGGAAAGACTTGCTGTAGCTCGTCTCCATTTCATCTTATTGTACATATTCATTACTGGTGTCGCTTCAGGAAAATGTTCATTGGTGTGATATCATATCTTAGAAATCACATATAGATTCATTCTTAGAATAGCCTTCATTCTCAGACTAATAGAGATCTTATAATGGTCACAGTTTAGTCATATTGGCCTGGGACGCATTTAAGCTCATCTACCATTGCAGAGATTTAGGATGTAAATCAAATTTGATGCACTAACTTTTGTGTTACATCAAAGTTTCTGCACAAATCAAGTTTTGGCAAGATGCATATAGAATAGGTAATCAGCTCTCCTAAAAAAAAAAAAAAAATTAAATTAAAGTCTTCTGATCTTGAGATCAACAACAGAAACCTTTAAAAATGTCAGTAAACTATGAGTTTTTGAATAGAGGAGCAAAAAACAAATACAAGAGGTCAACCTAGCTGTGATCTTCCAGCCTCTTAACAGAGAATCCAAAAATTCAAAAAATTAGCATATAGGTAGAGAGAAAGACCATTAATGGATACGCTTGCATTTCCAGCTGCACTTCCCAGAATTTGAAAGTTTACACAAGTATTGTGATTATCAGCAAGGAAAATATACAGCCAGGCTAAGCAATCATTGATCTCATATAATTCACAGCAATGTGAATCTGGCATCTTTGATACCATGCATGAAGCGTGCCAAAGAAATAAAAAGATCCTCAGAATTATCCATCAGAAAGGTGGGGGGAAGCAAACTGCAATTTAAACATTGTAAACTAAACAATACACTGAAATCCTGGCCTTTAGCAATTTGGTACCTTGCAATAAATTTCAGCAAAGCCAGAATTTCAGTGTAAGTACATGCAAGTCTGAAAAAAGATGACACTGGCATTGTTTTGTAACTTGCACTAATTTAACAGAACTGATGACAAAAATCAATACCAATGTCATTTATTAAATGATTCATATTATTTTTATACTAATACATTTATTTTCTGGAAGATTTACATCATAGCTGTTGAAAGTAGGTCATAAGGACCTAACGGACATCAAAAAGCAACGAAGGAAATTTAAGTGACCTGAAATATATAGGTTACAGAAATATTAACTATAGTAGATTTGTGAAGAATGTTCTTAATATTTTGTGCCTAGGAAGAAGGATTCTCTTCTATAAAGAAAAGCAGGTTTCTATTCATGATTTTTATACAATTTCATATATATGAATAATTTTATGAAGAAACTAAACTAACAGTTCTTCTGGTGCTGAACCATTAAGAAGAGAAAAAATTCAAACACTCTCAGGTACTAAATCCTCATCAAAAAACATACAGCAGGCCTTCCATGTTAGATAAGGTGAGCCCAGTAACAGATACTACGTGGAATATTGCATGAGTCTGTAGATCTGGTATGCTTTGCAGGAACATTAAAGAACTCATTGTTCAAATGAGAAGTTGCCCTAGTGATCTCATTTGCCCTCTGCAAAACTGCTGAGAGTACAACATCCATCCAGTGCCTCTAGTTTAAGACTATGAGCGTGAAGTACTTTGAGATTCCTCAAAATAAACATTAACATTAGTCCCGGAACGCTCCTTCTTGACACTACCTTCACTTAGGTAGTTTTTTAGATTCCAGCTGCGTTTTTTTTTCTGGTAATTGTTACCCCACAGACAATAAGGCTTATAGACTAAAGGTTGCAGAACCAGGCCCTGTTCTACTGGCAATTACTGGAGGAAGTATTTTTATTCAATTTATAAGTGCTATGTTTAATTCCAGTAAATCCAGAATTAAATAAATCAAGGAAGAACCATGATACTATCATTTGAGCAAGTGCTCAGGTGAAACTATTTCTAGAAACATCCAGCTTATACCGGGAATACTCAGGTATTACCAACAGAAACCTTCAAAAACATCACGGAAGCACCTTTGAAAATACTGGATATTATTAGGCAAGATATAATGATTTTCACTCTGAGCCTTGGAACTGCTTTCATGATTCTCTCATGTTGTTTTTTCAAATGAGTGTCTGAAATGATCTCAACATTCACAGAGCTGAAACTTAAGGATACCAAATATTTCACAATAATAATCACAGTGTGGCTAAGATTGCTACCCAGAGATTTTACTAGTATCGGTTACCTGTTACTAAAACTTCACTGTTTCATTTGCACAGCTATTCTGCCCTGAAGGGGAGGAGCGAGCGGGACATCATGAAAGTAAAAAACTTCTGTACTTCCACTGCCCATAGATGCTAGTTCAAAGCTACCCTCTGCTTATCCTGTCATGTCATTTACCAGGCACGTCCTGAACAGTCAAAAGCGGCTGTACAGCAAAGTAATCAGAAAGAAATTTCGGATCAGCACTGCAGCTTCCATTCCATCTAATGTAAAATAATAGTGCATAGGATTAACTCTGCCCAGTGTGACCTCCTTGGCTAGAGCTTTTGAGGTCTCCTGCTGCACATTAGCTATCTCCTATTTCCCTGCTCGTAAGTGGGAGCTGCTAGCAACAGTTGCTGTATAATTACTTACTTGATTCTGTCTAAGAAGCTTAAACTAAGAGTTGAGCAAAGAAAGCAGATTAACAATTTGAACGCACACGTAATGCACAGACACACACACACCGGGTCAACACAGGGGGCCGAGGAAACGCACTTCAGCCACTCTCGCTCCAACAAGACAGGCTTCTTTTTCACCGCAGGGCAATTAAACCCCGCGAAGAGGGGGAGCCGGGAAGAGATGGGCTGCAGTGAGAGGCTGGGGAGAGGACCGAGACAGGGCCGCTCCATCCCCTGGCAGGCAGATTAGCGGCGGAGGAGCGGCACTCAGCCTGCTCGGCCCGTCACATGCTCCCACGGGTCGCCTAGCAACAGCAAAGCCCAGGGAAAAAGTTCTCCCTCTCTCAACTTCAAATCTGCGTCTGAGACGGACTGAGGGGAGCTTATTGTGCTCCAGACTAAGCATCTGTTTCTTTCTTACAGCCTTCTGTAAGTGACTGCATATACCACACGTACGCAAGCCTGTCCACGCATAACGACCCCCCTCGCCCCCCCACGCACACAGGCACAACCTGTCTACGTGCGAGCGCCGCAGCCCCTGCACTTCTCATCAAAAACAACGCCAGGTACAAATTTAGCGGTCACCAAACCTGCTCTTGGAATGCAGGTGAACTCTGCTCCGCAAAACCACCCACGCCTCAGTAGCAAGAATGACACAAAGATTGCAAGGGAAAAAAAAATGCAAAAACTCTGGGGTAACTTTTTTTTTCTTTTTTTTCTTTTTTTTTTTTTTTAACCTTCTCCCCAGCCAGTAAGCAGTACTGGCTCCAGGGAAAGCTGCCCGCTCGCATCTCTGTAAAACTGGGAGTTTAGACCGTGGAGTTGCAAAGCCTAAGCTGTCCTTTGAAATTTAGCAACATTTGTGAGTCGCTGTCTTGTACAACCAGAAAAAAAGTTTGTACAAGGCAGAAAAACAATCAGTAAAAACATCCTGGGATAATTTAAAACCAAGATGAAGTGAAGCTAAAGAGCCGGTGGTGTTTGTAGTTTTTTAAGACGCTATTTCCTTTTCCACAACTAAATCGACTCCATCAAATGACTCCTGGAGAGAGCCAACTGTCTCCCCCAGCTATTAGAAAGACCTCCTTGAAACGGCTCCCGTTAACCCTCTACTTCCAGACACTTTGGTCTTTTTCTCATAGAAGTGCCCAGGACAGGGACGTGCTCCTTGCGGTGCAAGCCCCAGTCTGGAGAGGCTGGAGCATAGCGCTTACCTTGGCAACTGCCCTGCATTATGCATGCAGTGAATAATATGAGCAGTTTGCAAGCAGTTGCTGCTCTTCCATCCATCCGATGGTGAGGTCCCATCTGGGCTGGGATGCTCCAGCTCCCCCAGAAGCTGGCTCCTCCACTCTGGGGTGCTGATCTGCACAGCAGCAGCACAAGGAGCCTGGTGTCTTTTTCTTATCCCGCTAGTTGCAGAAGAAAGGCGTGTTCGCCTGTTGAGACATCGCGTTTTCTATAAACTCCCACCCTCCAGACATTGCATAAAGCTCTTTATACCCGGCGGCCCCGGAACTAGCATGAGGGAATCAGGCACCGCTCCAGGCCCTGCAGCCACAGGCTGCCTCTGCCCCTCCTTCCACGCTTTGCAGGAGAGGCAAGATGCTTCCAAGTCCCTGCACTTTGCAGACTTTGTATCAGAGTCCATTGGTGCTACACTGCGTATCTTGAGTAGAGCAGGGGAATTTCAGATGCAAGTGAAATATATCCCAGGTTTTAGCGTCCCAAAGGCATACTTCAAACAAGACAAGTATTTTTGACAAGTTTGAAAAACATCACAACACCTACTTACCAATGCAGGGGGTAAAGCTTAGAACTTTTTATTTTTATTATTCCTCACATAAATATTGTGAAAGGAAAACTGTAGGGATGAAACTTACTTCTCTACTTTCTTAGCAGATAGAATCAGTTTGGTAAAGTGCTTTGGCTGTGAATGCTTAAGATATCAGCCAGAGACACCTTAATTGGGTTCTAACTCTCCAACAGTGCGTGCAGCACATGAGAAACACACTGCCTGTGTTTTACTGCTGCCGTTTCAGGAACCATATACCTGCTAACAAGGGTAGAAGAGTGTACAGTATCATGGGGGAAAGATAAAGACACCGTAATACTTCAAGCTGGAATGTAGTCTTGGGAAAAGGGCAAACATTTTGGAGGCTTTGCTTGCAGGATCAGAAGCATCATACATAAACTGCATGAAATGAAATCATTATTTTGTTTTATATTAGTCAGAAATAGTCTTCCACATAGAAAAATTTAGTTATGCCACACTGTTCCTGTCTCTATGTGTACACACATACACATGCATGTGAACAATGACTACTGTGCATACATCCCATGGGAGAAAGATGGGTCCATTTGTCTTACAAGAGGCTTTGTCAGATTAATTTTAATGACACCATCTTTATAAATTCCATATATTGTTTACATTAGCTTCACATCATGTTCATTATACTGCAATGGGTGTTTGCTGATACTGCAACAGAACTTAAGTGATATTTCAAAGCATGAACTCTTCATCTTTTTGCCATAGATTGCAATTTCCATTAAGGGGTAGAGGTGCCTGCATTATTCTTGCAAAAGTTGCAGAAGAACATATTGTTGCTTATTAGCAGATTATGATTTTTCTCCGGATCCTGTAGGACACTAATCCCCCTAAACCTTTCCCTAAAGGTTTTCTATCTATCAAGATAGAAAAGGGCGGAGGGGGGAGAAGGGGGAGAAGATGTGGAGCGTAGGCTTTTGCAAGGTTGTGATTTATGCAGGTTCAGGGCTGTTTGGTGTAGTGGTACGACACAGCACCGGGGTCAAGCCACAAGAAACACTGGGGGCAGATCAGAATATTCAATTAGCTTCCTGGCACCTCTGAATCACAAAGAGAGGATAAGATCTCTCCATCACAAGATCCAGAGCTGCCGGGGGAGGGGGTGGACCTGCCCTCTTCAAATCTCTCTCCTCCCTCCCACCCTCTCTCCTTTCACTGTAGGAGAACAGTGCTTGAAACATTCCTTTCTGCACGGAAGGACTTTTCCTATTGTTGTTTTCTTTGTGTTTCAGTGTTGCCAACTTACTGGAATTCTTGTCGTGGTTTCACAGCAAGGCTCAGGCTGACCAAACGGAACCAGCTGCGTTTGTGTATGGGGCCGCTGCTGCTTTAATCCCCCAACAACGCCGATGGGGAGGGAAGGAAGGGATCCTCAGAGGGGAGCAAGCAGATCCACTCTGTATAGATGGGTGCCTGAAAAGCCAACACACACACAACCGTACTTAATTAGAAGGGGAATTGTTTAAAGCAGTTCACACCCCAGCAACAGGCAGACAGGGCAACCAGTGCTTGGGAGCTGCAACTCCAGATTGGGAGCTATGTGCACTCTTCTGTCACTCTATGTTTGAGGTGACCTGGATACAAGCTTTGAGAGGCACCTACCTATGTTTCACTCCCACACAGCTGACAGCCAGAAGGTGTGCTCCTGCCCCATTCACCAGTACCATCTCTACACAGCTATACTTCCCACAGGGTGGTGGGCAAGTGGGATTCTCAAACAGGAATGGTGGAGATGCTGTTGATAGTGAGGGGAAGTCCTCTGCTTCAACAATGGGTCAAGCCCTCCACCCCTCTTTGCACTCAGAAGACAAAATTTGCATTCAGAGACAAATGAACAGATCAGCTCAGGTGCTTCACTGCTGAAAAATGATAGTCCGTCACTAAGGAGCCAGCATAGGACAATGCTATTCTCCATTTACTTGATCTAAAATTTTCTCCTCTCGCTTTACTGTGGCACTTTATCATCCAACTCAAGGGACCCTGTCCTGCTGGACACCATCAAATGGGACTTCAGTGAGACTAGAACCGCAAGATCATATTCAAAACACCTCAAGGCTTTTGCACAACTACATCCAGAATCATCTGTGCCGGTGTAACATGCCTCTCCCTCTCAGTTTCCTGTTGACTAAAATGTCAGATGATTATTGCCTGACTGAACTAGAGCTAGGGATTTTTAGTTTATTATTTCATGTTTGAGAAGATGCAGAGTACATCTGTTAGAAGGTAGAGGGAGAAAACATAGGCAATGCAGTTGTTCACTGAACTCTGCCTTTAATTCAAAATACAGTTTGGGATGTGTTTGTGTGCCTGGTTTTTGCTGTAAGCAAGCAATCAGAAAAGCTGTTAAAGGTGTAATTTCGGACGAACAGCCACATTGCTTACACATTAAAGATGCATGCTAAGCACAGAAGTTAAAAATTAAAAGGCTTGATTTTTGACCAGGGTTCAGTTCTAGTTTAGTGTTCAAACTTATCCAATTCTTAACAAACAGAGAGAAACACCACAGTTGATGTATGACTAGATAAAGATACAAAGCTGATGGCTTAAAAAATAAAAAAGAAAAAAAATACATTGACTAAAAGAAACAGTGGGTCAGATCTGCACCTGTAAATTTGTCTCATCTTAATATCTCAGGGCTAGGACAGTTCATAGAGGCTAAGGATCTGCCCAGTGCATTATCCAATAAGGCTGTAATTGCCACTGGCATTCAGTAATCTTGTGGTCAATCTGTCCTTGGATAAACCCAGGTTTTTTCCACATAGAAAACATTTACGCTACAAGCTGTGTTCCCAATTTCACATTTAAGTTTCATCATTAAATCCTATGCCTTTATCATGACAAGCTTTTTTGTAATTTTCATTTAATCATCCTAAAGCAAGGGTACCTGTAGCCATGCTCATTTTTTGAGAGAATGCTGGTAATGACAAGACACACAAATCTGAACTAAAGACTCTGTCTCTCTGCCTGGGTAATAAGTACACAACAGCAGCAGTTAATTCTTCAGATTTCATCCATCTTTGCTGTTCTACAACTTAAAGTATCCCATTTCTTTAACTGGACCTCTGTTTTACAGCAAGCAGCAATATTTGTGGGGGTGTTAGAAGTTTCTTTTCTTACCAGGCTATTAATGGCAGGAGGCCCAACTCAGTTCCCATCAAAGCCATCAGGCTTCAGGGAGAGCAGACTTAGTTGTTTTCATGAGGGTCCACAGCAGCAATGTGTATTTAGACTTCACCGTTTAATCTTTCCAAGTACATGTAGTGTGAGCAGAAGTTTCCATAAATAGGAAGGTCACGTTTTATGGAACTGAGCTGCATCTTGTACAGAGAACCAGTATTGATTTCAACTCTACAACATTGGAAGAGAAAAAGCAGAAAACAGCCCTGAGTTAATGAAGTTTCTGATATAAGCCACATGACATTTCACAGCATTTAAAACAATGGCACTTATTTGACAGGGAGGCCTCTTTTCCAAGGATTTAAAGAACAAAAACCACCTAATCTCTAAGAAAAAGAGGGCCTTAGTTAATATGGTTCCCAGACATCTAACGCATATTAATAATTAGAGCACAGAGTTCTAGAAGACTGGATCAAAGGTGGATCCCCAGCCCACATGAATGTGAGAAACATTAAACTGAGGATATGTGAATTGGGCCAGAACAGAAATCACAGTCAGGATTGCACAGTGTAGCTGGTACTGTGGCAAGAAGTTTCCTCAAGGTCTCCTGGTTAATGACACATTACAACTTCTCTCTTTCAACCTGGAATTATTATCACTGTGTCCTGGAACAAGAAGCAGTGCATGGCAACCGTGTGCTTTTTCAGTACCTGCCACTGAACAAGCGAGAGTAGCAGGAAGACAGTTACTAAATGAGCTTCCAAACACTCCCTGTTTATTTCACCTGCAGAACTGGGCCTGTGACGGAATTTAACAGTAACGATATAGAGATGAGAGAGTTTATTTACCTGGAAGGCAGAAGGAAGTGCAGAAAGATTAAATAGCTTCCAGTTGTCCCCTCCACCCTTTGGTCAGCACTGTCTGGTCCTGCCTGCAAGTCCCAGTGCCCTATCCTGGAGACACAGTCACAAATAAGGGCAAGTATGCTTTACCCCAGCTGTATCTTTAGATTCTTGGTACTTGCCTTACTGCAAGCAGATTTCTTTGGCACTTTCTCTGTCTCTGGGGGACAGAGGTCTTCATTTTTGCACCAGTTCACTGGCTCTTCAGTGCCTGTTCTGCCCTGCAAGGAAGCAACAGACAGAATTTGTACTTGAAAAGGAATGGGAGGTAAAGAGGCATTTCCAAATGACTTAGGTTCTAAAAACTTCTTAAGGTACTAACAAGGGAAACAGGATAGGCTGGAATAACTCTGAATACCCTTTACAAGAGCAGATTGAGCTACGCTGAGAAAAAGCAACACTGGAGTCCTTGTCTTCTTGACGTTTTTCCAACCACACTTCACTTTACCAACCAAGCCTGGGCAGCATTGCAAAACCACAACTGCACATCCCAAGAGTGCTCACAGGGTAGAAGATAATTACTCTGTGAATATCTATCCTGGATTTCAGTGCAGTCACATATAAAACAAAAACAATAGAAACACTGGCATTTCCTACATTTATTTAGGTGTCCTGTATGATAATATTCACTTCTAAGGTCATGCACCTCAACACAGTATTCCATAAAGAAGAGAAAGACATAGCACGTCTTTCAAAATAAGAGCCAACATGTCTTCACTTCTGAAGCCAGTAACTCAGGAACAGTTTAATTACACAGAGACCTGCTGTTTTTTGTAGGATGCTAACTCATTCAATATATCAGCAGACTGCTATTGGATAGTCAAGAAGAATAAAACAATGCAGGAAAGACCCTGACTCATGCATTACAGAAACATAATAGCAAATGAAACAAGAAAGAAAGTTTACCACGCTAGGCAACAGTACTCTAGCTCTGCCTAGGCCACAGCCTTTTTTTATATGATAGGAAGTCACTTAAAACTTCTGAAGAGTTCATTATTTTCTGATTTAAGACACCTGGGCCTGTTTAGAAAAAACTGAAGTGCTCATTGCTGTAACCAAACTTGATGAGAGTGGTGTTTTAAAGGTGTAATACCAAGTACTCTGAAACTCTGAGCCTGTGATACCTTAATTAAGGTACCAAAAAAAAAAGATACTTTTATATCCTTATCCTATATTAAATATCCAAAGGATATTTTAACCATTGATTCTATGCATCAGTTCCCTATGCTTAAAACTAGATCAATCTCTCAGGTACTTTACAGATGAGAACTAGAAAAAAAATCTGAGAGGAAATTAGGAAACTTCTTCTCAGTGAAAAAAAAGTAGCGTAAAAGCGGGAGAAAACAGTATACCATCTAGCTCAGCTATTGTTACAAGTAAATACAGACGTGATGTTATAAGAGACAACACGGAGTGGACCTAGTATGAGGCAAGATCATTATTCTTTTATATATCATTCAAGCTAGAATGTCCTACAAATTTATTTTCCTTTCACTTCCCACAGAGTTAGTTTAAAAACCTAATTACCAAATAGGCAACAGTATCTGCCACATGTCATATGTAGAATTATCTATTTTCATTGGTATACATCCCTATTAATAACAGATTTGAAGTCTCTTCAGGATAAACATCTTCGTAAGTAGGACTCTCGCATACTAAGAACTGTTATGTCTCATTTCTCCAACAGTCAGGATGAAATCGTTGAGAGATCACAAAAGCAGTCCATCAAAAGCACCTGAGAAAAGATAAATAATAAGCCTTTAGATCAGTAGTATTAATTAGAATTTCAGACCAAACCCAGGGTAATAACAGCAAGCAAATGAGAACACGGTTTAGCAGCACAGGGGTTGCAGGTGTCAGATTTTTACAGTTTTGATATGTACTTCAGAGTGTCGGAGATTAATCACTGCCTACATAATTGAAAAGCTGAAAATACAGTCTTACTCAATGAATTTTGTGAACAAGCCTTCATGCTAATTGAAAAAGAGGAGTAGACAGCAGCAGGCCTATGAAACGCAGTCTTTCTGAGAGTTACCCAGTGTATGATGACCAAAATATAGCTACCCTGCAACACCTTGTGCATGCCAATCATTGATTTGTATACTGATATTTACAGTACAAATATATTTTGTTATATTAAATTAAAATGGAAAAATATGAAGAAAACAATAGATAAGCCACATTTTAGCAATTCTTAACCAATTGCTAAGGAACAATACCCAAAATATCTGCTTTGAAAATAGTACCTGGTTCACCCAACCTGCAAAACTATTTTGACAAGAAGAGACCAAACTCATGAATGCATGAGGTCAAAAGGATTACAATAATTAAAAAAAACCCAACCTCTCTCCTCCTTGGGGGACTTGTTCACAGGAATGAGATATAGGACAGTTCAGTGAGCACAGACTTTGGTAAGCAGGGTAACCGGCTTGAGAAGCCCACCCTTCCCCCTTTATCCATCTTCCCTTGGACCTGCAGCATTGCAATTCACACTCCATTTTGTCCCCTCAGTTGTGCCGGTCCTCAAGAGAGCACTGACTGCTGTGCCTGCCTTACAGCACAGTCCCACAAACATGGGATAGAGCTGCAAATGGCAGTAGGGGACACAACCTCCTTAAACCAACTTTACTGCTCATGCCAACCTCTCATCAGATTGTACTTTACAACCCGGGAGGAACAAGATCACATGCCTGGAGAAGCTAGATCCACCTGAGCTACCATCAGGACAGCAAACATACGGTGTTATTTTTATAGCCACTTCACAGAATAGAGAATTGTGAGGTGGAAGTTTGCCATCAAAAAAGACCTTAATGGTGTGTTTTGTATTTCGCAAGATATCTAACTGAATTCCTCCTTACTCTCAGCACTCATTCTTGCATACAAAAGTTATTATTGTATAATCCAGTTCCAAAATTTAAGATTTTTCCTGATTAGGATACTTCTAAGGATCTCAGCACAGTAAAGGGTACGTCCTGCTGTTTTACTGTTTCGAATACAGAGTGATCAACATTATTCAGGATGAGATTAAATTAGAACCAACAGGAAAGTTACTTTTCTGGTACTTATCTTAAGAAATTTCTGATACACACTTCACTTTCTAGTGCAGCTGCACTGCACCATAAGCTGAAGGGCACATTCAAGAAACTGGAACACATTCTTTAGTCATTTTGCCTAAATTTCCACTGGAACTGTAGTTTGTGAGTTTGAAAAAATGTACAAGAACAGAGCTATGCAACATATCCATTGTAATTACTGATGTCTTAGAAGGCTTTGAGGGGCTTGTTCATTGCTCTTTTCCTCTTTAAGATAAACAATTGTGCTTAACTGTCATTGTAAGTCAGAGCCACAAGCTATTAAAAGTAAATAGAAGGTTACATACCACATTCTCCTAGATATTAAAACTCCTTTTGTTCCTTAAGAACGACTGCTTAATATTTAGCCTTTCTAGAAAAACTGGAGCTATGTTACTTTGTGTCAGGCACTTTAAGAGATACTAATGAAAATGCCCTAGGTCCCCAAAATCCTTTGTGGCTGATTAGGTACAGGAGAAAAAGTTGTTTCATTAATTTGAAGGCCATGAGCTTGAACCTTCATATTGACCTGAAAGTAATGTTTTATTCATTTTGTAGTGTTGTAGTCAAAACCCCAGAAATAATTAAGAAGACAAGCCTCAAATCTTGGACCTTTGAATTATGAAGCTGGATACCTAGTTAATTATTTTACAATGGAAAAATGGGAGTGGTGACTCAAGCAGTCCTGATACATTACTATTGCCATCTACCTGTGAAAAGGTGATGGCTGACTAAATACATACCAATAAGTAAGTCTTCATTTCCCAAAACATTCAAACTATTTCCACAGGTCACAGTTAAAAAGCTTTCTCCTGGATTAAAAAAAAAAAAAAAAATTAGACATTTTGTTAAATTCTGGTTCCATTAGACTAAAAAGGGAAAACTCCAAAGTTCAGTAGTGACCAGCTCCCCTTAGCCACTATTTAAATGGAACACAAGATGCCTGGACCTATTGCAGGAAGAAAAGAAGGTATTTTTCAAGAAAAAATTACAAAACCCAATGCCTGACTTTAAAAGCTAGATATCTAGTTGTCCTACATACAAACAGGGACTCATTGTAGTCAACAGTCATTTTTTCCAGTCAACCTTTCAGATAATCAGTCCCCTGAGTTTTTATTGGCTGTTGTTTCTGAGTGGTCTTCAAGGCTTGTTACCTTTTGAGCATAATAAAGTGATTCAACCGGAAGAGCAAAGGCACCTATATATGAATGGTGAAGTTCTCATTTAAAAAGCTGTCATCATCTGACAAGCAGATGATGATACTGAGAAATGCTGAAGTGAAGACTAATGAATAGAAACTCTGCTGATCCACGTTTAGCTTTTCCAGCAGCAGATACCTCTATCTTTATATCCAGCAATCAAAGAAACCTAGTGAAAATTCAAGACAAACATTTACATCCTCAGTAATCAACACAAGCATCCCACACTATCCTTGTAATATGATTTACCCATATCTGTTCCTTTATGCACCTCATTGCCAATTATCACTGTTAATTCCATCTTGTTTGGGCTTTGACAAATCTCATGAATGTAATATATTAGCTTTAGATGAGCTTTTTCATATTTTAAATCAATTCATATAAGTAAGCTTCAATAAAACTTACAGAACACATTCAAAATACATGAAACTCTTCTCATTTTTTACTATCATCCAACTTTTCCAAATGCCATCAGACTACAACTGTTTCAAATACTGAAGCACTGACTACAACTAGCAAAGATTCAAATTATATATCATGTTATTGCCAGCACTCTTCCATATGTGCACCAAGGTCTTTTTGATGAAAGAGAACATTAAAGCCAAATCTTGCTCTTAGAGCTACAGCACCAAGAACCATTTACTGTTCTCTTAATGGACATCATGCTCTTCTCTTTATTTCTGTTGCTATACCCTCATTTATCCCCATACAGATCACACATTCTTCAAATTGCCATTTCCTTTTCCTTCTTTCCCAATAGATTCTTGTCTTACTAGTATCTTCTTGCAGGTATTAATCTGCTTCTTTAAGTTACAAGAGACAGCAAACAGGACTGCAAACAGAAAGGATGTAATCAATAAGTGCAGGACTTCTTACTGCTCTTCTTATAGCACAACAGAATTATTTCTTACGTAAACTGACATATTGATCAAGTTGCAGTACAAAATATAAGGTCAGATGCACAACTATGAAGATACTGATTTGAACTAACTTATCAGTATAAAAATCTCATACAAACTGAATATGGTTTAGGATCACTACTACTTTAGATCCTGTTCCTTTAGATCCTTTAGATCCTTTAGATCCTAGAGTGCATACCAGGAAGAGATGAAGGTACAACTCTATAGACTCTGTATTTTCCTAGTTCCCAGCAATCCCTGGACACCTATCTATGAGACAGAGCAGTTTGTTGACTACTTACTATGTCTGTGATGTTTAAATCCCCATAAACCAGGATTAGGAAAGGACAAAAGGTACTTTAAAGCCACCTGTCATCATCTCACATTCATCCTGAGTTAAACACAGTGAAAGACTAGGGATTTGTGGGCAGTTTCCCATTTTAGTTTGACCTTTAGGTTTTAACAGTGTAATAATCAGGTTAAGTTAAAAGAAAGGTATTCAAAATATCATTCTCTCTGGAATTCAGTTAAGAGTTAAATATAAGAAATAAGGAATTCCCCATATTCTAGAATACCAAAGAGAACCATTATTATTTTTGAGATTAAAGATCCTGTCACAACTGACCAATTTCCACAGGGACACGATTGCACTCTATGCCCGCAATCATATGTTGCAGGAGATGCCTTTTTTTCCCCATTGCAAAAGGTAGTTTTCCATGGGTCACATTCCCAAAATCGGGCTAAAGAATCTACCATCCCTGCTCATGTTTCACTGTTTCTAAATAGAGGACATAAGGATATTTCAAGTAATGCTTTTCATTAAAACTTAGGATTTAGGAGACTAATCATATTTTTACACTGTTCCATCCAATTAACTCTCCATCCTAATTGAACTTTTGGGTGCCTCTATCAAATAAGCATGTACAATTCTTCTCATAATCATTTTATTACTACAGCCTGAATAGTAACTGCACAGGACACCAGTATTTCCAGCAATTTTAAGTAGTCTAGACATTAATATATACATCGATTTTTATGTATGGACATGCACAGATTCTAAATACTAATTTTAAATGCTATCTCCTGCTCTGGAAAACACAGTAATATATTAACAGATGCTTGCAACCTACTTACACAGATTTATGACAAAAGCATTCTGCTATCATTGCAATAATAATCATTCTGCTAGCTAGCTAAGTTCCATCTATGGCTCTCAAAATTTCAAAAGCCTCTACTACATTTTAAAGAATTATTAACAGGATCTTAAAACCAGATAAGCATTTGTAGGATAGGAAAATCCAGTGTGCACACTAAGATTTAATTATGGTATCAAATCACTACTAGAAAACTAGCCTCCAAGATGCAAGATATTGGGATGATTTACAGGGGCTATGGGAGTCGAGACCCTTTTGCCTTTCCTTCCTCTTGCTCCCTCTCTTCCATGACATTCCCCCACCCAACTGTTGGGCAGGGCACGATCGTAAGTGGCCCTTACTATGTGCATTATGGCTACAGACAACCCAGGAACACAGCTATAGCTCACGCACTTTAATTGAAAATATCTTAATTGGGTTCAATTCATTTTGTATTTGTGAAGAATGAGAGTAGACAAATGTGATGTTGACTAAGTGTACAAGTTCAATTATATTAGTAAATTTTACAGAAAAGAGTATGGAGCTAATCCAGTGTTATTTTAGATGATCTGGGGAGATGAGTAAGGAAGAAGAAAAAAATGTAGGCGCACCTTCCAGTGTCTCCATCACAGCCGATTCTCCCAGATGCTGAGTCTGAACATGCTGTTATAGCATAAACTCATGGCAGATTCCCAAACAGAAGCTTTGTCCTTGATTTAAACACCTACAGAAATACTGCATTAGATATATTTTTGATACATTGCTGGCACACTTGCTTGCTGAAGCACAAAATCAGTTGACAGTAGGCTGTATTGAGCCTCCTGTACAAAACAGTTCAATATTTTTAGGGACTTCATCGTACACTATTGCTCTTGTAGCACCCACATAACTCATCGCTCCATTTAGAAACCAGTCACGGAAAGGAGAGGCCAAAAATAAATGCAAATCACTATAAACAATTTTAATACACTAATTATTGGTTTGGTGGTTTTACCCTACAAGATAATAAAATACTCCCTTTTAGTTTTTATGTAATTTTGATCTTTACATCTGCATTCGTCTATCTGCCAAACAAAGCAGAGCTCTTTACTGCTCTCACTTGCTTCCTTAAGACAAAAAAAAAAAAAAAAAAATGGAAAGGAGGATCAGAGGTAAAGTTTTGTGGGCAACAGTAGCATCTACATATTCAGACTACCCAAGTTTGCAACTGTAATAGTTTGTTGAATTTAGTTTTGGTTTATTTAAACTATCTGGCAGACTCCTCTCAGATCTCGGTTTGTGATTCTTTCAGTATTTGGTTTACACAATTTTCCACAAAGAATGAATGACAAAAAGGAGTCAACAGAATCTGTTCTATCAACTCAATTGCTACATCAGAAAGAGCTCAGTTTCACATACACGTTTGCAGAAATGAGCCCTATTTTCCTTGAATTTGAATCTGCACTGTATCATGCTAGAAACAGACTCAAATTCTGCAGCTAGAGTCTGCTACTTTTCTCAGGAAATTTCTTCAGGTGAAAAAGTGGAATATGGTTGGAAGGAAGCCTGGTTTTTTAATCTTATCTAAGCACTTTTGAAAGGAGCTACAGCTGAAGATAAGGGCTGTTGAGTCACATGCCTTTTCTGCCTTAGAGTTCTTATCATGTATGGGGAATGATCCCATTTCTGCAACCCCAATTTTAAGCTACTGCAATTACAGCATCTTTACAAGAGATGTTCCTGATATGCACAAACATGAAGCAAACTAGGCACAATCATAACTTTTAACTGTGACAGTAAAATTAGGGCTACCATCTACTGCCACTGCAATGACAAGTGAAAAAAAAAAAAAAACCCACCCATGGTTGGCCTTTGAAGTGATCTTTACTTCAGCTGCCCCTGGCTAAAAGGGTTTAAGGGGAGGAGGAGAAATTTTTCTTGATCTCTGAGGTGACATTTAACAGACCTGGGAAACAGACATGGACTGCGAGGGTCTACTAAGGAAGGCCTATGGCATGAATAACTTCTAAAAGCAAATAAAATAGCAATGCATTCAGTACACTTAACGTCTCATTCTTTCACAAAGGACTTCTTCCTTCTTGACTTTATCTTCCTCTTGATAGTAACCATTACCACCAGGGCTGAGACAGACCAAATACCTGACACAGTGAAGAGTGTAGGAAAGAAACACACAATACTCAAAGAATCTTACATCAAAATGCTTGTAAACTCTGCAAATTCCTCCTGCTTGCATTTGGGAGAGTAACTGTCTTAACTATGCCACAGTATGCTTTATAAAATACAATTATCAGAACCAGGGGCAACCACGTATAGTTCAGGCAATTTCACTTTTTAAAAAATTATTATTATTTTAAAATCCTTTCACTAGAACTTTGTATATTTTGACTGGGGTAAGAAGTTCTACTCCAGGCCAGATATCTCAAGAGGTTCTCAAGCCAAGGAGGCAACAATGTCTAAGATCCACTGCATTGCACCACACTACAAGCAACAAGCGCTGCAGGTGTAAGTGCTTGCTGCTTTGTCTAGGTCAGGCTTTGTGAGCATGCAGAAAAAAAATGCACCACTGCGTCCTTCGACCCAATCTTACTGCACCATCCATCTTCTCCTGATTCCCAGTTAGAGCTTAGAAGCACCACCCCAGAACTCAGCAACCTCTAAAGGCATGTAGTAGCTTTCATTATATAATTCATGGAAGTGAGTTTTGAACCATATTTTGGGCAGTTCTGTCCCACGGTGCCCCCAGCATCTCTAATCTCAACAAACCAATCTGAAACAATTAAAGACACTCCACAAAAAAGCCACTACTCTGAAGATATGTAGCTGCAGCAGGTACATCCACATAAAAAAACTGCCTAGTTACAACATAAAAGACGCAATGAAGATGCTTCAGGATCTTGCTCACAGAAGGTACTTCAACAGTCTAATATTCAGCTAGCATGTATTTGAAGTTCTCTCAGTTCAACATACAGTCTCAAGAATATAAGATATCCAGCACAAAAAAGTTTAAGTTTCTTAACTTTAACTGTGAGGAACATTCTTTCCCTATTATGTCAGCTTCTTCAGTACTACCACCTCACTCTTGAAAAGTAGTTTCATCAGGAGAAAAAACTTCCTGAACGCATAAGCAATAAATGCAGGCGATTAAAAGAAGCAGGGGAAGGAGCAGACTGTTAGGCTACCTTTGGATCTCCAAAAAGACAGGAAAGATGGCCTTGTAATTTGCTCATTTTGGAAAGCTTCTGAAATTAATTTTGCTTAACTAGTGGTTTAGGCTGAGCCGGCCACTAAACGAATGACATAGTACTATATCTTTACGCATTCCCTTGAATTTGATTATACCTTTCTGAAAGTCTTCATACTCTGAGATGATTCAAAACAGAATTAACTTTAAATATGAAAACATCCCAGAATATTTTGAATCAGCATTTCCATTTCATCTGAATCACTAATAGTCTGAGCCCCATTTACAAACAGAGCTTGGCAACGCTCATTTACTACTAAAAAATTTTTGTATCACCCTGTCTGTCAGGTGGATACATAGACAACATAAGGAAATGTAATAAAGCCTTATACATTTATTGTATAACCAATATTGTCAACTAAGAATACCTTTGGGAAGAGTGTAGAAATGCTATCTTTAAAAAAAACCCACTTTATTTTCTGCAGTGCAGAACAATTGAAGCTTTTCAAGTGGTTTTCAGAAAAGAAGGCTGAAGGTCTGTCACATGAGAATAACTCTAAAAAGGACTAAGTTCTTCTATAAAGGAAAAGTGCACGCAAAGGGCAGTAATATACTAAGCAGGCTAGGTTCACTAACAAAGCCTGTATCTCAGTCATTCCAGCAGGCAATTCATTCAAAAGGTCTTACACCCACCCCCCTTTTATTTCTCCTTCAAGGACACCTCCGGTAGCCCACACTCCATTACAGGCCAGTGCTTGCTCAGCAGTTCTTTATGACAGCATTCCACAGGACAGGGAGGAGGAAATATCAGCTATTCCCATCTATGTATTTCTGATCCATAGGTAAACCGCAATGCCCAAAGAGATCATTCACCAGAAAAACAAAACTATAAAACCACAACATTACGTGGTTTAGTCTCTTTTTGAAGCTAAGTGGCTATAGTCATAGCATTGTTACTCCTACATGACAGATCAGTTTCCTGAAGTTTTAAAAAAAGAAGTGGTCTATCAGTCATCTTAAAGCAAATCTTTGCAGCCAGCAAGGCCCACAAGACATTCATACTTGAGTCAAGGCTGACATCCAGTGGCCATATCTTTTAACTGATTTTTTTTTGTATGCCAACGTGATTTTTAAAAACAGATTCCACAGTGAGATTCTACTTGAGATATTCAGCCTGCTCTTCTGAAAACCACTTGAAAAGCTTCAGTCGTTCTATATTATATGTAATATAAAAATAATCTATTTTCTGTATTTTCACATAATTCATATTACAAGGATTACAGACTGTAAGCATGGTGTTAGATTCATGTATTAGTGATTAATTAGTGACTGATTTCAGTTGATGTAGTATTAATATACAGGTTGTAGCCACTGAACTTCAATCTAACACCAGGGGAACTAATTTTTTGTCAAGTAGAATACAGAACACATGTAAAATGATCATTATGCACAGAAAAATTAGTTTACATTCTATATCTCTTGCTTCATTTATTTCAAAAGCATCAACACCACAATAGACAAGTCTATTTTGATTGGGGAAGTATCATTAAATCTAAGAGATAGATTGTAATCATGTACTTGATTGTGAGTTACTTCAAAATAAAAAGGCTTGTTTTATTTTCCCTCAAAGACACCAGCTGTTATGATTTTGTCCACTAAAAGGTGGGAGAGTAGCATCATTCCAGCAAAGTTGTGCTTTATCTGGCAAAACACGACTTTGCCGGAGTGGTGTTACTGTCCTACCAGCTAAAATACCAAGAATCATTTCTTTCAGAGGCACTACGTTTTGCATCATAACCAGTGAAAACTTCAATACCCAGAAAAGTCTGAGACAAAAGTCTCTGGATTTTGAGTCTGAGCTACAGTTAGTCTTCCTCAGAAAGTATATCCATTTCAAGAATACTAATAATATCTTGAAATTATTTGTAATCTTATTTGGAGGAGATGATGCAAATTAAATGCCCTCTCAAAACCATTTCAGATGGAATATGAATGATGCGCATGGTGCTGATTATGAAGTGTCAGTTGCTTGATCTTAAGTATTTCAGCTTCCCATTTCAGTAGTAATAGGACAAAGTAGCAAGGGCACAAACAGGCAACCAGGAGAATTTTCTTTATAGCACAAGCCACATCACAGTATTCTGAGTCTATAGGATCAGTGTACTTGATTTGCAGTGCAGAATCCAGAAGAGTTATTGCTGAAAAGATATCCAGTTCAGCAATAGCACAGGATAGTACTGTAGTAGCATCTATGCATTCAAACAGTATCTGCAGGCAGGTCAATCAGATCACCTGCTGAAACACAAACCACTTTGAAACAAGTCATTCAGAATACCAGTAGTTTTTGTCAGAAATTGTTTATAGTGGTCTTTAAAAGGTGTAGAATAACACCTAGCACACAGATGCATAAAATACTAGCAGTCACAAAAGACTGGAGTCTACAATTTAGTGTCCATACCTTCTACATCTGGTGCAAAATGTTATATTCACTTTTACTCTGTGCAAACTGAGTCAGAAACTTGCCACTAATACCAGTAAAGACGTAAATATCCTTTTGTGTGGAAGCTATTCTTTCCTGCATTGGGTCCATGTCTGTAGCCAGCAATGGCTGATAACCTACAGGAGAAATGATATGAGCCAGAAGCACACATACCTGGAAAAGTACAAGGACACATAACTATGAGCTCAGTAAAACAAAAGGTTTTCTCAAAGGTACTCCTTTTGTCCTCCCTATTCTTGGAGTAATGTACACAGCTGAAAACTTCCTATCAGTGTCCCACATTCATTCAGTGATGTAAAGATAACCCAAATCATTTTGAACCCCTAGACCATTTTTATTCAGCTGCCAAACATCCTCATCTTCCATAAGCACAAAAGCCACTGATATTTTCAAGGTACCTTGTAACTGCTCTGGTACTAATCTCTGGACAGCTCCGGAGACAGGAAGCATCCTACTGTCCCCTTTTGGTATCCAACAAGGGATCCATAGCCTGGACTGAGGGAGGAAACACTCCTTTAAGAGTGATGCTCCAATCATTTGCACAAAGAACATCTGAGAAAGTACCTGAAGTACTTGGAAAAATTACTTCCAAGGTTTTTTTCCTCCTTCTACACTACAAAGATAAAGCAGCTGAATTTCACTATGAGGTAAGGCTTTGAAGTTAAGTAAATATTATTCTGACTACAGTTAACAATAATATGTTTCATGTGGCAATTAGAGTATCTAAAGTCATGCTAACTTTCAGACTTCTTGGTATCTTGTATTTTGATGAAAATGAAAAAAGAAGGTGTAGGAAAAACAACTTCAAGTTGTGCTTCTATACATTATTTAACATTTGACTTAAGTACTTGTAAAGCCATGCCATCCCATTTTAATTTTCACTTAAACTAATATTTATATGTTTTTATGTATTGCTAAAGAAAGAGGATACATCTGTTTATTGTAAGGAAGAGCCCTACTAATTTTTTGCCTTCTCTGGCATATGGAGCTAACAAGTCCCCAACTACCTTACCACATTTATTTGAATTCAGGAGCTTCAGCATGGGTAGCTGCAAACCTAACCAATATAAATTTTAAAATTTCTTACTGCAACAAAATTATTGTTGAAACAAACCCCATCATCATTAATAGCTTAGTTTCTGCAGCAATCTTCAGAGCCAGAAAAAAAGGTCTGCTTGGATTTTCACTAGGTTAGACACAAAGGATTGCAGCAGAATATATTTGACTGGTAGATGTTCATAGAGAATTATTCCTTCAATAAACCTATTCTTACCTAAAGGAACCAATACTTTTCTTAACTACAAAAATCCTTGTTATACTAGCACCAAAGGTGTTACACCACTTTTGTTAATATTTAAACATTTAAAAACACTGCCTCCTTCCCTCAGCTTCACATTGCAGACTGCATTCCCTCACTCCTGCAGAAGATTTTATGGCTTTATCAGATGCTAAAGCAGTAAGTCAGCTCTGCAGTAGGAACCAAGTCTCTACTGCAGAAAGCCACTAGCTGTTATGTCCCTCACAGTATTTATTTTCTCCGCTCCTGGGAAAACATTCCTCTCAGGTTAAATGGACTTCTGCCTCCCAAACTCAGGAAGCCTTTCAATAGCTGTTGAGAAGAGCCAAGCTGCTTGCCCTCAGGAGTTGAGTGTATGCAGAGGTGCTGCAGCAGTTTCAGCTCTATGTACCAGCTTACAAGCAATCCGACTTCGCCGTTAAAAACTGATGTTGTTTCCTCTTGGGCAGCGCTGCCGAGGCCGAGCCAGCAGCAGCACTCCCTGAGCAGCCGCTGCTGCCCGTGCGCAGGGAGCCGGCGGGGAAGGACCCACACCGCCCGCCCCACCGGGCTGGGAACCGCGCTGCCCCCGCCGCCGCCACCGAGCCAGCCGCCGGAGCTGCCCCTCCGGGCCCCGCAGTAAAGTCCTGAACATGGCCCCATCTATTCACTTTTCTTGCGAGGTCTAACGCAATCTAGCTTTTACCGAGTTTCATTTTATCCCCACGCATCTTAACTCACCTTCTTCGATGCCTCTACTGCTTACTAAAGTCCTGTAGCAGTCAGATACAAAAACCAGGTACTGAGATTTAAAGACGTTTTAAGGCTGAACAGCAGGATTCAGCATTTCATAGAACCATAGAATCACTGCATGGGTTAGGTTGGAAAGGACCTTGAAGATCATCAAGTTCCAACCCCTCTGCCATGGGCAGGGACACCCCCCACTAGAGCAGGTTGCTCAAAGCCCCATCCAGCCTGGCCTTGAACAGCTCCAGGGATGGGGCATCCACAGCTTCCCTGGGCAACCTGTTCCAGTGTCTCACCACCCTCATAGTGAAAAATTAAGCTCTTAGCTCACCAAGCCATAACACAGACTCCTTCTGCAGCTAATGTGTACCTACGTGTACAAACGTACCCATGGACCATGCTACAGGCACACCTAAAGGAAAGAGCTGCTTGAACACCATATTAAATGGATTAATAGGTCAGAGTTCCTCCTAACATTGCACCACGGAAGCAAGTCTATGCTGTTTACATTCTGCAAGATTTATTTACAAACATATGCTTAAACATATGCTTTTTTTGAAACCTCAAAATGAGGTAGAGTTTTGCTGGTTAATGAGAGTCAAGACCTCCCCCAGCTCCAGCGGGGTAGCTACTGTAGGTCCAGTAACCACAGTCAAACACTGTGTGATAAGGCTGATGTTTCACACAGGGCTCACTGAGAGTTTTGTGAAGAGCTATGGATACCCACTGGATTCAGAAGCCAACCAGCCTTGGTGCCAAGCTGTAAGTAATGGTGCCAGCTCTATCAGGAGCAGCAAATGGCCAGCAGCACCCACAGGGCAGGTGGCACAGGGCCTCCCCGAGGGGACAACAGAGCAGGGCCTCTCAGCCAGGGCCCATCCCACTGCCCCAGCAAGGGAGCTGAGCAGGCTGGGGGCAGCCCCAACCCAGGCTGTCAGGAAACTCTGTGGAGACTGAACGGGATATCAGCCAAAGGGACAGCATGTCCAGGCAGGGCTGTGACAGGACCACTGACCAACACCCCACAGCACCACTACGGCCAGGACTGATGGCCTCAGGCTGAGCTGAAATAGACCCCCCAAGACCCACGGGCAGGGGTGTGGGTGGGGGCATCAGGGGAGGCTGCTCAGGACCATTAACACTTGCTAGTGCATTCAGGGCTCTGAGAGCTTGTTTACTAGCACCATTACTGCTATGAGCTCAGAGCCCACTGCATACTGTTATAAACACTTTAAAAAAATCCATTGGTCAAAAGATGCAAATTCTGACATTTATGCAAGTTCAGAGTCATACTGACAACAACAGGGTGTAGGGTGCTGCACCTGGGGAGGAATAACCCCATGCACTGGTACAGGTTGGGGGCTGACCTGGTAGAGAGCAGCTCTGTGGAAAAAAACCTGGGAGTCCTGCTGGACAACAGGATGATCATGAGCCAGCAATGTGCCCTTGTAGCCAAAAAGGCCACTGCCATCCTGGGGTGCATCAAGAAGAGTGTGGCCAGCACGTTAAGGGAGGTCATCCTGCCCTCTACTCTGCCCTGGTGAGGCCCCATCTGGAGTACTGTGTCCAGTTCTGGGCTTCCCAGTTCAAGAAGGACAGGGAACTGCTGCAGAGGGTACAGCAGAGGGCTACAAAGATGATTAGGGGACTGGAACATTTCTCTTATAATGAAAGGCTGAGGGACTTGAGTGTTTTTAGTCTAGAGAAGATAAGACTGAGGGGGGATCTGATCAATTCTTATAAATACTTAAAGGGTGGGTGTCAGGAGGATTGGGCCAGTCTGTTTCCAGTGGTGCCCAGTGACAGGACAAGAGGTAACAGGCACAAACCTGAACATCAAAAGTTCCATCTAAACAAGAGGAGGAACTTCTTTCCCTTGAGGGTGGCAGAGCCCTGGAATAGGCTGCCCAGAGAGGTGGTGGAGTCTCCTTCTCTGGAGACATTCAAAACCCACCTGGACATGTTCCTGTGCAACCTGCTCTAGGTGGACCTGCTTTGGCAGGGGGGGTTGGACTAGATGATCTCCAGAGGTCCCTTCCAACCCCTATCATTCTGTGATTCTGTGGCTCTGTGACTCTGTAATAGTTGTAAGATAAATGTTTGTCATTTTATAATGCTATAAATAATCACCTCTCCAAAAGACAAAATCTATTCCAAATATTAAAAGGATTGCAACTTTAGAACTGTATGGAACTTGACTTTTTCTAACAAATCCCTGTAATTTTCATTTGCAAAACACAGTGTACCACATACAGCAACATGCTTTAACTTGCTAAATATATTTCCAGCAGAGTAATTCATTTTCCAGTTATCAGACAGTATCTTCTATAAATGTGCTACATGAGATTAAAGCATCTGCTTTTTACTGCAACTCCATCAAAACATATGAGCTTCCACCCCTGAAAAATGTAATTACTATATTTAAAAAGGAATAGTGTAAAAGAGTTTTGTATTGCTAATTACAGTTATCATGCTGTCGAAAATCAGGCAGGTGTAAGAAAATAGTTGTGCAAAGTATACTTTACAACAAGAAGTAGCTGAGATGCAATGGCAAGTTCAAAATAATTACTTGTCTAACTATGTTTTCATTGGTACCGATGTAGCAACAGCAAATCTTTAAGATTTGGTTTAGTTTTCATTTTAAGAGTATTCTTGATCTAGTTAAATGTTCAATTTCACCAAATGTTCAGTGAAGTATTTAGTATGTTAAAAATGTATCTACTCTTTTATTTATATGCTTTTTTCTTTGTTCAGCTGAATGCTACAAATACTTTTGAAAATAACTTACTCATGGATAGATGTGTTTAGATACTTAGGCTGTAAGGTGGAAAATATCTCTTGGTGAGAGAAACTAAAATGAAAGGAGAACTATTAGAATAAAAGTAGAAATAAGCAAATATCTTCAAAACAAAACAAAAGCTAATATATTGATACTACACACAGACAGATTATGAGTATTTACTTACCACCAAAATGCTCAGAGTGAGCTTTTGGCTGTATTGTATGGAGATAAAATGGAAAAGTACTGAAGACAGCCTCCGTCCTTCTATGCCTCCTTAGAGTTTAAGTTTTCTCACTGCATCTGCTGAAAAAATGTTGCAGAAAAGCAACATTAAAAAAGGGGAAACGGAGAGCCAGGTTCATACCAGCTGCAAAAGAGAAGACCGTATTTACCACTCCAGTCCCAAAGAATCATTAAAAACTGTTGGGAGCCACAAAAAGACTGTCTTTGCCATCAAAGACCTTGCTTACAGCATTTTCCGTGACAGTGAGTTTAGATGAAAACACAATAAAGCTGATTTGTTTTGATCAGCTTTTTCAGACTACATGCTCAAGATTTGTACCAAAAAGCAAAGACAAAATCCTGGCCTTGCTGGAATCAATAGTTCTGCCACTACCTTCGCGTACACCAAGATTTCATTACAGGTTTTTGTAAGGCTGTGCCATTAAAAAATCATGTTTCATACAGAACAATCAGGTTTTGTCACAGAGTATAGGTCCACATTAAAAAAAAAAATTAAATTCTTTTTTTAATTTTAAAACTGTTGTGCAGTCACAACAGTTTGCAAACAGAAGTCAGTTTGTCAAGATTTACCATACTCAGCTGACTATTCAGCCTGAATCCTGAGCTGTCAAAACCACTAAAACACATTTTGCATTCAAAAAGTAAAATACACGTTTCTATTTTATCTTTCTTCAGATACAATCTTCAGTAAAGGTTTTAATTTTTAAATTTTCATGTTTGATTTCTTTGAGTATTTGAACTTTTTAACTGTTTTTCCTAAAATTCACACATGTGATACAACTTATGGGACTGTGAACCACATTCTTTATAACATTGCTCTTTAATATCAGTATTCAAAATATTGTCAATGGTGTGCTTTCATTATTTTACGAGTTCAAGTCAGGTAGGTTTTTGTTTCTTCTGGGCATTTTGGTCATGTACTGGCACATACAGTATAATGAAATAAATACTCTTGAAATACCATTACAGCATGATGCAGTCAGGTTAAATGGTCAAGGCTATCTTGAGGCCATGAAACACTAGAAGATTGTGTGAAATGTGCGTATTTTTAACAGTTCACCGCAGACAAGATATGTGCATTATTCCCATTAAGATGGCAAAAAAAATGGAAATGCATTTCAGAAGCATCATGTCAAGCTCTTTGGGACAAAAAAAATTACCATCAGAGCAGAGGAAAATTGGAAGCATGTTCTGTCTGCTTCAGGCTGCTCCCAAAAACTGGCCTCCCTGGTGGCTGAGTATTCCTTTAGCATACAGAAATATTCAGATGGTATTTTGCCAGCTATGCTGGCTCCTGATTACTCCATCTCCAGTCCTGTCGCAGGCTTGTTGGACAGCTGAAGAAGGACTAGTCAGGGCTCTGTCACATTCTAGTGACAAGATACCATGCTAGAAGACATTAGTTAATCCATCTTAACAGAAATTACTCAAGGCTTCTCAATAATGTACTGAATTTTGCTAACCAAGTGGTCACAGTTGAGCCAGACCAGGCTGTAAGAGGGACATCCACAGACAGAGGAGAGGGACAGATGAAGAAGACAGCACCAGGAAGGAAGTTTTAAAGAGTCAGGCTTGCTACTACTTCTGTCCATTGGGAAGCGATGGTGAGGGCTGCTGCTGACACAAGAGGTCATGCTACACCATACCAACTGGCATCTCTAAGCACCAATTCTTTATTCAGTGTCCCTTCAAAACGGCCTTGCAACCTCATGTAGCTCTGAAGCTGTCTCCAGCTATGCAATGGTAACAGCAGTGAGAGAGGGGTGTAATATCACTTTGGTTTCCCATCTTCATAGTGCTCAAATACATTCACTTGCAGGAAGAGCGTATCTCTCCTCACGGTTCTAAAATGATGAGGAATTTTCTTTGAGCATAGTCTATTTAGCTGTGGTTTGAAATAGTTCTCATAGACCCCTTTATTCTTTGGAAAAAATGTTAAGCCTAATTTCTCAGATTGAAATACTGAGATCAGACAGCTGAGAACTCTTGGGTTTCAAACAGTGATGGAAAAAATCCAGATCTGGATATGCAGCAATATTTGTGACCTCAGCTTCAGTTGGTGAAATAGTAACATAGCCTTTACATTAATTACAATCTTTGTTAATTAAATGTTAATTATTAATTAAATCCTGAAAAGATTACCAATCTTAATGCCAACTAGTCTCAAGTTGGAAGCATATGTGAGCTGGGGTAGCTGGGCCCAACTTAGTCAACTAAGTATGGAAGTCTGTAGTGTCATCTCCCAGGGACACCAAAGATACTTAGATATGTTTAAATAGTAGGCGAATAGAAATGTAATTAATTGTGTGCTGAAGCATCCAATGTCTAGATTCCTTAATAAAACATGAAACATTTTCATTTCTTAAAAAGAATAAAATTTAATTGAATTGTAGCAGTGAATTTCTAACATTTAAATGACAGCATAATTATTCCTAATAGTAGCTTCTAAGACATTTACTCTATTAAAAGAATATATACATCATAATGACATTAAAATGTTAAATAAGCACTTGGTAAAGTTTGTAGTAAATGAGGCAAGAAAGCTTGTTGTTAATTTTTATTTTTAAGATTTATCTCAGATGCATCAATGCATACATATTTTATATTGGTATCGTTTAGGTTTTCATAAACTGTCACCATAAGAACTGTGTGGGTATTGAGAAGAACACAACTTCAGAAGACAGCAAGTCTAGAAGTGTACTGTATGGTATGTCACATACCTGGAATTCTGGACAGAATAATACCATGCATCCCACTCAAAGAGCTATAAAAATGTGGAGGCCCCACTAAGCTTTTAAAGTTGCACCTGGCAAAAAAAGAAGAGAAATTTGTCCTGAGGGTAAACATAATTCATTAATAAAAGGAAATATCCTGAAGCCAAGAACTTGTTACTAAATGTACAAGCAGAATAGTTACTTAATTAAGAAATTATTTGCCAGCTATGTTTTAAGGTAGGAATTAGCAGTGAAAATGAAAGAATGACAATGTTTTGCTTATGGGAGGCACACAATCCCGACCATAGTTAACATGCTTTTTCTTGTTAGAATTAGATTTTTTCTCAGCAAGATTTAGGGGCTATGTGAGATTTATTATATCTATTTCAGTTAAACACCACATTATTTGTATTCCCTAAAGGGCAAAAAATTGCCTTCTCATTCCTTGCCTTAATCAAAATCTAAATATGTCAGTGTAGCATAGAAAAAGAAAAGTGGCTGAAGAGAAATCAACATAAATTCTTTCCAACCTTGAAAGAAGATTCTTTGTTAGCTGTAACTGTAGCACAAATAGCTGTAGCTGAGTTAGTTTCAGCTTAGGTAAGGATAAGCAGCCATACCATACACAGAGTTACACTTCAGCCATCCTAATTCACCAATTTAGCACTAATTACTGGTAAAGACGGAAAATAGAGAACAGGGTTTGAATCATAGCAAATGGCTTCAGCATCCAGCTACGTTGTCCTACCAGTCCCTCACACGTATTTAATTTGGAGCCAAAGTTGCATCCTTCCCCACAGTCCCCTCAGCTTCCTTGGCTCTGACTATCATAAGGGGACTGAGCTGGTGGACACTTAAGCTGGAAAGGAGGACAGCAGTTAGCATTGGGTCCTCTTTGTGTGCATGTAGGTGGAAAATGATGGGCCCACAGGAAAAAAAAGTATATATTTCTGTGGAAAAGAGCTACTTTAATATGTTTGTTTGTAATGCAAAAGCTTTCTGAGGATATTTGAAGAATTCGGTGACAAGCTGCAATCACTGGTAAAAGAGATAGCCTTCAGGATCCATAGCCACCTTGTTTAGGTTTTGAGGGCATGATATTATGTGTCGGTGCTTGTTCTCTATTACAGTTTTTGAAAGGGTAGGTGTGACAGACAAGTCTGGAGAAACTGTATGACTTCAGACTGGTCTGTCTTTTTTGACCTCCTCACGCTGGGCAATCTCACCAGCAACTGAAATTTCAGTTGGCCCAGTCCATGTGCCAGTAAATACCTTTCTACTATAGCAGTAATAGGAATTCCTCATTATAAGGAGATTCATTTATGTCTCAAAGGGGTCCTACAGACATGGACTGCTATGATGATGTTGAAAGTATGATGCCCAGTACCAAAAGCTGCCTTGCCAAAGCACAACAGATGTGCAGAAGTATGGGGGTGAAACGTGTGTGGTAGTGATTGGAGAAGAGAGTGAACACAACTGGTCTCATGTGTAGGGAAGAGTGTTGGGGTGAGAACAGTCCTATTCCATACATGTGCAAGCATAGATGAGGATTTATGTGCAGAAATGACTGTGGGGGACTAAACCTCGCATGCATATGCATAGCCTGGGGGGAGGAGGAGAGGAATGGGTGGGTGCCGAGAAGGGGGAGCCAGGATTGCTGTTCTTCCCATTTCCCCTTGCCTCTGTCTGCTGGCCCCTCCTGACACATGACACCGATTCTTACAGGAGCTCGCAGCCCAATTCTCCTTCCTTTCTTCACAGAGCATCCAGCACAGGGAGGACAACTCAGCTGACAGCAAGCCCAGGGCAGCATCCTGCATCTCCGCAGAGCTTTTGCTTAGGACCATCAAGGTAAGGAGCCCCTGTCCTCTCTGTGTCTGGACACCAGAATTCCTGCCCTAAACTAGCAGGAGGTGAGAAACCCCACAGACATGGCTGTGTTAGGGACTTCTGTGAGATGCTCAGTCCTGAACGGTTCATTCTTGCCACTGAGCTGCCCTTTTGCTATGCACGGTGCCCACCTGGGGAGAGCTTGCAGGGAGATGACAACAAAACTGAAGCGGGTCAGGACTCATTTGTCAGTCCCTGTGCAGCCTGTGAGCTCTGGGGGTGCCTGTGAGCCCAGGACAAACAGCTCCAGTCCCTGCAGAAGGAAAAAGTCTTATCAATACGTAGCTGTCGAGCCTCTAGCTCAGCACTTTGGGCCTTCGTGTCCCCAGGGTTGCACAGCAGGTACATTCATGCCTGGACAGCACCATCAGGCCATGGCTGTTCCTCTGTGGGACTGCAGAGGACAGGGGGGCTGGGACAGCAAGGAGAAGTATGCATGACCCTCAGTTCTTGAATAAAGAGAATAGGGAAAAAACTCGGGTCTGCTTCTGTACTTCCTCTCTATGCCAGCTCTGGAAAAAGCAGGTTTAAAAAAAACACCCCTGTGAATTACACTTGGAATTCACACTGCATCCACATGGGTACAGCCAAGGTTAAGGTTTCTGAGAAGTGCCGGCTGTACAAACATTACCAGGCAGTGAGAGACAACTGAAGTATGTTTGTAAAATGTCTGTCTCCAGTTTGCCATGTGCTAGAACTGTATGCAGTATGCTTGAAAATCACTCCAGTGTGTCTCTGTTTATTATTTATTACATATTTTGGAGAAGACCTTACAAAAAAAAAAAAAAATTGGCTCATTTTCAGGGACTATATTTTAAAATACAACCTGCTAAGCAATCTGTTGAAACAAAACTGAAAAATGTTTTATTGTCCTTGTACTTCTGTACTATTATTTGTGTTGTTTAGGAAACAGAAACCAAACCAACGATGTTCTTCAGATTCTGGTGGCTTTTGTGGATACTTGAACACCATGAGTTTTTAGCAGAAAATCTCAGGGAAGAAAAAAGATATGGATTGAGAAGACCAAAACCTAAACACAGTCTGTCAAATACTGTAGAAAAATACCCCAGCCCAAGTGATCAAGGTAAATATTGTAATTTTAAAATAAGCGTGGGGATTTTTTTCCCTGATTCATTTATTTGGATACTGGACTACATGGCTAACTTGTCCTCTAAGATATTGCTTACAATCAGCCAGGCTTGCTTCATCCTACATTTTCACATGCCTTTTGCACTTTAATCTTTTTACTCCATTTTTTTCTTTCCCCTTTTGTGGATTTCAGTAAAGGAGATTACTTCTGGAGTTTTTTATGATATGGCTGATAGCCTGTTACTGTCACTACAGGAATAACAGTCCACATAACTGTATTTTTATGGAAGTAATATCATCAGTAGGTGAGAAAACAAATAGTCTGCAGATCCTGATTTTGAAACTTTTATGTCACTGGATGTGTGTGTCAGTACCAGGGACAAAATCTAGCTCTGTCAAGTCACATTCCAGTGTCTTATTCAGTGAGATTCATTTTCCTGTAGATAACTTCCACCTTCCCAGTCCTCATTCTGGTAAGATACACAGTGAAATACCGGGCAAGAGGACAGAATGAATGTATAAAACCACAACAACATTCCTCATTTCATACTACATTACATCACCTCACCTTCAGTTTCTTATTCCTTGGGGCATCTGTTCCGGAGCAAATTCCTCAGCCTCTATATGCTCTATCTTCATGAGAGTCTCACACTTGTGATCACAGATGTTTTCCAATATTTCCATAATTGCACTCCTACTTTTGAAGCCTAAAACACATGTAAGGGTTAAGGGTAGAATGAGATTTAGTATGAAATCGCTTCACTCACCCACCTACCTATTTATTCTAGATAAAGACTGCATTCTGGAAATTGCTTTTTTACTGGACAGCTCCGAAAGTGCTAAGGACTATAATCATGAACAGCAGAAAAAATTTGTACTGGAAACAGCAGACAGAATGAAAAGTCTGCAGCTTAATTCTGGACGTACCCTTAGCTGGAGGATGGCCTTACTTCAGTACAGCAGCACTGTTTTCATAGAGCAAACTTTCCATGACTGGAAAGGTCCTGAAGCGTTCAAATCCCGCATTGCTCCCATCACCTACATAGGTCATGGCACCTACACAACTTATGCTATAACTAACCTCACACAACTCTACATGAGCGAAGGGACTCCAGGTAGCGTGAAAGTAGCTGTGCTCTTCACCGATGGAGTGGACCATCCAAGAAACCCAGATATTTTTGCGGCTACAGCTGATGCTAAACACCAGGGAATTGTATTTTTCACAATGGGAATGACCAGAGTGGCTGAGGAGGTTAGCAATGCTGCCAAGCTCCGGCTCCTGGCCAGCGTCCCAGCATCCAGGTTTGTTTTCAACCTTCAGGAGAAAGAAACTGTGGAGAAGGTTCTCAAAGAACTGGTATGTATGAGAAAGAATTTGAAATAGTTATAGGAATATATGTAAAAAATGGTCTTATTTCCAAAATTTTGAAACACATGCTATTGAAGAAACCTGTACTTTTTACATGTTAAAGTGACCCGCTTATTAATAAGACCACTGTGCCAAAGTACAGGTTTCCTTTCTCTCCCCACCATTCAGATATTGCCAGCCAAAATATTTGAAGTTGGAAACTGAACTAGACTTAGAGAGACCCGTTGTGAAGTTATTTTTCCTCCTAAGAAAGGTATTTTAAACCTCCTTTCTTAAAAAACCAACCAATTTTTGACATCCTAGTGCTTTGTTCTGTAGCAAGTAGGAATGTGACATTGCCTCTTGTATCAAAAAAGATGCAGCTCTTGCAGAACTGAAAACAAATTTGTAGACGTTAATGGAGATATGTCAATTTAGATAAAATCCGAACTTGGCCATAGACATCTTTAAATTTCCATGAAAAACCTACCGTATAATCAAGAGGAAATCTGTAAAATGCGCTTGAAGTTTTGCCTGGGTACCTCTTTTCTGTATGTGAACTCAATTTATAAAAAACATTCCCTGCCAAGTGTGGAGAATAGAGCCATCCTCTAGCCTATCGATCTGATGACACAAGCTGTAGGTGAAGTCCTGATCTAAGCATGCACAGAGATATAAAATAGAAATATGAGTAACAACCAGGAGACTTCTTCAGTGAAACTGGCATCTAAATGATCTCATACAGGCCTATAGCATGTACTAACCTGGCCTTCCTGTCTGTCTGTCCTTCACTTCTACAGTCTGGCACTCTGCATTGGTTTCCCTGCATATCACCTCTCAAGTGACTAAACACACTTTATTTTACTATTCCAAACAGGCAGCCACCCTTAGGTGCCTTCTTTTCAGAACACGGCTGCTGTTTAGTTTAAACAATGGCTTTGGCATAATTATATTTGCATACATGTGAATTTTAGAGAGATGTATTGCATTGCTGCTCATCAACACATTTATGTCCTCTCAAGAGACTACATCAGTTGTGAAAAGTGTGGGGAATGCATTGTATGTGGGTGTTTCAGCTATAGAGATCTAAAAAATAACAGAGCTAATTTGACAATGATAACTTCATGTGATCACTGTGGAAGTCAAATCTTTTCTAAGGAGTTATTGTTCTCATTTTGTGTGCACCTAACAGCATGCATAGAAGAGCTGCTGACTTTCTCAAGTGTAGGGTATGTAGCATTCACTCCTACTAGAGAGCTGCTGCTATTCAGCACTTTGGAAACAGTGTAGTTTCTGGCTGCATTGTTCTCACATACCCATATTCCCATATAGCTAACTGTTGGTTTAGGTCTGTTTACCATTGTAATTTTAGCAAATTATGTCTGGACAAGGAGAGTCGGTGATTTGTGCAGTCAACAATCTATAATAGGAATTGAAATTATTTAAATGATTTTTTAGAATAGAGAGATTGCTAGAATGTTTCTCAGAAATTCAAGTTTAACTAATGTTAGTTAATGTTAATTACATAATTTAATTAACTAGCTGCTGAAGCAAATTATTTTAACATTTTTCAATGTTCTTCCTGTAGAGCTGGATTATGATTTAAATGTTGTTTTGAATATCTGTCTTTACAGAAAGATCTGTCTGAGAAAGAGGTAAGTACAGAAATACTGCTTAATATAGACATTTACAATTATATGGAAACATAATTCAAGAAAACTGACAGCTCAGGAAGTTAGTTAAATATTGAGTCTAATGGGATTGCCTTCAAGTAAAACATACATTTATATTTGCAGGACAGATCTTTAGTTTGCTATCCTAATGTCATTTACTTTCCTTATTTTCAAAATTGAAAAAGAGCAATGTGTGAGTATTCAGGTTAGTACATCATCCAACAGACTCAGTGGATAAGAAAACACGACACACAGTGGTACACTTCTACCCCTTAATGCTCTTTCTATGCAATAGAGTTTAAAAAAGGGAAGGAACTCAAACAAAACTCCACCATTGCACTTTTGCAGTTTATCCACACTGTGTCACCCTGACTGCAGGCACTGGTAGGTCTGGCTGCCATTTTGAGGGGAATAAAGTTAGCTTTCCTTTTAAAGATGTTATTCCTACTTAAGGTACAGTTATCTCAGGCAAAGACTGTTCTGATGAGCAGCTCAAGGAAATTGCTAAATTAAATAAAATAAAATTTAAATTGCTAAATAAAATTAGATAATTGCTAAATATTTTGAGTGTTTGCCAAAATTGAAGCACTTTATTTTTCACTCCTTTCCACTGGCATGTTGATTTTTCTCTGTCAAAATAAATCCTGAAGTAGTAAGGCATTCAACATTACCTTCAGAAAACATATTGTTACTAATTGGAATATCCAGATAAGAATGATATTTAAACCTTTCACTTCTAGACATCTCCAAGCTGAGTGGAAGTTTAATAAATAATAAAACCAAAAAAAAAACCAACATTCCCTATTCCTCCTCTAAAAATAAATCCAGTATCTGTAATAATTCTGTATTATGTAATGGTCTCAAATAGATTCTAAAAATCACACAACTACATACCATTATGATGTCTACTGAGACACATGATGGTAGAGATGACAGAAGAAAAAGAAAAATTAAAAACTATTACAATTAATTGCATTAAACAGATAAAAGTATACATCCATAACATGTTTTGCTTATAGATCAAGCTAGAGCTAAACTATGATCTGTCCTACATATAGTCGAGTAAAGTGGAAAAAGGATGTAAGATGTTTTCTTACCTCATTGTCTTGGCTATCTCTACAGTGACTAGTAATCAAAACAAATTTAGTCATAGACACAGCATACCAATAAACTGACTTTGTGAAGAGTTTGGAGGTAAAGCCATTATTGAGATAATTGAAATTTCAGCAGTAGGAATTACACAGATGTTTGGATGTTGTGTAGGAGGCCACATTCCTGATGAGTGGTAAACTGACAGTTAAAAGATTTCTGTAAAACATGTAAATATAACTGGCTTCTGGTCACTACTGGTGTACTCAGACTAGTCATACAGTAAATTAAAAGCAATGTTCATGTGTTTTCCATCTCTTCTATTAAAATGTGCTGATATGGACTATTTTCATTCAAAGTGTCCCCAGGTTGCCACATGTAACTGTGAGAAGGGGGAAAGAGGCCTTCCCGGCCCTGCTGTAAGTAGCTGCCATTTCTCAAAAAACTGATACACAGTACAAATCAAGATTTGTTTTGTTGTTGGAATTTCTTTAGGAAATTATTTGAACCCAAATCCTGAGACAACAAAATTTTAAGGTTCAATACCTAGTCCTCCATAGCTACGTTGCATGGAAATGTCACACTAGTGGGAAACGCACAGAGAGACCTGAGAATGCCATGAGACACTCCCTCTGAAAAAAGAACACTTATGTGGTGAGGCTCTGCTTTTACCCACAGCAGTTTAAAAGGCAGGAAGGAGCAACTTTCCTGTGTGGAACAATAATTCACCTGTTACGATCGGACAACCAGACCAAGTGAATCTCACTAGGCTAAAAATCAAACATTAATATCTGAAAAGCTCTCTGAAAGCAAGAGAGAGAGCAAACAGCTGAAGCATTACAAACAATTGAGAGAACAGACTCATAAAGAGGGTAAAATAGACTGAACTTCTTTCAGAATAGTCCTACAACTAGAAGCCCTAAGCAAATCTCGGGGATTGCTTCATACAAGGTTTGGTGATCTAAACCCTGGTGACTGCAGGGTTTATGTTTCAAAAAGAACTCTGGGAGTTGAATGGTCTGATACTATAACCCTAACGTTGAACTAAAGCATCAGAGTACCTTATGGTCCTTGCTCACAGTGAAGTGTCAGTGTCAGAGTTTGAAACAGAACTGTAGAGATCTGCCCATTCTCATCCTTTTGACCTGAACATCCTGTACATATATAAACGGAAATACACACCAGCTTTCTCCTGCACAGTACAGCACACTTTAATTGAAAATGTAGTCTCTCATGCAAACAGTAGTTTTGTTTTGGTTGTTATTCAATGTCTTTACCTGGAGACTCCAAGTACCTCTTAAAACAAAAGCATACACCACAAAGGGTTCAAAAGAAGACAAAACAACCACTTGGCAAGCTGGGTAGCTATGAAAACATCTGATCACCTCTCTTCTTCAGAGGAGGCCTCAACAGGTCTTTGTTTACAACAAAGACAAAGAGAAAAATAGCTGCCTATTGAGTTGGTCCTGCTGCTCCCAAAAATTTAATTTCAAGGTTACAGTAAATGCAATTTTAAAAAATAAATCTATAGGAGGCAAATATCGTAAATATTAAAAAAAAAAAAACAAAAAAACAAACAACTAAAAACCAAAACAAAACACAAAAGTGTATATTTTGTAAAATAAAATTATTTGGCTAACATAAAAGAATTTTATTTTGTGTTTTCAGGGTAAAAAGGGTCGCACTGGGGATGATGGAGCTCCAGGCCTGAAAGGAGCAAAGGTGAAGTGATTTTTCAGATTTAGGAGACAGATTTGGTACTTCATTAATATGGAAAGACTATTCTAATAGTACCCATGTACTTTCCACCTGTGAATTTCTTAAACTTCATCTACTCCCTTTTGCTGTAGTAAAGACCAAGATTCTTTACATATTAAAATCTTACATCTAACGTATAAAAACATCAGAGTACAAAATGAAAGAACTGGTATGCTTCCTATATTGCATTGAGATATCTACTCAGATAATCGGGACAATACTATCTTATCCTGATTTTGCTGGTCTTGATGTTGGATTATTCATAGGGGGAGCCAGGTCTTAATGGAATCCCAGGACGAGATGGAATAGAGGTAAAAAAAGACTTTTTTTCCCCTTCTTCTCCAGTGAGCAACGTTCCTTCAAGGCAAAACACCATTTTACCACTTTTTTTTTTTTTTTTTAATTATAATAGCAAATTTCGATTCTTGTTTACCAGCTAATGATTCATTAGCAGTCCAAGAACTGAAAACATTATCATTGCTTAAAGAAAGGGAATAATTCCTTCCTATGAGTGATCTAGAAAATACTCTCTAATAACACATAGTCCCTCCAAAAAAGTGTGAAAAGCTCTGATATGATAATCTAAGACCGTTACAGAAATTGACACTCTGCCTGCATCTTTATGAGTCAGGGTAAATTTTTCATTTAGCAAATAAAGGATCCAGTGTGTAATGGCAATGAAAAAGCTGAGTGAAATACATACAGGATGCAACTGTAGGACCAGCCTCTTAGTGCTTAACTTTGAATTCATTCACATATAAATCACTCTACTTTATATTTTCTTATTTATTCAGTACATCCTTTTTAATTAGTGACTTTTTTCTGGCTTTCTTATTTTAGCATGTTTCTCACTAAGATGGAAATATGAACTCTAGCTGATCTACTTTTACTTCATCAAAGTCCCAGTCTAAAATGACACTTTCGTAAGATTTGTTCATACATACAACAGCATCTATCGTGACCAGTAGGTGCTGTATTTAGAGACATATTGCCATGTTTATCAGAGATCACCTTTTCTACCTAGTTGTTCATTATAAACTGAAATGCTGCTTTTCTAGAGAGAGTAGATTGTTAACCGTGAATATGCACATTCTTACATTTGGGTTATTTATCCTCACAACCTGCTTTGTTTTTTTATTTTCCCAGGGGAAATCTGGATATAAAGGAGAGAAGGTACTAATTTTAGTCACAACTTCTGCTTACATATAGATATTTGATGTTATCATTATTTATTATGTATAGTGCCATATTTTTTATAAATACTAGTAATGAACAAGAACATCATCTAGCCAGCTGCTGCACAAGCTCTAATAGAAGATGCATCCCTTCCTCAATGAACTTAACAGCACAATTGCTATTTTATGTAATGAATAGAATAACCTTTAGGTTTTCAACTAAAACACCCAAAGAAAAAGGATGATACGTTCAATATACCTCATAAATATTTACTCCTGTTCCTTTCTAGGGTGAAAGAGGTGAATGTGGAATCCCAGGGATAAAAGGAGACAGAGTAAGTAGTCACAAAGTTGTTAGGCTTTCAGGAAACAAAGTTAAAATACAGAAAAACTGAACAATTCCCTGAATAATAACCATGGTGATAGATTTAAGACAAGTATTAATTCCAAGGGTGAGAGAAATTAACAACTGACAGTTTTAAAAAATGAAGTGAGCAAGGATAGCATTTGCAGTAACTTTTTCAGTTTTTTCTCATCCGATTCCTCTTGAGACCCAAGCCTAAGCCTGTTTACTACAGTGGAAAAATTCCACTTGACTTCAACAGAGACAGAAGGCTTGAAGTAGCAATCAAAGGGAATGAGAGGTGAATATGAAATCAAGGTTTATTGGAGGAATCTGAAGTACTGTGTCCAGTTCTGGGCTCCCCAGTTCAAGAAGTACAGGCAACTGCTGCAGAGGGTACAGCAGAGGGCTACAAAGATGATTAGGGGCCTGGAGCACCTCCCTTACGAGGACAGACTGAGGGACTTGGGTCTTTTCAGTCTAGAGAAGAGAAGGCTGAGGGGGGATCTGATCAATGCTTATAAATACTTAAAGGGTGGGTGTCAAGAAGACAGGGCTGGTCTTTTTTCAGTGGTGCCCAGGGATAGGACAAGAGGAAATGGCCACAAACTTGAATATAAGAAGTTCCACCTAAAAATGATGAGGAACTTCTTTCCCTTGAGGGTGGCAGAGCCCTGGAATAGGCTGCCCAGGGAGGTGGTGGAGTCTCCTTCTCTGGAGACATTCAAAACCCACCTGGACATGTTCCTGTGCAACCTGCTCTAGGTGGACCTGCTTTGGCAGGGGGGTTGGACTAGATGATCTCTGGAGGTCCCTTCCAACCCCATGTGATTCTGTGATTCTGTTTCTAACGCCAGCCTTCAAGAGTTGGTATAGAATTGCTGTGAATAATTTAAATGAAACAAACAGAGTTTAATCTGGATTACTTAATCCAGGTCCTTAATAATTAACTCTGTTCATTCTTACTCTGTATTCTGATACTTGCTGGCTGTTGAACTTCTCTTTATTTTTTATTTTAATGTAAAGATATCTAAATAACATACCTTAGTAAAAAGTTATCTAAAAGTGTTTTTGACCAAATCTAAATACACATAAAAGTAGCCTTTTTTTCACTTGCCTTTCAGGGTCCTGAAGGTCCAGTAGGCCCCAGAGGAACAAGAGGGCTACAGGTAAAAGAAAAAAAAAAAAAGAAAAAATTACAAAAACAACAATACCTTGTTCTCTGGCATTCAAAACTCTGAAATAATATACCACAACCGTCATGGAAACTTTGAGTCACTGAGTTCAAGGCATCCAAAATCTATCTTCTTAAACAGCAAAATTAATGAGAATTTGGAGGAGCAGTCTAGACAAATAAATCATCATTATAATTCATTCAGTCTCAAAGATCACAGCAAATACAGTTCCATAAAAACCAAAATCACTTATTTTCCATTCAGTGTCTTAACTATTTTATTATCTCACAGAAGTACATGGAAACACTTTAGTCTCTTTTCATCCCAGTATTCTTGAACTGAAGGTGAAGAAGCTTAGGAAGAAACATCATAGATGTTTCAGTAAATCTGGACTATAGATTACCTTTAATTGTACTCAAATAAAGGGAGAGCCAAATTCTCTCCTCCAATTACCAGACCCAGCTCCAACTGAGTTGTACATGTATGCATCGGAAAGCAAAACTTGCATTCTAGAATGTTTGTAACATATTTTCTTGCAGACTATAGCAAATCAGACATTGTTTTTCAAGCTACCATTGTTCTGAAAGCTTGAAAAATCTCATTAAAACCACTCCTGTTTTAATAGGGTCCACAAGGACAATCTGGAGATCAAGGGCCTGAAGGCCTGCAAGGATCAAAGGCAAGAACTGCACTATTTCTTCTCTTTCTTAATGTTAAAAGGTATTAATACAGCCTCACAACAATAATGCTTTTATCCTTATACACCATACCCTTCTTGTAGGGGATGCAGTTTAATGTGACATTGCTAGTAAATCATATACTCTTTGTATTCTACAGGGTTCCTAAGATCTTAATTTACTCTTTGTATTGGATTCAGGTCAAAATCACACTCCAGTCTTTTCTCACAGTTAAAATATAGCAGCATCACAGAATATTACTTAGCAGCAGTGTTGCAATGCTTTTCTTCAGTTTTCATTTAAAACTATTTCTTTTTCCTAAGTGCCAAGCAGGAATTCTGTTTGGGATCTCAAAAGAAATCTTCTCTTGAAAATGTAATTCTCAAGAAGAATTCTATAGTTCAGAATGAGTAGTCCCACTGTTTACTGATGCTCAGCTGAAGTTATCTGAAAGTCACAAGGATGAGCACAGTTCAGGCCGCAGTCTTGCAATGGGCCCTCTGCAAGTGGGCCAATCACCCAGTGCTTCACTGCAAGATCCACTCTCCTCTGTAAACATAATATATTTTTGGTTTGTTTGTTTGAAAAATGTATGATTTACATTTATTAAATCCTTAAGTTTTGCTGGGTTTATTTCTCTGTAAATTCCAGGTGTACCAATGGAGATTATTTCATTCTGTGGTTCTGTGATGACTAGATTTCTTTATCATAGTGGTTTAATGGAAGATTCAAATATCACCGGCTATTAGAGACAATTATGAGAACTGTTTTAACTTCATTAAGAGAGACCACAGTTACACTTTGCTTCTCAAAAAACCCTTAAACTGAGTAATTCAGCCAAGGCTAATGGTTTTTTCAGCTACTGAAATGCATATTGTTGTGGAGAAAAACTTGAAAATAAGTTTATAAAGGACATTTTGATGTCTCTCTTGATATCTCCTTTTTTACCATATTGTACCATATTTAGAGCACCTGCTAGACAACAGTGAGGCATAGAGCAGTTGGGTGTCAAAACTCTCATATGCTACATGAAACAAAACATTTTTCCTTTTGCTTAATCTGGGATGACTTAGTACAGGAAATACCAACACTCTTAATAAAGGAAATTCTGAAGCAACAAAAGGGTGAACAGATGAAGTACTGTGTAAGACAGTTCCAATGGGCTGAAATTCAGGATATACAAAAAATGAAGTTACAAACTGAGTTAAACTGATTTCCCTAGACACCAATTTATAAGCAGAATTGTTTCTTTTTTCATTCTTTGAAAAGGGTGAAAGGGGTCTCCCTGGGCCACCTGGTTTGCCTGGAGAGACTGGAATAGGACTGCCAGGCCCAAAGGTACAAGCATCTCTCATCTTCTATATTACATAAATTATAGGATAAGAACAAAGACTGAGACAGCTGAGATAATATACTTGCTGGTACATGAGAAACTTCCAGCCCCGAAATGCTGCTTTTATAGTACTGGAAAGGTATTTTGTACGTTGATCAAAACTGTTTCGAAAAAAAAAAAAAAAAGTACATTTTAAGTATGTACTTTAAAGGATTTTTTAACAGTAGTTCTTACGCTTGTCATAACTCAATCCAAGTAGTGTATGGCTGAGTGAAAATGCATATATAGTCTAAAACAAAAATTATCCTGTGAAAAACAGGCTTGTTGCTTTGGATGACTGGCATAAAGAAAACAGAAACACTATGATAGAAATATTGACTTCTTGGAAAAGGAAATAAGCGATACATAATGTATCAGGCATATGATGAGAATAACTAACCATTTAGATTCTGCCTTCTCTCAAATGCAGAACTGAGGCTGTCCCCTAATGCTATGAAACTGCACCAGTTCAATCTCTGTTGGGCCTTGCATGCTGTTTGACTCTGAGGACACTCAGATTTTCTCTACCATTCCTGTATTCTCCTACATCAAGTATTTCAAGCACAGAATGTCTGATGAGTTGCTATATGCTGCACACATACAAATACCTAAATCAGGCATTTTCAAAATACATCTTTGTTTGAAGGGTGACACCGGCTTGACAGGAAGACCAGGCCCTGTTGGCCCACCCGGAGTTGGTGAGCCAGGACTTACGGTATGTCTATTTTTCATTTGGTAAGAGGAAAGCAGGACAGAAAGGAAAAATTCTCAGTGCTTCCCTGTTAAAAGGGATATATGCGTGTTAAATGATACCACCTTTCTTTCTTCCACTAGTTCTCACTCTCATACATACGACATTGTCTGACTTTCATTTCCCCCAATAAACTGGAAATGTTTCCAATTCCTTAACTTTTCTAATTATCTTAATCACCAAAACAGCTATGAAAAAATAACACCTTATGCAAAACCACACAAATATTTAAATAAATCTGTCCCCTGATCGATTCAAATCCAGATGTGGTAACTTTGAAGTTGACTGCTTTTCAGTGCCATTAGAACATCAACATCAGCATGGCTTTGAGGGAGAGACTCCCTTTCAACCACTGTAACATTAAAAACAGTCATACCTAAACAACCTCAGTGAAGACATTCAGATTGCCTAAGTGGTCCCAGGCAACAATTTGACTAGCATTGCCTTTACTGGAGATAACAGAGGGAGAAACACAAAAAAAATCTGACTTTCAGAATTTATAGTAGGTTTGGCACAGAAGTCTCTTCCTTCTTTTCCTTCCCTTCCTCCTCCTGATAGCCATAAACTCAACCTCTTTGTGGTAATTCAGAAAATCAGTATGCCAATTTTATAGTTGCTTTTTTTCAAAGTGTCATACTGCACCTTTTACTGAGCTATTTACAATACAGCAGACTCAAATTCATTTCTCATCACCTGGATGAAAGACCCCTAGTGCAACTATGAGGGAAATTCTGTGCAGTTTTTTCACAAGTAGCTTTTCCCCGTTGACAAGGAAAGATTTGCAATAATCATTGCAATAATCATTTGCAAAAAAAAGAGGTGCTCCCACAAAAAACAGGAAGATGGTTTGGTAACTGAACTGACTCATCTCAAACCTGCCTGAAAATACACTACTGGAGAGGAGTGAGTTCTTATTGAAGAGCCCAAAGAAAAGAGCATTACTAATAAGGCCAGGGGTAACAGTCAGTCAAAGTGGGTCAGTAATGCTTCCTGAGTCTCTTCAATAACAGCACTGAGAAAAAAGCCACTTTGTGGGGGAAGAGGTGCCTGTGATGTACATCTTTGTTACCCACAACAGCCGTACTGGTATAACAAGAGATTCTGATTTAAAAAAATATACTAAAGGTGTTTTTTAAGTTTACTTTAAAGCATATTTGCTTCAAAAGAGTTTTCTTTTTATGGCTGAACGCAGTGTAATTGTCTTTACCTATGAACTAGGCATTATTCTAAAGCTCTATGCAGAAGAAGCAGAAGCATATTTAGGCTACTCACCGCTACATCCACCAGCATTCTGTGATTGTGTAATCTCAAGGAATACATCTGAGGAAAAAAAAAAAAAGATGCGGGAAAACACTGTAAAGCAGGCTCAATATGCACAGGTTTTGAACTTGCATTTAGTGAAAGGTTTTAGTTGTCTTACTTGCCCCTTGTGCTCCTATCAGATCTGCTTTCAAAAAGAGAAGGGCATGCTGTTATTCCCTTCACCAATTACAGTCAAATCTCTCTACAGCTCCTTCTTCTTCAGTATTACTCTGTATGATCTTTAATCTGGTTCTCCCTGTCTCTCATGATTATATTGATACATTAATAAGTATTAGTAACAATTTGTAAACCAAACTAAAGTTTAGGGAGTGAAGATTTCAAAAGTATAAGGAACAGGAATTTTAGCCACATAACATGTGATTCATAAGTAACAAGAAAAGTGAAACTGCCTGCCTTGTTATTGCTGCAGGCCAGAATACTCATCATTTATTCACTGTGAATATCATATTACTGTATTATTTTTAACAGGTTATAACTACACCAACAATTAAAGACATGTTTAAAACCAACAATGACATAGAACATGCTGCTGTTGATTTGAGTGATTAATACATATTCTAGGCCATTTTAAACTTGTGTTAACAGGGGCCTCAAGGACCACAAGGTGTTCAAGGAGAAAGAGGTTCACCAGGAGAAGGGCTTCCAGGAGCAAAGGTAAAGCAGCTGAAAGGTTTTAAGACCTGAGTAGCACCATTAAATGAGTGCAGGCCAAAACAAGTCCATAGCAGACATGGGAATCTGAAAAAGTAGCTTGTAAATTAATAATAACATTCAACATCAATTAACCCAATATATTTTCATAGAATTCAGTTGGTCCAAACGTGACTTCTTGGTACAGCTAACCTTTGGGGCCTGTAAAGCTGATATTTAATCCACCTTGATTTGTGGGATCTAAGCCTGGAAAGAATTCCAGATATAATTTAAACCAGCCTCAAGCATCTAACTTTAAATATTGTAAGTGATTCCTAGATGAAAAATGTAGCCTTTTGTTGTTGCTTTTTTCTAAATCTTTATATATAGAGATCTTTGCTGTCACTGAAGAGAGGCTTCTAAGCTTCTTAAATACCTCAGCCATTAGCTTATACATTTTAGCAGAAATCTGAATTCAGTTTGTGGGAAAAGGAAGCTGCTGTTACTAATTTTCAGATCCAGTGGAAGTAATGACAGCAGTAGTTGCACCTGCACGGATGGACTCACTAGACCCACTGCAAGCTCCTTTTGCTGCCCGCTGCAAACCAAGTCCCAGACCAAGTTGTCATTTGACCTTTGGTTACTGTAACAAAGTGACACAGCTTGTACATGAGCTAAATAAATAACTAAATGGTTCACTCATTTTTATGCATGCACCAAGGCAATTTGGGGAAAACAATACAAAATTGTTTCACAGGTGCAGGCCCCAACTGTTCCTTTACTAAAAATGTTAGGATTTTTGCTTAGCACAAGGCTGTAGTCAGGGAGGTTTAAATTTGACTGCTGCTAGCAACATAGTATCTTCAGACATCCAGTATATATTTTATGATGAATTATATAAATTATCTAACGTCATTGTTGATGGCTTGTATTTCCTTAGCAGATCTCATGCATGAAAACAAACAAAAAAGCAATTTGAAGAAAATGCATTTAGAAAACACTCCATTGACACTGAAATACCAATTTGTGTGGGAAGAAACACTACAACTAATAAGGAAAGCACAGCACTAATGCACAGTGGGAACAACTACAGAAGAATGTGTAATGTAACCAAAACTATTGAGGAATTAAGACAGGCAGAATAAAATAATCAAAATGGAATTATGCCAGCTTTATTGGAACCCTTGATTCTATAAAAAATTTACTACTTTTTACTGCCAAGTCTGACCTGGAGCTAAGCATGTATCAACAGAGTCTATTCATATCTCTAATCCTATTTATGGCTGCCAAGTATGTCAGCTCTCTGGTTTTAAACACATTTTAAACAGGTGATTTGCTAATCTGAAGCAAATTTCACAGTTGCTTTCCTCAGAACATTTTTACTACAAGCTCACAGTTCAGTAAAAAGGAAAATGAAGGCAGGTGTTCCTAAAGCATCAGGAGTAAAGTATGTTATTTTAAACAGAAATCCCCATAATGTTTTTCAGTCAAAGTTAAAGTGATGGAATTCGTTACGAGGGAGAGAAAAGACCTGTCTGCGGCGTAACTTCATTGCCTTGGGTGATTCTGTGACAATTTACACAAGCTAACGATCTGTCTCCACATGTTTTAACAGAAGAACAAGAAAGCACAATATTTCTGTCCTTAATAGTAACCTGCATTTTCCCCAAGATCCCTGTTTTGTAAATAAATATTTAGAAAGACAATGACATTTACAAATAGACTTCTACAACAATACAGTTTGGCCTGGTATTTATTCTGGCAAAATTCTTAGTGAGAGCCAGATCCTCATTGGCACACTTAAGTGAGATGAGATTAACCCATGAAACAAATATGCAGAATTCAGCTTTCAGTTAGTCTCATTCATTAAATTAATTGTGGTTTTGCTATTGATTTGAAGGGAAGCACAACAGGACCTTAAGCAATTGAAGTGGGCAGAAAGATAAAAAGAAGCTTGTTCAGCTCCTTCATCAGCAGTTTCAAATTGTGAGCAAGCTCATTTGAAAAGACCTCTTTGGTATCCTGGAAAACAGATCCAGGAGCTACCTTCTGGTTCTTCTCATTTTGGTTTTCATGATGACAGAGCAAACAGTGTCTCTACTTACTTTAGAGAGAACAGCTGCATGTTTCCACAGTTAACAACATATTACTTTTTCATGTAGGGAGACCGTGGTTTTGACGGACCAAAAGGCCCTCGTGGACTTCCAGGCATCAGCATTAAAGGTGAAAAGGTGAGCAGTAAATACACCAGGGGATTAACAAAGTGCCAATAAATCTACATAATACAAGGTTGATACTCACTACAAAAGGTGTAATGAGGCAAGGAACCCACACTAAGCCCTGGATAATCAGGTATTTTGTAGAAAGATTTATGCCCAATAAAGTCTCCCAACCTATTTTAACATCTCTTCATATTAAAATAGGAAATGTTACAAAAAGCATCTAATTCTGTGGGAAAGTTAAGGTTTAGAAAGGGAAAAAGAGACTAGCAGTTGTTTGCCATTGAACCAGCAGAGAATAAATACATATATGAAAGACAAAAGGTCAGACCCCCAGCTTCACTGACTTCAGGAGAGGGTAAGTCAACACATACTAGCACGAGAGCTGCCCCAGATAGTTTCTGTATCTTTACACAACTAAGCAATTTTACTTTCTTTGCCAGGGTGAATTCGGTTCTCCTGGTTTACCTGGGCTAATTGGATTACCTGGAATTGGAATTCAAGGAGAGAAGGTGCATTTTCACTTCCCCCTCATCCCACACTTAAATGTGTAGTAACAGAGAGTATTTTATTTTTATTAATTACTTAACTAATCTTTTCAGGGAGTGGAGGGCCCAAAAGGACCACCCGGCTCTAGAGGGCTACCAGGACAGGGACTACCTGGACCAAAGGTTAGGGAATTTTCTGAAGTAAAAGCTACTGTGCTCTTTTTACTGTTATGTTTCCTGATTAAGAAATGGTCTGTCTCTATCCTTCTGCTTGTTAAAGTGCTGAACACCAATCTAAGTATTGACACAGCTCCAGGAAATTATTTTCTTTATTAATATTATTAGTTTGTACAGCAGATCCTACTCCACAAAACGCCTTGATAAACCAATGCCATAGCTATCTATTTAGGTTTTGGCTTGGCTCACCATAGAACCTTTGAGGTACTACGTATCAGACAGTGAACTGCACTTTGTCTGATACACTTCCATAGAAAGGGTTGTCTGCCTTGAACTTGCCATTTCATCGTCACAGGTGCAGGTGCAGCACAGCAATTCCAAAAAGTAGTTGCACTTAATACAGAACACCACCAAAATTTCAATATCCTGTTTTACTCTAACTGTACTCTTTCCATTCCAGAAAAATACATTCCTACCCTACAGATTGGCTGCCTTCCTTGTTAATTCTGCTGCCTGTTGTCTCACCTGACTTTGTGTATTTACTGTATCTAGCAGTTAAGAATCATCCAAGGTATAATGAAGACTACCTTTCCTGAAGGAAAACTGTCTGAATAATTTTGCCTTGACTGATTCACAAAATACAAAACTGTTAATGAAACGCATCACACTTGAAGTGTTTGGAATGGAGATTTAAATTGATTTTCTGAAAGAGGTGATAAAGTTCTGAATCTATTAAAGGGTAGTATAAAAGAACTAGGGGTGTAAGTGGGTCAAGGTCCATGCCAGGTAAAGTATTTTGCAGCATCAGAGATCACCTCTTACATTTTAAGTGATTGTGCAGGGATGTGCTTTACTACTGGTAAAAAGAAAGAGAAGGGTGAATTGTCTGTGGGTGTCAGATAGGCTCCTGAAATATAAGCTACTTTGGCAGGAAACATTTACAGGGAAATATAATTATAGATTTACAGCATTAATCATTTCCACACACAACTTTTTGGTGACAGCTGCAGATCCCAGATCTTTGTGACTAAGGGTTTAATACATCATACTAAAGACAATATCACACTAATCTTTCTTTAAATATAAGCAACCAAGAATATGATTTTATATTTTCCCATGATATTGCTGTCAAAAAATAATTTCTATTTAAGGGTGAACAAGGATTGCCAGGAGAGACTGGAGTGCCAGGAGAAAGAGGTATTGGAGAACCTGGTTCTAAGGTACATTGTTAATAGAGGAATAATTTAATTTATCTATTTATTTGGATTTGAAATTTGTGTTTACTGAGTATCCTCTCTGTAGGCACTCAAAAATAGGTTTAGAAATAAAATTTAGGTTCTTAGTCATTACAATTTTTAACACAGACTTTCAATAACCTCTAGAAATGGGAACATTTCAAATACACCAGTACTGTACAAAAGTAGTAAGATTTATTGTGACTGAAAATTTCCATATGCCCAGCCCATGCTCAAGTCAGTGTTGCATACAGGTCATCTACAGCTCTGTCCAGAAAACCATCCAGAACATTAAACAGTTGCGAGAACTTGCAGTCCCCAGTGTAAGCTAAGCTGTAGCCAGAACTGGTGAAAAAAAAGCACTGAAAAGTGGTTATTGCACTGGTCCTTCCCTTTTTACACAAGATAGGATGTAAACAGAGCGGCAGCTACACCCTCATACCTTCATACAAAAAACAAGCTGTGCTACTAGACAGAAAGCACACTTGCTTAGAGGAATGGAAGCTGTAACCAGATTATCTCAGTGCTAAAGGGACCAAGATACTAACCAGTCCCTATGTCATTAACAGCCAGATTAACATAAAATATGGGAATAGATGAAAAAGTTGGTTTTTGATGAGTAGAAAGGCATGGAGCTGTCCTGGTTTTGCTCTGGCTTGTTAGGGATTGGAGACAGCAGTTGAAAAAGGCAAGAAACTGTCCAATTTCTTTTTTTAAATTCACAAAATATGGTAATGCTGAGTGAATCCATTTGACCTCAGGTGATCTCATTTCATCTAAAACCAGGTCAGGCTCTTGAACCTGGACTGATGACAATTCCACCGCCATTAATAGATTTGCACTGATATTCACCAGCAAGATGTCAATCATCATGTCACAGTCAGCCCTATCTGATGCTTACTTTAAATGCTGCCACTTAATGAAATTATGGCATATTTTTTAAGAATAAGTTGGAGCGTTAATAGCTAATAATATTAATTGCATAGGTAAAATGCACAGTTCAAACAATCATACGGTAGGATAGTTCCAGATACATGAGAGTTGTCTTTATAAAAAAACTGCAAGATTTGGGTTCATATGCAAAACTGTTTGCTCTAAATATATATACAGTTTAGTAAACTTTTAAAAATAGATTTCCTTGATTCAGAGAAAGAATAGTACACCAAGTCTGCATTTAATAGAAGGACTTACTTTTTATTGATGTCAGGGTGAGCCAGGCCCTTCAGGACTCGCAGGTCTGCCTGGTCTCCCAGGAGAAGATGGAGCCCCTGGACAAAAGGTTGGTTATCTCTCTCTGCAGTCTACCTGCTTCCCTCCGAGCTTTCCTACTGTTCTCTCTGTGCTGAAACCTAGAACAGAAAGTGTTCATGGACACTCAAGCGGAACGTTTCAAGGGGAAAAGTAGCACATTTTTCACTGAAAAAAAGATCTTTCAAACATACTTTTTTAGGGAAAACTTTTTTTTTTAGTTGGGGGGGTTGTCTTATCTTGTTTACATTTGTTGGCTCTTTTTAATCCACCAAATGACCTGCAACTCAAAAGGGAAACCACTAAAATGGCTACAGGCAAACTTTTGTAGCCTCTCGATCATGGTATTTTCCTAGAATCAAAAACCCCATATATTTAAAGATTATATACTCAGAGTGTTCAGCCATCACTAAGGAAACACACTACGTCATGCATTCTACCAAGTTTTACAATTTCTGAATATGGGAAGAAAATCCTGGGCCCGTTGATGTTAGTGGGAGTTTTGCAATTGACTCTATGATATCAATGAGCTTGTTCAAGTGGATATAGAGTTATCTTGCACCATGTCTATGCAGTACTCTGAAATGCTGCTTTGATTTTTCTATTCCAGGGTGAACCAGGATTACCTGGTCTTAGAGGTCCTGAAGGTGCTCCAGGGATTGGAATACAGGGGGAAAAGGTGAGAATTTCTTACGAAAGGTGTCATTCAAAATTATAATGTTCTAGGAATAGGTTTTTCAAAGCTTTCTCTTTTTTGTTCTATTGTAAGTAATGAAAAAATATACCTCAAGGAATAGGTTAAAAAGTGCTTCTAATAGTGTTTAACTACAGAGTTTATTTCAGCCTCAGCCTAAACCAACAACTTTTTAAATAGCAAAGTTAATTAAAGACAACCCAGGAAATCTTCTTCATAATTATTTTTTTTTTAAATAACAGCACACAGTGGCTCACAATTTCCAGTACCTGTGGTAGTATCTGGTCTAAGAAGTTCACAAAGAGCTAATTGGGAATCCTACTTCTCTTAGTAGAAATAACTGGATCAATCTTTTAGATTCTGGCTCTTGTACTGGTCTTCTGTACTGATTCACAGGTGGAGAAGTAATTCTGTTTTCCCATATCAGCAATTGTATCCTCTGAAATAAAGGCACTGGAAAATGCTGGAATAGTTGTCCAAGACATTGGACAAGACATACAGAGATTAAGTGTCACAATAGAAGAGAAATAAAGATATTAACTAAGTATCACAATTGAGAGAAGCTGGAAGGACTAAAAAACAGCGTAGAAAGGAAAATCAAGACATCCACCTGTTTTCAGATTACTTTGCTAGGGAATACATGCAGGTAACATGATGCAGCAATAAAATTAATTACTGTGTTAGAACTTTTTCAGAATTATTCTGGACTTATAGCTGTTTCATTTTTGTTATAATTATTAGAGCCTAATAATATGCTTAAGTAGCAGTTATCCCTTTACCAACTTTATACCATCTATTTTGAGCTCTTTCTGAGGAGAAGTATACGCTGAGGGCATCATCATCAACTGATTGGTCCTATTTGCCTTTGAATTAAAAAAAGTACCTTCAAGTGCATTATCTTTTCCTGTTTTGATTATTTCTCTTAGTATCTTTTTTATGTAATTACTTAACTTGATTTTTCAGCTGCAAGGATGCAATATTTAAGACTCCTTTTGATTCTTACTTTTTCATAGTATTCACTGGTAAATCAGTTAATTTAATTCAGATGGAATCTATGTAGCTTTAACTATACAAATCCAAAACTGGGTGACTACTGAGGAGAATTAACTGACTTGCCAATGAAGGCAATAGGAACAGCAGATGTGCACCAACTTCACTATCTTTTACTGATATTAACAATTAATTTCAGTTAGCACATTCTTAATATTGTTTGGTAGGTGTGACATGCCTTCTCCATTTTCGTAGGGAGATCAAGGTCAGAGAGGAATACGTGGATTAACAGGACCAACAGGAATGCCTGGACCCGCTGGAGCTAAAGTAGGTTTATCACCACGTTACGTGTGTAAAAGCCCCCCGAGGCTGTGCTTTGTTATAGATCTCAGAAACAGCTGTCCCAGAAGGAACTTGCTTCTTAAAAAATAATTAAAAAAAAAAGTTCAGCTAAGGCTTCTCTTAGCAAGCCACACCCTATAAACATCTAGAAGCATTTTTTAAAAAACTTTGCATTTACCATATTGCTTTCTTGTCAGTTTGGAAAAAGTTAAGGGACACTAATACTGGTACTTTTATGCTGAAATATTTGGGAAGATAGTATGGTGTACAGCATATACATACGTGATAGGACTTTATTTTCCCTTACACTGACTCATGGCTGATATTCTTTTATGGATATGGAATTTCTATTCAAATACTCAGTACTCGCTGAAAGTGAGCGAAGGGCTACTCCAGGTTTCTCCTTCCGTTTCTTACTAAGTCCTATTAAGTCCTCACATAAGAGGAAAAATGAAAAGGGGTTAAAAAGTACACTGAAAGGACTATTTAAAAGAATCTACTTCCTCTAACAGAAAAATATACATGTTTTCAGTATACTTACACAGCTGGGCAGGAAGCCTTGAGTACTGGATGTGCTAGACCAAGTCTCGAGTACACCAATAAAGGGGTTTCTAATAACATATATTTGTCCAGTAACTGAGAAGAATCTAATTTCTATTGAAAAATCAGAACTATGCTTGTTATCAGTTCTTCAGACAGATTTCCACATAAACAGGATATTAGAAATTCTAATAGAATTTTAATTGAATATTCTACATTTTTGGATAAATGTTTTCTCCATGAGACGCTCATGCTCACTTTCAGAAAAAAACATCATTTTTACTCTCCTTCCTTCACTGCAGGGAGAGCCTGGTGTGCCAGGACGTCTTGGAATGCCAGGCCCTCCTGGAAGAGCTGTGCCTGGACCAAAGGTAACATCCACACTCCAGCTCCTAGTGCTTATAAACACAGGATGAAAACTGTGCAGGTGGCCATGTCATGGCCATTTACATTATTCATGTAAATAATTTCAGCCTTATGAGGTCAACTAAAACAACTTCTTTCCTATGAACACAGATATCGACTGTATCCAGTTTAGTTACCACCATGCCCTGGTACTAACTGTATGCCAGCTTGAGGTGTGGCCTACCTATGTTCATTTCTTTATTTCAGATAACCTTGGATATCAAAATACTTTTCTTTCTTCTGCTTTTGGTGTTTAGTGTTTGCAATAGCAATAAATAAAATTAACTGTTACATTTGATATATATAAATTTCTATAACAGAAATCCAAAACCACTGTGATTCGTGTTTAATAAAATACGTAACTAGAGTCTATATTTTCTTCATTGCAGGGTGACATTGGGTTACCTGGTCTTGCTGGACCAATTGGAGAACCAGGTTTTGGGCTTCCTGGGGCAAAGGTAGCTCCTAAATTGGTAAACTAATTTCTGGTAGAACTGTAAAATAAGGCAGGATTTCAGTGAAGCAACGGCAAATCACCTAGGATTGCCAAGCGTTCCACAGTTCTTAATATGTATGTCGTACCACACAGGCAGAGTATAAAGATTTGCAGAGCCACAAAACCATGGATGGTCAATCTTCCAGACTCCATGAACCATAAGCTTTCACACGGCAGAGAACCAGGAGAAAAATAACTGGTTTTAATTGATGAGGGGTCAATACAGAGCGAACACCTGATTTATGTGCTTACAACGGCCTACCTGTCAAGCACAGTTACATTTTCTCAGCCAGGCTTCTTTGCTTCATTGCTCATTTTGACACAGGGTAATCCAGACTCCAAAAAGACCTCAGAACCTGGGCCAAACTGGCAATTTGAGAAGAGATGCCCTAAATAGTGGAAGAAGAACATGAACAAGTAGCTAATCTCTAAGGGCTCTAATCTAGCACTTCTCTAGTATTGCCTCAGTGTTACTTAGATTCAACTTTTGTAAGCTGCTCTTCATTCCAGGGCTGATTTTGTCTGAATGGCAAGAAACTTGGGATATATAAACCTAAGTTTCTCAAAATAAACTATATCCTGCCCTCCCACCCATTTTTTTTTACTTAGTGAATTTGACAATACTTTTGAGTAGAGCCCTTATCCCTTGTTCGAGTGAATTGAATACAGTTACAGAAGGACGAGAAACATGTAACAGTTTCTATCCCTTTTTGATCAGTTAGTGGTTGTCAAGATCTTTGAATTTATTTTCATCGGGAGGAGATGATGATGATGAAATCACATACTTTTCTGGTATAGTCCTGTTAATTCAGAGAACTGCATGTTGTCCTATTTCTCGGAATCCAATAGGAAGCAGGTCCTTTGCTCAGAGTTGCAAGTCTCTCTCCCTCAGCCTTAAGCCCCTAAAGCTCTTTCAATTGGGCGACACTATGTGTTTCTGTGACTATGTTCTTCACTTTTTGCTGGTTTTGCCAGTATTAGTGGTTTTGCTGTTACTTCACTCTCAGACACACATCTGCAGTAGGCGGCTCAGGGTAAAACCTTTTACAGTCTCAATTCTTTAAATTATTTTTGCATGGGCCTTTGCTTGCCACTGTTATGCATGTCCACGTTTTGGGTAGCTACAGGGACAAACACAGTCTTGATCATCCATCCAGTTGTAACTGAGCAACTCAGTGCACCATTCAGTATGGCTGTGAGGGTTAGAGTCCTCTTAGTTTCCCTGGTAAATCCGTTCCTGAGATATTCCAGCTATCTGGGTCCATGAAAGGAGCTTTAATGAGGTTCCACAGCATTATAGAAAAATACAGTTCTGGAACAACAAAACCAGACAGGAACCTTATGACAGAAAACAACATTTTTAAATTGGCCACACAAACCACTGTTGTCCCCCGTCCTACATTCTTTGTCTCACCACACAAACATACAGCATGTGCAGAAACTATACAGAGTTTTCCCAATGCTCTGCAGCAGTTTATCTATCTTCAGTTGTAAGAATTACATAAAGTAGCTACTGAGTGATTCAGTTCCCATGATAGACTTCTGGCTGGCTGGCTGTTCAGGTCCATTTCCCCAACACTGGAATTACAATAATCATAATAAAAATATGGGGAATGTGACTGAAGTCCTTCCTTCTTATATGTAGGCCACAAATGACAACAGACAGAGCTCTTGAAAAAGATTCAAATTAGTGACTTATAAGTGAAAGATCATGTAAATCCTCAGCACTATTAAATATCCCAGTTTTAGTCCAGGATTAATAACTTACAATAATCATTCACATAGTAAAATACCTTAGCAGATAGACAGACAGATAAAATCAACTTACGGTATATTTGCCAAAGAAGTTTCATTTTCATGGAAAATTTCCTGGTAGCAATTGTATTTGCATTCACCTCATCTATTTTTCCTGCCTTCATCAGGGTGACCGAGGTCTTCCAGGACCCCCAGGGCCCTTTGGGCCAAAAGGAGATGGTTATCCTGGCCCACCTGTAAGTTTATAGACTTTTTTTTTTTAATTTGAATTGGGAACAAATAGGTGCTACACCAAAGTGATTAGCCTCCCTGCCTAACATAGATTTGCTGGTCTAAAAGCCTAAAAATGCTCCTCAACTGTGGAAATGCATTTCAGCATAGAAGGAAAAAGAAATCTCCCTCTGAAATAGTCACATCGATGTGAATTCAGGGCAACACCAACTTCCAGAACCACTAAAAAAGCAACTACTGTCCAAAGAGTCAGAAGAGCAAATCATCCCCAGTTCTGTTCATTAGGTTGTTGCATGTGTGGCAAATAATTGGTTGGTCCACAGTCTTTACAGAGGTCTTTACTGGTAGATATGACCACTCCCTGCAAAAAGGAAACAAAGAAAAAAGGTTCCTTCCTCTCCCTTCCTTACACAGGTATGCAGCACTGGCCTCACGTGATAGTCCTCTCAACAGTGTGCTCCACCAGCCCTGGCAGTTACATGCCTGTGCAGTGAGGAAGTCCTAGGAAGATTGCTGGCTAGAGTTAGGGAGTTTGGTGGCACAATACCATTTATCTGTGCTAAAGGCAACAGTAAAAGTGCATGCAATTGCCACACTGAGGAATAAAAATGAATGAATGTCAAAATGGAAATTGGAATTCAATTTATACTACTTCCTGATATTTTTGTGCAATCTAATGCAGAACTGCTTCTGCACTTTCCTCTCCAGATCAGACTCCTTTGTCTTCAAATACATGCAAGCCTCCTGCATGACACGCAACACAAATGCAAATGGCACTGGCACCACTTCTAGCTTATCAGGGTAGAATTTAACTAATTGTAGACCACAGTGATCCCACTAAGAGACAATATATTCAAGATACTACTATATTAAAGTTAACAAAAGCATATAGTCAATATAGCCATAAATTAAATTAATATTCTGTCTGTGTATAAAATTTCAGGGCTTGCCAGGCCTTCCTGGGATTCCTGGTGAACAAGGCCCAGATGGAGTTGGACTACCAGGACCTAAGGTACAGACTTTAACTTCTAGAAAAGTAAATGCATGTGTGTACTCTTCTTCATGCAGATATAATTCCTACCCATAGGTCACAGTCAGAAGACCTTTTTAATCCAGCTTTAACTTACTTGTCTGTCTATAAAACGTAGATCCCATAGAAGATCTTGAAGATTCACTTCAGAACTCATTCTGATGCTGATTAGTTCTGGGATTACTGGAAATATACAGGCAGTTGAAGGATTGAATACAGCTATTTAAATATGCTTAATGTCTCTTAAAAGGGTGTACATCTTTTTTCCACTCTCCTCCAACCCCTAGCTGTCTGAAGGCACTGCTAGGAAAAAAGCCAGGACAGTGCCAATGTGAGGATAGAAGCTGATTCAACTGACAGGCAGCAAGCAAACACTTGGGATTTTTGGTTTGGGGAACGTGGAGTTCATTTTATGATATGTGAATTGTAATTCCTGTGTAACTATTGCATAAATGACTGTACATGTCTTGAATATGTTTAGACCACTAGCCAGTGTTTATCCCAAATAATGTTCTTGTCCTGCCTGCAATAATCATGTGTTAGCATTGCTTAGACTTGCACTGTGCTGTTCAACAATTCTCTCTTTGTCCCATTTGAGTACAACAGATGCTGGGAATTCTAGAAATAAATTAAACTTTGGTATTCACTACTTAATTTTTTAAGTATCAACTTGCAGGGTGATCCTGGTAGTAGAGGACCAGTTGGTCTCCCAGGTCCCCCAGGAGAAGGCCTGCCAGGACCAAAAGTAAGCCATTTAAACAATTATGTCTCCCATTGCTTATTTACTAAAAAAGAAAAAAAAAAGTATAGTATAAAAATGCGTGATCGTGCATGCACATCTACATGTTTTCTGTCTTCACTCTTCACTAGAAACAACTAATCCGACAAACAGGATAACTAAGGAATACAGTATCTTTACCTTGTAGAAAATCAAAACCATTTCTGGTCACTAGCCATAAACTATGGCCTTCTTCCTATTGCATATGATAAATCATGAAGTTATAATCTTGCAGTGAAGATCAGTGACAAAACATTTAGCTCCTGCAGACATCAGCTGCAATTGAGTAGCAAAAATTTCTTCAGACCTAGTATTGATCAGAATTAATGGCCTGGCAAGCACTTACCATGTCTTGCCTATACTACTGGTACAGCTACAGGCATACTGTTGAGTTCTAGAATTAATTCCTCTTTTTTACTGTATAAACTAAATCAATAATCATCTAATGACCAATATGATGACCAATCCCTGCAGAAAGGATTAATTGTGTAATTATAATACACATCATCAAAAAGGTCTGGAAATAATTGTAACTATAAAAAGCAATTTTCACTATGAAACCTCCCAAATTGGAAACTCTTATGCTCCTACAGCTCAGCTTTACAAGTCGATTAATACAAAAGACCTGTTTTAGAATGTATATGTAAAGAAACCGAACAACGACAAATGCAAAGATTTTGCAACATAATAATGTATTACCTGCACAACATGGCTTATTGGTCCCAGAGATTCAGTTCATGTTGGCATGAAGACTAGGTCCAGAGCTAAGCAGTGGTGAAGCACTTCCCAGCCAGAGCTAGTCCCAGGGACTGGCATGTGGACAGGATCCTCACAAATGAAGAAATCGAGAATTTCATGCAGGGATGCTGAAATAGGAATATAGGCATAAAATTAGTATTGTACTCTGTGGGTTTTGATTGCTTACTATGAATAACATATGGAACTGAAGTTCTGGAGTTCTTTTAAAAACTAGCTTATAAATTAGCAACAAGTATTTATTTGCAATGCCACGTTAGTATGTATCTCTCTAGGTCTTACCATGTAAGCTTAATGGTGATGAAAGATAACATAACAATAATAATCCTCTCTTAAATCTTAATTCAGTCCCCAATGTTCCACCAATACAATCCATCCTTCAATGCAATGTGTATCTCTATTAGCAAGGTGATTTATGTTCAATGAGCATTAAGCCCTGAGTGACTCCTTTGAAGTGTAAGCTTGATTTTAATGATCCAATAAAGGATAAAGAGTCTTTGTCAACTAGAGCAATCTTATCCCCACTACTTCTAAAAAGACATCAATTTGGTAGAGGATAGACACAAAATTAGATGGTGTTCTAACAATTTATTGTGTATTTTTATTGTGAATCTTGTATTTAACGTATGCAGGGTTTCTCTCTAGGGAACCATAGGACGCCCAGGGCCACCTGGCTCTCTGGGACCTCCTGGTGAAGGTATTCAAGGAATTAAGGTAAAAAGACTCAGTTTCTTTAATATTTAACCTGTGTTGAGTGGTCAATCTGACTATCACAATGTTAAGGAGATTTCACATTGTTTCTTATATGAGGAGAACTTCAGGCTAGAAAATGAGGATAACATGAGCACCTACAAAGTACGTTCTGTCTCTACTGCTGTAAACAACAAGCCCAAGGGGGTGTGTATTGAGGGAGAAGGAAGCAGCGGCATCTTTTATCAGTGAAAGATAGCCATACAAAATTAAAAATACCATTCCCTTTTCCACAACTCTCATACCCACAGAGACAGTCTGAAGTAGTTATATGAACTACCACCTATGGTAGAGAAAGAGTCTCCATCCTGAATCTATGTGTAATATTAATTTTTCTCTGTAATATGCACTTTTACCCAAAGCATAGATCAGATGAGACAGACCCAAAGACAGAAATAAGAATGGGGGAATGAAAAGGAATAAAATGGGATGGAAAGAGGGAACAGTAGAATTAGAACCAATAATGATCATGCGGGTTTTTGATATTATATATCTTTAGGAGTAGACATACTGATGAAGTATTTAGGAAATACAAGCTAGTGACTACATTGTCTCAGGTGCCTCAAGACAATTGTTAAAATGCAGTTTCAAACACTTTCTCTTTGAACATTTAAAATTAACGCATGACGAATGATTACCTGGATTATTATTAGGGGGAACAAGGAATTCAAGGAATGCCAGGACCACGAGGTCCCCCTGGAGAAGGGCTTTTGGGACAGAAGGTATGATATCTAAATCAGAGATAACATCCTAGACCAAAGCCAACATACTGGAGTCAGCTCTCATTGAAGGCATGTGAATTTTGTGAAAAGGGAATGGGGATTTGGGAAAACCGCAGTCATCCACATGATCATTTTAATATTTTATAGCAGCATCTCTTTCAGTGTTGCTTATTTTAATATCATATGAGGCTTATCTTCTACTGCAATTAGAAGAAATATAGATATAAGATTTAATATTGCTGCCTCTCTTTTACCCACCCACAATGCAAAATTTGGGGACTACATCAATGTTAAGAAAAAGAGAAATGTGGGTTGGAATCAGTTTTTGGTGTGATCACATCAGCTCAGAAGCCCTGTACAAAATCCCACAGCCTGCTGAAAATCAAACCAGGAGGCACAAATTAATCTGTTTGTTGTTCCAAACCCCTTTTCTGGGCCAAAAGGTTTCTCAAAGTGATATTCCCATTATTTGTCCCATCTATGTCCTCGCCATTCTTCTCAAATTCCTTACTGTTATGTTATTTTTCTCAGATACAGATAATAATTTCCATCATGCAATATCCCATGAAACCACTCTGCCTGCATGTACTTGTTTGAGATGGTTCATTTTTCAAAATGATTCAGCTCTTTTTTCCCATAAAAATGCTCTGCCAATACTACAAGTTATTGCCAAAATTCACAAATACCAATTGATTTAAATAATCTCTAACAAAGATTTCTAACTCATGTCAGAAGCTGAAGGTAAATTTGACAAAGACAGCTGGAGAGAAATGTGAAAAGTGTAATAAAAACTGACTTACATTTTCTGTCTGCTTACCAACATGATTTTAAAGGGAGATCGAGGAGCTACAGGTGAAAAGGGGAAAAAAGGAGAAAAAGGTGATGTGGGTGACCCTGGTTTATCTGGAGAACCTGTGAGTAACTCAGGTTTATCATGTCTGTTTTCTTAAACTGCTTAAAAATAAAGCTGGGTTGTGTGTTCTTCTTGCTATTTAACTATATATAATCAAATACTTAAGAAACTGAAACTATGAAAACCTTTAAAAGCATAAAGAAGACATTTCCATGCTCAGTATCCCACTTCCCATGGATGTGGTTTCTTTCTTAAGGCAGTGAAAGACAATTGTGATGTTTTAAGACAAAACTATGCAATTCTATTCTATGGCTACCAAGTAACTGCAGCTCAGACCTTCCTCAAAGCTGATGAACAGATGAAGGGAGACAAAATGGCAACTTCTGCTGATAGGCAGGTCCCCAAAAGCTGGAAAGCAAAATGTGGTGCCCTTCTAGTCTGACATTTGCATACTCTTAAGTAGGGATACATAAACACCATCGCTGTTCTTGCCCTGACACTGGCCCTATTAGACTCATATATGAGCAGAATTTCTGATCATCCCAGGATGTCAGGCAGGCATCCAGTCTCTTGAGAAAGGAAACAAACACAACATGGTAGGCATTCTCCCTTTCTAATGTAAACTGACAATCAGTGATTTAGTGGGAGACTTGAGGTCATCCAATTTCCATAAAAACATCACCACCTGAGGAGGTTGTAGATACTGCACGCACAAGGTAATATCACAAGAACACTACTTTTTCTAGCCAAAGTTCTTATTTGCCAAATATTATTCTAATAATGGTATTGATGAAGTCATATTCTGAATTACAATGTTCCTAATTGCAGTAGCTTAATTAACAATCACTGTTACAGGGCAAAACTGGACCAAAGGGAGAGCAAGGCCTAACAGTAAGCAAACTCCATTATTTAAATCCCATTACAGCAAGATATAAACAAAGATACTATCAGATGAAATGTAACCTGTGTTAATTATTTTGGAAAGAGCTTTCTGACTAGAAGTGTATTGATATATTGATATATTTCAATATATTGAGTATTGATATAGAAAGAAACTACACAAAGATTTCTGACTTTTGCTCATCTATTTTATGCTGAAATGGAATTTAAAGTTCCTGGTGATTTTAGGCATTTTTCTCCTACGTGTTCTTTTACAGTTAGTGTTAGATGGCCCAGGTGTATACCTGCTGCAGGAAAGTTTTTAAAAAGTATTTAGGAGCTTAAATATCTTCAAACCTGTTGTGGCCTATCATGCTATAAACTTAATTATATTTCTGGTAAGCCTGAACTGCACTAGACACAAATTCAGTACATGTCAGTGAGTATATAAATACTACTGAGGTTTATGATGGAAGCTGAGCAGCAGTAGCAACAGGTTGAAAGACTGACTCAATGCCAAATGCGTCCTGTCGTGCACTTCAAAAAATACAACAAATGATTGCTCTAATAATGAGAAACACTTTGTTTGCATGTCACAGAACCTGTAACTTCTGTGAACAGACAGCTCTGAAGGCAGCAGCTTTTTTTTTGCTGCTGAAAGCTGGGTAATAGAGTGGGCCGGGTACACCATGGTTCACAAATCCCAGTTCTGTTTTGAGTTGCCACTCTCTGCCATATGCCAGCTCACTACAAGCAATAGCCTTCCTGAAGCTATTGAAAAAACTTTCACTCCCAGTACACTTAAAAGGGATACCCGTATTATTCACATGCTAAAATGTGAATGGGTTTTGACTTTAAATCTTAACGAGAACAAAATCATCACAAAACATTCTTTACAATAACAGTAGTTAATTGTTTTAGATAAAGGTGTTACTGTGTTGTCAAATTAATGATTCTTAAATGTCTCATAAAATAGTTAATTGTAAAATGAGGGATGCACTCCAAGCTTGGAAGGTCAGGTTTGAAAGTTAAACAGTAAGATTTTTTCATTAAGTCCTTGTAGGACACAGTCATTATAAACAAAATCTTTGGTAGTGTCAATATTATACCTTATTTGAAAGAGGAAAATTGTAAAATATTTTATATTTAATTTTTTTCATATCCAGAGAGAAGATATAATTAAATTAATTAAGGAGATATGTGGTAAGTATTCAGGAAATCTTTAATTTCAGATTCTATTTTTTCTTCCTTACATTTACATTCTCCTTTCCAAAAGGATACAAAGTCAAGTGATCATGACCTGTTTTTTTTATTTTTCCTTTGCAGGCTGTGGTGTTAAATGTAAGGAAATTCCTATGGAGCTTGTATTTGTGATTGACAGCTCCGAGAGTGTGGGACCAGAAAATTTTGAGATTATCAAAGACTTTGTAACTGCTTTAGTAGACAGGGTAACTGTAGGCAGAAATGCTACCAGAATTGGCCTTGTGTTGTACAGTTTAGAAGTTCGGCTAGAATTTGGTCTCAACAAGTACACAACTCAACAGGATGTTAAGCAAGCAATTAGAAAAATGCAGTACATGGGAGAAGGCACTTACACAGGAACTGCTATCCGTAAAGCAACCCAGGAAGGATTTTTTGGTGCTCGAACAGGAGTGCGAAAAGTAGCTATTGTGCTAACAGATGGCCAAGCAGACAAGAGAGAAGCTGTAAAACTAGATATTGTCGTTCGAGAGGCTCATGCTGCAAACATCGAAATGTATGCAATAGGAATTGTAAATACTTCAGATCCAATACAGGTTGAGTTTGTGCGTGAACTAAATCTGATTGCTTCTGATCCAGACAGCGAACACATGTACCTTATTGATGACTTTAATACCCTTCCAGGTGCGTTCATTGCAGTTTTATTCTGCATTATATCTGATGCTTCTCAGAACGGGGTGGGGTGGGGGAGAAAGCTTTGCGTGTAACATATCTTTGTGGATATGTTATGTTTTGATGCTGATCAGGATTAGTTACAAGGTGCAAAGTAATAGGAACCTAGAGATACAGATTCCCTTCTTTTAAGGAGACACATTATAGGGCAATGATTCATCACGCCAATGGGGGATGCCACCTACAGTGTAGGAAAACAGCTGCTTAAACTAGCTTTCTAAGCTAAGTGCCCCTGTACTGTAAATCTGCTGGACTGGAAACCAGAATCAAACCCACTGGGGTAAATTCTACTTATTCACTTCCATTCTTAAATGCATATAAATAATCCAAAGGAGTAATGGATTATATGTGTATTATTTATGTATATAAATAATCCAAATTCAAAAAATACATTTAATTTCTCAATATGATGAGGTTTTTACTTTTTTTTAAACAGCTCTGGAGTCCAAATTAGTCAACCAATTTTGTGAAGACGAACACGGTACCTTAATATACAACCGTAATGGAAATGGTGCAAGCATAAGTGGACCATCTTTCCGTTCAGGATCTTCAAGTTCTTTACATTACATACTCCAGAACAACCATGTTAATAGACAATTGCTTTCAGCACAGACACCTGGAGTACCTACAGTAGAAAGTCCTCTGAGTCTTGGCGATCTTCCTCAACCATTAACTCCGGTACGAAAATTAGCAGGCCTTAATGAGCCTGCTTAATGAGCAAAAGTTTTTCATATATATCCTTCTCTGTTGCCTGATGTAATGTGTAACTTTCCCTCAACTTTTCTACAGGACAGGTACTCTAATAGCTCCTTTAAATTGATATGCTCAGAGCTGGTTGTTCCGAGTAAGAGTTCTGATGTTGCACGCAGGCAGTTATCTAATGGCATGCAGGCAGTTATCAAATTTATTTCTGATACTGTTACAAGGATTATTATTCCTGTGTTTAATACAATAATATTTGTGCCACAGTGTGAAACATAACATTATTAAAATGCAATCACACTGTAACAATTAAGTCTAAGAATAGTAATTAGACTCAGTTGTAGTCTGTATTTTTAAGTTTATAAATAAAATTTTGTAAAGGTCAACTAAAAAAAAATATCCCAGGTTTAGGATTGACAACCCTCCTGGTAAACCAACCAGGTGAGGTTAAAATCTTCACTCTTAACACTGAAGTCAGGGTAAATGGGAAGGAAAAACATTTGAAAACCTCTAAGTGATGAAGGGCTTGTTCATTTTGAGACACTTCGCAATGTCTGAAAAGCAAAGAAAATCAAATGCTTATTTCAGACCAAAGTACCTCCTCTGGTAGTATATGAAGCCTATGAAGAGGAACGAAAGGAGGAAGAACAGTCATCCTTGCTAACAGTGCACACTAGAGGTATTTTTATCATCATTCATTTCTTCATATTCATTTTTGGCCGATCAGAAATCAGTGTCTCACTCTGTTCCTTTTCACCTGCAGCTGTGGTACCATTACTGCCATCTAAACCATCATCATCAGATAAAGTGATGACATCATCTCTTTCAACTGCAGGGCTCACACCAAAACCAGGTTATAGATCATAACTAGTTTTTCATTTTGTTCCTTGTTATCCTGATACTAACTTTTCATAAGGCTATAAATCAGAGTCATTTTGTTCCACACTCTGAAGATTTCGTGAACCCATGCTGTGGAAGAGAATCCATTTCAGGATTTTAAAACAGATCCAGTTGCAGTTTTTGTCCAGCCTGTTCACCAGTTCTTGTCTTTCCAAATTACAAATCCCACTGCTCCACTTACAGCAGAAGTAAGATCAGCTATAACCTGAAAGAGAGCTCAAAATGGCATCAAAAAGAGAACATAGTGCTAACTGAGGTGGGCCAGTGAGCAGGTAATTAGTCAACCAAGAAGGGGCAGTCTGTGGAGATGGGAGGCTTCATTAAACACAGAGAAGATAGTTATTTCAGAATTGGACAGAAAAAATAGATTTCTCCTTCAGAGGAGAAATAAGAAAAAACAGTGTTTAGTCATTTGAAGGAAAGTATGGTAATTAGCTGGCTGTTCAAACAGTTGATTCTTTTCACATGAAATGTCCAAACATTTTTTGTTCACAATTTGGGGGATCCACATTTTTGAGTTGCAGTAATAGTGTATTATGATGGGAGCAACAGAAGAGAGCAATAGAAACATGTTCCCATGCTTCCTGGGAACATGGGCATGGCTATTATCCTGTCTCTGGCAATAAGTTTGGTTTTTTTTTTTGTAAGTGTCAAGATACCAGTTGCAAAAGGCAGAATATTGATGTCACAACATTAAACTTGAAGGAAAAGTATGTTCTATCTCATGGTATTATTAAAGTGAGTGAGACTAGATTAGTATGTCACAGTCCTCTAATGCATACCTGTAGGAATTATTAGACCAACAAGCTTTACATTCAAGCTTACCTAGTATGTACATAGTTACTACCATTGTATTAGACAAGTAGCACAAACATCTTACAAAAGAAAGCCTAAAGTTTTATATTCTTCTTGCTATTCCTATGCCCCTTCCCCCACACCACAAAGAGAACTAATGTACTGAAGCAATGTACTGCACAAGGATGATGGTCATACTTGTGGTTCAAAAATAGCAGATGCAACTAGCTTACAGCTTTTTGGCTTAGAATTTTGGGTTGCTCACAAGACTGTTTCCTGATAGTTCATATTCTTTGCTCTTCTTGTATGTGGAGCCATAATATTTCCGGAGTTATTAGAACCATGCTGGTACAGGAGCAATTTATTTGACCTACAGAGATGCATTTTTAACTTGCCTTCAATGCTAACATCTTTAGATGTAAAAGTGAATCTTAAGATGCTGTATAACGTTATTTTAAAAAATAATCATAATTTCAGAGTTTAAAAGTTAAAATCTATGCAGTACAATTGACTCTTACAAACTAATTTGTTTCTATTCCTTTTTTTCTTTATTTTAGAAAGTATTCTGGACCTCCGGTGCAAGTTAAGGCTGGATCAAGGGCCATGCCGTGTTTATATCATAAAATGGTATTATGACAAACAAGCCAATGCTTGTGCTCAGTTTTGGTATGGTGGCTGCGATGGAAATGCAAACCGCTTTGAGAGTGAAGAGGAATGTAGAGAAGCTTGTGTATTTTTTTCTGGAGGTAGGAATATATCTCTACATTAATAACGAGCAAGTTGAAGCTATTGATTGATTGTGTTTGTTATCAAGTATCCAGCATGGTATGTAAAACCCAACCCACTAATTTAAAGAATGTTAACATTATGAAGTCATACGCTCACTAATTAAAAAAATGTCTACCTATGCAAGCTCACTTTAATTCTTTTTGCATATATTGTATGATGTAGTTCTTATGTAACAAAATAGCAATTTTTCAGTAGTATCAAGAGTACAAAATCTCCTTTTCACTAAGGTATAGTAAGATGAGTATAGCATTTGCCACAGTAATTACCCTTCCTTCACTTAGATCTTTAAATACTACCATTGTAGAATCACTAACTATACCTCATTTTAAATTACATATATGGCTTTGGAAAGCAATCTTTGGTCATTACAATTATGTAATTTCTTTTCTCTGTTACAGAAATCTGATATTTGGCATGGATTCTGCAGTGAAGACTTCACTTTTTTTAAGCAACAGTGTTCCCAGAAATCCCATTTTACTATTTCAAGCATAAAATATCAATTTCCAAATTACATGCAGAATACTACTCAGCACAATACTACTCAGCACAGACAAATACAGCAAGCGCATCAACTTGTGGCCTATGTGCTCTCTAGGTCACAAGGTCGGGAGGTGGCTCAGCTACCCACTTTTGCCAACCACATCATGGTCACATTTAGTCCTTTTTTCTGTAAACTTTCCTCAGTTTCCATTAGCTAATAAGATACATGACAAATACAGTTAAAATGCATCTACAGATTTGTAGGAGTGACTATACCAATAGCTGGCATCACTAAATTAGGTTAGTTCATGTCCAAAGTGGTTCTTGACGTGTTTCTCTCCTGAAAGCCAAGTCTAATTTTTAAATGCATTTTACTATTTTTATCTTTCTTAAAAAACTTTTTAAAATTACATTCAAAACATCAAATGCAGCATAGAGTTTATTGCCTTCACTGCCATACTGATTTTTACTTTTATGTCTGCCTGTATATGATGGTTTTTGTATTACTTATATACTTAAAAGCTTGTTTCTAATAAAACATTTATGGGTTTACTGCCAGGACAGAGAATGGATAATGATACCTTTACAGGACTAAAAGCTTACCTCACAGCTAAACTACACTTACTGTGTAACGTGCTCCTGATGATGTAACAGGTTTCTGCCACAGCCCTTAACAGGATCGAACACCTCAGATCAGGCACTCCTGCATATGAAACCCGATGATAATTTTAGATTGGGTTTGTGGGTTGGGTTGGGTTTTTTTCTTCCCCTGAACAAATGGTAAGTTCAGCATATCAACAAAAACATTGAACTTGGCCTCAAGCCGAACACCCCCTGCCCTTCCTACCTGCAGAGCCCCGGGCCACTCTCCCGCTGGGGCCGCAGCGGTGGCCAGGGCGTGAGGAGGGACAGGCCGAGGGACGGGCAGAGCCCATGGCCTTTTTGACTTCATCGCGTTCCTATCGACTGCCCTGTGGGTCGCGACAGGCTCCTCACCAATTCAGCGACCAGCTCCAAGGACAGGACTGTCAGAGGTCAAGTTTCTTCCTATGAGTCGTACATTTAGAGTATTTTTTTTTTGTTCGAAAGTGATAGGATACTGCAGTTAAAATTCGGCTGGATACAAAATTCAAGTTATCCCAAATGAAAAATGTTATGATACATCCCAATCGATCCCACCCAGATGGCGTGCCCACCTCCCGCGCGCCCCTTCCCTCAGCCGAGCCGGGGGCGGGGCTTGGGCAGGCGGGCGCGAGGGTGGCTCCCCCCACCCACCCACCCACGTGCAGCGCCGCAGCCAATCTCGAGGGCGGCGCGAGCGTGAGACACCACCCCCGTTGCCACGGCGGCGCGCGGAGGGAGCGGCGCCGCGGCCGGCAGCCATGAGCGCGGTGCTCGACGTGCTGTGGGAGGACAGAGATGTCCGTTTCGACATCTCCCCGCAGTGAGTGTCGTTGCCCTGCTTTCCCCTCTCCTCCCCTTCCCTTACAGCGGGGCTTTCGGGCCTGCCCGGCGTCTGTCGGTAGGCTGAGCCCTGCCTATCAGTAGGCTGAAGGCGGCTGCCGTTAGTGGCGCGGTGCATTCTGGGAGCCGTCCCGGTGAGGCGGCAGCGGCGGAGCGGGGGGAGCGTGTTTTCCTGGCAGGGCGGGAAAAGGCTTGTGTCGCCGCTGAGACTCAGGCGGGCTGGCTGGGGAGTTTTTGGTTGGTGGAGTTCTTTTCCCAGCCGCCTGCACCGTCACCTGGCACTGAGAAGTTAAAAACAAACTTTAGGTGTGCGTCTGAGGGGACGGTATCTGTCACCGGTAAGAAGGGCTCGGTGTCCCTTCTGTGGTGTTGGCAGCCTGAGCTCTGCCCCCCCGCCCGAGGGGGCAGAGCTGAAGGGTTGTCGCGTACGTCCTCGTGGAGGCAGTGCTTCCTCACTCCTGTGAGCCCTGACCTCTGGTGAGCTGTCAGCCTTATCTGAGACATAACGCTTCTGCTCTGGTGTCTGTGACAAAACCCTGCCTGACTTCTGTAATATGGAGCTACAAACTAGCAACTGATCGGTGATGATTTGGGGGCTGAAAGTGTACTGTTATGCTTCATCTCCCTCCTACTCAGTGCACCCTGCTGAGAGCACCCCTCGTCCCTCAGACATGCTGCCTGCAAGTAAATTTAGAAACGTGAAATTGTATCTTGGATGTTTAAGCAGTTCTGTCTTATTTTCTTGTGGAATTGTCATGTAGGCAGAGCCTGCTTCCATCGTTTCTTTAATGCTAATGTTGCTATTCTTGCTATCGCCTGCGTCTAATATCTTTTGTGCTGTTCTGGTGATGTATTGTTGAGTCCAAACCTACTGTCTCGATCCTGATCTCCAGTAGTATCTTATGGAATTCTCCTCCTGATAATGCATTTTGTTTCTGTCGTGCCAATACACTGAAGACTTTTGGCTGCTTTATGTGATACAATTAAAATACAGCAAAATTTCATGCTATATCAGTTGTTGTGTAATAAAGTGGTTAGACTAGTTAAATCAAGGAAAATACAAAAAAACCCCACCAAACTACCCCCTTTGTGGAAAATTTAGCAGAGCATTTCACGTGTTGTTATATATCTGATACTTCCTTTACCAGCATCTATTCTTTCCTGAGCCTAGCTCTACTCTTTAAAGCCTAAAGGGGCAGCAAGAGGCAACAAACTATCGATCGAAAATGATGTGAATGCAACTTTTTTGCTTTTCTCTCACATTTTCACACACTTTCTCCCTATTTTGGAATATAGTTTGCTTGGTCACGCTTGCTACTTAATTATTTACTATTATAATTTAATGGTAAAGCTATTCATAGTTTTCATATGCCAGATGTAGTGATAAAAATGTCAGGTATATAATGTTGATTTGTGTGTATGCGTGCATATATATGGATTTTTCATTGAATGATGTGCTAAGCAAAAAAAGAAAGGAAAGCAAAGTGGGGAACTAGCAATGGCCTTCTTTTGGAGGATAAATCTATTCTATTTTTCATTAGGTAATTTTTTCCTTTTTTTTTTATTTTAGACAAATGAAAATGAGAGCTGGAGAGGTCCTTATAGACTGCTTAGAGTCTGTTGAAGATACCAAAGGAAACAATGGAGACAGAGGTAACCTCACGCACAGGGAAATTGTAAACTTTGTACTTGCTAATATTTAACTTGTATAGGATCATGAAAGCCCCGTTTCCATTGAACTCAGTATCAATTGTCTGTTGCAAAAAATAGATCCTGCTTGTTTCACAGATCTGTCTCCCCCTGGAGTATTTTCAAATAGGATCTCTTGTTCACAGTTACAGGAATGTGGCAATCTTGTCTCAGAATTTGTTAGGAATTGAAAGCCTTGTAAGAATAATCCATTTATAAACATTGTGAGGATCTTCTGCTTTAATCCTGTTTAATGCTTAGTTTTTCCTAACCTAGTTTAAACTGAATCAGTAAGGAATATATATATAGTATGCAAGGGCAGGAAGCTGCCAGCATGCTGAGATAACCCTTCCTGGGGCTGGATGTGCTGCTGTACCGGGTACAGAATCAAAGCAATTTGCATGTGACATAAAGGGGTGAGGTTATTCATGAAGACAGCTGCGATAGTTAACTCACTGCCTTCCCCTTCTCCTCCCCAGAGCAGTTCTGCACTGATTGTGTCTCCACATTTTTACCATAGGCAGGGTGATGTTAAATCAGTAACTGTTCTTGGTTTGGTTTTCAGGAATGCTGGGACATATTAAAGGTTGTTTCATTTGTTCCTTGCTGGATTTTCTCTCCTAGCATTCAAAAAAGCGTTTAGTGATTTATTTTTTTTTTCTGCTGGAGTGTCCTGTGCTTTTCTTCTTTTTCCTATCAAGGGGAAGGAATACTCCGGTGTTTCAAAACTAGAGGTAGATACGTACCACTGAATGGAACATTTTAATTTAATGGAAGTTAAGCAGATTAAAAATGTCTGCACTGTTCATTTCCAGGTAGACTGCTTGTGACAAATTTGAGGATTATTTGGCGCTCATTGTCACTGCCCAGAGTCAATCTCTGTAAGTATCATCTCCTGTGAAACAACTGCAAATTTTGTGTTTCCTTTGTGGTGGCATGCTATTCTTTCACAGTAGTATTGATTACAGTATGCAATAGTAAAGTATAATTCTGTTCCTCTGTAAAGTCTGAAATAAACTGTTACTAATGAATCTATTTGTGATATAGGAACTGTTATAAAAATTCATAGCAAAATATTGATATTCAGTGTTAAGTTCTCAGAACAGAAGTTGAAGAGTACTTCAGACATATTTTTCATTTGGCTTATGTAGGATTCATTTGTCTTTTTAGAAAGAAACAAAAGTTTGAGTTTCTTCACACTTTGCTTTACTTGTACCTCTTGTTGCCACCTGTTTATTTACGTTCTGTATTGTCCTACAGTTTTTATTCCCCACAAGTACTTGCCTTTCCAAATTTACTATTATAAGCTCTGTATAAGCTTCTAATTTTAACTGTATGAGTAGCTAGCAGGTCTACTCATATTTAATTTAATTTGCTGAAACAGGTGCAGGATGCACTTCCTTTGTACCCAAATTATTTCTAGTGCTCAGTTCCCAGTACCCAGTCAAGATTGAAAATCTGTGTTCTTTTCATTATGTATATAAATTTATGCCCTCTGCTTGCTTCCTTTGCTGCATTTGCTATCTCATACATGCACTCACATAAAAGTGCACACACACACTGCTACTTTTATATGTATTTATAAAATTTAAAAGAAATTGTTTGCTTGTGTATCTAAGTTTTAGAATAGACTTTGTTTTAGAGAAGATCACGAAGAATGTTGTGGAGTAGTTCAGCCCTATAGAAGCTCAAGGAATTCTAATCTATGCCTTTTAGAGTGTAAAATACTCTCTAGCTTTCAGGATAATGCATTATTTCTTACATAAAGGGAATATATAGACAAAAAATATTTCATTGGATGCCATTTTTGACCATTGCTCTTTCTTTTAGTTTTAGAAAATTTCACATAAGCAACCTAGGAAATAGTCTTTTTCTATTTTCATAAGTATTTATTCCGTAAAGACTGAATATTCTTATCTGCATAACTGTTGTCACATCTGAGCTTTGGAGAAGCAGAACCTTCCCAAAGCAAATTCTAGTTCTCCTTTGTTGTTTTTTTTTGTTGTTGGTTTGTTTTGTTTTGTTTGTTTGTTGTTTTTTGTTGTTGTTGTTGTGTTTTTTTGTTTGTTTGTTTGTTTGTTTGTTTTAACCTGGCTGTGCTACTATTGGTATCAGTTGCAGGATTGTCATTGACATTCAGATTTAGCCCAGCACCATTTTATGGCATCTGTTTGTTTAGGAAGAACAGCTGGGATTGTTTCTGTTCTTATTTTCTATCAGAGCACTACTGTAAAAGAGGAAAAGTGAAATTTATAACTTTTTTCCGCTTCTTTTTGTTTCTTCTCCATTTATACTTTCCATTTTGCGTTTTTTCTTTTTTTTATTGTCATCTCCTTAGCTCTTTTTCTACAAAATATTATATCAATGTAGAAAGTTTTATTTATAAGGGTGAAATTTATGGGGCACATCATGATGATACAGACCTCCTTGAGCTAACAGTCAAACACTGAAACAAGGGAAATTCTGATCCAATATTAGGAGAAAAATGTTCACAATGATGGCAGTAAAATTGTGGAACCGCTCCCAGAGTGGTTGTAGAATCTTCTTTGGAAAAATTCAAAACTCAGTTGGACCCCTGAGCAGCCAGATGGAGTTGGTCCTGCTTTGAGAAGACCACTGGACCAGACAACCTCCCAAGGAAGGGCCTTTCCAGCTTAAATTAGTCTTTGATTTTGTGATGAGGGCCTAGACCATTAACCACAATGTGTAATTCTCACAAATAGCATCCAAAGCTGTGCTACAAAATTCACAGAATCTTCTTGGTTGGAAGGGACCTTTGAGATCATTATTCAATATTGTACTTTCTAATTTTGACTATTTTTTTTTCTTGTACTCAAAACTGTTCTTTTTTTCTTTCTCCCCGAACTTTTAGCTGTTGGTTACAACTGCATTATAAATATAACTACAAGAACTGCCAACTCAGTAAGTTTCAAAAAATACTTTTAAAAATAATAAAAACAGCTCTAATTCATTGTTTATACTTATTACACTGTATCAACAATCTCAAAGTTTACTTGCAAGAACAGTAATAGAATAGTAATGGAAGTTTAGTTTTAAAAGTTGAGAGAGTTTTACACTTCTGTAGGAATATGTTTTTAGTCAGTTTTCTAAGGCAATAAAATTCATGCAGTCACACTGTTTGGTGATTCTTCTCCCCTCTAGGTGAGTCAAGCACATGTTGGCTCATTGTGTCTCAATTTAACAAAGGTCTAGAGAGGCACTGACTTTGTCCAAGAGAGCTCTCAAATATATAGCCTGAATTACATGCAACTGTGAAGCCATTTGTTTGGCTTGCAGCAAAGAACTAGCAGGGAGATTATGTACGTTCCCCAGGCAGCCACGTGGTAACAAAGCCAAAAATACTGTTTCAGTCGTGATAGTGCAAATGTATAGCAGGCAGTCTTCCTTAGTTCTGCTGTCGATGGAACTGGGTTCAGAAGACAGCAGTAGATCATAGAATCAGGATTACACCTTCAGATATACTATTTAGAACAAGAATTTAGAAATATGTTGATTATTTCTTGCATGTACAGTCAAGCTGTTATATTGTCAAAATGTTAAATTTCATTTTTTCGTTACAGAAATTACGAGGGCAGACAGAAGCTCTGTACATATTGACTAAATGTAACAATACACGGTTTGAGTTCATATTTACCAATGTTGTCCCTGGGAGTCCCAGACTCTTCACTTCAGTTATTGCTGTACACAGGTAGCATACTTGAAATAGTGTTTGTTCATTTACAAAGTTCAGTGAGTCAAATATGTGGTGTTACTACTGCTGATGGACTGAGATATAACTGCCCATATTTAACTTTTCCCAAAAGAGGAGAGCACAATCTGTGGAAGACAGGGAGAGAATGATCACAAATTCGAGCAGAAAACTGTGCGTAATGAAAATTAATGTGTGTTAATACCAGTCATTGATCAAAGTTTGTACACCTTCTGTGTATAAACTATCTGAATAAGTAAAACTACAAAGGAGCTAATTTCAGTGTGCATTTTCTATCTGTAGTTTCTGTCTATAATAATTTCCCATAATTTTGGACCATATAATGGAAATGAAGAATTAAGTCCTTGTCAAAACTTTGACTATGAAACAGTGGATGTTTCCCACCTAAAGATAAGTCATCTGAATGAATGTGTGCATAATGCATTACTATAGGTTTCTATTTAAGAGCTGTGGAATACTGATGTACATATATTGGATGTTTGTGACTTAACTGATGCTGAAAAATAAAGGATTATTGATGTCCATACTTATGTAAAACATGGGACCCAGAAGACTTATTCTTTGCAGTAGAGGCGGGGAGATGACTATCCTAAGGAAAAGAACGAAATAGTATACACATGAACAGTACAGGAGATCAAAACAGATGTCAAAAAGCCCTTTAAAGTTTATAGATAACTTCATTAAGGAAAGTTGAAATATAATGGTTTACGTTGATGAAGTTTTAATAGTACTCTCATTTTTGTGCAACGTGGTGATAAGAAAAGTTGGAAATATACAGCATTTCATATTGGTGCTAAAACAAACAGTAAAGATAATAGAAACCACTGAAATGGTAGTGTGTATTTTTTATTTTTTGCAGAGCTTATGAAACTTCTAAAATGTATCGTGATCTGAAGCTGAGAAGTGCATTGATTCAAAACAAGCAACTGAGATTACTGCCACAAGAACAAATATATGATAAAATCAATGGAGTCTGGAATTTATCAAGTGACCAGGTATAGTGAAAAATGAAACTATGTTGACTACAGCAAAGTTAAAATGTTTTGGCTCTCATTTAGCAATTGTACTACTACAGTTTTCTAACTTCGAAGGAATTACCCTTAATTCAGTTCATCATCTGATGCATGCAGAGAAACTGATCCGATATAGTTGCTACTCAGTACAACAAAGTCTCTTTTTGGCAACCAGAATCTACATGACTCGGCTAACATGCAAGGAACTAGATATATAGTTCCTGTTAAAAAGATATATTTATGAGTCTAATGCTCTGTATAATCCTGAAAGACAATCATGTTGTTTACAAAGTGCTCTACTGAATATTTGTATATTTACGGGCAGATGTGATTGCAGTGTAAGACTGCATTGTCTTTTGATTACTGGAAGTCGGAAATACTGGAGTAGGAATCATGTCTTAAAACATGGAAAAATAAAAGATATTAAGGAAAAAAAAATAGAAAACATTTCTATTATTTTACAGAGCATTAGTTGCGAGCATTTCCCAGAGCCACAAAACAAAATGGGAGCAGTTATTTCTGTCTGTGCAGTTTCAGTCCAGAATGGAAATAGGATCCATCCTGACAAGCTAAAAAGTTCTTTCCTCTACATTCCCTTGGCACACATCTCCACAATTGCCTAAGTTTAACCCACATGCCATTATACTTACGCTATACGCCAATTCCAGATCTGTACAGTTAAGAACACTCTTAGATGCTTCATGTACTCCTCTGAGGACTGCTGTGCTGTGATTTGATCCTGCTTTGCTGCAGTAATAGGCACTCCCAGCTGTTTTCACCACTTGGGTGCTATATCCTTTAAAGATTGGACCTTGTTTCCTTGCAATCAGTAGAAGCACTTCGACTGGTTTTGGTGGGAAAGAATGAGGCTCTTATTGAGTTAAATATGAAGCTGTATCCTGCTTGTGTTTAAAAGGATAGCAGTAATCATCATGTTTGGAAAAAAGGCTCTATGCTTCATAGCAGTTCTAACATACCTTTTTCTTTAATAGGGAAATTTGGGAACGTTTTTTATTACTAATGTGAGAATAGTTTGGCATGCAAATATGAATGACAGCTTTAATGTCAGCATACCATATCTACAAATCGTAAGTATCTTAAAACAGCCATTTTCAAAATGAAATGGCATACGTTCAAGTCTTCAGTTAAAACTCCCAGCTTGACAAAATTAGTATTTCATGTCCTGCAGTCTGGGAGGAATTTAATCTTGCCAGCATCAACCACTGAGTAGATTTATTTTTTTTTTTTTTTCTGTCCAGATCAACTGGGGGCTTTCATGGGCAAGTACAGATGTTGAAAATGGCTTGTATTTCCAATTTTCAAAATATGATTCTTCATGCCACCTAAATACACTGGAATTAATGATCTGTGAACCTGATGTTCAGAAATGGAACTGCTAGCACTGTTACCACTTCTGATAAAAACACTTTTCCCTGAGGTTGAGGCATTCAGATATGTAATGGTAAATGGGAGGGAATGCTGATAGCCAAGCTTCCAAAAAATAAATATTTTAAAATAGATACAGCAGATTTTTATCAAGTAATTCCAGAATTTTTAACAAACATTTTTCACCTCTTTACCATTAGCGTTCAATAAAAATAAGAGACTCAAAGTTTGGCTTGGCGCTTGTGATAGAGAGTTCTCAGCAGGTAAGAAGCTTTAATAGCTGTTTTTCATTGGCTACATTTTTATATATAATAGTTCTCTAATTCTGAAATGTCACAGGGCTAGTTCTAAGGTACTTAGTGTTCCTTCCATGTGGCCTTTTGAACACAACTTTAAAAAAGCCCTCTTTGCTCTGCTTAAAGTGTCCATATGTTAAGGTCAATGTGGCTATTGTGAGTTATGGTTTTTCTAAGCGGAGCAACAATAGACCAGCATGGCTAGTTAAAGTAATAAACTAACTGTTAAAAACAGTGTCTTCTGACAGATTGTATTTCAGTTCCAATTACTTCTATACTTAAGACCACTATTTTTAATCTTTTTCACTTATCTATCTGTTGCTGTAAGAGACAAAATTACTTTTCTTTAATTTGACCTTAATCAGAAATGCTTTTAATGGTGATTTTAAAAAAAACCCTAACTTTATTTACTCTATCTGAAAGTTTCTTTAACAACAACATCAAGATCTAACAGACTAAACATTTGCTGAGTAGCTAGAAATAAATCATGAGTCTTGCTTCTATGAAAATAAGCTAACAGACGATGTTTTATCAGCAAACAGAAATTTGCTATCATTGAACTGAAAATCCTTATCAAGGGGGAAAATGTTGTTTAAATGACAAGCAAAACTAATAAACATATGTTGTCTTTTTTCTCTGTTATACAGAGTGGAGGATATGTACTTGGTTTTAAAATAGACCCTGTGGAGAAACTACAGGAGGCAGTGAAAGAAATTAATTCACTTCACAGAGTTTATTCAGCTAACCCTATATTTGGAGTGGATTATGAAATGGAAGAAAAGGTACTCCGCTCATTTATTTTAAATTAGATACAATATTGTGCTAAAAGCAGTAATAAAAATATATTAAACATATTAGATATGTGGATTTACTCACTTCAGTATTTTAATTTGCAGCCTCAGCCTCTTGAAAACCTAATAGTGGAGCAGGTTCAAGATGATGTGGAAATAGAATCTGATGAGCATACAGATGCTTTTGTGGTAAGCTGCTCCACAGAAAATGAAAAAATAAAATAATTCTTTTTTGGTTATTCAAATGTAAGTAATGTGCAGCTGTAATCCTCTATTAAAGATAAGCTATAACTGAACTTTCTATATTTAAAAACACACCTATGTGCCTTTTATTCAAAATCTTGATTACTACAGGAATTTATTCTGTGTATGGATTTCTCACTTAAACTATTATTCAAAAGAAACAGAAGTAGATATTTAAAGTAACAGTTGTATGCAGTTTCTCAATGCATTAAGATCAGGAATAGCTTGAAAACCAACAGTATAATGTAATCAAATACAGTATGTTAAAACAAGCCTTCCTTCTCTTGGAGCAGATTAATAGATGGTGATATCTGTACACTCACCATTCATCTAAGATTCAAACCTCAAAGACTTTTAGAAAGGCAGCCATAATTTTGAGTCACTGCTGACAACCTTTGCACTCCTGACACCAGTTTAGAAAACTGTCTTAGTATCTGTCTCCCAGTATTTCAGGAAAATTTACTTTTAAATGCATTAGGTTTTTTTCTTTTCATTTTTGCATGTTTTTATTAATCTTTTCCTTAAAGATAGATTCTGTTTGCCTTTGTCACCTGAATTAAATAACTGTGCTTTGCATGTTCTAAAACTGGAAGCTGTAAATGATTAGAAGGCGGTTGCTATAGGAGACATAGGTTGTCCAGGACCCGAGGAGTGGCTCCGTACCAGTATTCCATGACACTTGACGGCTGCGATGCTGTTCTGTGGTCTTGTATAGCTTGAGACCCAGCTGAGCAGGAAAAGGCTTTCTTTGCTGCCCCTCGCCAGTCCGTAGGGGCAGCTGAAGCAAGATCAGGCTCTTTCTGGTACATATGAAGATCTACAGCCTCCTGGTCCACAGACTTGAGAGAGTTGTGGGTAGTTTCAGAGATTTGGAAATTCAGGCTCAAACGCTTCAGGAAATCAAACACGCAGAATGGGAAAGATTGTATCTCTGGCCCAGAGCTCTGTCTGAGAGTAGAAAAATTTGGTTAATTGTTCAGTTACTCTGAACAGTTCCATTGTTCAGTTTTGTTTCTTAGATTATGATGTTAACTAAATTTTGATATTACTTACACTTTTTAAGGTAGTTTTTGAAATTGAATAATAAATGCTGCTGCACATGAGGCGGATAATGCTGGGATGCTGTCAGTTTGCCTTCATGTTAACATTTTGTTCCTTATAAAGTATTTGTCAGTCTAACAAATGTAATATGAAAATGTTACCATTTAAAAATCTGTGTTTGTTATGATGGAAAATTCAAAGATTGGTATTTAATGAAAAATAACATAATCACCAACTTCTGTTAGAGCCCTTTTGTAAATTATTCAACATAGAAAAAACTCTGATCAAAAAAACAGAACAAAAATAAAACCCATACAGACTGGTTTGTTGCAAAAAAACCTTACTAAATACAGTTTTGACTCCAAGGAATTATTAGCACATTTGTTTTGAGACTTTTTTTTTCCAAGGTTGCAAGTACTTTTTTGTTGGGTTTTTTTTTTTTTTTGCAGGCTTACTTTGCTGATGAAAACAAGGTAAGAACATCTCTTTTTCATACTATCAAATTCGGGTTGTTAAAATTTGATAATAAAATTTAAAAGTTCCTTCTGCTTTATTTTATTTTCTCTCCTATCTCATGCATTCAAAAAAGCAACATGATCGGGAGCCTGTTTTTTCAGAAGAACTGGGACTCGCAATAGAGAAGCTAAAGGACGGATTCACACTCCAGGGACTCTGGGAAGTCATGATCTGATTTAGATTGGCACGCGATTGTTCCTGAAGCAAGGAAGGACTCTCAGTTCTTAGCAGGCTTGTGAGATGTGTAGAAGAGAATTTAGAAATACCAGAGTAGCAGAGAAGGAACATGCCAAAGCTAAAGAGCAGGCAAGTATTAAATAATATGCCCTCAGGATATGTCATAAAGGAAAGATTATTCAAAACCCTGGTATGTTTAACAGCTTTTTATTTATTACATCACTTCTGTAAGTAGTGGGAGGACAACCAATATCTACTATGAGAAGGGGTTGGTGGAAGCCCCACCCCCCCAAGGACAGTCACAGTTCCACAAGCCCCAGAAGCCCCGCCCATCTTCTGGTCACATGGTATAAGGACCAGAGAAGTCCTTCCCTCTTGCCGTGAGGTTATAAGGACCTGGAAGTCTGTCCCAACGATAGTCATGGTGGGTCCCATTTTAATTTGGCTGCTGTTATGTAAAATGTCATACCCTACATGTTTTCATACTGGTTTGTGATTGGCAGACTACATGTTTTGACACACTCTGACTCCAGGCGTTTTCAGGTGTGTGATTGGCAGGACCTGCCACGCCATCCTGCTTCCCCCAGAAGGTTGTTGGAACAGGAAGCTCCCTCCCCTAACAACACAGCGGCTGCCATGGTGTTTCAGCCAGCGTTTTATGACAGGTAGCCACCATTATGCTTTTTTACGATTTCATGGGCTATGTGTTTACATACTGCCCTGTGATTGGCTGCCAGGGTCAGGCAGTCCCTGCCATTTTACCTGGAAGTATGTCAAAAAAGGAAGCTTCCTCTTCCTGCGTACACAGGGACCACCACTTGAGATAGAGCAGCATGTGGTATATAGCTTGATGCTCAATGTGTGCATGTATTTGTACACAGTGATGTGCTTTCCCATAACGATAATACCTAAATCAGATTTCCATAACTTGTTTAATGTTGTGCAACATCAGTATCGTCGTATTCAGAACATTTTGTGTTCTTGATAACTTTAACAAAAAGCAATACTGTTTTCGTGTCTCATAATTTTGTTAAATGTTCACCACATATCATTCCAGGTACTTTAATTGTAATCCAGATATCCTCATACATGTTTTGTGGTTTTTCGTTGTTTTTTTTTGACTAGAGTACTTTTTTTAAGGAATGGTCTAGAAGAAAGTGCACACACAAATAGCTTCTGTGTCTGAGTCATTAGACCTTTATGATGTTATGTGTTAGAGAGAAATGAGTCATTTATTGTTCAAAGGAAGATGCAGCTGTTACGTTTTCTAGTGACATAAGACCTCTGCGCTATTTTCTATAAGTGGAAAAAGTCAAATGAGATCTATCAGCTGTTGTTTTAGCAGCTGACTGTTATAGTGGTGTGACTCTAATTGTGGTGTTTGTAGAAAATCTTTCAAAGTATATATTTTAATGAGATACTACCTATATTGAAAAGCAATAATGATTTCAATAAACTTTGATAATGTTATACCTCTTTGTAGATCTTGCATTCAAATAGTTGTGTTTTTATCCTGTTTCCATTACATTCAAAGAATATTTTACCATATGGGTAAAAAGCATTCACTATATGGGCAAAGTATAGCTCCTCATCAAGGTCCATTAAACAACTTAAAATGTCAAATTTGTTTTAGATCTCTATTACCATCTTTAATAATCTAAATGTTCCCAGTCTAAATTGTGAAACTTTCAACATATGCATGATTTTTCTAAATTCATATTCACGTTTCAAACTACTTCGCTGATTTGGGGCTTTTTAGTTTAAATTCAGGGGTTTTTTTTTTAGTTTAAATTGGACATCCATTAAATAATGTTAATATGGTGGCTTACATGTTTTTCATTCTCTATTCTACCTTTTCTATGTACTGTTTTCAGTTTCTGGTATGGTTGAACATAAAAGGATTGATAATGTTTACAGATTATCTGAAATGAAGAACGGTGTTTGTTAAGGAGGGGTGGAGACTTCATCTTTAATTATTTTTGAAAACAGAATTTTACCTGAATAATGTCTATTTTATGTCTAAACCGTAGGGTTTTGTTTACCAATAAATACAATCAAATGGGTATTAAGAAAAAGCTCAAAATTAATTTCAAAGCCTTATTATCAATATCTGAAGAAACTATAGATGTGATATGGATATGTAAAAAAAAAAAAAATAATAGAGCATAGATAATTGATGCAAAGTTCTGGAATTTTCTGGTATCTTTATAGTTGGTATCTTTATAACTGCAGCAATGAGATTTATTAAGCAACTCTGAAGAAGTTAACAGTAGTTGCAGCTGATAGCTTGATTAATAATATTTCTATTTCAGAATATTTGGTAACGTATATTTACAATCTCGCTCATAGCTGTCTCACTGAGAGTCAGATTCTGCTGTCCTTACTCATGTCAAATAATGTCTTAAATTGCACGTAATCTCATTGATTCAATGTGGAGAATGATGGTAAAACCTGACCATAGTGACTAGAAGCAACAGTTGCTTCTTTCAGTCTTTGACAGCTGCCAGAGCAACTCTTTTTTTTTCCAAACCATCCATCCTAAATTCCGACCTGCAGGAGTATGTGCCTATATTTAGGTAGCGAGATTAAGTTGCAGAGGCTTCAGGCAGGGCAAAGCACATTGGTCTGCCTTTTTTACGGGCAGACCTTTGGGCAGACAACAGCTAAAGCTTTCTGCTCCCTCCCCTTTCCCAACTGTTTGCGAAATGGATTCCCAGAGGGAACTCACTGAAGAGCTCAGACTTTACCAATCCACCCTTCTTCAGGATGGCCTCAAGGAGCTCCTTGAAGAGAAAAAGTTTGTAGATTGCTCTCTAAAAGCTGGTGACAGAAGCCTGCCTTGCCACAGATTGATTCTGTCAGCATGTAGCCCTTATTTTCGTGAGTATTTCTTATCTGAGCAAAATGAAGAGAAAAAGAAGGAGGTGGTCCTAGATAACGTCGACCCCAACATCCTGGATATGATTGTCAAATACCTTTATTCAGCAAGTATTGATCTTAATGATTCTAACGTGCAAGATATTTTTGCTTTGGCCAGTCGCTTCCAGATCCCTTCTGTATTCACTGTGTGCGTCTCCTATCTTCAGAAGAGGCTCGCTGTCGGTAACTGTCTGGCCATCCTTCGATTGGGTGTTCTGCTTGATTGCCCGAGACTCGCGTTTTCTGCCCGTGATTTTGTTTCAGATCATTTTGTGCAGATCTGCAAAGAAGAGGACTTTATGCAGCTTGCCCCGCATGAACTTATCTCAGTTATTTCACCTGACAGCTTAAATGTAGAGAAGGAAGAACTAGTATTTGAAGCAGTAATGAGATGGGTCCGAACAGACAAGGAGAACAGAGTAAAGAGCCTGGGGGAAATTTTTGACTGCATACGTTTTCGTCTTATGCCAGAAAAATATTTCAAAGAACATGTTGAGAAGGATGATATAATTAAAAGCAACTCAGACCTTCAGAAAAAAGTAAAGATTATTAAGGATGCTTTTGCTGGAAAACTGCCTGACTCCTCTAGCAAAAATGCAGAAAAGTCAACCAAAGGGGAGGTGAATGGTGATGTAGGAGATGAAGATTTGCTGCCTGGCTACTTAAATGACCTTCCCAGGCATGGCATGTTTGTCAAAGACCTTATTCTTCTGGTTAATGACACTGCTGCTGTAGCTTATGATCCTCTTGAAAACGAATGCTACCTAGCAGCCCTGGCAGAACAGATTCCCAGAAATCATTCCAGTATAGTCACCAAACAAAACCAGGTCTACATTGTTGGAGGACTGTATGTGGAAGAGGAGAACAAGGATCAGCCTTTCCAGTCCTACTTCTTCCAGGTATAAGCTTTATAATTGTTGGTACAACAATAGGTGCTTGTAGGAGTTACTGAAAAGTGTTATGAGTCTATGCAAGGGAGTTGTCCGGTCTGTACCGTCGATGGAGAGAAGTATCTACAGAGAGCTATTCCTGTCTCGGAGAGATAAATGAAGCCAAGGGACTTGTATCTTCTCTTTCAAGATCAAGCCCCTGGTGACACCTCAGAAAAGATACTGTATCTAGGCACCGGCTTTCATTGTTCAAGGCCCAGATTTTTCATGGTACAGATAAGTAAATTTAAGCCTAATCATATTTTTGTGAAATACCTTTTTGTGAATTTCTGTTAACTTCCATGACAGTTGAGTGTTAGCAGCTTTAGATTGAACGAGATGTCCTTTTTTTTGCATGTGAAATATTTTGATAATGTGTATTTTAAATACCACTTTTGTCACTAAAATTTCAGAAGTCCTTCTGTCACATCTACGTTTGAAAACTTAAGGGCACTCTAAAATACGTAATTTAGAGGTAGAAGGTTGTTTTCCTGGCAAACTGTCAGTGTTAGTACACTAAATATCATGTTTCAACCAAGAGCATTATTTTATATCTTTGTAAATCTGCATAAGTTTATAACGCTGATTAATACAAACTGTAGCTTCCACAACATATTTCAGAAAAACTAGCAAAAATATAGTTTGGCATCCTTACACCATAAACTAAGTCTGTTGTGCATTTAGCTACCTGGCTACATGCTTTGGGGGATATTTAAACTCTCATGATGAATTCTGAAATATGCTGCTGGCTGTGTCCTGTCTTTAGGCACATTGGCCTAAAAGAGTGAAAGTAGATCCTGTTTCAATATGAAATAAAGCAGAGTGATAAGCAGTGATAGAATTTTAAAGACTTCAGGTAATAAAAAATGCAAATACTAAACGTTTATAGGAGTATGGCTCACTGATTTCACACTCAATGAAAGAGTTGGTTTCAGGCATTTGTTACATGTATGAGAGGGAAGTCTTGGTTTGCTAGAGAGGGATTAGCACTGTTTCATCTCCTTATGTAAGGTGTAAAACACTAATCACTGAAGTGCGAAACTTGTCACAGAAATATTCTTCTAATAAAAATACTATGTTGATGGTACAATGTATATAATCCAGAACTGAATAGTCAAGTCTTAGGCTACTCTAAAGGGGCCCCTGAAAAACTAAACCTCACAACTGCTATAAAAAATTGATGAAGTTTTTAGAATCCTGCTTTATATGTCTACATCCATTTCCTGAAATCCTGCTCTCTCACTTGCCATCATTAAGCTACTGCCTGTAGTTAAAATACTTGTCTGCATTACCCACGTGGCTGTTGTTCCCTCTTAAAATGTTAATGTGGTGCCAAACCGATTTTCACTTACTGATCTCCCTTTCTCCACCGGTGAAGTACCTGTTACCATTCTGTTTGGTAGTTAGCAACCCAGGAGAAAACAAGGCTGCCACTGGCTCAAAAATGCATGACTAGTTTTTGCCCTATCATCAGTAGATATGTCATCCGCGAGACTGATTCACTAAGCATGCTGTGCTCTGTGATGGGTACGTTTTCTCCTCGTTACACCACCCAGATCCACCTACTGGGGCAATCCCTGTTCATGAGCTAAATTTTGCTGTTGCAATAAAATTTCCTGTCCAATAGGGGTGGTCTGTCAAATCTAGCATGGAGACCTTGACTGTGGAACAGGCTTCTGGAAAAGGGATGTCACTGAGCTAAACCCAGATCTGATTGCTTTGACTGAACTTTCTCCTGCTTTCTGTCAAATGCCTTTACACTCGTGCAGACTCACATTTTACCTTCCCTTCCTGCACATCATGAAGCAAATCTATATGCAACAGAACAGTGAAAATATTCTTTTTCAATGTTAGAGAGTGTTCAGGTTCAATTATAAGTTCTTAGATCAAAAATTAAGCACCACAGTTTGAGGAAAATATTGTTTTGGTTTGTTGGTTTGGTTTTTTCTTCTCTCCTCCTGCTGCTTCTCCTTAGGCGTTTTCAGCCTATGGGAAGTGGTTTGAGACAGCCCTGGGAGTACTTCCATCAATCTTATTGCCAATGGACCTGCACTGCCTGCCTGTTTTTGCTTATGAGTGAATTCTTTATTCATTGTGCCTTCAGAAATCAGGAACTTTTGAGGGTATTTGTGATGAAACACCACCTCTTTTGTTCTAGGAATTGCAGAAGAAACATCTGTGCTATTTGCCATGTACTACTTCATGATCACTCAGAGGAACGATGTGAGGATGTCTGGCATCTCTCATTGTAGTGATGAGCACAAGTGGCTAAATGTGTAGGTGTGGAATGGCAGGAGTGTCTGCTCCCTTTAGGCAGGAAGAATGTGTTCTTTCCAACATGTGAAAGGGAGCCCAGAGAGTGAGGGACCTTTAAACACGGAAGAGCTTAATAAAGAGGCAAAGAAACTCTGTGATGTGAGGGTGAGCAGATGCAGAGAGAGCTGTGAGGCATTGACTCTGCGAGGTCTCAGCACCACGAAGCATGGGTGGGTAGAAGTCATCCTTCATTAGCTGCACCAGGGGAGGGGTAGGTTGCTCAGGCAAGCAGATGAACTTTTGAGAGACACTGAGTGCAACTAGATTCATTTTATGGAACAATGGTCTTTGTGTGGATTTTTACTCTTTGCCTTTCCTAACTCTTTCTGTTCTGATGCTCTTTCAGCTGGACAGCATCGCTGGTGAGTGGGTTGCCCTTCCTCCGCTGCCGTCGGCCAGGTGTCTCTTCGGGCTGGGAGAGTCAGAGAACAAGATCTATGTAATTGCAGGCAAGGACCTTCGCACTGAGGAGTCTCTAGATTCAGTATTGTGCTATGATCCTGTGTATGTTTAAAATTTAATTATGCCCACTGAGGACATGTAAATAGCCCATTGTTGGTTGAGAGAGCCTAATGTTGATATTCTTCTTGTTCTAGGGCAACGAAATGGGGTGAGGTCAAAAAACTACCCATCAAAGTCTATGGCCACGCTACTATCTCAAACAATGGACTGATATATTGTCTTGGTGGAAAAACTGATGATAAGTGAGTCTCTAAGTCTTTTCATGACAATTTATAACATTATTTGGTTGGTCCTTTATAGGTGATGTGTCCTCACACTCAGAATATAGGTATATAGGATATCTTTTTCATGAAAAGGTAAAAATTGCATATAAAACCCAACCAGTTATTTTAATGACCATACTTATTTTCCAGGCAAATTTTACTTACATTGCAGGCACATTAGTAATATATAGCTATGAGGACCCTCACTAAAAGTATTATTTCCTTCCAAATAGAAATACGTAGGTGCTGTGGAATTACTGTGTCCGTTTTTCAAATTTTCTGACCTGTGATGCCTGTTATACCTTAATGGGTATAACATTTGGAAAACCAAAGTTTTCAGTCACACTGAGCATGTGGTGGTAATTTCTCAGTGTTTGTATAGGGGACATTTAAGACACAAGCTTCTCAAATCAGCCAAAAACAGCAGCATAATCTTTCTTTTGTAACTGTTGTCATACATTCCTCCACACACCCATCTGAACAGAATACGCTGGGAAAGGATGTTGTCTTTCTCTTGTAAGGTACGGTGAAATTGCTGCCCTGTGTAAACAGTATTTAATGTTTGATTTGGTTCTGTGGATGTGGCTAGTGCTTTGTAGACATGCAAAGATTCCCACTTTAGATACAGGATAGGATCTCATGGAGAGGAAGGAGGTATTATACATAAACCCACACAATCCACCTCACTTGGAACAAGCCAAAAGTTCATTAGAAATTATCACCAGTTTTCTTTTTCCTCTCCAGGAAATGCACTAACAGACTATTTGTATACAATCCCAAGAAAGGAGACTGGAAAGACCTGGCTCCAATGAAAGTGGCTCGCTCGATGTTTGGAACGGCTATCCATAAGGGCAAGATTGTCATTGCAGGTGGTGTCACTGAAGAAGGTCTTACTGCATCTGTTGAAGCTTTTGATCTGACCACCAATAAGTAAGTACAATATTTTTAAGCAAGTGTTTTATCATTTAGGCTCTCAGGAGCTCCGAGGTAAGTCACAAAGGTGTTCAGGTGCTTGTACTCCCACTGAGACACTTGGTCTACATTCATGTCTTCAGCAACAACAGCAGCAGCACCTGAGAGCCTGGAACTCTGGCCATTTTTTCCTGTCCCCCCCCAACATTTTCTACGCGAGTATCGCTACATTGCAAACACGATCAAAGAGCTCATGTAGTGAAAAATACCCACCCTTTAATCTTTTTTTTTTTTTTTTTTTTAAAGTCTGATTACTTTCCCAGTATAATTGACGACAGAGCCACGTAACAGGTGTGCTGGCATAACAGGGGAGAAGTGGGAGAGATGGGTAGGGGCCACACAATCTAGTTGAAACAGCGCTGGCACTAAGTGTGAAACCCCAGCAAGAGGAATCAGGTGCCTGAACAGGACAGGCTTTGAGTACATGGCCTTATGGTGTCTTACTCTTCACTTACCTTGCCATGGAAAATACCATTTACCACTAGTTAATGACAGGCAGATAATTCTGCTTATTTATTTAATATGAAAACTCTAGGAAGACTTTAAATTTTAAATGCATCCTCTGAAATACTATAAAGAAAAAGTAAGGACAAAAGTGAGTAAGTCATCCCTGGAATTAGCTCACTTACTTGGTCCAGATACTTTCCAGTGTTCTTCCTCACAGCCAGAATCTTTCGCAGTCAGCATCCCCCAAATGTTTATGATTTTCTAGGAGATTATACCATATATACCTGTGTCTTTCTACTCTTAATTTTCCCTTTGGTCACTTTTGTTACTTTTCCTTCCTAACATCTTATTTACAAAGTTTCATTAAAAATAATATTCGTAAAGCTTTATTATGATAACTCAAACTTGTAAGTGGTCCTGGATGCACCTTTATTTTAGTAATAAGCACTTGTACTGGATAAAAATGCATTTGGCAGTGCTGTCTTCACTGACAGGTAGCATTGCAGCCATCAACCTACAACAAAAGCTTTAACTTAAATGTATGCTATCCCAAAGAGACTTGCTTGTAAGATTTAACAATACAAAGTGTGAATTATGCAAAAAGTAGTTCTATGAGGGAACTTTGGACTTTACACTTTCTACAGAAAGCAAAGGAAAGTAAAGGTCATTTTGTGCCATTCTTCTCTTCTGTTGTTCAGAATCACGTCCAGCTTCTGGGATGAAAAACCTGCAGGTTCTTGGCTTGGTTTACACTGTTTTGTTACAGTTGAGTCACACAAGCGAAAGACACAAATTAGCCTAGTAGTTTTGATGTTGACATTATCCAGAAGTGAGATGTCTCTATGTTTTGTGTGTTCATAGGTGTGAATTGGCAGAAAATTTGAAATTATGCTACCAAGCTCCAGTGACATTTTTTTTTACTGAAATTATTATGTCAGTGCCACTTCAAATAAATACGCATTTTGGAAACTATAAAGAAAAAATGAGAGAAGCTGGGGAGCAATACATCTGTATAAAGCATATTACTGGTGATGGGGCCAGGCAGCCTGTAAGAAGTGGTCACTGGGAAGAGATGTCATCATGGTGTCATGCTGTCACCTAAGACTTCTAGGAAGTCCTTGTGGGGATGGTGACACTGAAATTCACTGCTGATAATGTCAGAGTTATTTCCTTTTACTAAACAATTGACCGAGGCAGTCCTTGGCACCTGAATTTATGTGACCCAGAGACTTATGTTAACGCATTCAGTTTAGAGTATTTCTCATGTGTTTGTTTAACTCAGGTTTCCCTTTTCATCTTTAGGTGGGAGGTTATGCCTGAATTTCCCCAAGAGAGAAGTTCCATCAGTTTAGTCACCTTAAGCGGAGCTCTGTATGCCATTGGAGGCTTTGCAATGATTCAGCTGGAATCTAAAGAATTTGCACCTAGTGAAGTCACTGACATATGGAAGTAAGTTTAATTTTAATTTAATTTTCCTGGTGGAAAGCCATACCTAAAACCGAGGTTTGTACACACCGGAGGGTAAAATTAGTCTTCCGTTTAACTCTGGAAATGAACCACAGCACAGGCTGTAACACGCTTACTGACAGATAAAAATGTTTGTCAGAAAGCAACAAATAGACATGAGATTTGGATCTAATGACTATTTCCACCTCCTAGTAATTTGAACTGAGTCATGATCTTCAGATTCTTTTACTCTTTAAGAGAGTAAGTTGCCGTATCTCTTGGCAGGTTTAGCCTTATAAGTGTACCATAAAAACATTCTCTATTTTGTGACATTCTTACACAGAAAAGGCTGTAAAACAGAGGTCTGTACATAGTCAAATGAGTAATTGGTCTGTACATAGTCAAATGAGAACCAGAAATCCCTAACTTCTAAATTTTTTTTAATCTAAATCACAGTAACAGTGATAAAACATCACATCTCTGCTGTGACTCTTCAGATGCTAAAGTAAATTCAGGAATTGTAACTGGCAGAAGGATAGAAAGGATGCCCAGAAAAACCACCTTTATATGTAAGAATCTGAAAGAATTTAGAAGGGATACTTAACACAAGGAAGAAGGTTTTACAGGAGTAAGTATGACACAGGCCAGCAGCAAGCTTTAGGAACTGGGAAAGGGACAACTCCTGTGCGCAAGAACATCTTTCTGTTCTGCTTTAGAGGACAAAAGCAGCCTTTTTGCGGCATCCTTCAGCACATGGCTGCTACAAGCCTTTGCAGGATGTGGGCTGTCCTTTTCATGTATGTGTGATGAAGCATCAAATCTAATTTCAAGAAGCTATGTTCTGACCTCCTTTTGTTAAATGCAGGTATGATGATGAAAAGAAGGAATGGATTGGCATACTGAAAGAGATCCGATATGCTACTGGAGCCTCCTGCCTGGCTACACGCTTAAACCTCTTCAAGTTATCAAAACTCTAAACAAAATGCTGGAAAATGTGCTATGGTGAGGGAGTTTCGATAGGCTCTTCTGGGTTTGTTGCATGAAAGTGTCCCCAAATTGTACAGAGTTTTGTAGCAGCATACTAGTTATACTGTTAAACAGTTCATCTGTCTGTCCAAGTCTTAAGATATTTACTGGCTAATCAACAACTGGATTTTTGCCAACGTTTAAAATCCTGAAGAATTCTAATTGACATTGATTAGAATAAATGAAGATTTCAGAGATAACTCCATTTTTTATTCTGTGAAATCGCCAATAAAACTGGTTAGACTTCCTTACACTCAGAGAATCCAGGATATTGGCAGCTTATCCTCCAAACAATGCCCAGGAATTAATTGTTAAGTTAAAAACAACTAGTAGGTAGCTAATTTTATTCTAATTGGCTGTTTGTACAGCCTGATTTCCCCCTTCAGCAACGTATGTAAATCCTGCATTCTTCAGCCATATCTTGAAAATATTTTCATTAGAGCCTTTTACAAAGAATTTGACCTGAAACTGAAATGTGTATTGAAAACAAAAGCAACCTAAAGCTACGTGGCCTAAGAAATACCAACCTCAGCCGAAGCGGTACTAGTAGCCAGATGTGAGGCAAGAGAGAGAAGTTCGCAAGGTTAATAGCTCTACTGTTTCACCTACAGTGTTTAGGCTTCTGGTAATAAGGATTTTCCACTTTTTTATGCTTTTGTATTTATTTCCAAAGTAAGTATTTTATGGAAGTTTTTCTCAGAGATCTGAGGCCATTACGATCTGAAGCATTAATGAAAAAGTCCTAGAATTGATCATCAGCAAATATCTACGGCAAAGAGGACTTTTCCACCTAATACAGAGTTGATGAATTTTGATGTTGAAACTTTTAACAATTAAACTTTGTTTTTAAAACTATAAAAGTATCACTTGATTGTGTCTCTTTTAGTGATCAGCTCATCATCTCTATCATATTGACAGTACACAGATTTCTTAGTACAGCATTTGCCAGAAACAGAACAATCGGTTTTCTTAAAGAGGAGCATGCCCACCATATAGAGTATCTCTTCAAAGGATTTCTCCATCAAATAAAGAGGGTGTCATAAATGTAAAGGATGTCGTAAATCTAAATCTAATTACAACTGATGTAGCAGGAAAACTGGAAAAGAAGCCCACCACACCTGACTGAGCAGCAATTCCAACTACAAAATGACCCCTTGCATTGCCTTCCTAGGGGACAGAGGTAAACATATGGCACAGGCACAGCCATTGTAGCTCATTTCAGTATGCTACTGTACACCGGTACTTAAGCTGTGGGACATCTTTTCTGTTTTCCCCTTTAATTACCCAAATCTTCACTGTTTTTAGCATCTTTTCATTTGTTCCAGTTAAATCACTGGTTTATACTAGCCCATCTGCTCTAACACTTGCTGATTTAATTTAGAAAGAATGACTGCAAAGGATCAAAAGCAGTATGTTTTACTGTGCTTTTGCACTATATTTTGCTTTTCTTAGCTGCCCTCTCTGAATCCACTCATAGCAGGTTTTAATCCTGTCCCCACTGTTAATACTCATAACTTTAACCTTACACAACTTGAACATACCTGGCGTGGCACAGCGTGACTGCTGGATGCCTGAAAAGAAGGGTTCAGCGCAAACACACAACCGTCCACGACTGATCACTTCAGCTGCAGCCACTGTCAACTCTTGCATGGTCCAAGGTTGCTACTTGAAGGCCATCTGTACAGAAGCAGGGTCACGCAGGAGCCCTCTGACTTGTAGCCCAGCTTCTGAGCTCCTAACCTGTATTTGATTGTCTTCTCCATTTTATACAAAACATAATGTGCATATAGTCTTTCTATGTGCTGTGCCTTCAACGGCATTTCCTCAAAGCACTCATCTTCTACATCTTGGAGCCCTTGTCCTTTTGATAGCGTAAGCAGACAACCATCTACTAATTTTTTCAGTCATCCCACAAACATGAGGGCTGCTTCAGGAGGAGACCATCTTGCAGCTTAGATAGTTCTGTTGGCTTTTCCTCGCTTTTCATTAGTGTCCTGATTTGTATTCAGTCAACAAAAATACTTTCTTCTACTACTGCGTGGTAAAAAAGCACCAGCCTGGTGTGTTCTGATCAGTTTGGAAACGCAGCTGCTTACCTCTGCCAGGCTTCAAAGGAAATGGCGAAAAGAGTGTCTATTGCTTCTACTAAAAAGGCAAGAAACCACCTACACATTGTGTGTGTGTGAAAGAGATGGGCACAGCCAGCAGTGGTCAGGAGGTAACGGCAGCTGCAGTCACCACACGGCTGCTTGTGAAAATGGGCTGCTTTGCACAAGTATGACCGCTCTGTAGTGTACAGTGATCATTCTCCTGGGTATTCCACTTTTTCCTTCTACATCTCAGTATTTTAAGTCTCCTGACAAATCCTGGCTGAGCACTATCAGAGGAAGCCTGGTAACTGGCAGATGGTTCAGGGACACGATAAATAAACCAGCAATGTTACTCACCACCAGCAAGCAAGGCGGTTGTGACTCTCTGAAGCCTTTTCTTGGTCTTGAATCTTGGTTTAAATTTTCAGCCTAATTTTGCTCTTTTGTACACAGTCTTATTTACAGAACAGGCAGGTCAGACGGTTTGTCTAATTTTGTTTTATTTCTACTAGCAAGGGCTAGTCCAATGCATAATGCTGTAATAATAAATCTAATGAATTATCCAGTTGCTGGTAAGTGCCTATGTCTGCCATAAGCATTATTGTTTCCTTATCTTGTATAAATCTTTCAGGTATCCCTTCCAAGTTGCATTTAACTGGAGTAACGGTGTTGCAAGGCTCTGGGTGGCTGCCAGACTTTTAGAACTAGCCTATCTTTTAGGTATGTGGAGGTGTTCCAGACGGCTCAAGCCATACTTCTTCTGCACACACCACATCCCAGGGGAGGAGAAGCAGCTGGAGGTTTCTCACAGCACAACACCCTCCCCCGACACAGTCACCCACGGTACCTCTGTTCTGGAAGATGGAAGCAGAACGGCTGTAACACCAGTCCTATTCTTAGTAAATCTGCATTTCAGTGTCTTGGTTTCACAGCACAGGCACTGTTTGATCCCTATTGCTCATTCTGTCACATGCTGCAGGACAGACATAGTTTCCAGTAGGTTTGCTTCCTTCTCTCTCACAGTCAAGAGTACTTCCAACTTTTTCTTTGGACAGTTTTAGCTGTCCAGCTAAGCCTCTGTGCTTTATTTAGGACATAATAATGTAATTTTATGGCAAAACTGTCACAGGCTCATGTACTTGAAGAATGGCTTCCATATAATGGAGGATTTTAAGCATCTTTGTCACATCCTTCATGGCGTACTGTCACCTGCTTTTGGCAATCTCTAACAAATTGAGGATTAAATCTCTTGACACCCGATGCCCCACGGCAAGCCTTGGTCCAGCTGACTCACAGACAAAGAGATTTTTGAAAGTCAATATTCCAGCATTACAAGAAGTTTAATGGTACATGAAGTGTTTGTATAAAAAATACTTTGGACTATATGTCTGACATCACTGTATTCCATACAGATGCCTTCTCAGATATTCTAGCTGTTCACCTTTTGTTGACAGAACCATAGAATTCCATTCAAAGTGAGGAATCTGTAGAACAGAATCATACAAACCGAGTGTTAACACTGGCTGGTATATGCCACATACCATCTTACAGCAAAGCAAAGGCTCTCTGATATCTGTTGTTCTCCACTTGAAGATATTTTATCACCTGTGTCCTTCTAAAAGCCAGGCTTATTCTAGTACTGAAAAGATTAATTTCTCAATGTGAGATTCTTCTGCGTGTAAGTACAGTCACTTTTCTTCCAAAAAGCAGCGTGGTTGTGGAGATGTAAAGCAGATACCCACACAATACCAGCTACTGCAACACCATTACACCATCTCCCACTTTTTGAAACCCAAATCAAGAGAAAAATCCCAGGTCACTACGGTTTGTAACGTTAATGTATCTGGCTGGAATGGTGTATCAGCAGTATAACGTTTACTGTCAGGGCAATATGAGAAATGATGTTTATCCTGTTAAAAAAAAAATGCACCAGACAAACTTAAAGAGGGATTCTAGCTAGAATTAAGTGAGTAATTATGTATACAGGATAATCTACATTCACGAGCCTCTATTACACAAATGTTTCTATGGTGGCGGCTGTGAATTACGTCTGGCCACTGGTCTTCCCTGTGACAGCACTATTGCTGCAGCAAACACACAGCATCCAGATTCCATCTTGCAGCTGCCATAACTGTCTCCCTATCACTCAAGGAGGGTTTGTTCAATCTTTTTCTAGCGTAGAAATCTTTGGTGAATTGAACTGAAACTCGTTTCACTTTTCCTCCTTTACTCAGGCCACATCGAGATTGCTGGTTTGCCTGCAGCAAGGGAAGACTGAGACCTTTTGACTTCAGCTTTGCTGCAGCCACTTTCAGAGAAGGTGAAAGTTCTATGAAGTCCTTACACCATCTTGAGAACAGCTTGGAATTTCCCCCCTAAGTGCAAAAATCGCTCTTCTCCAGTAGGTGCATTTTAACTATTAAACTATCTATAAATCCATTGCAAAGAAAATGTATCAATCTGCACTATTGATCCAACTCAGAAAGGACATAAAATATTGCTGACTGCTCACCTGAACAACCTGGTACCCCAGCATTTCCAGGTGTCGCTTTTTCACTGCAGATTCTCCTTTCAGGTGACGTGAGTTTTTGCTAAAAGCTTTTGAATCAAGAAATTCCAAAGCAATTCTGCAAACAACAAAAATGTGCATTTAGTTTCAGGTTCTGCCTGCATAGCGAGAAGTGGTATTTCTAGTTCAGTATTGATAGCTGCAGCAAGACAATTACCAGATAAACCTGACAATTCATAGAAAAAGAAAATTAAACAACTACCTGAAACTAGTCAAAACATCTTCCTCATATTTATTTAGATACTTGATTTTCATGTGATTTAGCAAAAGCACCTCCTCCCTCTATGTATTTTTGTTCACATGGCAAAACTAGCTAACCAGCATTTTCAAGGTCTACGTTTGAAGAGGTGGGAGGAAAACAATATTCCAACCTCATGAAACACAAGTCAGGAATGCCTTGTCTGCCCCAGTGAACTGGGTCTGGCTGGGATGGAGTCACTTTTCTTCGTAGCAGCCTGTACAGTGCTGTGCTTTGGATCTGTGACCAAAACAGCGTTGATAACACCGATGTTTTGGCTATTGCTGAAGGCTGCTTGCACAGCATCAAAGCCTTCTCTGTTTCTCACTCTGCACCCACAGTGTACAGGCTGGTGTTGGCAAGAGGTTGGGAGGGGACACAGCTGGAACCCCAACTGGCCAAAGCGCTGTTCCACACCATATAACGTCATGCTCAGCAATATAACGATGGGAGTTTTTCCAAAGTAGACATTGCTCCAGCATTGGTCTGCTGGTGGTGAGTGATGGCATTTCCATGAATTGTTTTCTCTTCCCTTTTTGTTTATATTTTTTTCTTCTTCTTTCTTCTCTTCACTTATTAAACTGTCTTAATTACAACCCAGGAGGCTTTTTCCTTGCTTTTGCTCTCCAGATTCTCTGCTCCATCACACTGCAGGGGAGTGAGCGAGCGACTGGGTGGGAGCTTAGTTGCTGGCTGGGGTCAACCCACCACACCTGGGAAGACTAAACCTTGTAAGGCTTTGGAAAAAGGAACAGAAAAAATAAATACCCTAGGGATTGCAACAACTGTTTAGGATATAAGCATCAAACACCTGGTCTAAACTTGATCTAAGCTTGGAAGTGCAAGAATTCTATGTACTAACCTCTGAGCTCCTGGTGGCAGAGCCTTTCTCCCTTCATTGTTGATGTCATGTCTCAAGTGTATTCCCTCCACTTCATCCAAAGGTATACGCTGAGCCATATAAGAAAGAGGCTTTTTATTCTCATCCAGAATACACTCAAAATCTGTGAGAAAACACAACAAAACTGTTTACTGACAAAAAAAAAGTGAAGCAATTTGATCTGTACAGTGTTTACTTCTAGAAAAGCTGTGATAACCGTAATTAGAGGTACTTCACATTATTTATATTACACAGAACTTTTTAGAAACTGTATTTTATACAGCAATTTCTTCTTTGCAGTATCTTGTGGCCATATGCCCAGGGGCTTCCTAATCTTGGTGATAACGGTGATATTGGAGGTCTCCATAACAATCCTTAGAGGATTAACTTCTCACCTATTTCATAGTAGTACGGTGTGAGAACAGATATTCTTGCATAATTGCTCCCTCCTAAGATCTCTGTCAGCATTCTGTGAACGTGCTGTCGCAGTGGATTTATTCGGCTACTGCCTACAAAGACAAAATAAAGAATTCATACATCAAAACTTCCACAGCCAAAGTTCTGAAAATAGCACTTTGTGACACTGCACTTTTGACAGTCAGTCTACTGAATTAAAGCTTTTCCACAGATCCCTGGTGTTATTCCATCATAATTCAGAGACCATGTGATCATCTTTTGGGTGAAAAGTGGAACAAATTTCAAATCTAGACTTTCCATCCTAGGATTTTTCCCATTGACATACTACAAATCCTTTAGTTTCAGGTTTTACCTGTTGGATTTTGTTTGCTTTTAATTGTGCTTAGACAGTTAAATAAGTATTAACTTATTTTGCATTTATCATAGGCACACCTCACTATCTGTCCCTTCTCTGTCTGTTGCAGATTGCTTAATACCTTGCTCCATTAAACACCTTCAATCTCAGAGTTAAAGCAGCTGAGCTCGATGGATAGCAAAGCAGATGTCCCCCATGAGAACTAGTGGAGGAGATACTGAGTTTGCATCAGCTGGATTTTCTGAACCAATCACTATTCTGAAAGATCTCAGCCGCTACACTTGACCACTATCCTACTTCTCCACCTCTTATCCTTGATGGATCTTGATTCTTCTGAGAATGACAGCAGTCAGTTCAAAAGGAGGCAGCAAAAATGTTCACCTTGAAAAATTCAAGTCAGTTTTACATTAAAGAGTTCAGTCTTGTAAGTGAAGCAGGGATCAAAGTGACTCATCTCCTCCAGTAGACAATCCTAATGATCCTCTTCCTCCCTCTCCATCCTCTGTGCCATATACATTGTTTCTGTGTATTTAAATTTTGTTTCTTATGTAGAAATATCCCTTCTCTATTACATTAATTCTCACAGGGAAAACTGCTTTGCTATCTGTCGCACTACTACATGGTCGCAGTTTTCAAGAAAGCATCCTCAGCAGATAGTGGGGTGCGCTCTTCTGAGCTTCTGTTGTGTGCTAGTGTCAACATGACAGTTTTAGAAGAAGCATCTAGCAGACTGCTGAAAACAGACTATTACTAGTAACAAGGGCAGCTTTTCCTTTCCTAAATTACTTACTGTTACGAAAGACACGTTGGCAGTAGCGCTCATGAAACCAAGGGATGTGAAACTCCGGGCATTCCAGACAGACTGCTCTGTTCAATTTCATGAGATGCAAGCAGACCCTTTGCTTTAGGGTATCAGGCAGGACTGAGTTAAACAAAATAAAAAGGTATGAACTGAACACACTGAACTAAATGGCTACCTCTGAATTCTTTACTAGAGATGCAGTATCTGCATACTACAGCACTTATAAAATTTCTGCTGCAGAATCTTAGAAAGGTTCTCAAAAACCCCAAGGAAAAATGAAAAGTAACAGTTTTGCTCAATATTAAGAACAACAGCAAGACAGATGAAAGCAGCAATTTAAACTCTCTTCTATCACTTGTCTTTTAATGAAGTGGTTGAATGCAAAATGGCAACACTACATTGATAGCAAACACCACCCAGGTAGAGAAGAAGGAAACAGTCAAACACTCAGTCTCTTCTTTAGAGAGGAGACTGGTGGGCTTCATTTCTTGCAGACAAGAATCCCACATTATTTCTTAAGCTTTGTGACTATTTCTAGTAATAAATACCACACTCGGGTAATTTTATTTCTAATAAAATTGAAGAATTATTAAATACTAAGTGCAATAAGCTGAGTACAAAATTTGTTTTAAATGAGCTTCTCTCATCTGCGATACAAATATGTACTTTTAAAACAAAGCACAAATTTTTGTTCATTACTTCCCTTTTAGCCCTCAAATAATAACTAAATTATATAGAGGAGTTCTTTCCAGAAAACTTAATCGTTTAAAGAGTAATTCTACTTCTCAAGACGTATGTAGGTCCACAATCCCATTTTATGCCAAATGCTACATCAAATTCAACAGAGCGCTTAGATACTTACCTTCTAGTTGAGCATCCAATTTGCTGAGGAAAGAAACATTAAATATCCTCTTTATCAGAACTGGAGGAAAATACCCAGCCACTGCCAAAACATGACCAAGTAGTACCAAGTGGTGAGTTTCAAAAAAACCTTTAAAAACCAAACAGAAATTCATATTAACACATGACATAAAGTTGAAAGGATTTGCAATGCCCTCCTAAATCATCCAAGTTTCTCTCTTAACATACCAAATGAACACACAGGGAGATTAAGGACTACCTCTGCTAACTGCACCAAGGCATAAGGTAACTCTTGCCAGGCCTTTGCAGGAGGAAACTAGTTAGTCTTAAAAAAGGTAACTGCACAACACTTCAGTAGCCAGCAAATTTTCAGAGTCCTGTGAGGCTGTATCATCAATCAAAAAAAAAAAAAAAAAAAAAAAAAAGTCTCTACACATTTCCTCTAAAACTTAGCCGTTTCTTTGTGATAAATCACAAAATGTATCCTGTCCTCAAACGATGATTCCTTGGGGAATGCGACAACAATTCTATCAATAACAGCCCTGCAAATTAAACAGACTTTTCACTTGTTTTTTACTACGCTCAAGATACCTTGCCAGTTCCTTATCAACATGAATTTTTAAAGGGTGAAATGACGCTAGAAAACCCAACAGAAGCATACATTGAATCTTCGTTGTGGTTTAACCCCAGTAGGCAGACACATTTTTTTCTTTGCTTAAAAAAACTGCCATTCTATCCCCATTTTTATTCAGTACAAATAATATCTTCCAATTATACTCATTTATCTGGTGTCAGAATATCTTTGTCTAATGCACTTACTCAAGTTAGAAGTAAGACGTTGGATACAACTTTCAAAGAACCCTTCATTTGCAGGAGGGTCATAATTCAGAGCAGAGAAAAGGAAGAGAATAAAATAGATTTCAAAGGGGTGGATCTGGAAAAAAAAAGACATTCTAAATTAAGTCACCGCAAGATATCCTAATATTGCTTGACAATAAAAAGAGGTTTTATAATTCATTCAGAATTGGAAGATTTAAGACTAGATGAGCTGTTTCCTACATTTTTTTTTTTGGTCAACTCTTTCCGGAGAAAAATATTTAAAAAATAAAATGTAGAAATCATTAAAATTTGCAACCTATTTCACGTAGATGATCAAAGTGTTTCTGCATACTTAGACTTTAAGAAACTTTTAAAAAGGTCTCCCATTAAATGCTCTTAGAGAAACTAAACTGTCATAAAATAAAATCAAAGATCTACAGAAATACCAGATTGAGGAGAAAAAAAAAGATAGCAAGAAAACACAGTAATTTTGACCAAAAAGACAGGCTATTGGGGAAATCCCCACAAGAATAAGTAATGTAAAAACATACACTGTGTTTGTGACTATTTGTAAAGAGGTTAAACAAAAATTATTTAAGATGGTCAAATGTAAAGCTAAATGCAAAGGATTAGGGTTGACCTAACACTGACTGAACAATAAAATAAGGAAGGAAAATTAAAGAGAAGTGCGAAATAATATAAATGGAAGCAAAACAACTCTGAGTGAACACAGAAAAAGATGAGCTCCAAATCAGGTACACTGAAGAAAACTCTTAAAAACAGCATGTGGACTGTGCTCTGAAACACATTAACTACTAACCTGTCCTTTCTTACTGAATAGCTTACACAGCAGACAGAAAGAAAAACTGTAATACCTTGTCTATATTTTCAACAGTCACAGAAGCTATTCTGTCAAGTAATGAAGGACAACGGTCGTTTGTTTTTATGAGAAAAGATGACAACTGTAATACATTTGCCCGTGTTATTTGGTCTACCAAGAGTTGACACACAGCCATAGTTTCCTTTTTGAGGACTTCTTCAAACCACTCTCCATTCGCATGCGTAAGTTCTTCCAAAAGAAGATTTAAGTTGTTGGCTTTCTGAAGCCTCTGAAATCCATAGTCATTCAGTTTTTGAAGAAGCTTTACACATAGCTCAGAATTGTTTTGCCAGTGGAACTGGTCATAATGATTCCATTTGACAAGAGCTGCAGCAATGCCATTCAAATGATGGAGCCTGCATTGAGGCAGAACTGCTGCTGCTTTGCTTATAATGATTTCCTCCACTTGAAAGGAAGGAAGCATGGCCAGAACACGAATTATTGCAGCAGTATCAGCCGGTATGACATTAGATTTTAAAAAACTGGAATAGAGACAGAAATAAAAACAGACCATCAGTACTGACAAAGTGCAAATGTTAAAAAAACCCAAATAAATTACATGCATGAAAATTCTATTTTGAAAGTCAAAAGCTGCACATCAAATATAAAATAAGAATATTAATGACATGGTAGAAATTCACAGTTAGTGACTACCATCTTTTTTCACTGAGATTAACTTCTAATTTATTCAAAATTGAAAAAATGAAGATGACAGGAAGCGTCTCAGTCAGCTGGTGAGGCTTCAAGTGTTACTGATAAACACAGAAGTCCTTAGTAAGGGTAGAAGGTCCACCTTTGTTAACAGAGTCTGTGCGTTTCTGGGCCTGGGTAATTTCTGTGATTTCTGCCCTCAGGAGCGCCAGATTCTGAGGTGCCTGAGGAACACAAAGGCATCATCCACACAAAACATGTATAGCCAGGGCACTGCATTCTTATAGAGGCTGAGCAACGGAAGCAACAGTGGCAGATCTCTTCTCCCACAGTTCCAAAAATGGCTTCCCTTTCTATGTTGCAACTGTACAAACCTGAGAACTAACTAGACAGTTCTTAACGAAAAGATTCTGCTTCACACTTCACTCGTCCCAACCATGGCATTCTTACTGTATATTTTTCATTACTTGTTCCTCCAAACATCAAAGAAGACATTAATACCTTCCATTCCTGTAAAGTACCAATCAAAATTTCCTCTTCAATGTCATTATATCGCAGTGGCCGAGAGGCAAAAAAATCTATTTTTAAAAGATGTCATATCTATTGGGTCTACAGTCAAGACAATATGCAATTTCTATCCTCTGATTTATGTGTTTAATAGAATCAAGTATTTTTAACAGTTTGTTACTTCTTCATATTTTGCCGAAACAAACCAATTTAACATCTTAGCTTGTTATTTAAAATATTAAGTAGGCAACTGTTTAATACTTAAATAGCTACATTTCCAAGAATACACACTTACCCGAACAGTAACATTTTCAGTTTGGCAAACAGCTCCAGATTGTGGCAACGCAACGCCACCAAGTACTGTGTTAACTTTACCAACTGTAAGACATGATAGCTATCCAAGTGTTTGTGCAGAACAGAAGCCATTCTGAACTCAAAGAGAAAAAGATGACACGGAATTAGGCTAATACAGAAGGTATTGCAAAACCCAACATCCCACATGAAGAAGGGGTGTCCTGAGGTGCACAGTACCTAGGTGGAGGGTTGCGCACACCTGCACTCCTCTCCACCCCAGTTTTGACAGTGTTCCACTAAGACACAGCAGCCTCCTTCCACTTAGTGAATTGCAAAATTAAAGCCCTCATCACCAGCAAAACAGCTACTTCACTCTAAAAATTTCGGTTGCAGATTTTACAATCAGTTAAATTGTAAAAGTGGACCAAGAACGGGATGAACTAGAACAGCTTCACCAGCTTCAGCACCACTGTATCACGTAATAGTGGTTGCTACAGCTGTGTCGGTCTAAAGATGCAGGAGGGGGCTAGATTTGTAGGGAAAGATACCTTAAGACCTTCTTTAGACAGTGAAATTCAAGCAGAAAAAGCAGGAATTCACCTGCTCTTCCCTTTAATACCACTCTGCTCCACAATACTACTTGTTTTCTTCCAAGGATCTATTTGGTCCATACAACTACATTCAATCCAGTTATTGCTCACAACCTGCATTTAACTCTGCTGCATCTGTGACATACCGGATGCTACATCTTCCATGCCCAGAACTTCAACTGCTTTTTCCTTCATTACATGAAAGATATTACCTCTCCCTATGAACAACATTCATTTTACAACTGCAGAAGAAGTGGTCCAGGTTCTTAAAGATGCGAGACTTAATACTTCGAAGTAGACCACAATGACTTTTGAAGAAACAATTCATATCAATAACAGGATCTCCTAGATACGACACATTCTCTGCAACTTACTATATTCTCATTTGTCTCACCAGTCTACAGTAATTGTTAGAGGCTAAGTTTACTCAACATGTAGGATCACATGTGTAAATAAGCCAAAAATTGTATTACATAAACTTGGCAGGGTTGAAAATCTACAAAATTCCTAAATTGTCTCAATTACTTCTGAGTCAAGCTGTGATATCCTAAATTCTGTAATAGTAATTATATATAGTGTATATCCACTTCTGTGCAGGTGACACAATCTGCACTCTCAACTTACTGTATATTATATAGTTTTCCATACTAAATAGAAGTAGTTTACCTAGAGAATACAACTTCTTACTAATATCAAAAAAATTACTTTTTGAGTAGATAAGAATTTCTGCATTTCATTTTCTGCATCGTCTTCAGTACCACCAATACTTGGTGACTGCTAAATTCTTCTGCCATGCGCACTGCAGTTAGTAGCAACCTAAAGAGGAAAAGAAAAGGTACATTTTCCAAAGAAAAGCAATTGAAATATCTCCAGCAAACACTGCGGCCATTTTCTCTGTCTAGGAGGGAAAGAACCAATAGACGACTTCAGGAAAAACAGGAAAACAAATTCCCCCAAACTAGAGACCTTTGTTCTGTGGATGCTTCTTCTAAACAGTTGATCTGTATGGCACAGGTAAAGAGATGTGAGTGTGTTACATCAGTACATATTGCTCTGATGCTAGACACCAGTGAGTCCAACAATTCTGAAAGCAGACAAGAATCAGGGAAGGTACTCTAAGACACTAAACAATTCACGATCAATCAGCAAGCTACAGATAACAGAATCAAACATGAGTTGAACTGGTTCTGGGAAAATAAAGACAATGACTTTTATTAACTCACACTGATTTTTACCAAAAAAAAAACAAAACTAGGAAAAGCTTTTTGAACTAAGACAGCTATGGCAAAACTAATGCAGGCTTGAGTATATCCAGATCTCTGAATAGAGGCAAATGTTTATGAAGGGAAGTCTGAAAACATGACGAATTGTAATTAATACAGCGAATTCTGCCTAAAACTGCAGGCTTTGAGAGACCCGTGACTAATACCACCCCCAAACAGGATTTTGTAGCACAAGAAAAACAGGCAGAAAAAATCTGCCACACAAAACTGTGGTCTAATTGCTAAATAAATGCTGAAGTGTTCCCTGCTGATGACCTTTCATATAGAATAAGATGTACAGCAAACTGTGATACGACAAGACTCAGGCTGTTTCAGCTACTGCCAGTCTTAAAAAGGAAAAAAGCAACACACCACTTTATATATTTCTCAGGAGAAAGACAGAAAATTTTTTACTACCGTCCACTGTGAAAGGATGGCTGTAGTCTAAGAGATAGAGCTACAAGATGCCCTCACATAACAGCATTCACATACCCCTTGATTACTGGATCCAGCTTTCTTTGTAACTGTTTCAGGACAAACTTCTATGACAGTGTTTCCATAATGAAGTAATACTTTGCTACAAAGTTACAAATAGGAAACAACGCCCAGCCCGCGAATAGGCTTAGAAATTCTTTCAAACACCAGGACATTTTTAATTTCTGTGCAAGACTATGTATATATCATAAATAAGACAAAATTTTTAATAAACTTACCTTTCTCTTACCTTGGATCCTGCCATAGGCCCAAGAGCAAAAAATAACTTTGCAAAGGTTTCAGGATCATAATAATCATCTATAGTTTCAGACAGCAACTGTTTAGCAACTAAGCGGAATTCAGCACTGTCAAAACCCAGCTGCTCATATAGTCCAAAAATAAAACTAATACTGTGTATATCAAGATGGGAGGCATTTTTAAGGAAAATCTTGTTGCATTTTTCTACCAAGGGATGATATCTCAGTTTAACATTTTGAAGAAACTGTAGTATTCTTTTGGCATAGTTGAAGTGGACTTCATCCTTTTCTTCCAAGAGCTGTTCAGCCTTGTGTAGTAATCGATCTCGAAAACTCTGTGAGATAACATCAGATATGCTGATCATCAAAACTGACAAGACCCTAAAAAATTCAAAAGATTTCACACTTACACATTGAACATGGTAAGTAATACATTTTAGATTTCTTAAATAACTATGCAAAGAAAGGAACATTGGTCAGGGTGTTGCTGACTTCTGCATAAAAAGCCATTTTAAACCTAATGCAGAAAAAACAGATGAGCAAAAAGCATTTCTACTACTACAGTCAAAATCCTGCTTTCAGTGTATTTGTGAATAATTGGGATTTTTCAGCCATCTCTTACAAAGCTGTATGCGATGAAAACATTTGCCTAAGGCAAGACCCTGACTTGCCTGATTCAAATTTGCAAAAAGATCTTCAATGTTCAATGGACACTAAAGAAACCCAAACAATCATCAAGTGACAGAATGGGGAGAAGAGTCACTGTTACTCCTAAAGAAAGAATCCTTTCCTAAGGGAATAAAACTTACGACTGCAGGGAGAGCCAGTTCTATAAAGAAATGCAGTCCCATTCAACGCGTTTCATAAGCAGGCTCCTCACATCCGCAAAAATAACTGTTGGGACTGCTGGTGCTGTATAAAGCAGAAAAAGGGAAGACCAGCCTTTGCTATAACGGCCCAGGGGGGACAGAGGCAAGAAAAAGCAGCTTGAACTTCTTTTGACTAGGGTCAGGTTTTAAGGAATTTTAATAGTAGGGTAATGCAGTAGACACGCTAGCAAGAGAACTGACTAATTCAACTTGAACAAAAAAAAAAGAAGTTCTGAAGATGAACAAAAATAACATTGCTTTAAGATTCGTTATTGCTATTCATAATAGTAAACTAAATCCATGTCATAGTAGACAAACTATCAATCTCAAGGAAGAAAAACATCTTCTGGTGAGTGAATAGCCTCTAAATTCTCAAAAAAGTCCGTGTAAAATTTAGAATCAGGATAATGCAATATCTGCTGGTTTTCCACTGCAAGTAGAACTTTACTTCCAATTAAGTGTTTAAATTGATTATAAAGAAATTCTTCACAACAGCACCGGGAAAATGCATTCACATAAGTAAACCTGTCCATGAAAATCAGTGCGCTGATACAAATCACCTCTCTCCCACAAACCCCAAACTGAAGAAAAGCGAACTCCAGTTGAGAAAAAAGGAAAGCATTCAGCAAAGGCAGCCCAGTAATTGTGACATATTGCTTCTCCTGCTACTTAATTTGATTCTGACACTTACCTTATATCCTGTATAGAATCCAGTTTCATGTCCACAATGTGAGCTACTTTGCCAATTACAGGACTGAAATGTCTGCGTTGCTTGTATAAACACAGTGCAAATTTAGACAGAGCTGGCAGACTAAGCCTGTCAAGACATCAAAAGACAGACAGACAGAATATTTACCTTTTATTTCTAGTGAATAACTAAAGACAAAAATCTACTTCAACAAATATATAAAAGACAAGGTTACATTCAAATCACAAAACAAGGAAACAAAGCATCTAAGTATTTCCTATTGGTCACCTCTAGTGATTCCTCAGACTTAGCCAAAACACCTAGATATTTTATATTAAAGCATATTGTGCATACAGAGCTCTACAAAAATCAGAAGTTCTTCATTTAACCACATCAGCATAAGAAATCTATAAAGATTACATTTTCAAGCAATGATGTAAAATAGCTAAAATGAATGTAAACAATTTATTACTGGAATGTCATTTTGTGTTCAAGCTACACTTTACTTATTTATTTGTCAAGATGCCCCAGGTGTTAAGCTGGGACAGGCAATTCTGTGATGCTGGTGCCAAGACTGACACTAGCTTCTGCCATTAACCTGAGATTAAAGAATGAAAATTACAATATAAAAAAATTAAAATCAAAACAACCCCCAAAATCACAACAACAACAAAAAACCACACAAAGGGAAAATGTTCTAACAACCATTTAAGACTTGGACAGCAAGCTCTAAGATAAAACTGTAAATATTAAAACCTGCAATTTACTTCAACCACATAAACCTACACAGACAATATGTTTCAAAATCTTCAGTGTTGGTCGCTGTTGTTGCAGTACCTGAATCTCTCAAGCAAAGTCCATCAATACTCAAAGCCTTCATACGTACAAAAATAATTTCCAAACCCTTCAAAAATACAATCATCATTTAAAATATTCACACGGTGTTTAAAACATCTCGTAAATACTCTTTGAGAACTCTGTGTAGCCTCACATGAAGCAAGCCAAACCATGCTTGCAACTTACACCTTTCACAAAGCATAGTAATAGCATACTTGCCTTTCTAATCTTTTCCATGCTTCTGTAACAAGCACCTCTGCTAGAGAATCATGGTCTTGAACATTGAGCCTTCAGAAGAAAGACATGAGTTTGACACTTGCTTCAAAAGTTATAAAGAAATAAGACCTATGTCCTCTCAATGTTTATCATGTTTTACTTTTCTATCGCTCCCTCCATTGAAACAGACTATAAACATTTGTGCATTAATAATCATAACTCCATTTACTGGGAGTGCAAAACAGATCAGTTCTGCCTGCATCTCAAAAACTGAGGCACAGGATGTTAAGTTGTGTGTGTCACATAGTCAGGGTACAGAAGCTGGGGTAGGGTAGTCTCCCAATCTCCTTATACAATGGTTTTGTAGTCAAAATTCCATCTCTTTTTATTACCAAATACAAAATGTAGATGTGGAATTCAACATAATGCTGCTTACCTCAGAATACTATATAGGGTGTCCACTATGGCCTCATCTTCCATGTGTTCCACCTTGTTTTCTGCTAAAATGCAAAGAGTGAGGAACTGGGAGTGATTTCTTATATAGTCACTAGTCCTTAAGAGAAGAGGCCTCTTCTTTTGCAATTGCCACAGCATGTTCAATGCAATTCCCACATGTTTTTCAGAAAGCCTGGCCTTGTTCCTTCCAACAAGGCTGAACACTTCATCTTCATGGGTGCAGCTGCTTATTTGGCTCGAAAGCAGATCACTACTCAGAGTCCGAGCTTGGTAATGTCGCAGAGCAAACAAGCAAACCTGCCTCAAACAAAGCATTTTGCTATGCCTACCAGCTATCTTTAAAGTGTCCAGAAAGATTCTTCTTTCACTTTTCACAGTAAACCACATTGTTACAAAGAACAAACTCAAGTATATGAAAACCAGATCATTTTTTTTTCATCCTGTATGGCCACCGAGTTAAGAATAATTCAATTCTGATGTACCTGTAATGAGACAGAATTAAAGCAGTTAACTACAGTCATAACTACTAGCTAAAAATCCATGTCTACCTTTTAATGTACTGAATAAGGTAGGCTTGAGAAGAACCTAGAGCCTGGATTCTGCTCAGAGAAGCTCCCAACAATGAACGCTGACATACTCATAAGCACCAAGAAAAGCTAGTCCACTTGCTACGTTTTCAAATTTAGAAACCTGCCTGTAAAAGGCCCATGTGCTATCTATCATGCTACTACTGAGAAGGCAAAGCTAAGCTTTTTAACAAGCAGGTGCCGCATGACAAAGTCAAGCGAAGCTTACTCTCACTAGGCCACTCCATAATCCCAAACTGTGGTCTGGGAACTGCCAGAAAATAGAACTATTGGTGGTAAAAGGAAGTGAGATGGCAAAAGCTCCTGAACTGTCATCACTGAATTCCTCTGGCTCTATATGTGCACCCATCCCACAGCGATATCTACTGTAATCTGTCTACAAGCCTCTTCCAGAGCTTCCTTTCCACTCTGCTCTCTTTAGTATGTGGTCTGTGTCTTTTAAACACATGAAGAACTTGGTATATAGCTTCTAGTCAGGAAGGTTCACCACCTTTGTAATACAGGATATCGATCAGTCACAATGCATCAGCTGAAATCACCCACTGTGCAAAAGAAAAGCAACCTCATTCCCCAAATTATAGTGGAAGCTACATACTTATCTATTGGAATTTGTTGAGTATTAATTTGTTTTCTTAATATATCGCCCGATTTGTACACAGCGCTAACTATGTATTCTACAACCTACAAAACTGATTCCAAGCTGCAGAACACAAACCACTGGTAGTAAATGTTGTGGTACATCAAAAAAGACCCATCAAATTCCCTTACAAAAATTATCAACATACCGTACCTTCAGCAAAGTTGAAGGCTCTTCAGCTGTAGGCATGATTCCATCAATGTAACATTATCAAGGCAATGGCAGCAGCATGCACTAGGTCCACTGAGAAAGAAAAAAAACCTCCTTATTTCAGCAGTCTATGTACGGTACTGAAATCATTCCGCAGAACTGGATATGGCTAGGTTTCTTTTGATGTCTGCACAATCATCTTCAGAGAATAAAAATTCCTATGACATATTGTACTACACTGCTGTTGCTGACAGTGGGGAAAATACAAAGAAAGCTAAAACAGAGTCGTTTTAATTTATGATCTGTTATAATATGAAGTATTTTCTTCCCTATGCAAAATGAAAGCATACAAAAATAAAAGGTACAGATTTTCCAGTTATTATATATTAAGTACCTTCTATAATAATGATTTACTTTATAGTCCCTTTTCAAATATTGCTTATATTGCTTCTATTTATTCCATATGATAGCTGTCTTCACTAAGATTTTATTCCACTTTATCACTGAGAAAAGTTGTGTGACATTATTTATTCCATGTAATCTCCATAAAAACAATTTTTTGCTTTTCCCTCTTAGTATGCAGGCACATGATTTTAGAAGTAGCTGGAACTTCTTATGAGATTTTATAATGTATATTACATAAGCTAAAATACATATGAAAGGTTGGTAAAGCCACTGTTAAATCACAATCTAGTAATCTTCCAAAAAATCTCTAGTACTAAATTAACCACATTTACCAGACCACTTGGCAATTTTTTTACCCCACAGATTTTGCAGTTGATTAAAAATACTTTTTCTGTTCCCTTTTGCCATGTAGATGGTAAATCAGACACAGTGGCAATAATCAAAAATAGAAGTGATTGACTGTTTCACCAACAGCTTCTAAGCAGAAGCTGCAAAACAGAGTTATCAGAATTATCAAACTATACAAACTACCTAGTTTAAAGAGAGGAAGAAAAAACATTTCCCCTCTAAAGACATGATAGTAAAGTACAGCTTGAAAACCAGCAAAATTTTTTAACCTTTTTGTATGACTATGTCCAGAGTCCTAGCTGCAAATGAACAGGAATTTTTTCTTAATCCTGTTTTAGAGAACTAAGCATCAGACAAATGTCTTCAAGAGAATACTGATATATTTAAACTTGTTTCTAAGATTTCATGTACTGTGCTATAGAACATTAAGCAAAGGCTTTTTATTAGTGTATTTTTGCCTTGCTTACTGCTACTCTACTTTCATATATCCATCCGAAAAAAAAAAATAGTTCCAATATCAATTCACATTTGCTCCCCACAGTACTGTCAAGCTAAACTGCCAGAAGACATGATGAAGTAGATACCTGAAAAGAATATAAAAACTTCAGGCTTAAATAATTTCCTTGTAAGGCCAGGTAACACATCCTTTCCCCTTCTCATGCTACAGTGGACCTTACATCCCCTGCCCTAATGACTAGGAACCAGGATCTCTATCTAAAACAGTCTGCAGGAAGTTTCCAAATATTTATCTTTCTGGAAGGTATTTAGCAGATGCAAGTGATTTACCACAGACTTGTATGCAATTTTAAATTGTAGTATCTAATAAAAAGGAAATCAATAGAAAATGTTGGATGTTTTAAAACTTACAAATACATAGATTTAAAATAGTAAATTTGTATCTACTTAAAGACCTATTTCTAAAGTGTTCTACTTACCATGCAAAATATACACTAAAAGGACAAGAAACTCTTTAAAATCATTTCCTATCAGTTGAAACACAATAAGCACTTTCAAGGCTGTATCACAAACTACAGTGAGCCAGGGAGTCTTCCACAAGGAAGAAAATGTGGACCCCCACCACTCCCCAAGCATTAAAAGTATTAAAAACTTAACTAAGTGTTAAGAGAGCTGCTTATGCGGCATAGGGTGTTTTTCAGCTGTCTGCCAGCATCACCTCGGCTTTCCTGAGCCATACCGTGGGCAGTACAACACCCCTGTCATAGGTGTACCAGCCTTCCTCCTCTCCCGCCTTTGCCCTGCACCAAGCCCGCCTGCTCCCACTTGCCGGTCACCTCCTCTTTTCCTGGGGGGAGATTTTGACCCAGAAGCGCTTCAGAAGGAAGCAGGGGAAGGGCCTGAGCCGCCGCACAGGCCTCACGGCGGCGGGCGGAGAGGGCAGTGGGGGACCAGGGCTCCGCTGCCCCCCAGCCCTAGGCAGGGGCAAACCGCAGCGTTGGGCTCGGCTGCCGCCACCGCCCGGCGCTCCCTCGGCCACGTTTAGCCCAGCAGCGGCCGCATTCAGCGGGTACGCTCTGGGAGGAAGAGGGCACTGCCGTGCCCGGCGGGAGAAAGTTCCGGGCCGGGCCCCCCGGAACCGCCTCGCTCCGCCGGGGCCCAGCCTGCCCTCCCCGTCGCGGGAGGGGTCCTGGGCCGCGGCCCCGGCCCGTCCGTACCGGCAGCTGCCGCCGAAGTAGAGCGGGAGGGCGGCGCTGCCCGGGCCGTGCCCGGCCCGGCGGGGCAGAGAGGCAGCGGCGCCCTCCGAGGGGCTGCCCGCGGGGCTCCCGGGGCGGCAGCGGGCAGGGCCCGGCGGGGCGCGGGGTGCGAGCTAGCGCTGGCTTAAGCGAGGGCCACTGAAACGGCCAAGTCCAGCGCCCGGCTCGGTTAAATGAAGAAACAAAGGGATAAGTGTCACCCGTGCCACCTCCCTGTGCCCACAGAACACCGTCTGGGAAGTCCTTGGCTCGCTTTTTCACAAGACCACAGTTCAAGCCACAGATGGACAGTGCACACTTAAAACAAGCACGTGGGTTAGCATCGGTGCGCCACGTCCCTCTGCACGGCTGCTTACCGTGTGTGTGTCCCGGGACAGCGTTTCCCATCGGCTGAGGTGTCAGGAAACGTATGGAGAAAGGGGAAAGTCCAGCCAGTTAGACTTTCCAAAGGAAACAAATAATACAAGAGTTCCTAGGTCATTTTGAGTATTGAGGTCACACGAGTAAAACCAATGTTTATATAGCACATTCTGAGGGGAAAAAAGGTCTTCCCTGCCTAGAAAAATCACAAAGGGATTGAAGTTCAGGAAGGGTTAAGTTCAAGAGTTTGGCTTCACTGTACTGGAATTAACATTATTTCACAATATAATATTTTCATGCTTTGCAAAAAAAAAAAAAGTTTAAAATGTATGAGTTCTGCAACACCAACCTAACATGTTGCAACATGTATGTTGCTTATGCTGTATACATATAGCTCCTGGTCATCTTTCTGGACCTTTTTTCACTACCATTGATAATAACAAGGACATTTAGATAGAATTTCAGAACAATCCGAGATTGTTATCATTCTATCTAAAATCACAACCGGGACTATTACCGTGACCAATTCTGACTAGCTGTTTTGCACTGTCTATTTAAGGTTTTTTGACATTTTGTCTGTTGTATATGTATACTTTATATATTGGAGGTATACTCAAACCAATAAAATATCCTCTCTTGTATTTATTATAGATCTGTAGTGTTTTAGAAAAACAGCATGTAAGATTTTTAACTGGATTTGTAACAATTTTTCTACCTGTAAAATTGGTAAGTGGGACAGCTCCTGTACCCTTCTGCTAGCAAATCCAGATCGCCTTAGTTAAGGTCTACACATGGACGCAAGTAAGAGAGGGACCCAAATCCCATCAGGTGTTCTCAAAGGCTGGCACTTACCTGTTTCAAGAATCTCAGACCTTGTGTAAACTCACATAAGAACTCCAAGGCATCTGATCTCCTACTTTAGAGGAAAACTATTCCACGTGCAGATGAAGGGGACTTCTGCAAATCACAGAGATTTTTCATGTACAAGATGCTGAACTTTTCACTTTCAACTTGTCAAGTACATTTGGATGAAATCAATTAATAATGCCTAAAACAAATTTTAAAAGCTAGATAAAATGACCTCACATTTTAAGTTGGACCCATAGGGGAAGAAAACAAGATTTATCAAAGCATGCTCTGCTGAAGCCAGCGTTGATTTACTGAAGTCCAGTTACCAGCTTCTTCAGGATTTCAGAACTCACAGGGGTCAACCTCTCAATTTTTCATTTTTTTTTCCCGAGAAATTCAAAGGAGAAAATTTGTTTTCCTGCTTTCAACAGTCAGTGACAGGACTTCCATTTCCTCCTGTTATGTACGATTACTAACCCCAGTACTCACTGGTCTGAATTAAAATCCTTCAAAGGAGGTATGTACTCCTGTGTAGGCCTTACTTAATTTTGAAGGCGCTCACAGCTTTATACATTGTCATACACTTTCACAGCCCTGTTTTTAAGATACATTAACTTTGAATGGCAATACAGACATACGGGAGAAGATTATCAGGAACTTTTTTGCAAACAGTTGGTCTAAATTCCCATTCTAGTCCTTTACAACCCCTAAGGACGTGCACCAGGCACTGCTGGAGTCACCCTCAGCCCCTCCAGTCCTGTTTCAGACGGTCTTTTTACCAGTCCCTTGGCCATTTTCCGGGCTCTTGGCCCACCGCTGTCCCGCCAGCAGGGGAGGCCAGCACTAGTCCCGCACACGTTGGGTTGGAAAGCACTCGTCTACCTGCAGAGGCCTCCGGCCGCTCCAGCGACACCGCCGCCTTCCCGCGCTGCTCCCGGCCTCCCCTCAGGCGGCGAGGCCGGCGGCCGGGCGCGGGTCGGCAGCCGCCCCGGCAGTCCGGGCGGCGGGAGGGGGCGGAGCGGCTCTGACGAGCCCGAGGAGGCGGGCGTCCCCCTTCCCCCAACCGATTCGGCTCCTTCCGAGCGGCCCCCGCCGTCTCACCGGGCTGTACCGCGGCCGGCGACCCCCCCCCCCCTTCACCCTTGCCGGGCCGGGGTGCCGCTTCTCCCGTCTCCGCGCGTCCCCCCCACCCCCCGCCGCACCGCCCCCGGGGTCGCCCCCTCCCGCCCTTTCCTTCCACTGACGCAGTCTGTGCCGCACCAGCTCTAACATGGCGGCGAGGCTCTGAGGAGCGCGGGGCGACGCGGGCCGCTAGCGGGGTGAGTGCCGGCGCCGCAGCCGGGCGCCGCCGGGCTCTGGCGCGGTCGCCATGCGGCCGAGCGAGGGCCGCGGCGTGGGCGCCGGGGGCTCTGGGCGGGTATGGAGGTCGCGGCGCCGCAGGGCCCGAGCCTTGGTCACGGACGGGAGTGGGCGCCCCGGCCCCTCCCGGGCCCGCCGAGGGGACTTATCCCGGCTCGGCCTGGCCGAACCCTCTGGGTCGGGCGTGGGGCAGCGGCTGCCGCCCGCGCCGGCTCCCCGCGCACACACGCCCCCCTCTCAAGGCCCCGCGGCCCGTGTGCGAGGGGCGGGCGGGCCGCGGCCGGGGAAGGGGGCGTCCGGGATGTCTCAGGTGAGGGTGGCCCCCGAGAGAAAAGGGGGTGTGCGAGAATCTGCGAGCGGGCCCCGAAGGCAGGTGGGAGAAGGGGGGGGGGTGTAAGTGAAGTGGCGGATGGGGCCTGGCGAGAATCGTGCCAAGGTGGTCGGGTCCACCAGGCCCGGTATTGCCTCAGCTGCCTGACGAGCAGTCGGCCGGGCCCGCCGCGGGTCTGCATGCCCGGGTCGGCCTCTCGGGTGCTGCTCGGTGCCTGCTCGGGAGTTTGAATGAATCCTTCCTCCTCCCCTAGAAGGCGAAGTAACCGGGCTGTCTGCGTGCCACATGTTCTCCTCTCCTCTGCAGGCCTCTTCTAGGGAAGTGGAGGCTACAGAAGCTGCCATGGCTGGCAGGAGGGTCCTCTGCCTCTCTCTTAAGGATTTCCTAAGGCACTTGAGAGATTTTTAAGAGTAATGAGTTTCAGGTTCATTTTGTTTGCAGCCATGTGCTGTATATATATGATCGTACTTTGAGTCATTGAGGAGGCTTTGAAGGAGAGAGGCTAAGGAGAAAAAGAAATAGTTTATTGAAACTAGACAAATATATATATTGTAATACTAAACACTGCCTTACAATTCACTCATAATTAGAACTGTGTCTTCCATAATAATGGTAAGTCACTTTTGCTACTAGTTACCTAATGTTTGACTAGTTAAGTTAATTATATTTTAGTAATCATTTGAGCCCTGTTTTACGAGGAACTTGAGACCATTTCTTTTCCATGAAGTCTGTTTTCTAAGATGCATCTTTTCTTCCGAGAGAATACTTTGTTTTTCATGTTTTCATTCTATATTGCCTGCAGAAGAGGCTGTTCTTTGGGCAGGGATGGGTGTTTTTAGGTTTGGTTGGGTTTGGGGTTTTTTTTTGCTTTATCTTTTTTTCCCCCCTTTTTGTTTCGTTATTCCCATTCATCGGGAATTCCCATTGGGGCCGAGCATGAGTCAAATTTTTAGGTGCTACTATTATAAAATACGATAAAAAGATGGAAATTACATGTGATTTGTGAAGTATTACTTTATATAAACTCACAGCATTTATATAAATTCACCAGTTCTTAAAAATTATTTATAAAGATTTGGGAAAAAGTTTCCTGTATATGAAGTAAATCTGAAGGGGAACACATAAAGGATACTAACATCAATAATCCTCTGAGAGCGCCCTTTGGGACTGTGTTTCTTATTAAGACTTCCCATTTTTCCAGTCCTCTTCTGTGAAACAAGCAATTTTTAAGTTGGCTAAGCAGTCATCAAGCTGTTATGAAAAGAAGATACTATTCCCCCCCCCCCCCCCCTTTGATCTAAGAAAATCTATGGATTATGAGGGAATTCGGAGTGAAGAATATGTTATGCTATGGTGGATTTTACTCTGCTGCAGCATGATGTCTCCACTCCTCCATGCCATGTGCGTTTAGGAGCCATCTTCCATTTGGAAGCAGAGTCAGTGAGTGTCAGGGAACAAATCTGGCCATCTTCTAATGAAGTGAGGTTTAGGTAGGAGGCTGGGATGAGTCAGGGAAAGGTTCTAGAGCTAAAGTAATAAAGAAAGGAAGAGAACATGAGAGTAGAAGATGCTAGAACAAGCTCTTGTTTTGTTATGGTTGACAAATATGGATCAACGTTAAGAACTGTTTCATACTGTTGCATAGTCTTGCCTTACTCTCAAACAAGGGAGGAAAGCATTCCACTTCTGAAATTTAGTTTGGGGATCCTAATGGGTAAATGGCTTGGAGATAACACTAGACCCTTTAAAAGCTTTTTTCCCTTTCACGCAATGCTAAAACTTGCCTTTTCTTAGGATGTTCTAAGTTTTAAAATATAAATTAATGGTTTCAGGCCTATGCTAATCCACTTTCTGGTTATGAGTAGTAGAATTGAAATGGACATGTTTCTTTGCTGCTTCTGGGAAAGCAGTGAACACCAACAAAAGCACTTACTTGTGCACAGACCTGGGAGAAAACACCTGTATTTTTTCACAAATCTTAACAGGAAAAAAAAAGTACTTTCTGCATAAATTAGATAATAAAAAGTCATGACTAACTCTTGGCAACAAAGCTTTTTACTTGCTGTTGACAAGAGTGTGGCTAGATATTTTAACATCTGTTTCATTGTAGGTGTCTCTGTCTTAGGAAAATAAAACAAAGGGCGTGAGCCAGTGGGAACGTATATTTCTGTTTCAATAGTTTAAGAGAAGGTTACTACCTTCTCAGCCAAATGTTCTCTCAGTTGAGATGTTATAACTGAGTGTGTATTCCTTATATTCTTTGGTACAAGAGGACTAAATTCATGTTAATAATTGCAAAAAATCATACTGAAAGTCATGCAAATGAACTATGCAGTACAGTAGCATTAGGAGTATATACAGCATATTTAGTCAGGACCTATCTGAGGATGGTATTTTCTTAAATCTCCCTAAGAGGATAGCAGGCTCTTGGCTCATGTCCATGGAGGACAATGGTTGATATGCCAGGTATCTCTCCATTTTCTTTCTTTTTTAGGGGGAAAAATACTGTGTCAGTAGTCCAAAAAAGACCTGTAGCTCTATTGTAGAGAAGGAAGCCTGATGGAAAGTGGCATCAATCACTTTTTGTCTGCAGAAACATTGAAAGTCTTTTTTGTGGTTGGCTTTTTCCCTCTAAATACCATTAGAAGGAGCAGTCAGGTTGAAAACTTACAATATGTGATTTCTGATGATGAGTAGAAAGTTTTCCTGAATAAATTTCATAGACCTGTGTAGAATGCAAATGTTTTTTACTTTTCTTATAGATGTGTTAATTCCACATGATTGCAAAGACAGCATCCTAAACCTGAAATGTGTTCAAGTGTAGTACCTTATTTGGAAATCTGCTGACAACAAAAATCCTATTCTGCTGATTAGTAAAATGAAAAAAAAATATTTATTTCCTTAATTGTCATTGCTGCTAATTCAGAGGTTTTTGATGGTGAAACACAGAGGAAAAGATGGTGGTGTTTGGGGAAAATGCTGAGGAGATGATGGAGGTTGAACATTGAGCTGTTTGGATTTTTGTTGTTCACACCTTCAGTATCATCCTAACACGGCTGGAAGGTCTGGCACGGGAATGGAACTAGGAACAAAATTTCGTGTCTTCCATCTCACAGTAATAAATTCGTTTCCAGTGTAATCCATACTGGAATGAACATATAATGTTTTTAGTCTATGGCTCCACTGTCTCTTGAAGCTGTTATGTGCTGCTGCTAAATCTGTTCTTGGAGGGGGAGGAAAGGGTAGTTTTTATGCAGCGAGGTGGTCACCTGTATGAAAGCCGAAACATGTATGAGCCCTCAATTCTAGTATCAGCATGCTTTTATATTGGCTTCAAGTGACTGGAACCACAGCCTAGTGAATGTGGTATACGTTCAGTATTCACTTTGTGCATTTGCGTTTTCTGGACTCAAAGTTTTGCTTAAAAATATATTTCTGAAGATTCCAGATGGCTATCTTTGCAGTATAAATCAGCGTAGTTTTGCTTTCCTGCCTTTGTAGATGGTCTGAAACAAAATGCTAGGAATGTGAATTTATGCACTTTACTGTTCACTTCATTTGGGCACTGAATGAAGATCAATGCAGAAGATAATTGTAAATTGATGCAAGGAAACAAATACAAAGGCAAGGTCAAGGAGAAATTAAAAATAGAGGAGAGCTGATAATGACAGAGAAAGAAGTGAAGGAATAGGATACAATATGTATTTTTCATACTGAATACTTTTATTCCAAATCTGTTCTGTCGTGTGCAGGGACTGAAACAAATAGGTAGTCCCATGACCTGTTCAGTGTAGATACAGCTGAAGGTTAGGGGTTTTTTTCCCCTCATCAGTTCTTGTGAGATGCATGACACATTGACGCTTTAGTTGGTGTGCATCTGTGAGTGCTTTTTAGCCTATTTCAGTCAAAAGGAGCTAGTTTATATTAAACAGCATTATTACCAGATCCTTGCTAGCACAGGTAACTTCAAAAAAAATTCCCTAAGATGTATTTTTAAGCATATCAACACATATGAGTGATAATCTCTGGAAGAAAGATGCTTGTGAACAGTTGGGGATGGTTATCTTTTTCCATTGGCACAGATAATTTTGAAGGAGAACAGCTGCCTGCAGCCCAGCTGTGAATTGCCAGCTTTATCCCGCAAATATTTGAACAAAATAATGAGGCTGATGGGGGTGTGAAGGATGTGAACCCTGACGGACACAGCTAGTGATGCATTGGTTATGGATGCAGCTGTTCTGACAAGGCTAAACATTTTAGTGTATTTGTCAGTAAACACAAATACATGCTAAACTGAACTGTAATTCCACTTTCAGAAATAAAACAAACAGGCCTCTTTTGTTAGATATACTGAAGTGGGTTTTTTGTTTGGTTTCTTTGGGGTTTTTTTGGCATAGTTTCTGCTAAAACTTAGTAAGAGGCTCCTCAAACAGGAGGTAGTTGAGAATGATGAAGGGTTTGAACATTTCAGGATGGTACTTAGGTTGTTATAGTGTCTTTTCTTACAGAGTTTTAGAAGGAAGAAGTGAGCTGACTTCTCAGGATTGCTCTTCTGCATAGCTCATTTATGTGTGTATCTTTTGGGTTGACTTGAAAATCATATTCCCTTCACTAGTAAAATTCCATCAAGTTGACAATTAAAATACACAAAGTATTTAGAGTTAAGAGTATCCACATTCTAAATGAAAATAAATTTGAAAATACAGATACACAAGTCATGTAAGCCCTATTGTTACCGCACTTACAGTACTATTGAGCTATATTTGTAATTTTCTGACTTTATTCTTGGTATTTTCAAATTGTTTTTTCTTTGTTGGTTCTGCATTTAACATTCATACCCCATGTACTTTTAAATGATTGTTATGTACAAGATTGTATTTGGTATTAAACACTACGTGAATAGAAATAAATAGTTTATGGATCATTTATAACTCGGTAGCTTTCCCCGTAACACTTCGGGAGAAGGTCTGTCTGCAGTAATAACTATGCAAAACGTACTTAAGTAAACTGGAGAGAAATGCTCACTTGACTTGTAGATGGGTAAGGTAAACATCACTGATGTTTTAGCCTGGTTTACTAGGCACCGTCAGCTGGAGAGTTAGGTGTATTTACTTGGCCTGATGTTTGTCCAGTCAGGGTATTCATACTGACCAGTTGACATAACTGTCATTTAGAACCAAGTGCAGCCAGTATTTAAGGGATATTATTGGAGGATTTAGGGAAAGTGCAGGGGGAATTGGAGGTAACGTTTGGAACATGTAGTAAACTTCATTTGTTCCATTGTTCATGAGACAATGTAGAGGTAGAAAACCATCAAATGGAGCAATAGGGATTCAAGTGGGATTAATTATTTTTTCCTTCTCTCTCCCGGCCTGTTTTCTACAAAACTGAATTAAAAATTGACCGACACAGGCATATTGACATTTATTTTACAATTTAGCCTTAGTCATTATCAACATTTGAAATAAAAAAGTGTCACATATTAAGATAGTTTGCTTTTATTTTTGCTAAAATACTGTATATAAATGTTAAAGTATAACCTCTACGTTTCTCAATCAAATTGCCTGTAAAGCAGGAGTTAAATCCCTCCTCACTCAAGCACTACAGCTAGATGCCTAAAGTTTGGGTAGGATCGATCAGTCAGTTGTGGTACTACTGGTCCTTGGATGTCTCAGTTGAGTTAAATCTGTCAGTTCTACCACCAAAAAATATTTATTGTAGCATTGATTCTGAGACATTTCCTAGAAAAAAATATCCCCCTAGCCCCTCTGTGCACCTGTATGGTCTGTTCCGCTGCTGACAGCGTGAGCTGATGGCTGTCCTTTGGGTTGGGCTGGTTCTGAAGGCGGTCTGTCCCCTCCCGCTCGTCTCATCTCCTGTCCCTTGCCCACGCCACCACCTTCTTTGTGCTGCCCCAGAGTCTGTGCAGCAGCGTGGTGAGCAGGTCAGCCTTCTCCTAACGCGACAGCGTCACAGTTCTCGGCTACAGGCGTTTTCTCTATTTGTTTCTCTGCCTGGATGCAAAATTTGTTGTACTAATAGAAGAGAAATGGTGATTCAGAGAGAGGAGCAAGACAACTGAAGCAAGCCTGCTGCATCTGACGAGTCTCTGGCTTGTGTGAATTAATGTGTTCATTACACAGCTAAGGGGATACCTAGTGAGATTCTGCGTGTTTGCAAAGTCTTCTCATGCTAAAAATCGCATGATCAGAAACTGTTGAGTGATGTTTAATTTAAATCAGTACTGCACTGTTCTTGTGATTCTTCACTCTGTAATCTTGGCAAAACGTTAGGAGTGACACTGAGCGCAAGTACAGAGAATATGGACTAACATGATTACACTACTGTCTTTTGATATCTTATAGCCTCTTGTTCATAAGCTGAGAGTGACAGATGGCGACAATTGAATTTTTCAAGGCTGTTCTGTGGCACAGCTATGAGTGAAGCTCTAGGAGAGATTTGTGCAGTATATCAGCTGGATTTGAGTAGTGTTTTCTGGCAATAAAAAATAATTAGAACTGAAAATCTATGGATTATATTCCAAATTCTGGAAAAGGTACTCCATTCTTACAGATCCTTTTGCCATCATTGTTTTTTTCCCCCTCTTTGAAGCAATTCAGAGAGTGTGCACCTTCAGAAAAGGAAAAGAGTGTCATGATTGTATATAATGTTGGAAGGCCAGAGATGCAAAGGGGATTAAGACATTGCTTGTTACACAAAAATAAAGGGATTTACATACTCAAAGATAAGGGGAAAGTTGCATTAAAATTCTTGATAAAGAATTATAGAATCATTTAGGTTGGAACAGACCCTTAAGATCATTGAGTCAAACTGTAAACCTAACGCTGCTGAGTTCACCACTAAACTATGTCCCTAAGCACCATGTCTACATGTCTTTTAAATGCCCCCAGGGATGGTGACTCAAACAAGATAAGCAATAACATAAAAAGAAAAAAAAAAAAAAGCCAAAATCATTTCACTTAGCAATTATTGTGGAAGAGCTACATCTTTGTACTTTTTTTCATGTAGAATGGTTTAGATCCTAATTAGAGTAGCTTCTGATAACTGCAGTGAGAGGGATATGGGAAATATATTCCTAAGAAATTGAGCACTTAAGTTTCAACATGGCAGCATGTTGGTGATTTGTCAAGTTGTAACCATCGTAAGTTTTGTTTGCTCTTTATTTGTGGCAAAAGTTCTGGTATCTCTGAACATATGCCTACTTGACTTGAGCAATTAATACTCACATACAGCAGTTGAAGTTCGCCATCGTGGGCTGTTCACCTTTCTGTGCTCCTAGACAAGCAGCATGTTCTCTCTTGAGCAGCTGTAGTTCATGGCCCAGGTAATTAATAGTCACTGAGATGAACTCGAGTGGTGGGCTGCAGCAGCTGATGTATTCCTGAGAACAGGCCTGATCTGAAGCTCGTAACCCTGACCAGAGGGGTGGGTTGGCATTTGGAGATGGTAGCCACCTCAGCTGCTACCATTGAGCCTAGCAGAGATTGCAAATGAGTCTTTTTAAACAGTTGAGAGGCAGTTGCAAAAAGTTGATTGAGAGCACTCAAACAAGTGGTTGCTTTCAAAGCTGATCTTTTTTTTCTTTTTTTTTTTTCTCTCTGATGATTATTTTACTTAGGATATAGAATTCTAGGAGCAGACAGCTTAGGTGATTTCCTGTACCATCTTGGTAGCAAGAGGACTTCAAGCTTTATTATCCTCATACTTTACAGTATCTTTTCTTGTATTTCCTCATCTGAAGTATGGCACTCAAATTTAATACTGTTGCAGCAAACGTGAATAAAATCACTCGTTTGGGTATATAAAACATGAACATTACCTAAATTACTTTGCGTTTGCTGAACCTTCAGAAATACTTTCGTTTGCTCTCTGTTATTTTTGAAGGTTTGCTTTTCAGCTGTTTCTGTTTTCTTCAGCATTGACTTACATGTAGTTTCACTACACAAAAGGAAAAACTAAATTTTATTTTTATTACTTACAGTATTTAAACTTTTGAAGCCATGGGAGTAAAGGTCCAGAGACCTCGTTGCTTTTTTGACATAGCCATCAACAATGTACCTGGTAAGAAAATTAAAATACCAATTCAGTAACATGATATTCATATAAGATACAGAAGAATAATACAAATACTAGTTAACTTCATAATAAATATGGTGCTTTTTTCCTAGCTGGAAGAGTGGTCTTTGAACTGTTTTCAGATGTGTGTCCAAAGACATGTGAGAATTTTCGCTGCCTTTGCACAGGTTTGTAGATTTTACACTTTTATTTATGATTTTAAATTTTATTTTTAGTTTTTAATGTAATACCATGTTAGCTAGTTTGATGTCTATGTTATTTTTCCTGACATTTTCTTACATATAAAAGTAAGTACGTAAAACGTTGGTTCTTGCTATCTGTAGAGATTTAGCTGATTTCTCATATACATCTGATGTAGAACCAAAGCAGTGGTAGCTTTGGCTTAATATGTTGCAGGGAGTATATACTAATTAACTTTAAATGCGGACACAGTAAGCTGATTTTCTGTTACTAGCATAGATATTACTGTTCACATTATATAACATCATCCAGTCTTGAAGTGCAGCCAATAAGAGGTCAACCATGCAAACTTACTTTTCAGTCTTACGATACTTTGAGGTATTTGAAAGGTATTGCTGGTATTCATTGGGTTTGGGTTGGTTTTTTTTCTTCATTTTTATTTTTCTTTGTTGAAGACGACTGGTCATTTCCAGTTCTATTGAAATTCAGATTATTTCTTGAACAAAATACTGGGAAGATTTTCTCCTGGAAGCATTTCCAAACAGAGTTATTGTCTTGTGGACTGCATGCTTTTGTTGAAAATACTGACAGTTGAGCAAAACTTAAATTTATTAGCACAAGAATAAAATTGTGAATACATAAATAGTATACATGCTTTCTGTCTTCGGCATTTTCTTCTTCATTTCCTTCCAGCTCTGTTGATTTTCAGGTCAAGGCTCCATATCTGTTAATCCTGAATCACTCAGCAGTATTAATATGATCTGGATCAAGTGTGGGTGCATAATTACATTCATGTCAAGTTAGCTAGAACATTTAGTGCACCATTCATGGCGTCTGCAGGAATGTATGTATTATCTGATCTGACATTAAGTTTACTGGCACAAAATCAGATTATCAAAATTTGTTAACAAATTTGAACCTTTAGGTGATTCTTTTTAATGGCTGTGAGTATATTATCATGTGACCATGGCATTCTTGATCTGCTATCAACTGATCAGAAGTTGTATTTATTGCATAAATGTCTTATTCCCTACTACTGCTTTAAATTTTTGACTTTAACTCTTTCAGCAGTATTTCAGGTCAGGAACGAGCATTACTAAGTTCATACTTAGTTGCTGACATTCAAAATCAAATGCTGAACTATTTTGCTGCTTTAAGAGTAGTGAGGAAAATATATGGGCAGAGTGTTTGTGATATTATCAGCAAATTAATTCAAATTTTGATTTTATTTTCCTTACTCATGTTTTTTTTCAGGCAGTTTTGAAAAGTATATGCTCATTTATTAAAATAGGGTTCAACAGCTTTGTGTTTTGCTGGCATACCTACGTTAGGCGTATGCCAAGTTAGTGAAACAGATACAGCTTCACATTTATCAGAAGTGTCCTATCAAAAGTGTTTTTTCTAGCTATTCAGATACCTGTAACAGTATGGTGCCTCCACATGTAAGTTCAGAGGCAACTGCCCTTGACAAAAGCTGCCAATTTAGTAGCTCAGAATAAGGTTATAGGAAGATACAGTCTCATGGTTTGCCAGCACTGAGAGGAAGAGATCCTTCTCCTTCCAACATACTCCTACTGATTACTGTTACCTTGAGGTTGCCTCTGCCGATTACAGGACCCACGATGAGCCATTCATCTTGCTAACTCAGCAGAAACCTTATCTATTTGAGGGTAGGAGGGAGAGTAGATAGTGTTGTAGCTGCAGCAGAGCCTGCTTACGGGTCTTCAGCACCAGAACTGATTTAAGGGAGGAAGATGGTAGTTGTAATCAGGAGGGGGGGAGGGAAACAAGATTCCTTCCTTCTCCTTCCCCCTGCCTCTTTGTTATGAGTTTTTATGGTACCTTAACTTTGCCATGTTGTAACTGAAGATCTGTTTCTTGCATGCTTCTGAGCAATGCCAGTGATCTTAAACCTAAACTGGCTGTTTAATTTCAGTCAATCTGCATGGAAGAGACCAGAGTTGTATACTAATGTCAGTAAGGAGTTCTTCAGGTGTAACTGTAGAGATGGAAAGTAGTTTCTGCTCTGCTTTCTTAAATGCTAGTTTCTTTCATCTTGGTATTACAGTTGTCTACCTCACAAGCTAATTTTTCAGAGTTTAGCAGATGATTTTGATTAAGAGCTTATGTAGCACTTTTTTGTAGTGGAGATTCTGCAGGTACTGAGAGTAATTTTGGTGTTTGTTCCTTCTCCTTTAGGTGAAAAGGGTACAGGAAAATCCACCCAAAAGCCATTGCATTACAAAAGTTGTCTGTTTCACAGGGTCGTGAAAGATTTTATGATCCAAGGAGGTGACTTCAGCGAAGGTAGGATGTGAATCTTGGAAGAAAACTTTAATGCTGATGTGAGAGAATATTGCAGGAGTTCTATGTAGCATCACTTCCTTATATTAATTATTCTGTAACTGCTTTTTTCCCTTTTTTCTGTGTAAGAACCTTAACAGGTAAACATATATTAATATAAATTATACATGCGTGTGCACACACAAACGCTTTGCTCCGTGAACTCAGTATTCAGAGTACTGGGTACTTTCCATTGCAAGGTTTAAATGTGAGGGTAAAATATCCTATCTGCAGCTAAGAAATAAAGAAAAAAGGGAGAATATAGCAGAATGTATGGGAGAATACTTTCTTGGTTTCTAAGTTTGCTTTGAAACTACAAAGATGCATCTTGATCTTCTTTGTATATCTTGAAGAGTAATGTCAGTCACTTGAATGCAGTTGGATCAGTATTTCATATTATGAAGCACTTTCCACATAACGTGACTTTTAATCATTACTTTAAGTAACTGTTACTTTTCCTCTTTCAAGGAAATGGCAGGGGAGGAGAATCCATTTATGGTGGCTTTTTTGAAGGTAAGAATTTTATCAGTCTACTCTATTTTGGTGTTACTGTAAGCAATCACCTTTATATTCTGTAGTCTCTGTTCCGTAAACCTGAACTCTGTTGTTTTTGCGAAGATTTTATCTGGTCTCAGAGGCCTTTGACTGTCCAGTTTAGGTTATTTTATTTTACTTTTAAGATAGTTTGATGATTTTGTCTGGGATAGCTAATTTTCATCATAGTAGCTAGTATGGGGCTGTGTTTTGGATTTGTGCTGAAAACAATGTTGATAATGCAGAGATGTTTTTGTTATTGCTGAGCAGCGCTTACACAGAGGCAAGGCCTTTTATGGGCCTTACCCCACCCCACCAGCAAGTGGACTGGGGGTGCACAAGAAGTTGGGAGGGGACACAGCTGGGACAGCTGACTCCAACTGACAAAAGGGTGATTCCCTGCCATATGATGTTGTGCTCAGCATATAAAGCTCGGGGAGAAGAAGGAGGGGAGGACGCATTTCAGAGTTACAGTGTTTGTCTTCCCAAGTAACGGTTACGTGTGTTGGAACCCTGCTTTTATGGAGATGGCTGAACACCTGCCTGTTGATGGGAACCCAAAAGGAATTAACGATAAGGGGCCCATCAGTTTTCTCACAGTCCTGGTTCTTTTTCAGTCAGTGTTGCAGAAGAAGCACCTCTTCTGCACTCCAGTGTTTCTCAGCCTGTTTGTCCAAAATGTAGTGGAGCATCTCAGTGTTGCTTGGAGCAGCTTTTTGTATTACACCTAAACCCACGTGATGGCTAGCTGCCACCAGTAGGAGTGGTTATACTCCTCTTTCCTCCCTGCCACTTTTCTTTTAACATTGGTTCTTGTCTGAGCTTGCAGCAAGCAATCAAAAGAATTATTCTCTATTTTAGTAGGGTCAGGCTGAATTTTTGTATCGGACTTTGAGTTGACTCAACAGTTTGCAACTGCCAAAAGAGGGAGGAGGTCTTACCTTGCACTGACTCACATTCAGATCAAACTTTCAGCTGATTCAGCTTGCCAAAATGCCTGAAGACTGTTGCAGTAAAAAAAATGTATTTATTTCCATTTAGTGAGTGGACCCAATTCAATAATTTGGCAAGCATCCAAATCAACACAGATGAGTAGCTGGGTTTGAGGAAATGTGTGGTTGGGGGAGATGGAAGAAGAAGCAAAACCCCTACCCGCCTTCTGGTAGTTGCAAGTTGGCTGTTCAACTCAACCACAGTATGAAATGGAATTCATGGGAGTTTTTGCTTTTGTGGATCCCTTAACCAAGTCGCCATAGGATTAGATTGACACTTGATGCTATGCCAGATAGCAGTTGTACAGGTGCCTGGAGAGGGAGTGGAACTGTCCCTTTCACTGCCAGTGACACTGTGTGATGTGAAACAACAGCCTTACATATAGCGTGTTTTTCTTTGTTAATGCTTGCTCCTGACATCTGTATCTAAACAATATTGAGCAAACTTCCTCTGTCTGAAGTTTGGGTCCTCATCAGCCTTTATGCTGTTTTGGGAAACGAATGAGATAGGATAATCTCTTATAGATGTCTTAAATGAAGAATAGTGATTAAATTTCAGTTTCATTGGGATTTAGTTTGAACTGTTACAATGATTTGCCATCAGAAGTAGGATTCATTCAAGTTAAACTTATTTTTGTAATGTTCAGCTTGATAAGTTCATCTGTGTGTCTGACAGACAAACAGAAGTTGTTTGGGATTGCTATCAAACTGGATATCCATGTGTATTAAAAAATAATAAAACAGCAAAACTCCCTGAAAATGAGAGGTTTCTTAATAGTTAGTGCACAGCTAAAAAACTCCTGCTCCAAAGAGTCAATGATCAGTATGTGCAGAACAACTTAAAGAGCAACAACTTAAAATGATGAGGTCTCTGCTAATGTTGGTAGGAAGCAAATCTCTTGGACAACAATACTCAATTTTTTAGTCTTTTCTCAGGCTATAAACTGGTAATTCATATTTCTCCTTATTAAATTGCATTATGTAGAGTGGAAGGAATAATATATTTAAAAAGTAGTTATTTTCTTGAATCTATTTTTAATACAACTTTTTATTGAAGTGACTAGCATATTTATTTGATAAGGATGAGTTTACTTAGATTATAACATTTACCTAAGCATATGAGGTATATTTGAAGTAATTGAAAACACTTTCTTTAGATGAAAGCTTTGCTGTAAAGCACAACAAAGAATTTCTCCTCTCAATGGCCAACCGAGGGAAAGATACAAATGGTTCACAGTTCTTTATGTAAGTATTGTGCTCTCCTGAAATGGGTGTGGTGTTTGCCATTTGTAAGCTGTAAAAGTAATCCTTTTGAATATTGAAGGATTGAATATTGAAAATACTGAAGACTAGCTCCTCCTGTGCAGACCCGAAGTTGATGTTTTTTCACAGTTGCATAGAAGTAGCCATTTTTCTAATGCGCTGGCTGGCCCAGCCCAAACCATGACAGCTGTTTAGGCAGCCTATTTTTATCACTTTTGTGTTTAGTGCTTATTGCCTGTGCAGAAGAGCTTTTGATAGTTTTCAGGAGCTGTGTTTTAACTTGGGCAATACAGCAAACCTGCTAGTTCCTTGTTGGACTCTTATCACTTTCTTCTAGTAAGTGTTGTCTGGAAGGAAGCAAAACAGCTCTGGGGCACCTCAAAAGTAGTAGAGGGTTGTTGGTTTTTGGTTTTTTTTGTCACAATATAACTTTCCAGTGTAGTCTCATTTGCAGTTAAAACTTAAATTCTTAAAATCCATTGCAGTAGACGCTTGTTAAATCTAATTTATCTACAGAGAACTTTATTGAAATACATCACTTACACATGTTTCATGACCCTAATTAACATGGTGGGTTGTGGATGCCACTTATCATTAGACCCTTATTTCGGAATTTTTGACTGATCATTACTGTAATTATCCGTGTTTTTTACTTCTGCCATGGCTGACATCCATATGCCTTAGTAATGCTAATGTAGAGGAGAGCTGAGAGAAAATCAGTTCTACTTCTCTGTGAAGTAATCTGTACATACAGGTATTTTTTTCTTCCTTTGATTTCTGATTATTTTCTAATGTATAGAAGGTTATTTGCAGTTTTCCTGCTCTAAGACAGTTGCCTTAATTTTTATATCTGTTCCTGATAGTAGTTATATAATTTAATAAATAGAATACTTATTGTATCGTATATGAGGATGCTGTCTAAAAATTTATGTGCACTTTTGTTTGTTCAGTAAAATGTGATTATCAAAGCAAAGAATTGAACAGGTAATTGTTGTGATTTGGGTGCCAGGAGGAGCTGTGCTTACCGGTACTGGGCTGGATGCTGAACGGTAGAAGAGGCTCAACTGAAAAGTAAAATTACTGAACAGAAAATTGGTTCAGTTTTACCTCAAACCAGGACAGTAGTTTAATGATTAAAACATTTAATACTTTTAACTGCACACAAACTTAGAATAATATATATTAGTTTTATTCAATTTCATTAGTTCACTCAAAATAACTTTCACCTTCATATATGTATATGACGTGCTTCAAATGCTGACTGCTTTCCACTAATACTGACTTTGTTTTTTTCTTTAAATTAAAATCTGGAAACAACAGAACAACTAAACCTACACCTCACTTAGATGGGTAAGTATCTCTTATCTTCTTATGTTTGTTTGGGAAGTGCCTTGAGAAAATTAAGTACTAAGAATTCTTATTTTTATTTAAATTCTTCAGACATCATGTTGTTTTTGGACAAGTCATCTCAGGTCAGGAAGTTGTGAGAGAAATAGAAAACCAGAAAACAGATGCATCTAGTAAACCATATGCTGAAGTACGCATACTGAGTTGTGGAGAGTTAATTCCAAAATCCAAAGGTAAAGTTGAACTGTACATTTTCATAGATGCAGACTATGAGGTAATTTTTCTCACTTTCTTCCCTGTTGGTTGCTTATAAAAATACTTAGAAACTTACTTGTGATGGATGGAGGCGCAGTTGGTGAAAAGGTAAATAGCATTGCAGTACTGTTTGTCTTCTAAAAAACTTAAAAGGTGTTGATGCATAAGATATTAAAGAAAGATCATATATGCTTTCTTCAAAGCTTCTCCTGTCTTGGATTCCCTTGCACTAGCTATATTTTACTACAAAGCTGGCAAGCACTTGTCCCATAGAAAGTAGAGTGCTATGTTAAGAGATTGATAGAAGTCTGACTTTATTTGATAACTGCTGCTTTCTTTGCAGGTATTGAACTTATTTCATGATTCTTTCAGGTAAATCTTCAGAACAGGCACTTACAAGTAGAAAAGCTTGGAATTGCCATTTAGCAGATATCCTTTTTAAGTTACTGTGAACTATAAACAGCAATGTGACAGAGCCTGCCTTTCTTTCTGGAAGGGGTGCTCTGCTCTGTCATCCCAGAGCTGAAGAGATTGGATTCTGCTTCTCTTACAAAATAAGGCTCAATCTAAGATGTTGCTGTGGCTCTGGAGAACCTCATTAGAAGGAAACCCAGGATGCATGTTTGGTAGGAGCTATGATAGCGATCGTCATGCTTTTTCATTTGTGGCACCTTCTGCTGACACATACTGTGCAGGGTTGCACCAAGGATATTGAAGCACAAGACAAGAATAATTGTTTCTTTGTACTAAGGAAAATATAGGCATTCAAACTTGAGCTTCTTAGTTTTCCTCTCCTTTTTGATGCAGTTCTGTGTTCATCTGTTGTGATGTCTAGCAGCATGACTTTGGAGTCTGAAGTGATGTCTTCAATACCTCAGAATTCCAAGCAGAGTTGTCTTATGGCTACTGACTTCTCAAAGGTTCTAGAACTTCTTAGATTCACTCATAAGTCACCCTGTGTGTTAGGACATAATTCTATATTTCTGGACAGTACTCAGGAGCATGGTATCTGTTAGAAAATGCACAGGGGATGTAGGTTAGACAATAAAATAAAACAATACAGATACAGAATGGGTGAAGCTAGTGGGTGAGATACTTTCTCAGTATATATGTTTTCCTTCATTTGCCACACTTTTTTTAGTCCAGTCTAGAACACTTGAAATTGAATGACCAAATGAAAATTTTGGCACTGAGCAGTCTGGTGACTTAAAGCCATTAGGCAGGGCTTTAAAGTACTTGTCATCAAAAGAGTCAATAAAATAAATGCAAAATGTTTTTTTCCTTTAAAGTTTCCTTAAAAATGTTTCTCTTTCCTAAAAGAGAACAGGCTTCTGGAGAGATCTGACTGTCTGGTCCTACCTACTTGTCTGTGTCCTTGTATCTGTTTGCCTCAGTACTGCCGGGATCCTGGAGACTGCTTCCTGTAGCTGGTCTGCTGTGGCACGGAGGGAAATTGGTGCCAGGGCGATGGGTAGCCCACTCACCTGACTATAAGGCACAGTACTAGATAGTGGCGGGCAGCCGGAGTGTTTGCAGAACAAGAGGCCTCAGGCACCAGGATCAGGCAAGTGCAGGGCAGAGCTGGGGAGATGCAGGCCCTTAATGGGCACTAATGCAGAGCCAGCCTGATGAGGGTGCTGCCTGACAGACCATGACAGAGATCGTGGTGAGTGGAGAATCCTGCCATTGAAAGGGAAAGGCCATCCGTAGGACCCGCAACGGGAAATCTGCTGCTACTGTGAGATGTGATAGTATGGCTGGAACTGTTTGCTAAAAGCACAGCATGGAACCACTGATGAGCTATGCTGACCTGAGGCAGTGGAGACAGGGAGGAACAGTTTGTCATCACATCAGCAGAAGAAAATTTGCCAAGCTGCAGTCCAAAGCTGAGAAGTGGAGCAGGAGAGGCCCTTGGACCTGTCAATATATGGAAGAGGCCAGGGAATCCAGATAGGATGAGCAGTTTCTGGGAGGCGAGCAGTGTCATGGAAGATCATCAACAGCGAGTCATTCAACTGTTTGTAGCACATTACTGCATTATAGCAAAAGGGAACTGATGCTTTGAAATGAGAGGCAGTTACCAGAAGACACTGCTTCTAAGAATTTGCTGTTAAGACAAAGCAATGAGGTTGCCAGTGAGGGAACTATAACGGCGAATTCAGTGGGAGGGTACATGATGATAGCAAGGGAGACTTAAAGTAAAATATTTATTGCATGAGCTTTCCTGGTAGGCAACACAAAGGAAGGAATTGGAAAAGTCTTTATGGAATTAAAATAGAACCGATTCTTCTTGGATTCAGCAGGGAGGCCAAAATGGCACTAGCAGAAGGAATCACTGTAGAAGTTACATGTTTGGTATGAACGTTTTCCTCTTAGGTTAAAGTTGAGGAAAGATTATCAGATTTTTGGGTTATCATGGTGAATATCCAGATGAAGTGCTTTATGAAGGAAGCAAATCTGTCTCTTTGTATAGAAGAATCATATTTATTTAGGGATGAGTGGATGATGACTTGACTGAGCTAACTTACTGGATGCTATGTGAACTGAATGATGCAGCAGTCACAATTACAATATTGCAGAGGCCTAGATCAGAAGCTTTCACCTGGAATTTGAGAGGATGATCACCTAGAAATGTGGAATGTTTGTCATCTTTTCCTTTGGTTTTTTTTTCTTATCTGTTTATTCCTTAAAGTTGGAGGAGTTAGTGAAAATGAACAAGAGAAGCTAAATTATAAAAGAAGAATCTCTCTGGCCAAGTGGTATTATTTTTAGAAAGTTTTAATGTTCTAGGGAAAATCATGAAAGCTGGGGAGGGGAAGAAGAAAGTTAAGTATTAAGCCAGTATTTAGAAAGGTCGTTGTGGACTAGCTAAACTAGTATAATTCTCAAGAAAAACAGTGGAACAGGTAACATAATATTAGTTTTTTTAAAGGCAAATGGGAGTTTGATACCAATTGACAAAGTTTTGCAAAAGGCCTAGTAAAACAAGGGTGGCTGCATTGTTTGAGATCATGACTTTAGTTAATCAAAGGTATCTGGGTTACAGATAGATTTTCAAGAAGGTAAGATACTGACATCCTGATTCAAAAACAACCAAAAAAATTAAACAGCTATGTGCTTTGGGCAGTTTTTAACAAGAGCCTCTAATAAAGGTTTCTCATGAAAAGTTTATTTCTAGGGGATTCTGCACACAGCAGTGGTAGGCTTGATTCATGATCTTCATTGATGTTATAGATGTTGCTATAGAATCAGTGCTCATAAAAGTGTGCCTTCTGCAATTAAGACAGATTATAGCTGCCTTCATCAAAGAGCAACATTGTAATTAGGTCATTCTATCAGTACAATTTCTGTTAAAAAAATTCTAAGTACAAATAATCAAGCAGTGATGCAAAGTTACACATTTAGGAGTCATGAAATAGCTATGGAATAAGAGCAGTCTCAGAAAGTGGTGATTCTGTTAAGTCACATCTTACCTGGACTTGTGATTTTTGTCTCCTCCTTTTCCTCTTTTCTTACCCGTTCAGTCCCTAGAGTACTAATTTCTTCTGCAAGCTTTTTACACATCATTGTCAGCCCCCTTTCCACAAGCTGTTTGCTATGAACAGTTGTTTCAAACTTTTCTTTTCCAGACTATTTTTTTTCTCCTTTTTTTTTTTTTTTTCCTTCTTTCCCTCTTCCTCTGCCGTTTTGCAGTTGGTTGGTAGGTTACTTCACCACAAAAACATCTGTCCAGAGGCATTTGTGATACAGGATTCCTCACAGTAACAATGTCATCTGATCAGCAGAAGTCAAGTACGGCAGTGTTCCCTAATGCGTATACCTGAGGACTGGATTACTGTGTATAATTTTCATTGTAAAAAAACAGCGAGTCCTTAATCAAGCAGTGAAAGACATAATAGGAACCCATGGCAAATAATTGGAGCAAGACGCATGCAAAATAGTAAAAAAGACCTGATACTCTGAACAGCAGGGTCATTAAACACTGGAAAAAATTATTGGGGAAAATATCTGTCTAAATGTCTTGAAGTAAAGGCACTGTCTTTTTGGAGACTGCTGCAGTCCAACACAGGTTATTGGACTTGTTGTAAAGTAATTATTTGAGCGCCACTGCTGTGAATTACAAGATGAGATCATCTGTTCTGACTTTAGTGCTTGAACCTGACTGCTTTCTGTCCAGATTATTTCTTCATTTCAAGTCTAGGACCCTGAAACCATGGGACTGACGTAAGACTTGCTACAGCCCATGACAAGCTGAGGGTGCTTGGCTATGCCATGCAGTGTGATCATGGGTGTTCATGAAATCTGGCAAATATTATAGGTCACAGTGAATGGAGTAGGAAATGATGTATCTGTTTCAGATGTGGTCATAAGTTGAAACCTGATCCTGAAGGTAATGGGCTGGAGCAGTTGGACTGTAAGTAGAAGCCTGTTTCTGTCTTGCTGACCTTCATGCTGCAGGGTTGGTTTCATTTGTTGTTATGATCTGTAATTGGTCAGCACCAATTGATTCAGTATTCAAAATAGCATTTGCTGCTGGACAGAGAGAGTTAGATGTCACCACAAAGTATATCCAAAACCTCTTGCCAGATATTCTGTCTTTGCTGTGTACATGGTTCTCTGAATAGTTGGTTGTTTGGTTTGGTTTTTTCTTCCCCTTGTCGTTTCACTCCGTCACATGATTTCCCAACTACATCTGCCATTTGCTGCATGTTAGGAATCACATTGTGTTTGTTGAGGTAGTTGCTCGCTAACTCACCTCTGTTTCTATTTATTACTTACTCATTTTAAAGTAGTAACTATAACATACCTAAACTTCATACAAGAATGCAGTTAAAATTGTCAAAGATGGTTTTTGACACACTTAAAACAGATACAGGAGGGAGAAAATACAGCAAATAACTGCCTTTATAGATGCCTTATTCGGACATTTCTGAAATTGAGCTTGGAGACATGTTTTGCCTGAAGGCATGTAGGAAACAGTACAGTGCAATATAGCGTTTTTTTGAATGGGCCAAAAGCTAAAGCATTGAATAGATAAGAAGTATTTGAAAGTGTCTTGGGACTTAGAAGTTAGTTAACTTTTTAATTACTTTTTGTGTTTGTGGTATGTAGAGCTCAAATGAGATTCCTCTTTTTGTTTGGGTCACCAGGCCTATATGACACCAGGCTCCTTTGATTGAAATTACTTTGGAAACTGTTAAGTTTTCTTTCATAAATACATACTTTTTACAGTCAGTGAATGTATATGTATTTATACCATCTAAAACTGATCTAAAGTACTACAGAGACTTTTTATTAAACACAGTGCTTTAATAATGACATTGAGCAAAAGTTTGAGAGAAGATACCTGCTGTCTTGGTCTGGACCAACAAGAGAAGTAAAAAAAATGAGACCTGTCTTTTGGAAGCATTTTGCAAGAAGCTCAAAAAACATCTATTGAGAACCAGCTGATTTCAGTCAGCAGGCTGTCCTAAATGGGTACGACAACTTGCTAGTTCATACTGCACCCAGGAATAAACAGGAAGTACAGAGGATGTGTTTTAGTTGGTTGTCAGGCTTTTGTTAGTCTGTATCAAATGAGGATTGTGAATAAACACATAGAAAACACCATGAAAAAAGTCACTTTAGAAGTCATACAGGAATGACTTGTGTCTGTGATGCTAATCTGAAAAATTAATGCAATTTACTGCAATGGAAGTAAATTTTATCCACTGTTCCTGTGCGGGGATTCAGTAATGTCAGAAGGGAAAAAAAAAAAAAAGTATCCATAAAGAGTATGACCACAAAAAGAGAGGCCAAGATGCCACAATTAGTTGTTTCTGCTGAGATTTTTCTGCACCATGTATCTGCTGCACCGGTACCTGAATTAAGCCCCAGCTAGCATGTTGTCATCCAGATCTCGTTTTATCTCAGCCAGTTCTTTTGGAAGCAAATGTTCTGCATGACTATGAAGAGGAAATCTTTCACCACTATGTATATATCACCGCATTCTGAATGGGAGCCCTGACAGAGTAGGATGCTGGATTGCTACAAAAGAGGTTGGCTTACATAGATGGTGTAATGCTAGCAGCTAATGCTTTGCTGAAGATAAAGAACAATACTGCCTTATTATGGATATTGTCATGAAAACACTGGAACAGTACTGAAGGCTGTTGATAAATCTAGAACATCAGGGCATGGCAGTGTACGGCCAGAAGGTGTTCTGGGCAAGACATGGTACGTGAGAAGATGGATCAACAGCAATAAAATATGACAACTACATATATTTGAGATTGCATTGTTTTACCTTCAATAACTATGTACAGAGCAAAAGGTAATACTAAGAGGACAGGCTGAGCAGTCATAGTCCTGGCTTTGGTAGCTAATGTTTTTCCCTTACCTGTTTTGTGCAGAAGAAGAGCAAGGGATGGGATGTTGCATTTAAACTGCTTGTATGTTGATGTAGGTCAGATAATATCTCTGTAAGCCATGAATTCTTTGGATAGAGCAAGCTATTAAAAGCTTTGCAAAATTGGCTAATACTTTCAGCTAGGATTCATATGCAATTTAAAAATTAATTTCTGTTTCTGATCTGAAGCCCGTTCTAAGGTCTTAACAGGTGTTGCCCTAAAATATGGATTGTTTGCTGTGATGAGGTAACAGGCAGTTTGAACATCAGTATTTATTTTTGGTATATTTTTTTTCTGTTTAGTGGCAGAGGTTCTGTTTCTTCTGTCTGTGGCTGTAGTATATTGTGTAGTGAATGACGGACTATCTTTGCAATTTGCAATGACAAAGTAAAATAATTTTTGATGCTAGAGAAGTCAGCTACAGCAGTCCAAAGACAACCAGTGTGCGCTTCCTGATTTTCTAGATAGAGCTTTTCATTTTCTGGACAATAACCTGATAGGAATTTCATAACATGTTTGAAGAGTATTTATACCATTTAACTGATTTACCTAAAGTGTCATAACTCAGAAGCCTAGACTTTCTTTTGTGAAGTTTTTATAGTACATTTTTTATTGTTTGGTTTGTTGTTTTGTTTTTTTTTCAAATTAGTGTGACTCTGAAATAATACTTACGTCGCTTTTAATAGTTTAAATAGGCCTCAGATCAGTTAAAGGTCATAAAAAGGTGTGTTTGTTCTTGAGTTATTTCCTGTCAGACTAATATCAGATTGCCAGTAAGGGCTGATGTGCAGCGCTACTGCTGCACAAGAAATAGTGAAATGTGTAATTAAGGACTACTCTGCTCTTTAGCAGGGTCCTTTTTCATACTAGATGGTTAGAAAGTTATTTGTATCTTTCTGTTAAAAACAAAAAAAATCCCAAACAAACAAAACAAAACAGAAACCCAAACAATACACAATGAACTGGAGAATTAGGACTTTTCTCTGAGTATGGTTTTACTTAGCAGGAAGGTTGAGCTAAATTCAAGGAGTAATCAGTTTAGTCTGTGTTCTATTTTATATGAAGTCAGGTTAAATCTGAAGCCAAAGAATTTATTTTTTTTTTATAAACACTTTCTAAATAATTTTTAAGTAATTCTTCATGTGTAGCTTACGTTTTATGAAACATCTTTTGAAAACTTAGATGGTTCTACAGGTTTTTGACAGTATAAATTTAATATTTTAGAGCTTTGTAAATATAAAATGTTGGTAATCTCTTATATATTTTTATATATATATATATATATATATTCTTTATTGTACTTTGGAGCAGTGTTTTCTCCAAAATTCCAATTTGTTCTTAAGTATTTTGTTGAAGTAATCTCATGACACAGTTATAAGAAGCTCAAACAGGTACTAGATAAGTTGATCTATCCGAGGTTTATTTAGAAGTGGTTGATATTAAAATGTGTCTTTGCTATTCTCACTTAAAGCCAAGAAAGAAGAAAAGAAAAGACATAAGTCGTCTTCCTCATCCAGTGACTCTGAAAGTTCAAGTGATTCAGAATCATCTTCTGATTCATCATCGGATTCTGAGAGTGCTTCGGAAGAGAAATCTAAAAAGCGAAAAAAGAAACACAAGAAAAATTCCAAGAAACATAAGAAGGAAAAGAAAAAGAGAAAGAAAAGCAAGAAAAGGTCAATTTTGAGATTTGTTTTGTTATGTGTACACCAATCAGTACCATTTCCTTGTCCTACAACTACACAGTAGTATCGTGTAACTACTACAATAGGTATTTTGAAATCTGGGAGACAATCAGTTTCTATATACAAGCTTAAATTTTTCTGATATGATGGCAAAGGATAGTGTCCACGCGTGCATGTGTGCTGCAGCTTGTAAAGGAGTAAAGGAATGGACTAAGACTTAGGTATATTTGGCTTGAAAAGTTGCTGGAGTGCTTGGTTTGAAAGGGATGGTGGTAGCTTGCTTCCCTAAATTAACTGTGCAATTCAACTTAAATTATATGCAGTGGGATTTATGAGAATGTAGTATGCAGGAATAAAAGCAAAATTAAACAAAACATTAAGAAATTAACATGCTTAATGTTATTTCTGTCCGATATGCCAAAAGTCTTGCAGTTTCACTGGAAGATAATAAAACTCAGAAGGTACTCTTGCTTCTGAAAATGTTACTTCTAATCTAATAGTTTTGCTTATAGCTCAGTGTGAGATACTAGTTGTGTCAGTGCAAGTCACATTTTTCTAAGCTAGCAGCAAAATGTAAGAAATGTTCACTTAGGGCAATGCTGCCTAAGCGTTCTTTCTGTGGGATTAAGCCCATTTCACACAAGTTTGCTTATACTCTTTGGAATTACAATAGTTTGTAGCCAGTTATATATGCTAGTGTAAAATCTGAATTTGACTCCTCTGATAGAAATACTTTTTTAAAAAAAAAGCTGTATCTAAATAGAGAGTAAATGTGTGTTCAGTGTTGCACCATTGGAATTCACAGATAAAAAATGCTGGTCAGAAATCTACTGCAGTTGTACATTTTGCAAAGGCTTCATAGGGGGGAAAAATGTTACTTCTGAAATAGCTCTGTTTCCTGAGTTTCTTGTGGTATCATGTATTGAATTAAGAATATTTCTGAATTACTTAAATAGTTTGAAAGGTCTTCCCTCATCCAAATAACTCACTGTAAGTATAAATATTTTTTATACAAAAATAAAGCTCATCTAGTGAAAGCGAAGATGAAAACCCTGAAGCACAGCCTTTATCTACTGTCCGTCCTGAAGAAATTCCTCCTGTACCTGAAAACCGGTTCCTGATGAGGAAAAGTCCTCCTAAGGTAGATGAGAAAGAAAAAGAGAGGAAAAGCAGAGAGAAGGAAAGAGAAAGGTAATATATCTGTTTTGAGTCTTGGCTGCACGCTGACAGTGGTATGGTCACGTTACTGTTTTAGAACTCTGTTGTTAAGTGAGTCCTTTCCCTATTAAACAGTTCCATGTTGTGAGTGCTACTGGATGAAAAATGGATTTTTCAGTTTTTTGGTAACTTGTCTTTGTCCTCGAACAAAGGCTTAGTCTTTGAAAATGCTTTTAGTGAGTGAAAAGTTTAAAATGACTGATTCAAGAAAAAGTAGAACACAGTGCAATTTCATTTAGAATTTATTGTAACTGTCCAATCTGAATCTATAATTTATTCTTCCTTAAAAAATGGAAAAACCTGAAAATCTACTAAAGTATTTTGTGGTCACAAAATCAGAAGTTTTTACTGTGTGGTTGTTACTGTCTGTACTGACAATAAAAAATAAAATTAAATGTATGTTTTCATTTAGTTTAATTTCTGAAGAGATTTTAAAATTGGTTTTATTTTGTCTTTCCTTCTTTCTTTGGTGTTATAACCAATATCACTTTTTAAAAATTATTTTTAGTAATCTATCGAATTCACAGTCAACGTACCAGAGGAGGCTGCTAGTGACCAGATCTGGAAGGAAAATAAAAGGAAGAGGACCAAGGGTAAATACTTAAAATTTGTTCTCCAAAATAATGAAGGTGATAGCACAGTCTTACTGCTGGTGTTACTAACCATTTTCATTAGGATGGTTGATTTAAAAACAAAACAAACAAACAAACAAAAAAGGCCGGATTTATGGTGCATCATAATTGATTTGGGGACTGAGGTTTTAAGAAGACAAGGAAAATTAAATTAATTTCCTGTTTGCATAACAAGTTTATTTGATGGAGGAGGGGGAGAGAAGACAAAAAATGCTTTTGTTGTGTTACTGTAGCATTCTGTGAAATAATGAATGGAATTAGCTCAAAAAGGGTTCTAGTGAACACCAAAACCAGTACAACAGCAGTGCCAGAAATGTGGGGAAGACTTCTCCCCTTCTTGGCAGGGGAAGCTCTCAGATTGGTTCTTCTGATTTGGTGAAGCTGTACGCTATGTGCTGCTTGTTGCAGATGAAGTCTCTCTCCCTCAAACTTTTAGTAAAAAACCTTAAAGAAAAGTGTGAAGTATTGTTTTCTTGTTGCTTGTCAAAGCTAAGAAGAATTTTTGTTGTTAAAAAAGTAAGTTGCATTTGTACTAATTAAAAGCAACAGGAGAAGACCTCTCAGCAGAGTACAAAAAAATCCTGAAATCAAAGTTACCTTAAAAGTAGTTATTTGATCACACCTGCTTTATTTTGATCAGATCCTGCTTTAGCTGAATGTCAAATAGATTTTTCAGTAAGTTAACTTGTCAACGTAAACTTGGTATATACAAGTGAAGTGTCATGTTAAGTGCTATGTAGAATCAACCACCAGGGATAAAAATTTTGCTTGGCTATCACAGCATGGGAAACTCAACCTTAAACCCAGTTTTCTCATTTTTCCCCTTCAAGCGTTATCGGACCCCTTCCAGATCCAGGTCAAGAGATCGATTTCGACGCAGTGAAACTCCTCCACATTGGAGGCAAGAAATGCAAAGAGCTCAAAGAATGCGAGTGTCTAGTGGAGAAAGATGGATAAAAGGGGACAAGTAAGATTATTTCTTTCTGGAGTATATGCATTGAAATTTTTTTTTATATATTAAAAGTAATACCTGTTGTCTTAGATACTCAATTACAGTTACTTCCAAAAAACCAGGGTGCTGACTTGGTTATCCTGTTACTTAACTGTGTCTGATTTTAATCATGCCACTGTAAATATACTGTTACTAATATAGGTGACCTACTGTGATTTAAGTTTCAGTTATGAAGCTATCTCACTTCTGACTTATTTTTTCAGAGTGGAGGGGATTCAAAATATTAAAAATCTTATCTTTCTCTCTCCAAGGAGTGAAGTAAATGAAAACAAGAAGGATAATCAAAAAAGCCCAGGAAGAGGAAAAGAGAGAAAAATAGCAGACCACAGACAAGTTTCTGAAAGCCCAAGCAGAAGAGGGGAAAAGGAGAAGAAAAAAGATCACAAATCCAGCAGTAAAGACAGGGAGACAAGAAGGAATTCAGAAAAAGATGACAAGCATAACAAAAGCAAGGCCAAGAGAAGAGCTAAATCTAGAAGCCATAGTAAAAGCCGAGAGAAATCAAAAAGTAAAGAACGAGACTCTAAGCACGGTAGACATGATGAAAAGAGAGTCAGATCAAGAAGCAAAGAGAGAGACCATGAGAAGGGTAGAGAAAAAGAAAAGCGCTATGATTCTAGAGGGAGAGATAAAGAAAGAAGCAGGAGCAAGGAGAGAAGTAAAAGGGCAGGCTCGAGAAGTAACGAACAAGACCACAGGAAGAGTAAGGACAGGGAGAAACGTAAATCAAGAAGCAAAGAGCGTGATCATGCTAGAGGCAAACATAGTTCCAGCAGTAGGACAAGGGATCGAAGCAAAAGCCGAGATAGGGGCAGGAGAGGAAGATCGAGAAGCAGAGACAGAGATCGCAGTAGAAGTAAAGACTATTCGAGGAATAGAGATAGAGAAACAAGAAGAAGAGGAAGATCAAGAAGCAGAGAAAGGAGAGGTACACCAGATAAATACAGAGGAAGAGAAAATAGGAGGAGGAGAGAATCAAGGAGCTCAGAGAGGGAGGAGAGTCAAAGCAGAAATAGAGAGAAGTATTCAAATAGAGAAAGTAGAAGCTCATATAAGAGGAATGATACTGAAAGCCAAAGGAAGAGGCGTTCAAAGAGCCGTGAAAGTAGCAGTCCTGAATCCAGTAAAGAGAAGAAGTCTAGTAGAGATCAGGATAAAAGTCCAGACTCAAAAAAGAGAACAAGTAGCAAAGAGAGAGAATCGAAAAAATCATATTCACGCAGCAGTAAAGAAAAGGAAAAGACCAGATCCTCAGCAGAAAAAGAAATAAACCAAAAATCAAAGAGTCAGGAAAGAGATCATGCCCCTAGTAAAGATAAAAAGTCTGATCATGAAACAAGTCCTGGAACAGATGACGACAGGCATGGATGAGTTTGTGGACTTAATGTTTCCATTGTCTCAAAGTTTTAGAGACATTTTGGGGAACGCCTTTTTTTAAGATGTGGACTTCAGTTTGGTCTTTTGATAATCTAAAACCTGGATCATTTGTACTGCTAAAGTTTTAATAAACTTGAAATGAAAACCGAATTACATGTGTAATACAGTGTGCTGTGTTTTAAGTATTTCATTGGTTTATGTATCCTTGTGTATTGGCAGCTAGGAAGGTAACTTCTGTGACGCGTTTATTTTTTACCTGATGAACTTAGTTTAGTGCAAATAATGGCTGCCTGTGAAGACGCTTGTTTCATGTGTGAAGAAGAAAGCTGCAAGTGTACAACATGTCATCTTAAAGCTAGGAAAATGTTGCAAGGTGTCCATCACTCCAGTGTTGCTACGTCATTATTTCAGTAGGTATAAATCCTAAGGAAATTAATTTGTAGAGGAAAATTATGGGGTGCTTTTTTTTTTTCTGTAATCACTAAGTGAATTAATTTAAGTAAATCTTCACTGTTAGTACTTCTGTCACTGCCAACAGTAGAATTCATTAATGCCGTAGGGCAGTCATCTGTCTTTGGGAGTTACTTCTTTGTCCTAAAAAAAATTTTTTGAAGTGCTGATCAGTGTAATTTTTTTCCTTGTAACCTCCTTTTCCCGTTCCATGTTTTCATGTTTGTCTACTGCAGAAAATCCATCTCGGATGCTTCAGCCTACCCTGCCTCAGTTGCTAATTAGTGGATGCAGAGAGATGACACAGATTCCCAGAATTCACAGTGGGTGTCAGAATAAGGAACCAGGAAATCCTTTCTACTCTTGCTGCTTCTTAGCAGTCTATGAGAAAACTATTGCAGTTCTCCTGTACTGGTTTTGGGGGTAGTTGAAGCAGAATTTCAAGTAATGTTTTAAGACAGGGTCTTAGGGCTTTTTTAAAACAAAAATTTGCTTTTCTCCTTGCATCCCCTCATTTTAAAGACTGTACTATGAATTCCTCCTCATTCTCTACTATGCGTGTGTCTTCCTCAAACCAATTCCTTCCCTTTTCTGTTTTCCTCTCCTCTCTAAGACCTTTCTCACCACCACACCTTCATATGCAAGAGAAGGAGGTTGGCTTGTGTTGCTGCTGGAGGGCTCGCAGATGGGCCATCACCAAAGGGCAGCCGTTACCTGGTAACGGAGCAGTGGGCTGAGAGGAGGATAGATTTGGTACAAACCCCAGCGCTTCTTGCAGTCCTCCGAACTATTAACACCAAAGGCTGGCAAATCTTGAAATTCCTGAAGAGAAGTGACAAGCATTAACGTAAAGTTGTGTCAAAGTGAAACGATGTTTTAATAGGTGATTTTTTTCTTTTGAGTGTGTGATGTAACTTGTTCTACCTGTCTTTGTTACCAGTTTGTCAATATTTTTGCTCTATAACCCAGTAATCAGTGTGTGTCTACGGCAGACGAGCAGAATTGCTGGAACTTGGCTTGACTTTGTGATCCAGACAGTTATTCGAAAGGAAAACAGTTATGTCTTGAAAGCAAAAGAAAATACAGGATTGTGAACAACATAAGTAACCTTTTTAAGGGAAGAAAACTGTAAGTGTTGTGTTACTTTTTTAACAGAATAGTTAGTGGAGCTGCTTTGGCTATCAACTTTATTTTTCCTATGTTTTAATATGAATTTTGCATTCTATGCGGAATGTGTAAAAAATGCTTCCCAAGCCTACGTGTGGGTGGATGATACAGCTGTTAAACTTAAGAGAGCTTGTAGGAGTCACCTGCAGACTTGTTCTGAGTGAGACCACTCTGAACTCTGTATTACGACTTTGGAGCACTTGTAGTCTTATTTTGTGGGACCGTAGTAAGAAAAAGGTAGGAAGCTCAGCTTAAGAGAATTGTATGACTGCCTGGACAAAGGCTTCTTCAGTGCATTTATACTGTGCTGTGCATGTCATGTGCTTCAGTCTCATTTAAAAAGTGTTTGCAATGTTCTTTCACTATTTTTTATGGACCTGACACAAGCAAATTTGTTGAAGAAGGGTGTTTGCAATACTGAGAGTATTCTTGCCGGTACCACTGAAGCTCATATTGGCACTCAAACAAGCAAAATCAAACATCAACTACATTGACTCTGCTTTAGAAGAGGAGGGAAAAAATGCAAACAGTCAGCAATAAGGCAATCCATAGGAATTGTTAAAAAAAAGTTACAAAGTCTTTAATTTAAAATCTCAAAATGGAGATTATATCCAATTGTAGTTTGCAGTTGTGTGTAACGTTATTTCAAAAGATGCACTTGTGTACCCTTTCATATGGATTTTTTTCTTTGTTACTGTTCAGAAAATTATTTGTACAAATTAAAATGAGCTCTTAAGTCTTTCATAACGTTAAAATTCATCTGAGTCGGTGGCACAAAGCTCATTTTCCTGTTTTAAATGTTCTTTGTAAGAAGTTGGTTACTTTTAATTGCACACGTGGGATACACTTGATCTCTTGGTGAGGGCATGCCTTGCCTGTATGGTGTTTGATGGTAAATTGTTCTAGTGCCAATCGCTTTGTTTAAACTGAAACACAACAATTGCAGTCTTGTGAGAGGGAGGATTTGCCAGATTGGTACTTTTCTTTATCAGCCTGGAAACTGAGAATGCTGATAAAAATTCCATGAGACGGAAGCATGGTCCCATGGACAGCAAGGTGTCCCCAAGCCCAGTGAGCTCTTGCTGCCTTGTGAGGCACTGACTGCTGCTCTTGCTGTCCTGGAACCGTTTCTTCCCTCAAAGGCACAGCTTTCCTGTTCCAGCTTCACAGTAGTGGCCCTGTGCGGTAGTCACACTGTAGCCCAATGCCATCTTTGGCAGCTGTGTGATGAGTTGTTGGCTTTTGGCTTGGAGAACTGACCTGGAAGCATACTTGAAAGCAGAGGTAATCAAAATGATGCTTGTGGTCTTCCCTTGTGAATAGGGAAAAAAGCAGTACGTTTAGAGGACAGCGTTTTCTGTCAGTACCCCAGAACTGGCCTTACTCCAGAGAATTTTTAAACCTCAAGACTCAAGGTAAAATGAGGGCAGAGAGTACTGGACTAACTTTGTTTAGGTATATATACAGGCTTGAAATAGTTTCCAAAAGTTAGACATGCATTCTCTGTTGTATTGACAATAAATACTGACATTTTACTGATACCATATAGCCTACATATACATGGAATGCTGAATATAATATTGGCAGTAGCTTTCCAAACTTTATCAGAACTTTACCATTCTTCGATGTTGGATTTTCTGGGTACTGCCATCAATTTGGAAGCACAAATTCTTGCTGAGGGTGGGTGGATATAATGTAAGGTTGTATAAACACTGTTGCCTGTAAAAGATGTGTTGCTGTCTGCTAATTCTTTGACGAAGCCATAGTATTTCACTTGTTTTGATTTTGGTTTGTTTTTTTTTTGTTTTTTTTTTTTTTTTTAAGAAAACAAACAAAAAAGGCTATGGTTACATTTTAAGCCTTTGTTCTATCTGGTTGTTAAAATTTTAACCTGAAACTTCTCACTTGTTACTGGAACTCCCACACTACAGAGTTTTCTTGCGTGGTCTTTGTTAGATGCCCTGAGGAACTTGCAGTAATTCCCTAACCATGTCTAATTTGTAATAGTGTCAGTCTGGCAAGTGGATTTTAGATGAATGTAAACATAAAAGCAGCAGTCCTTTAGTCGCCTTTCCTGGAACTGTTGATTTATTGTTGATTTATTGAAGCAAATAAAGTATTTTTGGACACACTTTCTAGGGGCATAGTAGACTCATTGCTTGTTTGATTGACAAAAGTGTGTATCCTTGCTTTTAGGACTTTCCTTATAATAGAAAACCTAGAGATATACATATTATGCTTTATCAAAGACCTCTCTTTAAATCATCTGTATGTTCTCTCTCTTCAATACTTGAAGAACAGTCTGGACACTGCCTCTTCAGTTAAAAAGTTCTATAGATTTTACTGAAGATAGGAATAGTCAGATTTTTATTCCATGCTAAAGTGGATGATAGCATTGAGTTATAGACAGAATCGGAGCTTTCTACTACATAATGACAAGTCTATTCACAATCTATATATTTTAACACGTATAAAAATGCAGCCATGTAATGAAGCTGATCTAATCTCATCAATTTTTTTGCTAGCTGCAAACTTTGATCTTGTACTTAAACAAATACAACAGTCTGTGGGTGTGTGTGTGAAGCAGAACAGTTTTCACTAGTTACAGAAGAAGTACCTGTTTGATGATGTGAATTTAAACGAAATGGTAGAACAGCTTACAGGTGGTTTAGAATTGAGGGAAAGAACAAGTATCCATCACCCACACCAGTATCCCAGCCTGGCACCCTGGCTGTGCTGACAGCAGAGTGCTTAGGAGAAAGCAGGAAAGTGCTTTTCCCATTTCCTACAGTCAGTTTAGAAACCCAAGTGCTAGATACACACAGTCTCTTTCCCAGGAAGGATTAAAGACTCAGCCAGCGACACAACTTTCTCAAGATAACATTCTTACCTTCTACTACATTCTCCAAAGTAAATGTAAGTAGAAAACAGTCACAAATAAAAGGTACACTCAACATTCATCTTATTGTTACAGACAGATGCTTTTAAACAGCTTATTCAATTTTATTATTAGCTCAGGAAGATTTTTTTTTTAAGCCTAAACATAAGGTTTTAATTAAGTCTGGAGGCCTAGCAATACTCGAGTACAGCACAGATAAATTGATAGTTTACCTTTGGTTGTTACCTCTTGATTTCCTAGAAAGTTAATCTACTGCTTTGTTCCGTAATAAACTAGGGTAGTTACAGATACAGTTGCAAGTTGTGGCTGTAGCTACGTTACTTGTTTCTTGAGCTGAAGTTGAGTACAGGCAGGTTCTGGCAGAGAGCACGCCTTCTAACTTGCTCCTGAGTTCGCTTCAGCTGTTAGGCACTGGTAAGTTTTGCAGGCACATAGAACTTGTCAGGCGACAGTGGCTAGCGGCTTGGTCCTTAGCAGATACTTCTGTAGTCATCAGATGCATTTCTGAAGAAGAAACAAACAGTTCAAGTCCTACTGTATCATTACTAGCTACAGTTAATTGTATATGCATTGAGAGGTTGTAACTGAAACTAATGCAGAAGCACTCTGCAAGTCGCAATAATGCAATACTAAGCTTTACCAAAGATAGTCCAATTCCTCCCTTGTCCACTACGCCACTGTACCAGTTGCTGGATTTGTATTTCCCGGATCGTAGTAGTCTCATGCCTTTGATCCTGTCTCTGGTCTGCTCTGCTTCCTCCTCTAACCTTTGCCTGTTTTTCCTTTACATCATAGAGTCAGACCAGGTGTTACTCATTTGAGGGGGGCAGGGGCAATTGCTATTATGTTAACAGAGATGCAATGTTGAATTTTATCCGACCTGCAGTTCTGGTGTTCAAACCCTTCAGCACCTAACAGAATGGTGCATCTCTCTGGATAATGTATTGGAGGTGAGAAAACCCACAGAAAAAGGAAGTGCCGTGCTGATTTACGGAAGACAGTATCAACCAGCTATGAACAACTATGCTTTTGAGACTGCTTTCTAGAGGCTGGTTTAACAGATTAGAGGGCAGGTTTTGAATCATTTATGTACCCACTTAGGTATCTAGCTCTTGATGCCAAAGGCCATGATACACCAAACCAAAAAGAAACAGATTGTAGGGGTGGCAGTGCGGGAGTGTAACGGGAATGGCTATATACATTATAAGTTTAACAAAGCCTATAGCACAACTTCACTAATTTTAAATACAAATTAATTAATTAAAGGTCATTCCGAAGACATCTCATACAGTCTTGTCAAACCTCTGGCCTGCACTTCAACTCCCTCTTAAATCTTAGCCTTCAGACATAAGGGATTTTGAGAGCTATTTGTAAGCAGTTGAGTTTTCCTTCTCTCAAAGATGCACTGCCAGAACAAGAAGGAAGATTACAGACTAGTTACAGCACTCCCCCATTCAAGAAATACCAGAAAGGTGTATGTTAGTAACAGGCACCTGAAAGAATTTAGCTATTGAAACAACAAATTATTTGACTTAACCCAACCAGCAAGCTTTGGAAAAAAAATGTTGTTTTTTTTTTTTTTCTTCTTTTTCAGGAGCATAGAGCCACTCTGTACTGGGACATGAAAGTGTCCATCCTTAACAATGCCATGGTGCCAACTCTTCTCTTCACAGGTACTTCGTTTCCAGGTAGGTGTCCTCTTCAAACTTCCTCATATGTTCAGACTTCAGTTGCCGCTCTACTTCCAGCGTTGGGTGACAGGTTTGGAAAAAACACAGTTTGATTTAAGGTCTCTGTTTCAGTCTCTGAGGGTTGCCGTACATTCCTAAAGTCTTGGCCTTCTAATAAAGCCAATACCTATTATGTTTCTCATCTGCTACAACCTCCTGAAGCAGCACACCATCTGAGAGGGTGCTTTGTTGAGCAAAAACGATAATTAAAAGTTTACTAGTCAGATTATTTCTCAAAACATATTCTGATTTGCTCGCTATTAAAAAACTTCAGCTAATAACTAATACAAGTAGTGATGCTAGGCCTTAGATTAGAGGTACCTCTCAATTAGCAGATTCTTCCAGGTCAGCAATTTCCTTTCTTACAAGCTGCAGTTGATCTCCCTGTATTTTGTTGCCATCTTTAAATGGTAGCTGAAAAGGACCTTTGGTGGTCAGCTAGACCAACCTCCTACCTTACATGGGACATCTTTAAAGCCTTCACAGGTGGCGATTCCACCACCTCTGGCCATTCTGATCCAGTGCCATCACAATATACTCCTGCTGAAGCAGGTTTTCCTGACTACTCAGCCTGATGTCCCATGTCACAACTTCTTATATCAAGCAACTGACTCTGCTGAGAAGAGTTTGGCTCCACTGTATTTGAAACTACCCTTCAAGCAGCTCTAAGCTGCTTAATTAGATCACTCCTTAGCGTCCTCATTTCCAGACTGAATGAGCCCAGCTTTCATGTTAAATTTCCCATCTCAGTTTGTTCAATAGCTTTCATCTGCTTCTACTTGCACAAGGAGCTGTTCTCTCAGACTATTCCCTGTCTTCTCTTCCTGTTTTCTTCAACATGTTGTAAACAACCTGATTTTAGTTTTATTATTCCTGCAAGCAGCTTTCCATTCCTGCCTTTCATGTAGGACAACTGTAAAAGACAATAAAGTGTTACCAAAGTGCTTTGTCACTGAAAATTTTAGAACCTCAAGTATTTATGTTCTTAAAACATTTGAGGGGGGTTTTTTGCCTAGTTTTATAGAAGATTACTAACTAGGGTTAATCATCTGAAGCAAGCACACAAAGTTGGTGCATCTCGAAGTCAATAGAATAAAGTGACATCGTGATTCATGCTGGATTTTTTTTTCATGCTGAATTTGGGTAACTAAATCCCTCTTTAGCCAACGTGCTTTAAAATTAGACAGGATTCCTACTTCACTCTAGGTGTACTGGAAGGAAGGGTTGTTTTCTGGTACTTGAGTTTGATATTTCTGTAGATGTTCAAAGTAAAAAGGGGTATAAAGCCCTGTGGAAACAGGCTGTAGGCTTCAAATGCAGACATACATAATCTGCAGAACAGGGCGTTTCCTGAAGTGGAGTAGGAAATGAGGCTGCAATCCACCTTGCTGCTGTGGAGGTAGACTAAACCCCATTTAACTCACCAATTGCACAGTAGTGAGCATGTGCAAATATGCACTTAGGGATGCATTTGGAGCATTATCAAGCTCTGCAGATTTCAGCACCACTTCTGCTGTAGTCAATGCTTCTTCTCAAGGCTTCAGCTTCTGTGATCAAAAGGCTTTATTAAAAGTTTCCATTCTTTCTGCTTGCTGAAAAAAGCTCGTAGTAGTAAAAGGAGCACTGGCTCAGAGAGAAGGGAAATAAATTTTTCATTAGTGAACTAATAAAAAACGTATTTGGAGACAATCTCACAAGTTAATTGCCATGTCTCTTTTTTCTAAAATATATAATTTCCAAAAATCAATTACTCCAAGATAATTGGAGAGAGCTCTGTGTGACTTTTAGTTGACAGTGCAGCAACGTTAGCATTTTAGTTTAGGTCTTTTGAAACAACTCTCTTGATTATTCCTATTTACTGTGCTTTAGTTCACACTACAGAGAGATCACAAACTGGACCCTTTTGGACAAAACTTAAAGGAAGTTCTGCTCCAACCAGTGATGGGCATTCAGCCCCAACATCAGGCTAGAGCTACTCTGGGCAACACCTCTGAATCACGTGCATCACGGGGGTTAAGTTCTCAGCAATTTCCTCATCCCACAATCAAGCCCTTTATGGGCCACGCTAACTGACATGGGGTCAGAGAGTCAGTCAGCTCCACCCAGCCATGTCCTGCTGCCTGCTGTCTAAAACAGCGCAGCAGCCCAGACCACAGCAAGACTGACCAACCAAGACAATACCTGGGTCTGTGCTGTCTCCAAGGAGAGCTCCTGGCCCTGCCCACAGGCAGGGCTTTGAGGGGCACGCAAGCTGTAACACTCTACAGAATGCCAAGTGTTTGTTCAGCCCCTGAGCAGGCTGGGGGTTTGTGTACATTTTGCAGGAGGAACATGAGTGTTGTTACATCAACCTTCCTTCCCCTGATTTTTTTTTTTTTTTTAAATACTGCACATGTATACGCTCTGCTACTCTTGCAGTTGTCTGGGTTAGGAAGTCCACATCTTGTTCCTTCCTTAGATGTTTGGAGAGGGGAATAAAAATTATATCCAGTAATGGCACTGATTCAGTTACTCACTGTCTTTATCGCTGAAAGGCTTGATCCTTACGAAAAGCAGCTTCTCTCTGAGCATCGTAGTCCAAATCTGCTTGCTTCTCCTGCTGTTTTTTTGCCTGCTTTTCAGCCTGATGAAGAGAGGGGATGATAATCAATACTTGTCAAACATCATCCCTCCACACTTCTCTCCCCTGCCATACCCCCCACAAAAAGGGTACACTGAATAGCTGAGTGAACATCAGCATCAGCTGCTTTGGTGACCTGCCCAGAAGATACAAGAGAGCAGTAGTGGCACGGTTGAAAAAAGTGGCATAATGACCCAGGACAGGATGTGATCTCTCATTGTTGATCTTTTCCTTATTACCAGCCCTCCCAGGTAATTTTCCCTGACCAGCATGGGCCAAGTCAGCCTGGAAGAGGCTGCTGTTCCACTACTCTGAGAGGAGGCTGCTCCCCAACATCAGCACCTGTAGTGCATGCAGGTAAAAAACAAACAAAATGCACACATCACACCCACAGCAAGCTTCCTCTTTCTCTCCCATACTAGAGATCTAGTACTATGGGTTTAGATGCGTGCTGCTTTCTGGAGGGGCTGACAGGGTACAGGTCTTCTATTTACCATCTGCTGGATCTGAATTTTCTGTACTTCCATGTTTGCATCATGTTGTCTTTGTTTCTTGGCTTTTTCCACTTCCAAGTAGGCACGATCTGCTGTCATCCACAGATTACGATCCTTCTCATCCTCGGCTTTTTCCTCTCTCTCCTTTTCCACTTTCATCTTCATCTGTATTTTACAAAATACACAAAAAAAGTTAACCAAGGAGCATGGCTGCTAGGCTGGAAGTCATATCTTTCAGCAGAAGCAGCCCTGTATCAGTGTTCTGATAAGCACGGTCATTGTGGCTGGCCAGTGTCCAAGCCAAGGGTTTTCAGCAGCCCTGGCAGATGTGTCCCCAGCATGGAAGTGGGAGAGGGAGAGAGGACCCCAGGAAAGATGGCAGCAGACGTGATGAAGCGTGCTGATGCCTGGCACCAGGCCCACCAGCTGTGACCTGGGCCTGGCTCCTCAGCTGGAGTAAGTGCAGAGTCTGGAAAGTGTTTGCACAAATTACCAACACTTATAGAGCCTTCCAACTGCTATTTTTTGCAAGAGTATCATCACATGTACCACTTGCACTTTCTTAAGGAGTTAGTTCTGAAACTCTTAAGTGATAAGTACGAGAGGCATAGGTGATAAATATGAGGCCTTCTCCCTCAAGAAGGCTGTGCTAGAATCTGGGGTGTTTCTGAAAGGTATTCAGAAGTACAAGTAGATGACAGAAAGAGGAATCAGACAGGCTAGGTTTCTTACCGCAGTGGCTCTATAATCAGCAATAGATTCAATGGCAGCCTTTTTTTTTGCTTCTTTCTCTTTGTTTTTAATTTGGTATTCATCTTCTACCTCTGCAGCTCCTCTAGCAAGACGATCATCTTCCATCTTACATGCCTCATTCATCTGTGCAGCTAGTTTTTCAAAAGCTTTGTCCTTATGCTCTTGCACTATCCTGCAAGACAACATGAGCTGCCATAACATACCAGGATATCCGCTCAGATTACCTGAGGCACTGCTCCTAACAAAGCCAGCAGTCCCACCCACAGCAGCACCAATTACTATTAGAACTGGCAGGCATTTCCTTTTGGACTATTTCTTTTTCAAGTTTTAATTACAGAAAAAATTGCTTGCATCAGAGCTCTGATTTTGCTGATATAAAAATTCAGAGTAATATTTGTCACAAGATTAAATTACAAGTTTGAATCTTAACACTAAAAACTGTAGCCCTAGACCCACCTATTAGTCTCTTCAGCCTTCTCTCTTGACAGATCAGCCATCATTTCTTTTCCTTTAATATAAGCCTTAATCCGATCGTCATCTTCATCTTCTTTTTGTTTCTCTTCAGCTTTAATTATTTTCTGTTCAGCTACATATTCCTGTTTAAACACAAAAGTACTTTTATGTAGAATGAGATTTTTGGAAACATGAACTGAAAAAAGAATCTAGCAGAGACTTCAGGCCGAGCTTATAATAAGAGTTCTTTGGTTGCATCACTGGAGAAGCTATAGAAGACAGAAACCCAGAGATGGAAGAGAATTCTCATTATCTGCTTACCACAAACTACCACAGAAGTAAAATTAGTGTGGTTGCAGCCCTAAGCACAGTATCTTTAAGTTATATTCTTTCCTCTGCTTCCCCACTTGCTCCAACTCTACTGCTCCCACCCTGTGCACCATTCACACAGCACAGACTCTGAAGGGCTCAAACAGTAAGAGTCTGTAGAACCACAAAAAAGAATGTAAGGCACAAAGCATGCAGAAATGTAATCACGCAGAAGTGGCAATTATGACTATATATAGCTTTTATTGTATATACAAGGTTGGGGGCAAATGGGGTAAAATTTGTGTAACTGAGGTGAGCAGGAGTAAGGCGGTGGGAGGGAGGGAAAGGAAGTTAGGGTTTCAGTGGGAATTCTCTCCTCTTACTGTCTCACATGCCAACGAAGCATGGCAGTACCGCCACTTCAGTCTCCCTGCTCAAGCAGGGAAACAGTAGGTGCGCTAAGTAGGTCTTGACTAATTTTCTAAACACCTCTAATCATAAAGGGAAAGTCAAATTAAAAAGATATTGTCATGTTGAGACTCAGGCTATTCCTTCTTCCTATCAAAGGAAAATGGGCTTAAAACAGAGCAGGTTACATGGAACCTAAATCCAGTTCTCAAGTCAACACCAGTCTTCTTGCTGCCTACAGCAGACTTTTTCCATCATAGACCAGTTAAAGCTCAGGCACCACATTACCGCTTCCAAGAGGCCTTTCTTAAAAGGCACAGAGGAAAGACATGGCCTGCATCTGGCATATGATCTGAAGCTGCCAGCAGGCCCGTTTATTCATGGGCCTACTGTAACCACTTCACACCAGGCAGCCATGCTAAAACAAGCATTTTTGAACTGTCTGCTTCCCTGTTACTTACGTGATGGAGCCTCTGGCGTTCAACTTTTTCCTCCTGTTCCTTTTCTTTTCCTCTCTGAATTTCCAATTGGTACAATTGGTGTGATCTCTGTATTTGTTCCCCTTCTCTTTTATTTTCTAGCTTGGCCAAATCTGCCTGATGCTTGTGCTCCTTTATTCTGAATCAGAAAAAAAGGTGTTGAATAAATAAGGTAGGGACTACATGAAATAAGGAACAGATATGGATTCTACACAGCTACAGGTACTTTAACAGTAAGAAAAAAAAGATACTTTGAAGTGAAAGCAGGATGTCAGGGATCAAAAACAGAATCACAGTTTTTAAAAGGTAGCTGCAAATCCTTTGTACAACGCTCAGTCCCAGTACAAAGGTGGTGGTTAACCTATACTAGCAATAGCAAACATGGGTTTGAATATTAGATTGAATTTGATTAGCCTGTTTAATTGTACAAGCTGGGTAGTTGCCACGGCACTGCCCAAGCTATGGCCATGGTTGTCAGCCTGCACTAGCTGGATGCATTAATGATTCTGGGCTGGGAGAGGTGGCAATAATAAAGAGTTTTGCCTTAGGGAGACCAGCCACTTGCTCTTGGTACCAGAACACAGACCGCCTTGTTTAATCTATTAGGGTAGACACAGCCACTAGCAACAAGGGATGTCTCTGAAACTGGAGAACAGCCACGGAGGAAACAGTGTGAGGAGAGGTGGCAGGTTCTCAGCCCAGCCACGGAGAGAGGAGGATCAGAAACAGCGGTTTAAAAGGGGTGAGTCACGCAGCCCGAGGCGCGGCCCCCCCGCGGGCGGCGGCAGCTGGGCCAGAGCGGGCTCAGCCCCGGGTCCCGCCCGCCCGGAGCTGCCCACGGGAGGATTTATTTTAACCCACACCCCACTCCCGAGGGCCCCGCCGGACTCACTGCGCCAGCTGCTCCTGGGCCACGGCCCGCCGGTCCAGGTAACGGCTGTGCTCCAGCTCTGCCTCACGGCGGATGGCGTCCGGCCCGTCGCGGTCCATCGTCGTCCCCTCTCCGCCGCGCCCAGCGCCCGCCTCTCCGGGAAGCGGCAACGCCTGCCGAGAGAAAGAGAGGGCTCACCGACGGTGAGAGCCTGGCTGTCCCGGGGAGTCGGGGCTCCTTCTTCCGTCCCCAAAGAGGGACGAAAGGCGGCCGCACGGGAGAGAATGGCGCTGCCCGAAGCGTGAACAGCAACCCGAGACAAAGCCCGAGCAGCGGCGGCAGTTATAGCGGCCCGCCCCGGCCCGGCCCGGCGCTCCGCCCAGCCCAGCCCCGCCCCGCCCCGGGGGGCTGCCGCCGGGCGCCGACTGATCTCTCAGGCGGGGCGGTTCGCTCGGCTCAGCCGCTGAGGCGCCTGCCTGCGCCCCCCGGCCCGAGAGTCGGGTTGGAGAGCGGGCTCGAGCAGCGGCGGTCACTGCGTAGGCCTCGGCCCTGCCGCAGGCGTGCGGGAGCCGCCCTTCGCCTCAGCCGGTGCGGGAAATACCCGTTTCGCTGTAGCGAGCCCGTACCCGGTAAGAGGCTGTAACTCCCCTCTCTACCTCTCTCTGTGCGCTCCCGGCTCGGCGGCCGTTCCTCCCGCTCGTTTGGCCCTGCTCTGCGGCCGGCGCGGGGGCGGTTTGGCTGGGCCCGGCGCTGTGGGTGCCGCCTCTCGCACACCAAACCTTCGTCCCGCCAGGCCTGCTTGCGGCTGGGCTTGGAAAGTCGCCTTTGTCCACTCCCTGACCTTAAAGGGTGGCCCCTGAGCGGTGTTTTCCCGGAGAAAGGACCTTGGCCGCCCTGGGACCTCCTCGGTCGGTCCTGCCTCTCCTTCCAGAAGTTCCTCCCTTGCCCTGCCGGGAGGAGACTCCTCGAGGAGGTGGCTGCTGCAGTCGGGAAGTACATCCATCTTGCATCCAGTTGTTTTACACTTTGGGGGAGGTAAAACCAGCCCTGCTTGACCCTCAGCTTGCAGGAGGGACCTGGCCTGGGGTGTCTTGCCATCTTGCTCGAAGTTCTGTGCTTTGTTCAAAGCCTGTTGCTGTCAGAAACCAGGCTTGGAAACTTGAAGGCACACAGAAGAACCATTTTTCCAAACTAAAGTATTGTCAAGCATCCTTTGTATAAAACTCTTCTAATATTTTTTTAGCGCGTCATTTTCTACTTTGGTCAAGAGAGAGGGGCAGCTGGGTGGGCTGGAACAGAAGGTTGTGTGCAACAAAGAAAAGCTTCAGGTTGTTTGGACTTTGTTTTCAGTGGACACCAGAGTAGGGGGATACCTTGGTTAGGCCCCAGGGCACTGGTGGAGGAAGTCATTATAGGAAACCTTAACTCTGTCCAAGGCAGGAACATGATGGTAAAATTTCAGCCAAGAAACTAAACTTAAGGAGTGAGATGCGTGTGTGACTGGTGTTGGAGAGTAAGTCAGCTGAGGAACCTGAGAAACAATTTTAGATCCAGGTTATTAACTGCAGATTGAATCATTGTTAGTCTTTTTGAAAGAACAGTCCAAGTATATTCTTGTTGCCATGCTCTTGTTGTAGTAGCTATTTACAGCTAGATTAGGACCTCCTAGGTGACCTTTTAAGGGCTGTGATCAAATCTCATTTGTATTTTCATTTATTATAACTAATTTATAGCATATGTTTTACAGAGGTAGTTGCAAAATGCTGTAAAAACTGCAGAACCATAACTATTCTAACTTTCAGAGGTATTAGGTTGTTTTTTCTTCCCCTGTAGATTCTGTAAAGTTGTTTTGTTTTTTTCTATTATGAGGAATACTTAACCGGGAGCGGGCTTGTGAAAAATGTGACCTTTTGCACTAGGAATTCATATCCTAGGCCTGAAAAATCTGGGACAGTGAATTTTTAGAATAATGAATAATAAAAATATAACAGTAATAGCTTTTGGCTGGAATCGGTTGCACTGATGGTCAGTTATATATAATGCATTTCTATCTCAAGTTTAGTGAACTAACTTTCATGAAATACATGCTGGGGATTTTTAAGAATATAACCAGTTCTCTGGCAATTTTTTTTTTCAAATGGACTGCCAGATTCATAGCATATATTCCATGTAGATCATTTACAGTTCAACTCTGCCCATAAGTTTTTAAAAAGATATTTTTTTGACCTCATGAAAACTGCTTCTGCCTTTCCTTGCTGTATAGTCTCAATATTATTTCATGTTTTTAACTTCTTGAGCAGTAGTACTGCTATAAGGTAACTGTGTCCCAGAATCATCCTGTGCTATTCCTTGTCTTCGCTGGAAAATGGCCCAAGTCCAAGTCCTCTTCCATCTTTGAATGCTTTGAGAAGAGGATACAGATGACGTGTTGTCTTGGACTCTGATTCAATTACTTGCTTTGCATAGCTCTGAAATTCACGCTCCTTACAAAGTGCAATAGCTTCTGTCTGAGCATCGTAGTCCAAGTCTGCTTGTTTTTCCTGCTGTTTTTTTGCCTGTTTTTCAGCCTGATGAAGAAAAGGGAAAAACAAAGCTTAGTATTTCTTTTACAACATAGCTATCCCTTAAAACCTAGAGAGGGTAAAAGCTTATAGAATCATAGAATCGTATAGGTTGGAAGGGACCTTTAAGATCATCTAGTCCAACCATCAGCCTAACTCTGATTAAAAAAAACAAAAGAAAACCATACAAAAAAACACCCCCACATTACTAAACTATGTCTTTAAGCACTATGTCAACCCGTCTTTTGAAAACCTCCAGGGATGGTGCCTCAACCACTTCCCTGAGCAGCCCATTCCAGTGCTTAATAACCCTTTCAGTGTAAAAATTTTTCCTAATATCCAATCTGAACTTCCCCCTCTCCTTACAGGAGATCTGTGGTGATGTTAGTTGATACTTGGCAAATATCATTCCTCCCCACTTCTCTCCCCTGCCATACCCCCCACAAAAAGGGTACATTGAGTGAACATCAGCTGCTGCTCTTTGGTGAACTGCCCAGAAGATACAAGAGAACAGCAGTAGCACATAATGGCCCAGGGCAGGATGTGATCTCTCATTGCAAACAGGCCTTGACTTGCAGATGCGAGTTTCTTTCTGGAGGGGCTGACAGGGTACAGGTCTTCTATTTACCATTTGCTGGATCTGAATTTTCTGTACTTCCATGTTTGCATCACGTTGTCTTTGTTTCTTGTTTTTTTCCATTTCCAGGTAGATGCGATTCTTTTCCATTAATGCATTAAGTTCTTTTTTAGCCTCGGCTTTTTCCTCTCTCTCCTTTTCCACTTTCATCTTCATCTGTATTTTACAAAATACACAAAAAAAGTTAACCAAGGAGCATGGCTGCTAGGCTGGAAGTCATATCTTTCAGCAGAAGCAGCCCTGTATCAGTGTTCTGATAAGCACGGTCATTGTGGCTGGCCAGTGTCCAAGCCAAGGGTTTTCAGCAGCCCTGGCAGATGTACGCCCAACATGAAGGCGGGAGAGGGAGAGAGGATCCCAGGAAAGATGGCAGCAGACGTGATGAAGCGTGCTGATGTCTGGCACCAGGCCCACTAGCCTGGGCCTGGGCCTGGCTCCTCAGCTGGAGTAAGCAAGAATTAGAACAGGCTAGGTTGCTTACCACGGTGGCTCTGTGTTCAGCAATTGATTCAATGGCTGCCTTTTCTTTCGCTTCTTTCTCTTTGCGTTTTTTTTCTTCTTCAGCTTCTTTTTTTTCAATGTCTCTAGCAACACGATCATCTTCCCTCTTTAATGCCTCTTTCATTTGTGCTGCTAATTGGCTAACAATTTTGTCCTGACGTTCCTGTGTTAGTCTGCAGAAGAACATGAGCTACCATAACATAGCAGGGTACACATCTGGGTCTACCTGAAGCATTACTTCTACCACACTCAGCAATCCTGCTTCTAGTCTTCTCTTTTCTTGCCACACAGGCCTGCCCAACTCCCCACCCAACTCCTTTATCTTGTCTGTTTTCTTCCTGTTTTTTGGTTTGTTTGTTGGTTTTTTTTAATTATCTGATTGAGCAAATAAATGTTCCTCGTAATACTAGCTTTCTGTTGAAATAACGAGCTGGGTCACTTGGGGAGAATTCCGCCTAGCATCTTGCCAGCGGGAGAGAAATGTTGGGAGGATTGGCCAGAAGTAGGAAGAAAAGGGACCTCTCAGCTTGGCTCAATGGTATCTTCATGCTGTACCCTCACTGTTTAATTGGTAAACCATCTTCCCTTAATTACCCCATGTAATTAATTAATGTAGGTGCCTAGTTAAGAAGTCCAGTTATTTTTCTTGATCTGACTTAGACAAATATAGCTTATACCGAAAAATACTTTTGTCAAGGATTTTAATTGTATTTAATTGTTGAGGAGGTGGAGGCTTGGCAGGCTATATGGAAAACCGCTGTTCCCAACACACTGGTGTAGAGCTTTGCACTAAGTCTTTGTACTTTGAAGGGTGGAGAGATTGCTCTCACACACACCTATTGCTAAGGAACCTGTGATAGAATTTCCTTTTTCTTCTGAACTCTCTACTCTCCCTATCAGTAAAATTTAATTTTTAGAATACCTGTGGTTTGTGTTACATCATCAGTCTGAAAGATTTGAATATGACTACAGTAAAATTTTTAGTTTATTGACAATTTATACTCTAGCGTTGTACCTACCTACGCATTTCAGCTTTTTTCTCTTTTATCAGCTTGGCGATAGTTTGCTTTGCTTTAAAATGAGCTTTAATCCGATCATCTTCTTCCATTTGTTTTTGTTCCTCTATTGCTTTGATAATTTTCTGGTCAGTTACATACTCCTGCATGGGCAAAATGGTCCTGATATAACAGATGAAGTCTAGAAAATCTTGGCCTGGGGTAGCAACTTAAAAGAATGACTCCCTGTTCTCTCTCTTTGTGTTTCTTTCAAAGAGAGAAGACGGGGAAGGGATTCTCAGTACTCCCACTTACTTCTGCCTCCCTGCTCAAACATGCATGAGGAGGAGATAGTAAATATGAGGAAGGAGAAGGGAAACTGAGCATCAAACAGCTGCTTCTCCAGCCCATTACACAAACAAATTGCCATGCAATGCAGTATTATCCCTTGCTCCCATTCACACACGAGAGAGAGGGGGATGTTGAGACAAATGGGAGTGTGCAACTGCCACCGGCACAGACACAGACTGTGCTGCTCCTGGCCCACCTCATCTAAAACTATCCCAGGCTGAGCTTAAACCAAATCATAGCTGAAGAAGAGTTTTCTGTAATTTTATGTAAAAAAACCCCACATTGTCTTTTTTATGGTGCCCAGAACTGTTCTGAGGCATTTCTAGTTTGCACTTAGCAAGATACCATTAAAGGTGAAGACAGAAGGCAGCATGTCTTGACTAAATTTTTAAGCCTCTCCAATCATAAAGGTAAAGACAAGTTAAAAAGATACTGTTGTGTTCAGACTCAGACTGTTCCTTCTTCCTAACAAAGAAAAATGGGTTTAAACTAGCAGGTACATGGAACTTCAATCCGGTTCTCAAGTCAAGGAGAATATTCCTTGATGTCAACAGCAGACTTATTAATCATAGACCAGGGAAAGCCTTAGGTGCCAGTTTCCCTTTAGACAAGAGAAGGGACCTGCCTCCAAGAGGCCTTTCTCAAAAGCACAGAGGAAAGACATGGCCTGCAACTGGCAGGGTAGGCATACGATCCATTGCTACTGAAGCTGTTGGCAAACCTCCTGTTGCCAGTAGGCCCATTTAGATATATGAATGCTGTTGTTTCACTTCAGGCAGCCAAGGTGCAACAAACATTTGAACTGTCTAGTTTCCTGTTACTTACATCATACAGCCTCTGCTGTTCAGCTTTTTCCTCCTGTTCCTTTTCCATTGTTCTCTGAATTTCCAGTTGGTACAATCGGTTCAATCTGTCTATTTGTTCTCCTTCTCTTTTGGCTTCTAGCTTGGCTAGATCTTCCTGATGCTTGCGCTCCTTTATTCTGAATCAGGAAAAGGAGTTGAATAAATGGGCTAGGGATCGCATGAAGTAACGAACAAATAGAGATTCTGTGTAACCATAGGTAACTGGCACTGAAGGATGTGGTACTTTGAATTGACTAGAATATCAGAAGTGAAAAATAGCAACATTGTTTGTAATGGTAGCACTCAATCCTCTGACCAGAAATCAGTTATGGTATGCTCACAGCTTGTGGTCCAGTGGTAACAAGTTTTATCTGGATGACTCATTAGCACCACTGCATTCATAACGTTCTGGCCTGTCTCTACAGCACCCTCAGTGAACAAGATTTCCCAAGACTGGACTTTGAACCCTTCCTCTACCTCAGGAAATTTGATTCCTTCTATCAGTCCACCAGGGCCAGTCCTATAAATACCACTGGGGGACCCCTCCATAGGGTTTCTGTAAGAGCCAAGAGAAAGAATGGAGGTGGCAGTGGTATGTTCTCCTGATGTGTTCGCTGGAATCTAGTGGAAAATCTGGTTTAACCTTTTCCTTTTCTGGGACCAAAACTGAGTTAAAATACACTTTCACCGACAACTTATGAATAATGATTTGACTAAAACCTATTGATGCCTACCAGAGGCGATTTTACATGCAGACTGTTGGCAAATAACAGACACTGCATATCCCATCTCTTCCCTTTTGCACAAGGTCTTTTGTGGCACTCTGGATTTTTCTTTTGTAGTGTCACATTTGTGAGTCAAATTATTAGTAAGTTTCTGTAAAAACCTTATAGAATGTATTTGTGAGAAGAGGTTTTAAGTAAATAATAAAGTAGGGTTACTTTTGATTAATTATTACTTACTGTTCCAGCTGATCTCTGCGTAGTGCCTGTTGGTTCATATAATGCTGCTGTGCCTTTTCTTGCTCTCTGAGAATAGCTTCTTTACGTTCACGTTCCTTTTCTTCATCCTTCTTCTTGTTAACATCTGACTTTAACTTTTTTAATTCAACTTGAGCATCTCTTTCTTTTAGGACCTCAGTAAGTAGAAGTGCACTCTGCAAGAGAACATTTAAATTAATTTGTGTGTTCAGAAGTGTTTAGAGAAATTCACTACAATTTGAATTTAAAAAATCTTAAGTTGTCAACAAACATGGAACCCTTTCAGTCTTTCAGTCTGATAGTGTAGGTAGGTTTTTGCACGATCAATAGCCTCCTCCCGTTTTGCTGTTTGGAACTGTTGTTCTTCCAAATCAAGTCGCTTTCTTTCTTCCTCTTCCCTTTCTTCACGTAATTTTTTGGCTTTAAGTTTCCGTTGTGCCAGACCCTACAGTGGCGATAAAATGAGAAATCACATTTAAAGCCCATGGATTAAAAACATATAAACCCTTCTGGAGGTGATGTACTCAGTGTTTGGGGGTTTTTTAATTTTGCATTTTAGCATTAATTTAAAAAAATTAAATGTTGATGTTAGACGTTAAATGTATTTAAATGGAGTTTAGTTAAAATACATATTTAAAAGCAAATGTTAGAGGGAGTACAGCTAGAAATGTTATACCATGAGGGGTTTTGCATACATGAAAAAGAATCCCGTTGTTTACAAATGTATCTTGTACTTACCATAATGGTATTGGGCCAGTCTTTTACAGCCGCTTTGGAGCGTAAGCGCGTTTCTTCTCGTTCTTTCTGCTCAGCGAGGATGCGTGCTGCTTCTCTAGTTGTGCTGTCAAGACTGTCCTGAATCCTTTCCCATTCTGCTTTTGGCAATACAATTACCTGATGAAGGTCTACTTCATTTGGAAGAAAACATCCATCTAGAACATTATTTTCCTCCAAATGATGTGGCACTGTGCAGAGGAAAGAAGAGGTACTGAGATTACTTCATACCAGAAAATCCTATATTCAAACCTGGATCAGGATTTGAGTTCCTGCATAGTAACAACACTAAGTTGTGCTGACAGGTACTCTCCCCATCCCCAGTACCCCAGAGCTAAGACAAGGTGTCTGTATCTGTAGTCTCCCTGTGGCCAGTGTGTGTGCTTGGGCTGTGGCACAACGTAGCTGTTTGTATGTCCCCTTCCCTGTTTGTGTGCGTGTACAGGTTTGGTTGATGTTAACTGACACTTTCCACTTGGGCATGATTTGAGAACAGCAGGGACCAGGGAGCATTCCCAATAGGAAAGGGGGAGTATTGGGGATGCCATTTTTCTGGCTGGCTGAGCAGCAGTTTGGGCACAGGCTGTGCCCTACCACCCTTGTCCTGCACACTCATCGTATTTACTAAAATAGATCTGGCTGGCAAAACAGTTTCTTGGTTTGTTGGAATGATCAGTATTTCTTTGTTGTATTTGGCTGACATACACATGTGCATCCATAAATACAGCTTTTCTAGGTGATCACTAGGTCTTGTGAAATGCCCTTCAAAATGTCACAGGTATTTTCGAAAGAAATGGCACTCTGTATGGAGGTCTGCCCCATTAGAAATTATCCTTCTGATCTGCAGCAGACTGACATGCCGTGTCTAAAACACGAGGAGGCTTTCTCTTACAGCGCTACTGATGTCAGGGTCTGTTTTCCAGACGCAGTTGCTAATCTTTTTGTCTCATGGTGGGGACCAGGCCCCATCTTCTCGTGCTGCCCAAGGTGAAGGTTGCCTTGCCGAAGGCTGCTCCTGGCAGACAGGGAGCTGCCAGGCATCCAGTTCTTCCCTGACTTCAGCTGTTGATGAGACGGTACCTCCGCTGGTTCCAGGTTGGTTCTTTCTAGGTGATTCTTGGGCAGAAGCAGCCGGTGTGGCTGCCTGCAGCAGGGAGAGCAGGTTTGGGGGGAGTCACACTGGACACGGGGACAGGGAAGACCCCTTCGGCCTCCCGGAGCAGTGTGCAGCCGCTGCGGCTACGGGCTCGGCGCTCCCCTCCCCCCGGGCCCCGGTAGAGCCCCACTCACGGGCTTGCTGCTGCTGCTGCCGCCGCCGCTCCCGCCCGCGCCGGCGCCCGGGCCCCGCCGCCGCCATGGCCCCGAGCCGCGACGCCCGGGGACGCGCGCCGTTGCCATGCAACCCGGGAGTGACGTGATGACGTACGCCTGAGGCACGCGGCGGGCGGGACTCGGGCGGAGGCAGCCGGAAGCGGCGGGCGCGGAGGTGGGTCAGGGGCAGCGCGACTTGGAGTGGGGGGACGGCGCGCGCGCGCGCCACGCGGGGCGGTAGCGGTTCTGCCCCGTTCCTTCAGGGGCTGTCGGTCCGCTGCCGAGACCCCCGCGGTGCTGCCGCCGGGCTCCCCCTGCCTCGCCCAGTCCTTCCGGGGTGGCTGCTCTGATTCGCCCCTCGGCCTGGTCGTTGCGACCCGGGGGGCGGCAGCAGCCGCTGTGCTACAGTTGGGAGGGGGCTGTTTCTGTGGGTGCGGCCTGCTGGCTGTGGGGCCGGCCTGAGGAAGCGGCGGTGCTGGTGTTAGGGGTGTGAGAGGACGTGCCGGTGAGGGAACGGCTCTAAGCACCAGATGAGGTGTCTCCTGCTTCTAGGGATTTCCGTAGCCCAGAGGTGGGCTGTAGGTGCTGAAGTTGCAGGACTACAGCAAGCACAGCGATTTACTTATTTATTTATTTCAGTTCCAGAAATGGCAGTATTTCTTTTCCTTGGCTTCTTTGATTTGTTGTGTCCTTGTTAAAAAGACTGGCTTTATCTGTTGAGTAGTAGTTTCCTTTAGAAATCTCTCTTAAGGTGTTTGGCCAGGAGAATCCCAGTCTGGTTGCATTGGCAGGTGATGGAGAAATTTAGAACCGTTGGTGAAACTGATGGTGTAGGAGTAGCGGAAGATTGCCTCTGTTAGCAAGTATTAGTAACTATGCAACATGAGTTTAGATACTTTCACATTGTCTATTTTAAACAAAATTTGATACTGAACTAGAACTTTGACCTTTACAGGCTGCTTTTTTAGCTTCAGCACAGCTTCCCGTAGCTGTAGTGGCCACAAACTTACTTTGTTTAGATATTTGCCCTAACGCTTCATTTTCTTGCAGAATTTTTCTCTTCTGAGCACACAATCAGGGTAGAAATTCAGTACTTGGTTTATATAAATAATTCTCTTTTTTTTTGTTTGTTTTGGAAACTGTTTTCTGGCAGCTATGAAATTTCTGTTGGTTTTTGATTTTGACCATACAATCGTAGATGAAAATAGTGATACCTGGATTGTGAAATGTGCTCCTGAGAAAAAACTTCCTAATGGATTAAGAAACTCCTACCAACCGGGACATTGGACAGAATATATGGGCAGAGTCTTTGCCTACTTGGGAGACAATGGCGTCAAAGAAGATGAGATGAAACGGACTATGACAACAATTCCTTTCACTGCAGGAATGGTAGATCTGCTGGGTTTTATTGGCGAGAACAAAGATTTGTTTGACTGCATAATTGTTTCAGATTCTAATACAGTATTTATTGACTGGATTTTGAAAGCTGCTGACTTCCATAAAGTGTTTGATGAAGTGTTTACAAACCCTGCAGCGTTCAGCAACACTGGCTATCTTACTGTACAGAACTTCCATGCTCACCATTGTGCAAAGTGCCCTAAAAACCTTTGCAAAAGGAAAGTTTTAAAAGAATTTCTAGATGAGCAGTTGGAGCAAGGAGTAAGTTATACACAAATTGTATATATAGGTGATGGTGGGAATGACTTATGTCCAGTAATGTTTTTGAAGAAGGATGATATTGCTATGCCCAGGCAGGGATATACCTTGGAGAAAAAAATTTCTCAGCTCGCCCAAGATCTCAGTCCTGTAGAGTGTTCTGTTCTGGTTTGGTCATCTGCTACTGACATTATGTCTTATCTGAAGTTACTTATAAAGGAATAATTCAAATGCTAAAAGGAAACTAACATAGTTATATTTTATCTTCCTGGGAGAGAAAAACTGCATGTGTATATTGTAAAATTGGGCTGTTATCTGAACTTATGTTTTTTAAACACAATATAAAACTGTTTATGTTCAATCTTGGCAATAGTGAGAAAGTGAAGTTAAAATGGCTTTACAACATAGTACGCATTCCAACATAAGTGGAGAAGGGGAGTTGCAAGAGAAATCGCCATTATTCTCAGTCTTCCCCCTCCACCCCCCAAGCCTTTACTGACTACATAACTGACCTTTTCTGTTCCACATGCTTAGGGGAAGGAGTAGGATTAGTGCATAAAAGAATGAAATTCTTTACTTAGAAAACAGGTGCCAGGAGCATGGTTCTGGAACTGTTGGGTTTTATACTACTTTGATCAGGATAAATGTTTAATTTTGTAAATTATTTAGTATGCTTATAATCTTGTTTGATCTGAAGATGCATTTATATTTTCAATATACTAAATATTTTACCAAACCAAATTACTTTTTAATAGTTTGTATTATCTTGTATTGTAAAAACAATAAAAATTACTGTCCCTGACAAAAGCAACACATCTGATTTGTGTAATGTATTCTGCTGATCTGTGTCACCTGTTCCTGTGAGGGCCTGGAGAGAGTGGACACAAGTTTGGGTGTCAGCCTTTGGCTAACACCTTCATTTAGTCAGTCAGACCCCTTCTCTCCTGGAGACTAGTAAGGGTGTAGTTCTGTTTAATGAAGAGTCACTCTCCCGTTCTCCTGTTGCCCTGACAGCGTGCTGCTGCCACACCGTCTAGAGCTAACGCTGGTTTGATCTTCCATGCTGACAGCTCTGAGTCAGCCAAGTGCTTTTTTCTTTCTGGGTTTCTGCTGCAGTTCATAGCCCACAGAATCATGTATATGTATACAGGTTTACACTGATTTTACCTATTTTCTCTAGTCCATATCTATAGTATAATCCTCTCTTACAAGCTGGAAGGGAACACAGAACTGTTCTGTCTTAAAATAGCTCAAGGAATCACTTGTGAACATGCAGTCTTTCTCTTCAGTGCTCACAGTGAGATGAGCCCCAAGAGCTGTGCTATGCATATAGAGATATTAAAAATAACTCTCATTAAAGTTAAATAATGTATTTTCATGCCAAATGTTTTCCTTCTTACAGTCCTGCAAAATGTCCAAAATGATGATGTAGTCTGCTATTGAACTGATGGCTGGTTTAGCTTAAGTGCCTCTAAGAAATTGGTCCAACTTTTGCAGCACTTGGGTTGCAGATGTCTGAGGTGCAGCGCAGCAGCCTACAGTTGCTGTAGCTGTCTTCCTCTGTTTTCTGTGCTGCACTGTTCTCATTTTCTTACTGACATTTGATGTTGTCACTACCTTCTTTTTCTCAGTTGAAGATTTTTAGGAGTGGTCTTGCCTGGTTTCAGGCTGATAGTGTATATAAATTAGATTTCCTTTGGTTACTTCCTTGTAAATTTGTGTGAGGGCACAAAGATGGCATCTGAAGAACTGGTGGGTCTCAAGTTGTGGCAGGTTTAAGTTTTCTCATTCACAGGTCATACAATAGCAGTAATGGCTCTTGCATAGGACAATTTTGTATGGTTACTTTTTTTTTTTTTTTTGAAGTTGTGTGTCTCCTTCATTCTAGACGGGCTGCTTTATGTTCCGGATTCTGTGCTGGTCTCTTCTGTGCTTTTCAGAATTTCCAGTTTGTCCAGAGATCTTAGTTATTGCTTCTTTAAAAACAAACAAAAAAAGAGTATATGAATAATTATTCAGCTTTTTCTTCTACTATTGCCCTTTTAGCCTTAGGGAATATACCTTGTAGTTTGCTGTGAGAGTGAGAAATTGAGTGAGAAATTAATCTTCATGCTCAAAAGGGGTGGTTTTTGTGGTTTTATGAAAGTACTGAAGCAGGAGTTGAGAGTAGATTAAGCAAAGTAGAATACTCAAAATATTAGCAGTTATGATCGAATCACTTCAAGTAGAGGGTAGAGCTGATGCTATTTGCTAGGCAAGTGCCTGTCGGAGACAGAAGAAATTTTTCATTTCCAGTAGGTAGGCCATTAAGCTGTTAGTATGAGGTCTTGGGTTTCTTTTTTCCTCTTAATAAAAGATAAGACATTACTTTTTCTGAAGCACCACAATTACCAATTTTTTCCGCATTTGGATATAAGGGAGGGGAGATGAGCGTCTCCCAAGGGTGAAGGTGGTTTAAGCAGGTAACCCAGCCAAAAGAGAAAGGGAGAATCTCCTTGAAGGGACATGTGTTCAGTACTTGGTGTTGCTGGCGGTTTAAATCAACGTGTTCTCTTGGGGGGGAGATGACATAGGTAAAGATGTTAATGAAAAGAAATGCGTAATGGAATGTGTATGTGTATGGGAAATTTTGTATATGGTAATAGGTCTGCTATCGTACAGCAGCTACTAGGAAGAGTACTTAGTGTTACATGCTAGTAGGATGGCTAAGACCTAGGAGAAGTTCCTGCTTGTCCGTGGGAAGCTGATGAAATGGAAAGTGCAAAACCACAGCCATACAAAGCCGTTGGCATGGGGATGTAGAAACAGACTCAGGGCTCTACAAGGGAATGCTCCAGAGAAAGAGATGGAGTGAGTAATGTAGCTGAGGGACAGCAGGGCTGTGCTGCTAATTCCTGGGTTACATCACAAAACTCCCATTCCCTGGGCTAAGAATGCATCAAGTGGTTGAAAAACTGAAGGCAAAGATGTGTGAGGGGTTTGTTGTTTTGGTTTTGTTTGTTTGTTTCAATCAGCTTATTTATGTCTCATGTTCTTAAGTAAAGACCAAGGGCAAGTTTGGGTCCTGCTGCAGGGTTAGCAGGCGAGGAAGGGTGGCAGAGGGGTATGTCTTTCCAGTTCAGATTCCTTCTGTAGTTCACGCTAAGGAATCTGTGTAGAGCAGGAGTTCTCCTTTTGGGTATTGCTGGCACCTGGCTAATCATAAATATCCACCTCCTTTTGGTAGGAGGAACTGCTGTCAGTCCTTTCAACCCAGGAGAGCTCTGGCAGGGCCGGAAGAGCCTGGCTGCTGGATCCAAAGGATCCAAACCCTGCTGCAGGTTGAAGGAGGGAGCACCGCTGCTTAAACCCGGAGGATGCTGTGCTTCAAATACTTTTAAAGGTCTCCATTGCAGAAAATGTTTTGCTAGCAGAGAAGAAACGGACTTGTTAAATTGTGAACAACATTTTCAGAAGTGGTAAAAGCCAACACAACCTTCTCCTTGAATTGTTTGCTTCTAGTTGGAGTCGATTTGTCAGCATAGTTTGTGACTGTCCTTTGCGCCCTGCCAGGTTCAGGTGTTTTGAGGCGAGCTCTGGCCGCCCCCTCTCAAATCCCATTCTGTAATGGGAGAGCCCGTGGAGCTCGCAGCCCTTCCCAGCATCGCTCCTCCGAGCGGCTGGGAGAGCGGGATGCCCCTGGGAGAGGCGGCTTCAGGTCGCTGTTAGTGGCACTCGAAGGCGCCCTCGCTTTGTTGTGCGGCTGAGAGCCACCAAGCTGGTGACGCTGACCCAGGCATCTGCTTCTGTCCCTAATGTGGCCGGGCCTTCTGTCATCGTCGCAGCCAGCCTTTTAACCCCCTGCCCCCGGGCAGCAGCGGCGCTTCGGCCGGAGGGGGCCGGGCTGGGCCCCGGGGGCCGCGGGGGAGGGCAGCGGGCGGCCGGGGCACCAAAATAGGAGCCGCCGCTCCGGCCCCGCCGCCTCCCGCGGGCAGCGACTCTTCCAAAGATGGTCACGGGGCCGCAGCGCTCCGCCAGGGCGTAAGTACCGCGGCGGGGAGGCCGCGTGGGGCGGCCCGGTGGGCGGCGGGGCTTGGCGGAGCGGCTCCCCGGCCCGCGGGCGGGGCGCGGACAAAGCCGCGGGGAGCCCGGGGCGGCGGTGCGGTGCCGTCCCGTCCCGGCTGGGCGCTGCGGTGCGCGGTGGCGGCGATGGCAGCGGCCGGGCAGGAGGAGTACGCGTACCTCTACAAGGACTCCGCTCACCCCGCCGGCTTCCTGGAGGCGTTCCGGGGGTTTTACCTGGACGGGCTGTTCACCGACATCAGCCTGCAGTGCGCCTCGGGGGTCATCTTCCACTGCCACAGAGCCGCCTTAGCGGCTTGCAGCAATTATTTTAAAGCCATGTTCACAGCCGATATGAAAGAGAAATCTAAAAACCAGATCAGACTTCCCGGGCTCAGCCATGCCGTACTGGAAGCCCTCGTGAATTATGCATACACATCACAGATCCAGATAACAAAGAGAAATGTCCAAAGCCTACTCCAGGCTGCAGACCTCCTCCAGTTCGTGTCAGTAAAGAAAGCCTGTGAGCAGTTTCTGGTGAGGCACTTAGACACTGACAACTGCATAGGGATGCACTCCTTCGCCGAATACCACGATTGCTCGGAGCTAGAAAAAGAGTCCAGGAGAATATTGTTATGGCAGTTTGATGAAGTGTGTAAGCAGGAAGAGTTTCTGGACATTGGGAAGGAAAAGCTCTCCTTTATTCTCTCCAGAGAGAATCTCAATGCTTGGAAAGAAGAGGCAGTCATTGAAGCTGTTGTTAAGTGGGTTGCACACAACGTAGAAGAAAGAATTGAAGATGTTTATGAACTGCTGAGCTGCACCAAAGTAGACTTAGATAACATGTATTTGAGGTCAGCTTTAAGCCTACAAAAAAAATGCCGTCTTAATGACAGTAAGATAAGGTCACTCATATACAATGCCCTGAACTCCAATCCCAAAGGTCTTTCCAGAAGACCCACAGCAGCCATGTATGTGATCGGAGGATATTATTGGCATCCCTTATCAGAAGTGCATGTTTGGGATCCTTTAACCAACGCATGGGTTCAGGGAACAGAGATGCCGGATCACACCAGAGAGAGCTATGGGGTCACTAGCTTGGGACCGGACATATATGTGACAGGCGGTTATAGAACAGAGAGCATCGAAGCCCTTGACACTGTGTGGATATATAACAGTGAGAGAGATGAGTGGACAGAAGGCTGTCCCATGCTTGATGCAAGGTATTACCACTGCGCAGTTTCCTTGAGTGGCTGCATCTACGCCTTGGGTGGTTACCGAAAAGGAGCTCCTGTGCAAGAAGCGGAGTTCTATGATCCTTTAAAAAAGAAATGGCTTCCTATTGCAAACATGATCAAAGGTAGGTAAGCTTCTTTTGGTATGGCATCTGCCTCAAATGTTGATCCTTTTGCATTTGCCACTTTTAAGTGCCATGGACACATTTAGGGTTTGATCCAAGTTCTAGTGAAGTCCATGGGAATCTCCTGTTAATGTTGGTGGGCTTTGGTTCAGGTCTTTACTAGCCATATGACTGCAAACATCCAAATGCTATGCTGGGCTGTGCCACGGAAGACTATGGTGGAAAAGCAAGTGGTAATCTCAGTTTAATTTTGCCTTCTTTCAGGAGTAAAATTTCTGTTCAGATTAGAAATCAGAAGGCTGCCTGGGATTAGAGTCCGTTCAGTAGATGGTCAAAGAGCAAGCTCCATTTATTTTAATATAAGACCAGATTACCAAGATTTTCTATACAATCATTTATAAGGGTGTCATCTTCATTAAATCTTCTTGCATGCAGTTTCCTCGTATTTCAGTGTATCATCAGTTCAGGATCCTTAGTTTGATCTTTAGTGTGAGGATAATGAAAAGCACTAATACCTGTTTCTAGCAGCCAAAATAGCGATCTATTAAAAATGTATGAATTTGGATCACAGCGTAACTAAAGGCTATAATTTTGTTTTAAAATTTATAAACAATTACACATTTTTATAAACTAATGCAATTAGAAAATTTTACTCTAAGGTAATGCAACATAGTATTTGCCTGCGTACGTGAGAGTTTTTGGAGGTATCTGTAGCAGGAAAGAACACTTATCACGCTCCTACAACTTTCTTCATTGTTTGTATCTTTTCCACAAACATTTTTTACTATTTTACTATTATTCTCTTTTTATTTCTTTTAAAAAGAGAAATGCTACACTGATACTGTGAGCAGTTACACATTCTGTGCAGTTGTTTTGTCCCGTTTTCTCTATGAAACTTCTTAGATGCTTAAAAAAACCCCACTAATTTTGGTCCATTTTATCATGCCAGATCCCTTGTTTTGTTTTGTTTTATTCTCCTAGAGACAGTTAACATGGCTCCATTCTGTTTGTGTCCTTGTTTATACAATAGCATAATTAATAATACCATGAGAAAGACTGAAAGTATCAGAAGAGATACCCCGAGACATTGAATAATCTCAACTCCCATCGTCCTTGTCTTTGGCATATGAGTGACTTTTAAAAAATTTCTTTGCTTTAGGGAAATACTGAAATTAATTCCCTGTTCCAAAACCAACGTGACGATGTGTCTTTACTTACTACATAAAAATTCTGTGAAATATTGTGTGGCTGTATGATATGCAATATGTGTCAGTTACTGCAGTTTTGTTTAATTGCTCTTGACTTATGCTGATAAAATAAGGTGTCTTGACAAGTTTATTTAATTTCACAGTTAAATACTTGCAAGTATAGTTTTAACCTAAAATATTAATTAACAAGTCATTTGAAATGGGATTATGGATGGAAGTGACTGTGGTTGTTGCGTGCAGTCTGAAGGCATGTTGTGACTTTCACACTGTGTACAGGTGTTGGAAATGCCACTGCCTGTGTCCTGCATGAAGTCATCTACGTAACTGGAGGTCACTATGGGTACAGGGGAAGCTGCACCTATGATAAAATCCAGAGATACCATTCAGGTAGCAATGAGTGGAGTATAGTCACCACAAGTCCGCATCCAGGTAAAGCGTAATTTCTGTAACAAGGGTAGAGCTTGATTTGATTACTTGGACCTGGGATTCTTTAAACCCACTTAAGAGTTTCTGGCACGGTCCTAATAAAAGGAACAATCCCTGTAGGGCAGCAAGGGCCAGAGTGGGATTATCTCCCATTTCCAGGCTCTGAGAGGGGAAGGGAAGACCTTCTTCAACCATCTGTTCTATGGAAATCACTGTATAAATATTGAACTAAGGAATGGCTGCATCCTGTTAAATAATATAGTAATCTAACTTTCTATAACATCTGTCTATACATAGGCACTTGGCAAAAATAATTTATATGAATTTTAAAAGGGTTTTTTCTATGTTCTACATTTGGAAACAGTTTTTAAAGCGATTGTCACTAAGTACTGGTGCTCGTGTCTGTCTCTTCTGTAATGCCTTGAGCTTGCTTTTACCAAGCGTATTAGGAAATCCTGAGGTGTCTCCTAAACTCAGTGAAGAAATTCAGCCGCCCTCAGTGGTGCCCAATGTTTGTCATGTAGCTGCAGTTTAAGTTAACATTAAAATGCTGAGTTGAACTGTGTTTCCTTTCTTCCTGAAGAATACGGGTTGTGTTCAATTACACTACAAAACAAGATCTATTTTGTGGGTGGACAGACCACGATCACGGACTGCTATGACCCAGAGCAAAACGAGTGGAAACAGATGGCTCACATGATGGAGAGAAGGATGGAGTGTGGCGCAGTGGTTATGAACGGATGCATCTATGTAACAGGAGGATATTCCTATTCAAAAGGAACGTATCTGCAAAGTATTGAGAAATACAACCCTGAACTGAATAAATGGGAAGCAGTAGGTAATCTTCCCAGTGCTATGCGGTCACATGGCTGTGTCTGTGTGTATAACGTGTAAACATTTAATTTTCATATTGCTGCTGCAGAAAACAGCAGGTGCGGCATTCATAATAGCACTGATTACCTCATGAATGAGATGTCTAATACAATCTCTTAGTGCACATCATTAAAAACTAGGTATAATTTGTCTTTATTTTAAACAGTTCAGAAATATATCTGTGGTAACAAGACTTCCATATATTTTTTCAGTCCAATCATTCTTTGTCATGAAACTTTTTCAAATTACTCTTGTATAATACTTTGTGCAGCTATTTAGGAATTACTGTGAAAAACAGATCTGTTGTCATTAGTCACTGGGTGGAACTATAATCTGGTGCTAAGGTGCGCAAAGCCAAAGAAAATACTTTCCATTTCTATGGACTACTGGGCTTCAGATGAAATCTTTGATACTCCGAAGTCTCTATAGAAATGCTTCATTGCCACAAGCACGTGGTACATACAGAGCAATATCACTTGGATAAGCAGGTTATCACATCTGGCAATCATGGGCAGTTATAGGATAGCTCTAATTCTACCTTCAAATGCCAGCGCGGAGAAAAGCACAGGCTGGGAATGAGGGAAGAAATGTCATGCAGTAGCCCCAGAGCACAAGCCGAAAATGTGCACTAGTTTTCCAGAAGAACAGTGCTCTGCAGTATGAGGCAGTTTGAGAATAGTGCTCACTTTGCCATTCTCACACTGGCAGGGCCTGTGAGAAATAATGAAAGACTCTTTTCTTGGCTTTGGCAGGTATTGGGCTGATGCCCTCGGGCTGATGCACAGGTATTGGTGATTTTTCTTTTTCAGGGAAAAAAGCCTTACCACGGTGACTTTTTTTTTTTTTCCATCAAATTTAAGATGTATGTCTTTGTGAAATGTAAGGAGGAAATGAGAGAGACTGGAAAGTTGCTAACATCCCCCCCGAGATACAAACTCTCTATTTTGTTAATACCACTCAGTCTTTTTAGGATGCTGAACTATGACTTGAGCAAAGGTACAACTGAAGAAACTTGTCAAAATACGTTACACATGGAGAAATTGGATGCTAACCGGTCCACTGGATTTATTTATTATTTCGCTCAAAAAATAATACAAGATCTTCAAATGCTGTCTAGAAAGCAACTTGAGATGGGCAGGAAGGTCATCGTTTTGTCACTTCTTCACTGGAAGATGCCTGCGGCAGGCTCCCAGCGCAGCATGGCGGTGCCAGGCCGGCAGAAAGCAGAATCCATAGGTAGTATTTAAATATCTGGTGTTTTAACCCTGCTGTCCCTAGGCTTCTCACCAGTCCTTGTTTTGCATCCTGCCTTCTAGGTAGTAAGACAAACGCATTTAGCTGAATTGTTATTGCAGTGACTTCTTAGGATTTGTTTTCACCTGGTGGCTTGTATAGATAGTGTAAGGTGCTGCTTTTATTAGCCTGGTTCCCTGAGGGAGCAAGGTGCAACTGTGTTGCCTTTCTGTGCACGTGTCAGCTCCCCTCTAATGCTGGAGTCGCTTGTCTGGGTTCAGCCGTGTTCTACAGCGAGGTATAGGTCTTAAAAATACACTTTTTTTCCCCCCAGGTTTTATGAAAATCAGGAACAGGATAGAGGGGGGAAGAGACAGACTGAAAGGAGTTGTATGGAAAGTACAAGATGGCAAAGCCTTCCCAGTGCTGAGGGGGTGGCTGTGAGGAGCGATCCCATTCCTTTCTGCCTTTGCTGCCGGTCACCCGGTCCCGCCTCAGCTGCTGTGGTCTGATAGCGGTGATCCAAATAAAGGAATGCCGTGAGGAGCAGAGGGGCTCTTCTAGCCCGGATCAGTTCCCCAGTCCAGCTTGTAAAATGCCAGCAGAAACAGCTGTTAGATGTTGGCATGAGAGGCAGGGACAACACAGGGCTGCCACAGGGTGTGGTGGGAACTTCCTACACCAGCACTACCCCCAAAACCGAAATTTTGGTTATATTGAATTTATCAGATGTGATGGAAGCAGCTTTCCAAGCAGGTAAGCCCCGAGTTTATAACATTTCTTTTTCTGTTCAACATTTTTTTGTTCTCTCACATTTTTGTATTACATCTCACTCGCATGACTGCTGGAAGCAGGCGGCACTCAACTCTGAGCTTCGATGGGAAGTTCTGTGGTGTATATATATAGTTCTTGTTTTGATGTCTTTGTGTGTCACCTTACTATGTCAGAAGCTCGTGTGTGTGTGGGCTCGGCGTTTTGCTTCGTTAGCCGTCCTGCTGAGAGCTATTTAAGGATCGAATGGAATTTGTTTAAAGATTCTAAACGGTAAAGAGATGTGGGGAACTCAACTCTGACACTGTTTGAAATGTGTGGGCCGGGCAGGTGTGCAAAAGAAATAAAGTTAATTTGTTTCTCCTGGAAACCTCCGCAGCTGAGAATTGTTCAAAGGCAGGTGGAGATTTAAAGGGCAACATCACAAGAGCATGAAGGTGATTTTTGTATTGAAGGAAACTGCAGTGAACTCAACGTGTGTATGTAATTTTTCAGTGTAAAATATGTACCCATGAAGCTTCATGTTTATTGAAAAACATGAGCACAGAACAGCTGCTTGTGGCTGGCCCTAAGGTTCGTTCCGGTCCGTATCCTGTCACCTGTAGTGATGTAAGAACAAGGCAATACTAACAAACCCCCCAGCACCCACCTGTCTGCTGCGTCTGAACCAGATGCTCAGCCTTGCAAAGCCAGCGCTATTCCGGGGTTGGAGCACAAGCACTGGAAGCTGGAGTCCGCTTTCTCCCTCTGGGCACCTTGCAGGGGAGTAATAGGCAGCTCCTCGGCCTCAGCGCACTTGCTGAGTGGGAAAAAGCCTTTATTTCTGACACGCTGGGAAAGTATGTGCTGATCTGTGTAAGCAGAAGTCAGTGCTAACGCTGCCTGGGGCTTCGGACAAGTCCCAATTTTTTAGAGATTTTTGAATGCGTTAGAATAAATGGAGTGTAAAAGTTCAGACTCATGATTAAATTTTAACTGGTGCTATTTACAGTAACCTACGATGTCCTTTTAAGTTGGTTCATGCCGGTAGCACATCCCGAGAAAAGTGTTCAGCAGCCGGGTCCTGAGCACAGGTGGGAGTGTGAATTCGGTGAGAGGAACAGGGGCTCAGGCTCTTGGTCAGCGGCGTGTGCATCCCCAACGGGAGGGGAGAGCCCAGAGCAGCGGATCTTTTAGCCATCTGTGTGGTGTGTTTTTAGTAATAACGAGTTGAATGTGAACACTAAATTACTGTGCTGTTGGACCTGTATTATGGTAGGCGCTGTTTTACTATTTCACTTGTAAACTAGAAAATGAACTAATATAGAAATCACACCTGTTGGGTCAGTGCCATTTATTACAGCTTTTGCTGGTGCGACCCGTGTTTGTGGCGCTGTAGACGCGTGCAGCACAGCTGTACTGCCGAAGCCAATGTCTGTACTGCTTAATAAACGTAAATATAGCATCAGTGTACCAATACAAGCTTTTAAGTTATTTTTCCCGCTAACCGCAGAAGGGTGCGAAGAGCAGCCCCGCACACCCGGGCTGCGGCCCGCTGCGGGGTGAGGGACATCGCCGCACCCGCCCTTCCCGGCGCTGCTCCTGCACCCCCTGGCGCACCGAGCCAACACGCACCCGTACCCCCGGCTTCTGGTTCCCAGATCGTGCCGGGCGCAGGGGCTCCTCTGGCCGCGCCGCGGAGCGCCCGTGGCGGCGGGGCTGCGAGCACCGGGGGCCGTAGGGAGCAGAGGGTCCCCCCCGCAGGGGCGCGGCACGGCGCCCGCCCCCGGCAGGCCGAGGGGCTCGCACCAGCGGCCGCCCCGCCCCGGAAGCGGCGGCCACGTGAGGGGCGCGGAGGCTGCTGGGCCGCGCGGCGCCGACTGCGGCCTTTAAAGCGTCGGAGCGGGGCGGCGCGCGGGCGGTTGCGGGGCTGCGGCAGGTTTGTGTTCCGGGCGGCTGCATCGGGCGGCGGTGCCGGGGCGCGCTGCTCCGCGCTACCCCGGGCTGGGCCTCTCTGAGGAGCGGCGGGCTGTGCCGGGGCTGGTGGCGGGGCCCAGCGGGGGAGCGGCGGCTGGGCCGGGAGGGAGGGAGGAAGGAAGGAGTCCCTGGAGCGGCGGAGCACGTGCTGCCGCTCACCCCCGGCTGGGGCAGCGGTGCGGGGCCCTGCCCTGCCCTGGCCTGCCCTGCCCGGCGGAGGCAGGGTGAGCGGTTCGCTGCCATCGGGCTGGCCCCGCTCCGGGAGCGGCCCGTAGCGGCGGGCGGGCCTCGGGCAGCGCTAACCTCACGCTGCGGCCGCGCTGAGGTGCTCGCTGGGCGGGAACCGTGGCCCCGGGGCTGGGGGTCGTCTGGGGAGGGGTGTGTTGTCGCTGTAGCAGTTTAATAGCGTCTTAGAACGAACTGATGGCCTCCGAGCATAGGCGCAAGGTTCAGGAGCCGACGTTTCTATCATTTAAATACTATTTATAAGAAATTCCTTCCTATATTGCACTGATTCTACTAAAAAAAACCAACTGTGAAAGCAACATCTGTGATAATGAGTGGTGGTAATTAAGCCTTACCTTAAATATAAAGTTGTATTTTGATGTAAGAACCTCAGACCTCTTACACACAGGTTCCTGAATAATGCATTGCATGAATAACAGTTCCATGCTACTTTATTGGGGAAACTTTTTTTTTTTTTTGGTTTCAAAATAACACCTTTCACTCTATTACAGCGAGTAAGCTTTGTCCGGACCTTGAAACGAAGTGACTGATAAGATGAAAATCCCCTTTTGGGAGTTCTTTTGGGATTATCTCGCTACTATAGCACGGGATCAAATTGTTCTGGATAAGGGGCCTGACTGTCCTTTTCTGTTTGTAATTTAAGTCTCATGCCTATTTGTGTTATTTTAACTTGTTTTCATTTTCAGCGGTGCTGATACAGGCTGTTGGCACACAGAAGGAACAAGTCAGTGTGGTCTACTAAGAAAGCACTTCTAATAAAATCTTATGTAAGATTTTGCTGCTCAGACTGTGACCGTTCTTCAGGAGAGCCAGCTTTTTATCAGTCCTCATTGCTGCACAGCAACTGAAAACTATTGATCTGGAAGTTGGATCCAGAAGACTAGCTTGTGCCAAATGACTGAGCTAAAGAGTCTGGAGTGAGCATGTGCAGCAAGACTAGAATTTCTCTTAAATTAGAAGGCTGCTTCTGCTTTTATTCTAAATAGGTTAGAGCTCGATCAGTGTCTGAACTGAATTCCACGTATGGCAAGCTCGTGTCTGTCTTAGTCTTGCCTTCAGTTTATTGTTACTTGCAGCTGAACGGGTGCTTTTTAGAAAAACTTTTCCAGGTGTAAGACTTAATCTGAAGGACTTGTCCCAGGTCTTGTGGTGTTTTACACTTCTGTACAGTTTGGTTTTTACCTTGAAAATACTGCTAAGGAAATAGACTTTGTTTTTCATCTCTTCTTAGCGGTGGAGCTGAGCCTTACTATGTGGAAAGCGAGTTGCTGGTTGTGCCTATCTTGGTACCCCGCTGGGGTGAGGCAGACAGGGAGAGAGGTGCACTGTGAGAGCCAGGGAAATGCAATAAAGACACGGTATTTGAGGGTACACCAAGGCTGAAGGCATTTAGGTGGCAAAAGCTAGGCGAAGACAGAAGCGGATGTTCTTCCATTATTGCTTCACAGCACTATTATCTTGGCATTTCTTAATAGCTTCTTGGGCATCCAGCGGAAAAAGAAGGGTGTCCTGCATATTTCACACTGGTGTGGTTTTTGGCAAGGCCAGAAGAGCCAGGCTACCCTGGACAGATGGAGTTCTCTCTAAATTACAAAACAAAGCAAAGTCAACAGCTTTATAAGCAGATTCTCTTGTAACTATACTGCCTTAGATGTGCTGCCTCTGTGTAATCCTCACCTTGTTAACTGGAGTAGAACTGCTGGTGGATTTGACAGCATGCAGCCAAAGGGCCCCAACTTCTAAGAAATGCGTGTATGAAGGGAAAACTTGCTCCAAGAAATCCATGCACTATTCAATATGCCAGGTAAAACAGCAAAGGCCACTGAAAGAGCAAGCGGATAGAGCCCACTTGGAGGCTGGTCTGTGTTTCATACTACAGAGAGTACAAAGCGGCTGTCTCCACTCAGCTCGCTCTTACCAGTGTACTTGATGCCAAATGGAGGGTGGTGAGGGAAGGTTCCTCTGTCCAGGTCAATCTCTATTTCAGTGTGCACCTGCAGATTGTCTCTGTTCCAGAGTTCCAGAACATACTGTTCATGCATTTTTCTTAAAACAGCATACGCAACTAAAACACAAGTTATTTTTTTCCTCAGAATATAAAAGAGAGCAAAATTTTTCCACATCTCTTGGTAAATTAATATGTCTTCTTAAGCATTAATGGAGCTGTACTGTGAAAAGCACCCAGAAAAAAACAGTTTACTTAAGTATACCCAGTGCTTAAAAAATCTGCCACATCTGGAGAAGACTTTGCAATGTGAGTTAAATGACCAGACTAAGGTTTGAGAATATGAAGATACGCGTAGCTGCCATTCAGTACTTTTTTTCTTTTTTTTCCCCGGAGGATATAGTTTGCTGTCAGATCTAACCTACTACAACTGTTTGCTGCCACGGAAAGGTTTTTCTGATTATTTTTTTCTTTTCCTCTTGTGCTCCCTGCCCTCACAGCTCCATCACTGGCATTTTCTACAAGCTGAATCAAGACAGTGATAAATTTATCTAGTGGAACTGTTCTTCCCTTTCTTCAATGGGGGTTAACTTTCTGTTGGATGAGGTGTTACAGTAGCACACAAGGAGTGTGATCCATTAGTTGATCCACTGGGAAAAGGTGAGACTACCCCTAGACTGCCATTAAATTACACCACATTTGGTATGCTGTAAAATAGAACACTGGTTTCTCTCACAAGTCAGGTGTTGGGGGGACAACATTGCAAGGGAGTGTTAAGACAGATCACCACCACATTCACGTGCTGGTGCTAATTAAGTCTCCTGTAGTCAGGGTGGCTAATGTGAGACATCTCTGAAGTAATGGCAACTGTTACCTGGTGTTATATGGCCTGGATTTTTGTACAGTGCTTTAGAGACAAATGGATCACACTCTAAGCATAGCTGTCAACTAACATTGAAATCATGCTGTAAAGAGCGTTACAATGTTAGGTACAGGTGGAAGTCCACTAGTGGGAGACCGGGATGCAAATTTTAAGGCTGTTAAGTGCCTAGATTAAAAACTACAAGCAAGTGAAAGGATGTAACGTAGCTTGAGATCAGGAAGAGGAAGAAATGGGAATACTGCAGACTGTAGTGGGCTGAACAGCAATCAGTGAATTAAACCACTAAAATAAGGTGGGGCTGCCAGGTGGGTGTTCTGATAAAGAACATAATTTCCTGTGACAGGGGAGTCTCAGGGGAGTTTTCCCTGCTTCTGCGTTGTCCGTCATCTTGATGCTCTGAAAGATGTTACTGTCCTGCAGAAGAGCAGAATGTGTATGCTTAAATCTCCCAATAAACCATGCAAGACAGGAGTGCAAACCCATCTTTACCAGTAGTCATAGTGATCCCTGATCTGTGAACTGGGATAACTGAGGGCCGTGAAACTGCTTCATCTGTAGCTGGATTTAACAAGTGTGATAGTGACCAAAGGGAGAAAGAAGAAATCTGTTCTTCATGGCTCAAGACTGAATTCAAACCAATTTCTTATAAAGCTGCATTTTTCCTCAAGGATTACTCTTTGCACTCTATCATTATCTTAAGAGCAACTAGGTAGACATTTTCTGATCCCAATTAACTTTCTGGCCAGTAGCTGCTTTCTTACAGTCACTACATGCTCTAGAAGGTTGGTATCTGATGTAGTGGGATTATATGTTTCATGCCAGTTAAGGGGCAAAGTTACTTTCAAGTTAAAACATCTTACTTCTTATCAAAGGTGCCTGATTCTGTATTCAGACAGAACTGCAGTAAAGACAATTTGTAAAGTAGAGAACTAGACACCTTTAGGATGTACTAGTAAATGCAGGTATTTTTACATTCCTTCCTCCAGTAAGTTCCTTGAACTTTCAAAGATAAATTAGGAGGCAGAAATTTCAGAAAAGTTTCTAATTATACCTATTTAGGAATGTTAAACAATTTTTTGTTATTGATGTTTTGCCTAATGATGAGAGGTTTGATTTGACTTAAAGTACAAATGTTATTGGCTCTCAGGTTTGTTGCTGTTAGGTACCAACTGAGGCTCTGTGCCTAGAAAAAGGTAAATAACAAATAATTCTGTGAAGTGCAAGCATACTTTTACTTATCTTGGATGTAGACTACCAAATGCTGCTGCAACCAAAGTATTTTACTTGTTTTTTTTTTTCCAGTTGTTTCCAGTTGTAAAGCTTCCCCTTGGAGTTTTGCAGTCATGTTTACAGATGGCTCACAAGTATAAACATACGGCTAAAGAATTTATCTGTTCTCTTGTTTAGACGATGCTGTAGCAAAATGCAATACTATATGAACATACATCTGTAGAATGTAGTATTCAATACTTAAGGCACTTGCTCTATGTTCTGTTCAACACAGCTGGTGAAAATGGCTGAAAATGGAGATGGTGAAGATATGTCTATTTTGGAAAGCAAAATCTGTCAGCAAATTGAGGTAAGTTCAGTTTATAGTTTGGGGTTTGGACTGAGATGCAGTTTTTGAGTTGTTCATTGGTAGGGACTTGGCTAATGGGAAGTTAACATCCGAAAGCTAAAAAAAGTCAGTTAAAAGCTGACTGTCACAGGTCTATGACAGGTATTTAATACTTTAAGATAATTGATAATTGTTGTCTAAGTTGGAAGTTATACTTACCTGCCTGTAAGACCACCATTTAAAAACACAAAATCTGTAACTTGCTAGCATTTTAGGTGCTATAGCAAGTGAATGTATCATTAAACAATTACTGTGTTCACTGGGGTTATTCTATCTATGCAAATACAAAGATGCCTTTAATTCTGTATGACTTAAGGGCGGGGGGAGGGCGCGGAAATCCTTCCACTTGGGAAGAGGCTTGGAGGGTTACCCTACAATGGAAAACAGAGGACATCACTTAAAATGATATCTAGAACAGAAGCGTTTCCCTGAAGGACAAAAATACAGCTGCATGTGAATCCTCATTAGCATATGGAGCTGCGGTCATTATTTTTGAAGGGGGGGTTGGGGGGAACAAAACAAAACGCAGATTGAGGAAAAATAGTTGACAAAGCTAGACTTGTGGTAATGTGAGTTTGAGGCATGCTAGAAGGAGAGGTATTGGTGTAAAACCTGCACTGACTTTTTAAAGGGCAACGATATTGGTGGAAACACTCCAACTTATCCTGTGGCTTCAAGTATTTTACTCCAGTTAGATGACTGGTAGTAAGCAAAAGAAGCTAACTTGTCTGTCTTGTACTGAATTGTCTTCCCATCCTGGACATGATCAAAATGAGAACAGTAAATTAAAATAAAACCAATTTATTTATCTTACAGTATTTTCTGGAATGAGACCTAGAAACTCTATGTGTATGATGTCTTGGTGTGGCAAATACAATATTCTTGCTTATACATTCTTTAAATAAGAATTAAAACCCAAATCTGTTGGTGACAATTTGACTTTTGACTCTTTGAAGCTTGGTCAGGTTGATGAATAATTATGTTAACAGAATAAGCTTCGCATCTTTCCTAAACAAAACTGCAGTCTACCTTTGCCTCATTTAGTCCCATTGGATGAAGCACTGAGTTTTTTACAAGCTTATATGTTAACAGTTGGGTTTTAGTGTCACATTAAAGCAGGAAGCAATAATTTCAGAATTTCTAATTCTTGAGATTAATGAATTTTGGTATGTCTCAATCCATTGCTGTAAGTTGTCAGATAAAAATGAGCTTTTAAGACTGAACATTCAAAGACATCTCTTTCTCTGCCTTCCTCCTCCTCCTTTTTTGCAGTACTACTTTGGCAATCACAATCTCCCAAGAGACAAGTTCCTAAAGGAACAGATCAAACAAGATGATGGCTGGGTGCCTTTAGAAGTAATGATCAAATTCAACAGGTAAAACAAAGTACAACTAATCTGGAAGGAAGGGTGACTTTCAGCTATTTATCTCTATTTGGGTCCAAATGTCCCTGCTCTGCATGTACAACTCCTGTTCCTGTTTTAACATTTGGCTTCAGCTTTGCCTGTGTATTTGGAATAATGTGTCTCTGCTTACTCAATAGGTTAAGTCGCCTTTCAAAAGATTTTAGTGTTATTGTAGAAGCACTAAGAAAATCCAAGACTGGTTTAATGGAAATAAACGAAGACAAAACTAAAATCAGAAGATCTCCAAATAAACCCCTTCCTGAATTAAATGACCAGTATAAGGCTGCAATTAAAAACAGATCTGTGTATGTTGTAAGTAAACTTCTTCCTTTGCTCTGTGTTGTTCTGCATGACTTCAACTGAAAAGCATCTAAGTAAAGCTTGAATTAACTCATACTATATAGGTTATAATTTCTGACTGTCAGTTTGTTGCATATAATTAAAGCTTGTTGCTGTCTTGCAGAAAGGCTTTCCACTAGATGCAACTCTTGATGATATCAAAGAATGGCTTGAGGATAAAGGTCCAGTTGAAAACATTCAAATGAGAAGAACATTGCAGAGAACATTTAAGGTAACTCTTACGATGAACAGTTAGACCTGGGGCAGGGTCCACCCCTGGACAACATTCTCTTCAATCACTCTAATGCTGAATGTCTCTTACCATTTAACAGGGCTCAATATTTGCAGTTTTCGATAGTGTTGAGTCTGCTAAGAAGTTCACAGAGATCCCAAACCAAAAGTACAAAGACACAGAGCTGATCGTACTTTTCAAGTAAGTCCATTTAACTGATCTATGAACTAATAACAGTCAAGGGTGGATTGAGACAAGAACCTGGCTTGAGCTGAGAAGTGTAAGTTTCTGCACTGTTGCACAGGTATTGATAGCTGTACTTTTTGGAGACTGGCATCGCAACTGTTTCTTGGTTACTGCTGTCTTACAAAGTAATTATAATGGAATATTTTAAGTGGTATTAACTTCACATATTCTATTAAAGGGAGGAGTATTGTACAAAGAAGAATGAAGAAAGGAAACAAAACAAAGTAGAAGCTAAAGCAAGAGCTAAACAGTAAGCCATTATCAGTTTAAGTGCCTTGTTTTGTTCACCTGACCACACTTGAACCAACTCTTAACTAATTTAACTTTTCTACAGGGAAAAAGAAGAAAAACAGAAACAAGCAGCAGATGCTGAAATGGTATGGGTTTCTTAGATCTCTATACCTGAAAACCATGTAGCGCTTGCTTTTGTAAGGATTTTCAATCCACACGTAACAAACATGCTCCTGCAGCTACATTTTGTAAAGCTAACACGTAGGATACTCAGTTTGAAATTCTGTAATACAGAGCACTTTCTAGAAAGTCACTTCAGCTTTTCCAACTATCCTACAGTAAGACTTTGTTTTGTCATGGTATTTAATCTTATTTTCAAGAGACTAATTTTTGTTTAAAGGATCCTTTCCTGAATTTAAATTATTAGGCAGGCAATCACCTGTGATACTAAATGCACCATTGAGATGATTGTTCTTCTGGGATAATTGAAAGATCCAGTAAGGATTTAATCAGTATTATGCAGATTTTCAGCCTTCAGAAAACTGTTTTGTAGAATTTAAAGAGTGTAACTCTCTTACAGGAAAGGAATCCTAAGTTCCACAAAAATGTACTATAGTAAGCGAGGAAAATTTTAAAAAGGGGAAGAAAAAAAAAAAGGAGGGACACACACACCCTGCAAGACTTGGACATCAGCATAAATAAACTCTGTAGGAAGAATGCTTGGGTTACTGATGGTGCTGCGGGGAGTGACTTCAGTTGCTCATTTGTCACTATCTTGTTTTAATAGTCATAGGATTGCGGGGGGGGGATATTCAAGCTTGACTCTCCAACAAAAATGTGGCGTTTTTTTTTATTTCATTTAGAAGTCTCTGGAAGAAAAGACAGGATGTCTTTTGAAGTTCTCTGGTGATCTAGATGATCAAACATGCAGAGAAGATCTCCATGACGTATTTTCTAATCACGGAGAAATCAAATGGATACACTTTGTCAGAGGTGCGAAGGAGGTCAGTAGAATCTTGGTCAAGATCTCTGCATTGAAGTTTGAAACTGAATGATTAAATGCTTGTTCTTTTATATAATCAAATAAGAAATTACTTATTTCACTTTTGGAATCGCAGACTATTTAGATAATTAAATTATTCTCTTAACCTTTCAAAAGAACAGATAAAGGTTCCAGCCTTCTCAGTTGATAAGTTCAAAACTGAGGATGTTTGTTAGGACAGTCTGAGGGTTTTGCTGCAGTCTAGACATATTTTATGTCGTGCAAGAGTAATGAACTTGCTGATTATATATTGTTCATTATTCTAGCTGAATGCTTTCGCAGAAAGATTCAAATGCAAATGCCGCTCTTCTTTTTAAGGGAATTATCCTATTTAAGGATATTGCAAAAGAAGCTCTGGAAAAAGCCAAAGCAGCGCATAATGGAAACTTACAGCTTCGGAACAAGGATGTTACATGGGAAGTGATAGAAGGAGATGCAGAGAAAGAAGCTCTGAAAAAAATACTGGAAGATCAGCAAGAATTGCTGAAACAGAAAACAAAAGGTCCTCCTTTCATTGGTTTAAGCGTTTATAATGTCCTAGAAATGGCATTGTGTGAAAGTGTAAATAGTGAATACGTACTAAGCACTGACTAACTGTAAAGCATTCTTTTGAACTTGCCAGTTTAAAGACAAATGATACAAAGTTATTGACATCTTATATCCCCACAGGACGCAAAATGAAAGGAAAAGGAAGAGGAGGAAAGGTACCTCAAGGTGCCCACAAAGGGAAGGTACAGTTTCAGGGGAAGAAAATAAAGTTTGACAATGAAGAAGAAGGTGGCGAAGATGATACTAAAACAGGTATGTCATTCTGTGCACTGGAGTGACTTTCTGGAGAAGTACCCATGTTTCTAACAAGTGTTCCAGATTTGGCCTGACATTGTACTATTTCTGCCTTCTGTCAGTATCAATAAGGTAACTTTAAGGGTCTTCTGCTTGACTCCTTCAAGAACTGTCCAAAAACCATATTAAAATAGTTACTAGACAGCTGAGCCTGTTCTACAGGGCTGTTTAAAGCATTCTGCATTGAAAGATGGCAGTTGTCGGCAACATTACACAACTGTACAGACCCAGTCTCTTGAGTGAGAGTCTTCCTGGAGGATATGAGAAGACTAGTAGTTCAGCATATTGGTATTTAGCTTGGAGAAGATGAAGAGCTAAGTTTCTGTTCATTAATGTGTCACCAGCTTAAACAAAACCCAGGGAAGCCTACTCCTGTTAGATTGTATTCCTTCATCTTCTTACCTGCCCTCCTGCTGTAAAGTTATACAGGAAAGAAGCTCTTCAAAGTTGGTGTATTAGAGCATCTGAAAGCTTCTAAGTTGCAGTAATAAGTAAACCCTTTAGCATAACAATGGCTTTGGATAAACTAGGACTCATCCTTGAACTTAAATGGTAGTAAGGTTTTGTTTTTTCAGAAGATTTCAGGTAATGCTGAAATGCTTTCCTTTACTATAAATGACTACCTATTCAATCTTGCAGAACCAGCAAGTCCCAAGAAGAGACCACTAGAGGAAACAGAAAAAGAAGAACCTGCACCAAAACAACTCAAAACAGAAAATGGAGATGGAGATCAGTAATACTGAAATAAATAAAAAAAAACACATTGGTTTTATTGTTCCATTTTCAAAAGGTTTTAAAGACACATCTCAGTTCAGGAGTTTCTTGGCAGAAAATCTAATGAAATCCACTTCAATGTCAACCTACAATGACAGGAAAGCTTCATTTTGTTGGGTTGCAGGTTGTTTTCTTTTTGTTTAAAAAGCATGCTTACTCTTAACATACCACCCTGGAAAATTATTTTATATTTATAGTTTTGTTTGTACTGTCAGATCCTCTTAACTTCTCTGGCACCTCATTCAAATGTAAAAAGGTTCTGGACTTTGTAATCTTGCAGTTACGTTAAAATAGCAGCTGCCAATAAATTCAGAACTTCAAACTGCTTACTACTCAAGCCTGAACGTTAATGTAGTATAAAGCTGTAACCTTGAAGTAGCAAAGCTAAAGGACAGACTTCCATCATTTAAGTTCAAGTCACCAAGAGACCAGATACAGCTGAATAAAATTTCTAGTCTTTGCTACTCAGCATACCTAACAATCTTCACATCTTGCTCCGTCTACTCTAGGATTCTCTCTACTTCCCCTGTGCTAATGGGATAAACATCTAAGGCCAGCATTCAGCACCCAGGAACTTGCCCTCCTCTGGCATCCTGGGTCAATCCTCTGTTGTGGGATGAAGCAGACAGCTTCCTCGTGCCCCCCTAGGATGGTTCTGTGAGGGATTTCACTGGCTGTAGCTACTTGTAGTGCAGAGCATAGAACACTGAAATAATGCTACGGCTATAAAATCCTAGTTACTCTGGCCTTCATTACTTAATTCAGGCTAAATTCCAGCTGCAGGTACGATCAAGCAAATAGCTATTTGAAGTTGAGTCAAGGAGGATACCCTCAACTTCTTCGCATCTAGTTGCAGTGCTGGCTTTAATCTTTGTGTACAGCTTAGACTTGCATTACAGCAATTCTTTTTCTTGTTTAACCACAAAATGTAGTAACAGCAATGGAACTTGATGCCATCATATTGAACTGCTCTCAAGTGCTGTGAGCATTCCTCATCTAGTACATACAGACCTAAAACTTAGATTTTCTTAAATAGAATTTATTTACCTGCCTAGTACAAGACAGAGTATTTTCTCAGTTGTGTTAGGGTTTATACTTACTGATTTCTTCTTATGGAACTTGTATGATGCTGGTAGGTCATACCTAAGTTCTGTGAATAGTACAAAGAATACTTGTTACACTAGGATGACTGTTAGTCAGCTGAGTTACACCCTGCAGCCATGTTCTTGTATTGCCCACCTCTGTTGCCCCCTGACTGGATAACTGTTTTAACCTCTGGACTAGATCATGACTGGAGATTTAAGCCAACCACATCACACAGTATGTGGATGGCTGAAATGCAGTTGTGTTCCAAGCATTTGTGCAATCTCCATGTCTCAAGCTGTATGACTGTATAAAACATCCAGCTGGTCATATTTAAGAATTGGGAAGATACCTGAACAACTGTCAGAAAAATATTTAGGTGACTGTAATGACAGGATGCTTTTTTGTGTCAAAACTGACCTGTACTTCGCTTTTGTTATTCTGCAACAACCACCTTAGGAAGCAGGAAGGTAGGTGACTTCTGCTTGAAGGCAAAATCTAGTCCAGGGAAAAATCCAACTCTAGTTCTGCACAGAACATTTATTCCTTAGAGCTTTACTTTGTGCCTGCTTGTATTCTAGCCAGGTAGCAAGGTATTTAAAAAAAAAAAAAAAAAGCTGCTTAAAGACCTGTGTCATTTAGCATTTTCAGTGTTAAATCACACTTAAATTTACCTCAGGCTGTTAAGACTGGCTAGTAGTGTTACAGATATTATCCCCAAACAAAACGTTTCTTTTTTTTTTTCCTTGAACAACAAATTTATCTTACCTGCTATGACTTCCATCTTCACTTCCCATTCATCTGCTTTCTTTTGAATGTGCTACAATATTAAATAGATACAGGTAAATTTAAAAGCTCTTTTCTATGCTGTCTTATCAACATCTACACCCCAAACTTATTTAAGAAGTCTCCTGTGCTTTTGTTTTTCAAGCTGAAACGTTAGATCACATACTTCTCTTGACGTATGTGCGATCACGGTTATTCAACCTGATTAGTATTTACCTGAAACGAGTTTCCTACCCTATAAAGGTGTGAACAAATCAGTGAAGCTATAGACAGCATCATTAAATGCCAGCTACTTCACTGCCTGGTTAATGTTCACCCTACTAAAATGAAGGACTGACTTACCTGCCGTGTTGAAGTTTTGTGAAGGGAATATACAGCTGTTTTTGCCATTCGTAGAGCAGTTTTCAGAAAAATCATATCCATTCCTAAAAGAATGTTGAAATTATTAGAATGGTTAAACACAAGCTTAAACTAGAGGATTTACATACCTGCCTCATGCTTCAATTTTCCTGGAGTAATAGCTATTTGAGAAACAGCACTGAATACATAAAGGTACATAATGTATTTCTAAAACTTACCCAATTGCATTTACTAAGAGAGAGAGAAAAATTACAGGGATATGAAATAGCTAGTATTGTTTATTTCAAACCCAGCAGTTGTTGGTTGCAATACTGAAGTTGTTGATCTGTAATTAGGAAACTGATTCCAGATCAGCAAAACTCTAGGTAATTAAAATAGGTAATTGAGATATAAGAAGGGAGATGTTTCATCGAAAGTGTTTCTTTTGCTATTTCATTCCTAATAATTTCTGACTTTCAGAATTACTAACCTTTATTATGCTTGGTGCCAAACGGAGGGTTCATAATAACTGTATCAAAAGCCTCTGCCATGCTGTCAGATAAAGAACAGACATCACACTGAACCATGTCGATGTTCGTGAGCTCAAAGTCTTCAATATTGCTATTAAATATTTCCAGTGCATCTGCATCTATGTCAAACCCCACACACAATCTATTAAAAAAAAAGTGCTGCATATTAGTCTCTTGCAAAATAAAACGGTGTTTAAATTGTATAGTAGAGTTAAAAGCATCTGTGCACACAACTCGTTTTACCTAGGAAATATAACAAGCATACACTATAAATACAGTGCTGATTAAAATGCAAGTAGTTCTGTTGCCCTTTCACAAATACCCTTTTCAAGTTTGTGAAGGAAGTTTCATATGTTCATTTAGTGCTTCAGGGGAAAGCAAATGTTATGACTTCCAAATTTATGGCAACTGTCCATCTCTTCCACTACTTGAATGATTATTGACTGTCTATACATATTAAACAGCCTCATTATGCACCACATTAAATACCTAAAATTAGTTTAGTTCAGCATTGTTCTATGTTCTAATCTTATTTTCTACTCTTCTGTGCAAGAAAAAAACACAACCAGAACTTAGTATTAAATACTTACCCTGCTCCTAACATTGTGCTTCCAATGCTGAGCATGCCACAACCACATCCTAAATCTGCAACTGTTTTGTTTTCAATATCGTCAAAAGTATTGTGAATTGTATAAAGCATACATGCTGGATAAAAAAAAAAAAAAAAGAACAACAAACCAAACAAAAATCACAGGTCAATATCAAACATGCATCTGATTAATCAAGAAAAGTTACTTCTGCCTTCAGAAAACTCTGAACTAAGGGTTTCTTGCAATACAAAGATGTTCTCATTGCCTGTAATTCTCTTTTTCATTTATGTGAAAACAAGTCAAAACCAGCTTGATGAGTTACAGACTCTAAATCTTTGGTGGAGAGAATACACATAGGGCTTTGAGTATTGTTGGTGGAAAAAGTATGCCTCTATGTTTGGGGAAAAACAATAGATGTAAAATATTGGAAAAATAATAACTAAGGTATGGATGAACATCTAAATGCGCTTTTACTGTTTCTTGTATGTCATGAAATAAGTCCATTTCAGCTTTCTCATTTACAAATTAAGATGTTTCCATCACAATTTAAAAGATTCCATCTTTTAAATCAATTTACTTGATTTTTTTGATTGTACATTAACAGTGTACTTCTAATGAAAAGAAATTAACAGATCATTAAAAAACAATTAATTGCATTCCTGCCGGATACAATTTCTCAACTACTTTCAGTGTAAAGGCTTCAAATGAGATAATGCAGTAGAAATACTTTTTTTTTTTTTTAAATAATTTTAAAGTGCTGATGAAGAACTAGTAAAAGAGACACCGGTGCTGTCGGTAACCTCTACCTGCGATATGAGGTCTTGTTGGATACTGTTCAAGGAGTAGTTTTGGACTTTCAAAAGTATCGACTTGTTGAAGACAGCTTTCCAGTTCTTTAAGCTTCATGTTTACAGTTTAACTGAGGAAAATAATGTGTAATCAGTTGCAATGACATAAATAAACTGCATATTATTTTATACTTGAAATCCCGCCGTGCTCCTCTCCGTCTCCCAGGTGTTTCATGCAGCGGTTGCAGGGATTCAGCTGACGGCCCACCGATGACCGGGGGAGACACAAGCGCGGGGCCGGCTAACGGGACGCCGTTCCCGGACCGCGGCAGCCCCTTTCCTCAGGCACCGTCGGTAACCGGTTCCCGCCTCGGAAACCCCCTCGGCCCGGGGCTCCGCTCCTACCGCCAGGCCCCGCCCGCCGCCGAGAGAGGCGTCCAGCCCTCAGCGGAGCAGGAACTGAGCCCCGGGGGGGCTTCCACCCACCCCCCCCTCCCCGCTCGCCCGGGCCCTCGCCCGCGGAGCCGTAAGCCCACACACGCCTCCTCCCTCTCCCGCGACGCCGCCTCCACTCACCCGGCGGGGGAGGCCGAGGGGCCGGGCCGGGCCGAGCGCCGCCGAGCGCTTCCGCCGCGCCCCGAGCCAACCCCCGGCGCCGGGCCGGGCCGGGGAGCGCCGCGCCCCGCCCCCTGAGGCAGGGCTACCGTCCCGTCCCGGGCAAAGCGGGAGGTGCGGGGGCGAAACGCCACGAAACTTTCCCCTTTTTGTCGCTAACAGCTGTGACCTGCCACGCACCGTAAACGTGATACGTTTCATTACAACCTTATGCGTCACCGCCGCTGGGTGCCGGTGAAAGCCCGGCCCCCGGGTGCGTTCCCCGGCGAGGAGAGGGACCTCTGCCGGTCCGGCGGAAAGGACGGTCCTTGAGAGGAAAATAAGAGATTCGCTGACTTTTCTCATGTTTTCCTCCCCATGATCCCGGGGGGGAGACCCACCGCGCCGCGTGCCCGCCATTCCCTGCCCCTGAGGGACCGCACCGCCGGTCACCGGGATTCGACCGGCCGTTGGAGACAGGGTGACACGGCCAGCAGAGGGGCGTCCGCCACGGGGGTTTTGTTACTGTCAGATTAAAGGTTACTTTCTTTTAAGGAGAGGGTTAGGGGTTTTTTTTAATAATTTCTTCCATTACACAGTTGAAAATCTATTTAAAACTGTTGATCCGCATCTAAAGCTACGATGACTCGCATCCAAACACGCTCTCTCCCGCCGGGAGCGAGCAGAGTCTCCCCGGTCCCTCAGGACGTGGGGCTGCGGGTGGCCCCGGCCACCAGAGGGGGGTCCCCAGCGCGGTGCGGTGCTGCCCCCGCCGCCGGTGGTGCCCCGCCGTGCTAGTGGGGCTGCCGATGGGCTCCAACGTGCTTCCCGTGTCCCCTCACTGTGCCCCGGCCCTCAGAGCCGCCGCCTCAGCCCGGCGGGACCCCCGCGGCCGGGCACGCCGGTGCGGTGCCTTCGCTTCCCGGCAGCCGCCTCGCCGGAGGAGCGGCCCGGCAACAAAGACGACTCCGCTGCCGCTGGGGGCGCCGGCCTCTCCAGGTGGGCCCTCCAGGCGAAGGGCGGTCGGGCCGCGATGGCAGGCGGCGCCCATCCCGCGCCTGCCGTGCCCGCCGCCGCCCTGCCAAGAAGTTTCAAGGCAACGAGCGGGGGTGACATTTTGCGGGGCGGCGGCGTCGCACCTGCGCGGTGCCCGGGCCGGTGGGGAGGGCAGAGGAAGAGGAGGGGTAATGTCAGGGGAGGGGAGAGGCAGTGTCAGGAGGAGGGAGCGGGCGGGCGGCGGGGAGGGCGCCGGTTCCGCGGCTATCGCGAGAGGGAGGCGCCGCTGGGAGGGGAGAAAGGGCGGCGGGGGGGGAGCCCCAGAGCCGGGAGCCCGGCGCAGCCGTAACGGCTCCTCAGTTTCCCATCATGGCGGGGGCCGGCGCCAGCGGCCGGGATAAGTGGGCGAAAGCGGCGGAGCTGAAGACGGCGCTGGGCGGCGAGAGCGGAGCGGCGGCGGCGGGCGAGCTGCGGGTGCTGCTGGAGCGGGTGCTGGCCCCCGCGGCGGGCCCGGGCGGCGGCGAGGCGGCGGCCGAGGCGCTGGAGTGGTGCCGCTGCTTGCTGTCGGGCGGGGAGCCGTGGGACAGCTTCGTGCAAACCGTGCGGGCCTACGACCCGGCCACGCTGTGCGGCCTGGTGTGGACGGCCAACTTCGTGGCCTACCGGTGCCGGACGTGCGGGATCTCGCCCTGCATGAGCCTGTGCGCCGAGTGCTTCCACCAGGGCGAGCACGCCGGGCACGACTACAACATGTTCCGGAGCCAGGCGGGGGGCGCCTGCGACTGCGGCGACAGCAACGTCATGCGGGAGGCCGGGTGAGCACCGGGCGGCCTCGGCGGGGCGGGCGGGCGGGCACCTGGCGGCGCGGCGGGGGCGGCCCCCCCGGGCCCAGCGGCCTCCCCGCTGGGCGGCGGAGGTGTGGCCGCAGCTCGGCTTCTGCCCGGTGCCTCCCTGCGCGCCGGGGGAGGGGGTGAGCGGGGCACCTGCTTCCGTCTGGGTCGTCTCCCTGCCCGGCTGCGGGGCGGAGGAGGCTCGGTGGAAACGGCGCCCGTGGTCAGCGTCAGCCCCGCCTTCCCTCCCGGCAGCCGGCCCCGGGCGGGGGTCCGGCGAGGTGGCTTCCTTCTTTGTTGATGCGGGTGTGCCTTTTTTTTTTTTTTTTTTTTTTTTGGAGGCTAATGCAAATGTGGTTGCCTTTGCACCGAGTGCCTGCCTCCAGGGAAGTCGATAGGGCAGAGTGCATGTGGGGCAGTACCTGTCAGCTCCCAGCGAGCTGCCTTGGCCTAGCACAGCCAGCCATGAAGTCTGTCCAAATACTTTTGGACTTCATGTGGGCAAATACGCTGGAGTGAAGAGATGGAGTAAGAGGGAGCCATTTTTCTGTGCTTTCCCAGTCTGCAGTTCGTCTGGCCTTCTGGTTTTGCTATTCTCAGCTTTCAGTCAAGGAATTTGGTCACTCTTGGACGGGTACAACAGGGTAGGGGTTTGGGGAAGTCAAATGCCTCTTGTATTCTGTAAGTGTGCAGACCTGCTGGAGGCAAGAGTTAGGTACCTGGTCAGATGCGAAAGAAGAAAATGGTACCATCTTCAGAAAGAAGAATGTGGTACCTCATTATACCTTTCATTGTTCCCTTTGTACTCAACGGTAAAAGGAAAGATCAGTCGACCAGTAATTGGGTGGAGGTGATACCTGGCCAGTAGACTTCAAATTTCACAACTGGTTGTCTTTCTGGAGCTCCCTGTGTTTCTGTTCATTCACCAGGGAGATAAAGACTTAGCCAGAAGACAGGTTGGAGTTCTTGAGGGAAGCTGCTCTTCTGACTAGTTTTCTGAATAGCCTCTATCTTGCTTGTCTTAGCCTGGGTGAGATGTCATTCTCTCCTTGTAAAAGGCATCTTATCTCTTCTTAATAAATCCTGAGTTGTGGCATACCTAGCAGAAAATGCTAGGAACAAATAGAAATATAAAAACATTTTCTTTGGTTCTTTTCATGTTTTTAAGATTTACGATGTATAATTCTGCAACACTCATTCTGCATCTTAAGATTCCTTGTGGTTTTGCATTTCTGCTTAGAGATTTCACTAATTCTGCTTTTTTTTGTTGCTTGAAGGTTGTTGTCTTGGCTCTGATTCTTTGTGTCTGTAGTCACCATTCTGCTCTAGGCCTTGAGGTGGCTTCATTCTTTGTTTCTTCTTATGTTTTTTTTTTTCCCCTTTGTATCTCTTGCTGTCTGCCTTCATAATTTCTTCATTCTTCCTTTTTGCTGGAGTCTTTTCTCATTGGTAGACTCCCTCCAGTGGAAGAACTATTTTCCTACTTTTGTTTTCATTGATCTTAAGTGGTTTCAAGGGGATACTGCTGAAGCGATTCTTATAAGTTCTTGTTCAACTTCTGGTGATTCTGCTTTCCTCAGTATCACTGAAGTAACAGTTCCCCTTGATCTTGAGAAGTAAGATAAAAAATTTAATGTCACTTCTAGTGCTGAGTGTGGGATAGATTTACGGCTCCTCTTAGTGGTAGGATTTTAATAGAGCACAGACAAATTGAATGACTTTAGGTAAATATTAAAATGACTTCTGATACTGCTCTCATCCCAGAGTTTATAGCTTTCACAATTGTCTTTTCCTATTCTAAACCGTTTTCTTCTTGAAGAATTACTGTTCTTAAATAAGATAAATTAAATGAGTTAAATAAAGTTAAAATAAATAAGATAAATTAAATAAGTTAAATAAAGAAGAAAAAAAATGCTGTTAAATTTGCAGCGTAAACTGATGCAAACCCTGAGGGAGTAAAACTATTCCGATTTCTTTTATACTTACCCTGCTTATTACTTTTAATAGTAGGCCTCGGGAATAAAATTTTCTTGGGTGTGAGATAGGTCCCTTCAGGAAGTTAGATCATTTTAGGTAAATAATTCCATAGTATCCGTTCAGAAGCAATACTCTTGAGTTGAGCAGTCCTCGTGGTCATACGGGAGGACAATACATGACAGTGTGTGGGGTGCCTGCACTCAACATAAGGTCGCTCCTACTTATCTAAAGAATTGATGTTAAGCCAGTGCAATTAAGTGAAGTAGAAACTTTGCTGTGCAACACAAAGTTAAGCTTAAACCAATGTAAAAACATTAATGCGTGCAAACACACACACAGTTTTGCCTATTGACTTGAATTGCTTCAGTGCAGCATGTTTAGATAAACTGATTTAACTTTGTGTATACAAATCAATTGCACAATTACAAAGGTAATGCTTTGCCTGTTAAAGTTAGGTGGCCTTCATGGTAGATACAGGAAACCAGAGTGTGTTTAGCCCGATAGATATAACCTTGGCCACCACAGCCAAGGCTTCTATTAATAGCAAGGGAATCAAATGTGGAGCCTGCTTACGAACTTTATCTACCATCTGCCTGCTCAGATAAAATTTTGTGTAGATACTGTATACGAATATTATAGTAGCAGTAGTTTGTTTCTGTTGGTTCTTGTTACCTCGTCTCTGTGTTCAGAGTTTTTTTTATTTGATGCATCTCAAAAAATACTTCTGATGATGTCTTAGGTAACTGATCTGCTCTAAAGGAAATCTCTCCAGCTTACCATCTGGGATATCTTTTCCTTTAGGATGGCTAATATAAATCTAGAGATGGTTTGATCTAGGTTTGGATCTGGTTTGAATGATTTATAAGGATGTGCGTGTTAATCTTTTATTACTAATTAAATCTATAATTTACTTTTTAGAGGTAAACGAGTGTTAATTTTTTTTTATTTCTGATGCCTTTATATAAGGAAGCTGGAATACAGCATAGTAAATGGGTGGTGATTTGCTTTAGGTACCTTGTGTAATTCTCATTTGTTTTAGAAAAATCAGATTGTCACACTTTTGAACCTTTTGATTCCTGTGCAAATTTCAGTGGTTTTGATTATTAAGTTAATTGCAGTAGCTGTGGCAAGGTTTAATAGATTTTAAGATCCAGTGATATGTCAGTAGGTGAAAATAGTTTGTAGTTGTCTCCCATATGGTATCTAGCCATGGGCAAATGAAGTTTTGCAGCTCCATCAGAGATAATTAATAATGCTTTGAAGAAGGCAAGATCATCTTCAATTCTAAAGTGTTTATAGTAGACATATGCTCATAGTTCGGCAAGCGAGTTCATCTGTTGGAGGAAAAAAACCCATGCAGTTGGACAGGGGAAAATTCAGACTGGAGTATTTTTTGGTTGGTAGATCTTGTGTTATAATGAAACTTGATAGTTCATAAAATAAGCTTGAAGAAAGCAATATGTCATGTGCTTGTAATAAGAGTATAACTAGTCAATAATCTGTTAGTGATGTGTACCATCTTGTTCCTGTGGCTGTCTTGTTCCGATTCCCCTTTAAGTCTGTAGACAATAACCTGATATACTAGAGAGCCTCTACACTTTGGCTACTTCATTCCCTCGTGTCCTGTTTCTGAGTATGCCTTGCTGTGTGTTGACTTATTTGTTAAATTAATCATGTGGGAAGCAGATGTTTTAGTGCTGCATTACAGTACAAAGAGAATAATATCTTCATCAAGGGTTGCATATCCTGAAAGGCAAAAAGCCAGGTTAAGAATTTCATTAAACAGGCTTCTGCATTGATGTGTGCTGTGTATTTGACGGTAGTTATGGCAACCAATGGCTCCATTGACATAGAGCATTGCCTTCTCTTATGACTTATATCAAAGGGTCTAAGAAATTATCCATTTCCACTTGCAACAGTGGGCCATTTCTTTATCAGTAGGCATGTGTGAATTAAAAAACCCTACGGTTATAAGAAGGGTAGCTGTTATAGATTGATGTTATATGCTATGTGTTCAAAAGCACCTTCAGGTACCTTATTCTAAGCTTTCTGCAATCCTGCCTCTAATGATCCATACTTATCTTTCCATTTAGCTGTGTGTCTTAGAGTGTACATCAGTGTAGGTTTCATGGAGTCTAAGCTGCACAGTAGATCAGACTTCTCTCTCGCTGTCTTCCCTCCCCACCTCCTATGTCCCTTATGTCTCTCTTGGGAACTGATGTATCTGTTGGGTCTACCATGATCCCTTATGAAATGGCTGGAAAATTCTCTTCGCCTCCTCTCACTGCCAACAAGTAGGAGAAGTATATTCGTAGTTTCTCGCCTGTTTATTTTCTTCTGATGCAATTTATTTAGAGTTAGCTCTGTTTTTCTAGTGCATTAAAATATTTGCACCCAGTAAGTATTATTGAATAATTTTTGTTAAATTTAAATTTTGAACAGTAGATATCTAGTATTGATGACCTTTGATACTCTGTCCCATATCCTTCTTTCCCTCCTTTGGACTTGATTCCTTATTTTATCCCTTTTCAAAGACACTTCCTTACAGACACCCATTTCAATAGAAATGGCCTTGCTGTGCTGTTTGGGAGCTATGGAAGAATATATTTTATTTCTTTTACTTTCTGTTGCTAAGTAAGAGTAAAGGGCCTTTTTTCCTATTCTAGACCTGAGAAAACTTTAACAAATAGAGTGACAACAAAAAAGCAAGCTTGCTGTTGAGAGCCATGATTAATAGTTACCTTTGGATGTATTCTGTTCGTCAGGCAAGGTCTCTTGTATCATCTTGGGTTGTAGCAGCTGCGATCCACTTAAGATCAGAAAAGTCAGATCAGCCTGCTGGTGGGTTCTGGGACATACAGATAATAACTATTTTACTGGCATTAAGTAGCTCATGTGGTTATTTTATGGAGTATCTTGTAACAGCGAATTACCTGTTTAGCATACATATTGCATGTTGCTGCTTTAAGGTTGTCCTTTCCAGTGTGATTCTATCTATTGTATTCTTTAACAGTAGATAAGAAGATTTCAATTCTCTAGGACCTAGGCTAGGTTGGTTGAACCCTTCCCTCAAGGAGGGAAGAGTTCAAGAAGTTGCTGAAACAGATGCTTTATCAACAGGCTGAGACCCTACACATTGTCAAGGAGTTCAGCCTTCGAGCATTATGAAGCTGTGTAAAAACGTCCTCATGTTCAGGATTGTTGGGCTGGTACAAATGGTGTTCTGTAGGATCTCTATCAACTCCATGTAGCTTCTCTGCTTTTGAAGTCCTTTGGGCTGCCAACGACTGCTGGCTGAAGCTGTACTGCCTGTTAGCTTGGCATGACAGTCGGAATAAACCCATGGTCACGTACTTCTGGTGGGTGCAACTCTTCAGAACGAACGAAACCTCCACTATCTGCTCTTCCACATACAAGGTACAGGAATTCATACTGGGATTCACACTGACCACAGCATTTTGAAGAACCACAGTTACCATGCTTTTATAAATAATTGATTCTCTCTGCCCTCCTCCCCACCTCCCACAGACCTAAAGCTCGGTATTTTGTGTTGCTGCTGAGGATTCCACAATAATATTCAGTAGTTTTCACAGACCTTCATGTTAGGTCTTATCCTTGGAAAGCAAAAAAGATTTCAGATTACTGTGTTGATTAAGCCCATAATGACATACAGTCAGCTCACAAACCTGCCTGTCTTGATTTCTCCTAAGAATGTTTCTAATTAGGACTACATCAGCCTCTAAATTAGTTGCTGTGGTGTTTTCCAAATGGTTAACAGCGAAGTGATAATTTTGTATTACCGCTTTTAAATTGTGGCCTGACTAGATGCCATGTACTTTATACATGCCTCAGGAATAATGTACAGTTGTTTCAAAGGCATTGGTAAGATACTCAAACGTATCAATATACATAACTTTAAACATTTAGAAGCCTGAACTCTTGCTGTGTTAGTCACTGAACAAACTTAAAATAAATGATGGTTTTACCCCAAAGCTTTTGCTGATAGGGCCAGTCTGAAAAACAGAATAGTACTCTGAGGATTGAGCTCACGAGATAAAACTGCGGCATATCTTGCCTTGTCTGAAATCAGCTTATTTATTGTATGACTTGTCTATCACCTTGTAATATACCTTGGTATATATTCAATTGAAGAACAACTGGTGTTTTGGAGGTCTGTGGAAACAGAATCTTACTTAGATTTGGGCTAACCAGTGTTGATTTTCACTTCCTTTGCTTTGATCCCACCAACTTCTAAAGCTCCTTTTATCCCTTTTGTGAAACTATCAGCTGTCCAGGATTCGAAGTTTGCTATGTCAGGGTGGAGCGTTATTTGTCTGGTACTTATCTGATCTATGTGGAGCTGTCGATGGATCTGTTGGCAACAGAATAAACGTGATTTTGGGTGTATGTTTGGAAACACGTTCCTCAAGAACTGTTGTTTCTTAGATCTTTCTTAATGACAATTAATATAGGTTGATTCAGAGTTCAGGCCGTTCTTCCTTATCACTTGTAGAATATCGGAATTTTATATATAAAAAACATCCTGGACACCTGCAGCTGATTTTTAAATAACAGTATCTTGGATGCCCACCTCTTTGGAGGGTTCTGGTAGTAAGATTTGAAAATAATATGATTAATTTTCTTTACATCAAAGTAACAGAGCTAGCCGTTTGGGTATTACAGTAGCAAGGACTATATAATGAACCTGGTTGCCATCACAGAATCACAGAATCACCTAGGTTGGAAGGGACCTTTTAAGATCATCTAGTCCAACCAATGAAAAAAAAAAAAAAAAAAACAAAACCAAAAAAACCAAAACAACACACACACACCCCCCACCACACCACCCAACACTAGTCCATATTCCCAAGCACCATGTCAACTCCTCTCTTGAATACCTCCAGGGATGGTGCCTCAACCACCTCCCTGGGCAGCCCATTCCAATGCCTGATAACCCTTTCAGTAAAGAAATATTTTCTAATATCTAACCTGAACTTCCCCTGGTGTAACTTGAGGCCATTACCCCTTGTCCTATCATCTGTAACTTGGGAGAAGAGACCGACCCCCCGCCACTCTACAGCCTCCTTTCAGGTAGTTGTAGAGAGCGATAAGGTCTCCCCTCAGGATCTCCCCTCCCTTCTTCAGGATGCATCTCTCTGTTTCTGCATAGCACCTGCAGCGAGAATAGCTCTGGCATGAAATGCATGGGCACTTACTTACCTTTCCAAGAAAAGTGCAAATTACATATATATTCACCTTGTCTGTTGGTGTCTTGACAAAAGTGGTATCTTCAGCTTAAGTTGATAGCTTTTATAACAATCCACACACCTTACTCGAATCCTGAAAAAATGAATGTTGTTTTTATATTTGTCTAGCACTATGCAGTTGCTTAGGACTTTGTCAGATGAAGTATTTAGGCCAGAAATATTGCATGCCTTATGTTTGACCTGTTTAAATTTTCATGGGAAAATTTGCTTAGCCAGAAAATACTTTTGTTAACTCTATTTTGGAAACTTGATTTTTGTTCTTGAAGTAGAAGATGTACTGGTAGATAACTGATGGGACTCCGAAAGCAACTGGGCAGGGAGACTGTATGTGAACTAGTGGTTTGGGAAGAGCGAAGGCCAAGCAAAGATGGCTCTGATGAGAGTTCAGGATCAGATATATGCTGATCTGCTTGTCTCTCAGACCGACTTTTGAAGTCAGCTGGGAATTCTGCTTTGAAAATGCTATGTGAGGCTAAGAACGTAGAAATATGAGATCCTAAAAATTATGGAATTAAGCATCCAGAACTAGAATATGCATTGTATTTTAATTTCTCTATCTTTAGTCCATATCTGAAAAAAATACAATAGAGGATACCTTTAGACTCCATGCTGTAAAAGAATTTTGAATGCAAATATTTTTCTTGTGTGCTTTTTTAATGTCAGCCTTCATGAAGATTGCTTTTTAGACTTGAGTTTGAAGAGTGTTCTCATCAATGCCTTCTTCAGTACTGTGAAATACTACATTAACTGCTCATTTAAGCAGTACTGTTCCTTTTCTCAGCCGAAAAGGTTGCAATTCCTGTTGGACAAAATGGTTAGAGACCATATTCATATATTCAAATGGATGAATTAAGATAATTTTAATAATCTTAATATTGCAATTAACAGCATAACTAAGGCCCTTTTAACTTGTAAGGGCTTCGCTTTGCAATCACTGTGATGTTTGAAAAAGCTGCACCAAAGAGAATGGGTATTATATTTGTAAGTTAGCTAGCTCTGTGTCTGTTACTGTACAAATATATTTTAAATTGTGTGTAAATTGAGGCTTTTCAGTCAAACTGGGTGAATGTAAGCTGTACTTAGATGCAATTATATTCCAGAGCACCCACCATTTTTATAAAGACAATATTTTTGCAGCAGAAGATTGTATTACTCTTCAATTGCTCTATTGTCTATGAAAATGCTCAAATTCAACAACTCTGTGTCTGGGTCTATTCAAACATAGGCTCAGCTTCAGCTCTACTCTAAAGTCCATTCCTTCTCATTCTCACTGTATTTCTAAGGTCATACAGTTGAAACTGTGAAGTCTACTGTTTCTCATTGATAGTGGGTACTTGTACACTAATGAAGCTCATTGTAGTTTTATCTGCTATACAAGATGTTTATGTCTGAGGGCTAAAAGAGAATAATAGAAATGGTCTTCTGCAGAGCTTCTTTGCCTGCTTTTTCTTTGAAGGGTGCTCAGTATAGCACTGAGCACCAAGGGAGCTTCTGGTGACTCACTGCTGCTCTTCCTGCTGTTCTGCAAGAACTGGAATAATTTCGAAGAGTCTACTCTGTGATTTCTACCCTCCTAACCTGGCCAAACAGCTTTGTCATGAAGGTTTAGAGCCTGGAAAGATGGCCTTTAAAAGTGGCTTGGGAAGCCGTTAATTTCATCGTCCTCCACAGTTGACTCAAGTGTCTTTACTTTGGAGCTTTCCTGGTTGAAAGGATTAGACTGACATCTTTCCAGTTGGCTTTGCTTCTTGTCAGAGTCCCTAACAGCAGAAATGCAAGTATTCAGTTTTGTCTTTGAACTTCTCTGTAGCTCGCAGCTTTTGTAAAGAGCAGAAGAGCTGTCATTCCTCAGGCCTTGAAGTCAGTATTGCATTGATTCACTTTTGGAAGCCTGTTTTGCAGGTGAAAGGAATTTAACTATTGAAATTTAATTACTAGGGTGTGGGGGGAAACACACAAAACTTAATTTTCAGAGGAACAGTTAATTTATTTCTCTGCATTTCTTCAGAATTACCATTGTGCGTGGTGTTGGTTAGGGACAGTGGATTTACATAAGGCAAGGCTACAATATATCAAAGTCCTTTTTCATCAAGATAATTTTCTAATCCTGATTATGCAAATTATATTTTGTTCTGAATTAAGATTTGGTTTAATATGTGAACTGCAAAACCAGGAAAAATATTTAAACAGTCTTTACTGGTACGCAAAGAATGAAAAAACAGTTCACAAGAACTCTGAGAGGCAACTGTAGCACTCAAAAATTGCTTTGCATCTTGCATCTATTTTGTAGATTCTGTATATGTAGGAATAGTATTTGCATGTTAGTTTTACAGTGGGGACAAAACGCATGCTGTTTGTAAAGTGTGTTGAATTCTTATTTACAGAATTTACTCATTTTGTTTGAATACTTTATGAAACATTACATGACATTTTCAGTCATGGTATACAGTATGAAATGTATGTAATGTCTTTAAAAAAAGCCCAGTTTAGAGATGACTTTATTAGTGAATTGAAGAATCAAGCACAGGTTTGTTTTCTTTGCTTAGGAATAGATTTCCAGTAGTTTTCACTTGTGTCCTGTCACTTGGGTTCCAGATTCTTGTCCCTACGAGTTCTGTCGGAGTCAGTCACTTGTAGTCTTGTAGTACTGTAAGACTTGTGAAAATGAGATGCCTTTTTTTGACAGCTTTATGATCCAGTTTAAAACAAATGACTTTTAAACATGGAGAGTCAGGGGACAAAATAGCAAGAGAAAAGTGAGGGTAAAAATAGTCCCTCTGTGTATGCATGAACTTATGTCAAGTTTCTGGAATGCAACTGAAACGTGAGACGCTGTGGGATGTAGTGGAAGGAGGGCTGAGCAAATGTTCAGAAACTGCAAAGGTGTGGTCTGGCTGGTACTGAAGGCATTTATCAGCTGCTGTAATAACTGGGGAAGTTTAAAAATTCTCCTTTGAAGTGGAGGAGTTGGCTTCACAGCGACCTGATGTGCTGGTTGGCCAGGACAGCATCCTCCTGCTGTTTGTTGGCTTTTGTTCTCTGTGTTTTGCTCCCTGTCAGGTGAACAAGGAAAGGGATGATGGCAGGATGATTCAGGGATTTCAGTGTGATTTCCAAGGAGGCAGGTCTCTGAGTGTTGGTGGATTTAAGCTGGCCCAGTGAATTTTTTTTTTTAATTTTTATTGAAGTAAGTAACTTCTGCTAGCTTAGCTTCTCAGCTGGTTTGACACGGGATCAATCGAGTGCCAGTGTCGGAACAAATAAGAGGGCTGAAAACAGAATTGTGGCAGGACTGACCTAGTTCAACTTAAGCAGCTATGAAAAAGTAGCCTAAAGGAAATGAGCTATTTTACCTGAAGCCACCTCTAAAATCCATTTTAGAAACTCACAGTAGAATTATTAGAGACGGAAATAGTAGGAGAGAATGGATTGAATCTGGAAAGTATAAAGTGAAGCTTGCTCAGAAGACATTAATGCTGCTTATGTTAATAATACATGGTATTCCTTACTCATGTAGATGTCAACAATGTTTTTCTGCATCTGACAAAAAAGGTATCAATGCAACGTAAGAAATTTCCAGAATTATATTTGAAGTCATGTGGACAAGATTGCTTGTTAAAGCTCTGTTTTTATTTAATTGCAACTTAATGTCTTTTTCTCTTCTTTTGCTAAAACTAGCCTTGTCTTTTTGTGAAAAAGCAATTTCAAAGGTAGGAAACTGCATAGAAAACGAAAAACACTTTTGAATATACTTTTGAATCGGAGAAAAGAGGAAGGAAAAAAGGTGATGATTTTTGTCTCCCTATAGACCTGCATTTTAGTACTTCCATGTTAGACCTTCAGTGGAATAGGGCTTGAATGTCTCTGGCTAATGAATTGGCACTCTCAGTCAAATATTCCTATTCTTAAAGCTCATTATAGTATAATAGTAAAAATATTTACAAGGCAGACTGTCTGGCACAAGCAATATGAAGTACTGAAGATTAAATAGGAACTACAGGCTTGTTGGAAAAAGTATTTTGCAACATTGAAATCATGTAATAAAGTTTAGATCAAGGTGATCTGTCAGTTGTCTAGTCAGACTTCCCCTCCATAGTTATTTTTGTTTTTTAGCTTCTTCAGAAAAAAATGTATTTCTTAGCTAGATTATATCCACCTTTCACTACAGCCTGTTAGACACTTCTGTCTGCTCCAAATGGTGAATTTATGAGGCTTGATGTTACCAGGAGAGATTCGGAAAATGCTCCGTTTTGTTGCCTGTTAAATCCTTATTTTGATAGTCTCAGAAGCCTTTTGAAATGTACATTTATGTAGACAGACAGTTCTCTAACTGATGCTGCAGTAAGGAAGCTCTTTTAGAAGTATAGGGACCTGATTATGGAATAGTCACTGGACAAACAGCAGACAAAGCTGTGTAACCCATTGGAGCCATTTGTCACAGGTGTCTCTGCCTGTATAGGGAGTTTCAGCTTGTTTCTGCCTTGGCACAGCTTGGGGTTCTGGCTCTTCTGTAGTTAAAACAGCTGTTGTTTTAACTCTGAAGATCTTCCAAGTCATAGTCTGGTATTTTGGTCAATATTTGTAGAAGAATTGTGTAGCCCTCTGTAAAGGCAATAGAGCTTTGAGTAGAACAGAGTATCGGTATTTCAGGATTGTGGAAATACCATACAGTGGCAGGACTGGTTTTCCGTGATGCAGCATAAAACAGTCTCATGAGTGAGTATTATAAACTTGGGCTCAGTAAGATTTCTTTAGCCTGATTTCTAAATAATAAATTCTGAGTATTGGCTTTCTGGATCATTGTGGCTTAGATAAATTCTTGCTCTTGAAATTCAGTATGGACAATAGCTTTCCAGTGGCAAGTCACGTCAGTAAGAACATGTTCTTGGATCCTTACCATGTACACATTTCTAGCTGTTAGTTAAGAACACGTACAATAGTATATTGATTTTGGGCAATACTTTAATAATGGAGCCTTTGAATCATAAATATAGAATATGGCTCATCTTGTAAATTGATATTGGCATTCCTACTTTAAGGTTTAGGGCCTGGTGTCTAGAAATCGTTCCTTGCTTGGGACTGCTGTAATTTGTGCAGGTGACAGTGAAAGAACTTTCTTACAGTGAATTGAATTTGGGTTCTTCCTTGATTTTCCAGAACCTATATTAATGTAGTAATAATAACACATATTGTATGTCAGTAGTGCTTTCTTGGGAATCTCAAGAGAAGACATGATTCATAACCTTCAGCTACAGGATATGTTAAATGGGATAATTAATCCATAGGCTGATTCACAAGTGGTCTGCTGGCATAGGCTTCTTGGGGAGCAGAGCTTTTTATTTTCTGTGGAAGGAAGCCTTGTGCTTAGCAGAAGCTGGGATTTAAAATGACTTTATGTGTGAGTTTTGTTACCGTGGCGCCTTTAGGTTGTGATCATAACCAGCGAAAACGTCTTCTGGCTGAGTGCAAAATATATGGAGGGGACCAGTAAAAGATTTTAAACCACACTGCATAGTAATCCTTTTCTTGTGTGTCTTTGAAGTCTCTATTTACTTTTGATCTCTTCTTATAATGATAGTGGTGAAAGGGAAACCAAATACCTTTAAGATGATAAATGAGGTACTCTATTGCAACATAGATTCAGCCAGAGTTGTGATTTATGGCAGTTCAAGTTTCTGTATGTGGATGAGACAAAAGGGAATGACAGAAGTGAAAAGGCAAATGACTTTTCATAAATTCTCTGAATGTCATTTGCAAAAGTGAAACCTACCCATTTGTGCATTAATTAACAGAAAGTTATCAGTCATCACTGGGCTCTTTCTGTCGGGTGCTTTTACCCCCCTCGCCGGGGATAGATAGGCTGTATATACAAACTGCAAATCATCTGGCTAGTACTGTCCTTTGTGTACCTTTTCTTAATAAAAAGTATCTCGAATGCATAAAAGCAAAAGAGTCTTTAGTCTTGTGAAGGTGCTAGCCAGTCTTGGGAAGATGCTGTCTTAATCACTGGATTTGTATTCTTCTTTTTTCTTTTTTCTTTTTTTTTTTTTCTGTCCTAGATTTGGATACTGGCTTTGTGGGTTTCTTTTATTTCCTTCTTCTCTTGAAGGTGATACTTCTAAGGATCCTCAAAGAAGAAAGGCTTACATTGTAGAAAGTAGCAAGCTTCTTCTGGAAAATATGGCTTAGCAATATAGTGAAGACATGAATAAATTTAGGAAACAATTTTCATATTCAAACAAAGCTGAATCCATTTCTGAATCTTTATCTTGAAAAATTACTGGTAAAATCTTGTGAATCTTTTCAGTAGTTTACTCTTCTATGATGTGTTTTTAGATTCTTTATTCCTTGTTAGCTTCTTTTTTGACATGCGTAGATAACTCCTTGATATTGGTAAATGTTCTTTCTAAAAATAGATTGGGAGCAGAAAAGCATTCAGTGGCTCTTGAGTCAGGCTCATGTTAAATCAGTGGGAAATCATTCTGTCTGCTCTAATGGGGTTTGGCTCAACCTCATGTCATTGTGCATTAGCCAAGCCTCAACTACTACATACCGGAATTCTCCAAAGAAGAAATGTTTTATTTTCTTTTTGATTGAAACAATTTGCACAATTTTTGCAGGGTGTTTCTGTCATCCTTTGATAAGTAAATCTTAGTTGCTAAACATTTGAAATAAGAGTTTGCAGGATCAGTATTTATGCTTTTGGAAGTTGTTTTTATTAATGCCAAAAGATGTTTAAAAAGTCACCTGAATGAGAGCTTGAAGAATTGGGCCAGACTCTTGATTGCTCATGGAAAGGAGAGGAACTGGTTTAGTTAAATATTTTCAATTAGGCTATTCAGGAATTTAGAGGTATGTGTTGACAAAGAAAAAATCCGAGTTCTTCTAATTGTTCAACAGAAAATGCTTCTAATGTGGAAAGAAACTGGGATGTTAGATATGTGAACTTTGAGAAGGGAAAAAAAATGGCACTTTATAATTCGTGGGACTCGGAAACAAAATGGTTTTGAACATTGGAATTTCAGAATACCATTTCTGCACCATTTTGAATGTAAAAGTACATACTCTCTGAAAAATGGAAAAAGTAATGGTTTTCTTAGTATATGTTAACTCTGCTGAGCTGTGCTTGGCTAACATTTTTCTCATCTGTTTTATAGGTTTTGTAAAAGGCACCGGATTAAGTCAAATTCAAACGTTCCATGTGTCCCAAAAGACTTGTTGATGATGTCAGAATTAGTTCTTCCACAGTTCATCTTTAGTCTTATTCAGCACTTACGAGAGGGGTATAATGAGCCTGGTATGTTTTAAATTTGCATGTATCTAGCATATCTTACCATGCTGCTATTTCTTGCTTCGCAGTCTGTGAAGACAGAGTACATGAATACATGAATGCTATCTATAGTTTACATCACTGAATTTTGTGCATCTTTTCCTAACCAAGTTACTGCCTGGCTAGGTGATTTGATTTTGTTCTCTGCTGAAGAGCTTTTCAAGTATGTTTTAAGGGTTATCAAGCATTGTGTTGAGCTCTTCCAGAAAATTAAATTGGGATTAATTTGAAGCTTGTACATGTGAATTTTAGAGCATTATGAATATATAAATCAATTTCTCTTGCGGCAGTCATAGCTCTTCTGCCTTGTGAAGGTCTTCATCAAATTACATTACCTTTATACCAAAGTTCTTGTTATGTGATTTTCAGCTCTTGATCTGCCATCAGAGAAAGACCTTCATAAAATCCTCCAGGTTTTGGAACCTCACGTTTCCTTTCTAGAAGACTTGACCAAAATGGGAGGAGCAATGCGATCAGTTCTTACCCAGGTTTTGACTAGCCAACAGTTCTACAAAGATCTTAGCTCTGGTATGTTTGTGTTCCTTCTAATAATTAAATTTTCAAATTATGAACAATTTAAGGGCATAAGTTTTGTTTATTGCTTTAGTTTCTGCATGTTTTTATTTGACTTCTCAAAACCCAGAAAAATGCATGTTTTTAAGGATATTTTTTGTTGTTGATAGTAGGGAGGTGGGCTTCAGGAGCAACTAGAAACATTTGTTATTAAGACCTGTAAGAGAACAGGTCTTATCTTCTATGTCCCAGATAATTGCATAAAGATACATCGTTTCAAAAGAGTTTTTATAGTAAATCCGTTCTCTTTAAAGTGAAGCCAACATGGCAGCTTAGTACTTCCAAATAAGGCATATCAAGTTTACTCACAGTGGAATATTTCTAACTTATTTTGGGTTCTGCTCTCACAGAGGTTACTGGAGGAGACCTGAATGGCAAAAGGCCATTGTGTGTCCTGCACTTCTGTGCAATGCCTTTTTTCTTTTGTTTTTCTTAAAAACAGCTCTCCCCACTGCCCCCCAATTATTTCTTCCATCCTGTACCAAATCAGAATGAATCTGAAAATGTTGGACAGTCACCACCTAGTATAAATTAACTCCATCTTATTTTCTTGTGATTAGAAGGTTTCTTTTTTGAGTCCTTTGCATACTTCCTTTGCATAGGTATGGAACAAATAGTAATTACTGTAGATTTAAGTTGCTGTAACTGGCTTGGGCAGCAGCTAGTTGAAGAACAGGCAATCTCTAAATCTTTATTTGAAAGGAGAAACACTTGGGAAAGCTGCCTCAGGGACAGTTGTCTTTATTCTGTTTCCTTCCTCTCTTTCTCTCCTGTTTAATAATATTGGAATGGGAGAAATTTAGTGACTTTTCCTATATGTGATGGATTTCCTGAGACAGAAGAGTGGAGAGGGAGTGGGAAGCAAGGCATTCTTATCTGGACTCTTGGAATGGAGAATATATGTGTCTGAGTTGGTACAATTTCTGGGTAGGGAAAGCAAAGAAAGGGATTTTAGAGCAAAACCTGCCCATCTGACTGAATACAAAAAGTGCACAGCTAAAAAGATGCTGTAATCTTTTTCATGTTTTCTTTTCCTTAAACACTTGACACAATTTGTTCCTCTAAAATTTATTTTTTTCCATATGTAACAAATGTGTTGTGTATTTTTTTTAGTCGATTTCTTTGTGGAAAATTTTATATCCCGAGCATGCAGTGTGACTTTGCTTCATCAAACTGTTGAAATGATGATATCTTTATGAGTAATATCCATTAATTGCAGCTGTCAAAACTTGAACTTTGAAAGAAAAATTCCAAATATTAGAATTTATATATGGCATATTGCCATTACTGTTTTTTTGTTGCTTTATTTTTTTCCCATTGGAAATCATAGGTACCTGTCCTATGATTAATTAATCTTTTTTTTTTTTGCTGTAATGGTGGCAGTGCTGGTAAAATAGAAGTGAAGTACATCATTTAGAAGAAAACACTGTGTCAGAGAGGGAGAAACTGAGCAGGTTTCATGTCTTTTGGATTTCAGTTCATCAGCTGGAAAAACTTTTTAGCTTCTACATCTCACAGTTGTATAGCTTATTAAAACATTGTGGACCATTTTTTAGATAGCCTGTATAGAATATGAAGTATATGAACCAAGTAGCTGTTGTTGTACTTTAATGCTGTTTTACGTATGTATTCAAGGTGTTGGAGAGAATGCATGTGCAAAGAAAAGTCATGAAAAGTACCTCATTGCTTTGAAAGGCTCTGGACTGGCATTTCCTGAGGATAAAATTGCATGTGGTATGCAGGAACAAGGAGCTGGAACTAGCACATTAGCAGTTCAAGGTTTGTGTAGAAAAATATTTTAAGAGAAGACTTGATTATTGCTTTTTTTATATATAAACTGTTATTTTAGTTTATTTAAAAAAAACCCCACAAATGTTAATGAAACTTAAGGACTTACCTGTTATTTAGTGCACCACCAAATCACGGGACTCATTTTAATTCTATCAACATGCTAAACATATTAACTTTTTGTTGCTAATATACTAAACATCATTCTCCAGTCATAGCATTAGTGGAATTTGAGTAGGCAAGATGAAATTGCTCGTAGTGGAATTTTGTCACTGCAACTAAGTTAAGCCACCTATTCTTACAAAAGTGCTGTGGATTTTTTTTTTTTTTAATCACTGAAGGCCATCACAGTTTTTTGCAATTTCTGAAAGAACATGTCTCCATTAACTCAGTATGTTGAAGTTCTGCAATGGAACGTACTTGCAAATCCCTAATTTTGTATTGCTTGGAAATCTTCCTCCAACTTCTCAGTCCACTGCTGTGTATCTTTTAAAGAAAGCTAATGTAGTGTTTCATTTCATACTGGCTCATTAAATATCGTAAAATACTCTCGTTTCAGTATAAGACTTATGAAAGGAATCTCTGAATTTTTTATTTCAAAAGGTTTAGCAGGTGCTACGGCAACATCAGGACAAGGGGATTCTTCAGATGAGGTGAGACTGTTTTTAAAGAATGTAATGAACTGCAACAGAATATTAAACGGAGAGAATGCTGGCAGCCACATCCCACAAACCTTAACTCTTCTATCTACCGCATACTCTCTCCATTTTAATAATTGAAAAAATGGACATATAAAGGAATAGATCTCATGCGTTTGATTTACTAAGGAGGTCTTGAAAAATCTTTATTTTTGCTAGTACTATTTCAGTTTATTTATGTAGGTAGTGAAGAAGAAACTTGTGTAGGTAGTTCAAAAGTCACGATCAAGTAAATTTGGCTTGATTAAAACAAACTTAAAGCATGTGATGCTGTGAACGGTGTTAGCAGTCTTTGGCACTTGAGAATCCAGCTGAACTGGTGATAGCAGCAGTGAGAATTTCTCTGTAGATAAATTCCCATGTGTAAACTTGACCTTACTTACCAAACATATTGACTGGGAGTAAAAGGGAGGGAATCTCCTTATAAATTGAGTTGTAATAAATAAGTGGAATTTAATGAGGAAAGTTAAATTCTGGTAGAGTTACTTTATCAATTTATTCTCATTTTTTTCCCCCACTATTTAAAACCTAATTTCAACTAGTAAGACTTAGCAGCCATTCTGGTAGGGTAGTATAACAAACTTTAAATAATGTATAGTTTTTCATAGGATTTTTTCTTACATTGAATTCTATGTGAACAAGTACTGAAGTAAAAACAATTGTTCATGTATGTCTAAAACAGTTATATGACATGTTTGCCTCTGTCATGAGCACAACAGCATCTGTTACACTTTCAGCAGTGCTATTTATAATTTGGCATTTTTCAGTGTTGCTTGTTGTTGTTTCACCATCACTTGACAAACAAACAAATAGACAAAAAAAACTCCTACCCAAACCGTGAAAGACTGCTGACAATATCACTTTTAAGGCCCATGAAAGAAGAAGGCAATTCAAGTTAATGTTTACTTCAAATAAACTTAAAATGGCTCAGCATTCTTCTTTCTGTTTTAGCTCTGTAAGTGATGAGGAGAGGGGAGTAAACTGAAGTTAAGAGTCTGAAGAGACATTGCATGTCGCTGATATTTCTAAAAGGGGAATAAAGTCCAAGAGGGAGGTAGAGACAGGTATTTTAGGAAGAAGGGATTGTTTTTAATCAGGAAAAGATACTTTTTTTTCAAGAAAAAGATATTTTATGAATAAAAAATTGAGGAATTACAGCAACTGCATTATAGCTTTTTAGTTAAAGATACCTGTTTTCTAGAGAGATCTTTTCTTTCTTATCTCCAGGTTGTAAATATACATGTAGGTATTTTATTACGTTACCACAGATGTGATTTTTCTAAATTGAAGTTCTGCGTATTCTCACATACTTGGAATCAATTTAAAGATGTTAACTACATTATTAAGATATATTGTAAAAAAGCACAGGACCCTTTTTTGAAATCTGTATTTAGAAGATTTTAAAAAGGAATGAGGAAGTAACATGCAGATAAAACAGTAAGCACTCAAAATTGAAATGTTTTTTAGTATATATTTTTCACTTTTAACTTTCATTTTTTTAATAACATCCATTGATGCAGTATGGGATTCAATTAAAAATAATGTAAAAATTTTCTTGATTTTTTTTTTTTAAACTAAAAATAACCTTTAGTTAGTGGTATCTCTGAAGAAAGTTAATTTTTTATTTTATAATCTTTTTCTTAATCATAGTCTGCTTGACAAATACGAATTGCTGAAAAGAAAGGCCAGTCCTTTCCTCTAAAAGCCGAAACAGAACTGTGGAGGTGGAAGGCTGAAATGCTTATTAGAAAAATGATGTTACCAGAGAAATGCTTCCTTGAGAAATGAGGAAAAAGTCTTGTTTTATGAGTTCTCTTCCTCTCCCCTCCCCTCCCGTGTAATTTACAAAGGACATATACAACTTTTTTTTATGCCTTATTATACTCTCTTATAGCAGAGTAAAACTATGTTCTAGTTAAGTAATGTGGCAAGAGTAGACCTTTAACTGGATTTTCTTCCTCTGGTATTTAAGATGAATCTAGAAAGGTTAATGTTCTTACTTACAAAGTAAGTCTTAAAGGTAGTGTAGTTTCACAGATGAAAGGCTAGATTACAAAATTTACAAAGGCTACAGATCAGAGCAGTGCTTCTGCAGGGAAATAAGTAGCTTGAAAAGTTTTGCATAGTTCAGTATTTGGTTTCACTTCTACCACAGTAGATGGTTCTAAGCTAAAAATTAATCGAAGGATGGATGTATCCTAAGAGATGTGTTGTGGGTTGTTTTGTTTTGTCTGTCCCCTCTCTGGCCCTGAAACTGTATAGGCTCGCTTCTGCTTTACTTCTCAAATGGGTTGTGTTCCATCCTGTGGTATTTTGGAGAGAACTTACCATTAGTTTCCTTTATTAGCTTTTCTTCTTCGTGTTTTCCTTTGTGCAAAAGGAGAAAAAAAAGGCCCTCTTTAATGTTCCAAGGAATCAAATAAAACCACACTCCATTAATGCTTTTACCATGCTGATGAATAAACCTTTTTGAATTGGGTATCTCTATTTGGCTGCCCTTGTAGTTTATTGAGCACTGAATGCCTTATTACTCAATTATATAGTTACTGACTCCAGTTGCCACTTAACATAATAGTACAAAAATCTATGTATAGTATCTAATATTACATAAAGTTTATTATCTGAATTCACAACAGATGTGGCACACCTTAGCATATTGCTAAATATTCTATTATATAAAGTAAATCTACATAGATCTTTGCTGTTATCCGGGTATATTTACACAGCCTTATCCAATGGGTAAAAATAAGGTGTTCTACATTTGCTTACTCATTCTCTTACTCTTTATCCCCGGGCTCGGCGGACACCATGTGACTTATAGCACTCACTATCTCAAGGCTGTTAAAACTTCTGCACTTGACATTAAGATTTAACCCTGCATTACTGAAGCAGTGGATACCAACTGTCTAACATTACTGAGGGGAAAAAAGTTCTCAAGAAAGCATTTCTCATAAGTCACTCAATTTTTCTTCTTTTTAGTGAAATAATTTCAAGAGTTGCAATGAAGACTGTTAGGTTTAAATGTTTTATCCTACTGTAGAAGGCGAAATGCATTTTATTTGCCAAAGCAGTGGTGTTGGAGGCTAGAATCCAACACATTGCTCAATTTGTATACCCAAATGCATTATTTTCTGGTTAAGGCCCCTCTAGCAACTCCCTGGATTAACTGAGGCTGCTGAAGACGTCTTGGGACCTCCAGCTATCAACTTTCTAGCTACAGGAATTTGGATTCCTTTTCGTCAGGGCAAAAGATTTAAACTGCAGAGTCCTGCAGTTCATAGTAATATCTCAGCAGGTCTGATTTTTGCTTTAGAGTGTGTATTGACAAAGACCACAGGACACCCAAGAATTCAAATATGTGTCCATCTTAAAATGAATTTTCAGGTGGAGGAACTGAAAGGATAGGAAAATTCAGACTTTTCATTAGCATGATGCTTTTGGCCAGTCCTTAGATATAAAATATGAGTACTCTTTGTCCCCAAGGAAGGATGGTCACTTCTTGAGTGCCAGGTTCTTTCTCATGCCAGTGAAGTTTGGAAGTAAAATATGGCATTTGCTTAGAGGAGAATAATATTGATAACTTATTTTTAACCGTAGATATCTGCATTCATTATCTCTCATTTTATTAGATCTAGAAGGAATCTTTCTTTATTTCCAATGTTTCATTAGGACTACCATTGTTAGTAAAGATCCATGCAGCATTTAATATAGTCCCTTAATGTCACATTCTTTTATAACACCCAGTGTTAGATTTTGTAAAGTGGTGGTGATGTGTTTATAACTTGCATTGCATTTTAGAACCTTTGCTGTTCTGTTTGCAGGGTGTCTTGAAAGCTTCAAATGACAAGTGCCTGCGTGAAGTGTTTCTATTATTCTGTAGGGAACAAGGAATTACAGTTGTCTTCTTAAAGATGTCAAAAACACTTTATTCTTGGATCAGAACTTTATATTGATTAGAAAATGTCTAGCTACTTGTCCAAGTTGCCAAATTTAGTAGTCAATGTGTTGGCTGATAATTTTTTAGGAAACAAAAAACCCCAAACCCTACAGATGAATATGGTGAAACCTTGGATGTGCAACAGTTAAAAATTTTGTAGTGTTAAACATTTTTGTAGCAATCGGTTTCAGAAGTCAAGGCAGGTAACCTCACAAAATTAATTAAATAGATGAAGATGTCTGAACTTGCAGATGAAAACGTTACCTCTAGGGGGGAAAAAAGGCAATTTAAAAAACTGTGGGTTTTTTTCTATTGAGTTGCACAGAGTCCATGGCTCCTGTAAACCACAAAAGAATTTTTCTGGTAAGACAGTATGTTCAGGGCTTTTCTGTTTTAGCTTGATAGTTAAACTAGAATTTTGAGAGCATACTGTCTCTTAGCAATAAAATTCTAAATATACGATTATCAATTTTTTAAACTCTTCCCCTAACCTAGGAGGACCAGGATGGTAGCCAAGGTGTGGGCAAGCGCAAGAGGGTGAAACTAAGCAGCACCACCAAAGGTATTTATAAAGTACTGATCTCAGTTTATCATATTTGCTTTATGTCTGTCTTAAAAATTATTTAGAGATAATAATTCACTTCCCAAGCACTGTAGTGCTGCACGTGACAGCTATTAAACACAGCAAGGTCTAAAAAAGAATAGCAGGTGATATTGTGGTAATTGGCAACTTCGATTTCCCTTGAGTGAGTACCACTGTCTGGGACTCTGTTTCACCAGTCATTTTGTCACCTTCATGTCATAAGATGACTTCTAAAAATTCATTCCATTTTCACTGTGTGGCTGGCAAGGTTGCAATACAGCTTGGCAAAGAAGTTTTTGATGTATTTGGTCTTAACAGTCTTTTTTTTATTATGCCACTGTACAGTATGGTTGTGTTCTCAGCCAGGCAAGAATGATTCTCCCTGGTTATGGTTGATCTTTCTGTACTGTTCTAGTAATGTTTAAGAAAATATACTTGAATGAAGTCTCCTTTGAAATCACTTCATTATTTTCCTAGATTGAAATTACTTCTCTGTGCAATTTCTAGTCCAAATGAGCAGCACTCACATTGAGATCAGTGCAAGTTTTAATTCAAGAATGACCATCGGCTAGAGACAAGATAGTCCTCTGCTGTGCTTGTCCTTGGCATGTTTTTGTGCTTAAAAAGTGTTTAAATAAAAATATTTAAACTCTTATTATTAAATAAAGAACACTTTTTTTGTTGTTGTTTTTTTAACTATGAGGAGACTGACATAGGAAGCACCAAGAAATTGCAAGCCCTGAGAAAAGAACATTTGGGTGAAAAACTGTGGTGAAAGTTGGAATAAAATTTCTGGAAAGGCTTTGGAGTGAAGGTTTGGAACTTGAATTTGAGGTGCAAGGGTTCATGAAGTCAGTAAAATGTATGAAGGTGTTGTGAGGAGTATGGGGAAAGTAAGACTCGTTTCTAGTGGTTTCAGATTGAAGAAAAAAGATTGGGAAGCTGGAAAAGCAGAGAACAATGTTTTGGCAATGGTGGTGTTAGGAAGTGATCTTAGAAATTGTGTGTGAAAGATTGTGGCAGGGAATAATAATAGGGAAGAGGTGGTAGTTTTGAAGAAATGTAGGAAACTTGCAGACATCCAAGCAAAACTTCCTTACTTGAATTTTAGAGGCTGTTAACTTGTCTAAAAGATAAGTTAGGTAATGCAAGAAAAAATGCTGTTTTCCTGATGTACTGATTATGAGCAGGGATGAAGGTCAGTTTGAGAAGCTGCCAGATCTGAAAACGAATATCAGCAGTGGCATTTCAGGAAAAGTGGTACTTGAATTCAACATTTCATTTCCCCCCAGGATTGTAGTCTTCCCCCTCTGAGGCATCCCAACATGGACTGTGCTCATGATGTTAATAGCTCCTAATAACAGCCCCAGAGGAGGGAGTCTGCCAATGGGGGAAAGGTAAGTATCTGTTTTTATTAAATATTAAATAGTTTTCTGAAGTTTTCAGTATTCATATTTTATGTCCAATAGGGTATAAAATAAGAGTATGAAAAGAAAATTTTAGAAAACTGAGTATTGAATAAAAACAGATTTACCTTTTCCATATAAGCAGACTCCCTGTCCCATCCCAGGTCTTTAGTGGTATTCTTCATAGAGGGTTATTTATATACTGGGGATGTCTTGGAATACTAGGACTCATATTCCAGAGAGATGTTTGCAACAGTCTGTGGGGTCTTTTGTGGCACTAGGAAAGAATAAAAGGTTTCTTTAAAGAAAATACAGGTTTTATGCTGAGGTTCACTGATACAGGTATGGGACTGAGTATTGAGAGAATTTTTATTTTTACTGTTTTAAAACCTGCATCCTGCGTCCATCTGAAATACCTGGTGTTTAAGACAATTTTAAACCCACAGGCACTATATATTTTTTTTTTATTTATTTGTTGAAAGAAATTTAAAATCATGTGGTGCTTTTCACAAGAGTGGGAACATTAGTCCCAGTGTTCTTGACAAATTTTCCAAGTTGGGTAAGAGCATTCTGCCTACTTAAATTCTGTAGCAGGTATACATGGATATGTATTCTTCCATCCCTGCCTGAAACTGCTGTATGAAGAGTTTGATATGCACTGTTCAATTGTGATATGTGTCACGAGAAAGCTGCACATCAGTGACAGATAAGCTGTTGTGTCACTTGTGTGTGCCACAACATACAGTTGCACCCAGTGTTCTCACTCAGGGGCATTTGGCATGTACCTAAACCTGTGCTGTCTGTTCTGTGGACAGAGGACTTCAGTCTGCATGGCTACCACGCTTTCATGGGCAGTAAAATCACATGCAATTTCTTAACAAGAGACAAGGAAGAGAACATAAATGACCATCATATGTTTGCTGCAGTAGGTGATGTGTAATGCTTTTCAAAATATTGTAATATTAAAATACCTTTCATGACTCTGTGAAGGTAACTTTTTATTTCAACACTTGTAGGATATATTGAATAAAACATATTCTTGTCTTTGTGTGGCTTGTTAAAGTCTTGAGGAGACCCCTACAATTTAAATTATTCATTATTTCTCGTGATCTTCTGCAATTCCTGAGATGTTTTGGGCTGATTGGTCACTTGGCTGGGGAGCTCTGACTTTTGGTAATGGAAATGGAGATAATTCCTGCTTAGGAAAAGCAGAAATGGCTATCCTGCTTAGGATAGGCAAAAAGCTGTCCAGTGCAGTCCCTAAAGCTGTCGTACTTCAGTGAGGAGGCGAGTCTTCAAGGCCAGAAGATATACAGCTTAAGTGTTGTTGAATCTGTGCCGATGGGAGCGCTTCATACAGTCCCATTGGAATATGGGATTTTGTGCATGGGGGTCTAGTTGATTTCTAGGTATAAAGGAGCATTATTATTATTTTCTTTAGTCTTATATGTTACAGGAGTGAGAGAAACTGTTGTAAATAACCAACCTCTTAAAGAATGATGGTAGAGAGCCTTTATAGTTTAGTAATTTTTTTCTATGGGGTTAATATGGTTTATCCTCTGTCAAGCCATAGCTTCTTGAACACTTTATTCCAGCAGAGATCAGTTTGTGTGCCTTTGCAATCACAGAGCTTGAAAATAAAGATGACAGAATGGAAAGATGATTTGATTCCTACGTAGGTGCTCCACGGGGACCTACTGTCAGTATGAGTAAGGGGGCAGAGTGAATGGCCAGGAGCTGAAAGGGGGAAGATGAGACTGTCTCTCCAGTGCCTGATTATCTGATTATGGTAATTTGTGTATTAAAAAAAACCCCAAACAACCAAGCAAACAAAAACTTTGTTGTTGGTCAATCAGTACATATATTGCTTTAACAATAAGATAACTGGTAGATTATTGCTTCTATTTAGCTTATTTAGAGCTTTGAAATGGAACATAAATGTTCCTAGGTGATAGAACTCATCACTTAATCATAAGTTGTATGTTATTGTTTTGCTATATTAGCTTCAGCTAACTAGTAGTCTACATTAACAGTTTCCCTAAATTAAGTGGCTGTGTAAATATTGTGCAAATTGCTGTGATTCATTATAATTAATGAAGCTATTACAGTAAGGTGATATGATTCAATGCAATCAATGAAGACTGGACTCTGTGGTATAACTGTACTGAAAACTTCCATTGACTTCTCTGTGAGGTTCCTTTTTATTGTTACAGACTCTGACACGTTGTAGTGCTGGCCATGTTCATTTTCCCAGTGTTTTTGAAAAAAAAAATTATTTACAGAGCGCACTAAGATGTTCTTAAATTTTTCTTAATAAATTTTATATGACAGTGCAACTGCACTATCATTATTAGTTTTAATAATTATTACATTACACATCCCCTCCTCCAACCTCTTATGCAGATCAATCTATCATGGATGTTTTGAAGCATAAATGTTTTCTAGAAGAATTATTATTTTGGACAATAAAATATGAGTTTCCACAGAAGATGGTGACTTTCTTACTCAACATGCTGCCAGATCAAGATTATAAGGTACTTGCATTACTTCATTCAAACTTAAATGTCTTTTCTTATTCACATTCTTAGTGTGTATTATGCCTTGCATGAGATCACATATGTTTATATTTCAATAATAAGCAATACAAAAATGCAGATCTTTTACATTGTTTTGAGTATTTGAAGAGAGATGTGGACAAACCAAGATGGATAATTCTGGAGCAGCAGCATTAATTTTGTTTGCATGGTTTGCTTTTTTCCTTTTTGGCTGTTAGTGTGTATTTGCATGTGTTGAATTTTGTTTTGTTTTATTTTGTAAATTGGATATTTATCAATTAAAATATATGGATGAGCACTAAGTGATTCTGTAGTGTGGTATGACTGGTAAATATCTGCAGTGACTTCATTCCCGTTGCAACTGTTGTAGTAGGCAGTGGTTTCTCCATGTAGGCCATTGCAGTGTGAGTATTCTTGCTGCAGCGATGCCCTAGGTGATTTTGGCAGCCTTCCAGTTGCTTCCTTACAGAGTTTTGCAGTTGTCCATACCAAGCGTCTCCTTGCCTGGAGTCATGGAGACTGGATGTCATCTTCCTGTTTTAAATCTTGGTGTGCAGCCAGGTTTGGTTGTTTGTTCTATGTGTTCCAAGACCAAGTATACATAGCAGTCAGGCTTAACATTTTGCTCTGATCATGTCATACCTTTGAGCCATGAAAATATTTTGGACCTTCTCAATCCCTGCTGGGAGGCAAAGATCAAGAAATCCTGAGGTCCAGGCATACAGGTTTCTTCAGAAATGTCTGTTTATAATGGGACAGCTGTGTATTCGTGCCCCCTTAAAACCTTGCTATGTCAAAGCAAAGGATATGAAGATAACTTGCAAGGAAGAAAAAAAAAATAAGATATGGGCTTTCAGCAATACTCTGTCCATGTCAAGACAGCGTTTTGATTTGGGATACCAGCGTAGATTCATCTTGGTCTCGGATTCAGCTAATACATGAGGACTTCTTCACTGATGATCATTGCCATGAAGCTAGAATTCTTCATATAGAGAAGAATGTTTTATCTTTCAAGCTTCCATTTAGCTTTTATGAAGCTTGTTTGCTGTTTAATCATGTTGCATTCTCAAACAGTAGGAACACCTGTAGGGATATGAACTGTTCCAAGTGATCTCTCAGCTTTCTGTTACTTTCTCCCATCCCATCTACACCACATATACTGCCTTAATTTTTTCTGTCTCTGGTGTTGAGGAATTTGTCCGATTCTCCATGAGCTGATTTAGCTCATTAAATCAGCAGAATTCTGCTAGGTTGGTTTTCTGATAAACTGAGCGAGCTGGCCAGACACAGCACAGAGCTGGCTATCTGTGCATGCTTGGAAGTTGTTGGAATCTCTGACTTCCAACATAAGTGTAGTAGAGCTGACTGAATCCATCCACCATGACCCATGCAGCAATCAGTGAGCCACCAGCAATCTCTGTTGCACAGATTTATTTTTAAGTAAGAAAAGAAACTTTTTCAGGATTCGCAGTATTAAAAAGAGATGTTGAAAGGGGTGGGCTAAAGCCCTGGGTTAACTAGCTCTTCCCCCACTCCCTCCTTTTGCATATGACAGGAACAGCACAACAAAAAGTGTGTTGTCTTTGCTTTACAGCATTTGTGCCTGAGGCATCTCTTCCAGCAGTCTCTGACATTTGAAGCTTGGAAGACTTACAAGTGAAGAAGACAGGGAAGAAACTTACCAGAGCTTCCAAGTAATTAGAGGTGTTATGGTGTGGACAAGGTTTCTGCAAGAGTAAAAACAAAGGGTCAGAGAAATAGGACTGACCTTTGTGTGACTAAGAAGAAGGCAAAGAAGGGCTGGCAATAAAGAGGAAGCTTTTGGAAGAGTGTAAATCATCCAAGAGCAGAGCCTTGCTGAAATCTGAAGTACTGGAAGTAAAGAAATGCAAAAGCATCTGGTAGAGATAATGAATCAACAAACATAATTATCTCTTCACTCATTATTATTCTATGCCTTGTCAGGCACCTCCCATAGTGAACGTTGAGGCAGTTATTACAGCAATAAGAATTCACTCGCCCCTGGATATGCTATTCTACAAATTCTGTAAAATGGTTTTTCTATTGGAAACATAATTTTAGCAAAGCTTTCACCTGGCAGAACTATGTTTTTCTTTGTATTGAAAACATGGAAGGTGCAAGTTCTAAGTGAAACATGGGGTTGATGTTGGGCTTGTAAAAGTTCTGGGATTTCTGAGTGACCACCAAGAGGGAAAGGCCAGATGAAGAAATGAGCTTTGTTCTTGCATAGGCTAGAAATTTAGAAGCTGCACAAGATCATAGAGTGTAAGTCAGTAAAGGTAATTAAATATAGAGAAAACCTGTGTGTCTTAGGAAGCCACTTCTTGCAAATGGTTGGAAGCTGAGTAAGTATTTGGAAAGATGTGTTCTGTCAATATCTTCATTCTTGCTCCAGTCTATATTTTTCTGTAGTTGTGTATACAGCTTTGGCCACTTAAAGACAGTGTTCCTACGTAACAGAACTTGAGAATCATATTTAAACAATACAATGTGAAGAAGTAATATATAAATTAAGTATACTTTTTTTTACTAGCAACATTTGTATACTAACTTCTTAAAATATCAGGTGTGTCATTTGTGTCTGAGGCTTAACATTAATAGCGTAAATGTCTTGATGTTTGTTATAATTGTCACTGACAGTGATTAAAGTTGCAACAAGCTTTAATTTAAAGGAAATTATATATTAGGTTGTTCTACCTTGGAATACCAGAATGATACTGTATTAACTCTGTACAAGTATTGCAGATACGTTGCTGTGAAAAGTCTTTAGCTGAAAACAATTACCATTGTGCTGGGTGCTATATATAGAAGACACTTTCAATTATTATGCAGGTTTCCATCAATGTGAACCAGCTAAAGGAGGGCAAATTAAGCAGTGCTGTAGCTTAATTTGCTGTAGCGTTTCCTGCAGTGACTTCCTCACCACCACCCCCACTTTGGTCCATTTTTTTGCATGAGCAACTTTATTTTTGAGGATGTTTGCTGGAAGAAGCAGCCTTTGTCCCAACAGCAGCTTTATGGCATCATGATATTTTTGGAAATATTTTCTAAATGAGAATAACATAGCAGTGCTATAATAAAAATACGTCAGTACTGAGTCTGAGGCAGGTAACATGAAATAGTGATTTGTATACAGTCTGGTGAAAACACAGCTGCTGGAGGGTGGTTTTAAAATTTCTAATTTTATGCTTATGAAATATTAATACTTCCAGAAGAAATAGACTGGGGATTTTAGACTTTGAGCTGAAAATTTTCATCACTACACAGCTTGTATTATCTCTTCTTATTAAGTCAATGAAGTCCAGATGGTGTTAATTCAGAACTTGAAGTACTAAGTGAGAAGTGATTTCAAAGCTGGCAGATATGCACACATGTATATGCAGTGCAGAAGGTTGGTTTACAATGCAATTTGAGGCTAATGGAGTGGGACAAGAAATTGTACTAAGATTTATATGTATATGTATCAATACATTTAAATATTGATCTGGTTTAAAAAAACCCTAACAGTTACATGAAGAACAGCAAAATTTGCTAATGACTTTAATTATTTAGCAGAAAGCACTAAAGATTTATTAATAAAAAATATAGGATGTTATGATAGCAGGTGAAATTTGGTGTTGAAGTGTCATCCTTGATAGATGAATTAAAACCTTACTCCATGGGTAGACAAATGCAAGTGATAAGGCAGCTTTATTGGGCACCACAAATCTCATTGTTCATAGTGTATCATTTTGGGACACTGTTTCCTGCTTTAGGATGTAAAAAAATTAGGATAAATTCATTATTATAACTTTACTGCTTTCACTGGTATGCTGAGACCTTATATTCCTTGTTTCAACATTTCTCAGTTTGATTTTTTTTAGTGTGGGAAGTATAGAATGAGAAGATAATATTTTTGGTAGAAGATAATAAAATTGGAGGTGTAAGTTACTCCTCTATAGATAGGTCTTTTCAGGTGGACTGTCTCTAGAAACTAGATATGGGATAGTTAGACCATCAATTTTGGTTTGTCGTGGCAACTGGTGTTTGTTTCCTAGGATATGTTGATTGTACTTTTGTAAAAGAATATTTTACAACAAAAGAAAGCTATACTTTTTGTATGGTGTTTGTTAATGTCAAAATTTCTTTATAATTTGCAGATTGCTTTTACCAAAACTTTTGTTCAGCATTATGCTTTTATTATGAAAACACTGAAGAAAAGCCATGAATCAGACACAATGTCTAATAGAATTGTGCATATCAGTGTTCAGTTGTTCAGCAATGAAGAACTAGCACGCCAAGTAACAGAAGAATGTCAGCTGCTGGATATTATGGTCACTGTGCTGTTATATATGATGGAAAGTTGCCTTATTAAAAGTGAATTGCAAGGTAGGTTCATTTGTTTGTTTGTTTGCTTGTGTCTGTGGATAATAAATTGATTATAGAGGAAACTTAATGTCTTTATTTAGTAGTCAATCCACCCTCCAACCTCTTCCCAAAAATGCACAGGCTCTAGCAATATAAAGTAGAGGCTGAGTCTCAAAATTTCCTAGAAATGTAAAGATAGTTACCAAGAGTGATACTGATTTTCTGTCCTTTGGTTTGTCGGGTTTTCTTTTGTAGGAGTGTTATATACTTTAGAATACAGAGTATTATCTTGCAGGTGCTTCATTTGTTGGGTAAAGCACATAAACACCATTTGTGAAGCTCATTTGAATGAGAAATTATATATGCAAATTGAGACCTTTAATTTAAAAAATATTTTCAAAGTATTTCACAAGCTATTTGAAGTATTTAAAATTGTTTTAATTTTTCTCACTTGTGATTGCCTTAATAAAACTTGGTATAATTAGAAGAGAATGATTTAATACTTTGTAAATATAATCATTTGATCAAGTTTTGGTTTGACAGAGTGGCAGTTTGAATTTGAACTAGCGTACAGTGTGTAACTTTTCTAGTAAAAACAGCTGTCCTGTTTCTACCCTCCTTGTTTTACCTGTCCTTACCTGAAAATGGTGGCACAAAGAATCTTGCCGACTTCTGTTTTTCAGGCTTTCATGTACCTAACAGACTGCAGAGTTCTCAGCCCTTTTTATCCTGCTTTGAATTTGAAAATACTCTCTAGATTAGCAGCAGCAGCAATCAGCCTAATAAGTACCATTAACTTCTGCATGCAGTTGTAATTTTTCTTGTCTGAAGTATCCTTTGTCTCTGAGTCCACTCTATGTATAGCCTAATACAGAATGACTGTACTGGAATGGGAAATCCTCAGTCATATTGCTATAAAGAGTGCCCTCAATCAGCTGCACTTCAACATGAGAAATTTTCCTGTTGCCCTGCATAGATTGCTTTACAGTATTCGAAGAAAAATGTTGGATCTTTCTCTTTAACAGTTTTTATATCAAGTGGCTTTTGCTAAACTAATGCCGTATTGGTGGAATGTAATTTAAAACTATTTTTAAGCACCTTCTGAATTTTACTTGTTGGTCAGAATGGGGTGTTGCTAGCACAGTGGTAAACTGCTGTAGTGGATCAGAATTTGCAGCCAAACAAAAAGGCTGTGACTGTGATTGGACATTATCTGAAGAAACTTCCTGGTAATTAATTAAGCTGGAGCTGATAAGTTAAATGATGTCAGATGTATTTGTGATAGGTGCTCCAGGGGTAAGTCTTTTCTCACAGATCCATCCCAAGACTTGAAGGTACCTGTTTCCTTTCCCCAGCACCAGTGATTTGTCTTAGCTAAGACTCCATTATGGAATCTGTCTGGTGCTTTTCAGTGTTCTCACAAAATTTCAGCCTCACTGCTTTTATATGAGGGCTTGGGTGTACTGTAAATTGACAGAAAAGCTTTAGTGAAATACTTTTGGTTTTTTTCCCTTTCATGTTCTTGTGAGCCTTCTTTTGCAGTTCTGTGGGCTTGTATCTTGTGTTTAGTTCCAGGTATCTCTTATGATGCTGGAAGTAGAGAGGAGTCCATTAGAAGTCTCTGCTGGTGAGATAAATTGAGAAGAATTCTGTTTGTGCAGCTAGTGCAAACAAGTAGGTTGTTTAGTATCCAAATGAGTCAAAGTTTACAAATCCAGCCAATGGATAAATGGAGAAAATATGTTGGAGAGGAGCAAGGAGAAAGTGGAGCAAGAAGTATATCTGCTAAGGCATGTTTAGTTTGTACTGCTTGCAGATCTAACTCTTCTTTGGACAACTGGCACCTGTTAAAAGTATACAGTTCATTAAGTGTATTTGTGGATGCCAAGTGACAAACTGTGTTCCTGAAACAGAGTTGACCTAGGAGCTGTGTTGATACCAGCTTTGAAAGTGTTACTAGTTCAGCTTTCCTCTCACACTTGGTGTGAAAGGATGAAGAGGTGAAATATGGGTGCAGATGATAAAACTGGCTCCCTAGGAAGATTTGTGTCCCTGTGCTTTTAGAGACTTTTATCCTTTCTATCAGCACTTTCCTCCTACTGAACTTTTAACAGGAGAAGAATTTATACCCCAAGGAAAAAGCTTTGGTAATGGTTCATCCTTTAAAAAAACCAGCTCTTTTCCTGTGACTGACCTTACATGAACCCTGGCTTGTAGAGCACTCTGAGTAAGAGGCAATGCCCCTGCCAATTTGAAGTAACCCTGGATTTGTCTAATCTCTACTAGGGCAGAGAATCAGCAACATGTAACTTGTCTCTTTGCAAAGTCCTTCAGTGGGTTCAGGCACAGCCAACTGAGATGTTATCCTGTTTGGGCTGTGTGAGCACATGGGAAACAGGCAGCTGAGCAACAAGACCCAGTTTCCTTTCTTTGCAGATGTCCCAGATAACAAGAGAGAGATAAAAAGTATTTGATCAACTGTGGCAGAGAAGTTTGAGAAGCTGCACAGGGTGCTTCTGGCTTCCTGTTCTTTCCAGTGCTTCAGTGTAATAGATAGGAGTCAGTTTCAAGAAATGGAGCTCTATTACATTATGGTAACAATAAGGTATCTGCTCATAGTTGTGTGCAACTCAGCGTATTTTTCAGGATGAAATCTGATTCGTTTTTCTGACCGTACTGTGGTTTTGGGAAGTAAAACTTGTCAAGATTAAAATATTGTATGACTTAAAGTTAGAAAACCTGTTCACATAGCAGGAAAGAGTAATTTTTTTTCCTGGTACCAATAAACCAACAAAATAAACAACCTCAGAGCAAAAAGAAAAAAGTATTTTCTTCAGTAGTTACAACAAAGGGAAGGAAAAAAGCTTACATAAAAAGGGAACCACTCCAGATACAGATGTGCCTCATCAGCCGGAGACTGGAGTCTCTTAATAAGTGTCCTTTTAGCTGTGGCTGTGCCGTACTGCTTATGACCCTTTCACTGTCTGAAGGGTAACTACGAAGGTCCTTCAGTGCACTTGAACTGGACAAGAGCCATCCCCAAAGCTGATCATCAGATGCAAGATTTTCTTTCTTCTGTTTGCTTGAAATAGAATAGCAGCTGACAGATGGGTACTGGAAGTTATTTCCCTTGGATTGTGAATCTGGGACCAATCTTGTTTCCCTTCTGGTCTTTCCAGGGGTCCCTCTTAGGAAAATCTAATAAAGAGGTTTATTTGACAGATGATAAGGATGTACTTCTGTGATTCAGGGAGGAGACTTCTATACACCCCGCCCTCACCTCCCAGCCCCTGATTTCTTCTCCACTTCTTCTGGAAACCTTCTTCTGCCCTAACCTGAGGAAGGCTGCCTAACCCCTCTCTCTGTCCTAGTTTCGGAGTGGAAATGCTTTTATCTGCTGTCCTTCCCAGCCTTAACATGCCAGTGTAGGTTTTGATCACTGGATTCCTGTTTGCATGCTGTGAGGTAGCTTGCGCACTGGAAGTGTGTCAAGTTCAAAATAGATCTCACATGTTCGTAATAGGAATTGTGTTGTTTAGTCTTTTTATACTTCTTGAGCATATTCAAAAAAGGCATAGCTGTGATGGTTTTACTAATGCACTGCTTTTCAAAGGTTGCGATATTGTTCAAAGTATGTGTGTTTCCTACTAGAGTGGGATCTGTGTTTATGAGTCCATGGTGCAGAAACCGCCTCAGGTACCACGAAATAACCATTCTTCTTTTCTGCAGTTTTTTATGTGTGATTGCAACATTACAGTATTGGTATTTTTGCATTATCTTGTAACTTTATTTAAAAATTACAAGAAGAAGGAAAAAAAGTTGGTTTTTTTTTTTTCTTTTTTAAATCTAGATGAAGAAAATAGTTTACATGTTGTGGTGAATTGTGGGGAAGCACTACTGAAGAATAATACTTACTGGCCCCTGGTTAGTGATTTTATAAACATACTTTCACACCAGAGTGTGGCAAAGAAATTTTTGGAAGATCATGGTCTTTTGGTTACATGGATGAATTTTGTATCGTTCTTTCAAGGTATGTGATTTTTATGATCGGTACTAATACAAGGATGTTAAGGCAGCTTACTGTTCACAGTAGCAAAATCCTTACACTACTGTATGAAAATATTTAATTCATTAGTATTCTCATAAGTCTGTATTCCTGGAAGGAGACAGTATAATCTAGAAAACATAGATTTGAAAATGATCTAATGGAGCTTTGTCTTGTGTGGACTAGTTAAAGAGCAATTGCATCACACTTGGCCGAGATCCATGGTGCCAGAACTCTCAGGTTGTACTTAAAGTACAAATCATAACGTGTGCTAGAAATGTTTCACTGGTGAAGTTATAAATTTAAATATTAGCTAAATTACTCTGATAAGTCTGGATCTTTTTCTAAGTGTTGCTGTAAGAAACTTTTTTATTATTTAAAAAAATATTTAAAAATGGTGAACTTTTCAATCCTCATAAATGTTCTGCCTAGTAAGAGGACCAGATATTTTCCATCCAAATGTTCTCATTGACTAAGAGAGGTTCAAAGTAAAAAGGCTTCTATCTGTGTTAATGTCACTTGAACAGCAAGGACTGCAGTTACTAGGCAATCTAGAGCTAATGTTCTTCTCTGGTCTGTTTCTGTTCAAACTCCGAGGGTTGTTCTCGTATTTTATCTACTATTCTGCTGCTACATAAGATAGATTGTTACAGTTTGTGTTTTCTAATAGATGCTTGAATCCATAACACTAAAAATACTGCATTCCACTTAGTCTTAGTTAAATATTTGATTGTATAACTCTGCTTAAATCTTTGAAGGTATGAATTTAAATAAACGAGAATTAAATGAACATGTGGAGTTTGAATCGCAGACATATTATGCTGCCTTTGCTGCTGAGCTGGAAGCCTGTGCCCAGCCAATGTGGGGTCTTCTCTCACACTGCAAAGTTAGGGTAAGACTAACATTTCTCTGACATTATTCTTAGTTTTATTCATGACTTATTGTAGAGCTCTCAAATCTGAAAGGTCTGTCTGTGTTGTGTTTGAAAAGACTTGGGTTTTGAGGCCATTGTTTACCAAATACACAAAACTGTGATCAACTTGGATTCTGTGTATAGTGAGTATAGAATTCACGCCTGTACCTAATTATTGTCTCCAAAACTGGGACTACAAGTTCGGGATGTGTACAGTCATTCCATATGACTGCATATATGGAATAACTTCTAATCTGATGAAGAACTTGATGTTCTGCCTTTGTTCACTGGGAGAGGAGATGCAGAAGTTGTCCCTAAAGTTGATTGTGTCTGCAAATAGACACTTCATTATGATGGGAGATGGAGTAATTTATAGTTTTGTGTTGTTTTACTAACAACCCTGAGGTGAAAGCCTCTTAGGTTCTGACATCTCATGGTCTCCTAACTAGAGCATATTACAATGTGCTAGACTGTAAATTAAATTACGTTATAATAAAAATGGAATCCATCAGTTTATGGGAATACTTAATATGTGAAAAAACGTTTTATTGTGTGTTTGTGGTTATTTTTTATGAAATAAATACTTACATTAGAATTTAGCTTATTAAGATACATACTAGCATCCACGAGACAGTAATACCTGAATTGAACTGTGCGCTGAAAATGTGTGTGAGATACCATGCAATTTTAAAACAGTTTAAACCAGGCCTTTGCAAAAGCCTTTCCATGATGTTAGTTATACTGATAATTTAGACTCACAAATTGATATATTCATAATATATCTTTTGAAAACTGAATTACAACTTCTGGCTTTTTGAAGCATTCCTTGCTTTTTAGTTTAGGGGTGGGAGGGTCTGCCTTTTGTTTAAGGCCTTTATGGTTCCTTGCTGCATGTCAGTCATGTCTTCACCCCCATGTTTTAGCTCTTTGGTCGTTCTCAATAAATCTGAAAGAGTTTTACAAATTTCAGAGCTTAATTGTTGTATTTGTTTAGTGAAACCTGATGGGTGGGAAGAGATTCCAGCTCGCGTCCTACAGGAGAGGGAAAGCCAGTGGAGCCTCCCCACCATAGAGGGTGGAGCAGCAGGATGGGAGCACGGCTGTTGTAGTGCCTGATGAGAAAAGGTGTCTGACTGAGCCAGTCGGCACTTGCACGGCTTCTGGCTGGCCAAAGCATTGCTGGCTTTTGCATGAGAAGTGTCATACATATCCTAAGAGTCTGAGGCAGGTCTGGAGTCTGTGTTCAGGGGAAGGGAAGATAAAAGGATAAGTAATAAAGGGAGGACATTGAGCTGCTGGAGCGTGTCCAGAGGAGAGCCACCAAGCTGGTGAGGGGTCTAGAGAACAAGTCATATGAGGAGAGGCTGAGGGAACTGGGCAAGTTTAGTTTGGAGAAGAGGAGGCTGAGGGGGGACCTCATTGCCCATTACAACTACCTGAAAGGAGGTTGTAGAGAGGTGGCTGTTGGCCTCTTCTCCCAAGGGAATAATGACAGGACCAGAGGAAATGGTCTGAAGTTGCAGCAGGGGAGGTTTAGATTAGGTATTAGGAAGAATTACTTTACTGAGAGAGTGGTCAGGCACTGGAACAGCCTGCCCAGGGAGGTGGTGGAGTCGCCATCCCTGGAGGTATTTAAGAAACGTGTAGACATGGCACTTCAGGGCATGCTCTAGTGCCTGAGATTGTTGGTTTGTGTCTGTTTGTGGGTGGGGTGGGGTTGTGGGTGTTTGTTTTGGTTTGGTTTTGGTGTTTGGTGTTCTGGGATTTTTTGGGTGGGTTTTTTTTGTTTGTTTGTTTCTGTGGTTTGTGGGGTTTTTTTTGTTTGTTTGGTTGGTTTTTGTTTGTTTGTTTGTTTTTTGTTTTTGTTTTTTGTTGATGATCTCACTTGATGATCTCAAAGGTCCCATCCAACCAAAAATATTCTGTGATTCTGTCCTTAAGAAATGAGGCTTTGTAAGCTCTGCTGATCGGAGAGCAATTTGATTTAGCTCCCCTCCTGCCTTCCCTTTTTGCACATCACTGCTTCTCTCCTGGAGGGCAATGTACAGATCTAGTCTTGAAATGCATGATTTAATATGAAATATATTTTAGTTTTAGGGCATTGTTACAGAGTTATATCATACAATCATAAGAAGATTTGCTTATTGTTAAAATCTCTGCACTATTGTATTATCATTGCTAACACAACGCACTTGAAATGCAAACTATAAGGACCTTTCAGTAGATAAAACTTAACAGAACATTAGCCATTCCTTTTGAGTGCATGGAAGGACTTTTTTTATGCTTACATCTCTAAATTTTTGTTAAAAATAAATGGATAAATTAAACAACAGTAGGCACTAGGACCAGCTCACTGTTCTGAAGGTGCCTTAGTTTTCACCATTGAAATGGTAATCTTTTAAAGTAACAATTAAACCATCCTAATACTTTCTGTTTTCCATATGATGAGGGCATAAATTATGCACTGTAAATATACTCTTGAAATAATCGTATTTATTTGTAGTAGGAAAGCAGTGACACTTCAAAAAATGTTTTGGCTCGTGTAGTACACTGGTTTCTCTTACTGCAGGAAACACAGGAATACACACGAAATGTTGTCAGATACTGCCTTGAAGCGCTTCAGGACTGGTTTGATGCTATCAATTTTGTAGATGAGGTAAGTTTCCTTAATGAATTCAAAGTGCTGTGAAAATCTGGTTAAACTTCAAAGGTGATACACTTACCTCCTGCTTTTAAATTAAATTATAATTCTAGGTACTGATGGAAAAAGCATTGCCTTGCTGAAATTAAAGTTAGTAGTTAATAGTTCCAATGTTATGTCCTAGGATCCTTTAATTGTAGAGTCTTAATGATTTAGATTTGCTGGTGGAAACTTAAGCTGTGTGAGTCTTAAAAGCCATGCCATTGATGTATTACTGTTCTGCTGAATGAAGAGACAAGTCCCCCTCTGATATGGTAGTGAGGAGCAGCTTTGCTAACTTAGCAAGCAATACTCTCAATCAGTTCCGAGTGTCATTAGCTTAGTAAGAAATTAGCTACAGCAGGCTGAATAAGGAAAATTTCTGAATCATCAGAAAGTGCAAGGGGATGAAGTAATACTGGGTTAGTGGAAAATAAGTCCATCAAATGAAGACATGTAAGATACTGTTCTTGTTGGTTGTGACAAAGACATTTGTAGGCTTGTTTTTTTAATATATGATATTAAAATATCTTTATTTTATTTTCAGCCAGCTCCTAATCAAGTTACTTTTCATTTGCCACTGCACCGTTACTTTGCCATGTTTTTAAGTAAGGTAAGCACGTGTTTTAGTCGCACAAAAGATGGAAATTCCCTGTTGAGTGTGATTGTTCAGTACAGTGTGTGCTTGCTTTTGTTCCTAGGCGGTCAAATGCCAAGAGCTAGATCTGGATACCATCTTGCCAGATCAGGAGATGCTGATGAAATTAATGATTCACCCACTTCAGATTCAGGTATGGGCAGACTTCTGACTTTGATGCAGATGTAGATATACAACAAAAAAGATGCTGTCTGATTTTTTTTAACCCTAGTCATTTAAATATATTTAGAAGTATTTAACAAGGGGGACTATGTCTTAATTGTGGAATATAAAAATAAGCAATATGTGACATTAATAACTGGAGTATACTGAGTAGTTAGGATAAACTTTTTTTCTTTCTATTTCCAAAATTAAATATGTGGCATTAGTTATTGTAATCTGAGAAGCATGATGATATTCACTATAGCACTTTCAAAAAAGGGTAGGAGGAACTTACCCTTTGAAAACACGGAATTGCATGTTCATGAAATAGTTACCAATGGAGCGCAAGCTGAAAAGAAACCTGAATCTGAAACTTTGGTATTTTAAATAGAGAATGAATTCAAGAACAGGCACACCCTGCAACATTTTTTTTTATTTACAAATTTTTATTTATTTGTATGTAAGTGATAGTGAGCAGTATTTGCAATCACTGCTTTCATACCTAACTTCTTTTAAACCATGGTGCCTTCATCTTTGGAGTACTTTTTAAGATTTTAATAAATAAATACGTAAATAACTCACTTCATTGGCTTTGATAGCTTTCATTGTCAGAAATATGCACTCATATGAAAGTATGCCATCTCTTTCATAAGCTTGCAGTGGTTCCTTTTCATCCCTCACTTCCCAGAAGTAAATCGGTATAAAAAAATTATGCTTTTATAGAGAAGTGTAGTGTGTATGTATATATATGTGTGATAATATATTGATGATCTGGGAATATTGAACTGAATAGCTGAATATCCCTGTAATGTTTGTAAATTTTTATTTTACTTTATTTTCCCTGAACAGGCAAGTCTTTCTGAAATTCACAGCAACATGTGGGTTAGAAATGGCCTACAAATTAAAGGACAGGCCATGACTTATGTGCAGTCTCATTTCTGCAATTCAATGATTGATCCTGACATTTATCTACTGCAAGTAAGTTACATTTTCTTAGAAGCCAAGCCAACGCTTGTTTACAAACTACTGAATAAAATGAATTTATTCTCTTTCCACAGGTCTGTGCCTCCAGGCTGGACCCAGATTACTTTATTTCATCCGTTTTTGAAAGGTAGGGTTAAAAGATGAATGCTTTTGTTGAGTGTTGTGCTAGCTGTTGACTGATTTTTGCCATGTGAGAGAAAAGGTGCATATCTGATACACATCTTCAGTGGTACAGTTCTGCCTAGCCAAAATTAATACTTACCTGAAGAGCTCCACCGAAAGAGGTATCTCAAGGTATATGCTTTATTTTACACAGAGTTGGCTTTTGATTTACAGTGCAGCAGTGAAGCTTCAGACATTTGTTTTCTGAGCATCTTTAGTTTTTTTAAAGTTTTGCACATCTTCATATGCAAGCTTTCAGGATATGCTAGCCTGAAAAAGTAGATAAATAGAGCTGCAATATTAAGAGGTGCAGAAGGGAAGTCTACTTTTCTGGACAGAATAAAATCAGGGTTTGAAAACAGATTAATTTGCATTAGCTTTTTTATGTTCATAAATGCAAGGTGTTTTCATGTGGAGTAAATATCACTATAGCACGTTCCATAAGTAGTTAAAATCCAAAATTTAATTTAATCCAAATTTAAAAATAAGAGGGTTTTCATGTACGTTTGCATATCATTGCATTATATGCACTGAATTGTGTATTCATTTCAGGTTGTGGTGAATGATATCCTGAGTTTATCAGTACATTTCACATTGGTGCTTTAATGTTGGAGAATTATGTTTCTGACTTTACTCTTTGCTATGTAGATTTAAGGTGGTAGATCTGTTAACGATGGCGTCACAGCATCAAAATACAGTTCTTGATTCAGAACATGAAAGGTCCATGTTGGAAGGAGCCTTAACGTTTTTGGTCCTTCTGTTAAGTCTTCGTTTACATTTAGGTAAGAATCACTACTTTAGGAATACTTGTATGTAAATAACATGTCTGTTCATTTGTACTCAACATTAAATAGCTACCATAAAGCTGATTAGCCATATAGTAACTTAAAGTGTTTTAACACCTGGTTTCATTTTGCCAGTTACCGAATTTTAATTCCTTACAAATTAGAAGTAGACAAAATACACAGAAATGGAGAAAACGAGCTTTCATGGAAGTGGCTGATTTGTGTATGTGATCCCATGGAGATTCTGTGTCTTTTTCAGAAAGGCGGCGGTTCCAGTTTGTACCTGTCTTTTCTGCCTGTTGTTGTGTCTCCATAGCATTTGTGCCCCCTTACTCCCCTTTTTTGGCGCTTTTATAGCGCTGTATCATTACTTAATGTTTGTATCATGTTTAACTTATATTTAATGGCAAATGTATGCTGAATGTGTGTTTTAAAATCATGATATTTTAATGGCTTTTTAAATTTTACTGTTCTAGGAATGACAGATGATGAGATCCTCAGAGCAGAGATGGTAGCTCAACTCTGTATGAATGACAGGACACACAGTTCATTATTGGATCTCATATCCTTGGAGTATATTAACTAATGTGCATGAATGAGAATGAAAGGTACCTGAATAGTAGTGGGGTTTTGGAGCTTGAACAACGTGTTTTCAGCTTACATAACTGTAACAAATTATGTAAAGGTGTGTTTGCATAGACTTATCATAGTCTATGCAAATCATAGGTTAAAAGCATTTGCTCCAGCTTTGGTCTTTCTTACAAAACATGCAATACTTTGTAACAGTTTTAAATCAGTTTGGATACAAAATGCTTAACTGCCTTTTTTTTTTTTTTAACACTACAAAAGTCTTAGGTGTGAGGTGAAAAGCCTGTTTTCCAGTGACATTGTAGAACATTCAGCCAAGCGTCACCTTTACCTGGATTTGAGCCTTTGATTATTGCTAATTTTATGTCAGTATAGAAAGAAGCCACTCTGTGCTGTATTGGCTTTTGTTAGCAATAGCTGAAAACGCAATTAATAGCAATTCTGAGAGCTGCTTTGAAATTAGAGTGAAATGCATGTGTTATGGGGGGAAGTGTTTTATTTGAAGAATAGCAAATTCTAGGAAGTCTTTCTGTGCAGTGATATGGTTCATGTCCCCATGAACAGTTGAATAAATACACAGGTTTTACTGCTATCAGTGTATTAAACTGTGTAAATAGATTAAATAAATAGGTGGTGTCCTAAAAGACCTTGCAATCCAGTGATAGGCATTGAGCAAAAATATTAGGAATTTATAAAGACAGGAAAGAAGGTGATTGAGAGTTACAAATATGTAATAAGAATTATTAATTGTTATGATAAGATCTAGTAACTGAATCACTTAAGTTTGTAAAGTAAGCAACTCACTTCAAGCGATTCACTTAAGTGAATCACTTAAACAATTCACTTATTTTATACAGTTATACAAGCAATCACTTGCCACTAAGCGGAAATTTCCTTATTTGCAATTGCTACTTGGGATTTGGGGTGCTGTCAGTAGGTCAATTAAGTATTCATACCAAAAAAGAGAAATAGCCAATCTATGATGAAGAATTACTTACTGTGTTTATGGATCCCAAGCTATTTACTTGCTTTTTCTGCATTTAGCTGTAAATGCAAGATAAGCTATGAAGAGAGCCAAAGTGTTAGTAAATAAAAGCAAGTAGAAAAACCTTATATATGCTAACAGATAGTAGGTTTTATTTCTCATTGAATACTTACCTCTTGAGCCAAGTATGTAGCAATTGGCTTGCTTTAAAAAGGTTAATGTCCTAGCTAGGAGGCTTTGATTCACTTCTGTAATAGTTATTGTTCCATAGCAGCTGGAGCATACAGACCTCTTGTGGTAAACACAGGGCACTGCCGAAACGGACCCTCTGAAATGAGTGACTGAAAATGTCAAGAGGGAAGTAAAATGCTGTGTCGTGCAACTAAATTAACTTTGCTTTCCTTAACACAAACATTACATTCCAGAAAACCCCAATCCTAAAAGTGGTATTATTCCAGGAAGCTTAAGCTTTGAATCAGTCTTGTCAGCAGTTGCTGATTTTAAAGCTCCTGTTTTTGAACCTGGAGGTTCCATGCAACAAGGAATGTATACACCTAAAGGTACGGTAATCGGTGTCCTCTTATAACATACTCAGCAGTAAGATGCTTAACCAGAGGGTTTGTTTCTTAAAAAAAAAAAAACACAAAAAACAACAACCACAAAACCCAATAAAAAACAATCCACCAAACAATGATAAAAACCCACAAAAAACCCAAACCCGCCACCACCAAAACCCCACAAAACTTGTTTGACTTTTTAATTATTGTCTATTGCTTATATTTAAGAGCATTGCTAAAGACTGTTAATAGTTGTTAATGAATTCATTTTGATCTAGAGTGAAAATGAGCTTCTTGTATTAATCAGGTGTCCTTAGGAAGCAAGGGAAGAATGCAGAACTGAAAAATAATGTTATTTGTATTTCACTGATCTGGATATGTAATAATTTTTGTGATTTTTAAAAAATATGATGTATGTTCAGTGGAGTTTAGAACTGTTTGCACTAGTGAGGTGTCAGTTGCAAAGATACTTTCTTGAATCTTCTCCACATTTTGATTATTAAAGATATCATGATACATAATTCTTTCTTTTGTATTGCTTAACTGTCTTAGTAGCCTGTAACATTTTTCCCAGTCATTAGTGAGGATCTAGAACAAAGTTCAAACAAGACTAATTATAGAATGTTGTTCTAGAATTTTACAGTACATACAGTGCAAAAAATGACGAGTTTCTTCCCCTGATGAGCTTGTCATCTAAATTGGACTCAACATAGTGTTGATACATCAAAGGAGAGCAAGAATTTAAGAACTCAGTGTTCCATTACTGTTTCCTGTCACTGAGCAGATAAGCCTGTAGGAATCTGAAATGCTCCATGTGCTCTGGTTGTGGTGGCAAAGCTGGAGAGGGATTAACTCCTTCCTCCCCTGGGTACCTCCCTTGAGAACTGGCACTCTTGGGGTCTGACAGTTTTGAAACCATTTGGTTTGTAGGCTGTGTTCTTTTGTGGATTGTTGTTGTTAATGTAGGAACTGATACTGTACTAACTTGTTTGCCAGGTTTTGTACCCGGAGATTGATGAGTCAGTGAAGCTCTTACTTTTATACAAATTAACAACCAGTGAAGTAATTTTGTGAAACCAAAATTTTGGGAATTGATTCGTTCTGGTTCTTTGATGTGTAATTAGGCAGCTTAACACCTATGTATTTAAAACTACTTTGTTTTAATGTTCTGTAAACTGCATTTCCTTATGTCATGTCTGGTTCCTGGAGCTTGTGACATGCTGGTCTTTTTCATAACACAGTGCAAAGGAGAAAAAAAAAAAAAGATGGATTATGGTATTTTTAATTATAAGACTACATTTAGGGGATCTCATGATAAAATGTAGTGTTTTGGGGATTTTTGGTGTGGTGTTTGTTTTTTTTTTTAAAATAGTTTACCTCTGGAATTTTTGTTTGTCTTAAAGGTTGTTTGTCTTAAAGTTTTTTTAAGTACCTATAGCAATGAATACTCAAGTAATTTGTAACACTATGAAGAATCCCTTTTTCTTAAAGCAATAATAAACTGAAAGAGCTTCTGCATGAATAAAAGTCAGCATGGTTTTCTTATGCACTATAGTCTTTTAAACATTTATAATCTTTATAAGACTATATAGGTTCTCAAAATGGATGATGGTATTCCAGTTGCTTTTAAGAATTGTAGTTTGTGGCCTGTCACAGTTTAAGCAAATCCTGTTTTGATCCATTCCTCCTAAGCTCTCATTTTCCTAAATTTAGGGGAAAAAAATCTACTTTATGATCACAGAAGCCCCAGATTTTGCTTCCATTAGCCATAGGTTTTAAAAAACCAACAAATCAACTTCCAAAGAAGGATGTAGTTCTTTCTGTTCTCTGTGGATTTGTGTGCTGAAGATGAGCTGTGTGTGCATCTCTAGTATTCCCCATGTAGCTCCCTCACTTAGTCCTTTTTCATCATTGTGCATTAGCAGCCCAGACAAGGTTGGTCTGTTTCAGACTGCAGTAGTAAACTCTGTCCAGAAAAAACCCGAATTTTTTGCAAGCTAAGTTTGGTCATTTTTCATATGAAAAATGAAAATTCATATTTCATATGAATTCATATGAAAATTCATATTTCAGTTGAAACTGCAAAGTGTTCTTTCTTAGCAGCGTATGAGGGTAGCTGTAGAACTGGTAATGTTAGCAAGGGTTAATAGGAGTATAGACCACTTATCTTCCCACTTGGGGGAAATTAATCTCAAAAACGTGATAAAGCTGCCTAGTTTTGCCTGTGAAAACTTGAGAGTATTGTAAGCCCTTGCATTGTGTTACGCCTGCTGGTGGAGCTAAAATTCTGTTTCCACTGGTTTTCTTCTTCCTTTGATGAGATCATTGAACCTTGCCTTTGTACTGCTGTGTTACAGAGCTAAACACTTACAAACAATGAAAAAAATTAACATCTTCAGTTGGCTTTATGTTGGAAACTTAGTTTTGTTTTTTGATAACTTGTAAATAAGAAAAAAAAAAAGTAGTGGTTAAGTGGGGTATCTTCCTTTATAGCCTGTTTAGAATTTTCTGTGATTGCTCTGAAAAGCTACTCTGGGTGTTATTTTAAAGCTACCAAATCAAATGGAGATAACTAAGATTTTAGTGCCAAAATAATGCATAGATGTTAGTTACTAAACAAAGACATATAAAGGATTGGTCACAAATGTTATATGATAAGAAACTTGGCCATTTTCAAGACTGAATGAAAACTTGTGCTTATGAAATATCATCCCTTCCTCTTACACGTAAGACAAACTCTTTTGTTACACGTACTCAGAAATTAAAATGAGCAAAATAAGATGCGTACAGAAAAGGTGGTTTTGGGGTTGCCTCTGCATTTTTACAATTGCATTAATAAATTTACTTAGATTTTAAAATTAACTTGGAATTTTTTTTTTTAAACGTTTCCTCGGCATGTGTTACAACTGCTATTAGAAATATGTGATTTTTCTTCTTATCATTTATCCCACATTGTAAATTGTTACATAACAAAAGAAAGCTAGAAGACACTAAAATAAAGCTTATAAGTCAAAAAGATCTATTGTCTTGATACATTGTTAATTTCTTGGTTTGGAACTAAGAAAAAAATTTTTGGTGAAATTTTGCTATCTTGATAAGTAGTAGTAATTATTAGTATAGTGAGTATTAGTAAGAATTAGTAAAAATTACTGTATTGGCTGCAAAAAAAATTATTATATAATAGAAAATGATATAATTAAAGCTAGTTAAGAGGACGATCTAGAATAAGTTGTAAGTTCTGTAAAGAGAATTTGAACATGTGACTTCTTTTAAACAACAGCTGAAGTTTGGGATAAGGAATTTGACCCTGTCATGGTAATACTTCGAACAGTTTACCGTAGAGATGTGCAGTCTGCAATGGACAGATATACAGCATTGTAAGTTGGATTATTTTTAGAAATGTAACATCATATTGTTGCTCATTGTATGATAATTTTTTTGTTTTCACTGTCTGGTAATGCTAATTGTGTTATCAGTGTTTTCAGGCTCCAGATTTGTCCTTGAGCAAATAGTTTATAAATTTACAGGACTATCAGGGTTTTGGTTAGCTTAGTCTGTTACTGTTCCATAAATGTTTAAAAGTACATCTGAAGTGCCACAGACAAACTATTGAATGTCATCATAGCTTTTGGTTAAGTATTTTATCTAATGTTTAATAATCAGTTACAAAATACTTAGAGAGCAGCCTTATCTATTTTTATTTAATTTACATTTAGGTACATGAAGCACAGTATTACAGTGTTCTGTGTTTTGAAATTATATTGAAGACAATGTGGTTTTTTCCTATGTATTCACCCATGACAGAAACCATGGGTGAATTAAATTCTGATTTAAATACAGGAGAAAACACTTGTGGCACTTGGGCCATCATAAACATATACTGTAAGGGGATTTGAGCAAGGTAATAGTCTGTTAAATAATTGCATTGTCTACTGCACTGGATTCCAGCTTGTTAGTAGAAATATGGGTCCGTGTTGAACCTAATACTTAATTTTTAAGTTCTTAGATACGATAGCACTGGTACTGTCAACTATAGCTAATTATGTCTAGTGTTTCTTGGTGTTGCCTGTAATCCATTCCTACAGATGTGAGACTTCTGTGGTGGATGGCTGACTAATGTGGATTTGCATGAAGTGAAAAGCTTTCCATCTCTTCTGTGTGCCTCTTAGAATGAAAATGGAAGTCTTAAATCCATAGCTTAAATTCATAGCAGTAATTAAGAATTAATTTAACTTTATAAATAAAGGTCATTTAAATCAGTGCTAATCCACAGAAAAATAGGACTAGATTCGGTTTGTGTGTACATTCCAATTTTTTTGAATGCTGTTTAAGTAAATTAAATGGCTTAGAAATACTCATGAATTCTGAAGCCAGTCTAAACAAAAAGAATGCAAGATAGTTACCTGTAACAGTGGCAGTTGTCTACATTATTGCAGTGTTTAACATAAGTCTCATTTGTTTCAACAGTTTAAAGCAAAGTGGTAAATTCCCTGGGAACCCGTGGCCTCCTTACAAGAAGAGAACGCCACTACATCCAAGTTACAAAGGTCTCATAAAGCTTTTACACTGTAAAACCCTGCACATCGTGCTGTTCACACTTCTTTACAAGGTACAGCCATAATTCTTATTGTCCAGTATTTTTCTTCTACTTTTTTAGAACAGGAGTTCTTATATAAGAATTATGATTTTTTAAATAGGTTATTTACAGTAGTCAGGTTCAAAATTTATATAATGTTTTTATTTTTGTTTTATTTTCTAAGTCTAGTATGATGATGTTTCTCTACCATTTTCATTATTTCATGAATGATTATTTCATATATACATACACTAAGTCAGGTACCCAAGTGGATGAGCACTCCTACTGTACTTTGAGGAACACCATCTTAACCATCAGAGTTGCCATTTCAGTTGTTTTTTGGTGATGGTTTCGGGGAGCACGGTAGTTCTAACATTACTAACATCACTCCCCAGATGTGTTATGGCTTCCCAGATAATGTTACATCGCTTGTTTTTCAGGACTAATTGATGCCTTTAAATTGTGTTTGGTTTTGTCTTTGATCGTTGGCTGCCCTCTTTAAGAGAAGTGCATGCCTTTTGAAGAGTACATTCGTCAGAAAATGGAACTTTGAATCTGTCTTTGTACTTGCGTGCAAAGTGCTTTCAAAGCAATGCTGCAGAGGCAGATGAGGGACTATAAGAAGTGGTTTGATTGAGTAGCGCTTTCCTGGACAGACTCTCCTTTTGTGCTCTTTTAAATGCTCCCAGCTCCCCTAAAGCTCTTGGTTTGTTTCACTGTTAAAATTCTGTTGAATAGAAAATATCTTTTGTTAACTATAGTAATAACTGTGTGGTATTCACAAAGAGCCATGCTTATTCCCACGGAGTTGTTTCAGCTGATTTCTTTCTGTAGTGAAGTATCATGTAAGTTGTTGGTGTATCATTAAGCTGAAAGAAGACAAGACTTTACTGGAATTCATTCAATAGATTTCACCTTTCTGACAGAAAAGAACTTTTTCTCAAAAGCTTCGTATTGCTTACAAATTAATAACTTCAGTAAACTGTAGGTTTTGCTGTATAATTACTGCAATCTCAAAAATCTACTTCAAAAATATAAAATACAAAAAATTGACTATTTGACTACAGATTCTTCCTTCTCCGTAACATGTCTCATTCTGTTATGGGTAAGACTGAATTTCATGTGCAGAGACTATTGAATGAAGCTATACCTTTTGGAAGCTCCGTAGTACAACATCTAATGATTGGTCAAGGTTTTCCATTGTAGACATCTAGCTCCTTATCTTGCCAAAATTTAACCAATGGCTGACATTTTTCATACTGAAAGCCTGTTCTGGCATGAGTTTCCACGGCTGAAGCGAGGACAGAATACGTCCCATTTTCCTATGTTTTAAACATTCTTTTATCAAGATTCTGGATCTGAATTAAGCTAAACTGTAGGCGTTGCAAAGTTACACTGTGTGAGTGTTCAGTGGCTGGCTATTTATTTGGTTAACTGCCCCAGACCAGGCATGCCACACCAGAGCTATCTAGAACTTCGCCTGGAGCAGCAGTACCTTGTTGCCCAGGGACTTCCATAATTTTGGCCAGAGAAGCCGCTGTGTGCAGCATGTTTAACCCTGCTAAGCCTCAGCCGGCTGCAGCACCGGGGCTGCCTGACTCCTGCAGGGTGAAGAACGAGGCTGAGATGCGGTTGTACGTAGCGGAGACTGGGGAAGGAGCGTACCTTGAGAAAATACTAGACAGGAGACTTACAGGAAGGCTGAGGAAAAGGAGAGCTTGGGATTGTGTAGAAGATGAAATCGTATTTTAACATGGAACAAAAATGGAGAATGTAGGGAAGGAATGCATCATCTTTTACTGCCTTGCTCATATATTTTTTGTTTGGCCATTAAGAAGCTTCAAGGACTTAAATCTTGAGAATCTTACAATTTATGAGTTGCTGTTTTAGCTGGAATGTCAAATAAATTTCTACCAGATTTATGGATAGTAGAAATTACATAGTGATTTATTCCATGGGTTGCCTTAAATGATGTTTTGTCTGTTCGTGAAATTTTGCCAATTTATAACAGCTTTTATATCTCTTGACTTCTGGGACTGGCTACGGAAGAACAGTAAACTACAGTTGAAGATTTGACTTTTCAGAAGTGTTAGCTAAGATGACTTTTGATTCTGACTGGCACAACTGCACGTATTTTTCATATTAACGTAATACTGAGTGTCTTTTTTAATTAAATAGTCTCTATAATCTCAGATTTGATTGCGTTTGATTAAATTAGCTGCTCAAACGTAATTTAGAAAAGCTATTGTAAAAATAATACTTGTTTTAAAAACTTCATGTCTCTGAGGTTTCTAATGGATGTATCTACTTCAGAAATTTGGCCGCTTAAAAACCAAGTTGTATTTAAAACTTTACTAGGCTACACTCTAAAAATATTAATTTCTATAGTAGCCTGTCTACAATTAAATTCTAAACATCTTTTCTCATCTACTTTTTGGTAACTTGTAGATTCTTGCCATTTTCTTTCATTTAAATGAGAACATTCTCAAGAGGAAAGTTGTCCTGGTTTTTAATTTCAGCAGCACTGGTCCTTCTTCTCAGTGCACTGAAAGCTGTGTTAGAAGAAAAACATGGGCATTTATTAATTTAAAAATAAGGTTATTTATTATTTGTAATTAAAAAAGATTATGTGAAGATGGTTGTGAACTAAATTCGTGTTAACCCTTCTGGCATTCCCGGTTATCCAGGCATCGCTTATAGGTCTAGGACCTCATGAGACCTTACAGGGACTGATGATGTGAAAAAGGCTGCGTGCAGATCTTTGCTTGTAGCTGGTGGCAGTGGTGTCTGTGCAGCTTTATCTGGTGCTTTGGTTTTAAAGTAAACGGCAGCTTGAACTAGAAACAATTTTAAGGTACAAGTTTGTTTGACTGGAAAGAAACATAAAATCAAATTTTTCTTTTGTGGTGATGCTCAAAGGTTAGTTGTTTCTAAACATCAAAATAGTTTTTAATCATATTAAAAAATTTAAAATTTAAATAAAAACTGAAGAGTCCAAAGTGTATTATGCAGAACTGGTTTTGTACATTTAGATATATTGAAGTCTTAATAGACTTGACTGGAATAATGATTTCCTGTCTTTTAAATACACCACTTCTGTTGATCCATCACATCCAAAATTACATGTCTTATTTTGTAGTAGTGTTCCATTACTGTTATTGGAGTCTATATTAATGTTATTACTCTTACTATTCTCCTACTTGGAACTTTTTTTTTTAATCCAATAGCATAATCAATAATCAGGTATTTTGTTGGAGCATTCAGTCATAACAAGAGTGAAGTTCAAAATATCTTGCTAGTGTTTCAGAGTAGGAAACTACTAAATTATTAATTACAGGAACTATTTAATTCCTAAAATGTAATTGGAATAGACAATTCGCTGCTCTTGAAAATAATTTTTCCTAATTGTATTTTTATGCATATCATAGGACTTTGAAAGTGTTAATGTGCCACAAAAATAAAACTATTTTACATGCTAAAATTCATGCTTAGTGTCTACCAAAAATACACTAGGGTAGCAAGTCTTGTTATGGTGCTCTGCCTGTCTAGTGTTCTTTTGTGGTGGTTTGGTTTTTTTTAGTTTTTTTTATTTTTTTAAACTGATGCTTGCATCTCATGACACATCTCTTGCAAGCACAGTGATTAATTAAGAAAAAAAAAAAAAAAAACCGGGCAAAAATCACATACGCATCTCAAGACCTTCTGCCTTTCCTAGTGTGGCGAACCTGGAAGGTCATGCTCAGAGATAAAATTTGTAGGTGGTATCTTGAGCTTCTTGATATGAGACTACTGGCTACTTTCTTTACCTTCCAGTTTAGGTTAGACATATCTATCGGGATTTTGGCAGTTTTTAGTTTTTGTAATAGGGATTGTGAGAGTATCAAAGGTAAAATGTTCTAAGGTGTCTTTTTTTTCTGCCTAGATATTAATGGATCATCAGAATTTATCAGAACATGTGCTTTGCATGGTTTTGTATTTGATTGAGCTGGGGTTGGAAAATTCTCCAGAACAAGAATCAGATGAAGAGGTAAGAATAAATACAATATTTTTCATTAAAATACAAAAGTACTGTCTAATGATTCAATATTTTTTAAAAATAGATGTTTATTAAAATGATAATTACCATAGGAATGAGGAAAGAAAGAGGAATATGGTATCTTGCTATTTTTTTCAACAGTTTCTGTATATATAACCTGACAAGGCAGTGATTAGATCTTTACTAGTCTGTAAATTAGTACTTGAAATTGGGTGCAAAAAAATTTTTAAATTATTGAGTCTAAAAGTCACTTAAATTCCTAGATTTTCAACTGAAACCTTTATCACTGAGCATTTTATTGCTAAAGCATTCTATCTTCTAAAGGATGTAAATTACCCAAAAATATTGGTTATGCTTTTGATGAGAATTTGAATACAAAAAGAGCCATTATTTTTGTGATTCCAGATTCCCTTATATAATTTTTCATAATTTTCATAATGCCTTTCATAATTTTTCCTACTGTTCAGCATTGCTTATATGACTAAGGGTCTGCCCTTTTTTTCTTTTTTTTCAGAGATTTACTTCTGTATAGTTTGGATTTTTTGTATTAATCTTAGATTGTACAGCTTCGGATTACTCTAAATAGTTCCTTTTACTTCTGCTAGATAGTATATATTTGATTATTTTGAAATCAAATGTATGGATTTATGTACTTATCAGACGTGTTATCCTCATGGTAGGCATCAGTTGTATCATAATTTGAAGAGGTATATCGGCTTTAGTGAGCTGCATACTGTTCAACACGTTGTTCCTGTCTCATGGAGAGACCACGGCCTCTGTAATACGGTTATAGGAGCAACACGAATTACTGTAACATATAAAACCAAGTATACTAATTTTTTGTTATTATTTTAGGAATCTGCAGGTGGACAGGAGCGTTGCCATGATAGTTGGTTTCCAGGAAGTAACTTGGTTTCTAACATGCGTCACTTCATTAACTATGTCCGAGTAAGAGTACCAGAAACTGCTCCAGAGGTGAAGAGGGAACCACCTGCAAGTACGAGTTCTGATGGTTTAGCTTCATCACAAGTAAGTATATACAAATACCGATCCTTTTCCTAGATTAGTTTAAGTTATTGCCTGGTTTGGCTTTTTTTGTTAGGAATATTTTTTTTACTATTTTTATGAATTTCTTAGGATACTTTTTTTTCCTCCAGTAATCTTAGGAAAGATAACAGAAATAAAAGTTATTTCAAATGATATCTCCTTCCAAATGATGTATTTAATGGCTTTTTTTTGTCCTCAATCTACCAGAGTTCAAGGCGGAAGAGCCTCCAGAGAGAGGTAGATCTGTGTGCAGTTTGTTCTCCTAAGCAATTAACTAGCAACATGGCTTTAATTATGCTCACCTTAACATTCAGTGAAATCCTCTAATTTTCCTGAATTTTCTTTTAATTCGTATTGCTTTTTTCATATTCTTGACTGCAATCTTTAGTAGACTTTTAAGTGAAGAAATGCCTTGCATTTTTAATACATATTTTGAAATAAAAGCTTTCTATCAAATACAAAATGTCATTGATAGCTTACTGCTTGAGCTTTGTGTTTAGGCCTGTTTTGTCTTGCCAAGGTATTACTAACATTTAATAATGTAGAGTAGTCCTAGCTTTCTTGAATCTAGGTAAGTTTAACCTTACATTGAAAATGTATTTGAAATTATTAATGGCAAGTTTATTTGCGTTTTTTTTGTGAAAACAGAATGAATATGTAAATGGTTGGATTCTGAAAGATTTATAGCAGGTAGATAATATAATCTCTGCATCAGGATTGTTTTTGTATACAGCACTTCAGATTATTGTATGCCAGATGTAGTAAAATACAGTGGATATTTCTTTTGCATGTTAATGTTAGAAAAATAGATCAAAATTTAATGTAGGTAGGTGAAATTAAGTAGATCAAAACATAAAGAACGTAGGTGAGATGATTGTCAGAATCCCTTTTATATTTGATCTCTGAAGTATTTGGTATCTCTTGGTTGCCCAGCCCTCTGAGAAGGAGAGGGTAAGATGTTAAAACTTTCTGAATTTCATGTTCAAAATATTCAGGAAACGTCTCTCTGCTACGGAATCAGTATATGTGAGTTGTTTCCGTGTATCCTTAGTTTGGGACTGAAATCAAGGGTAGCATAGAATAGAAACATCTGAGTGGGCTTTGTCATTAATGTAGTAACTGCACTCCTGTGCTCACATGTCCTGAATAGCAAGCTCTGCTCGCAAATATGGGTATGTGGCTTCTGGATCTCCACACAAAATGGACAATGCCCATGGGATGTGTGGGCTCACCTGTGTTGTGAGATTATGAGTTATACTGTGCAGCAGTCCTCAATAGACTGTAATAAAGACATTTAAATGATATAAAGGTACTGAAATTATGAACATTCCAGAAAAAGTAAGGAAATATTACTTGGAGAACAGAATTCTAAGTTTGACTAGAGCAACACCAGCTATTGGTTGTTTTGATGTGGGTGATATTTTCATTTTGCACTTGGCTTCTTATGCAGCTGTGTATAACAGATTTGTATAAAAATATGATACACAGGGTTAGTATTTTGCTATACGAAATTTCAATACGTGTTGGAAGTGGAGAGGAAACAAACGTTTTGTGCTTTTCCTCCTAGTTTAAAATACTTTCTATACTTTTATAAACATAGGTTGTTTATAGTTGTATTTTTTTTTAAGTTAAACATTGTATTTTTTTTTTTTCCCAAGAACTCGGGGACAGCTCAAGTGTTCAGCTTGGTCGCAGAACGTAGGAAGAAATTTCAGGAGATCATCAATCGGAACACCAGTGAGGCAAATCAAGTGGTTCGGCCCAAAACGTCAATGAAATGGTCAGCACCTGGTGCAACTCCACAGCTAACCACAGCCATTCTAGAAGTCAAGGAAAGTATACTGTCCTTGCTGATTAAACTGCATCACAAACTCTCAGGAAAACAAAACTCTTATTATCCTCCATGGTTGGATGATGTGGATGTTTTAATCCACCCAGAAATTCCAAGATACTCTCACGGTGATGGAATGACAGCTGTAGAAAGAATTTTATTGAAAGCTGCTGTACAGAGCAGATTAAATAAACGTATAATTGAAGAGATATGCAGAAAGGTGACACCTCCTGTCCCACCAAAAAAGATCAGTTCTGCAGAGAAGAAAACTTTGGATAAAGAAGAAAGGTAACTTTAATAACAAAGTAAAGGGGTGGTGAAAAGGCAGTGTGTGTTGTGCATCTATTGATTGATCTGTCTGTAAGTCTTTGCATGAATTATATATTTAAAGAATAGGTCTACAGCTCTATTCTTTACCTATTTTGTATATATGGGATTTACACTGGTACTGAAAAAAAACCTGCATCTTGCTAATTTAGATCTTTAAATTAGAAAACTTTCATAGTAATTTTGTGATATACACGCTCATCCTTCGTGTTGCCATGTATTACACTCATATATACAAAGGTGCAGAATTATGGTTGTGTTAACTTTTGAGGCTTAACTGTGCAACCTCAAGATGAGTTAGACAGTTTTTTTTGGTTTGTATTGTCTGTTCACTCACATGCACACATCACACCATGATTATTTTTGTTTGTTTACTATATGTGGGTTAGTAATGCTGCCTTTTTTATGTTCAATTTTAAAATTCTGGTTTTAATTTTTTATAGTTTTCAATTTTTTAAATGGCATATCCATATTTTCTTATAACATGGCCTGAAAACCTGCCTGCCAGATATCTGTCTTGGGCTCTTTTTTTTTGGGAGAAAGCTCAGACAGTTTTGAGATTGAGGTTGGGGCATAATGAGTCTTGAGTGTCCTCAGAATACCAGCACTACTGAAACCCAATGCAGAGAGCCTGCTTCTCTTCTGCTTTCATCAGCTGCTCTGTTGGCATGTGAGTCCTATGGAGGAGTTTTCCAGAGCTGAGAAATAGAGGTGAACACAGACTGGCAGGGGCAAAGAGTTGAGGATGGGGTCTGGAAGGAGAAACCTTCAGGTCGATGTACTAGTGAGCAAAGGGAAGATGCCAGGTGATGTGGAAAAACAAGCTGGCAAGTTGGGGATGTTAGGGAAGAACTGGATTGTCAGGACAGAAATACTCGATGAAGAGTAGCACATGAAAGAAACAATTTTTAGTGAAAATCTCAGTAGGGGAGTACAGGGTCTTGGGAGCTGATAGAAGAACACGGAATAGGAATGTAAATGCCAGGAGGGCACAAGTGAGACAGAGGCTGGCATTGGGAGATGTAATAGAGCCAGCCAGAAAGACGAGTTGGCTGGAGTGGGGCAGTGGGAAGGGATTGGTAACTGGTTAGTGCAAAAGACTGAAACATGGCATTTGAAGGGAGGGAACGGTGGATAGGTTTAGAAGATTGGGGTGTAGAGGGGGGGGGTGCTCAGATCAGAGCACTTGCCATATTCACTGAAGTAGAGGCAGGGCACAGGCTGGAATGGACAAAAATACTCTTGAGTGCTTGTCCATGTGTTATTTTGGTGTATTTATGTAACCAGAGTTTTTTATTATGGTTGTGGATATTTGGGTAAAAACATGCAACTATCTGACTCGGATTACCTTTATTTATCATGCAGTCTTAATGTATTTGAAAATAAATTTTTTACTAAATTCTCTCTGATATGTCTCAGACCTACACTGTACTAGAAAATTAAACATAAAAAATACAAGTAGATTTAATACATTTTTAATGTTACATAGTTTACAAAGTAAAATTAATTTTTTATTACAAGCGGTCAGTTAATGGTTTGATTTTCATCATCTCTTTTAATAGCTCAGTAAATAAGAGAAACAGTCAAGGGTTAGCATGTAAAATGGTCTTTCAGAAAATGACTGAATGACTGCTTTAGATAAAACAGAGCTACATCTTGGACACCCACTCTTTATTTTGCTACTTAATAGTGCTAGATTTATGTACAGGAGAAGCATGAGAATCAATAAATCAAGTAACTTTTCACATAGAAAAGGGTAAAGTCATTCCTTTTCCCCCTATAAAGGATGTGATATTTCCAAGGATCTGTTGTGGACACTTTAAGTTTTCAGTTAAAACTGAAACATAATGATGAAAATAAATGTTTCCAGTTCTTAGTTATTCTGAGTGACTGTTTTCTTCTCCTCAAATCCATTGAGGACCCATGAAGTTTATTAATGGACAGTGTGATGACTGAAATGACTAATCTTATAGACTGATAGGGTTCCTATGGTCAGGCTGCGGTTTTTACTTTCTTTTTTGATTGTTTTGTTTTTCTTTCTTCCCCCAGTTCAGCTTTGTATTAGTGAAGATCAAGCAGACTGTGAGCATTCAGTGATCCCCCTTTTTGGTTACTTTGGTTACATATAATGATAAACTTGGCATCACTTAGGCAATGGGTTGTTGCCATAGAAACTGAAATACAGAGCTAGAAGAGAGCTTCGGCTGCTTGCAGTATTTTTTCAATTGCAGTGTCATACTCCCATGGGCCATCATGGAAAATTACTGAGCTGTGCTGAATCTGTCAGAGTTTGTTTATGTCTTCTTATTAAAGGCCTCTATTTACAGTCACTCTGCTTTTAGTCAAGGCGTATATTGAGAAATTCGCAGGGAGAAATAAATAAAAACAGGTTTAATGAATGCCCTGGTATGGTCCTCAGAATAATGAATCTTAGGATTGTTGTAAATAGAAATTATTTAGAGAAATGGTGGCTGTGCAATGTGACAGATAAATGGGCAGAGATATTTGGGGTTTTAAGATGCCTTTAAGAAAACAAGTTAGAAGCATTGACTCACAAACAGACCACCTCAGGATAGCAGGTTACAGTGTATTAGCTGCTTTGGGCCCGTGCATGCCTGTTCCTGTGCCAGAACAGTGATCATCGGGCAGTGCTGGAGACTAAAGAGCAACCTATCAGATGCCAAGGGATGTTTTTAAATCCCTTGTTAGTTATCTGAATCATCTCTGAGCGGAGGAAAAAATTCATTGTAAATGCTGATGCACAGAGTTTGTAGCTCTGATGGAGCTTCCCTAGCTGCACTGGGGAGGTGCTGCTGCAAGCCCTCATCCGTGGGGCACGTGCCATGCGATCAGCAGCTGTGGTGAGAGTTTTGCTTGGTTTTCCCACTTGAACTCTCCCATTTCCTCTATTTTTAAACTCTTGTCTAAGTAAAGATCCTTCCTTGGTACCTCAGGAAGAAGAAAATTGATGTCTTTTTTCTTTATATTTTTACATCCGTCAGTATTCCTCTGCCCACTGCATTATGTATATATAGGGAGATATAGAATAGCTGGTCAAATAGCCTTGTACACATCGCTAATACAGTTTAAATAGAAGGATAGACAAAAATGAGTTTCTAATGTCTTCCATTTGTAAATCCAGAGCTGTGTTATACTAAGAGGAAAAAGTTAGTGAAGTCAGCTTGGCTCCAGCGAGGTAAGGGCCTTCAGTCTGGAAGCAACCCCCACCTTCTTTTAAATCTACGTATAAAAGCTCTGGGTGACCAGTATCTAGGGCGGAGGTGGGGGAGAAGGAACCAGTATGAGGAGCCTTAGCTGGAAAATAAATTATTCATAATTGTTTGCCTTGGCATCAAGCTTGATATCAAAAGTGCATGAGCTAGGCTTATTATTTTTATTATTAACTTGTAGGCATTGGTTGCTCACAAGAGTACTTGCTTTTATACAATGGTTCACTTCTTACTCTGTTAACCTCTCCTTATGTACCAGAAAAATAACTTTAAAGAATAAGGTCTGGGGTTCTTTTTCTTATGATGCCATGTCCTAATCTGTTAAAGGATCCTTTAGCTTTCTGAAGGGCTATTTAGGACAAGAATGTATCTCTTTATTTGAGAATCAAAAGAAAATAACTCTTATTTCTTAAAAAAACCTCTAAAGTGAGCAATTAATTTTTTAGGCTTGAAAGTTAATTCTTTATTTAGAGAAAACTTGAATTTTGAGTGATATTGTTGAAGTTGGTGACTGTAATTAGCCTGACACTGTAAATCTTCCTCCATTAGATACACTCTTTTTTTTCTTTTTTTTTTTTTTTTTTTTCCCCCCTTTCCTTTCACTCAGACGACAGAAGGCCAGAGAAAGGCAACAGAAGTTGTTGGCTGAATTTGCCTCAAGGCAGAAAAGCTTCATGGAAACTGCCATGGATGTTGGTAAGTTTTTGTGTGGTTGACTGCTTGCTTTTTTTTAATTATTTTTTAAATTTTATTTCCATGTTAGTATTAAGGTTTATGCTCAAATAGCTTAAAAAAAGAACAAACCTCAAACAAAAACCCCACAGATTCTACTACTGTATCCACTTGTTCACTAAGTACTTCTTAAGAGGCTTATAGTTGTGTTTTTCTAGGACAGATAATACTGAATACAAAATTGCTTAAGAGTAGATTAAATTATCTTGAAAATATTTAAAACAGAACACATTATCTGTAGGACAATTTTATTCTTTTTTTCTTAATATACAGTGAATGAAATGATGAAATGTGTGTGATGTGTTTTAAAGTATTTACATTTTAATATAAAATGTCCCAAGGATATTTTGTTTTTTAAAGATTGCAGTTTCTTTAATCTATAGTGATAAAAATTAGGATTATTTCTTTATAGAGTTTCAAATTTTGATAAGGTAAAATTTTTGCATCTTAAATTTATGTATAGAATTAAAGAGAAAATAATTTTTTGGTCATCTCAGCTGCTAAAACTGGTAACATTGTATTCTATTTCAAGTACAGGCTTTACAGTAGAATCAGCTGTTTTTCTTGAGGATAAGTTCTTTCAGGTTCTGCTGTGTATAAGCGCATAATCTTGATTAGTTTGCTTGGGTTTAACTGAGGAATGGAAAATATTTTCATCATTTGGATTACTTCATTGAAAATTAGCACTTTTGAAAGATAAGACAAAGCAGGAAACTTTCTTTTTTTTCGCCTCTTTCAATCAAATATCATCTGCTATGTAGTTTTGATTTGAGTTTAAGCACTGGTTAGAAGTATTTTGACAACTGTTTTTGCTGAAAAAGTCTGTTTTTTGAAATTGCTAAATTCCCTTCGTAGGTTGCTGAAAAGATTTATTCCTTCATACTTACGAAGGTCTTGGATACATCAATCATTGATATTTATTTAGGAAATTAATGACTATATATGGTGTTATGTTTGGAGAGTGTGCAATACAACACAAAATTCACAGATGAAAATGAGTTTAAGTCATGCTTACTGAATGAATGGGTAGCTTGTTTGTTGAAGTGAGGAAGAAGGGAAGAAGAAACAAGCAGTTCTACATATTAAAAATTAAGTCCTTTTGCAGTCTTGGCTAATTGAAAGCGACTGGGAAACTTAGATTCTGCAGTCACCTGTATTTTGAATTCTTGATATTGCAACTTTAAAGTTATGGTTTTGTATATGAAATCACATCTGTCTATATATATTTAGCTGTCATAGCTGTATTTGCATATATACATATGTATGCATAAATACTCCTGGCTTGAGTTTTATAAGCTATGTTTAAGGTATCTGCTTTGATTTGTGGATGAAGCATACTAGTTAAATCAGTAAATTACACAGCATTTATTTGTGTGGAGGACTGGGAACGCTTGGCTTTTACTTGACTATGTATTTCAAATATTAAAAAGAACTCTTAATTTCTGTAACAGGCAGACCTGGGCCTTTCTGCTTATGATTGTGCATTAAAAAGTTCTTGGGCGTGCAACACTTAAATTGTTTGTTTCTTAGTATTTAAACAACGAATAACTTCAGATATCTCAACATAAAATGTAATGTTTGTTGTCAATTATTCCAGGTCATGCACAGCAGTAGATAGAATCAGCTTAGTGGAGTGCATTTTCATAAAGTTGTTTTGCATGAAGACATTTGTTGGCAAGAACTTCATAGAATTCCAGACATTGTTTTAGCTGAATAATTGCTTTCGTTTTCACTAACTTTTTTCAGTGTCTTCTAGGCTGCCATACTGTTTTCTGAGTTTGTAATGAAAGTTCACTGCATTTGTACCATAGTCCAGTATTAACTAGCTTTCATAATCTGATTGGCATTAAAATTGCTCGCAGAAAGGAAGTACGTCTTCTGTTACAGTGTGTAGGATTTATTTAAAAACCTAGATTTTGTTTGCCAGGAATATTTTCTTCACTTTGCTCTGATTTTTTTTTTTTAAACTGAAGTCATTTGCTCATCTGTGTCTGCAGTCTCTATATTTTACAGCAAATTATTGAAAAAGTTGCAGAAACTATTGTTACTCTAATTTTAAAACGCAAGACATGGGAAGAATTCTGAAACTAGTCTTTCTGGAGAGATTAAATTTAAAACTACTACTATAAGTATATAGTAGTCTTACCATTTAATAATGCTATTTAATGTCTTATTTATTCAGGAATTGTATCGTAGCTATGCTAAAAGATTACATTTGAAAAGCGAAAAAATCCCTTCATACTAAAATCAGTCAGTTAAAATTTGTTCCCTTCTCAGACATTCAAGCTCTGCTACCTGTTACTTTTATTATAGGTTGAAATTCAGCAGTTAGTTTATGTCATAATTTTGATTGTTTGTTGTAACAGTAAGTAACACTGTCAGAATGCAGGGATGGTAAGGCCTCAGCTCCCTGGCTTTGTCACTGTGTCATTTGGGCAAATTATCATCATCATCAATTTTTAAAACTTCTCTATGAAAAGTGGATGTGATTCATTGGTAAAACATGACAACTGGTGTAATTGTGAGTATAGCACTTCCAAAATTTCATAATAGCTTTCACAGAATCATAGAATATTTTGGGTTGGAAGGGACTTGAAAGATCATCTAGTTCTAGCCCCCCTGCCATGGGCAGGGACACCCCCCCACTAGACCAGGTTGCTCAAAGCCCCATCCAGCCTGGCCTTGAACACTTCCAGGGATGGGGCATCTACCACCTCTCTGGGCAACCTGTGCCAGTGTCTCACCACCTTCAGCATAAGAAATTGGAATGCTGCTATGAAACATGGCAACTGGAATTCACAAAGTCATCTGAGAATCTTAAAGTAAAGGTTGGCATTTTCTTGCGTATAATCACTGTAGAAAAAAAATCTGACTATTTAGCCCTTTCTATTTGTGCCCCCTGTTACTTTCTATTTATATTCTGTGACATCTGCAGAAATGCATTGCTGTTCAAGCCTGCCTGGAAGTAATTAAGTGAAATTTAGAAACAGTTATGTTAATGAACTAGGATGGAACAGAAACCAGTCTTTAGCTGTTTGACTGCACGTCAAATGTAAAAAGTGGAAAAATAAGCCAAGAAACATTGTTCTAGGACAGCAGCCAGAGCTTTTGAAATACCTCAGGAGAACATGACTCAAAAATGTGTTGTCATGTAGTTGCATACAGGGTCAACTCCATAGGCCTTTTAGTCTTCTAGCAATAACTGCTTTTACATCTTTGTTTCGAGAGCGCTTACCGCAGTGTGAGGCTACAATTTATCTGTCATGATGTGGAACTCTGTGCAAGAGATTTTTGAAACGTTGATAAGAACAAAAATAAATCCTTATGTTCCAAGTTAATAGTAGTCTTTAAAAAATTACAGGGAAATCTGTAAAGATTTGTCTATCTAAGTTTTATAAACATGAAATATGATGACCCATTTGAGGCAAGCTGCTCAACTACTTCATCAAAAGTATCTCAGCAAAAATTTGTAAATTGGTTAATTTGTGAATTATAAATATTTAGGTATCTTGCATTCCTTCAGTAGTTTTGCTGACTCTGAACTGCCCCATATGATTATTTTTTTTTAATGCTTCGTGAAAGGTATGTGGTATTATTTTTGTGTTTCTTTCTGATGTTGTGAGTCTCAGCAGGACGTCATTTTGTCCTTCAAGCGAACGTTCCTTAGCTAGAGTTAAAAAGAAGTGCAGAGTCTTAATGCAAGGTGACATACCATTTCCTAACGCTCGATCTTCTGAACCCAAATAGAAAAATAAATTAGGTACTGGTCTCTTGAGAATATATATGCTGGGTCAGGGCAAAGAACATTAGCATGCTAATGGTTGCCTTGATGCCGAGGGGCCACTTTGACACACAATGTATACAGCAGGAAAAATGTTGACTGCAGTCAACAGATTGTAAACTACTGTGTTTACAGAGCCCTTTCGGTTCTGGGCTTTTGCTGGGTAGGGAAAGAAAGGGACTGAATCTGTAACTGAAGAGTACAGGTGAAGTAAAATTCAGGCAGCAATGGGTTCTGTGGTAAAAATGTGCTAAATTTTAGCAGACTGATTGGTATTTGCTATGAGGTAGGAAATGCTAGGATTTTGTAACTTTGGGTCTCTCACTCCTATTGGTACAAACCAAACAAAGATATCTAAATAATTAACGTTTTAAAAAAACCCATGGGAATGATAGCGTTTGGCACTGCCCTGGATTTCTGTCACAGTTTAAATGTTTTCATCCTCCTTCAGTGTTTTTATCTTTGTTTTTAATGAGGTTCATATTTATCCAGATTTCTGAAATAATTCATAAGGGTAAATTCCCCAGAACCCACTGTAAGGGGGTGGCATGTGTTACAACATGAGACAAACCTCATGAGAGAGACATGGTGAATTGATACCAGTACCACATGTCTTATCTTGTATTTCCCATTTGCTCCTTCTTCACACACGCTGATATCATCAGGACAAGTCTCTGTGAAATCAATTAGGTAAAATCTTTGGAGTCAGAGACTTAAACTAAGCATCTTTGGTTGTATTCCAAAGAATGCTTGACGTAAAATACACTTGCTATCTTGTATGCCTGCTGCCTGGCTAGTAAAGCCATGCTTCAGCCTAGCAACTGAAGCCACCTTGGTCTCCTTGCTCTCCTGTTGTCAGTACTTACTTTCTGAGTCTCCAGTGAAGTGACAAGATGTCTTCTTTTGGGTGCCAGTGGTTTTGACACAAGGTAAAATTGCAGGCTCCCACAAAACCTGTTTGAAAGTTGAAGGAGAGATATGCCTCAAGATGAGTACCTTAGCAAATGGCTGGCAAAGGATTTCTTTGGCATTCAATAACGCAACATTGTTCTGGGACATAACGTGCTAGTGCTGTTTTCATGGAAATATCTTCCTAGTGTCAGAAAAAATGTTGGAGTTTTGTGCACCAGTGGAACCAAAATAAGGAGACTTAAATTATTCTTCACCTTTTGATTGCAACTGATATAGCTTTGTTCAGGTGATGGATCTTTATGGTGATTTGGGTGGGATTTTTAGCCAGAGTAGAAGGAATTTTATATTATATTACAATCAACGTTTAACTATGGAGATTTTTCATCAATATAAAAGGACATTTAATATAATAATTTTTTTTAAGCTGTCTTTTTTTGTAATTGCATTTTAGGAGCTAGGAAATGTTAGCTCGGCCTTTAAAAATAGGTAAGAACCTGTATTTTCTGAATCAAATTAATAAAATATCATTACAAATCCAGTCATTTTACATAAATACTTCACAAGTTGCCATGGAAAACACAAAGCAATTCTGTACTTCTGTTTATATGAGATGGAGAAAAAAGTGGAAAAAAACCCAACAAAACACCACAAACGAAAAAAGCTGTGGAGCTACAAATTTCTGGGCATTTTAAGGTTCCATATTGCAGTACAATGCAGTGTAGTTTTATTTTTCTCGATGTGACATAGGAAATATATAACAGAAACTGAAATAGAATGGAGACGTGCCAGTTACTTTATATTCAGAAGTATCAGTGCATTAATTTAATATTTTAGAATGAGGTTTGCGGTAACGAGGATGTCTCATTTTCAACAGTATTTTCAGTTGGTACGTGTTTGTCCTGGTCCTTGACGGTGTAGGTAGATCACGTAGCCAGTGAGGCAGGGTCTGTGGCTTCCGCAGGAGCTCCAGAGGCAGAATTTAGGAAGGCAAGAAGGACAAGGTTGAGATTATTGTTACAGGCATAGATTGCTTTCTTTTTTCCAAGCTGCCACTGGTACATTTTCACCCCAGGAGTTATGCTGCCAAAATGTACCTTTTCCAACAAACCATAGCCCAGGTGTTATCTTCCAAAGAAGCTAACAACTATTTTAAGCCAGTAATCAAGGTTTATCATAGTCCATTCAAAAAGAATTTGGGTTTTTTAAGTTTGTTTGGGGTTTTTTGGTCTGCTTAATTATTTGAGATTTTAAATCCTTGCCAACTTCTCTTACCAATGGATTTTGTGTAAGCTTGTTTTCTTTCACTAGCTCTGGGGGAAATTATTTTATTAGGAAGTCTTCCTTCATGCTAGAAGTTTAGTTCCCTTGAAATTTTACTGCTTGCCGAAGTAGCCTAGCACTAGATCTAAGTAGTTGTAAAGGAAACATGCATTTGATCATTGAGTTCTAAAATTAAATTAACCTGATTTTTTTATATGCCTGTTGTACATAGGCAATAGAAGTATAGATTGCCTATACTGAATTGTTTGAAACACCTTTTAAATACTAAGATCTGTGGTTTTTTTTCCTTCAGGTTTAAAATAGGCAATTAATGATGAATGCTGTTTTGTAAATTAAATGACTGATTTTGAGGATTTCCATTCAATTATTCAAAATCAGATTGACACGCTATATTCTCTTACTACACATTTTAAGAAATATTAAATGGATGCGTATTTTATGTTTTATTGACAATATTTTAGAAAAAGATAAATAAGAAGGTTGGAACTCCAGTGATTCTTGTGCTATGTGCTTGTAATACACAGGTATACGTGAGTGTGTGTTAAACAATTATGAGGTCATGTTAAATATAAAAAATCACTAGTGTTTATTTCCTCACTTCTGTGTTACAATTCCTTGTACGTTTTCTGGATGTTTGGACTTAAAAAATAAAAAACATTTGCAGTTGATGCATTCTGCTTTTTCTTTTATTGTACATCTGACTGCCACTAGATGGTGATAGGCGTGTGTACAATATTAAGAACTGTATGTCAATGAAGATTGGAGTTCATTTTCATATGACCCTCAATAACTGACTGGAAAATCAATAGTTACTAAAACGATATAATTTTGATTCTTCCCTGTGAGTGAGAGCATTGCATGGAGCTTTTCATAAAAAAGAAAGATACTGCCTGGCATCCAACACACCTCCTCTTATAGCAGCAGGCCTCCCCTGCTGAACTCTTAGTGGATTTTCAGAAGAGAGCAGCTCTCCTAAAAGCAATTCTGCATGAGGACTGTTGCTGCTCTCAAAGTTTTTGGGTTCTGTATCCAATACCTTGGCTTACTTAATCAAGGAGACAAAGGGCCTGGTTGAAGGTAGGGAGGAAGTGTTTTCCTTTGGAAAAATTATCTTCTAGGACAGAAACAAAGCATCCCTATAGTCTAGGTCAAGAAGCTGACTGTATGTGTTCCTGATCAGTCAAGAGAGGGTCATTTAGTCTTAAGGTGCTTTTCTTTCAAGTCAAAGAATTCTTGCCTTTGATTGTAACATAACATAAAATTGCTTCCATTTTGGTTAGCTCCCTGCCCTGAAACCACCACCAACAACGGTCATGTGAACAAAGCTTCATCAAGTGCAGTTGCTTCAGTACTTTGAAGCTGGTCCTTGTCCTTGAACATTTCTGTCTGTGCACCTAGGAAGTAATAGTGTTGACCATTAGAAAACGTGGTCTCTGATACATCTTGTATCCAGTTAATGTTTAAACATCTGCTGCATAGCAGCAGATTACTTTCTTAATGCACCCCATGTTTTTAAAGATTGTTCAAGTTTCATATTAAGAAGAATCTTTCATTTTTAGTTGCATGTTTCGTTTGCCTTTTTTAAGCATCTTTAAATTATTACTAAGGTCTCCAGATTAACTTTTTCCTTCTAATTGTTGTCAGAGTCAGTTACAAGCACATATGGTTTTAGTAGAGATTCATATTCATTGCTCTTTATCTTTCTATGTTCAGAGTTTTCAATATAGTATATAATGAAATAGAACTTAGGTCTTTTTGTGGAAGTTTTAAAGACATCGAACTTAATACAAAACTTGAACTAAACATTTAATTCCACTGAATGTGGGAAAACTCATACTTAAGTGCGTAGGGGTCTTTTTGTTTGAAGCAGCAAGGTTATTTCAAAGTAGCTGTCAATGTTTTAGATGTAGATAAACTAGAGAAAATATTTTGGATTTTTTTTAGTCACTACCTCAACACAGATGCAATTGGATTTCTTTCCCTCTGTTTAATATCAATTTTCTTATCCTTTTTTAGAATCGCCAGATGCTGATATTGCCATGGAGGTAGCTACATCAGAACAGCATGTTTCCGAGGCAATATATGATTGTGTTATTTGTGGACAAAGTGGTCCTTCTACTGAAGACAGACCTACAGGGCTAGTTGTACTATTACAAGCATCCTCAGGTATGAATGTGTGAGTTCTTCGACAAGCAGTGTTTCTGCAGCATTTAGTATGTGTGCATAAATACTGTTGTGTCTCACAGAGCCTGGAAAGACAAGAATCTCCTCTTTTGTGGTGTGTGGGTTTTTTTGTGTTTGTGGATGACCCTCCATGAGGCACATGTGTAGGTCTAAGGGTACTGAGAAAATTTTCAAATGTTTGGGAAAAGAGTGAAGAGTTTCATTCTCTCCTAGTTTCCAGCAGTATGTAATAGACCTACAGGAAAATAGATATTGAAAGAAAAAGAAAGTAAAATAGTCATCAGTGGGTCTATATGTATGTATGTGTGTTTGTGTATGTATATGCAAAAGCACAACTTCCAGTGTTCAGTTTCTTTAATAACTTTTTTACCGTTTAACATCAACAAAGCACATTGTAGTTACAAAACAGAATTTCCTGATTGTTCTTTTGATTCTTTAGTGTATTGTTATCCATTGCTTTCTTTATTGCTGCTTTTTTTCATACAGTGTTGGGACAATGCCGCAATAGCACTGAGCCAAAGAAACTACCAACTACTGAAGAGGAGCAGATATACCCTTGGGATACCTGTGCAGCATTGCATGATGTGAGGCTTACAACTTTACAGAGATACTTTAAAGATGTAAGTATTTCATATGAACATTACTACCACTTAAGAAAAAATTGTGTTAAAAGGTAAATGAAATTACAACTTAGAGTCCTCCCAGTTTAATTTCTACATTTAGTGAACACTTTGTCACATTGCAGTAGTTAAGAAGTGTTTACAGTTGATAGGGTCATTATTTTTAAATAGCGTCTGGCTTTCCCCTAGTTACATTTTGAGCGTAGGTGTCTAGTGTACCTATAGGCTATATAGTCATTAAATATCCATGCAGATGTTCTCTAGAAGAAGATACTTCACAAGTGTGACCATACAATTGAGATGTGGTTTTGCTGTCTGAGGTATTAGTTTCAAAACGCCGTTCTCTTGCAGCCATTCAAAGATCCTGATCAAGGAATTACTCTTAATCAGTTAAGAGTATTTTTGGCAGCATAGAGGAAGTTGAAAGAGTTGTTTTAACCTGTAACAGTTTTCTGAGCCACTACGGAGAAGGGGAGGATGAGTGGATAGGAAGGAGGGGGACCAGCAGAAGACTTCACACTCTTCTGCTGAATGCTAAACTCTCCACAACATTACTGAAGTTCAGTTTTACATTAATTGGTATGTTATTGTCTGTTTTGCAGTTCTGGTAGCTGTTCTAAACAGAGTTTTGCATTGCTTCACAAAGCCACATTAAAGCTTTTCATATTTAATTTTGAGAGGCAGTTCTTGTTGCTTAACAGAACATGTTCAGTTGTAGACCTCTGTGGAAGTGAGGTGCTGCCTGTGGCTTTCCTTGCTAGTGTATAAAACAGCCATGTGAGATAATACGTAACTGTTCTTCTCCCCAAGAATAATTTCTTGGAAGAATATGTAGTCTGTGAACCTAAATTAGCTCCTGTAGACTAGTGTCAAGTGACATACCAGCTCTTAGACAGATCTAACTAAAAAAATCAGCATTTAGAAGCTTAAGTATTGGCTTTAAAGAGGAAAAACTGTAGCAATTTTTACTCTGACCACGATGGCTAGCTTTCTCAGAATGTCATCCACAGATAATTGAAATTTGCCAACTACAACCAAACTTTTGTAGAGTAGATTAACTTAGAGTAAATTTCATAATTGTTTTGATACAGTTTTAAAAATTGGGTAATGTTTTCATAAAAGCGCCTTCTACTGAGGCAAATATTACACACTTTATTGATAGAAAGTAAAACTTTTAAAGGTGTAATCAGGAAATTATTTCTGAACAAAAGTTTTTTGTGGTTTTTTTTTTTTAGTTCAAAGAGAATCTGTGGACAAGCTTTTCTTTTTTGACATTTGATGATGTTTGCTTACTATTTCAAATAGTTAATAAATATTTTTTCCTACTGAAATGATAAAGAACATTGAACCAATACTGTAGCTTTATTTTTATGTGTTTGCAAACTATAAATGGAAGGGGATCCAAGCAAAATGTTACTCAAAAACTTGATCTCACTGAAGTGTATCTTTCCCTTCCTGTACAATAACACTACCAACAGATCAGTCTAAAATGCCCTGTAACGCAATGAGCAATTGCATCCTGCTTTCAAAAATTCCGGTCCTGATTCAAGCATTAGTTGATTTAGCTGTTCTTGCTTTCAAGTTTCCAGGTGACTACTGTGCTAAAAAAATATCTCTGCATGAAAGAACTAATCCTTAAATTTCTTTTGGCATAAAAATGGAAACATCTGTTAGTGTCTTGTGCATCTTGTTCAGCTGAGCTAAGCAATAAGAAGTCCTTTTGTTTGTCTACTGTGTCCTTCCCAGTAAGTGTCCTCCTCGAACAACAGATTTCAGGAAGCAAGAGAATAATTTCACTTAGATCTGAAAATTTTAAGTTATGAAACATGATCTAGCTTATTCTACTAGAAGAAAAAAATAATATTCAAAAACTACGTGCTATATACAGATTGGGCAAAACAGGCCAGTTCTTTCCATAAAGATGCCTTTTGTGCTTTCTTAGCTGAAATTTGGTGCTTGTTGTCAGTCAATTCTTGCCCATTAAAGGAAAAATAACTGAAAGTGATTATTTTTAATATGGAGAGGTATGACTAAGGATTAGGAGATAAAATATCACATACTAGATTGATAGGACTATTTTCAGAATCACATAGTACTCTGTAACAAGTAACTTTATAGAGGTGTGTTCCATCCCAAGCCTATTGCTTGCGTTGGAATCTCCTTTATCTCGGAACTCAAGAGTAATAAGAGTAAAGCCTTTCTGCAAAGACTTTGAGGTTTGTTTTTCTTCTTTTGCAACTGCTACCGAGTAGCCTTGTTTAAATACATGGAGTAAATATTACTTTTCCTGAATGAAGTATTTGTCCTGTGGGACTTATCCAGGTGTATCATATGACCTTAGTAATAGTGCAGTCTGCTAAATCATTCAGGAGCCAGCAGGCAAAAAAGAAAGTTTTTCTAGTTGTATGGCCTGAGAGGACCATAGCACATCTTGAATGTCAGGTTGAGGCAAGGTAAATAGGAGCATGTCTTGTAGCTAGAATTTGTATTTTTGTTTTGATTTCCTGCTCAGATGCAGGAGCGGGGGGAAAGAGGTGCCAAGACATCCTTAGAAAACGCAGCTCTCAGAGTTGGTTATTCATAGTACCCTGGTTTTGCATCATACATTAAGACCATTTGGGGGTGCATCTGCACTAAAAATTGTTTTCCAATTCTGGTAGCCATAGATCTTATTCTGTTCTTTAAATGTGTAACCAGAATGTACATTTCAATCTATGTATGAAATTATTTCTTTGAGAAATGGAGATTTAATAATTAGAGTTACTATAGCTAGGTATTCTGCAAGAGAATTTTCTAGAATTCCTTGTCATAAGTTTGCCAGTGGTGACAGTACCAGTGAGGTAGCTTTATTTTTGACATGTGGGCTATAAGTGCAGTCTCTGAATATGGCCAATGTTTTCAAAAAATCGTAGTATAAAACTCAATTCACTAAGCAAAGATTTGTTCTCTTTTTTTTTTTTTATGATATGTTATATACAATACTGTTCAACAACTCATTAAAAACCCTAAGTGTCTACGCTGGATTTTAATAACAGATTGGTGTTTAATTATATAACTGTTATCTTGTTATTTTGGTAATGTACAAAACTGGATTAAATGTATTGGAGCAGTATGCTGCCCTTGTACATGGGATAACTTGTGCTGTTGGAACAGATGGTAGCATTAGAGCTGTCTTCATGCTGTAATAAAGAAGTTCTTTAAAGAAGTCATTCTCTGAAGTGACAAGAACTGCAGAGGTTTAACTTAAGTGCCTGGCTTTTGTTGGAAAGAGTAACCTAATGGCAGCCACCTAAGTTAGCGTAGTTAAATACTGTGGTGCTGGACTTGGCAGTGTTAGATTAACAGTTGGACTCGATGATCTTAAAGCTCTTTTCCCACCTAAATGATTCTGTGATTTTTTTAAAATAAATCTTGTCTTTATTTCTACAGCATGTGTCTTTTAATTAGATAGCATACAAATAATAAAAAAAAAAATTAATCTTAATATAAGTTGTGGTAAATACCTTTGTAACTATATATATTGTTCTTTTTTCCTGCTGTTTTTGCTTTGTTTTAGAGTTCCTGCCTGCAGGCAGTGTCAATAGGCTGGGAAGGAGGCGTTTATGTACAAACTTGTGGTCACACTTTACACATAGATTGTCACAAATCTTACATGGAATCTTTACGGGTAAGTAAAACTACAGATAGTCTTTTTTATTTGTATCTGAGCCGTTCTTAGTGAAATCAATTGGATTTGTGCTGTTCCATTCAGAGAAAGATTTGGGTTACATGAATGGACAAGATGTTTTTATTATGTTTCAAGAACTGTAGATAGTAAATCTCTTAATTGCACCTTGACATTATTAACAAAAGTACTTAGTTTCCAGTTATTCTGATATATCAGAAAAAATACTTGACTAAATTAACCATGTTGTTAGAAAATTAAATGACTGGTTTTTGTTTTTTGTTTTTTTTTCTGGTGTTGCCTATTCATGTAAAGCATTTTTTATACTTTTCATTTCTGTTTGCTGTTTAACATGTGTTAGAAATTACAGAGGAATTGAAGAAAAAATGAGAGGGGAATTTTACAAATATAAACTTTTGCTTTTGGCTAATTCTTAATATGAAAATTCAGATATAAAAAGTTAGATTTTTATCTCTAGTTATGGTATATGTTATATATATACATGCAGTTTAGAGAAATGAATTAAAAAAATTTAACTCTTGTGAATTATGGCTTTTTTTTTTTCTCCTTGGAAAATACTGTTGGGAAATTACTGCTATATGTGGTTTTAAAATACAGTTTGTTAGTCAGCCCTCAGAAATTGTTGGCTAGAAAAGACATTCATTTATTTTCACATGGTTTCAGCAAAACAGGGTAGTATTCCATTGACGTTGCTGGCCTCCTCCACCCCTCTCAACCTATTGCAGCCCAATTGCAGATCTTCTGAACAGTGTTATCACAAGCTCAGCAGTGGTAGAAGTTATCAGATTTTAAGCAATCATTTATTTCTGGATTATTTAGTGTAACAAAATGAAGACTAAATGATGACTTCTTGTTGCATATGAAAATGATTTATTTTTTTTTTTATTCAAGATTTCTTTGTGGTATTTCTTCAGTTTTATTTTTTCATCAGTTTTGTTGATTTGTTTCCATTTTGAGAAAAACTGTGCTCAATCCTTTGTATTTTTAATACCTGCATTGGTCATACTGTGAAACTTGCCTCTAGAGAAATGGGAAGCTGTGCCACCTTTATTGGATTCCATCATTAATTGTTCTTTTCCATATACCTGTAAAGGTGGTTTCGAGGTAATTGTGTCATCAAGATAATGAATTAAAATCTGGGCTTTCATGGTAGAATCTCATTTTGCAGATTTTTGAAAAAGTAATCTTTTGCATCATATAGACACTGAAGTCCCTTTTCTGGTGGATTCTCACTGAAACTCAAACTATTATTCCATCTCATTGTATTCTTGAAGATTTCTAGATTATTTAAGTGACCTTTTGATCGTAGCATGTATTACTACTACCTAGATGAGTACATAATAATTTTGACTATTCCTAGCATTCTTAATACTGAAATAATTTATATAGACTTGTGTTCATCTGGAGAAAACATTTATTTTTACATAATACAATCACAGATCAACATCCAGAAAGGTGTGTAAAAGTAGGCTCACCAGAATGCCTCAGAGTTCTGGGCTGGTTGCTTGAAGTTTAAATTATAGTCACTACTAACTTTGCAGTTCTCTTCTCTTGGGAGTGAGAAACCATTGAGGCAATTCACAAAGCCGAAGCAAGGTTGCTTGCCAAGAACAGGAGTGCTTGGGAGATGTCCTCACTTCCCAAACACGTACTTATGTGTCCGTTTTTTGATCCTTCATGATAAAGAAGAAATAATCTGGGTTTTTATCATGCTACCCTCCAATGGCTACTTGATGAGGTCTTTCAGCCTGTACTACTTCTGTGAAATATCTTCAAATGTTTTTCATTACTGAAAATAAAATTGCCTGTCTATAAATTAAAAGATCTTATCAAAAAAGTCTCAAACTTTATGGGAATTGCTAGAAAGAGACAACATGTGAAATGTTCAAAATACCCCATTGAAGTATTTCTAGTTTATTATGGGAATACTGTTGACAATGAAGAGTACTTAAAAATTAGGAAAACTAGTTGAACTGGAGGATTGTAAGACAGTCTGTAGTAAAGACCTTTTTCACTAAAATGAGAAGCCATTCCAGTTATTCTTTCTTTACGGTTGTTTGGTTTTAGCCTTAGTTCCTTAGTTATACGCCTGAAATATCAAACTAAAAATTACAATCTTTTGCAAATTTCAGCTACATCTTCTTTATTTTCTTTTAGAATGACCAGGTCCTCCAGGGGTTTTCGGTGGACAAAGGAGAATTTACCTGTCCCCTCTGTAGGCAGTTTGCTAACAGTGTTCTTCCTTGTTATCCTGGAAACAACGTGGAAAGAAGCCTTTGGCAAAGTCATAGTAACAAGTGTATGCAAGACCTTGTACAAGAGGTGGAAGATCTTCAAGAACAGCTGGGAACTTTCCCAGTAAGCATCAGTGTAAGGCAGAAAGATCCTTGTTAATTTGCCTCTACCTTTCAGTTTTTACATTATGTTGCGTTTGTGACCTGTTAAAAACTCGACAACCTGGGAAACTTCATTTTCTTCTGATATGGAAGATAACATACTTTTTTTTTTTTAAATCAAGAAATTTTAAATATTTACAGCACTTACTGCATTGCCTACTAAAACAATTAAAAAGCTATAAAAAAATGAATTAATACCTTTTTTTTATGGGGTACATTTTCACTTCTCTCCATAGTAATTTGTATAGAATTGAGTCATGTAATAAGAAGTGATAAATCAATTTCATCACAACTTAAAAACACCAATATCCTTGTAACTGGAAGCTAGAGAGTGTCTATTAAGAACATTTTAAGGTATGGATTATTTGTTCTACAGAAAGAGCAGTTTGCAGATGCTCACATATTACAAAACTTCATGAGGTCTCTCTGAATGATAGAATTGTACCAGATACAATCTGGTAGCCTTTGAGTCTTGATGAAGATACTTTATGTTATTTTCATATACTTGTGCAAAGCAAATACACTTTAAAATAATGCAAGCAGTGAGATTCCTCAATTTAGGAGACAAAACAGTGATGTTTTCATATTCAGAACAACTTTCAGACCATTATAACAGTTCTGTGAGACAGAATATTGGCTTTTAATGCTTTTAATTTTTCCATAACCTGCAAATGTGTTTTTATAAATGTGAAAGCGCTATACTTTGCGATCAGCTATTGCATTTCTTCAGGTAAAATTAACTACTCTTCTTTTGTGTCTTTGTTCATAGTCTGAAACCAATCTCAGTAAAGAAATGGAATCTGTAATGAAGGATATAAAAAGTACCACACAGAAGAAGTATACAGATTATAGTAAGAGTCCTGGATCACCTGACAATGATTTTCTCTTCATGTATTCGGTAGCCAGGTGGGTATGATTTTCTTTTTATATTTTTTTCTTTTGTGTTTCTCATTAATGGTATTACTCACCAGAGAGTTTTCTTCTTTTAAAAAAAAAATTTAAAAAAATATTCCATCCTTTCCAAAAAGTACTCTTTGAGTACTTAGTACATCAGGGTTACGTTTTCTGATTTTCATGTGCAGGCATATGCAAGGTGGAAAGATGCACCTCTCAGTTCATTTTTACTGTGTGCAGCAGTGGTGCAAAACCCAGAGAACATTTTGTCTTCTGCTTGTTTAGTTTTCTTCTTTATTCAAGGTTTTGCTTTCCGTATATCAAAATTTTATGTTCAATTTCTTTTTCTACTTTCTTTTCCCAAACTGTCAAATCTTCTCTACTACTATGTAGCAGAATGAGATTATTTCTAGATCACTGCTATATTGGTGTTTTTTAAGTCACAGGGTGGTTTTAATCTCTCCATCAGACATTAGTTTTATTTACTTAAATTGGGATCACAGAAGGAGCCTTGTCTACATCGGCAACCAGGAATGTCTCTTCATGTGAATAAGACTTCTGAAAAAGTGTCAGAAATACCAGCATTTTCTCTGTGCTGTTTGATTCCAGTTTTATGGCTGTCAGTGTCACAGACACCATCTCCAAGAAAATCAGATGTCACTGGTAGCAGAGAAAAGAAATTGCAAGCAAATTCTGTAGCACCTAGTGGGAGAGCTAACCCCTGTCTCTTTTCCTAGCAAGAGAGGCACTCAGGGTGTGGGCGTCCTGATTTGCATGCACTGCTGGAAGAGCAGCTCTGCAGCTACCTCCCCATTTCCCTACAGTCTTACCTTGTTAAATTTATGCCCTTTTTGTATGCATCCCTCCTTGTCTTTGCTGCTGTGTATGAGATTAGTATAGTGTGTCAATCACAAATCATGTGTGCCTCGCTTTAATTTTAATAGCTCCACGTTCATAGCATCGATGACTCATTTGTGGCAGTATCTTGGAGGACTGTTTCTGCATTGCAGAGCAATAGTTCTCATGCTTTTTTTGGCTGTGTAAACAAAGCTTTTGGTTTTGCTGTCCACTATGTATAGACTAATATAAGAACCTTGTGTTCTTTCCTTCCAATTTGTGTTGCAGTATCTGTTTTTTTTCATATATGTGTTTTCTTTGTAAAGTGAAGTGGAAAAAATGGTAATGTTTAACTTAATTCTTTTGTCCCAACAGAAAAAGGAGATCTGTCCAAATATATTCACTTTCTGGAAAGCGCATTTTTACTTCCCCCTGCTCTGATCTGACAGGAATTCTGAGAAATACACAGTCACCCTCCACACCCCCAATATGTTCCTTTAATGAAAGCCCACAAGAAGGGGTGAAGTAGGGCTGGTTTTTAATCAGGAGTCTGTACAGCTGAGCAAAATCCACCTTCTCAGTCTTTTTTCTGTGAGTGAGGAAGATAAAGCCAGTGTTCTACAAAATGTGTTGCTCCAATGAATGACGCAAAGATTTCTAGATAGAGGAAGCAGTCGCTCATATAGATTTTCTTTCTTCGTCTCTTTGTTTCATGTTGAGGGGACTGAGATAGCAAAGGATGCTTTCAGAGACCACTCTGTGTTCCACTCTTGTATCAGATTCCCCAAGTTTTTCTTCACTGATGAGAGAATAGGCACAGAGAGCTCTGTGTTTCTTCAGTAGAGGGCAGATGGTACTCAGATCCTCGAGGTAGAAGGGAGATTGAATAAGTGAGGAGATACACTAGTCTCTTTCAAAAATGATTTGAAGCTATACGTGATGTAGAACACTTTTTATAAAGGAGAAGTGTTTAGTTTCACAGAAGCTGCTTTCTCTACTGTGCGCTTTTATGCCAAAGTTTAGGTATGTCTTGAAAGAGATGTCTTAGAGGAAAAGGCTAATATTTACGTTTCCAAGAAAGCTGAACTATAAGCTGCTCTCTTTGAGGAGCTGGGGGCAATGAAAAAGTGTGGGAGGTGAGAGTTAGTATGATATGTCTGATGGAGTATATGTTTCCCAAGATCTCTCTCCTTACATTCCTTATAGCAAAAAGTACTATATAACACCTCATACATATCAAGAAGAGTTCTTTTCAGAATCATCTCTGAGGTTTGTTTTGTAAAATAGTACATATTTCTTGGTGAAAGGGAAACTTAAAATTCTAGATCTAGAAAGTTTTTCTTAGACATTCAGGTAGTGGTTTTGGTTGAAATCTTAATTGTCTTGGTTTTAATGAAAAGCTGACATTAGTTTTGTTCTACAAATTGGTTATCAGAAGGTTTGTATTAATAAAACATACTGGTTTCCTTTATATTCCCATGATGAACTAGCACATGCTGATCTACAGTTGCTATTTTGTCCCTGCTTGAAATGTCCCTATGAAATCCCTGTCCCTGCTTCCTTGCTGGTGGATTTTAGAAGTTCAGTAAGCACTGCAAATCGCCTGAAGAGTGGAAAATTCCCCTGTCACACAGATGCCCTTATCAGCAGCAACCAGATGGAGCTCTGAGCAGGCACATTATCAATGTTAAATTGCCTTTTCTGAGTAGAGAGGATTAAAGCATTCCTTCAGAAATGGGTGGCACAAGCTGCAAATTTAGGGATAGTAATATTCTAAAATGTTACTATTTTAAAAACATATGAAAGTATCTTAACAAACACTGCATATCAAAAATGTATTATTCTTTCAAGCTGGTGGAGCTGAAATTCTTAAAAAATAATTTGTTTTGAATAAAGTAGTCATCCTGTAGTTTTTTCTTAAGTGTGTGTGGGTGTGTGTTTTTAGCTTAGATATATTATGTACCTAAAATTCTACAATAGATTTTATTTTGTATTCAGTCGCATTATATTGAACCTAAAATTGTTTGATTTTTAGTTAAAGGACAACTAGTTCAGTGTCTAGACTGAGCTTTGCAATTTAGATTAAATTAACAAAATAATGTTTCAGAGTAATAGAATTATGTTCTTTTATTTTAATTAAAGGAATGTATGTTGACTTATTAAAACAAACTCTCAGACAACGTAATGTAAATTGTTTGCACCAAGTCTTAGGGGTAAAAGATAATGCAGTACTGAAACATCCAATTCCAAAATTAAACAAAGCTATCGAATTTGGCCTAAATTGGTGCCTAAGCATCAGACTACAATAATACTAAGCAAGAAAGCATCAATGTGACACGCAGAGATTTAGTGACACAACTCCTGTTTCATATTAATGAGCTACAGTGAATACCAATGTTTCATTCAGAATTAACCTCCAAGGCTTTTATTAACTAACTTATCCATAAAGGTCAGTGTTTCCATTATAATTTAGACTGTTTTCATACTTAGTTACTTGATGGCATATCCATTGTACTGACTGTTTATGTAAAGCAAAACAAAAGCCCTGCCATTAAAGAGAGCGCTTTATAGACGTATCTGATTGAAATTTAGCCAATCTGTATGTTGTCTTTTTAGATTTGCACATGAAGTCCATTATTATCAACGAGCTGTGTGTGCATACAGAAAAAAGACTTAGAATTCACTTTTTTTTTTTCTTCAATCACAACTGCAGCAGCTGTTTTGAAATAGTACTTGCTAATCAAACCACTTAAAATCACACATGGCAATATCTTGATAAAGTTTGTTTCATTCTGAGTCATACTTTGGCAGTATCTCACACTAAAGATTAGTTCACAGCATTCTTTTATTTAGTGTACTCTGGGAGTTTGTGGTGACTCTTTCGTGTCCTTAGAAGCTTGAGTAATGCTGTTCCATTCAACACTTACGTTTTTCTTGCAGAACAAACTTGGAACTTGAGCTGGTCCATCGAGGAGGCAATTTATGTTCAGGAGGTGCAAGCACAGCTGGGAAAAGATCATGTTTAAGTAAGTTTCATGTAATGAAGCGCAACATAAATTATTAGAATATTGAATAAAGGTAGCTAACACTTTCTAAATTTTGTCAACTTTTTTTCTTTTAAAAACCTTTTTTCCTGCTGTAATGAGTCTTTTGTGTTTTGTTACAATTTGAGAAATCTGAAACCCAATTTGTACAAGTTATTCATTAGAGCTGCTCATGTGTCATGAGTATAATCTATTTAGAAATCAATTGTCATAGTATCCATGTAATATTTTTTTAATAATTTCCCTTTTTTATGATCAGAACTAGAAGTATTTTTAGGCTAAAGCAGGAAAGCTTTGTTTCACCCTGGCTGTTACTAGTAATAGTAAACAAATTTGTTTCTCTCAGTACTAATGGAGCTCATGACTAGGTCTCATACTTGGAAATCTGCTACTACCATGTTCCTTCTCTTTTATTTCCTTAGTTCTTTCTCTGGTAGGAGAGTTTTTCAAGTTTTCTTTGGTAGAAACTCAAATCTTCATCATTCTGAAACCTTTGTTATTTGCCAAATAAAGCACTTCTGGTTGACAGAAGTGATTTTTTTTCTTAACGTAGAATTTTTAAATCTTTTACTGGAATATAAACTGTTAGGAATTTTTTTTTTTTTTTTATGGCTAGGAAAAATTGGAAAGCCTTCCAGAATGCTACTAATGCTTGTTTAAATCATAGAAGCAGATTTGGTAGTAAAAATGTCAGAAAGCTTGGGCCCACCTCTGCCTTTTGGTACGTGATTTGTGGGCAATGCTTTCCTCATCATTTAAGGTGATGAGCCACCAAAGAAATCCCATCACATACTATGCGGTCCACATCCTCTCTAGGATAAGAGCTTCCTATTACTGCCAGGAATTGGAGTTTAATTGATTTCATTTATGTGTTGTGATTTGTGAAAAGCAGTTTTAAATCCTACTGCACGTTTTCTCCTCCCACCGTCGTTACCTCCCTTTCCCAGCAGGGCAAAGTAATCAAAAATGCACGTGTTAAAAGAACATTGCTCGATCGCTGTTTTAAAATTTGATGCATTTAATAGAGTCAAGGCTCTACAGATAATTTCTTCTTGGATTACAATATATTTTTAATTGTGTACTCATCTAGTAAGATGGACACTTTCTGAATTTTAGCAACTTACTGGATGTGTTACATGTTTCACAGGCATGTTGTTTGGAAGACCTTGATAAGCAGCTTAGGGCAGAGATTTCAGCTTAAAAATGAAAAGCTTTTGAAATATTTTAAGTGTAAAAATTTATAATGATGTTACACATAATGTGAGTGTACCCCTGTTTTCAGATGGCTTTACTAGTCATACGAGATCTTTATAAGTCTTGACGTTTTAAAGTTTAGAAGAATGTATGTGGGGAAAGTGGCCTTTCTGTAAGGTCATATGTTTATCTTATTGATAATTTTTCAAAGTCAGGGGATTTCAGCTTCTCTATATGACTTTTATCTTTAAAAAGAGGAGTGAAATACACTCATTACATCTTAAAACACTGTGAAATATTTGATGTTGTATCAGTATCAAATTTATGCTGCATGTACCTGTTTAAAAGTGTAACATATATATAAAATGGTAATGGTTTTTCTCATGGAGGTTTATCACCAACTAAAGTCAGTAAGTGCTGGAAGATTATGATTTTCAGAGAATGGTTGAACCACTGGAATGCTGAGCAGCTTCCTCCGTGTACATCTCTATAGCTCCATTGTTTCTGTTTGAACTTTATCAGTTGACACTAAGGGAAGAGCTACCTTAAAGTTGGTTTTATTCGTTTGGATTTTTTAAAGAAAAAAGAAAGAAAGAGAAAAAAATTCCACCAAGCTGAGGCCTGGTAGCTGACACTAAGTGGTTTGTATAATACAGCATTTAATTTTTTTCTTGTACTTACCACACCATCCCTTCAACTTCATCTTGCATAAATAAGGGCTCTTCCATACTTAGGACCTGATTTTAAAAGGAAGCATACCTTTTGCTGACAGCCAGGGAAAAGGCCAGTCAGGATTTCTAATACATACTTGTCAAGTCTTGAAATGCATGGATAATACTGTAATCATTGAAAAAAATTCATTTTGGAGAATTGCAAAATTGGAAATCATACATGGGGAACATATCTTCACTAGAGGACTGTCTTCTGCTAGATTTTTACTTCAACAAGACAAGACAAACTTAAGTCCAGTTTAAATTAATATATCATACTTAACTATTTTTCCAGCACTTCCACTGTTTCACCATTAACTCTGTATGTCTCAGAAAATGAACAACCAATGTTGTCTGTTCATCAAAATAGATTACTGGAACAAACTATACTCATAGAAAGTAGAAGATACTTCTCATGCTTGAGAAGTCTGGAAATCGTCTGATTAACGAGAAGCTTTAAATAAGATAACATCAACTATTGCTTTTAAAAATACCTGTTAGTTTACAACTATTGCTTTTAAAAATAAGTATTAGTTTACAAAATTTAAAATGTTTAAGAAACATCACTTTTTCGTAGCAGCAGATTTGCTGCTAAACTCTGCATTTGTTGTCTATATAAAAAGTAAAATTGCCCCGTAAGGAAAACTCTGTTTTAAAGCCTTGTCCTCAGAATTGTGTATATATTTAGTGAGAAGTATTTTATTTTTTTTTCCCCATGGTGTGATTTGGCTGTTTTCATGTACTTACACACAAAGGCTTAATTTGAAATTGGTAGACTATTTCCTACAATTGAAAAACATGTTGATGATCTTTTCTTTTTTTTGCATGTGATAACATTTCTTGATATTTTCCTTTTCTACTTAATACATCACATTTTGTTTGTTTACTGTAGTATTTGTCTGTTCTTTCTTAAACTATTGTGTACTTTGACTTATTGAGTGTGATGCACATGGAAATAGTGCTTTTTCCTTTAGCAATTGCATTATTTTGAGGATTCTCATGCAAATTTCTGAAGGGCTAGGGATGGCATTTAGACACAATGCACCTGCTTTTTACCACACTTTTGGGTAGAATGATAAATTTTCTTACTTAGATCTAAAACAGTCATGTTGGTATTTTTAGTATCTACCTTGCACTTAAAAATTGAAGAAGGCCTTGAAAGCTTTCAGGTGAAAGGTGCTATATATATGAATGGGTTGTTACTTTAAACAGGATGGAGACATAAATGTCATCTATTCATTGGTAAAAACATTCATGTGCCCTTTATGTTCTGTATTGGTACTTATTTTGTAAAATTGTTATGTAGCAAACCCCTTATATTTAATCTTACATTAAAATAGACTGATTTTTAATATAAGGTAATGGGGTTCTCCTGGAACAGACCTGTACGGTACTTCCATTTAGTATTATTATATTTAGTATTGGACATTAGACTAAATATGACTAGTAGGAGCAGAATCGCTTTTCCATATATAGCAGGGTTTGTTTTCACCAAATTGTTACAGAATGATATGTTTCCTTCATTCCCCCTTCCATATTGGTGCATTTAGAGATAAAAAATTGCAATTCTTTAGGTATGTATTCCGTAATATATTTTATTATTTTTCCATACTCATTTTTCCAAGAGGTAATCCTGTTTTTAAAATTTCATTTTAAATGTACCTTCAGCTTCTTCATTGTCTTATGCAGTGAGGAAAGAACGATTTTTAAAAATCCATACCCTATCTAGAACTTAAATACTGTTTTGTTGAGTCTTGCTTGTACAGTATTTAACAGCTCTTGTTTTTCAAATGTCATCCGTGTCAAGTCCAGCAGAAGTAATCCAAAATATAACCTGGTTTTGTTCTTCTTATCTGTGAGATAATGAGGTGTCTCTCTTGTGATTAAGCATACCACTCTGTATTAGTCTTGTAACAACTGTAAAGTTTGGCGATTAGATATTGCAGAAAACAGACTGTGTTGTCCCAGGTGAGCTGTTACAGCAGCAAGCGTCAGGGAAGATGGTGGGAACAAATAGGTCAAGAGCTGCTTTAGGAGATTGCATCATAAGGGCAGCTGCTCTTGGGAAGTAAAATTAAGAATGATTAATGTAGCTGTTAGTGGCAGTGATTGAGTCTGTGTGAGAATGAGGAAGAAAATCTGGCTGTAAAATTGCCATTTTAAGGTTCAAAGTTTCATATATGTGTTTGCATGAGTGTGTGTTACTAAAGAGTATGCAACCAAAAAATGCAAATGGAGTCTTATTTTCTTATTACTTAAAAATCAAGTCCTATTTTAAGGACCCCATTACAGTTTTAGAGTCCATGGCACTGAAAATTCTCTTCGGTTTAGGGCATAATTATGATATATAACAACTGTACAGGCCTTATCTCCCTGTTTTATAAAGTTTGAGATCTGTGTTTTGCTTCTTGTTTTCATTGTTTTATATTTATAGAACAGCTTCAGAATACGATATTAAGGCTGAATAGTTCGGACTTCTCTGGTCGACTTTTGTATCTCTGTTTAACTTGTGTATACGTGGGTGAACATAGTGCAATAGTGGGTGAACAATTCCACAAAATTTAAGTTATCTATAAATTAATTTATAATCTTGTCCTTTCTTCCTTTTAACTTTTTAAAAGTTCTTCTTTCTTACTTGCTGCTTTCCTTTCTTTTTTCTTTTTTCCCATTGTAGTAAGGACAGGATTAAGGGGTTTTTTTGGGAAGGATTAAATATTCTATCACCTTGTTCTCTGGCTTCAGTTTCCCTGCATAGAAGCTCCTTATCCGTATGCTTCTCACAGATAGCAGAGTGTGGCATTTCAGCATCAATTGCATTAATTGGAAGGGACATTAGTTTACAAGTGGACATCAAAAAACTATTTTAAACTTATGTAAGCTAGCCCTAAATGAAACGTCCAGCATCTTCATAACTTCTGTGATGGTTCTAACCATTGAGAAATTGTATTGTTCCACCGTTGGTTTTTTTATTTATTTATTTATTTTCTCCTCTTGTTCATTTAAAGCCTTTGTCTTGCATTTGTAGATGACTCGGTGTCTTCTGTCTTGATTATGATGTTAGTATCAATTTAATTAGTGCTTTTAGTGTTTTTGTGCACAGAAAGTCATCTTGACGTGAAGCATTTTTGAAGCTCTTCTTGCTGCTTCTTTATCAAATTTTTCAACCACATTGACAGTAATGGCTGTCTCCATTTTATCAATTATAGCCAGTGATGCTTGGAACCACTAAGTATGGTTCATTCCTGTAGGAAGAAAAACATAGGTTTTTTATGAATTGCTGAATTTCAACTCTCTTCTTCCTGTAATCTGTTAATGTGAATATGGTTGCAAAGATTCCTACACACCTCCCTGCAGCCACTAAAAATAAAAGGAATGAAAGTAGTTTTCAGGAATGCTTTCTGCCTTGGTACAATGGGTTTCTGTAGTTGGTAGGTTTGGTTTGGAGTTTTTGGTTTGGTTTTGTGGTGTTTTGTTCTGGTGCCCATCCATTCATGGTAGCTTTTGAAAAAGCAGTTTTTCTCAAGAGATGATCCTAACTATTTCCTAAAAAGCTTGGTATGCCATTCATACCTAGCATGGGAGAGGCAAAGATAGATACTATTAGAATTCTATTGCTTAAGTTGATTTCATACACTGGGAGGTTTGGTGTTGAGGATAATTAACTGTTTCATCAGCAATTAAAGCTTAAGATTTTGTAAAGACTGTTCATGTCCTAATGCTTTAATAGGCTTTTCCTGACCTTCATATTTTTTTTCTTCACTGATTCCAATCTCCTGGATCAGTGATGGATGGGAAGATGCTGTCAGCAGGTCTTTGCAGCTGCTGTTGCTAAGTGGACTATATAAATCTCTGCAAGGAGAAAAAAATACCTCAATCTCCTTATTAACAGTCAAGTCCCATCTGGTTGTATCAAGTGGTTTTTGTTATAATCTATATGCTTCTTCATAGTCCCAGCAAACTTTGGGAGAAGAAGGGCGTAATGTCTCTAGTCTGGTAAGATTTTCACACAGCAGTTGAAACAAGGATGTTTTCAGTTCCACTTGATAGTGAACTGCTGTGTCACTGTGTTTGCAATCTTTTGACATTGTAAATATGAATACAAATTTATAGAATGAAATAAAAGACTGGATCAAAACAGCAAAGTAGAGATTTTCATGACAGCAGTATGTGTTATTTATGTCCTTCTAAAACATAAATACGAGAGAGACTGGGGAATAAACACACAATCTGGACTTTTTCAAGCAACAGAAAGTCACCTAATTCCTTAATTGTCTTTGTCATCATTATTACAGTGCATTGCTATATGCTGTGGAAGTGGAATTTATAACAGAAAAAATCCTCTCATTTCAACTTTGGTAATTGGGAGTTCACTTTACAGTCAAGGGACTAATAAAAAGAGAAAGAATTAAAAAAGGCAGCAAAATTCTTGTAGAAATTTGGGATCACTTTGGCAAAGACCAAACCAAGATTACTAGTGAGAGCAAAACTTACATCAGCATGTAACTTCCTGACTCACTCATTTTTGTCAGTTCGGCACAGCATTTTTATAAGTTCTACCGTTCATCTATCAAATCCCTATCTGGTCTTCTCTCTGAATTTAGTTTTCTTTTGTGCTGTGCCTACCACAGTAAATGTGAAAAGAGCTTTGAAATCACCTTTATAGGCTCCTGCTTTATGCATTGTGGCATAGCAGAATATTTTTAAGAGCTTTGTCAATATCTGTAAAATCAGTGTGCTTTGATGTAAAAATAGTAAGGAATGTAACTACAGGTGCTAGTGCAGGCAGTGTGGTTATGTGGACAAAATACATATTATCTTTGTTTTTTCTGAGGAGCAGCATTAGAACACTTGCTCTAATAGCTCCAGTCCCAGTGTGAAGACAGGGTCTTATCCTTTGAGCTGCTCTTTTGGAAGTACCAATTCCAACTGAGTTTATTGCTCCTCTCTCAGTACAGAATAACTCTGGGAAGTAGAACTGGTATAGGACGAGTTGAAAGGAATGTACCAAGAGCAGCAGCATATGGAACAATAAATTTATTTTTGTAATTTTTAGAAATAGAATTAAGAGGGCTAATATGAATCAAAAGTTAAAGCTAATGCCTAACTGCTAATCTAGATGATTCTATTAAGTACTTTATAGAAGCTTTACATGTATTCTGTGAAAACAAAGACCATCTAAATAAGTTGGGAGAATTGAGACAGCGCTGCTTCAATATAGGTAATATATGAGTCATACGAACGTGTTTTGAAGCCAGTAATAATCTTGCCTGCTTAAATGTCTAAATCTCGGAATACTGCCAAGCCCCTGATGACTTACAGCAATAAGTTATATTGTGCATTCAAATTTTGTGATTTTTATATTTATTCAATTTAACTGGATGCAGCCTCTCTCAAATATTAAGAAGTTATAAGGAAAGGAGGACCACATTCAAATTGTTTTCACTCCTTACTTCTCACGATTTGTTATCTATAAACCTCTAATTTCATTGTGACTTCAGAATTATCATTCTCTAATTTTGTTGCTGGTATGCTTTCTAAAATTAATAATCTTCTACCAAATTTTGTTAGAGAATGTTATTTTAGAGAGTCTGAGCTACACCCAGATCCTGTCTTCCCCACTTAGAAAGGTGGGCTGTCCTGGAGAGAACTGGCTATAAGATCCACTGTGAGCGGTGGATGCCCAGTGCATTATGGCCTTTCTTCACAAAACTAGGCAAGGTGGTTGTTGTGTCATGTTAATGTTTTGCTGCTACTTGTTTAAAAAAAAAAAAAAAGGAAGAAAAGTGTATTTTAAAGCTTCTAAGTAGCGTGTTAAAATGTGGGAAGTTATTCTGTATTTTTACATTTCCTTTTCGGAATGATGCAGTCACACAAATACAGAGGGGAGAAAACCTCTGGTATTCATTGGGCACAAGGCAGATTTCTTCCAGGCCATCAAGCATAAGGATGTGGTAAAGCACCAAGCACTTTGTGCACAAAGAAGTTGCCAGATCTAGATTTTTGGTGTTTTCCTTGGCTTTCTCCGACACTCCATAATCATAGTAAATTGGAGGTAAAGCAGTTGAAGTCACAAACAGAAAAATGTTTGTATCTTCCTTTGGCTAGGCCTTAGTTTTTGCTAATTGTTAGAAATCTTCTCAGAAATGCCAGTATAGACACAATAGACAGATGGGGAGTCACTTTTGCCCGCAGGGAAGGTGTGTGCCATCAGGCCATTCCTGCGATGGTGTTCCCTTAGGGGTTGGTGTTGGTCCTCAGCTGCCCCGGGGCTGGAGACCAGCCTGGCGCTGCTGCATTGCTCTAGAGGTGTCTTCATATTTTTAAGTCAGTTCATAAAAAAAGGTCATTGTAACTGTATCTTATTACCTACTTCCTAGCTTTACATTTACGTGCTAAAGATGTTTTCTTGTAAAGGGGCAACAACTGCCTTAATCACAAACGAAAAATACTGTCTTACAGGACTGCTACACTGAATTTTTCTGTACAGATTCAGTCAATGCTAGAATGTATCTTGATTCCATAAATGTTACATGCTTGGAGATTACAAATCAATTCTCCAGTGGTAGAATGTGATGCTTGCCTGCTTCATTTCATATCAGTAAAAGCTCAGGAAAATAGCTATTAAAGGAACAGAGGGTTAATTAATTATACTATGCATTTATCTTTTTTGCATACCTATTTCTGTTTGCGGCAAGGAGCAGTTCAGAAAAAAATTACATTCCTTTTAGTAGTGGAGAGGCAAGAGGGAAGGAACGGATGCTTTCATGGGTTTCATTCCCAACAAAACCATACTGGTGGGGTTTTTTTATTATTCTGATGAAATATCATTATATTTTCAGGGTTTTGAAGTTTGTCACCAAAGCAATTTTTTGCTAGAATCTCTTGCCAGGAGAACAGATAACTTATGTTGTCCTCATTGACTGTTTTTATTTGGAAAGCAGGTGACAGCAATCAATTCCAATGCTATCTACATCTCCAATTATTTTACAAACCCCAGGAGCTAATTACAGCCCTCAGGCTCTGGCAGTCAGCTGACTTCATCATGCGACTTTTTTGGCCATTGCGTACCTCTGAGTAATTGTCTATTTATGGAAAATAAATTAATAGCTGCTATTTCTCCTTAAAAAAGGGGACCCGTGGGTGAGTGTGTAGGTTGAGCAAGTGGGTTGTAGAGAGAAGGGAGAGAGATTAAGAGAGTAGGAGGCAAAGGGATCAATTGAAAGAATAAAAGGGGGAGGGGGGAAGGAAGGAGATGGCAAGATACTAAGGGAAGAAGGAAGCATAATCATAGAAAACTGAAGAGGAGGAGCAAACATGGCAGCAAATAGCAAGATACAGTGTGACAGGAGGAAAAAAATGAGCAAAATCATGGAAAATAGTATTTTGAAATATGATTTCAATATAAACCTATGAAGATAAAAAAAAAAAAGATGCATTTTTTTCCACTCTGTGTTATAAACACGGAAATAAAAGTGAAGTCTGAAATTGTTACTGTACATACCTTTCTGAAAATGCTGTCAACATAGGTAGTGCCTGCCTTCTTGGCTTGCTTAAGGGGAGAAAGGATTAGATATTATCTTTTTTTTGTGTTGATCATATGGTTCGTAGAGAAATGAAAAGTGTACATTTTAATATATGATACTGTGGTAATATGCATGAATAATGAACTAAGCATTCTTTGTTCAAAAGATTCTAAAGTGTTTTGCAAATTATATTTTTGACACAGTGGATGTACAGAGGTTTTCAATTGATAAATATCAGCAAACTCTGCCTGCAGGTTGTGTAGACAAATCTCTGCAGTTATAAAGACCGTTGCTACTTTAGTGTCACTGTGGTGCGGTCAGAAGTTTGGGGTTTTTTCTCTTCCAAAAGTTACCTACAAAATAACCTTATGAAGGCAGAAAGAATAATAACCTTTTAAGGATAAAAAGCTGCAGTGATCCTGCTATAGGCCAGAACTTCTGTCAACTTCAGGTTAATTTCAAGTATGTTGTGCATAGAACTTACCTGTGAGAGAGAGGAATAAAAGCTGTGTGTTAAAAGTATATCAGTCTCTGTTTAGAAAAGATGTTTAGGAAATCCCAGCTTTTGGCATAAACTGGAGAGGGTAGTGAAGGGAGCATGGAACCTTAGCAACATAACAGCCTATGAAACAGGATTTTTAAAAAGACCTGTCATTAAATTACATGGAGCTGGTTTTTTTTATGAGCTCTAAACTAACTGAGATCTGATCAAAGCTTTCTAAACAGCCTTTCTCTGTTTCAGAATTTCAGAAGAGAAAACAAAACAATTTTGTCATATACATGCATAAGTTCACTGCCTTCTGTTGAAATCCTACTTCTCTTCAAAACCTTTTCAAAAATATAAATAAAAAAAAAAAGAATATGCTTGCTGGCTACCACCTTATTTGGAATGCGATGACAGACTTTTCAGAATCATGTAAAATAAATCATGGCAACTTAATGTAAAATACTTCATATTATTGTACATAATAATCAGCAATCTATCTTCTTCTCCTTTCAGATCAACTGTTCCATGTGTTGGCCATGCACATGCGCCTCTACAGTATAGACTCTGCATACAATCCCTGGAGAAAACTAACGCAGCCGATCCAGGATAAAAATTCAGAGCAAGTATTTTAATTTACCAGATATCAGTTTTACCTTGTGAAAGAAACATCCTTACAGAGGGACTTTGGGTAACTTTGTCTTAATTTAAATTCTCTGTGAGGTAGGCTGATGAACTTAACAACACCTAAAAATTGTGTGTATACGTTTGTAAAAATAAATTTTCAGATTTCTTTTACATAAAATCTGACATGTTCCAGTTTTGAGATAAAGCTTTAATACACCACTTGCAAGCTTAAGCACATGCAAATTTAATAGTATTGAGTCAGTGGATAGGTGCACTGCCATTCTTAGTACAGATGCTAGACAAAATTTATATAGAGATTAAGTTCCTAAATAGTTTATTGAAAGTTGGGCAACAACTAATAGGTAATTAGCTAATATGTTACAGAAATAACATAAGTAGGTCTAATATACGTAAGAAGTAATTCTATTTGAAGCTAAAAATGTTCATATTTTTCTAAACAAGTTATTTACCTGAGTTTGCTTTTAAAACATTAACCTTATATGCACAGCTGTACAAGGATTAGCAATATAATAAATGAAGCCATGTGTCTGTGTTCTGCAAGGACTCATTTCCCTACTTGATTTAAGACCCTTCACCTTTCAGATTCTACCTTAATGGTGAGAAGAAAAATTTCCTGCCTAAAACCAGATGATTATTTTTCCTCATAAGAGGAGAGCAGTAAATTTTGTTTTTTCTCTTGGCACCTTGAGCATCTTCTTCATTGCTAAGGTCTCCACTTTGTAGCTTGCAATAATATTGAAAAGACTGTCTTTTTAGTGCCTATCCAGCTGAGTATTTGCCAGTGTGTTTTCTAGGAGCCTGTGGTGGAAAGCTTTGTGGGATTTCAAAAATTGATCTGGGATAGTGATGCTACAATCCTAATCTGCAAATTAGGAAAAATTATTAAAATGTTTGTGCTTGCTTCTAGTTTGAGATTTTACTGTTTGTCCTCTTGGTCTCAAGTTTGTTTTTTTGCAATCAACATTAGATTACTGCACTAAGTAGACTAGATTAACAGATTAGTTTATAAACCATTAGCAGAACAAAACATCAATAATTTTATAACCTGAAAAACTGTGTTATTCAGCATGCATTGAAACTACTTCGAGAGTATGTTTTCGTGTGATTCTGCCCTGACCTAGATTGAGAAGTGGAACGAGGTTAATAAATTAGGTGTATGGTTGACTGAGTTATACCTGGCAAAATTAAGATCATGTTGATAGACTGTTGACAGGCTGAATGGCTGTGGGACTGATCATGCACTCAGTTTGGTATTTGAAGAGCTTGCTGGCTTTGGAAGCAGCTATTTACAGAGGAGCTGCTTTTTCTGCATACACAGCTCTTTCTCGCCCTTACAGGCTTGATGGAATTCACCACACGTTGGTCAAAGTTAGGTAGCTGCAAGTTAGATTTCATTAGGCAATATTCCAGATCACTTTGAAATGAATGGTACTGTAGACCACCATGGCTTGCTTTGCAGGAGATGTTGCACGTTGGGAATGCATTTGAGCAGTTCTCTTGTTTCCTGCAAGACGTCTTGGTAGACTTACTGATGTTGGTTTGGCACTAAGTCCTAAATGGTTTAGGAAGCTATAAGTGAAAGATCATCCATTTTGCCATGAACTCGTTTACTATTGAGATGCACTGATGTAATCAAGCTGGAATTTCTTTGCTCGATCCTTGGAACATTTTTCCTGCCTTAGTCTGCAGGCCCCACAAAGCTGCAGCGGAGGCAATTTGGGGACATGTTTTTAATGTATAAATTAGAGTATAAGATGGAGATGCGTAATTATGTTTTAGAAATTTGAAGTAGTAACTTCACTTGAAGATGGCATTCATATGATTGGTGTGTATGATCTAATTGCACACTTCTTGGAGTCATACAGCCTTTTGAGAAATCCAGAATAGCAAATTTTTTTCAGGTACAGGAAAGAGTGCTCAGAGCAATTAGAACGTGATGTGCTGCTGTAAACTGAAGATTAAGAGGGTGGTGGAGAATTACCACTGCAGACTTAAAATGTGGATAGCACTCTGCCATTTTGAAGCTAACCAAGTAATCTGAATCATCAGCCTGACCGGCACATTAGACTTTAAGTAAAAACTTGTAGGGGAAAAAAAAAAGTCAATGAGAGGAGAAGATCTGTATTATCTGACTGTATTACTGTGAGACTGTTTCTCCTGTACACAGGAGAAAAATAACTTTAAACCACCATGCTATATTTTTCTGTTTAATTTTTACTGTAAATTATTATTTCAGTTGAAAATAGTTTTCCAGAGAAGTTAGTTGCATCTTTATTTATAAGGGTAGTTTCCGAAACTAAAAAAAGCATATTAATCTATGGGATACGGGTGCCATTGCATTATCTTTTCACCCTTATTTAATTGTAGTTACTGTATTTAAATACATATTTACGATTGAAACGACCCAGGTATAGAGATATATAATCACAATTTTTAGCTTGGTTTTCCACAAAATAGCTATCGTTACTCATAAATCATGCCTTAAATTTCATGTGTCTGGGAGAACTCATCAAAGTAATTTGTAAAGACTCTCCAGAGTTGCTCCACTGTACTTCCCAAAAGCCCTGGTTTTGCCTGGTGTCATCTTCTATGACTGTACCTAGATAGCTCTGTAGTTGAAAATGGCAGCTGAGGGGAGAGATTGGAAGGAGCTCATGCAGCCACACCAAAGTAGAGTAGAAGTAAGGAAATTTTGAGCAAGAAGGTAACCTATCAGAGAGGGCCTAAATAATGTGAACTGTTTGAAGGAAGAGGGAGGAAAACAGGTAAAGCAAAGTCTGATAAACTTGGGAATCCACTTCAGTGGATTTTTTCTCTTATGCAGTTCATATTGTCAAATTTAATATACACAGGCTGTGCTTAAGCAAATTGTTCTACTAGGGGCAGATCTAGTTTCAAGGGTGATCAAATAAACAATTATTGTGGTGTAAGTGGGGAGTAATAGCTTCTGGCAGGGGGCAGAGAAGGAGCAGCTGGAGGCAATAATTACTAAACCCAGATGTGAATTCAATGGACTAGTCCAAATAGCCAGAGTTTCAGGAAGGCCAAACCTGAAATAAAAGGATATACTTTTTTTTTTTTTTAAATTTACATCTCTACAAAAGCTGAAAATTTTGTGTCTGTCTTGACAGACAAAAAGTGTCAGCAAAGAATGATTCGTTAAAGCATTAAGGATCTTTGCAGGAGAGTACTTGTAGGGTGGGAAATGCATGATAAACTGAAATGCTGAAATATAGTGGGTTATTTTTACTCAAGTGTTTTGCTGTTGTTCTGAGATCACTTTGATTGTTTATAGCGTCATACTGGGGCAACAAACTGCAGCACAGGGATGGGAATAAGCAACTGTGCGTGGGAACCTCTCAAGTCACATCAACATTACAGAAACTGTTGTGAAATGGGAAAAATAAAACAGTTTTTATGAGATAGTCCAAGGCAGACAGAGAGTAGGATGATGGGACAATGGGGTTTAGTTAAGGTTTGTGCAAGAGGTGGTATATATATTCACATGCTGCAACAGGACTTATGTGGTCTATTCAATAAACACACAAATTCTGCCTGAAACACCAGTATCTCAGGACACGTTATGATACGGAGGTTTCAGCAGTAATGCCAGCTTCAGGAGTACTTGGCTGTTTCTTCCTTCCCCTGGCCTGTAGCTCACCATCTCCTCCAGCTGTGCTGATGCAACTTGGGCAGGCTGCATCATGAACAAAGTTAAGAAACTAATCCATGTTTTTAAAAAGATTAATTTGAATAAGTTTGGGAGCAGGTGACAAGGGAGTGCTGAGGGCACAGTAGTGAGAGAGAGAACGGGAGATGCCTAATGTCAGTACTGCCAGTGAAATCCGGTGTTGTATAATGAGGCAAACTGACCCGCTGCAAAATCTGCTCTGACACGATGAAGAGAAAATATGGAATTGTGGTTATATCCTAGAGTGTAGCCAGAATAAATAGGAGAATTCTACTTTCTTATCATGAACATCAGAAGCAGTGCAGGCTGGTATTTGTGGGCTGTATTTCTCATCCTGCAAATACTGTAGAGAATATAAATTTGCCCTAGTTGATCAAGCCTTTGTTTAGCTGTACCCATATCCCTGTGTCTCAAGTTTTCTGTATCTGACAGTTCGAAGAGGTGTGAGGCTCAAAACTTCCACTTTAATTGACTTTATAACTTTATAATCAGCTGGAGTTGGCATTAAACAAAGTTTTAAGTGCCTCTAGCTGAGAGAAGCAGGGAAGGGAGGCATAGATGTAAGGAAAGGCCATAAGCAAATACTGCTTGTTTCAAAGTAGAACAGAAGTTTTTATTCCTCTGTATCCATTCCCAAATAAGTGATTCCCATATAACCTCTGTCAGGAGGAGGATGCAGAGTACAGAGGCAGAGTTGCTCAATGTCAGCTCACGGACAGCTCTGGTATTGGCACAGAGAGAGGCGCAGCCCAATTACCTTGGGCTGGAGGAGAGGTCAGTTCCATAGAGAAGATTGAGCAATGTATGTTTCATTTTTCAATTTGGTACATGTTTATATTGCACTGTGCAGTTTATTTCCACCTGCCCCCCACCTGCCCCTCCCCACCCCATTTTTTTTAATGGATATTAAAATTGATAATTAAATTGATAATTAAAATGGATATAGCATGCACCTATAATACTTTCGAATCATTTTATATTACTTTGGTCCTATCTGAAATTGTACTTGCTTTCATTTTTTTCAGTGCTTCTGTGGCACAATTTTTTTGTAAAGTCAGATTTATCAAGCTTTCACATATGCGTCGGGGATTAATAGGATGGGCGATTTCCATAAAACACATTTCTAAACACGTTTTATAAATTCAGTTTCAGTGTCATAATGAAGAAGTTACTTAGGCTCTTAACAAATGACAGAGCAGTTTTTAAGTGCTTCATATGCTGCAGCGCTTGACGTAAAGAGAAGCCGCTTATCTAAAACCCTGCCATTTAATGTAGCTTTCATTCTTCAATTCATATGAAATGAATAAATTAGACGAGTTCAGTTAGTCCTACATGTGAAAATGAATTAATTTGTTTGTGATGTTGCCAGTCAATCACGGTATTCTCTCTATATAAGAAAATTTCCTAATTTTGTCAGAACTGGTATTTGACCTAATTGTTACGTGACTGTTAAATTATAGTGATGTTGACACCCCCATTGTAAAGAGGTGTTCAGCTAAATGTGACTAGAGGGAGTTAATCTTTTTTGTCTTAATGTTATTCCAAATTAATTTTTTCCCTAATTTATATATAAATTAAAAATTAAAGGTGAGAGGTAATTTAAGAGATGTCCGTGGTTTAAAAGTCATTATATAATGAGGGTTATTTTAAAACTCAGTGTCATAGATCGTAAAATAGAACTAGCTGTACGTAAAAGTAGAATTAGAGAGACTTAGTGAGATTCGCATCTTCATTGCCTGTATAATTTTGAAAATGAGACTTGGTAGTGTGGGATGTTTTCCTTTGCAACACTTGCATCCATTTGTAGGAAGCTGTTGAGGGCTCTTGTTTTCCATGGGAGCCTCAGGGTCAGTTATACGAGGGCCTCACGATACAGCTCTTGTGGTAGTATCTCCAACAAACATCTCCTCCTTGGTTACTCCATTGGCATTCAACAGCCAACCATGTAGCACCACCACTGTTCGGGAATGGGAATAAGAACCCAAACGGCACTTTCTACTGTGCGTGTTGCGGAAGGGGAAAGGTGACAATGGAGGATGCGTATCCCATTGTACCAGCTGCGCCTGCTTGAGGTCTCCTTCACACTCCGTATCAATTAAAGAGGGGTGAATGACTTTTTGACATTTTGATTTTTTGCTATTTTGACTCAGCTATTGAACCTATAGAATATTGGTGGTTGGAATATTGTTGGATATTGCTACACCAAGCTAGAAAAGACTACCTCCTGTCTGCAAACATTTTCTGCTTTGAAGTATAAGGCTGCGAGGTGATGTTATGTCATTCAGTGAATCTGAATAGTTCAGAAGTTTGCAGTACCTCTTTATGTGCTTATTTGCTGTCCTTCTAGCCATGTGGGGTTTTTAATAAAGACTGTGTTTAAAATTGCATAATCCCGTCTGTGGTGGCTGCTTGAGTCTTGATTTCCTTACATAGAGGAAAGCAGTACCTTTTCTAAGGTCTCACTGTTTTCCAATACAGGCAATCTCTGTAACATTAATGTAATTCGAAGATTCATTGCTGTTACAGAATGGATGTATGTATACTTGTGAAATGCTGTGCTTTGAACACCAATTTAATTTTTATGTTACTATACAATATATTTTCTTACTTTAGAACGTAAGTTCTCAAAGTAAAATACTGAATGTTTCTTGAGTCTGTACATAGAAATAAATAGTTCAGGCAGTTTGGGAAGGTTTTAAAATACTTTAAAAACTTTAAAATACTTTAACAAGAATCAGGTACCCAAATGGTAACTTTCTTGTGAGTTATTGCAATCCTTTATTAACGTTAGGTAATATTACAATCCATTAGTTTTTCAAATCAAGATCAGTTAGCGAATTGTCAGGTATTTGGCTTCTGTCAGCTTGATATCAAATGTAATACTATTTAAAATAAAATGCAAAATAAAATATGAAAACGGGTTTATGGTGTCAGAAGTGATTTTCTTTGGGTTTTCTTTGCAGGCTGATAAGTGAAGAACTGCCAGAAGTTCCTGTGCTTTATAGAGATGTCTCATCCCTTTTGCTTATCCAGATTTTAACCATGCCACAACCACTGCACAAAGGTATGTTACAAAAATACATCTATTTAGATGATTATGTATATGAGGCTGCATCATGGTGATTTCCAGGATGGCAAATCATAGCTTGTCTACTGTGTGTGCTAAAATAATGCTTCTGCCTTATCTACAGAAGGTGGCATCGAACAGAAATTTTCGTTGTGGGTTGACAGGCTTATCTGTGTCCCCTGTCTTCTCACCTTATCAGTCAGCCCATTCAGTAAAGATACAAGAGCTGAGCAAAAACTATTAAGTACTTCTGCTGAAGGAAAAGCGTCCTTTGTTTGACCTTCATCTCTTTGCTTTGAGGGGCAGCTCAATTTTTCAAGTTGATCTGAGTGCCTAAGGGTGAAAGATTGTAATTTAGTTCGAATTTCAGGGTTTAAATTGCAGCAATCTTACATAATAGGAGGTCAATTATGAAGATGATAATTGTTGTAATGCAGCAACTTCAATAGAGAGAGCATATAGTATAATTTGGAATAAATACTAAATAGATATTTAAGAACTAAATTTTCTATTACTAAAATCAAAACTGCTTTAACAACTAAATTCCTTTTTCTGTATAAAAGAAACAGCTGAACCTGCTCCATCTTGCTAATAGGTAGTACGTGCTCCAGAAGATGGGGTAGTTCAGGCCCTTGGGTCTCTGGCTCGATTACTTATAGCTATACCTTTATTTTAAAATGAGAACAAACAAGTATCCTTTTAGTATTTCACTGACAATGAACAGAGCATCTGCTGTGAGATAGGTGTGGCAATTTGATACCTGCTGAGTTTTGGTAATTTGTGAATAGGTAAATACAGGGGCTGTTCTGCTCTTGATGCATACACCCAACTTCCGACGTATAGTAGAAACGGTTTCTGCTCAAGAGGTGTTCAGTCCTCACTGTTGCATGTCTGAATTCAGCTCAAGGGACTCTGTGTGCATCTGTTAACACTGTGGGTTGTGTTCTTTTAATTCATTGTACATATTTATGGATTAAGTATGTCCGATAAATTACTGGAATATGAAAATACCAGGAGAATAAAATATTTTTTAATAGGAAGCCTATCATCAAAAATATACTTTTTTTTTTTTTAACTACAGTTTAGCTTCAATTAACTTTTCTTGGAAGGAAAGAGCAGTAAAAAGTTTTTAACGAGACTCTTTTCAAATACGGGGAAGGGAGTGGCGAAGCCAAAGTAAAAACACTGGCCTTTTTTAGTTTATATTCAAGAAATGAAAAACACCATTTATGAAGGTATACCTTATCCTAGCAAAGACAACATTCAATTAATAGTAAGGCATTCTGTCAAGAATTCTGTAAAATACCACATATCAGCAGCACATTTTGCCTTTGCTCCTGGGTTTAGTGTATGTTGCAGTTGAAAGGGAAACGGCAAGTGGCAGGAAGAAGATGAATGTAACCACTTCAAATCTACGAAGCATTAAATTGGAAATAAATTGCCATTTATCTTTTTAATTTTTGTTTCATCAAAATGGTTAAGCAGAATAAAAAGAAAGTCTTTTGTGATTTCTTTGTTCTGAAGTGTAGAACGCAGTTCAGAAAAATAGGTAATAACAAATTTGTTTACAACTTCTGTGATGGGTGTGCAGGTCGCGGAGTTGACTTCGGCATCGTTAATTCTTGGTAGAGAGCCGAGGGGCATGAAAAGGTAGAGGGGCTTGCCGGGGTCACATAGCGGGTCAGTGATGGGGGTGAACAAAATCTACATTTGACCCTGCTGCTTCCTGAACTGCCTGTGCTGCCGTGGCGTGATTGCGGGGCCGGGAGCTGTGGACTGGGCTGGTCACTGGTGTGCAGATGGAAGGTTGATGTCCCTGTGTGCTGACAGAAGAGGGGGTGTTGGAGTCTGGTGCAGAACACCAGGATAATGGTGTTAGAACGCTAATAATAAGACTCTGTAGGGTTTAGAATCCATGAAAGATTTTAGCATGGACACTCTCCTGTAATGGTTTTTTGGTACTGGTTTAGCAGTGTCATTTATTAGGTATGTTGAAGTTTTCAGAGAAACCATATTTGTATTTTCACAGGAAACTAGAACTGTTCATCAGGTATTAAATTTTGATGTTCGTACTGAAAATCCTTTTTGTTTGCACAGTGTTTTTTTAAAAACACTGAATGCTCTGTAAGGAAGACCCAAACTTCATCTCTTGCCCTTCAGATATAGCACTAGGAATCATCCCATTAACTACCCTGTTAATAGTTGGATGGGTGTTGGTATCTTTTTCAATCCGACATCGATTAAAGCAATAAAAATGTCATTACTGTTCAGCCTCTTCATTCAGAAAGGAGAATTGGTCTGAACACATCACAAAGAAAGAGCACTACAAATTAAATTTTTCTTTTTTTTTTTTTTTTTTACGGAAGAAACTTTGTGTTGGAGGTCAGAGCATTTACAAGCACTTACCAGTTTACAAAGAAGGGAACGAAGATGATAGTGTGTACCTCCTGTGTATTGTAACCAGCAAAATAACACGGTGTTCAAGATACTAAAACCATTTGTGAAATTATTTTTTTGTTTTAACACTAGCACATGGGCAGAGCTTTTATAGCCTTCATCTGCTCAGCATTTCAGAATTGTGCAAGACTAAATACATAATAATCCCCACAGGCGCTTCTGGTTTAATTCTGTGGCAGTTGAGCAGAGGGTGGACAGTGTTCATGATGTTGTGAACTGACTGAGGATTTTGTTTCTAGAACCTCTAGCTCCTTTCTTACAAAGATAGAAAATGGTGCTGCATATGAAGACGGTAGTACAGAAATGGAGACCGTGTCTTGGTGGTTCACAAAACGTAATTCTGTCCCTGTAAAATGAATTCAACACCCCCCACTACCCCTTTCTGCAACACAATTTCTATATGTTGAGCAAGTAATTTAATTCAAATTGGACATTCTTCTTTGTTACTGTCAGTTGTAAAAAAAATGTATTTTTCCAGTACCTGACTTGGGACTCCATAGGAGCACAAAGGGCTTGTAGCTTCCAGTGATTTCAGTTTCTGCTTTGCTCTGAATTTAAGAAATACCATACTGTTGCAAAGTATTTAAAAACTGGGGTCTGGGTGAGCAGGGGTGAGCCTGAGGCTAGTAGGAGCATAGAACTGGTGGTTAGCTGGCCAGCAGTGGCCCGGTGCTGTGCTTGATGCCACACGTGCCAGGAGGTCGTGCAGCAGCAGGGGCGTGTGCCAGCCTGCGCTCCCACAGCCCGGCGTCGCTCTAGCATAGGCCACGGTGCAGCTTTTACGAGAGCCGTGATTTGGGAGCTGTGGATTTGCTCCAACTTGGTTTTGAGAGTTTAGCCTAACTTCTGTGGACTTGTGGGAAAGGTTTTCTGCTCTGGTGTGTAACACCTAAATTCAGCCCCTTTTTTTTTGTACTTCTGATAAGGCCCAGATCCTCTGACACATTCTTTTTCTATAAAGTTACAACGATGTGCAACAAAAACACAGCAAGCAGCACTTGGGCAAACACTAGCACTTTTCTTTAATGAGTGGATAAAGATGTTGACTAAATATAGAAGGAATGTAATCAGATAGTATCCAATTTCAATGTGGAAACTGAAATACTAATCTGGGTCCTGGAACTTTCAATATACCTTTCGTGGATTATCTGATGTTCAGTGCTGTCTCCCTTTGTTCTGAAATTATTTTTTCAAATATTTTTTTTCACACTTTAGATCAAGAAGAATATTTTCAAAGGTTATTTATACAAAGATGCCCTTCTGAATTCACTAAAAAAGGTCCTAGGTCCTTAATTTTGCATTTGGTTTGCTTTGTGGATTCTTTCTGTAGTCATTGCCTGCCAGCATATATCATCTAATTTGATACTGAAATTAAAAGATGCATACTGTTAGTAATACACTTACTCATCTGCACATTTCTTGCATTAATGTTAACATTAGAGTTCTAGAAGTGTTTCCTCTATAAACTTTATTTTTAAGGGGGGTTGTCTAATGCATATAATGGGATGGGACGATGTGAATTAATTTGGTTCCAAAAAAAGTGTTGTTTAAAAAAGTTGTAAAAATAGAATCATAAAATTATTTCTGAATATTATTCAAAAATAAGTACAAAAATTCTGCATTAACCTCTGTTTTGATTATAATGGCTTAGCCATAATAATATAGCAGTCTGTCAGAATATTGAATTAGGTTGTTTATGTACAAACACAGAAGTTCTAACTGCATTTGAGTGCAGAACGTGTTGCGCAGTATGTCATCTGCAGCAGAAGGGACTGACAGCATTTACATAGTTTACTCCACAGCATACAAATATACTAGCAATCTTCAGAATTATTAAATCAAAAAGGTGATGTAGCAAAACCACAGGCTCCTTCCCCCCCCCTCAGGGGGGCAGCGGGAAAACACCACACGGCCCCAACACGTGTGTTGCAGAAAGACAGATAAAATTGCTTTTTGCAGTAACAGCTCTAACATTATGGATACCTACAGCTGTCAAATATTTTGCATTTTACAAATAAAAGATAACACATAGTAATAAAATGATAATTGATCCTCTGACTGGTGTTTTTAGTATGTCTCCCATGGGATGTTTTTGTGACTATAAAATACTTGTTTTCAAAGCCTTGGCACTCATTACACAGCATGCCACCTCTGAGCTGCTCCTGTGATAGTTTCCTTTAAAAAAAAAAAAGGGGGGGAGAAAAAAAAAAAAGAAGTTTGTGCAGAAGCCAGGACTTCTTAAGAGGGACCCAGATGTGGGAGAGTGTGGGTTTTGTCCAATTCTGGATTCTCCAAAAACGTAATTCATAGTAATTTGAGTCACATACATGTAAATAAATACAAGAACATTAATTTATTTTTAAAAATGTAACGTACACTATATATAATATTTCTAGTGAATTGACCAATTAGTACTAAGGTGGGGATAGGGACAAGGAGTAATTATATTTAAGAAAAACCAGGTTTTAAAAAATGTAATCATTCTAGAGGGTGCTAAGACACCCAGTGATGAGCACCGTGTAATCACCTCAGCAGAACAGAGTGAGAACTAGAAGGTGATATGGGCTACGGCAGATGGGTGAATGGTGACCCGTGGTCAAGTTTTGCTGCTGGAAGTACAGTGGTTTTCATTCATGCTTTCACAGTGTAAAACTGATCTCTATTGCTTGTACCTGCTATTGATGGAGATAGAGCTCAGGGCTCGAGTTCAGTTCTAGCTACAATTATAGACTGTAGCTCGGGCCAAAGAGGCATCTTCTACAGTTCTGTGAGTGTGTGTGGTTTAATCCTGTAGATCTCAGTCCCAGAAAATTTACTGAAAGCTTGCCGGCTATTATTCCTCAGGAGGAGGATTGCTAAGAAAATGGAGATTTCAGCAGAGGAAAAAAGTAGTGCCTAGAGGGATTTGGTGAATCCTCCTTGAGAGGAAGTGTGGAGAGGAAAAATCATTATAATGCTCCCTGCTGTAGAATGGAGCTGATGAAGTTTAGCAACATTCATTGTCATTTTTAACATAAGCTCCATAGGAAGATAATACAGAAAAAAGTACACTTTTAATTACATAGTTACAAATACAAATGATAATTTGGATGCTTACATTGGTGCCTACTGTATATACTTAGTGACCTTAAAAAGTTTCAAAATCCATGTCTGCGTTGATTTGTAAACATTTGTTACATAAAAAAATAATTGTTATTTCACAAATTTAATTACGTACTCAAGTCCTGGCTGTGCTTGTTTTAGAACCCAGTGGTGGTTTTGATATTAGATACAAGAAAGGGGAAGGAAGGAGTTTCATCTCCCTCACCTCCTTTTTGTTTTCACATACAAAGCTTGTTTAAATCCTTGGGGAAGAAAGAATGAATTTAACCCAATTTTTATGAGGTGCTTATGTAAATAAAATTGTTTTGCTTGACTTCAAAGCCTGAGAAGGCTTTTTAAACCCCTCATTTTTGTATACATTGTTTTAGATATATATTATAGTTATGTTGTGTTTCAGGAATGGTGTAAGTGATGATAGAAACTTCTTTGATTTGCCTAGATTTAAAAAAAAAATCAGATTATCTGAATGGGAAATGCAACCTAAAGTAAAAAGAGAAAAAAGGACTGCTGCAATATCTTCATTTCAGAGAACGGTCAGATTCACCTTTTTTCCTGTTCCAATTTTAAGAAGTCTTATTTTGCCTCTGTTGCTAACTTCCCCAAAAAGATTTCAGAGCCTTCCTCCTCCAGCCTGTATGTAAGAGATAATAGTCCTTTAAATATTACCAAAAACTGTAAACACAGAAAGGTCTTTCAGCAGAAGGTAAGTTCTAAAATGATGGTCTGTCTTTTGTCTTCCTTCTGTATTCACGTGAGCTCCAGTAAATAGGTACTCACTAAAGAGTGATTCGCAGCAAGTCTTGTGTGGCTGGATCCATAGCTGGAAGCGAAGGAATAGAAACAAATGTATGCGAAATGTCCTTCTTGCAGTGATTTCTTTTGGAACTTAACTTTTCCAGTATTTGTATGTATGTCACTTACCCCAGATCGTTTAATTATTGCCAGAAGAGCTGGTAGGATATGCATTTGCTTACATCTACAGCACAGAATTAGTTGTAGCTATCAGTAATCAGTAGTTTAACTTAATGGTACGTTTGGAGGAAATAGAATTTTGTAATATCACCAGGTCCCATGGAGGAAGTCACTGCTGATCAGGATTAAGAGGAACCTATGGAGCAGTGGAAAATTACTTGCCCTGTACTTGTTCTATTCACTATGGCTGCCAACTCATTTTTTAAAGCCAGTAGATATATTTATGTTGTTTTGTATGTTCTGGGAGTTCGTACTTTTGTATAGCACTTGCTTTTCATTTGAGAAGCATCGTTTCCATAACTAGAGCCTCTGTAATCAGTATATTTGCTAAAAATACCAAGTGTTTAAAAATTACTTTATTTGTTTTACAGAGCACTTCACCTGCATTATAAAAGTGCTGTTCACTTTATTGTACACTCAAGCCTTGGCAGCACTTTCTGTTAAGTGCAGCGCTGAAGATCGGATGGCATGGAAAGAGTCAGAAGCTCTCAAAAAGGTTGGTTAATTTATTAAAACATTTATGAATTTTTGCTTATGTATTACTGGTAGAAATAGAAAAGATATTTCTACTTTGTGTATAAAGATTTGCTTCTGCTTCACAAAAATCCAGCATTTTGTTTCTGCATGTGCAATTTTTACAGGTTTTGGTATGTGATGAGACTTAAAAGCTTCACAGTGAGTATCTAGTTCCAAAACCGAGCTTCAGATTTGAGGCTGTATCTCTGTAGTTTCAGTCTTGCATTTGTTGCAGTAATAGTGAGTACATGCAGTTTTCCTTCCTGGGAAACTGAAGCCTTCCTAGGGAAACCATGGGTGGATCTGATGCACTCCTTTACAGGAAAAGCAGGAAAACTTGGTGGTGTGGGAAAAAAACCCCCTGTCTTTCTCTTATTTGTTCATGCTATTCATGGCTAGCCATATACATTTCTCTCAAAATGAGCCCTGGAGTGCTTGTGTGATGAAGAGGCAGAGAAGGAAATTTGTAGACTAGGCAGGTAGATAATTCACTGTTGTTTCCTTGCATTTTGAAAGTATTTACAAGTAAAGCGAAGGTGCATCTTGCTGTTTCAGTTCAACTGATTGAATGCCAGTTCCCACCAAAAGATACAGTTCCCTTCACTGACGTTCATTTAATCCTTCAGCTAGTTTTGTGTTCCATGGATTTGATTCCCCAGAAGGTCAGAGGAGTGCCAGTGCCAGACCAAGGGAAAGGATGGAAGTGTTAGGGCCAGGGGAGGAAGTGGGAGTAGGAATCTCCCTTTGTACAACAGCTGGGCCCTTAGGTTACGTTGGCTGTAAAATGGCATGCACGCTGAGAAGCATGGCCTGCTTTTCACATATAAGTTACATTTGTCTTAGTGGTCAGTCACAGCTCCGAGGTATTAAGGACAAATTATCTACTGGCCAAGCTGCTACTACGCAGGATTTAGTTTTTTTTCCCTGGACTTGCATTAAGCATCTGAGATCACTGGGCCCTACTGCATTTTGTTAGCTCCCTCTCCACCCCCTTCTTCTAATATATTGTCATTTTCTTAGAATTTCAAGAGTGTTTGCTTGAGATTGTTGCTGGTGAGGGTTGGTTTGTTTTTTTTTTCCATTTTTCTCTTTACTGAAGTGGTTCCCAAGTGACAGATAATTTTGCAGTTTAAAGTTTGCGGTAGAAGGCATATAGATAGATTGAAGTGTTACCAGCTTTTATTCTTTCTATACTGCCTTTCTTTTAGTAGCAGCAGAGGTTGGAGTTTACCTGAGCATATATTTACAATGCTTCATTTTCTGTCTACAGTGAGAGATTTTGTTGTATGAAAACAGAGCACATTGTAGGTGGGCTTGCTACCTATTAATACTAAGATGTTTTCTTATAGAAGCATGTGAAAGCATTTGCACATAAAGCACTTTGTACCCGGGGCTTGCAAATTATGATAATGGCTCAGATTATGGGTTTATGAAGTAGCCATCTCTCTCTCGATATTAAGGACAGTCCATTTTAGTGGAATTTTCACTAGTGTGCTTGTCTTTGATGGATGATAAGGCCAAGTGGGAAATAGTAGCACATTAAACAGTATGTTACTGTGAATGGATGTTGTGATTTAGTATAATTCAAGTAACACAGTGGATTAACTTCTGTCAATTTGAGTATTTTGACTTTTCTTTTGTGAGAAGCCCATTGAAAGCTGACAGATTTCCAAGTGGGAGAGCAAAAGAAGTAGGAGGGTAGATATGAACACTGCTCCTTGCTGTGTATGTGCTATGCTGACAGTATCTCTCTCCCTTGAAAACATCCTCCTCCTTCCTCTGTTCTCTCGTGTAGATCAGCTGTGTACAAAGGTCCAGCTTCTGACAGCGGCTTGGCAGTACATGCTTAGGGTGATTTCTGTGTGATCCTCAGGCCCTCAGGGACTGCTGCGCTTACTTCCTTCTTGGCTTCCATCCCTCCCCAGTGATAATCCACCCAAACTACAGAGGCTTTGCGAAAGTCCCACATGCAAGTTTGCCCTTCCCCAGACGCCTTTCCAGTTTCCTGTTGTTTCTCCTGCATAACGTTGCTGCTCGGACCCCATGTGTGTGCAAGAGCCCTCTGAGCACTGAGGACCAGCCAGTGGTCATTGCCCACCTCCCTGTTCCTCTCTCCCAGCCCTTTGGCAGCCCTTCTCTTCTTGAACCTAGCCATAGCCCTCAGATGACTTCTTTCTCTTTGCGTGTCACAAGGGAAGTTTAGGAATCCGAGCTCCTTCTTTAAAGTTTCTTGAGGCCCAAATGGTTTAAAATGTATTGTTCAGGCTGGATTTTTCTTATGTGCTGATAATATGGACATTTTTATCCTGGGATTACTGCACAGATCGCACCTTACTTAACTTTTGTCTTTGGCTAATGCCAAGTGAATCTCTTTCAGTTTAGTATTCCAGACATTAAACACGGGCTGAAATCTTTCCTCTGTATTCATGCCAAATGATCAAACAACATCGAGTTGAATTTTTCAGAAGGGCTGAGGTAGATATTCTACTTTTGATTCCCAACTTCACTCTCATTATCTTTGCAAGGTGCCTTATGGTGTCGTAAGCAGCACACTTTAAGTCCCTGTGGAGTAAAGTTCCAGGAATAACGTAGACGAAAGGTTTGTCGTAACTGCTGATTGAAATACGTGTTGCCTTCTGGCTCTTAGACTATGAGCATAAACAGCAGGTCTGCCTTCCAGATGCTGGAAGGTGAAGACCCCATCTCAAACTAACAATTATAATGGATGTCCAAAGGCACTAAAGAAACCAACAGATGAATTATATACATTGTTATGTACTGAAGTCTTTATATATTTAATCTCACCTTTTTTTCAAGAATCCCAGTAATGTTCTACTTCCTCATTGTTATGCTGATGATTTACTGACAGAGCTCAAAATTCACATCCAGTTGTGTTTTTCCTGGGTAGAATTTATTGTGCCTTAGAAGAAAAATATTTATGGGAATACTCCTTTCTATTTCTGATGGCTTTCTATAAGCATTGCCTTCAAATGTAAATACTATGGCATGAAGCTAAGTGGCCATTTATTCTTTACATTAAATATTTTTTCCCATCTGTAGTAGATATTGTCCATCCCAAATACAACTTTCCAGTTTCTGATAGACTGATTTCAAATTAAAATACATAGCAAACGTTTTGTAACTCATTCTGATTGGTACATACTAGAACATTACTAATTTTTTTTTAATTAGTTGTATTAGAATTCAAATTCTGTCAAAACACGAGGTATCCATAAAGTGATTCTTCCTAATTTTAAAGTAAGCATTTTTATACTCACAGAAAAAACATGGGAAATGCAACATAATACAAGTATTTTCATATAACATTTCGTTTAGAACATATGTAATTGCAGTAGCAATTTACATTTCACTCTGAGCTAAATGCATTCCTGCATTCTTTTTCCATAGAATGATATTTTCTTTTTTTTTTTTTAAGCAACATGTACCTTTGTAGGTCAAAATTCACGTGTTGATCAAAAAGAAATGAACTTCATTGCTGTTACTTTTACAGAAACGTTTTTTCCTTTTCATGACCAGTGCATTTTGGTTTTCTTTCATTCTTACTTGCAGAATACATCCAGTGGCGAAAAATCTTGGGAAGTATTGCTGGGTCACGTGATCACTGAGCTGTCTAAGGGGAAGATCTATGAAGAAGGAGAGACTGAAGAATTAACAGTGGTATTGGCAAATCTCCTGAGGATTTATGCAGCATGTCCCCTTTCTGTCTCTTATTTAAGTGTTTCAGCCTCGTTGCTATAATGATTTTTCTCTGATCTTGCTAAAGACTGCAGTACAACTCTATTTTCTAGATCAAAGCACATCCCTTTGGGACAGTTTGCCTGTGCAAATCTTTCTTTCACTAATATCATACATGGCCAGTGCTGTGTTGAGAAAGTTAGTAACAAATACTTCTTACAATTGTGGGGAAAGGGGGAAAGAAAACGCACAGAATTCTTTCAGATTATTAGTGAAACGCTGGCCTTAGGAATGTATGTTTGCTGCAGTGGTTTATACAATATGCTTGAAAAACATTTGGTTCATGTCGGAGTTTCTTACCTGGGTGACAGCTTATCTGCGGCAGAACTGAGTAACTGCTTCCTTCCCCGGCAGGTAAATCCTGATTCTGTCGAGTGCTATCTGCAGCAGTTCTGTCTGCCTTTCCTCAGGATCACAAGCCTTCTGCAACACCATCTTTTTGGAGGGGATTTACCTAGTTGCCAGGTACAGATTGAGCGTGGCATGCTCAAATGTTTCCATTTAAAAGCTAGAGATCAAAAATTAGACTTTCATGGTGTCTTTTTCGTGATATGTGTTTTCTATCCTAAGATTGTTTTTTTAATCATATTTTATAGCATTGCTCTGCAGGATTGTTTCCTTGAAAAATGGTACTATAGTCTTAAAATTCAGCAAATACATACTTATTTTATCGGATCATAGATGCCTGTTTTATAAAATACCAGCATACTTTTAAAATTTGTCTGGCATTTGCAGACATGGCGTAATTTCCACACAGACTGGAATTCAGTCCTGATTTTGCTTAATGCCTGTTAATCCTTAGACTTCATTCTCAGAGGTGTTGCATCAGCGGACAATTACATTTAAGTTCCGTGGCTGATTTAAGTAGAGTTTGCTGCAGGTCAGCTCCCTGGTTTCTTTGCCTCAAAACCATCTCATCTCTAAACAACCACAGGCCAATTTGCGGTGCTAAACAGGAAGAAAATTACTGGGGAGTTTGGGGTTTTATATTTTTGCTTGTGTTTTTTGGATATGGGGTTTTGTGTGAGTTTTGGGGTTTTTGTTTGGTGTTTTTGTTGGGTTTTTTTCTGACCAGTTTTTTTTGTATTTTGAGAAGCCAGTTTGAGGCAATATGGAAAAAATGGAACCTTTTCTCTGTCTCTGAACGTGACTATTAGCATCATTGTACTAGAATGTCTTTTTTTTATTGGAATAGGTATGTTTTTAATAAACTATTTAAAAATCGAGAGTGTAGGTATTAATCTGAACCTCTCTGGTTTCATACCTAAAAGGAAGCTGAAGAATTCACAGTTCTTGCCAGCTGCCTGGGTCTGCTACCACCTTTTCAATCGGCTCATCAGTTCACCAGTGCCTCTTGTCTCGATTGGCCAGTGCCAGCATTTGACATGATATCCCAGTGGTGCTCTGAGTTGGCTTCGTTTGCAGACAGACATCCAGATCAAGTAAAGGTACGTAGCAAAATTACTTCTGCCAAAATAGTGCTGATGTGGAAGCAGCTACTTATCACTTGATTCGCTATGCACATACAGGGTTGCTTTGGATAAGGATCTGAGAACCTGACTTGTAAATGACAGAGAAATTGTAATCGGAAATACTAGTTAGCGGATGCGGGTTGGATTGGTTAAAAAAAGGAATAAGAAAACCTATCTGTTTGGTTTTGTTTTTTTATATGATTGCTGGAGACAGAAAATAGAAACACTGTCCTTAGACGATACTGAGTGTACCCGTATCTTCTGCACCCGAAGCCTATCAAGGGCATGTAACAGAAACTTTGTGTTTTAAAAAAATACTTATTGGAAGTTTTTCTTGCCTGTTAGACATTGATATATTTCAGCATCTTTGGTTGCAATACTGAAAAAGATCAAAAGAATAAAAGCTGTTTAATCATTGACTGATAAAAGATGGTACATCTTCTCTGAAGGTTAAAGAAACAATACCAAGATTTGAATCAGTGTAATTGGAATATCAGTCGTGAAATGGAAATGTTTCAGCATTATTGCATTGTTTTAATGAAGCAGCTGCATCTCAGCAATTCAAGTCCCCCCTCTCCTAAGTTTATGGTGTCAAAAAGGCAAGCCGGATGCATTCTTCACTCTGCAATGTGATCTGCACCTGCCGCCACATGTTTGCGGGCATGAGTTAGGCTATTGTGAGTGAAAACTTGAGTACTCAAATTAATCTCAAAATACAGTTGCTGCCAATCTGATAGGCATTTGAGAGAGTGTGCAGTGAAACCGGTAGCGTTCTTTTCATCATTGAAAAGGAACAGGGTACAAATGCAATTTTTAAATTTTTTTCGCAACTTAGGTTTTGAGATCATGCACTCCTCAAAAAAATCTTACACCTTGCAAGAAAGATCTCATCTGACTCTTATGCCCATCAATTATAAAGCCAGGAAAAATGAGTAGGTTGAAGGAAAATGTGTTACCATCTAAAAAAATAAAAGAAGCACAACAAAAACCCCCAAAACATAGAATTGGACAGTGTTTTTAAGAGCAACAGTATTTAGGTAGTCCCTGCCTTGTCAAAAATCTGTGGGTACTGCCAAGTTCCTAATGGCCTCAAAATTAATGTGTGCAGCAGTTTTGGACATCAGGCAGATGTCTTCAAATATCATTTACAGAGCCTAACTTCAGTTCTGGTTTTGAAAGTTTTAGTCTAAATTTTAGCTAGAAGACAGCTTTTGTAGTCAGTGCCAGGGTTTGGCAGCAGCGTGGTGATGTTGCCAAAATAACTCAGCGTGGTGAGTGGGAGTCTTCCCTTTAGATCAGTCTTAATCCTCTTGTTTTAGCTATGAAGACTTTTGTGCTTAAAAAGTGTCAGGTTTAGAGAACGTCCTTGGGAAAAGGCTCGTGGCCATTTTGCACCCATTACAAAAGATGAAACGTGACCACAGTTGGGGAGGGTGTTCAGCCAGAGGCAGGTGACTACTGCAAGGTGACTTTTGACTTCTAAAATTGTGAAATGCAGAAGTGAGATATTTTTAAACTGCACGCTTCCTTTCTTTGGTAATCTCTTTTCTCAGAAAATATAAATGCTTAAATGAATGTGGAGAACTGATACATTGTTCTTATCTTATTTGTAGGCTTTGCTTATCCAGGAGCCTAAGTGGGACTTGCCACGCCTCCTTCAGCTGCCTGAGAATTACAACACCATTTTTCAGTATTATCACAGAAAGACTTGTACTGTTTGTACCAAGGTTCCTAAAGATCCTGCTGTTTGTCTCGTTTGTGGTACTTTTGTATGCTTGAAAGGACTATGCTGCAAACAACAGAGTTACTGTGAATGTGTACTGGTAAGAGAGAGTTAATTCAAATTCTGTAATTAATTCTCACGCTCATGCATAGTTTTTGACTCCATTGCTCAGTTTTGATGATTTTCTTTCCAAAACGTGTTTATATAATCATACGTAGACTAGTTTGGGTTGGAAGGGACCTTTAACGGTCATGTAGTCCAACCCCCAATAATAATGTTTAGTGCTTATTTCTGACAGTTGAACTTACTGGATTCTAGAGAGCAATTTGATTCGCCTTTCTAAGCCCAGAGCCTATTTCATCTTTGAGTGAGGTTTGAAAACCTCTTACAAAGCCATTGTGTCTAATGTTGACATATGGTTTTGATTCATAAGGAACTGAAATTTGTCTACGTTCTGATTGTTTGTATATTATTTTAATTTCCCTCTGCTTTGTTTCCTTGCTCTCTGTGTACGTAGCAGTATCAATGTATGGAGTGGGTGGTTTTCCTTTTATAGAATACTTTCTAATATACCCAACCATCTACTAGTGATCTACAGACTATAGCTAGGTAAGCATCACTTTAAGGCCATTGACTTTACTTGAGCAGCAAAGTCTTCTGGTCAGCGTATATGTAAGTTCTTTCAGGACCCCGAGTTGGACGGCATCTGGTATTGGTTTCCTCTCTATGATAAAGGTTTGCTTTGACACCTGTTCTGTTTCCTACCATAGAACACTCAGTAAGAGGATGGAACTGCATGGGCTTTACAAAACTATGAGGAGAATTTGTTGGGGAGATATTTACAATGGGACATAAAATCAAACCCAAAGAATTTTCAGAGGGATCTTGGACCTTTTTGAAATTGTTTGAATTCACCTTTCTCTCTTGTACTGCTAGCATGGTGGGAGAAGGAGGGGTGGGAAAAATTAAAAACAGAATTAACAGTTAATATTTAAGGTGTCAAGCTTCATGAAAACAGAACGTGCTAAAAAAAGTAATTAAAACTCTAAATTTACTATATTTTATTATAGTTGAGATTATAGTCTGTAATTGTAATAAAACTGCGTAGTAAGAGCAAGTTTTTTAATTGCTAAAAGTAATAGATTAATACAGATCATGCCATTCATAGAGATGAATGACATATCAAAGCAAGCAAGAGTTATTAAAAATTAATTTTTATTAGATTTGTAGACTAGATAGACATAGACTAGATCTGTGAGCATGGAAAGAGAAGGCAAATGTTAGCAATAGAGACTGTTATAAAAGAGGTAATGTTAAGTTTTACTGAATACTTTCTCTTGCCACCTATGAAAAGTGTTTGGTCATGCTGTACAGTTTGCTCTACAACAACAAATTTGAAATATTTTTGCTCATTTTTGTTAGGTAGTTCTGTTTTTACATGATAACTCCCTTTTTGAGTAGGGAACCATTTTTGTATGCAAGTGTTATGGCAGCAGAAGACCTGGAGCTCTAGTTTGCTTGGAGAATTTTAGGGCAGGCTGTCCTTTGTCAAACTGTTTCTTAGGAAATAATGTGTGTATGTTATTTCAAGCAAACCTAATTACTATTTTTCAAATCCTTTTTGTTAAATAGTTGACAGACACTAACAAAATCTTTGCATTTTTCCCTTTCTACATCCATAATGTTACAGCATTCTCAAAACTGTGGAGCTGGGACAGGAATATTTCTTTTGATTAATGCATCTGTAATCATCATCATCCGAGGCCATCGTTTCTGCCTTTGGGGTTCTGTTTATCTAGATGCACACGGTGAAGAGGACAGAGATCTTAGGTAATGTTGTCATTACAAGTGTGTTTCGTTGTTGCTTCTCTGTGTAGATGACTCTATGTTATGCAATACATGCAGTAACAGCTAATAATAAATAGATCTCTACCTTCCTTGAGTGGGAAATCCCCATTTTTCTTTTTTTTTTCTCTGAAGAGTAGTGTAATCATGATCATTGAGTTATCCACACCAGTCACCCCACAGGCAGATTCCTTTGTTGCCATTCCCAGTGATGGTCAATTCTGAGTGTTGTGCTGGGAAACACTTCTCTCCTAAAGCTGTTGTTTGGCTTTTAATCAAATGACGCAGTTGGATTCCAGCGTGGGGCAGGAGTGTAGCTTCCAAGCTGCACAAGCCTGAGAGAACGACATGTTTTCTGGGTTTTGCTGTCCAAGAGGGAGGAAGGGAAATCCCAGCAGTTAATCTTATTAAAAGCAAAACCAGAAGCCCCATACCAATAAAAATGCACGCTTCCTCTGGGAAAACAGTTGTATGAGTATCATGTGTTGATTATATAATGAGGCAGTTTTCCATTTATTTGGCATATTAACCATTTCTTTTTCTTTTTTCCTTTTTTCCCTACAGGCGTGGTAAACCTCTCTACATATGCAAGGAACGATACAAAGTGCTTGAGCAGCAGTGGGTGTCTCACACTTTCGATCACATCAATAAAAGATGGGGGCCACATTATAATGGCTTGTAAATCATCATCATCATCATCATCATCTACACACCGTATCGTTGCTGTTACCATGAATGAATGCATCTTGACTGACAATAGCTTTAATTGTACGGGAGTTTAGCTCTTTGGCTCGGGGTGGAGTGGGGTATGGGTATAAAAGGGAAATGGAACTTTGTCAACATGTGAAATTTTTTGCAAAATGATCTGCTGTTGCTACTAAACAATGATACAATAATTTGCAATTAAATCCTCAAAATGGTGTGAGCAATCTGATTGCACTCAGTAGTCTATTTTTCTTTTGTTTTTTAAAGCCCATTATTGTTAAGAAGCACAAATTTTACTTTCAGTTGTTTAGAGGCTCCAGGGATAGCTGTTAGGTTTTTATTTTTCTCTGCGTGGATTTGAGTTTTTAGCAATTTTTGCTGAAACAGTGTATATGTCTACTACATCTACTAAGTATGTTGGATAAAATTTCTTTGCCGTTTTTGTGTTGGTTTGAGGTTTTTGCTTGATACGTGCATTTGTAATTAGACAGTATTTGTAAAAGGATTGTGAGTCTGCATGGTAACAATTGGTCTGAAAGCTGAATTTTAAAGAGTATTTTACTTATCATGAGAGGTCTATTGAAATATTTCAGGCATTACTGAAAACTTACGCATTCTCAGGAATTTCATATTTTCTTTTCTCCATAAATAAGTGAAATAGCTGTAAATTAGGTATCTTATTGTTCTTAATGTAATCCAAAACACATACTCTTTTTTTTTTTTTTTTCCATAAAGGAGATTCTTTTTTTCCATATCAATTGAATACACTGTTAGTGATAACAGATACAGAAATTGCTGTATATAGAGAATTTGTATGGCGCCCAACATAGCAGATCCCAGTTACAAGCATAACAACTGTAAGCCTGCCTGGCATTTCAAACCAGCTGTATGTTTCAGAATGATTGGATTGGAAATGTGCAGGCTGTTCTGCAAATGAAACATAATTTTGTATCTTTCCTGTCATTTCAGGAGGTTCCTCTATATTGTATTTGTTTAGAGTAATCACTGTTCTTTCTGCTTGGTTTCCTAAAAAGGGAAAAAAAGTATCAACAGAGAGATAGCCTACATGAACAACCAATGCATGTGCAGCCTCGCTGAATGAAACGGTTTGTGCTTACTTAGAGGGCTAAAAAATTCATGAGAACAGGCATGACTGGGCTAAACCCCACGGTGTAAGTAAGTAGGAAAGATTATAGTTAAAATACTGGTATGTAATATATTGCTACTAATGTTTTTCACAAGTGTTGGACATTTGTTGGCTATTTCATACAGTACTACCAAGCAGTTCCTGGTAGTTTTGACTTTCATAGCTTGAGTGTAAAATAAAATTTATATGTGTAAAATAAAAAACATCTTACGATAAAACCCCATATACAAGGCAAACAGTTCCCCAGTGGAAGTCATTATCTAGTGAAAAGTGTATAGGGGAAATAAAATGACTGTATAGCAATCAAGGAAAACGGACAGAAGGAAAAGTAAGTGAATACAATGAGTCTCTCTGGATACCTGCAATTCAAACTCCCCCACCCCCCCCCAATAAAGGATGCTGGTTTTTATACATACATATAAATATATATATATTTCAAAAGTATTACAGTACTTCCTGTAAGATTAGAATTACTCTGTTTCACCAACTAAATGGCTATGTCTTTTCCAAAATATTACTTTTTTGATACTGTATTATAAGTTCTGCCTGTAATATTTTTGCATTGCTCATTATGAATATCAGGCCATTTTGTAAGTGTGGTTAAAGAGCAAAAAGATTCTTTACATCTCCAGCATAACATTATTACAGGGCTCATGAACTTGAGTAATCTGTAGTTTGAGGCTCCAATGCTATATTTACAAGAGACAATGTATCCAGAATTTGATTACTGTGTTTTATTTAAAATGGAATGTTCTCTGGTTGTGCATATGGATGTGAAGTAAAACTATTAGCCTTAACTTTAACATTTGGATATTTCATAGTGTTTATTTTAGTACTGGTGAATTAGTCACCGGTCAATTTAAAAACAACAAAAAAAAATCACTTGGTTGAAAAATTGTACTTGAATATCCTTGCATGCTGCTAAACAAGAATTTTGATTTCCCCCATAACTTTTTTAATCCTACTTTATTAAGCTAACCTTGAAAAATAACAGGTCCAAACTAGAGTGGTGTGTGCGTGTATTACTCAAATGTTCTGGTGTGATATCCTGTATGAAAGATCATTTAAGTACAGTACATTACTGTAGAATCTAAATCTTTATAACACATCAGAAGAGTATAAAACTAGGAATACAGTAATCAACATTGTAAGATATGTTAATAAAAGTCTACTGTCAACCTGTGTGTTTTTGACGTTTTTTCTCCCCCCCCTCCCCCCCCCCCCCCAGTCATCTAAAATGTAATTACTATTGAATTCCACCCATCAGCCAGCCAGTTGCTTAGCTGTCCGAAGCTTATGCATGCAAAGTATTTTGCAGAGAGAGCAAATCTGGTATGTTTGGGTTTTTTTTTTTTTTTTTGTTACTTACAGTTATGTATTTTGTATTAGTAATTGGGACTATTTTATTTTACTCCTAACTATGCCACTTAAAGTTGTGCTTAATTTTATGCCAGCTATTACAGTGCTGCTGCTGCAAACTGCTAAATTTAAAATGCTGAGTTGAGAAACTGTACTTCTGGGAAAACTGCTTGATCTTCTGTCAAATCTGTTTCTGGAATAACTATTACTTCAACTTGATGAATGTATATATTTATGGATTAAATTTTTCCTCTTCTTTTGACCTTTGAGAAATTTGGTGAAACAGTCTTGCCTTGACCTTGACCTTTGGATAATAGCATCTTTTTTTTTGAGTGATGACTTGAAATTTTCAATTAATATTTTCATCACCTCTGCAATAGGAATCTTGCGTAATTCTCAGCATTTCACAGTGACATTTTTCCCTGACAAAGAGAGTCTTTTGCTACAGTATCCAACAAATGTTACTCTTTACTTTAGAGTCCCGTGAGGTCAGTTTGTGCTGCGTGTATTGCTGCCAGAAGACATGAGTTTTGCGCTGACCTTGATAGGATTTAGATCTAATTTTCATATTGCCCAGATCCTGCAGTCCTGCGTTCCACTTTCTTTTCTGAGAGGTGGGGGTAACGATGAATGGAGCCCACCTGAGCATGAGCCTCCCTAAGAATGAAATGCTGTTTGCAAAGGAGCACAACCACATAACCATGAGCTGACCCGGTGTGTGGAGGTTCACGGCTCAGTTACCAGCGGCGGGATGTGAGGGAGTGCGTCACGCGAGGAGGCAGCGCTACCTGACAGTTTCTGGCGGGGATCGCTCGCTGCAGGCACTGAGGTCCGTGCTGCTGGCCTGGAGGCCATGCTACACCAGTGCCTGCCTTTGGTAGGGCACCCCAAGCACCTCCTCTCATCTCTCCCGGGGTGGTGGTTTGCCTGCGAGTACCGTCGCTGTCACTGCGGGTGTCATCTGCCAGGCTGTACGACCTGTTAATGCCGGGAAATGGATGTCCATTGGATGTCCAATGGATGGAAAAACATATCCTCAGTCAAGTTAAACAATGGATTTTTAGCTGTGTAAATGGCCAGAGTGTTATAGTAATTTTTAGAAAAATTCTTTAATTCATAGGGTTATAATTTTTTTTTTATTTACTGTATCATTGGTACTTTCTTACCACTAATACTATTCAGGATATTTCAAGCCACATGCTTCAATGTTGCGTTTCTTTGAAATACTACTGAGAAAGCAACATTAAATCTTGTTAAATAAATGGTAGTTTTGAAAAAGCTAATCTTACTATCCTGAAATGTGATTTTTGCAATGTATGGTTTTGCATGGTACAGGAAAACGTGGAAAAAAACCCCACTCTTTTGAAAAGCATTTTAAATTTAGCTCTGAGTTCCAGTTAAAATGTCTCAAAATGAGCTTTCATGAAAGTACCATTATTTGTAAAAGCCATTTCCTCTAATTCTGTCACTTGATGTAGAGCAGGCTGGTCTCTTAATTCCTGAAAAGGGGAGCTGGTTCCATGGAAACCCCTCACATCATTGAATTATTTACTGCCCAATAAACAACATATTATTCCTTATGCCTTTATCCCTTTTATGTACCACATGGATGGCAAGCCTTTCCATTTCCATTGAGTATGGAAACAAATGTTTTAAGGACTGGAGCTAAAATAGATTTTTTTTTTTTTTTTTTTTTTCTTCTTCCATTACCTTCTGTCATAGAGCAGGAATTTTCAGGGAGGAAACTCTTCTGTAAAATCAAATTCCCTCGGTCAATTTCTTATGCTGCCCATAATGTCTGTGTTATTTTAGCTACTGGAATTGCTTATATCTTCTGTTGCCTAATACATTTCTAATGGTAGGACTGCTTTCAACTCATGACTACTAAACTTTTTAATAATTTTGACTGAAAACAATTATGCTGGGCTTATTCCTTGGGGTTGGATTTTTAATTTTTTCAATGTTTCAACAAAAAAAGCAAGATACCTTTCAGAGATTAAAACTGGAAAAAGAAAACCAAAACCCCAAATGTATCATTTTGTATTATTTTAACAATAATTTTTCTTCCTTCATTTTAACAATAATTTTTATAAGTTTTGGGTGTATCTACTGTTTCTATGCTTTGGCCTTAAATGTGGTGATCAAATGTGTGAGGGTCCCATATTGAAGTAGAATGGAAGCCTGTACTGAAGCACTTACCAAATCAGAACAACATGCTCTCGGGGATTACAGGTAAGCACTGGCAAATACCTAAAGCAGATAATGAGCCTTTGTATGGTTTCAGGTGTCAAGGAATATCCTTTGCACCTGGCCCTTGAAGCCACTAATACAGTTTGCTGTGAGAAGTGTTTTCCTTCTGTTTCGTTGAAAAGCTGGGGCTCCCTCTAATGCAGACACTTTTTTCATGCCTTTTTTGTCTCCATATTGCATATGCAACTACCTTGTCGGTGTAGTATTCCACAACAAAAGAACCCTAAAACAGCTGAAGAGCTCCGCAAACTGTATAATGATACTTTGCAAATAAGATTACATTCTCTCAGAGCGCTTTATGCAGGAATAGCCGGTGGGTTACAGCTTGAAAAGTAGTTTGTGGTTGCTGTGGCTGCTTTCTTGCTCTGCAGTGCTGGTTGCTTTAGATTTGTTACACATCAGCTTTGAAAACTGAAAACTCAGTTTGCTTTTTTTCAAGGTATCTCCGCAGGCCCTAAAAGACACTGCCTGCGTTCCAGGACAACTTCCTGTCACTCTGGAGAGCTCAGTAACAGAGCTGCTGTTTTAATCGCAGAGAGCTCTGTAACAAGGTGCTTAGTGAGAACGGCTGGTGTGAAGTTATGCATCATATAAACTATAGACTTGCAGGTTTTGTTAGACTAAGATTTTAATGGCAGCTGAAGGGACTGTTAAATGTTGTTTGATGTAGGTTCTCTAGCTGTTTCCTTGAGCCTGTTGGTTCCATCTTGCACTTGGCTTGTAAGCTCCTCTGGGGCGGGGAATGCCTCCTGTTTGGTTCAGTAAGTAAATCAAATAAGCGCTGCTCCATAATGGCAGATCAGCTGGTGTTACAGCGATCCAAGTAGTAGGATCTGCCACCATCAAAGAAATACAAATGTGCCCACAGGACTTAAGTGAGATGCTTCACTTTCATGCTTTCTGCATGTCTTCATGCTTTGCTGCCTCCAACCTCAAGCATCACTCCTTCCCACACAGATATTTTGGCAGTAATCAATATCACCAGGAAAGGAAAATTAGTTTGTTTCCCATAGTCAGCCATGATTCTGGACATAATATCTCTACGTCATCTTTTTTTATTTTTTCCCTGCCAGACGTGCTATCTCAAGAAACAAATATATTCTGGGAGTCAAAGATTCTTATTGCCTTTCATGAGTCCAGTGCTTTATTTGTACAATTCATACTTTCCAGCAGGTGACTGATATCATTCAAATAACCTTCAGATGCCTGGCTATTCAGAAATGGCTCATACTTCTTCTTTATCCCAACTTGGATTGGATTTATTTTTTTTTTTTAGTCACATAACTGATAATACCAAGATTTCATACAGAAAATTTTCCTTATACAAGAGTATTAAAAAAAAAAAAAAATTAAATGGGCGCTATTTTAGTGACACTTATTTGACAGACTAGAATTCTTTGTGTTTAAATTGTGGGCAGAATTAGGGAGTATTACTCAGATTATTACATATAATTTTACAATTTTTACCCGTCTAAAGAAACAAGTAAAAAATCCAAAATGATCTCAAGCTAAGGTATTATAGTAATGCTGCTCTTCTGTGTGAGTGTATTTCCAAGGCTGCTGCGATACAGTTTTTTCACTGAATACTGCATAGCTGTGTCATCTGGACCTCAGAAACACATGTCAAAAGACATGTTATGTTGGTGAATACCAACAAGGTGGTTCCCCTGGCAACAATAAATAGCAGATAGCTCAGCCCATTCATGTGATTTACCTTTGTAAGTGTGTGGCAGCAAAGATGGATTTTGAACGCTACGGGAACTCATTAGCTGTAAGAAAAACAGCAAATGAAGAACTGTAGATTTCTGTTACCCAGCATTGCTATTTGTTATAATTGTATACAGAACAATTATTGGGAATTTGCATAGGACATTCTTAATGTGAAATACCATCTCGTTTTACTTTTTCCTTCTGCAGCTTTTAGTTTTCTGTACTATGGAATTAAAAAAAAAAGCTGTATGTGGGAACAGGGAAGGAGAAAGAACTTTGAGAAAGAAAAATGATTATTTGGATAAGTTCACCTTCCAAACTCATTAATAATGTCCTGCATACTTACTCAGGCCTAGCATTTGAGTGACATAGGTCACTCTGGTTCAGATGTTCATCCGCTAAGGGTAAATTCAGAGATTTAAACATAATAATTACGACAGGTCTGTCCAACAATTCTTAATGTAGCCCTGAGAGGTTGTAATGGCACTCCCAGTCACATTACTGCTGCCTCTATGAAGAAAGCTGTACAAAACAAGACTAAGGGTTACTCTTGGGAGCATCACGCTCCAGCTCTGCAGAAGTAATTAAGGGTAACTTTATGGTATTTGGGTAACCTGACTCATGTTGTAGAAGAAACGCACTAGGTATTGCTAACTGGGGTACACATCGCTTGTGAGAAATCTGTGGGGATCCTTCTCTTGGCAATTGGTATCTAGAATTTACAGCATGTAGTCTCATCTATGTGTATTGTTTGTTGTTGGCTTTTAAGTCCTCTGAGTCACCTTTCCTCTGGAGTTTGGAGCTGGGAATGAATCCAATATAATTCTAACTCACTATAGTTCAGTGATGCTATTTACATTTCAGTGCTACCTCTACATCAGGCATTCTATCTCCCCCCTTCTGTTTCCAGGCATCTGCCTGAGGTCTGCAGTTTGTGCTTATGATTTGTAAGGGCTGGACTATGGTTATGTACCTTGCACTTCAGTCTTGGCTGGAACTGTTGTATTGTTGAACTGCTTCTCCTGCTCTTTCCCAGTGCAAGTGTAATTACTCTTTAATGCTGTGCTGCTACCTACATAGTTTTGCTGCACTTCTGTAGCCCTTATCTGACTATTCTGCAGCGGCTGGCTTCTGGTTTAAATCATCTTGGAATATATGTGTAAAGCTCCAATATTCTTCTCACTACTTCCATTGATTTCAGAGGCAGTGCAATCCGCTCTTATATTAACATTGCCGGTATTTCATTTCCTTCGTTGCTGAAGAATTTTTTAATGGAGGTTCTCTCTCCTTTTCAGTCCCCTTTGCTGTTTGTTTTTTTTTTTTTTTTGCTTCAAATCCATGCTGTGAAACTCCTTAGTTGTTTTGCCCTTGCTGTCCTCTGTGTTCAGGTAATGCAGGAGTTTTGTATTCAGGGTTTTTCTTCTACCAGTGCAAATGAGAACAAAAGTAGATGTCACAGCTAGAGCAAGCATCTTTGCATGCAAACATGCACAGATGCATTAAAGGTAGGAGCTGTTGTTTCAGATGTCCACCTAAATGAAAGCCCAACTGCAGTAAGACCTTGGCTAGCAGACCCCCTTGGACACAGCTCACTGTATCTGTATACCTGCACACGGTCTGCTTTTCCTCTTTGGCAGCGAATGGAATGAGGGACACTCTAGGATGGGATGAAATTATGATTTAGAGACAAGAACTCTGAACTGAAACATTTTTCTTGCTCTGGGACAAAGTAGACAGAGCCTGGGCTTTGGCTCAGCAGGCTGAGAACTGGCAGCTTTGTTTCCTTCAGGGGCCCTGACCTAGCTCCTGCAGCCTGGGCTCTGATGTGGGACTGGAGATGGGCTCTGGGACTCTCCCAGGGAGCTATTAGCACGCCACGGGCTCTGCACACCTTACCCTTCCCTTTACATTATTCTTTTGCTCTCAGAAATACAGCAACCCGACTCTTAGGCAGAGATGCAGAGGGGGAAAGTAGCGGGCAGGATGGGGGATGTTTCCATGTGAATAAAATACAACAGGATTTGGAAAAGGAGGCAAGCACTGATGAAGGAAAGTCTTAATGTGAGTTCTCCCTATTAATGAAGCAGAAGGCTGATGAACTCCAGAGGTAAGAAAGGGACATGTAAAGAACTGGTTGAACCACAGAGTTTTTTATGTTTGTTTTCTCCAAGATGGCAGCAACCCTTTTGAACAAGGTGTATTTGCATTTATTTAAAAGCTAAGAAGGGAAACCATAAGCAGCACCCATGTCACCTGGTAGGACAAGACAACATGAACTCAGATGCTTACAGTTCAGAGTGCTGTATCCATATTTGCACAGCCGGCATTTAAAACTGCCTCAAGATTTTCACGGAAGTAATACTCATTTTGGCAGTGTCCTTAAAGTCTTCAGCAACTGTTTTTTCCCTTCCAGCAAACCTGTTTAGTATTATTGCATTAACTTCTGATTCTCCAGTGTTTATGATGTGTGTAGGTTAATGCAATCATGCATTCTCTTTGTAATCACAAGTCCATCTCCGGGCAAAGAAAAATGCACACAGAGATGAGCAGGTATTTAAAAAGCATGAAGCCCTCCTGACTTTCAAAGGGATTTACTGTAGTGAATAAAGTTTGTGTATAACCATTTAAATAAGGAGATTTTAAGATTATAGATTGGGTAAAAGAGTGCATCTCAGCTTTTTAATTACAGAAAGAGTAAGTTCCACTATAATGATGGAATGTTTTATGATTGAAATACTTCAATTTGTAATTTGTTGGTTACATGTTTCACTATAAGTCAGTACTGTATTTAAGTTTAAACATTAAAAGACTCACACAAAAAAAAGGACCTACTTAATGTTCAGCAACTGAATGCTTTCATAGAACACACCGGAAAACCTCATCAGTTAAATACTGTAGACTATTTGGTGCCTAAGAAATACTCCATTCTCATCCAATTCTTGAGGCTATAGCATTTTATAACATTTCATTTAATAACAACTTTTCACCTTTTGGTGTATAGCCATTGTCATAAAAATGACAAATTATTTAATTTTCAAATACAGTTTAAAGAAAGGCTAGAAATGGCTTGATCTCCCACTGAGCTTGCATTAGTGGAGTCATTGTATAATGGGTCAATCATCACTGCACACATAATCAGAAATATTACAATTAAGAGTTCTTCTTTTCTACCTGAGATTTGCAAGCAACAATAAAAAATAATGGCTGCACTTAAATTTGGCTTGTTTCAGTTTGGCTGTAAATTGTAGTTTAGGATTGACAACTCTTCCTGTTACTGAAAACACTAACATAAAGAGTCTGACTGCTAACAAAGGCAAACCTTTGAAGTGCAGGTGCCAGTAAAGAATATGACTAAAAATAAATCTATTCCTTTAACCTGTATAACATTACAAAAATGGAAGGGTTATGTGATCTGAAATTTATTCCATACAAAATAAGCAAGTTACAATTAAGATAAGGCGGTTTCTTGGCTGTTTCTTATTTTTGTAGTTTTAAATCCTTACCCGCCTTTTCTGTATTATGGTATTTCTCTGATTCATGCATGACTATTGGTAAGTTGTGAATTCCAGTTGTACTTACAAAGCCACTGCAAGACAATTGTCTGTTCGGAAAACCACCGTGGGATATGAAGTCCGTAAGCCACTGGTACCGCTCATGTAGCTCCAATGCAACGCAGTTACCCATCGTGACTGTACCCTGACTGGAAACAGGTATGTTGAACAGGCTGGCAGTGTTTGGAAAAGCCACTCTAGCTGTACTGTAAGGATTTAGTGAAAAGTAAGTGGAAAAACACATCAGCATCAGAACAAAGCAAGCAGGTACAGGGAAATATAAACTCAAGAAATTTAAATAGATACAAGTGGGCTTTTGTAACAGACCTCGCAATGGTGCAGATTGTATGAGCTGCAATTATTTAGTGATAATTGAGGAAATTTCTGTGGTTCAAAAACCAACACACGAATCTGGGAACGTGCAGAGCTTCTACATTTTGCTTATCAAAGAATTCTTGAGAATACTGAGGGAAAATGTGCAGAATAGTGCACGTAGATATTATTTTGCTTGAATCTAAAGAACAATGACATTTTAGAACCACAACTGACAGGGATGTTTTAAAGTATAACTTCTGTAAACTGAGGGCATGTAGGATTAAACACTTGGATCCCCCTTGGACAAGCTCATTGATTGTCCAACAGAGTCAGCTTGACCAGATGTGTGTCTATTCATTTCACACCAGTGAAATACCTCAAAGGAATTAAGGGGTGTGCCTCTAAGAAGGTGACATGGCCAACAGCCCAGCTGAAGTGCCTCTACACCAATGCACGCAGCATGGGCAACAAACAAGATGAGTGGAAGCCTCTGTGCTGCCAGAAAGCTGTGACCTAGTTGCCATTACTGAAACTTGGTGGGACAAATCCCATGACTGGAGTGTGGCTATCGATGGCTACAGGCTGTTCAGGAGGGATGGGCAAGGAAGGAGGGGTGGAGGCGTTGCCCTCTACATCAAGAAATGGATAGAGTGCGAAGAGCTGTCTCTGAAGAATAGCCACAAGCACGTTGAAAGCTTATGGGTAAGAATTAGAGACTGAGGCAACAGGGAGCCTTGTGGCTGGTGTCTACTACAGGCCACCTGATCAAGGGGAGCCTATTGACAAAGCCTTCTTACCCCAGCTACAGAGGCATCACATTTGCAGGCTCTCATCCTGCTGGGGGATTTCAACCACCCCAACACCTGCTGGAAAAGTAGCATGGTGAGCTGTAAGTAATCCAGGAGACTCCTGGAGTGCATTGAGGATAACTTCTTAAGCCAGGTAATAGACAGCCCTACCAGAGGGGATGCAATACCAGATCTGTTGGTCACAAACACAAGTGAGCTAATCAGTGATGTCAACACTGGAGGCAGCCCGGGTTGCAGTGATCGTGAACTGATGAAGTTCTTAGTTCTCAGGAATACAGGTCAGGCAATGAGTCAAGTCAGGACCCTGAATTTTTAGGAAAGCAAACTTCCAGCTCTTCAGACAATTAGTCAGCATTTCCTACTGACCATCTGAATCGAGGTTTGGCTTCATTACTTCCAGTTTTGATAAAGAATAATTTAAAGAATTAGTAGAATGGGGATGCTTGAAAAATATGTATGTCTATAGGATTAAAACCACTGAGTTCACTAATCAAGAGAAAGGTCAAAAAAATTCCTGTACTCTGGTCAGCATGATGACAATTCACTGTTAGAAACTACTGCCTTGTTAAAACAAAGCTGGTACAGCCATGGATAAATGTGGTGCTGGAAGAGTTTTGTGGAGAAATGCCATTGCTCCTCAGTCTTTAAAGTTTGCATCTTAAATAATTATAAAAAGATATATGGATATAATGCCCTTCTCGATTTTTTTTTTTTTTTTTTGTTATGAAGTTTACTTACAGACTACTTGTTACTTAAATATAGATGAGAACTGATCTAGCGCTTTCATATTTGAAGTGGTACTGGGTGCTGTGGAGTGAGTCAGACCTCACTGAAGCCGATGAATACAGCAGTTGCTCTTTATTTGTAACAGATTAAATTAGAAGGATATGAATTGTCATCCAAAACACAGCCCCCGGGGCAAGGCTGATCAGAGCCCAACAGCGGCATGTTTCTGCCTACCAAAATAGAGGTCTGCTTATCTTATGGATCAGCATGTCTCATTGCATGAGACAGATACAATTGAAAACTCTGTGGAAGAAGCAGAGGGTAGTCATGATGAGCTGGCAAAACGCTTATAGAGAGATTGCTGCAGGAAGCTGAGTGGGAAGGATCCCTGTGTGACAGTGCTCACTTGAAAAAGCACTTGCTCACTTGTCTCTCTGAGATTTCCTGTAAACATAGACAGTGTATCAGAGAAATACCTACCTGAATTTCTTCTCATTGGGCAACCAGAAACAACCTGAAAAATGGTTATGCCTCAAATAAAGACTAACGCATACAAAAGGAGAAGGCCAAAGATAGTGGGACTCCTCCACACCCACTCCCAACGGGGGAGAAGTGCTTTGTAAAATAATTTCCTTCACCAGGACCCATTTCTCAGAGCACAGGTGGAGCTGCGCTCACAATTCATTGCTCTGGACAATGAACTGAATTCAGAGAGACAAGCGAGGCGTTTAGTAAGTCTCAGTGAAAGCTATTTAATGCTACATATATGCATATATACGCATTAATTTTATTCATTTAAAAGCTCGCTAAACATTACTCTTCTTTTACGGTGTTTAACCGACCTTTTCCAAGAGACTGCGGCCTTTCCCACCGGGAGCAGCGCAGGAGCAGGCGGGACCCGCCACGGGGACGAGGCATCGCCGCCTGACAGGGCTCCGCACCGACCCCGCTCCTCGGCTGTGCCTCGTCCACACCGGCCCGCCCTGCCCTGGCCGGGTGAGCTTCCCTTCCCGTTGAGATCTCCGGCCCTGCGGGGTCGACCCGCTGCCGTGTGTGGTGGGGGTCGCGCCTCAGTGGAGAGGGACTTCGAAATGGCGGCCGCCGTTTGGCTTGATGGCTGGCGCTCAGAGCGGACCGGGGGCTGTTACCTCTCTAAGGGGGTCGGCGCTGGCACGGCTCGTCACTGCCGCCGGGAACTCATCTTTTCCCCGAGAGGCAGAGGAGTCTGCTCTCGGCCGCGGGGAGGGATGGCGACCGCTGACCCCCGGACAGGCCGCGGCGCTGAGGTGAAAAGCCTGGGGCGGGCTGGGCCCGCTTGTGCAGCGGCGGGACGGTGCTGCCGCTGAGGCCCTGCCCTGCGGGGACCCTGCCTCAGCGGGAGGCGACCTGCTGTGCCTGTTGTCCCGAAATCTATCGGGAAGCAATGCTCAAAAAGAAAAAAAATCTCCGTGGTTAAATGATGAAAAATGGCAGAAGGTGCTACAAGGCAAGAAGTAAGTAGGTGTGACACAGGATTCTGGCACACCAGGACAAAGCCATGAATAACTGAAGAAAAATATCTGTAAGTTCCTTAAATAACCAAATAGACCTGCATCTAGTACATAATACTTCTTTAAGTGACCTACTAGTAATTAGTGGACCATAATATACATTGCAAATACTATAATATTAGATAAATACATGCCTTTGTCTCCCTGGTACGTACAGGTATGCAGTTATTAACAAAGGAAAGGAAAAGGTACCGTTATCCATAGACAATGCTGCACGCAAATCGAGAGGAAGAGATTAACTTAAAAAGTCTTTCTAGTTACTATCAGTGCATTCAGTTCTATGTAAATGCAAAATATTTTTTAATTTTCATATTTAAAAGCTATGCTTTTTCACTTCATTCTCCCCTTCAAAGTCTGCACTCCGGTATTGCAGTTTCATTGCACTGTGAAAACCAAGGACTGGTGTTTTGCTCTGAGATATTTTGAAATTACTAACTGGGAAACTATGTTCTTGTACATAAATATCTGTTAGTATGAAGATGTGTAATAATACTGGTTCGGTGTCAGGAAATTAGACGTAGTTACTAAATTTTTTTCTGGCAAAAGCAGTGAGTTGGTTATAGCTTAACCTGCTGGAGTCTTGTGGAATATGTTCTGAAAATTTGTGGAATCCCTTTTTTGTGCTCCCAAAGTGAAGTCCAGCTCAGTTCTTAATGTGCAATTTCAAACTGTAATGCAGTTGTTTTTTCAGCATTATATGCTTTAATCCTCTTGCGTTTATCCGAGTTGGTCTAAATTATTGACATTGTACTACATAAAGTAAAAATAGAAAAGTTCACCCAATTTTCATTCCAAAAATAATAATATGACTTGAATCAAGCAGAGGTATTTTTCTCCTGGGCTAAGATTTTCATACGATATTCTGGCTGGAAGGCAAGGTGGATGTAGATTTCTAAAAGCCATTTCGGACCCTTCTAAAATGCAAGATCAGTTTAAGTGCAAATAGGTTGGTTTGGAAACACGGATAAACTTGTTCGCTCTCCTGTGCTGGTAATCGCTGCTCTGTGGTGTTCCAGACTGAAGAACCTGTAGGGACATTAGCTGCAGCAATACATTTGTGCGTGTTGGAGAGTAAGGGACACTGTGTGTTTCCTTCCTCAGAATTATGGTGCTGCCCTGTTGATGTATGTGCAGAGAAAGTGATTTGTCTAGTACCATCCAAAATCCTTGATTAGAAGAAATATTGTACCTGTATTACTGACCTTCTAAGTACAGGGAAGAGAGATTTAGTGAGCAGTGCAGTGGCTAGCTGGTTGCTTTAAGAGCTATCAGGACCAGTTTTGCAGTGCTTTTGCCAAACGCATTCAGAATAAAAAGTTCATTGGACAAAAACAATGATTCTTGCTGTGCTAATGTCTGGTGATGCCCACTAACAAAGGGCTCCTGAGTGCAGGCTTGTCTGAGGAAGAGAAACATTTTGTGTCACAAAAACAGAAGTTACTGTTTACTAGCCTTTTGCGGCTAAGGAGGCAGAGGAAAAGGGAATAATGAACTAAGTGCTGAAACACTGTGCCATGCTGTGAGGGTAATCAAAGAACATTCGTGTTCAGGAAGGAGTTTTGAAGTACTGAAAATTACGGTATTGGTTAGTTTTTGTTCTGCTTAAAAAATTCATCAGTGAATTATTTTTTTTTTCCTAGCCCTCATTTTAAGCTGTCATCTGAACACGCTTAGTGTGATACATGGTGTCTGTAGCTTCTCTTTCATTACAAACTTGAAGTGAATTCTAGTGATCTAATCCAAAGAAATACAAGAGAGGAGAAAGTGAGATGCAAGGAGAGACTTCGGATCGGCAAGAGAAAAGGAGAAGGGGGAAAAAGGCCTCGTACAAACCCTGAGTGTGACTGGCCAGGTGAGCACTCAACTTTTTACCAATCTATTCTGCAGCTGAACTTCAGTAATGGAGAGCCAGAGAACAGAATGGCACCTTTGGCTTGTTGTTTCAGGGAAGGTGGGAATGCTCTGCACCTGCAGGAACAATTGGCACTTCATTCAGTAGGAATTTTGTTGTTGTTGTTACTGTTTAATTTCTTTTCCTGAGTTTCAACTGAGCTGTACTGCAGCAGTATAAGCAAGCTGAAATGTAGCTGGCAATCATCCAGGACACAAGTTCAGAGTGAGCATTTTTAGTAAAGGCTCCTGCATTACAGACCAAAATACGGAGCCATGGTCCTCATAGTGCTAACAGGAGGAATCAAATATGTGAACTCATTTGCTGTGATGAATTATCACCGTGCTGTTTGATAAAGCCCTGTAGCTCCTCAGGAAGAAGGTAAGGGAGCTGCAGCAGGAGAATCTTAAGTTCAGAAGAGTGCATAACAAAGGTGGTGGTCACCCAAAGAGTTACAGCGTCCAGCTGAGGCAAGCACCTGTTTCGCTGCTTGTGGAAAGTAGGGGGAATGCTCTGCAGCTAGAAACGGAGGAGAAAAAACTATTTAATGCACGAAATCAGTCTCCTACTAGTTCCCTCCTAGCTTGTCCTGCCTTTCATGCATCTTTCATGTCTCTGCACAACTCTTGTTTTGGGAGTTAGACAAGTGGCATAAATAGTGGGAAAGTGTAGTTTGTCAGGAGTGATGAGATGTGACTGAAGGAAACCCCACAGTGAACCCGATGCAGCATTAACAAAGCAAGGCCTTGGGATTGATATGCCACACCAGAAACCTGAAAAATAATTGGAAAAACTGCTGTTGTTTAATTGTGCAAAATTTCTGCAAGGAATTCTCCCCTCTCTGGAAAAGTTCTCTGAATAATGCATTGTGTAAGGCCATACATACTTGCTTTGTGTCAAAGCTGGAAAACTGAATGGCTGTGGCTAGAATGTCAGTACTCCGGGATAAATGTCTGACAGTGTAAGGCTGAGGTTTCCCATCTGAATGGCGCACAGCAGGCAAGAAGCTCTGCTGAACACAGCTGAGAATTGGCCTGTAGTAATGGCACATGAGGAGGGGGGAAGGAAGCATGAGATTTTTCATTCTTTGCTGCTGCTTTGTAAGGAACAAGACATGTCAGTAGTCTCTTCCTGGCTCATCCTCTTTTTCTCCCCCCCTCATCCAGTTGTTCCTTCCTCAGGCACTGACTGTACCCCACTGTATGGAGAGGGAGTGCTGATACTGTACGTGGAAAAAGGAGACGTTCTTAGGACTACATATTTAAAAACACTGGACTGAGTTTTACAATGATTGTTATGAAATGGATGAAAATTCAGGAAAACGAATGCATCTCCTGACATAGCATGATATGAATTAATAAAAAGAGTAGCTTTTAGTAGTAAAGCACATATAAGCTACAAATACGTCAGAAAAAGGGAAGAGTCAAAGCTAGCACATGTCCTTTTGTATCTTTTACTATTCCTTTGCTGCCACTACTTTCTTGGTCAGAATATCAACAGAGAGTGTAAGGCTGTGGAAAGCGGATCTTTGTTTGCCTGCTTATCCTGACAGCATTATGGTTGATGACAATTAAAGTAGCTGGAGTCAATTTTCTTTGCCTTTTTCCTGTGCTGATGGTAGCATATTGACTGTGGAGAGAGGTACGTTTGGAGCACTGGTGAATGTGTTCAGCCCACCTGAGATAATGGCATAATGACTGCTATCACTCTATTCAGGCAGCTGTTTGTCTAACATTCTGCACGGACGCTATATTTTTTGGTTTTGCATGGACCTTTCTCACCTTACACACAGTTTCCATGATTCACAAGAAAACACCCTTTCCTTCAGTCTCCTGGTCACGCCACTACTGCAGTAGAAACAGCAGGGAATCATTTACCCCTCCAATTCACAGAGCAATGCTGGCACTAACCCCCAGAGATTTCTGTGGTAAGCGGCCTGAAACACTTGAATGGGACGTAATTTCCAAGGGGTCAGTGTTCATGGCTGAGAGCTTCCACAATATATTAAGCTGGGCATTTTGGTGAAAAAAAAGATGTTTGTATTTAATCTGTGCTGAATTATTACTCCTACATTGGGTGCAATGACTGAAAATTATGTATTCAATAGCAAGGTCGACTCTGAAGCAGATAACACCTCTGTTAATAAATATATATATCCTGCATTGTATTTTGCTGTGTTTTATTCATGAAAGGCAGGAACTAATTGTCTATCTTCCTTTGTGTCTTCCTTGGCTGCTTGAGATTGAAAAGTGGAGGGAGTTCAGAGCCAGGTATAAGAAAGAAAGGTGAATTCCAAGTGGGGGGAGGTACTTAAGTGGAGTAAGCAAGTTAAGGCTCGCAGTCCCAGGTTCGCAGAGGCACCATGCAGACAGAGTTTCAGGTGTGTCCTTTTCCTGAGTGATGTCCCCCTCCCAGCTCCACATGCTGGTTCTACTTTCTCATTGTTGTGAATGTCAGTTTAAATGTCCGACTTCCACATGGATATTCACATTTGAATACTTATCATGAGTCCTGTGTCTCCAATCCCTAGAACTAGGAACCTAGCTTTGTTGCTGAAGTGTCCAAATAGATAATGTCATTTTCTGAATGCTGTCCTAATCATTAGTGTCTGCTGCATGGCATTGCAAGTAATAATAATAATAATTCTGCAGAACAGAATACAGAGGAACTAGAAAATTCTCTCTTGAGAGGAGAAATTGATGTCAGTTTTTCCTTTCATCCTGGTAAGGTTTCTTATGTTGGTTGGTACTTTCTAATTGCTATCAGCGGTATCAAAAGACACAAAGTTATGTAAAAGAAGTTCCAGCGTTTGCCCAGAAATCCATAGATTTCATTCCTGCTGTGCTGTGCTGTATTCAAAGTTAATTGGATGACCCAATTTTAAACCCGAAATACTGTATGAACTTAGAGACTGTATCAGTGCAATTATAAGTTGCTTGAAGAGCACATTTACGGTCTTAGGTACAAAAAGCTGGAGGCCAAAACACAGTGTTGGAAGCACATTAGCAGTTAATGACTGAAAAGAGAGGTGACCAGTGGAATGCACTGGTATGTATGCAACTACCATATCATAAAAGCCAGGTATTTCTGTTTTAGTCAAGTTCTACTTTGTAACAGACTGGTATGAAGGCAGTTTAAGGGACTGTGTTTGTCGTTCCCCTGCATTGCAATAAAGCATCGTCCTTGTACTTTCCATATGCCACTTAGTGTTTAAAATAGAAAATTGAACAAGAGTTCGGGAAACTCTCTAAGTTCCCTTTACAAGGTAAATCAGACTGTAAGTTTTGAATTTCTGTTTCATTCATCATGTGCTTTTGAGACCTCCTCATGTTCTTGTTAATAATTCAGCCTTAACCTATTCTAGGTTTATTGCTCGGAGAGACAGTACCTTTGGCTGAGTCCAGCATATGGCCAACAGGAGCTATGTCAGGTAAGGAATGCAACCTTTAATTTTTCACCTTAATTTCTTTTGTTGTTAATCGGCTTTGGAACAGAACTACAATGCATGCAGTTCGGTTCGTGTATGTCAACAACTGTTAGCTTGGGTAGCCTGTTACTTTGAAACAGCTGGAGAAATGCCAAAGATCTCAAGTGTCTTGAAGGCTGTCAAGCTTTTCCTTTTTATGTTTGTTGTTGCAGCAGCTGAGAACACAGCAAGTCCTGAAGCAAACTGGATTAGGTAAGAAAGAATTTTTAAATGTCATATTCTATGGCAGCCTGGAGAAAAAACAAATGTTTTGTTCTGACTCCCTTCCTTCAAAATAGAGAAGTCCTTGTTTCATTCTGCTAGCTTGTCATAATTACATTACAGATGGGCAGGTAGTAGCTGTGAAGTGTTGCTCCGCTTGCAGCTGTATTTCTTAACCTTTTTCTTTTTTTCTCTCTCAAATAATGAAATTAAAGCTATCAAGCTAGGCAAAATAGCTGACTCCTGATTTCATCATAACACTAAGAACATTGTGAAAGAAAGTTGCTCCCTGAGAACATGTAATTGAAAATTGCAGTTACTGACTCTTGTTGCTTCTCAAGGTGGCATTCATACACTTGCAGCAGTGCAGTTGTATTTGACTCGGGTTGCACTAAAAGTGTTAATTCCATTCACGAACATTCCCTAAGGGTAGAACTGCCCTTGTGATTGTGGGCTTGTTCAGCCTCTTCTCTTTCTGCTGCCATTCAGAAACTACTTGCTGGAGAGAGACTTTTGAAGTGACTGGTGCATGGCATGATGAAATACAGATCTCTGTGACTGGTAACATTCTTAGTTATATTTATTAGGGATTATTTATTATCATCTCTGAAAGAAAATGCAGTGCTTAGTTTCTACAGGCCTTACCTGTTAGCTTCCTGCAAAAGAGCGATTATTATAAATTGTACCTTAAAAGCAGCTAGTCTTGAGTTATGAGTTTGTAGTGTTGAAGTGTTGATGGTTTTGATGACGGGCAGTGCCTACAGTGCTGGAAGAGAAATAAGCTTTTACAACCTTGATACTATAAGAAAGAATGGATTGTGAAGAGTGCAGCCTGTACTGCTTTCATTATAACTCCTGTGAAGAATTGACTTATGGTATACTTTTTCCTGTTTGGGTTCTTTGCCAAAAAGATAAAATGGTAGCGCTCTTTCTCGTCAGGATTCATGGCCCTATCAGTGTCAGCCTATTGTGAAATGAAACCCAGAGGTTTCATTATCAAAAATTGTAAAAAGAAAAATCAGTTCACTGAGAATATTAATGCTGTGGGTAACACAGTTTCCAACTAAGGATTTACATATCTGTGTTAGCTTTTTTTTTAAAAAAAAAAGTTTTTCCATAGAGTACTTATGTATGTGTATAGTAACGAGAGTAGCTGTTTTTAAGTCATTGTGATAATGGAGCTAATGACACGACAGTTGGCACTGTCGCGCTAAGGTGATCGTCACTCTTGCAAGACAAAATATAGTTAGATTAGCACATTTTTGCAGAGATACGCAGTTATCCATGTGTATAAAAGATTTGACTCCTATTAGCCAGCAGATGCCTTTGTCCTTGACGAAGCTGTCTTTGCAAGATAGATATATCTCTAGAATGCAGTGTGATCTGTATTATATGCCACGGTTTCCTCTTTAAAATGCTTTGTGACTTGCAAATATATAAAAGTTTTGGGGACTAGGTGGAGGATCTTGGGGTGTTGCAATCATACCTGCTCTGGTAAGGCTGCCCTAAGGCCCGGGTGTATCAGATTGTCCTAGTACCAAGCAAACCCTGTACTCTGTCCTAAACACAGTTCCAGCTCTACCACGGAGACCGTGCTGAACTTGTAGGTATGCAGTTGTGCCTTGGTTTTGCTGCCTTCCCAGCCTTTCTTCTTTCTTGCACTTGGACCCAGGTGTGCAAGTCTCAAATAGAGCTTGCTAACTGCAGTCCTGCATTTCCTTCTTCCAGGTCTGCCATTTTCTGCTTACGGCTTTCAGGAGATAGAAGTTTTTCACAGAGCAATACTTTAGGAGGACTCTGTGTCACTAATAAGCAGCACACTGACAATGCTTTGGTAAAGACTTATAATATCCTGCAGTGGAAGAGGTATCCTGCAGAGGGGGAGGGCACGTGTTTTACCACGGGCTGCTTGAGTCCAGCTGCAAGGCTGACACTAAATATAGATTTGAGATTCATATGGAAATGGTGTGTTGTATGCAAAAATAGACTGTGCTCTTATTAAGATATAAGAAGGTAGAGGCATCTCTGGTTTGGTTTTTTTTTTATATATAATAAAGGAAAAGATAGGAATATCTAGGGAAAATTTTCTTCCTGGCATTGCAATCTGAAACAACAGAAAGCGCTGCTTAAAACTGTTTGAAAGAGTGCTGTCTCTGCTCTTTATAATTTTAATTAAGTAGGCATAGAACTAGAAGAGTGATGCTGATCCTGAGGGGGATCTTGTCTTTACATTTGACTACTACTTGGAAAAAGAAAAATCCCATCCATTGTTTCATAAGTATTTCCCTGTGCAAGCAGAATTTTACTAGACTCTGCCAGGTGGAGAGTTTCCCGATTCAGTGTTCTCTGCTACTTCTACTCTCAGCTTAGGCATTGAACAAATGTCAGGGAAAGAGAGAAATGGTTTATGATAGTTCAGCTATAAGAATAATTTGTTCTACTATTCTTTGACCACCAGTACTGTTGCCACTTCTTGTCTCTTACATGGTCTCCCTACTTCTACTCTTCTCTGTTATCCAGCCTAGCGTGAAGTGATGGGTAGAAGGGAGCTGTAGTTAATTTGGGCCTGAAAGACAGGCAGGGCTAGAGGTTTCAGAAACACTTCTTTCTTCAGGAGCTCTCCTTTCTTTTTTCCTGAGTAAATGTATCCAAAATTATCTAATTGGCAGTAAATTTTAACATAAAGCATGAATTACCATACACAAAGAGAAAATGGAAATGGAGAAATAGCTTACTGTGGTGCAATGATTGCCAGAGAAAGGGGTTGCCCTGCAGGGTTAGGAAGGCCTGAGGGTCAGTCCACTGAACCCACCAAGATGCTGGCTGGCAGAAAGTGGTTTGCTTTCAAATGCTCAGCAGCTCACGACCGATTTTGCAGGATCTGTCATCTTATTGAGGTACTTGTTTTAAAAACCATTTTTAAACTGTTGTTCTCCAGTATAGTTGCCCTTTGATTTAGAAAAAGGAGAAATTACTGGAAAGTTCCCTGTGGCGGTTATTGCGTACTTTTTAATACATTAACTTAGCCATCAAATTAATTAAATTAGCCAGCAAAATATGGAGGTATAGGAAGAGCAGAAGCTGTCCTTTAGGTTCCTGATCTCTAAATATGTCATCTAGGCAGGCTAGACACCACCTATGTAACCAGTATCCAGTTACTTCACGTCTGCCATGGGACAGTCCTATCCTGTTTATAGCATGTCCAACCAACCTGTCACAGAACTATTTGTTACATGGTTGCATTTGGTCTAAAGAATATGTATAAAATCTGTTCTAAAAGGAAAAGAAAAAAAAATACCAGAAACTCAATTTCTGATATTAAAAGTATGTAATATCTCTGTTGCTAGCAGTTTTCCTGGATGTGTGGGGAATAAGCTCAGACTGAACGCATTAAGCAGGAGGAATAGTAAGAAGTGTAGAGTGGGATGGCAGCTTTCATGTCTCCTTGTACGTTTTTCACACTATATTTTAAACTTACTGGAGGGCTGAATGATAGATGTGATTAATTCCATCTCACTTGTAAGAAAAGGGCATGTTTGGTGCACATCTTGTTGTCTTCACTTGTTCTCTCGTCGTTTCTGTCAATGGTTACATGGATGATCTTTATGCTCTGTGTGTAGCCTGTGAAATAGATATAAAGACCTGTCAGACTACCTTTTCTAATACGTTTTCTTCTGAGCAAACAAACCTAACATAAATGTCACCTGCAGTATGAGCAGCTGTAGCAGATGGGGCATTGAATTAATGGGTCTGAGAGGCAAGCCAGGAAAGATTATGGAATGAAATAAATATGGTAGATAAGGTACGTGATAAAAAAAATTCCCTGTGATTAAAAATTAGTTCAAGAAAGAAGAGAATATATTCAAAAGCTTACAGAGTATTTAAAAATCACCTAGTTGTACTTTTGGAAAAGTGTTAAAAAATCATTTGTAATTATGTTTTTAGGGAAAATCTCCCATTAATTTAATTAAAAGGATATTTTTCAGCTATGGGTCTTACATTCTTTTGTAAAAAATATTTTGCATATACTGAAAAGTAGGGAATTTGCTTATAAAATGTATCTGATATGATGCCTCACGTTTTGTGGCAAGATCGCTGTCTCAGTGGAAAACGATTATGAAACTAAACTGATTGCTGCATTGAAACTGAAAGGTAGAGGAAGGACCAGTGTTAGTCAAAGAAAGTGGCAAGTTAAGCAACTGATAATAACTAGGAAGGTGATGTTAGTGCAGCTCCCTTGCTGGTGTTCCTTTCATAGGTCCAGGGAATGGAAGCAGTTTATATGCTGGCAGAAGGTGTGGAGGGTCTGCGGAAGTCAGCTAACAATAAACTAAAGGAGTATGTCACTGACTCATGTAAGTCACTAGTGGTAGTTTGGCCTCTTTCCAGCTTCAAGAGTGAAGGACTATCACGACTAGCTAATCATCTATATGTCATAGCACAGAAAGACTAGATGGCTTAATAGCTGGACAAAAGGTGGTGGCATGGTGACTTGCGATGGCATAAGGTTGCTCGACTGAGAGCTTCACAGAGTTCAGCAGCACTGCTGAGAAATGTGCTTGGTTTCACACTCCCTCATAGCAGCGAACTGGCTGCTGTGAAATGAACACCTTCTTTTGAACACTCTGTGAAAAGGCATTTGGAACAGAAAATTCATCCGCTCTCTGAGCTGGAAGGTGAGTGCTCTTTGTGACAGGCTGAAAGGCTGAAGATACAATATGTACGAGGAAGAGCTAAGAATGCAATTTAGATTACTTGTTAAATCAGATAATGTCCTTTCAGCTGTAAACAGTTGTGGTGAAGAGTCTACACGCCACTCCACACCTTCATAAATCTGGGTGATCTTTCCATGTGTAAAAGTCTGTGTGTCCAGAGACACATCCTTTGCAAACTGATTAGCTCCATGAGAATCAAAATGGGAAAAACAGTTTTTAGCCTTCAGGGCTACACTGTGGACAAGGAGGCTGCAATGCTGCCACTTCCTCAAGGTATGGTTCTTGGTACAGCTATCTTAAGGTTTCCTCATATTTGCCTTCACATGCTGCAGTCATTCCTCCTGATTTCTGGCAAGGTGTTCCTGAAGTGGGAAGTCATGAGTTGACTATAGCTGCCAAGTACTGGTAGGTTCCAGTTTTTGGAGTTCTTTGGAGAAAGTTAATCTGAGTTTCTCTTTTGATTGCAGTGTCAGCTCTCTCTGACGTCTGATTAACCTGTACGTACTGCTGATAACATGTGCATAAACTCAGGTATTGCAGCAGAGTTCTTGTTCAACTCTTATTTGCATTTCACGGTGAGTTGACTGAAAGAGAATAAAGGGAATGTTACCCACTTGGGAAGGAAGGACTACAAACGGCTCCTCAGGGAGCAGTTGACAGAAGCTCTTGTAAGAAGCACATGAGGCAGGAAACTGGTAGTATAATCTTAAACCAAAGTGAAACTGGAAACCCCCAGATTGCTGAGCGCCAGCAATCAGCACTGCACAGTGAAGCAACAGAGAGCTGCAAATGAGGTGTTTGAAAGTGGGGAAGCTGGCGGTAGAGTGGGACCTGCTGAAGTAGCTGGAGAGGGAGGCAGGACTCAGCACCACAGTGCTGTGAGGGCTCAATAAATGATTTTGTTGCTTGGTTGGGCTCTGAAGGAAGTGTTTGCCTTAATTACTGTAGTCCCTCAGAGGCACAGAGAGAAAGAATTCACTGTACACAAGTGTATTTCTAGATCTGTAAAAAGTCATGCTATACTTTTCTTCTGAAACAGATTTATTTCTGTCTCCACCCTCCTCTTCCCCTTTCCCCGTAGCAAGCTCTTACAGTATCATGCCATTCCTGGGGCTTTCACCTTTCTTTTCATCATCCAGTTGTTGTCTCCAGTAACCTTTCATCAAAGGACCATGTTCATTGGTGTGTTGTTGTCTGCCCCCTTCCCCCTCCACCCCCCCTTACCTACATGCTCATTGTACTTCTGAAGCAGCCTGGAGAGCAAGTTTTGTCTTTTCCTTCATGAACTCTTTTTTTTTTTTTTTTATGCTTTCTTGTCTGTGCTGAATGCGGTCAGTTACAGATACATACTCTGCATTTCCTAAACCAAATAATTAAGTAAAGATGAGAAAATTAATGGAAAAACTACAGACAGTTATGCTTCTGTCTGTATATCAGTAAAAAGTGCATGGAGTGCTGCCTGCCAGAAAGTTACACCAATATCTTTGTAAAAAGAAGTTGCAAGAATTGCTGCTGCTGGGACTATTTCTTGTAAGGAATGTCATGAACGTTGTACTACCACTATGAGACATTTATTATAGTCTGGTTTTAATGGTTGTAAGGTGACTTATGTTGTAGATTTCTGTCTTTATTCTGACTTTTCTGAGTCTTAACACTGGTACATCTGGAGAGATGCAGAAAACATAGTTTTGGGAAGTTCTAATGATGAAAACTTCTGTAAACTTTGGATGGTGCAAGTATATAAACCTTATTTGTCTACCTGAAATATGGAGTCATCTTTCTAAGTTAATTTTCAATATCTCCTGTACTGTGTTGTTCAGGAAAGGGAAATTATTAGGAGTGTTTCAGGAGGCTTCTTACTCTAACATTCAAAACTAAACGAAGGAAAGATCTTTGCCAGTTCTCTACTGAACAAAAGTGGAAAGGCTATATTCCTCCTTAGTAAAGTCTTGATGACAAATGGGTATGAATATTTCATCAGCCAGAAGAATACTTTGTTACTATTCAAACTTAGTCTTATGCTTTCATGAACTCCAGAGACTTAAGAATCAGAATAATGTTATAATCTATGGCAAAGACTAAATTTTTTAAATAATATATACTAAATTGCCATAACTTTATAAGAACTGTTTATTTAATAGAAGGAGGAAAATAATTAAGTTTGAAAATAGGTTTTCGGAGAGAGGATTTTTTTTAAAGCAGGTCTTGAAATGCTGCTTTACAGTATGGGGGGTTGTGTAATTAAATATTGTTTTTCTTAATAATTACTCAATTAATTAAGAACACTATGTCCTTATGGCCTCAAATGCTTGCTTACTCTGTGTGAAGGAAGAAAAGAAAAAGAAAAAAAAAACAGACAAAAATATTTTTCTTACAAATTCCACACAACACCTCTTTTGATTTCAATGAAAGTTTTCTATGTAAACAGTATCTAGTGTAGGATATGGATATAAAGTTTAGTTTAAGAGTCTGTGAACCCTTACAGTTATCACCAGGCATACTGTAGCATGTTTTCCTTCATCTGTTTTCCTTTAAGCTGGTGAAAATAGTGACCATGAAAAAAATGTACCTGGCTCATCTGTTAATAGGACTGTTGGATATTTGCAACACTCTAGGTCTGGCCAGGAGATCAAGTCCACGGGGTTAGGGTTTGGGTCTGGATGAATGGGGTACATGCTCAGACAGAGACATGGCTGTAGGATGGCTCTGGCAGGGACCACGGGTGATGGTCCCCTCCATTTAACCTCTGCCTCAGGTTAAATACAGCTCCCAGTAGAAATAGATGCCCGGACATTGCAAAATTTTGCAAAATTATGACCGTTGTCCTGCTGGTGTCTCTTTGCATGTGCCGGGCGTTATTCTGTGCTAGTTGCTGTAGCAGTTTTACATGCTGATCTTGCTTCAGTCAGAGCTCACACGTCTGTCTGCAGCAGGTCTGTTTTCTCCTAATATTTTGGATTCCTGAACACCTTTGTTATGTCAGAGTACAGCCCACTCAAGATAAAAATCATTCTGGCATGGATGACTTCGGTTCCTGACACAATTTAATTGCCTTGTCAAGGACTAATTCTGGATTTTGCAGGTAGTTTCCTTTTGAGTGATTGTGATAAGATCTTTTATCAGGGACTTATTTAACTTGTAAATTTGCACGATTGTCTCTTCATCTTTTGACACCCACAACTTTAAAATGTTTTCTTTGTACACATAGAGAAAACCAAACCTCTAATGGATTTCATTTTTATATGGAGTACCATATTCCTTCTGGTTTTGTGACATTGCACTGTACTTCCTTTCAACATCTGATTTAGCAAATACTTCAACTGCATCAGAATCTGTCTATCATCTGACAGTTTTTCTTCCTTTTTCACTGACGTGCAGTAGTTGAAGGTACAGAAAGAACTGTGGTTTACAACTCCTCATTTTTCCTCCACTTTTTTTGTTCCTGGGGCTCAGGAGGCCAGTGAATCATCTCTGAAATCACTATAGGTCTGAGGTCCTTGAAAGAGAGAGTTATTGTTCAGAGAACAAGTCCAGCAGAACATGACTTTCTCTAACCTGTCTCTGTCAGATATTTTTTTTTTTTTTGCCCTTGAAGCTAAGATATATGAATTTGCAGTTTCAAAATCACCAGTCTTTGTACTTTGTGGCCTTTTGCTGGCTGACCTTTCTCAGTAGTGATGAGAGGAAATCAGTGTTCATAGTCTGTGACAGTATTTCCCAGTGTTTGCAGTAGTACCTCTGCTTCCAGACTTACGAGAGCAGTTTTTCCCCTGTGTTCTGGACTGAACTAGACAAGGGATCTGTAGTCTTACCTTGGAAATGCTTTGTTACAGCATCCCTCAAAAATAGGATTGCATGCTAAACCAGTTTCTAATTCCAGCAACATTCATTATTATCACATGCAGCCTCTATTAAAAGACTCAGTTAAATGAGACTCATGCCTTGATCCCATTTATGTGTCTGCTTAAAGTATGTTTGTTAGTTTGCAATATAGAAAATACATAAAATACTAAATATTAACATACAGAGAAGCTTTGTCTCTGAGGTTTGACCATTTTCCAGCTAGTGTTATGCTTCAGAGTGGACTAACAGATTGTGAAAAGTTGAGCCAAATGTGAATAATCAGTGATTATTAAAGTGTGTTACAGGGCTGGTGAGACTCTTCACATCAAACCTAAAGCCATCAGCTGCTCCAGAAGGTAGCAAGCAATAGTTTGATGGAGGAATAGATTACTCTCATCTTAGATGAATTATTAGTAGTTTGTGTTTTAGGGGAGCAGACAAAAGTGAATTGTCCCAGAGATGGGGATGGACTGAAAAGCAAAAATGGCTGCCAAAGTCGGATTCCTTTCTGTGAGGGGGATATGAGCTGAAAATGAACTGTGGGGTTATTAGGTAAGAAAACCCTTCAAGGCTGATCTGCATCTAGATAGATGTAGACTTGTTTCTTTTAATTTCCATTCTCTTGTGACTTTATAAACCTTAGTTAACTGCATTGTCTATTGTCAATGTAGTAAATAAATCCTTTCATTAGTGGTTTATGTTTACCTGGTTTGATTGAGGGATGATATCAATACAGTCAACAGCTTCAAGGAATTTGTGCCCACAGGCTCTTGCAATCCATAGATGGTACTGAACTACTCAGGCAGCAGCAGCCCAAAACATTTCTTAGAGGCTGTAAAGGACAGTGGAGTTACACAGGCCAATGCACAAGCCAGTAACTCAGTACCTAAGCAGAGATATTTCCATTGCCAAAGAGGAAGCCTCTTTGGAATGCAAGTGAGAAGCTCAAGGACTGCAAAGGAGTATAAGTGTAGAGTGTGTTAACACAAATTTTACAAATTGGGAAATTAGAGATAGAAAAAAGTGAGATAATATTTCTAGGACACAAAATTCTTCTGTCCTGATACCTTAGCCCGTTCCTATACCATGCTTTCAAGATCAAGTTACTTCGAGCTCCTTTTGGTTGCTTCCCATATGCTAGTTGCCTTCACTAATGTAAAGGTTGAGCAGACTGTTAGGTCAGCATGCCTCTGAGATAACATCCCATTTTTAGAATTAGTTCAGTTTTCATTAGTGAATTAACTGGACACATAAATATTTATGACTATCTCAGATGTCTGATTACAACAGGAAATAAATAATTCATTATAGAAAATTACCTTTGTACAATTGATACCACAAGGATATAAATCAGATACGGCAATTTCCAAAATAGCAGCACAATATATTATTTTTGCTGGAACACCCTGAAATTAGTATCTTTCTGGTGCAACCATTGCTGCTCTAAGCTGGGTAACAAACCTTCCACTGCGTGTATAGTAGTGATGTGAGAAAGTCTATTTACAGAAATGTGCTTATAATACAAATATATTGACAGTTGGGACAATTTAGGGATTCTATACGCAATATATTATTTCTGTTTGACATTGAGAAGTTTCTGTGTGTACGTCTATCAGACTGGAAACATCATTTTGAATGGGGGTGTATTTGCCTTGTCTGTTGTACTTCTGTAGGTTGTTTGAAATAAACTTTGCACCTGCCAAAAGCTAACAAAGAGGAAAAATTAAATTTTGATGAATGAATGGCATTAAATAAAGGATTGAATACTCTGTGTGACGAGCCAGTTACCAAGCTTTAAACTTCAACTGGGAGGCTAGACTTCAGTGGGAGGTTTTGGTCACATAGTGAGTCTGAAGAGCACCTAACAAGGCAGGCTGGAAGATTAAAGGACAGGGATTCTTATCAGTCATTTTAAAGGAAAATCAGCCTCTCTTTCCACAAAAAGGGTGCTTGCTCCAGAGATCAGGAGGAATGACTTAGAAAAGAAGAGCAACTGTGTTTCAGAGTAAATGGCACAAGCTTGAAAGAAGAGATTGAGGACTCCTGGTTATAGTGAGTTAGAAACTGAAAGAGTTTGAGATGTCAGGAAGCTGCTAATGAACTGGTAAAGGCTGGTTATTCGAAGTCACAGTTAATCTACCCAGTAGGTGGTACAGCATCCTTACCTGTCCTGCTTTCTCTTTGTAAATTAAGTTCAGGCATTCTCTTAACTTTCTTCAGGAGCATCTGCAGCAGCCAAAGAGTTAATCTTGTTAAAGAGGCCAATTTGTTACTTTATTCTGTGTTTAAATTCTATTCTGAAAGTTCGTGGACAATTTTTTTTTGTTGTTGTTGTTGTTAAATTGTTCTCTCTTCAAGATCACAGCTCTTGGAGGCATTAATCTCCCTCAAATCCCCTCGATCAGTAGGAATTGAAATTGATTAGTATTTCTCAGTGTGAAATACCTGACAGGAGTAAGCTCTGAGAATTTTTGCTTGTGTCCATATTGGCATCTGTTGTTTGTCCTGGGCTGCTTGTACCTTTTCCTTCTATGGGATAGCTGAGCACTTTGGTAATGTGGTTTTTTATTAGTGGACATTAGGCCTATATGTAACTTGTGTAGACTTTCAGGCATCTTCCCCTGTACAATAAAGACAAACCAAGTCTTTCTTATTGATGACCATATATCAGAATGTATAGTTAAGTGTACCAAGGTCTAAATTACTCTTTGAAGTTGCAAAGCCCGACTTTTTACCGGATGAATATCTGAGGGAATCAGAGTACTGCAGCAATGTTGTTTGCTATGCAAGTCGGAGTATACAAATGCATAAGTCATGAAGATAAGGTCCATCAGTTATTGTATTGTACTGTGGAAAGCTTTTTTTTTTTTTTTTTTTTTTGTCTGGAACTAGCTTCCCATCAGAGTTTGCTAACACATTCATCTTTCTGCTTGGCTTAAATATTAACAAATGGTAAGGTCTTTTTGGGGTTCAGATAATGAAAAAACAAAGTTGTTTTTGTTCCTCTCTGTAGATTAAGGCATTATTAAATAACATATACAAGTATTAACAGCTCTGAGTACCTTCTATGTGTATCACTGTCTCTCCATTTCTTTCACCTATCTGTACCCTGAAATACCTGATTTTCAAGTTCAATAATTAACTGTGAGCAGCAGTAGGCATTGGCATTGTCCTGCTGCTTTTTATCAGTCTTTTTGGCTGGGAAGATGTCAAGGCAATTGCTTGTGGATTTGCCTTGGTCTTTGTTACTGAACTCAACTTAGATGGTTATAGGCTCAGATAGCATAAACCGAATAATGCATTTATAATTTATTAAACTTAATTCTTTAAAGGTTCTTTTGATAAGTGCTCCATGAAGATAGCTGCTGAAGGAACTTTAAAATTAATGGATTCTATCTCGTATGCCTATTATTATTTTTGAAGCCTGTTAGAGAAGAGAAATTATGCAAATTGGTGTCACGCTAGGCTACTGCACACATGCTGGTAATGCATAACAACTAGCTCACTGATGAAAATACTTCATCTTAAGCAAGAGTCATTGTCAGCACTAAGAGATGTTCTTTGTGGCATGGTTAACAGTTTATTTTTCTGATGGATAAAGGAGAGTGTCTGTTTTTATTAAAAATCCTCATTAGACTAAAACTGCTGTAAAAGTAATACTGGAGAACTATAGTGATGAATTATGATTGATTGCATTATACTACTAAGGTATATTGAGAAACAATGGGAAGATCCCTTCAAAAAATTAAGCAGTTGTTGCTCACTCTCTGTGAATGACTAAGTGGCTTTAATTCTTCAGCTCCTGCATGTAAAAGACTTGATAAATAGATCAGGCTCAGGATCAATTAGTGTCACAATGATCTCTGGTATTAATGAAGCGAAGCTGCTAGGATTGAACCCGTTTATCTGTACCCTTCATTACAGCACCTTAAGCTAACACGCGCTGCTGTGTAACATTGTCTGTCTAGTGCTGGGCATGGGAACAAGAACACAGAACACACAGTTCTGTGCAGCACTGGCTGATACAAGTGTGCCCTGTGAGGCAGCTGTCTTAGTCCTGAAGAATTCTGATATCCTTAGCGGGACAAAAATCCAATATAAGATAAGCTGGTTTCAGAAAATAGGTCGCTAATGTAAGTTTGCAGTTATTTTCTTCCCAGGTTTATCCTACATCTGTCTTAGATTTCTTTTTCCTGATCTGTACACAAAGCATATCAAGTTTTTTTGATTAGACTGCAGTGGAGAGCCTGGTTTTGGTCTAAGGGTCATAATGCGGTTATAGCCCTTCATCCTTCCATTTTAACACTAACGCATGCGTTTTCTTTGCCCTGTTAAATTGCTGCCAAAGGAGGCGGAGAAAACCTCAGGTATTGATTTTTCACACATGGGGACTGTAGCTTGTAGTCACTTGGTTTGCCACCTGCAGTTTATAACTGAATGGGCTCATGGGATTATAAACTTCATTTTAGCGCTGAGTTCCCAGCCTGAGGTGAAATTGATGTGGTAGCTGTTAATAATTTGTAACTGCTTTAATGTATTTTGCTTGTTGGAATTCTATTTAGATGGCTAATATAAATAGCACTTTTGCAATAGAAATGCCACTGACCAGAACTTCCTGTTTGAGTTATTGATCTTAACTGGCTTTCAAGTATTTGGATCTTATCTTGGGTAATCATTTCTGCTTAGCATTTTTTAGGTCTTTCTGGTTTTCATTGTTACATTTATAATGTAATAATTATGAACTATATCATGGTAACTGACTAGGCACATAATTTTATTCAGCATTTGGTCCTGGTCCTCAGAGTTGTAGATGTGGAACTGATTAATTAGCGGTCAAACAAATGAAAGGTATTGTAGTTCCTCATGAATGATCAGGGACTTTATTTTCAGTGGTACTCAAAACTTCACTAGCAGTTTCTATTGATTTCTATGTAAGTAGCAAGGTACCCTTTACCTCACAGGATAAGACAGCTCTGCAAAAATATAAGGTTTACCTTGTGAAGGAAGTGATTTTTTGCAAGAATTTGAATCTCAGCAAAGCATTCAGTCTTTTCATCACTGAATACAATTTTCTCTGTTTGTCCCAGCTTATATTATAGGTTTTCTTAATTACACATTATCTCCCAGAAACCTTGGAAGTGTCATTTTTCCATTAATAGTACATTTTGCTAATTTTGTGAAAATAAAAGAAAAATACATTTCTTGCGTGTTAGTGAGAAGTGCAGGTTTGCTTTACTGGTTGTCTCTGAGAATTATGCAATCTTTATATGCCTTGGCTTTACCATTTTTTTGCTTAACTTCCAATGTCAACACTGATCTTAGGATATTTATGTTGAACCTTCGTGAAACAGTCTTTTGATGTTTTGTGAGAAAATCCTTTGTGAGAAATTGCATCCAGATTTGACAGAGAAGTAGAAATCCCCCAAATAAATAAGTTCCTACAGCTTTCATAAAAATCTGTGTCAGGCTAGAGGAAAGAACCATAAGCAGTGTCCCTTTGAGGGGATACAGGTTGAATTTTGTCCTTGATACATTCTGCTTTGGTTGTTACACCCATGTGCTAACAATTCCAGCTTAGCTACAGCAGATGTTGTCTTCAGAGGTACCAGGGGTATCAGAGGAAAGAAAGAATGATAATTATGAGGATGATAGGAAATAAAAAAAGATGCAGGTTTATGAAATTCATTAGTTTCACTGCTCGTGAAACAACTTGCTTTGTGGCTTTCTAAATTTTGTGAATTACTGTTTACAAATCTTTTCACTCTAGCTGCATTTCAGCTTTTGTGCATATTCAATTAGAGAAGTTCAGCTATGGTAGACCAGAATAAAGCATGTTGTATCTGTGAAATCCTATGAAAATGAGTGAGATTGAGTGATTCTGACAGAAGGAAATTTGATTACTAATATAATAGCATTGACATCAATGAAGATTAGATAGAAGGATCAAAGCACCAAGAAACTTTCTGAAGTACTAGTGATCATTTTTATTAAAAAAGATGGAGAGGCTTGAGTTCACCCTCATCCTTAAGACCTCCCTACTGTAGAAAACCCCAGTGGTTGCTTGTTCTGTTCTTGATTATGCAGTAGGTTGAGGCAGTGTTTAATTAAACTTAAAGTGCATGACCCCATTCTGTGCATACTAAGCAGATCTCTTTAAGGCTAGTATTACACTGTTTATAAGTCCCATTCAACTAGAAAATGGCTTGAGGTGAAGCAAACTGGTATGACTGTTGTAGACAGCAGATGACACAAAGCCATGGGTCTGTGGTAAGAGAAAAGCAACTTCAGAATGAATTCTTGGGAAGCGGAAGAAACCTGATTTTTGAGGAAGATGCAGTTACGAAGGACCCAAGGTGCCAGTAGTGTTACCTGGACCTCATGGAAGATGGAAGTCTATCAAAAGTGTTGTGGCACTTGCTTGGGAGTCGTAGGATGAGGTGCTAAATAGTTCTGGAGTAAAATAACTTCTTTGTGACTCAGCAACAGAGTCGTCAGTGCCTCCTGATCTGACACAGGTCTTCAGGAAAGACTGAAAGTGCAACCCAGTAAGAAGAGCATTGGATTTGCAAGGGATCTGGTCACGGGCCAGGCTGTACTTTACCTTTGCCTACATGCATCCTAGGTCTCTTTGTTTATGAAACTGGCTGATCGCAAGAATGTATTTGCCCACCCAGCATAGTGTTCTTTTCTGTTTGATTTATGTGAACAACACAGAAATGATCAGTTATTGGACAAAAGTTAATGCTTTACTCATAAATATAAGGGCGCATTAAGTGTTTACTTATAAAAATTTGTAATGCAACAGATTATGATGCAATGAATCTAAATGAAAATGTGCAACTGGATTGTCTGGACTAGGCACATCTTTCCTACCATGGATTTTCCAGGATATTAATGGAAAGTTTTCTGCTTTAGACTCAAACATTTAATCCAAGAATTTGTATTAAGATTATAATCTTCCAAATGTTGGTGGTTCAGAACTGGTTTAGTTATATTGGTAATACGAGATTTCACCATTTGACTAAAGTATTCAAAAATCAAGTTTTTTTTTCTCTTTATTTCTAGGGAAGGAGGTGACATTTAGATTTCTCTGTCATGATGTCAGCAGCTGGTTTGTGGGCAATTTATTATAGTTGATCCTAGACATGGGGTTGTTTCATGCAGCGATGAGCTGGAAGCACAGACAAGACAAGACAGCGAATACTCACAGTGCCTTCCTCAGAACTAGCGTCCAAACGCAATCCATTCCCACTAGTTACCGCTCTGTTCTGGTCCTGTGGCTGATGCAATTCTAAAAGCTTAGATTATCTAGTCCATCCATATAAAGGAAGCAGAAGCAAAGACAGTAACAAAGATATTCCAGAGTTTAAAGGACTTTATGTGGAGAAAGAGAGTGTAGGTAAGCACAATTAGTAAAAAATTTTAAAAGTTTAAGTTGAAGTATGTGGAAAGGAAGAACATGTTTCCCAGTTACATCGTCTCCATCTCCATTTTGAACACCCACAGAGTCAGTTTCATGGTTTGTGTATTTAACAAAGACTTGTTCTGTGAACTGAATTTAGCTGGAGTGTTTTCAGGGATCTATCTTTCATCTGTGGGTAATAGCAATTCTATTCTCGATTGTCCTATTTTTCTCTTATGTTGGCCTAGTGAAACAATGTGATCAGTTAAAGTACAGTTCGTTCTTTTTATTTGTAAGCGTATAGCATCAATAACAGCTTTTGAATATACTTCTGTCCTTCTTCATCTCCTTCCATCAGTGACCTTTATGCCAGAAAGAACTATGCACATCACATCCTGCCGTCTCTTTTTCTGAAACCCATTGAGAACAGTTATAGGATGGTGTGTTGATGGATTCTTTTGTATGCTTCATTTCAAGATATTGACGTCCTCTTTGTTTTAACCTAGCCAGTGAGAAACAGCAGGAGGAGACTAGCAGAGGAAGCTATTCTGACTATTGATTTTCTTGTGCCTTTCAGAGGTTCATTAATTCCTCTAACAACTGCTTCTTATTTAGCTGGCTGGGTGTGACCATCACTAGCCAGCAGAACAGGGGCTGTCATGGCTGGATGAAGCCACAGCTGATAATGTGAACTTCGCCTTCTGAATTCTTGCATCTACGGGTTATTCATTTAGAATAGAAGTAATATTGAGCTCCCTGCAAATAGGCAAATCAGTGTTGCGTAGAAGTTGAGTAAGACAGTACTGAAAATAGAACAGTAATTGTAATGCTATTTCTGGCACTGTTTTCCTTGCTTATGAGTCCCTCTTGTCCCTATAATTTCTGAGAAAGATAGCTGTGGTAAAAGATTTATAAGAAAAAAGTTGTTGATTTTATTACAGAAGTAGTTAGAGCATAAAAAAACCCCCACAAACCTTCATGTAGGGTTTAGGGTTTTTGTTTTGTTTTCACAACATAGGTGAAGATCAGGTAGAAGTTCTAGGACACCCCATAATTTTCCAGGTGGCTATTTTGGGATGTTTAGAGCCATTGAATACAATTGGAAGACTAGTTCACAGGGGGAAAAATTATTTGTGTGCTGTCTGGAACCCATATTTCTTTTACATTATGTTTTATATCAAACAGTACTTGTAGTTTGTTTGTCTTAGGGATATGGTTAAGGGGTGATAATATACAATCATTGATTCTAATGTTGATCTTACAGAGCAATATTTTTTTTAAATGTAGATAAATGTTATTTGCACGTTTGCCTGACTGCCATCTAAGTTAGTCTGTCATGCCTGGTTTGACTTAATTCATTCTGACTGCTAAAGGTTTTCAAAATACAAAAATCCAGGTGTTATGAAGAAACACATGAAATTTATTTTATTGATGGAGAATATATCTTTTCATGGATAAATGAAAGAAACCCTATCAATGGCTGAAGCCATTTTGTCTTAATTGTCAATAATGTTTTGTCTTACCCTATTATTTGTCTTAGTTGGTCAGCTTTTACAAGATTTAAGTTAGTATATTATCTCTGCTTTAAAAAAAAAATCATGCTATCTGCCCCTATTTCAGCCTGAGAGCAGTTTGACTAGACTCCATCAAGTTGTCCTTACTTTTGCTTTGCATTCTGTCTCTTCCCAAGTATGCAAAACAGGGTTTGGTAGAGTGCTATGTGCTCGTTGATACCATGTAGTCATTCCTCAAATAACCTAAGTGTGTGCAGTCGCAAATAGCTTAGTGTAAGATGTTCCCCATCCAGTAGAGTTAATTGCCAAAGTGTAATTTTTCGGCATCTGGTGTGGGCTATTTTGCTTGCCTGCGTGGAACAGATTTAACCACTGAGAAGTTTCCTCCAGCTGGTGGCAGAAATCGTGCAATACTTACAATCATTAGGTCTCTAATAGTTTGAGGCTCCCTCTAGGGAGGGCATTACTAAATTTTTCACAGCTAGAATCCACTCTCTGTATATCATTTCAAGGCCCAGAGCGGTGTGAAGCCTGATGGTGGGGGAGGGAAAGGAGAAAGTTCTTCGTAAAGAAATTTCAGCTTCAGCTTTTTAGTGTTAAGGTCTTCTGGATATGGGGTTGTTGTAAAAGTGTTCATATGTTAACATTCATATGTTAACTTTTCACTATAGAAATAAAAAGTGAATGGCAGATCTTGCTAAAACAAGCTAATTTTCTGAAGCTCAGTAGATCAGTAAATAGAAAAAGAAAAGCACAAATCCACTACACAACTTTTTGCTTTACATTTTGTATTTAAAAATAATAATCCAGATTTTACAATATTGAAGAAAATAGCAGATACTGTTCTTTTGCTTTTTTGTACTGGAAAACATTCACGTCTATCATAGGAATGTCATGAGGGTTACTCTGTTGTGTGCAATGGGCGCTTCCACTGATGGGAGACTCTTTTAGATAAATATTGCTTGAGTTCATGGGGAGGCAGTTTTCGTTTAAGTAGAAGATGTTTATGGTACGTATTTGGCAAATCTAATTTGATAATGCGTAAACATACTACCTGTAAATGCTGCCTTGTTATCACAATGCATAGAAGATAAGTGCTTACTCACTAAAATTTTTCCTCGGTACTCCACCAGGATTCCACCTGTAATTTGGCATTAGACTTTATTTTATGAACATGGTTTTCTGATATAAAGAAATGATAATGTGTTTTGAAATTTAAAGATACCGTTTTAATGGTTATTAATCAGAACAAAAGCAGGCAATGACACTAGATTGTTTTGTTTTAAGGAAAAACATATTTATCCACAACTTCTGCTTGCAGGGAGGCATCACAATAAATATTAAATTGGTACAAAGAGTGCCATGCATCCTTTTCTGGGCAATCTGTGTGATGGGGTAGTTGTTATAGTGACAGTGAAATAAATAAAAGTCTTTTTCTTATTTTTTCTTTTTTTTTTTTTTATGTGTGTGTGTTTTTAAGGTTGCATCAAAGCTGTTTGCTGTCCATACTTCTCTATTTCTTTGCACATGGATGTCTGTAGCATTTCTCCTAAACTGTTAAAATCAAACATGTTCAATATGTTGGTTTTTTTAACCTGAGGTGCAACTGTTCCAGTTTATGTTTGTATTCATCACTACCTCCCACCCTGCAAGCAAACCTTGCTCTTAAGGTTGGCTTATCAGGAGCTACTGGTAAGTCTGTGGCTGCTGTCTTCAGTTCATGTAGTACAGTCTGTTCACTGATTTCAGAGAAGTCTTTCACCTGACCTGCTTCTCTGTTGAGGTGCTAACTGTGTGTGTTCACACACATAGAATACTGTTCTTTATTTGTGGCATGCTATATTGGATCCAGGTAGTGAGAAACTGTCCTAATAACTTACATTATTGACCCACAACAGATACATGACATTGACCCTAGCTTTTCTTTTCCTTCTCTTCTTCTTTTTCTTTATTTTCTTTCCCTTTTTTGATCAAGAGACCAAGGCAATTTGGTATATTATTTGGCACCATCTTTGGTGCAAATACAGTTTTAACCAAGGAGGGAAACAGAGGTTTTCTCTAAATGTGCCTGACATTGTTTAAAAAAGATTATACTTCTTCTAACCTGACTTTGATAACAGTGACGTTTTGTGCCTGCTGTATGGTAAATTACTTTAACAACATGTAAACATTTTGTCTTAGGGCCCAAAGGAATTAAAAAAATTGTTCTGGAGAGAAACAAAGCATGTAAATGAGTTTATACACATGCTTCTATTTTGAATATTGCTATACAGATCTGTGCTGCATGTGAATTTGCACACAGGTTATTTTCTTCTCTATCATGAAAGCACAATTATTTCTTTAATTAGAGTGAAGAGCTGCTGCTTCATTCCATATTAACTTACCAGTTTCCCCAGCCAGGCTCACATTTCTTTCTGACTAAATTTCTCATGCCAGATAGTTGTCATTGATGCTGGGAATAGCGCAGAGGTAAGTAAGACAGCAGGTTTTTAAAATTATTTGAAGCAGGTTTGAAGGTATCGGACATGCTTAGAAATAAATGGCTCAAACCTTAAAATTTATGTATAATGTTTGAGGTTCTAGTTGATCCATGTCCAAAAATTGAGAGCTTTTGCAGTCAGCTATGGTGTTTGCTTCAATTGCTTTTGTCAAGACCACTGTCTTATTTTTCTCCTTCTGTTTGTTCATGGATCTCAGTCTTTACATCTCTCAGTTAAGTGTACAGATAGCTGAAGTGGTCTACCTACTGACAGCCACCAAATGGGCAAATAATACTCTTTCTTAGAGAAACTAGAAAGCAATCAGTTATGTAAGAAGGTTAAGTTAATCTCATCTTAAACTTCGTCTTTCCTTTCTCTAATTCCAGTTCAGGGGCAAGATCTGGGTTCTCACTACTTGAAATTAAATCCTAAAACAGTATTGTCATTTTCCTCATCATCAGAACTTGCCATCTGTGTAATTCCAAGGGTGGGAAGGAGACCTTTGCATAGGCTGCAGTGATCCATACATCACTCAAGAGCGTTTGGGGAAATGACTCCCCTGACAGGAGATCTGAAGGTGGAGGTACAGTCAGCCAGTGTAGCTCACCATAACCACTCTGACTGAAATACAGAGATAGAAACAAGTGCAATTGCTGAGAAGCATCTCCAGTGATGAATAATGTCCCCCCTGTTGCCTGTTATCAAGTTGGTTTGTGTTTTATTACATCAACCAGCCCAGTCTTAACATTTATTAATGTCATATCATATATGATGAGGTGTTATACCTATAAATGCCTGTCTGGCAATTATCCAGGGAGCATTAAATAAAAATATGTTAAAAGCATGATATGGCTTTTTAATGCGCAAGCAGTAGGGCCTCATTTCATGACCTGTGTTAAACTGATTGTGTAAAATGTCCATTAAAAAAGCGTGCAGTAGAAGGACAGATCAGACTTTGTCAGAACTTTTTAAAATGTGTTCAGAATGATGGAGTGTATGGGGCAGTGTTCAAAGCAAATAATACATAAGCAAAGTAAAGAGAAGCATTCTCCAGTGTTTTCTTTCCATTCCTTCATTTCGTGATCTTATCTTTCTGTCTGGTTTTCACTTGTGATTCTATCTGTATTTCTTCTCAAATTAGGACAATATTTGATTTCCTTATCGTAAGACACCAGCTTTAGTACAGAGTTACTTGGGGCTTCCCACTGTATGTGTGTCTGCTTTGTTTTCCAGGAAGCCATTGTATGGATTGTTTCAATATAATTCCAGTATGATTGGACTAGAATCATTAGCCGATCCCTCAGATACCTGGGAAATTATAGAGACTATTGGGAAAGGCACTTACGGTAAAGTCTATAAGGTTGCCAATAAGAAAGATGGGAGCCTGGCAGCAGTAAAGATTCTGGATCCTATCAGTGTAAGTAAAAAATATTAAACTGTAACTTCATTGTTAATTTAAAAGAATTCTCAGAGTTGAAATGTAAATAAAATGTGTGAGATATTGAAAGTGTCCTGCTGAAGGGAACAATTTTGCAGAAGGAGTTTGGTACCAGCACCTGAAAGCTGCAACTTACAATTTCATCTTACATGCTATTTTAAGACAACATTTGCCTAGTTTCTTTTTTAGGTTTATGTAATTCTTCTGGTACAAATTTAGATATCTGTGCTTGGATCATGCAAATGAAAAGAAGGCACAGAGGCATTCCTCATAGGGGCCTGCTATAGCAGAGAAAATACAGAATGCTGTTAATCTTAATGTTCTTAATTTATTCTGTGTACTCCCCAAAAGAATTACTTTTCCCATCACAGAAGTACTGTGAACTTTAGGATATTTTGTAGTTATCATTTATAAGTGGGTACTTACAAAAGTGGATTACTGCAAGGCAATAGTTAAGATAAAAACGGAAGAAGAGCACAGCCCAAATTCTCAGAGGTAGTTCTGTGCCAGCTTCAGTTTTAGTGGGTATTAAATGCCTGCCTTCCCTTGAGAACCAAGGCCCTAGTTTTCAATGGAAGATTTAATTGGCAGCTGCTCAGGTTGGATCAAGCTGGAGTTTGACCATGACAGTTGGGCTAAAATATTTACCAAAAAAGTACATTTCTGTCATCTACCACTACTGAAATTCATGTTGGTTTTCTCTTTTATAAATCTGAAGGTCATAAATAAGATAATATCCTTTTTATCAAAATGCAAAAAAAAGGAAAATACATGTAAGACCTTAAATTTTCTGATAGTCACAGTCTGTGCAGAAACAAGGAAAGATTCGGTGCTTATGTACTGTTCTGAGTTGTGGCCTATGTGCTGATATTACACAGTATTTCCTAAGCATCACAGAATTCTTTCATTAACAAATATTTAGTAACATTTTCTTATTTCATGGGTTTTTGTTTCGTCTCTCTTTAATTGTTTCTGGTGTATGTATTTTCCTCATAAGGATGTCTTTGTTTTTACTGATATCCTCTTTGAGGTTTTGTGAAATTTCTCTCTGCTTGGTCCCATCTGATGACTGTAGAAAAAAGAAAAGTTCGTGTATTTACATTTAGCTTACACAATAAAAAATATGCTCGTGTAAAAACAGGTTAAAAAACTATACTTGTGTAAATTTTGTAGACAACTGAGCAAAGTGAATAATTTTTACTTTTCTGGTTAAGTATATTATTCACTGAAAGAATCCTTGAACAACAACTGCTTGCTTTACACAGACTTCACATTTTTGTATGTAAAAAAAGCAAAAGTGGCATGATTTGTTGAGGATTAAATTTACAGTATCGTGGGAGTACTTTCAGCTGCATTAAAGTAAAACCATTTAAAAGTACAAACTAAATAAAAAATGGTTGTTTTTATCCATGAGTTTGTTCTTGCTTTGTATGAACTTACTTGTGTCTATATGTTCTATGTGTTTGTGTTTTTTATTTAGGATGTAGATGAAGAAATTGAGGCAGAATATAATATTTTGCAGTTTCTTCCCAATCATCCCAATGTTGTTAGATTTTATGGGATGTTTTACAAAGCAGATCAATATGTGGGAGGACAGCTCTGGCTAGTACTTGAGGTAAAAACATTTTGATAACATTACATCTTAACTAGCACATGTTATTGGGTTTCTGTTTTTTTGTTGCTACAGGAGTCACTGGCTTTCATGATTCTCTGATTGGGGCCATTAGTCAAAATACTGGTGATAGATGATATGTGGTAGTCTACTGTTGAAAATCACATCCAAACGTAAATTTTGTTTAATAGGGAATGTCCTTGCATTTTATTTCTGTTGAAGTTGCTACATTCTGCCTCTAAAGCCAGCAAATCCTTTAGATAAGAATGGTTTGCCTAAAACCAGCTTGATTTTCTCATGTTGGAGGAAACATTAGGTAAGACATCTCTCTAAACTTTTGAAGAGCTCAAGCATCTGAGGGGAATGCAAAAGATGATGAAGTAGTAACATGGAGGAAAGCTAACAAACATGCTGCCTATTGCAAAAGGGAACGGAGAAAATGTAATGCGAAGGTCTGTTTCATGGTAATTTAAAACTGGAGGCTGGTTGTTGTTGAAAACTGATCAACAGAAGTGCGTTCTATTAACTCTTCTTGGCAATCACTGTTCTTGCAATGAAACATGTATCTTGGGGTCTTGTTGCCAGTTAAGTGACTGCCAAAGATTGCAAGATGAGTGTTTATTCTAGATGTTTTCTAGGCTTAATGATACAGAGCTTTGCACAGACTGATGAGCAGTAACAGACAGTTCGAACATTCCTCTGTGTTTTAACTAAACCAGTAAAAGTTAGCATTCACTTTTTAATTACTGATCACTTCAGAAATTCCTCTCCCTGTTCTTGAAATAGGGAATCTTTATTTCCACTTAGGTTGTGGAATCCCAACAATATGTCTAACTTCTGTATACTGCAGAATTATATAGCTTGAATGAAAACCTGTGATGTGTTTCATCTTAAATTTCAGTAACTATTAAAAAAAGGAGCTTTAGTATTTTTGCTTTGATGTTGTTTTTTACTGTATGCCTCCTTTGGCTTTGTGCTGAGTTTGGGCTTGGTTTCTCATGTGTTTTCTTTTTTAATACAAGTGTAGCGTACCCAACAGATGCATCGCATGTGGTAATCTATATAACAAAATTTTGTAAAGCAAAATCGTGACATATTCTATGTAACAAAATTGAATGTAGAATTTAAGAGTTAAGTGTTTGTATAGACCTTATCAATTATGTATGTTGATTTCAGGTGGGTTTTGGTGCACATTATCCAAAGTTTCAAAGAAATTTGACATTAAAAAAATCATGTTTTCTTTATACAGATAAATTTAACAGACAAGGCAAACTATTTCTTGCCTTGGAATTTACATGCAAATTTATATATGCATAGCAGTTACTTTTTATATTATAAATTAATGACACTTTTTCAGTAAAAGGGAATATACAAAGCGCTCAGACTTTGATCTCTGAGTCTTTGATGAAATATATTCATTGGATATGTGACTTCCAAAATTTGTAATAGAGGGTGGATTTTTTTTTCCTCTAGGCGCAATTTTGCCATGTTTACTCATTACGAGCAGGATCTTACTTTGATAAATGCCTAGGATGAGGAAGGGTAGCAAAAGTGGACACCTTAAATATTTTTATGATGTTGCAGTTTACTACATAGGGAATTTTAGAGATAAGCATTTTGTATTTCTCAGATAGGTGGAGCACAGACAGCTGTAAAGCAAGCTTCTTTACTTTTCCATCTAAATGTGCATCAGCCCACTTTTTAAAGTATTACCATTAGGTACGAAGTAGTAATGAAGTTTACAAGTTCATTTTGTCCCAGATCTTTACTGACTGTCAAGAACAGTGTCACTGACAGCTGCAGTAGTGTTTATGGGATATATTTATTTTCAGAGTCAGTCATTCATTTAACATATGGTACCAAACAGCTGTCAGTCTGTATCATTTTTCAGTTACAACCAGCTTGGGTTTTTTTTGAAGTGAGGGCATACTTTTCTGTATTTGATTTGCAGGATAGAGATAAGTTTAGAAAAGCCTATCTCAGTAGAACATTTAGTGTAATAAAAGCAATAAACAAAAGTCTTTAACTTAATGGCTTGGCAGAAAATGGTTAAGCATGGAAAGAAAAGCATGCACTTTCTCTCCCGAGATGATGAAATTCTCTTGTAAATACATCGGATGATTGATATTGAGCTGAATGCTCCTACCCAATTGATTTAAAAAATATGTAAAATTCCCTACTAATTAATTAAACAGTAAAGTCAGATTCCTTCAGAATTCATCAATGTCTTCATTGATGAAATTTTGCTTCAGAAACTTATTTACATAAAGGATGTCTTGTTTATCATGTGATCTAGTCCTTTCCATGAACTAAAACTTTTGGTCTAATGAAATTTTTTGATGTAAGGAGAAGTTAGTAATAAATGAAGGAAAATATCGATGTATCACAGAAATTAGTGATTGAACTGATACACAATTGTTAAAAGTTATTTGAGAGATGCAAAACTTGAGGTTGTAGAAATTCTGTTCTCATACCATTCTCCTGATTTATGTTGTAGTATTTTAAACTTAATACTGATCATGTAAAATGAACTTGTGATGAAATGCATGTGATTTCTGTATGGCAGAAACGTTGGTAAGAGCGCTGGCTGCAAAAACAGGTATAGAGGAGAAAATTCAATGAAAGAAAGGCAATAAATTCTCCCATCATTTTTTTTTGTCAAACAAATTAAGTAAAAGACGGAGAAAGAGGAGAAAGGAAAGAGGGGAGTCGCTCCTTAGAAGGGCATAGACAGTAAACCAATGGTGTGGGTGAAAACATATTTACAAAGATTCTAATTTTACTTTTTCTTCTCCTCTTTTGATCTATGGCAGCCCATTAATGGGAAATGCTTGCAAGAAGCTGCTTTTCTGGATCAGAATGTTTCATCTCAGTTGTTGGCAGCGCATGCCATCAAATCTGAGTGTAGAGATATGGCTTCTGTCTACTTTTATATTGCCTGCCAGCAGGAGTGTTGATGGAGTGAAAGTTTAAAATGACTGTAATTTGTTGCCTCCCAGTTATCAAGAGCATCAGTCTTTTCTGTCTGGCCTTTTCTTCGCACAAAACCAGTTTTTCAAAATGACAATGCATGTATTATTGTGAAAATACTCAAATAATGTAAATTGGACTTATAAATCCTCGTTTAACAACAAAATACAGTCATGTTCATAATATTTTAATTTTTGGTTACATTTTATAAATGACACTTTATACTTCTGTTTTCACTTCCCTCTCCCCATCCAGGCTGCTGTGATTTATTATTAACATTGGTGATAAAATATGTTCTAAGGTTGGGTGACAACATTAATAATTGCAAGGTAAAAACCTTGCTGTTCCCAGACTTGTGTTGTAGTGCAGTTTTGCATGGCAGGTGTTCACAGCCTAAATAAATATATTGAGTAACTGAGGACTTGTCTTGCTTTTTTCCCCCCCTCGCAACTCCCCCCTTCTCAGCTGTGCAACGGAGGTTCTGTCACAGAGCTTGTCAAAGGCCTGCTGAAGTGTGGCCAACGGTTGGATGAAGCTATAATCTCATACATCTTATATGGTGCTCTCTTGGTAAGGATATTCATTGGGCTTGTAATGACAGCAGAGGGTGCAATTTAGTCATATCTCATACATACATTTTCCAGTTATAAAGTATGGTAATGTTGACAATATTATGCGGGCTATTATAGCAGCAGGGGTCATATCAAGCATGTAATCCAGTGGACAGATGTTTCTATAGAGTATGTGCAGATTGTCTTCATTACATTCCCTAATAGTAGGGTAATTGTTTTTAAATAAGGGAGTAAACTTATTTTTGTTACTGCTGGTATATAGGGCCTTCAGCATTTACACAATAACCGGATCATTCATCGTGATGTGAAAGGGAACAACATTCTCCTGACAACAGAAGGTGGAGTCAAGCTCGTTGACTTTGGTAATGACCACTTCCCATTTGTTTTCCTGATACATGCAGTTTAGCCAAAGGCATCTGTTTACTTTCCCCTGGGAAGGCAGAATGCTCTAGCGAGAGACTTTTTCAGAAGAATACGCAGAATTATTTTAAGAAGGAAAAATGGAGAAGGAACCTGACGCAGCAAGAAGAATAAAAATTCTAACCAAAAATTAGTAATAGACTTTTAACTTAAAAGCTTAAACATAATTTAATAATTAAAAATAGTTCTGAAGGTACCATTTTATTTACAAAGCTCTTTTGCATTTCACAAGGAATGTCAGTTTCGGGGCAGTTGTCCTCCTAATTTGAATTTAGATGTTCTATCTTTTGCATATGAAAAGGAAACATTCTTCTCTCTGAAATGGCTTTTGCTAGCCTTAAGCATAATTTTTTCCCTCTGAGCAGAAGGTAAAATGGTCCCTTGGGTCCAAAACCCAACATCCATTTAATTTGTGATTATTGCTGTTAGATTTGAGCATTGCCAGTCTGGAAACATCATACGAAACAGGAGAGAGAAAGAGACAGATAGGTAGATAGAAAGGGACTTGGCAATAGAATCTAACACAGTTCAGCATTTTTTCTTCCGTTTAAACATGCAGTTAGAAAAATAAGGAAATGCTGTAGTCCCTCCAATATGTATGCAATCAAACGGACAATTTTATTAAAGGTATCAGAAACACATTATTAGTAATATGATTTATTAATGAAACCATATAATGCATAAGGTAATCATCATTGAGAATAGTATGGTGTGAATAATGGATGTTTGCTTAGTGGCGCCTAAAGGTAAAGACAAACATTCACAAAATGGGAGTAGTATACAATGGTGTGCCAAAAAATCCTGCAAATAGTAATATTTTTTAAAAAAAATACCAAAATATTAAATTTATGCATTGGAAAGAAAATTTAATACTGATGTCATGGTATTACAAATTTGACATAAAGATCTATTGAAGACACTAAAGTTAGTTGGGAAACAGGAGACTCCTTAGTATCTTCTAGGGACAGAAATTCATTATGTTGAATTTTAAAGGCAACAATTAAAATAGTGCTGGGAGAAACATGTGGCCTGAAGAAAAAATTGGAGTGAGTCCCTGAACTAGTACAAGGCATGAAGATCCCTTCTCATTTGGGGGAATTTTGGCAGCATGGTCTTTGTTTGTAACTACTCCATTGTGGGAAAAGTTGGCTTTTCTTCCCAAAGTAAAATGTTTTTATTAGATGGATCAAAAGCCTGAGCTGCAGTGGAAGCTCAGCTTGGAGCTCTGGCTTCCAAAGGCAGATCAATGTGATGCAACTCCAAGTGGCACATTCAAGAAAGCTGAGAATCACCTTTCTGATGTCCCATTTGTCTCTCTGATTCCACATTTAGGTTTTAGGTTTTTTTTCTACTTTTTGCTACAACAGTAACACTAGAAAATTACAACAAATATGACTACCTCAGAAAAAGACCTGAGTTAAATCTTGAGGGTTTCCTAACACTTAATGGTTAGGAAATGCCAAGAAATGCCCACATTATCTGTGTGCTTCCTGACTGAAGAAGCATAAGTCACTGAGCTTTCATTAAGTTGCTGGTTTTCCCCTCTAGCCCACTGCTGTACTCACAGAAGGGACTCTGGGAGCAAACTTGGAGTGAGTCACAGGCGATACTGTTTGTAGAGTGGCTTGTCTCATTTGTTGCAGAAAGTTGGAAGACACACAGAGAAAAGTGCAAGGAGTTCAGAAAGAGAAGCACTCTTAGTTCAGACAGTTGAATGGCATCAGATTGAAGACTACTCTTGCTTCTGCCAGTGTTTCTCTATGATGTTGCATCAAACTTTTAGAAGTGGCCACTCTGTTCCTCATTTTCCCAGTAGCTGGTTTGAAACATCTTGTCCTCCTTTGCCGAAGAGCTAAGTGTTCTTGAACTGGAGCTGAGATCTGTTACAGCTCTACTTGAGTCATGTGAAGTGCCTGAAAACTGAAAGATCTCAGATTAACGACCCCAAAACAGTGGATGCTTTGGATATTTTTAGGTTAATCTCTGGAACTAATAATCCTCTCCCATTTTGCAGGAATGTTAAGGAGATTTATTGTTTGATGAGGATGAAAGGAAACATGTAAAAGGGAAAAGAAATAATAATCTTAAATTTAGTATAGGATTGGATATACTCAGTAAGTAACTAGAACTCAAATTGATGGGGTTAAAAAGAATATTAAATGACTACTATTCGGTAAACAGTATCTGTTCTATCCACAGAATGAAACTGAATCTTGAAGGGGGGAAAAACAGTTACTTCATATTCAAGGCTGTACATATGGATATTAGGTCACAGAGAGGATTACACAGATATCCTTAATTGAGGCTTTTTTTTTTTTTTTGCCTTTATTGCATGACTTTACAACTTGCTTTGTCAACGTAACACACGTTTCTTCCATCAGCTGCTCTCGACAGCACGATATATTTGAATAAATGTTGGTCACAGTGTAAGTCGACCCAAAATGTCTGCACCTTATTCATTTATGCTCCTGCTCACTCAGTCGCTCCCACTGTCTCAGCCATTTGGTATTCTGCACTGTTTTGGAGTGTTGGTAGATAGCAGCTACAAATTAAGCTTGCTCAAGAGAAATCAGAGTTAAATGCACAGAGGCTTGCTGTAGGTCCTAGCCATTAACTATTTCACAGCAGTACTCAGGAAATCACTGAAGGCTTGCAATCACACTGAAAAATGAAAAATAAATACAGAATTGAATGTTGGAGCCAGCGATCGAATTATTTAACTTACAAATTGAGTCCCAATTTCTTATTTATTGGCATCAGTCAATGTGTATTGTATGTGTTTCTGTCCATTTTTGTTTCTGGGTAATGCCGTAGGAGCAGACCACAGTGATTTTTGTTTATTTTTAAACCAAGTTAAAGTGAAATATTTTTAAAGTCAATATTGGGTTTGTGTCAGTTTATGGGAATGCTCCTGAACTCTACAATTCAATTATGTTGACCAGAGCACAGAAGATTTGCTGTGAGAATTCCTTCTGATTTGTTAATGTTTTTTTGATTTCACTCTAGTTCTTTCTGACCCGTAGATCAGCCCCAGTCAGCAAAGCACTGAAGCAAAGGTTTTGTTTTAAACATGTGCTTAACTCCCTATGTACAAGCTGCACTGTGAGCTTGAGCTTCTGTGCTTTTCTCAATAGGGAAAGATTTAAGCAAGTGCATAAATGTTTTGTTGAACAGGAGCCTCTGCAAATACTCTAGTGAACAAGTTTCCTGCCAGTGGTGTTCAGGGAGTAAATTTTGGAAACAGAAGTTTTAAAGTCAGATTGTAATTTCAATATAATTTTATATACTTATGAAAATGGCGGAAAGAAGTCTGTGATATTTAGGTGGCAATTGAATTTTTAAGCTTGAATGAATGTGCTTCAAACTGAGTCATTCACAAAAAATCTCTCAGCAATTCTGAAAGAAAACAGCAAGCTGAAATTAATTTCAGTACAAATGCTGCACCTACTTTGGCCAGAGGTTCTGTATTTGTACTCCTAAGCCCGGGGTTTGTTTTCCAGATACTTGAAAAAAACTGACTGAAATGACAGAATGAATTTGAAGCCAAGTTTTTTGGGTCTGTTTTATTGCAGGTGTTTCAGCCCAGCTCACCAGCACACGGCTGCGTAGAAACACTTCAGTGGGAACACCCTTTTGGATGGCACCCGAGGTAGGCAAATGTTCCTGTCTGGGTTGTCTCCATTCATTGCAATGCACGCTTTGTTGTCACTTCCCCATGGTAGGAGAAAAGAGTATATTTTCTTCCCTTGCCTATGTCTGTGTTTCTGCTTTACTCTACGTTTAGGCCCCTCTTCAGTAAAATCAATGTACTATTAGAATATACAAAATAATTTTCATTATTTTCTTCTCTATAATGTTTCTGTTAAAAGTGCAGATAATCTGCAAATAACTGAAGGCCTCCTTGACTTTCCAATCAAATACTGTACGTTTTGGTGCGCTTGTCTGTGCCTCTAATATAGATCGAGAAAGGGAGGAGGAATTCCCACATCCCTGTCTTGCTACAGGACTCTGCAAAATCCTGACTCAGCTGTGTGTTCTTTACCCTTATCATTGACTGGGGACCTACACACTAAGACACGTGGATTAGCATAGATTAAAAATGGAGAAAAATAATCTACAGGCAGCCTAGTCTGTAGATTATTTGGTGTATTTTAGACCAGATTTTTGCATACTACTCACCAAACATAACCCTTTTCCTTCTATTTCATGAAGTTCTAGAAAGTTTTAACACACTATTGAACAGAAGTCCCTTATGTACTTTGCCTAAATTTGGGGTGAAAGATGTTAATCTTTATCCTCCTGGCTTTAAGAAACAGAAAATACTTTTGTAAGGTATAGATTATGAAATTAAAAAATAGGGAATGAAAGGGGTGTGCTCTGTTTATTTTTAAGTTGTTAAACCTTAATAGCAGTAGTAGCCTCATTTGTGTTGAAGGCCATTAGACTTATTTGAATTTTGGGGAATTTGAGGTGGAATTGCATCTATTACAAATGCACACAGGTCTATTTCTGTATGTCAAACACTTAAAAGTATCATGCAAACATTTGTTTTAAAACATTTTATACTTTTTGTACATCTGTTTCTGTTGCTAAGGAAGGCTGATTATAGCTGAGCAAAGAAAAGAAGCTGCTGTAACGGATCCAAAATTGATCTTGCACAGTCTCACAAAGAATGGTTGATATTTTACCATCTCCATAACAACCAGTTTACGTCACAAAGGAGACACAAGATACCTTAGAAACCACTGTGCAAGCATTATTTATGGAATCACCTTGGTTGGAGACATTCTGAAACCTTTATAAAATACTTGTCTAGACAACAGTGGACATATTATGAAATATTTTATTGAAGCCAGATTATTAGAAGTTATTTTTACGGTACTGTTTTGCTTGAATAATTGCCATCGAAGGCAGTAATCATACCCAATTTATTTTCCCATCCTGTTTGAAAATATTCATTCTCAAGGTAGAAAGCCAAAGAAATAAGCAGAGATTTTGATCTGAAAAATTTTGACCTGAAAATACAACACGTGTGTAACCCAATGTATGTTATGTACATAGCACATCAGAACAGGAACAGAAGTAGCTTTGAATGCTTCCTGTTTTGAAAAGATTTGTCAAAATAACCAAGCCAGTGCCATAAGCATAGTAACTCATATCACTTTTGCACGCCTGTGTGAGCCACACTGATCAGGCTTCATAGATGTACCAATCTGCAAAACAGCTGTAAGATGCTCAGATATCTGTTATGCTGTTGTTGAAATGGCTTTTAAATGACAAGTTGCATAACACACATGTGCGAGTCACTAACGTTGCTTTCTTTGTGTCCATATGAGTGACACACGTCAACCAATGGCGAGGTGCAATTTACCTTACTTCTGCGGAGATCTTCCTGGTATTTTTAAAATGTGCAGCGAAAATTTTATGTGAAAGATGTGGACTGCAATAAACTGAAAATCTCTGCTTGGGTAACAGCTTATTAGGAACAGTGTTTTCTAGATGAGACTGTGGTGAGATCAGTAAAAACTAGAAAAGCACTTCACAGTTGCAAAAATCTTACTGCCTAAAGGTGTTGACATAGGATAGAATCTATGTCAAACCCAAAAATACCATAAAATAACTGGACAGGAAGGAAATGTTACTAGTCAGAGAAATAGAAAGCATGAAGACTAGAATTTTTTTTTTTTAATTGAACTTTTACTATCTGTATTTGAAACATAGGAGCGCCTCAGTCAATGCAAAAGGCAATCTTGGGACCTCATCTTATCTAAGGGTGAGAAAGATGGATTTAATCTGAAGGGGGAGTGGAGAGGGGAGATGAAAAAGCTTGCCTAGGAGGAAGAGACTACAGTAGTGTTTCAGAGAAATGAATCTTGTGAAATGAAGCTGACAGGGAATCTTTTCCAGGGTAAACCCCAGGAAAATAAAACTTGGAGAAGGTTATTCAAGCTGACAAATAGGAATAACTGGGTATAAGCAGGAGACAAATGTGCTGGAAACTAGAATTATTGGATTAGCCTGGATCAGGAACAGTCTGTATAATGAGGAAAACCATTGTATTTTAAAATGAAGTTTGCAAAATATATCACAGGGATTATATGGCATGGTACTTGCAATAGCAAAAACTCATAGGAAAATAGCAGTGACTGGTGTAAGGTGTTCTGTTCAGTTCAGTGTTCTTACTGGTCAGCACGAAAAGCAGCAGTTTAACAGTTTTGAGTGACTCAGACATCTTAGAGAGCTCTTTTTTCCTGATGACTGTGAGGCTTGTTTAGCAGCAGCAGGACGAATCAAATGCCCTTGAGCATTTGTTTTGAGCAGAGCATGTGATTAACGTTTTTTTGCTGAAAAATGAAAATACAGGCTAAAACTAGGCTGTGTGGAAGCAACAGAGGAACTTGGCAAGGATGAGTCAGTTTGTGAGCAGCTTTAAAGCAGACTCATTGAAAATCAATCATTGCTGTTTAACCTAATTAGTATTATCTCACACTACAAACATTGACATGCAGAAACTGGAGCACTGAATAGAGGCGTGCAAAAAAAAAGATAAATAAGGCAGGCTAGTTTAAGAAGGGTGGATGTTTAAAGCTGCCTGTTCCGAAATTGCCAGTTACCTGAAATCTGCTACTGTTATGCTGAAGTAAATTGTGTTGAATGCTAGCAGAAGGCATCAGATTTTAACTTTACATCTCTAGTTCTAAACTCTAACTTGTCTTATTTTCAACCTACGATGCAGAACTGAACAAAATCTAGTTGAAATAGAATTGCAGCTTTCCTTTTTCCCCAATATAATTGTATTATCATGATATAGCTGGAAACATGACTCTTGAAACAAGCGCAGTTAGAATCTACGTGTTTTCTTTGGCGCAAATCTAGTTTTAAGAGTAGAAATTTAAAAAGAAAAAGATACCTGAAGTCAGAAAGAACTGGAGAGATGCTGAAGGTAATTTAAAACCACAGGGCGTATGCTGTTATATTTTACTGACAACTGCTAAAAATTGACAGTGTTGCATGCATACTTACGTGTTAAAAGGAACATAATTAAACATAGTTGATCCTTTGAAGAATTGTGTTGAAATATGACACATGACAGTAGGAAAGCCTGAGACATTGGTAAAGGTTTCTTATGAGTTCTGTATTAATGAGTTAACCAGAGGTAAAATCTTGGCTCTGTTTTGCTATTGATTTTCGAGGGAATTCAGTATTATTTAAAGCTACATGAACTCTGTGTTTTGGATATTTGTTACCATCCTGCCAAGATGAGGTGGTGATCAGTAAGACTGCCCCAGAGACAGCAGATTGTTTTCGTTCCCCCTGCTGAATCAAGGTGTACTTCCTGGGATAAAATTCAGTACATCTGTGCATCAGTATCAATTTATGAAGTATTAGAACAATAGCTGACTAGTTTAAATTATCTTTCTTTTTCCAATGTTTCTTTGTATTTTTCTAAACTTTAAATCTGATTATATGTTTGTGCAATAAGTCTAGTCCTAAAACAGTGAATAATACTTGCATTATTTCAGTACAAAGCTGTGTCTCTGCATAACCTAAAGAAAAATCAACCAAACTGGTAAAAAAAGCAGCCCAAAAAGTCATTTGCATTAATGTAGTTGAAAAATGTATAGAGAGAAAAATCTAATTTTGCAAAGACTCACAGCAGCTTTTCCACTAAAGACAATATTCATTACAGTAAGGGCTGTATTCAGGCCTTAGAATTTGATCAAAAAACCATCTTCCTTGTGGTAGATTAGGGCTGGTTTCTCTTATTTACCTCTCTATTGTAGGACATGAAAAATTTACAAAAAAATCCACTTAATAGTAAATACATTTCATGTTTAGTTAAATAGTGAGTTGGAAAAACAGCATAAAAAAGATAACCCCGTCACTAACCTGGGTTTATGTTTTTAATTAAGTCTAAACAATTACAGTGATACATTCCCATGAAACTATTGAATATATTCTCATTTTGTCATCACTTCAACCTAATTTATTTGCCAGCCCTTTGCTTACATCATGGGACTCAAGGTCAGCATCCTGTTAATAGCTCTACATCTCTTCACTTTAATTCCGTATTAACTAAAATTAACTCTTCTGATATTGACATTTTCACACTTGTAAATTCCAGCAAAGCATGGAATTTTGTAAATGTTGATCTATAATGAACTGTAGGAATCCACTGCTTAGTATAAAGAGGATATAGATTTCAAGAATGTATATACACTTATTTTTCTGCCTGAAAGCCATTTAAAAACAGTTGTACAGTGAAATAGTATACGTATTTTGTGATAAACATAAGGAACTAGGTACCTTCTTAATAAGGAAAATTTTGAAAGTATTACCTTATAACACCTTCCATGAAGGTGTAATAACTATTCTCTTACAGCAAATGATAAGATAGACTACTCAATTAGCTCTTACTGCAGGTTTTTTTTACCTCATGAATTACAGTAAATGAGATAATATTGAAAACATAATTTACAAAAAAATAACTGATTGTCCTTAAGGAAAAAACCTCACAGAAGAGAATAGAGAAAACTCTTCCTGCTTTTACAGAATTTATGTTTATCTGGGATCATGATTAATTAATAGTGAAATATTTGAAAATCCCACACATTTAGTGGGTAAAAATAATAAATGTGAAAAATAAATGGTAAAGATAAAGAATGGTAGCATTAAATCATTCATAACAGAGGTTTTTGTTACATTGTGATTTGAACAATTGTTTGTTGTTTAACTTTACTATATTTCTGATAGTATATTAAGCCTAGGGTATAAAGGAATTTTGAAATTACATCCCTGCTTTCAGGAGGCTAAAGTAGTCCACTTTCTGTGGCTCTCAAACCCAAACTTTAACAAGCTGCAGTAGTAAGGAGTTATGCTGGCTTGCTTAAAGTCCCGAAGGAAAACAGTGGAATTCAGAAAGCTGAATTGGAATACAGAGGTTTCTTTGAAGGAGATGGCACCCAAGAGGCAGAGAGCGCAGCAGGAGAGCACCAGCCAGCTCTCCCTGCAGAGTGGGGTCTGGCAGAATGCATTGCCTTTGCCTCCAGGAGAGCTCACCTCCTCATGAGCTGGCATGGCAGGAGGGCGCTGAAGAGGATGTGGCAGCTGGAGGGAACCTCACTAACCTTGATAACATGGCCATAATCTTGTGAAGGGATGTCAAGGGGTTGCAGATGCTTGTTTTGTTCTAACCTAAACAGTAGCTATGGAGGGGTTGTAAAACTTTCCTGTAGGGTGTTTAAAGATTTAAAAACCGTACCAAACCAAAACCCCCAAAACCGTAGAGAAAATAATTTCAGTACTACACTGCTCTGCATTGAGATCCCTACATGAAATGTGTTTACTTATAAGGTTGGAGTTGCCTCTGACTTTTTGGTTTCGTTGTGATACACCATTTACAAATCTGTGTGAGGAGTGTAGTGTGTATCCTTAACTGCTCAGGAGTAAGTCTGTGGGTCAGAAAAAAACCACGTCAGTGACATTTGTATTAGTAGTGTTGAAGCCATGATGCTCTTGTGATATAAAGCAACATAGATTTGGGTGCTCGAAAGCTTATCTGTTTTTCCTCACTTTATCATTTGGTCTAATAAAAGGTATTATGTTTCCCTACAAATGTAGCCTGCTGCCAGAGCAGTCTAATGGTCTTGGGAATATTTCACTTGCATGAGTTAAAAATAAAAATTGATAACTCAATTGATAATTAATTGTGTCAACACAATTGACTAGTTGACATATAATGAATTTTCAGTGAATCAACATTAAGTGTCATAGTTACTCATAAGAATTTTTTAAAATATTAATTTACTTTTATTTTGGTAAAATTTCTAAGAATATAATCATTTTCTGATACACCATTGAAAAATTTGTCTGATGATAATAAATAAGGAACTGGAATCCAAATAAGAAGATGGGAGAATATGGAACCGATTTAAATCACAAATTTTGTCATGTTTTAATTATGTGAATGTGCTTGAGGGGAGGGAAGGAGGGAGGGAAAGAGGAAGCGAGGGAGGGATAGAGATAGATAAGTATCACTTTGGTCTGGGTATTTCAGTATCCCCAGTGCTGCTGAATGCTATCATGAAAGGCTGGGGTTTTTTCAGTGCATAGAACTTAGAAGAATATTTAATATTATATTTCCTATGTAGATAATTTAAGTTGGGTTACATAGTGTCAGGTGGAGCACAGAAGTTCAGTGGGTTTATTTCATTTGACTTGCGTAGCTCGCACTTCTGTTCTCCTTGCAGCAAGGGTAACAATTTTGTGCCCCGTTCATTTTACATACGCAGTGCTTTTCAGCATTGTGCTCACACACCTCATAAGCTGCTTAGTTAGCTACGTCAGCTGGGCACAGCACCGCCTTTCAGGAGCATCAACCTTTTTAACTCCAGAAGCCTTTCTGCGGGTGGGTCACCAGTGCTAATTGCGTAGCAATCGTCTCCAGGTAGCACATCTGTACTGCTATTACTGGTATTGTGTTTGCTTGCAGCTATACTTTGTATGTGTACTTTATATACTGAGGCAAAATGAAAGTTCACTTCTAATAATTGTGGGTAAACGTAAAATTGTTTGATGTATTTTGCTTCAGCTAAACATATGTATAGCTTCCTCTCTGCCCACAAGTCGGTATGACCACTGTACAAATAACAGCTAGTTCTCTGTATCATCTGTTTTCCCTCTTTTAAATCCACCTGCGATTTACTTATGGGCTTGCTGAAGTTCAAAGAAATCTTTGCATTGATTTCAGAACAAGTAGAATTATATCCTTGAATATAAAGTCTTCTTGTCAGGGTGTGAATCACCCTGTGTATCTCTGTGAAGTTTCTGTTTCTGTAGAGGAGTTAAATCACACAGAATGCCTAATCACCAGCTTCTCTAAATTCCCTCCAGTTACTGTGACTGATGTGTTTATGTGCCACCTTTGCCAGACCAGTGAATCCTCCACTACCTCACCCTGTCCCAGTGTGACCCTCGGCACAATTAGTGTTGACAACTACCATCACATTGTCTGTTTCTCTGTGTGGTGTTGAGATGCTTTCCCTCCTACGGCAGTATGGCTGGGCAGGAAATCATCATGAAATTACAACTAATACAAAGGGTGACAGCCTGTCTCCTTAGGAACCTGGGCCACTGTGTGCACGTAACCAGTCTATGCCAAAGTGAAAGACTTGGTGCTTATTCCTGTGGCATTTACCGGCAAATCTCAGGATTAGCTACACCAGCCCCTGAAGCATTGGCATAAACATAGTTTTTGCAGCAAAGCATGCTACTTATTCTTTTTTGTTTGTACAAGCAGGGGAGGATTTTGCTGGATATAAAATAGGTACAGATGTGATGATCTCTTTGCACAAGGTAGAGAAGTGAGGTAGCATTTTCTTCAGTTTCAGATCATTTCTTCTGTGCTCTCTGTCTTCATGCCCCACTGGCCAGAGCAGGCATCAGCAGTGCTGAGAGGCACTCTGAGCACCAGAACTCTGACTGAAAAGAGCAGGTGTTTCCAAAAAAAAAAAAAGTATCTCTGAGTTCCTGATAGAGACAGAAACGTAATAAAAGATAATTCAGTGGCATTTTCCCTTTTTGTATTTGGCTTTTAGAGATTTTTGCTCTTCAGGGAGTTGCAATAGTTTTCAAGGCAAAGCAGGGCTGGGGCATTCCCAAGGACTTTGCTTGTAAACTGTGACTGAGAGAACTCTTACTTCTTCAGATTTCAAGGCAGAGTGTTGTCTGCTAGCCAACACATAAAGCAAGTTGCCAATGTGCACCTTTCATCAAGGAAAAAGCTGTAAAATTTGATTCTTACTTTAAAAATTAAAATTAGTGGCATTTGTGTTTCTCTAAGTGGTGCATAAATTGGTAAAATTCTAATAATAAATTCCATAGAAATTGAAAACTTGTTTCAAAACAAAGTGATCATTGAATTCCTATGTACACTGCATACTTGGTGTCAGAAGAGCAGTTCATTTTGTATGTTTTCTGTGAGACTGATCTCAGTATAGGCAAGCTGTCTGTCTAAAACATACTGGGTTGCATGGTCCACTGGCTGAATTTTTGTAAACAAAGAGAATGCAAATTAAGGGGAATATTTTTCTGAAAGAATCACTCTAGGCTCTGATATTAGAATGGAGGAGACTCTGATAATAGTTAATTCCCCTTGGTTAGAGTGCCAGTATTTTGCTATAGAGTCATTTTAATGCCACGTGCCATACTTACTGGAGGTGTAGCTGTTAGCTGTGGAGCAGAAGACACAGAAAGATGCATTATACGTTCCTTTCTCTTTGTTTGGTAGGTAATACATTGTGAAACTGAGAAAAGCTCAAAGACCTTTTTGTTTTTTAAAACAGCAGTTGCAGTATATTTGCTTTTCCCCATCCATTATGAGTGCAAAGCTCTCTGATGCTCATATTATTTTAGTGTAGCTGTTAAACTTTCTAAGACTGAGAAACATATCAAGTTCCGGTATCGGCCTGTAGTTAGAAGCAATTGTGATGTGCTTATAGAGGAAAAAGTGGTGGTGTCCTTGAATGTGGGAGACCAGCTATGTTTGTGGCACCGCTGACGAAGTCCAGTGTGACCTTGAGCAGGTCCTTCTTTTCCTTACCTTGAAAATGAATATATATTCCTCTGTGTCATAAAGCTTGAGAACAAATAGACAAGTATTTGCAAAGGACTCCACACACTGATGAGAACCAGGCAACTTTTGAGACAGTCACTTCCAGGAGATGGGCTCTAGCAGCTTTTTATCCAAGCAGATAAGTATTTTCATGTGTTAAAAAAGGAAGGAGAACACAGTGCATTTAATTATTCACATATGGATAAGCTACTTGCAACTTTTGAGTCATGGAAGCTGACTTGCGTGATTATTTTTTTTGAGGAGGTGTCCTTGAGGATACAGATAATTTGGGGAAATGTGTGAAGAAACAAAAATAATCAAGAAATACAAGCTTCCTTTTCAATCTCTGAGAAAAACTGCAATGAAGGAAACTTGGGCCAACACCAAATATGGCCTCTTTAGAATATATTATTTATCTCTGATGGATTTCCATGCTGAATTTCGTCCAAGTTTTTACATCAAATTTAATTTCTTTCCTTGTCTCTAAGGCATGGTATAAGGAAATGAAATTATCATATAGGCCTCTGAAATAAGGGTGGTGGTTTAAAGCACTCTGCTTGAGTTGCAAAGGATGTATCTACTGCACAGTAAAACTCATCATTTTCAAGAGAGAGGGGGATCTTTGGGATGACATCAAGGCTATTATGAACTCTTTGAAGAGCTAAAAAATATTTCAGAGCTTTCACTTAAGACATTCTGTTGAAGAGAAGGGAGATGGGAAAATGATCCTCATGTTACAACTTTGAAAGACACTGCATTGGCTAACAAAACTCTGCCTCTTCAAGATGAAGAAAAAAATCCCTGAACCCTCTTTTATTTACAGTGCTTATTTTCATTTTTCCCCATTCTGTTTATTTGGTAGTTGATGTGTAGGGGAGCGTGTATGTATGTTTTTCTCAGGTGGTTTGCAGACGTTTTGCTGACCACTTTATAATGTCTTGGAGATCACCAGTGTTCCTTGGACAATAGAAACACTGGTCTAATACTCTATCAGAAGATTCTTTGACATTACAGCAATAAAGGGAAAATACCACTGTCAGCAGAGTATGAAAAGAAATTTCTTTGGCATACTAACCTGGAAAAATTGAGGAGGAAGAGAGAGATCTCAACCCTTGTCAAAATATTGATGGAAAATTCAAGAGAGGTCTTAATTTTTCTGGACTGTTTTGCTCTAGGAAAAGAATGGAACTATTAGAATGTAGCAAAGGAATATACTAATGTCCAACTTTACTGCCAAAAAACCCTCTCAAAAACATTTTGGTATTATTTTTAACTCCTATGTTCAACACCCCTGATTTCTGATGAAATGTGTGGTGTATGATGGGGTCATGAGTCCCAGAGTAAGAGATGGACAGGTCCTGTGGGCTTGTTGGATATGATCTCTACCAGAGGCATGAATGCCTCTGTTAGGTGCAACTTATGGAGAAAGTAACCAAGAGGTTAAGCTGGAATCAGCAGCTTCTCCAGGAAAGGTTTTCTTACAGTAGGCTGTGAGTAGCTCTCTGCCAGCACCTACCTGGGCTGTTGACTTGCATGTTGGCATCTCTGCAAAGCATTGTCCCAAATTGAAGGTCTAACAGAAGAACTCAGAAGTCATACAGAATTAAAAAAATAGATCTCTTCTACTACATAGATACAGCTACCTTAGGACATGCTGTCAGAAGTTCTGTTTATCTTAAGTACAAATCAGTAGCAATAAAACTGTGAGAAAAATCATGGAAGACAATACCAGCAATATGTGCAGATTTGGGAAATTTTCAAAGCGGTTGGTCTAATTGATGAGATTTGGGAAGAGAAACTTGAGACAGGATTCCAAATCATGATAGAATAAAAGGCAGTGATGCTGCAATTTTTCTCTCATCCCTTTAAAGATAAGGGCTAAATTTAAATTTGGCTTGAATCTCACATTTAGATGCAGAATTGTTTCCAGGTTATATGAATGGTTAGCTCATGATTAGAATGCAAACAGTGGGTTAGCTGGAGGTGCGCATCAGGTTTGTGATACAGAACACTTCTGATGACCATGGAGACGTTCCTGTTAACTTCGGTTTTTCTTAAACAAGGTACATGGTATGTTAATTAAGACTTTTTTAAACTACTGAAATCTAGTAGGGACAAACTAAAAAAAAAAATAATTGGCAGAAATGACTGATGGAATATTCTTATCTAAAAAACAGCTGTACAAATCAGTCTATCCTCATGAATAGTCATAAGAGTTAATAAGAATAACATCAATAGGGTTCTCTGCTATTGTAATAGGTTTCTGTAGGGAGTGCTTTCAAAAACAGAATTTAGTAGAGTGATGTTCCTTGTATAGATATTTGAAGTATCCCATGTATTTTAAAACAGAGGGAGATTGTTTTTAAAGAAAACAAACCTAAGAGAAGTTCTAATTTACTGTTACATTGTTGTGGGGTTTTTCCTAACTAGGATATACAGGCAAGGATATGGATTTGAAAGTGACATAGGATTTTAGAAATGACTCAAAAAGTACATTCGTGTTATACTAGGATAGCGTGAATTGTACGTTACGTTAAAGCATTGTTTTCTCTGCCTTTTTTCTGATAGGTTATTGCTTGTGAACAACAGTATGACTACTCATACGATGCTCGATGTGACGTATGGTCCTTGGGAATAACAGCTATTGAACTGGGGGATGGAGACCCTCCTTTATTTGACATGCATCCGGTGAAAACCCTGTTTAAAATTCCAAGGTATGGCACTAGATGGCTCTCTTCACTCACTAGTTTGTTCAAAGGCAATCTAGTCACAGGAGAAAAAAAATATTTGGTAAACATTTGTGCTTCAAATCCTAAGAATCTGTCATAGGAGAAGACATTAAAAAGCTGTAATGTTGAAGATTTTTTTTTTTAAGCCTGACTTCTATAATAATTTATATTTAAAACACCTTGAAATGATAAAGACGTATGCATTTATTTTATTCTTATTTTAGAATATAAAATCATATAATATCAAGGTCCCTCCCTTCAAAAATTCTTTTCTTAGCTATTGATGAAAACATTTGCTTTAAAAGAAGAAGCAGCCAGCATTTGTAACTGTTGAATAACATTTTTAAATGTTAATCCCCTAGAGTGTTGAGCTTATTTTACTGTGGAAGAAAACTGCACAATTCTGGCAATGCTATGAAGCAGTCTGGCAGTGTCAGCAAACTGTAGTCATAATTTATTTTTTCATTTACCCAAGGATGTTAAAATATGAAGATTTGGGTTGTCATACATGGAAATTAAAAGGGATAGAAATGCCCTCTATATATAGCAATGTAAATTAGCTGTATTATTTCATGCTATATATTTTTGGTTTCATTTTGTTTTGGTTTCATTGTGTCTTCCTGAATAAGTTGGGATTGACACTGTAAAATAGAGTTTAACAACAGAACAGTTGTAATAATAGAAGAAAGTGTCCATCATTTGATTAGACTGGCATAGACTTGTCTTTTCCACATTTTAGTCATAAATAAGGAATCGCCACTAACTGATAACAGTTTAAGACCTTCAGCAATACAAGCATTTGACCTTTTGTTATCTGCACAGTTATCACAGGCTTTTAAAATCTCTTCTGATTGCAATTTGCATTTCTGATTAAGTCTATTTATATGCAGATACAGTTGTGCTGGGTTCTGCGTCATATAGTTATCTCCTATCCGGCTCAGACATGAACTGCCACCACTCTTTCCAAAATTATTCGTACTGAAGCAGCGGTTCATTTTGTTGCCTTTGCACAAGTGTAAAACAGGTCCTGGCAATTAAGGCAGCAAGGGAGGCTTCAGATTACTAAAGCAATATCTATAAATTTTGTCAATGAGCAGAACAGTTCAAAAGGACAGAAGTCATATCAAAAGTAACAGCAAGCAATAGGAAGATATGTAGAATAGGGCATATAGAGGCTTTGTTTTCTATCTAGAGTTTACGTCTTTCCCTATTTGCTGTTGCATCTCTGTATGACTTGGATATTTCATCTTTTTTTTGCTATTTGATGAATTAAATAAAGGGTACATTTACTAAATAGAATGCTAGCAATTTTTAAGTTGAGCAATGTGCCTCTGCTTTGCATTTTATGAGCTATAACCCTGCTGCTGGTAACTGTGCATGCATATTAGATAAAGTGGACTGTGGTGGGTGCTGGATGGCATAAGGGCCTGGATTATAGGAGATAGAGCTTCTCTCCTGGCACTTGTTTGAGGTCAATTCAGAGGGATAGCAAATGTGATGAAAAGGTGCATTCCCCTCTTATAGTAGTTTGACAGTTTACAAGTAATCTTAGTGCAGTTCCTGATAACTGTGCTGCAATTCACACATTTTTAACAGCATTTTCAGCTTGAGCATTGAGGCCCTTCTCAGGTTGAAAGTGGTTTTCAAGCACTGGTCGTTGAGCGCTCAAGCAGCAACATGTAGAAGCATTGCAACTCACCTTCTGAGACTGTTCATTCCAAAATACTCTGAGCTCAGGGATCTGGCGTCTTTACAATTTCTGCTTTCATGATAATATCTGTGTCTGAAGTTGTAAATGCAAATGTTAAGCCAGTTGGTCATTTTTAGGTAGTTAGTGTCCTTGAGTATCATCTCTGAAATTTTCCAATACAAATTCTCAACTACTATAACATCTAGTAGCAAAGAAGCCTACAGGGTAGCTATATTTTATTGGAAGAACTCTATCCTGTACTATGTCACTCACTAACTTTATTTGGTAACCCTTAGCTGCATTATGAGAAGAGGAAGTCAATCCCTGTTTCCCCTCTCCACATGACTTAATGTCATTGTAAGACCAATCAGAAGAAGAGGAACCCTGCTGTTTCTTCTCTTTGCTGTTGTTTTCCTTTTCTTTTTTGTTATTCCTTTGCAGTTTCTTGCCCAAGACTTTCTCTGCATCCATTGTGCATTTGAGCCAAAGCTCAAGTTTCAGCCCTAGTTTTTGGCTTGGTGAAACTACAGTTAGACTCTGGACTTAGTAAGTTTCTTAACTGAGACAAGCACTTGTCGCACCTCCGGAGGCATTTGTGCTGTACACAGGGATCTTCATGTCTTAAAATTGCTTTGCTGATACCTGCAAACAAACAGCTCAGATTAGGGTGGAGTAAATGAGAGGCAGCGTGTTCATGCAGCTGAAATTCTTGTCTCAGCTGAAGGGCGGTAACCACTAGCGAGTGCTGCCTCCTGCTTTCTATAGGAGGCTGCCTGCTTGAGTTTTCCCATCAGCAGGCTCTGCTCCACCCATCATTTAAATCAGGATATAATTCTGCATATCTGGTGAGATGGAGGAAGGGCTCACTCAGCTGACTGCCCTCAGCTCATGGATGAGTGACAGCACTGCTCTCAAGTGAAGTCTGGAGCTTACTGATCCTGGGGGATATAGTGAGAAAGAACTCGTTCAGCTGCGTTTTGCTTTCACCTGGGAAATGGCCACCAGCAGGAGGTTAGCAGTTTCCAAAATTGTCTCACAACTGTAATTTGCCATTCAAACCACATTAATATTGGAGTACAATGGAGCTGAGTACTAAGGTACACACTTCTAATTCTGGGATTCTAGAGGTAGTTTTGAGACCTGAAGAAATACAACCTTATATAATTCCAGCCTTGTGTATGTACCCAAACTCTAATTTCTGACAGACATACATAATTTGATTTGTTGATAACAGCGCCTCTTTCAGCTGTGGTTTCTTGTGGTTTGACATGAAACTGGCAAATCAGGTTTCAGCTACTGTTAAATGTACTAATACCAAATGACACCAAAGTGTGTTGCACAGTTATGGTGGGAGTGGTGTTTTACAGTCAAGCTCCATTTTATCTGGAAGCATAAAAATCTACTGTGAATAATGAGCAATAAATGTAATGGGCTATGGACTCACTACATATAGCTGATTTCTGTATGTGTTCTCCCAGGATAATTTTTTTGTTGATTGGGCTGATTTGACTTTATTTTGGAGAAGAAAACGTGAAATTGCTATTCAGTGTAAATGACACTTGGACATCACTCAGGCAGAGAGTTATCAGGAGTTATTTCCTTGTTCCCTTACATTCTTGACTACAGTTGATCCATATATTTCTATTTATAGTGCCTGCTATGTGCTAGACTGGTCTGTTTTGTGTTGCTAATTTCTTTACATTAGCAGAAAAGTTTGCAATAGTTTTCACGTTTTTTTTATTAAGCACTGAATAATCTGTTCTCATGAATGTACTTAAAAATGTTAGAAATGGCAAAATTGCCAAAGCTAGATACAGAAATCTGTGTGTGTGTTTCCATAGAATTCTTACATTCTCAAGTAGGAATAAAGTAGTTAAGTTTCTATGTCAGTTTAGTCATTGGCTTTTTTCTAGAGACAGACAGTAATTGTGTTGTTAGCCTTGTCACTGAGTTTCAACTTAGTGCACTGTGAAGCTAGGCCTTAGTCTTAAATGAATATAATTGAAATCACTGAGTCTTTACTTTGACTTTATAGGGTTTGAATCAACCATTGAATGAATGATTTTGTACTAACAGTCACAGCAGTTACATACCCCAAGATCTTTGGAGATGTTTTCTTATGTGGAACTCAAGTCAAGGATTAGGTTATTACTATTTTCATGTGCTAATTTACACAGGAAAACAAGAAAAGCTAACAGTAGCCAAACATCCTACATCCTACAAACATCCTGTTTGTGTTCTCTAAACAAGCAAATAAGGTATTAAATTCAGCCTAAATGTTCTTCCAGTAGATAAGAAATTGCACTTATCTATACTTTCTGTACAGCAGTTATAACCATGGAAGAGAAGGTCAGAGTGACACTGCTTTAGAAAATTAAATATTCAGCAAAGCACCGTCAAAATTTCAGTCCCCAGGAAACTCTCTGGGGGGAGTGAAACTTTATTCTGAAACTTAAGGCTTCTGTTAAACTTACCACTCCAACCAACACAGATCCATGTCTGAATTATGTAATTTGAACCAGGTTGAATGGCTCAGAGGTCTGCAAAGGAGCATGTCTGTGGATATATCATAGGACCTCAAGATGTTTGGGTTGTATGGCATTGCTGGAAGAGGAGGCTCCTTATGCCTGTTTAAATCGAGATCTATCTTCATTATTTCTATTTGAAGTATTTTACATTCCCCTCTTCAGTGGACATTAATGGAAAATGACATATCTCACAATGAAACATTCCAGTTGCCATGAACGTTTTCTCTGTCCCATCCTAGGTATATATGTCATTGGATGGCTGTTGAAATTGGGATTTTCCCAGTCATACTTCTCTGTACAGGCTTGTATTTATATAGAAATGACAGAACCTGTAGTGATAGGCCTGCAAGCTGTCAAATAAAACTAGAGGTTGGTCCGTAAGGCAGAAGTTCATAATATGGAAAGTTCTGACGGCACTAAGATGTTTTAGAGTTTTCACATCTCTGTACTTTCAGCGTTGCTGGAAAAAGATTCAGATACTTTTGTCTCTGATCAGGATTCTGTCTGCTGAAAGTGTTTTGTTTGAAGATAGTTCTTAACAGGACAGTGTTAAGATAACAGGGGCTCAATCGTGTCTCTGTCTACTCCCATCTCCTCAACATGAGCAGCAACTGTCTTTTCTGATTGCTGTACCTTTCTAAATAAAGATCATGACTTATCCTTTCTTATTTGCAGTTCTCTTCCCCCATCTTGTTTAGGGTAAGGATTTTATTATGAAGATTCTAGTGAAAGGCACACAAATGCTTCTGTTAGATAAATAGCATTAGTTGAAAGACTGCAAACTGATGTGTTACTCCCTGTCCTCCATTTTTAGTGTGTTTTAAACTGTAACTACAAACCACCTGCAGTGTGAAGTGGGTGACACACATGCATTGGTGATCTGACATTGTTGATCCTTGTCCTGAATCAGACACACTTACACATGTAGAATTCTGTCTTGCAGCTACCGGAAGTCTCTGTTTGAATAGAACGATAAAAAGGTTTCCTTTCATTGAGTCAAGCACCATAAAATGTGATTAGAAATCAAATTTATCTCAACAAAATACCTGATTTCCAGAGGGAAGGTGAACCCTCAGAATTCACTGAGTATCTCAAGTCAAGCATGAAAAATAGGTAATCCTACTGTGCTGCACTCCCCTGAAAACCTGACCATTGTTTCACAGCAGGAGATGCTGGATGCTGAGCACATTTGAGAACACTGTGTTTTTTAAAGTGGATAACTATTAACTGTGTACTTTTGATAACATGGCATGAGCGGTGGGCCAGATTCTTAAGCATGTTCCAGTGGTTAACCATTTTTCTTGTCCTACAGAAAATGTATTGTCTGTAGCAAATATAGCAAAAGTGGAGTGAAGAAGAAAATGCCAGTTAAATTTAAGTCAGATGTTTCATTAGACACTAGCCTTCTGGACCTTATTTCTGTATGTATTACAAAGATTTGGAAGAGAAGGAGATAGATACAAGCTCATGGACTAATGCAAATTTAAAAAATATATTTCATTCATGAACATTTTATATTATGAATGTGGAGTGTCTTGGAAACAGTTGTGATACCACATGCATGAGACATTCTTAAAACTGCTAATAAGAAAGAAGCATTATCTTAGAGCAAATGTTGAAGTTCTGTTTTGCAATGATGCACACATTCTCCTTCATGAAAATGAATTCTTGGATCTAACTCATAAATCTCCTGAAAAGGGACCTCCAGTGCCTAGAGAGAGAGATAAATCATACTGTGAAGACACTGAACCATGAAATGATTCTGTTAACATGTCATCTGTCTAGAATATATTTTCAAATCTCCAACAGAAGGGTCTAAATTATGAAGGGAAGGTGGCTAGCAAAGTTGGTAATTTGGGAGTTGATACTTTTACCCTCTTCCATCTGCTCCCACTACTTAGGTGTGTCTGTTTTGGCAAAAGATTACAAAGTAAAAGATTCTCAAATACCATTACAGCAAGCTTTTTAAAGTACAATAGGTCCATAAATTCTTCAAATTATGTTATCTTCAGAAAAATGTTACATCATATCAGTACTATCTCTTAAGGTAGCAGTGATTTGAAATTATGAAAAGTAATGGCTGTGAAAAGTAGTGTGACAAAGAGGAGATAAAGATTGTACATTGTAATCTGGAAAGGGTGGGTGTATATACCCATGTAAAGTGAGAATTTCAGATCATGTTGCAAAGATCCTGTGTTTCAGGATCTGTCTCTTTACAATCCTCTTTACAGGGAGGTGGTAAATTAAGAGCAATTTTCTAGGTTACACTGACAGCTGACGCTAACAGAAACTGAACCAAATTCTCCTCTAATGTCTTTATCAGTCAAGTGACTCTGAAAGCAGTAGAAGGCACCTGTTTTAAAACTGATTGGTGATAAGAAATGGTTATTTAATTTTCTAACCCATGAAAACTGAGAATTAAATGAAATTTCATTAAAAATTATTATGCTTCATTAATTCATGTTAAATAGCCAGGAGTGGGATGGAGTTGAGCTTGTGAGTACTGATTGAATGGTGTAGTTCTTCACCTGTGTTGTACTGTGTTGAGACCTGAAGTTCTTGGGAGTGCTTATTAGTTTGAATTTAGTGATGCTTGACTGCTTCAGGAGCTGACCTGGCTCTAGCAGAAGCAAACCTGCTTTCTCCACCTCCTACCCCATCGCAACTTCAGCTTCCTGGTAGTTTGCAGGTAGGCACTATTATCTTTGTACTTTCTGTGCAAACATACACTTCATCTTTAACGTTGGTAGTGATCTCTGAAGAAGTTCTTAAGAGTACTCAGTTATTGTCATTATTAAGGCATGACCACATCAAGAGAGAAAATAGGCCTATTTTGCAGCAATAGATAGTGTGACTGTGAGCCAATCATATGAGGCAGAGAAGCCAAAATATTTGCACTTCCACTTTACTTTGTTGTATACAGTGTGGAGCATCTGGTATATGATGGGTAGTTTCATCGATCTGAACAGGTAAGAACTGTTGGGGGACATTATTTTTTGCAGGTAACATGTAAATAATATTTTGTAACATAGCCTTTCATATTGCAGCTGGCTTTATCAACTTTTTTGTAGTTTTGCCATCTGCATTAGTACTGACATGATACTGATACATCATGTAGCATACATTTTTACTGCTGTTGCTTGGAACAGTAAAGAAATACAAGTATGTGTTGTAGGACAGTAAAGCTTAGAGTTGATTCCTTCTGCAAAACAAAACCCAAAAGAATTAATAGAATTGTAGTTATTTAAAATGAAGTGTTTATAGTAATTAAAGGAACATGCTTAATACAGTCTTATGATGCATAATTTGACAGCAGTTTAGAAGTTTCAGAGCGCAGTATTGTTTATTTTTTAATATGAATGTGAAATGCAGTCACAGCAATGTGACTAAACTACCTCAAAAGACCAGATTCTGCATATGGTTATAGGTAGGGCATCATAATATCCATAAAAGCTATGTATACTTGCCTGAGGAATAATTTGACACTTACACATTATTTTATTGTCTGATACATTGGACTTTCATTACTTTGTGATTGTATTTTTATAGAAAATCCCAAATACTAAAAATGTAAGGTGACACATTACACCTAAGAGTACTGTGGAAATATCTAATGAGCAAAAGTACAAGGTCCTTGGGATCCTCCCTGGTTGGTATATGAATAGCAAAGCAATTCAAGGATATAGTCTGTCTGTAGATGGAAAAGAATACACATCTGTGACTGAGGATTGAAAGACCACTACTAGCTCTTCAGCAAGTTGTAGTCTCCTCATATAACTTGAATAAGTCAAATATGACTAGATTTTCAAAATTATTTAGGTCACTAAATATGTTTTTAGGTAGCTAGTGTAGTTTCCAAGGAGAACTTCTGTGTTTCATTTCTGTTAAAATTATTTTAATCTCCATTCTGTGTTTGATTTTTCCAGAGTTCTGGATCACTGATTTCACAGAAAGTGAACCATTGACGTGTTTTTGAAAATGTCAGGAAGTGTGTGTGCTTGGCTGTATGTTCTTCCACAGAATCACAGGGTGGCTGAGGTTGGAAGGGACCTCTGGACGTCATCTTGTCCAACCCTCCTGCTAAACCTGGGTCACCTGTAGCAGGCTGCCCAGGACCGTGTCCGTACAGCTTTTGAGTATCTCCAAGGATGGAGACTCCACAACCTCTCTGAGCAGCATGTGCCAGTGCTCGGTCACACTCACAGTGAAAAAAACGTTTCCTGGTGTTCAAGCAGAACCTCCCGTGTTTCAGTGTGTGCCCATCACCTCTTGCCCTGTCACTGGGCACCACTGAAAGGAACCTGACTCAGTCTTCTTTATACTCTCCCTTTATATATTTATATATATTGATAATACCTGTCCTGAGCTTTTTCTTCTCTATGCTAAACAGTCCTACCTGTCTCAGCCTTTCCTCCTGTGAGAGGTGCTCCAGTCCCTTAATCAATCTTAGTGATCCTTTGCTGGACTCTTTCCAGTAGCTTTGTATCTCTCTGGTATAACTCCTGCCCGGAACTGGACACAGTACTCCAGGTGTGGCCTCACCTGTGCTGAGTAGAGGTGAAGGATGACCTTCCTCAACCTGCTGGCAACACCTCTCCTAATGCAGTCCCAGGATACCATTGGCCTTCTGTACTGCAAGGGCACATTGCTGGCTCATGTTCCACTTGGTGACCACCAGGACCCCCAGTTCCTTTTTTGCAAAGTTGCTTTCCAGCTGGTCAGCCCCCAGCATATACCGGTGCAGGACTTTGCAATTCCCGTTGCTGAACTTCATGAGGTTCCTGTAGGCCCATTTCTCCAGCATGTTGAGGTTCCCTCCCTCTGGATGGCAGCACAACCCTCTGCTGTATCAGCCGTTCCTCCCACATTGGAATATGAGCAAACTTGCTGAGGGTGCACTCTGCTACATCATCCAGATCATTAATGAAGATGTTGAACATCCCATTCAACTGTATTGGTCTCAGTATTGACCCCTGGGGTACACCACTAGTGATGGATGAATGTCCTGGCATTTGTTTGTGTAATCTGGCAAAGCGTGTATTAATTCCATGGGGAAAAAGTTTTGTGCTGTGAGGACAAGGTATTTTAATGTTGTTACTATCACATTGTCTCACGGTTTGCAACAGTGCCAGAACACACTGGGGTAGGGACTTTGCTCTGCTAAATTTATTCATTACTAATTCATTTCTAACAGGTATATGAACTGGTTAAAATCAAATGCACCCTAGGGTTTGAATATCAGACTTAAATAGATTTGTGCCAGGGCTGAACTGAGTAATGAGTGGCTGGTAGTAATGTTACCTTCATTACATCATCTGTGTCTAAAAAGCAGAGCAAGCTGTTTGTGTCTAAGACCATACCAAATAAGTATGGATAACTAGTCTTTTAAGTCTGGCAGTAGATCTAAAAATTGAAGTGTATGCAGTTAGCAGCCATATCGTAACAAAATAGGGTCTGTTCCCCATTATCTTATGACATTTCTATACATTTGAGAAAGTGGTAAAATATTATAAATATTTTTATATACTACATAAGACAGTAGAGAATCAGCCCTAAAATTAAATCATCTTGGTGTTATTTCCCTCATGTCTTTTTTTAGCTATTCAGTTATCACATAATTTATGTACAGCTACATAACTGTTTCTCATTGATTTTGTCTTTCTATTCCTTTTCATGTTGTGTATAGATAGAATTTGATTTTGCAGATGCATTCTTTGTTCAGATGTATTCATAGCCTAATTTCAGCAAGTAATTTGTGCTCTGTGGTTTGTTGTTGGATAGTCTGCTGTAAGCATTTACTACTTCAGCTATTAGGGAAGACTTTGACTGCATAGTATATTGCTGGGTTTTGATTCGTTAAGAGTCTCTCCTCCAACTGGCTTTCTTGTGAATACATGCAATTACAAATAGAAGGGTATTTTTTTAGAGTATTGTGTCCAGTTTTGGGCACCTCAATACAAGAGAGATATCGAGGTGCTGGAGCGAGTGCAGAGGAGGGCAACGAAGCTGGTGAAGGGCCTGGAAGACAAATCATATGAAGAGCGGTTGAAGGAGCTGGGACTGTTTGGTATGAGGAAGAGGAGGCTGAGGGGAGACCTCATCACTCTCTACAACTACTTGAAAGGACACTGTAGAGAGGTTGGTGCTGGTCTTTTCGCACAGGTAACTAATGACAGAACAAGAGGGAATGGCTTCAAGCTCCAGCAGGGTAGGTTTAGACTGAACATTAGGAAAGAATTTTTCACAGAAAGAGTGGTCGGGCATTGGAATAGGCTGCCCAGGGAGGTGGTTGAGTCACCATCCCTGGATGTGTTTAAGAGACGCTTAGATGTGGTGTTGGGGGATATGATATAGGGAAGAACTTTGTAGTGTAGGGTAGATGGTTGGACTCGATGATCCCAAGGGTCTCTTCCAACCTGGATGATTCTATGATTCTATGTTCTTTGGTGCTTATTTAAAGCAGACTGTTTCAGCAAACTTTCCTGCCAGTATATTTGTTGCTTGAACATTCATGGGAATTACACACAGAAGAGCTGAAATGGATGCAGCTGAAATGAATTTGTTGAGAAACTCAAATGAATAATCATGAAAATAAACATGCTCAGCCATTTTCTGAGCAAACAAAAAAGAATCCCATCTGATATTCTGTTTTATGCTCGGTGCTGCACTCTAACCCTCTCCAAACTCTAGGTAGAAGCTGAGATGCCCGACAGATGTTTTTAGTGGCTCCATATGGAGTTCATTTCATGCATTAAATGCACATAAACTGTTTTAGTCAACCAGTTTCTAAAGTAAATTATTACTTTTCAAAATCCATTGCATGAGTAATAACAGACTGCTAAGATACAGTAAGTGCCACTTTGTTTTGCTCTAGTGGAAAATTTCATGCTGACAAGGTCAAGCCCTGCAGTCTGAGAGCAGTCAAGTGATGAAGGGCACATCCAGCAGGAGGAGAAGGGCTACATGGACATCTACTAACCATCGTCTCCTTCAGAAGCGAGGATTTGAAATGTGGCTTAGTTAAATTTAGGGGATAGAGCTGAGCTACAAAGTCTTGCTTTTATTGCTTTATTATTGTAGACTAAAAACACATTGGTTTTAGTGTGTTTTCGAAACTGCTCCCTGTTTCTTGTCAATTCATACACAACTACAGTAGTTAGCAGCATTGTCTGTAGTTGTCCTGAGGCAGTAATAGCGTGAGGGTAGCAGAATACTCCTTACATATAGTAGTTACTGAACTTTAAAGAGATCCGCTCCACGGTGCGTGGTAAACTGGAGGTTGCAATGGAGAAGATGTAGCATGGCTGAATTTTTTTAGTGCAGCAAAATACTTGTGCTTTGCATTTAAAATTAGTTTGAAGACAGTGGGAAAAGCAGTCAGTTATAAATAGTTAACAGCCAATTTTCCACCATTCAGCCAAGAGAACAGTTTCCTTCCAGGTAGATAATTCATATGTAATATTGCTTCGCAGTAAGACATTTACTGTTCGGATATTTTTGTATGATTGATTAATATACTTTGTTATGGAAATAGATTCTTAGGATAAAAATAATTGAGATAATCTAGGAGTCAAATTGCTCAGTAAAGAACTAGGTAGCTACATTTTCAACATATAAATCTACATCATTACCAGAGGTTGCTGAGAGGCGGCTGATGCCTTATTAGATAAGGTTTAGATAGATTACCTGCAGCACCAAACAATTTACTGAGAACAGAAAATGGGCTTCCAATACAGTCTAGAAATGAAACATCACAATTATTTGAGGTACTCTGTAACCTTGGAAACAATTGGGAGCAGTGACATCAGCAACAATTATGTGCAATTTTTGTCTTTAGTTTATCACCAAGGTAACCGGAGCAGGTTTCCCTGCTTGAAATTTTAAGAATGTCTTGGTTTGGTATTAAGTGAGCATGCATGAAGCAGACTGTTTAGGGTCTGTTAAAATCGCATTCTGCATCCCTTTTGAAATGGTCCATCAGGATTTAAATTGTGTAAACTCATGAGTTTAGGGTGGGTTTTTTTCCCTTTTTCTTTTTCCTTTCTCTCGCTGAAACAGCTGCAGGCAAATGAAGTCTGAGTTACTGTGTTAAATTCTTGGAGTACCAGAAAGAAGGAAAATTGAATTCCTCATTGAATTCCTTTTGCTGGCCACAAATACCAAGTGTTGCAACTGTATGTAGAAACTGGGAATTGCACTACATTGTTTTTGGGGATGGGACTTGCCCACAGTTGAGGACATATGATGTTCCCACACCTAACTTCCTTGAGGGAAGCTTTGCATTAAAGTCTAGGTTCACAAGAGACTTGCAGTCAGGGCTGCCTGAGAAGTACACTGAAGGAGTGATTCCCTTAGACTTCCTGGCAATGAAACATCTTTAGTCAGCCTACCTCACCTTGTGGTTGTGCCAGTCAAGGACGGCCTAGCACGATACCCATCTTCATATTTAATCCAGAGAGGGTTTGGTTTTTGTTTTTTTCCCCTGCAGTGGGTCTTGGGGAATGTACTGTTTGAATTAAAGATTAAAGCCTTGTTGCATAGCAGAAAAACCTGTAGTCCCCTTGATAATTGCTCTGTGATGGGAAAGTTATGTGGGGTTGGAGCCATCATGCTGACAAGGGAGGATGTTCACAATCTCTCATCCATGTGTGATTCAATTTTGAAGAGAGGTATTTTACTATGAAATAGTGATAATCCTTATCCATCACTCATGGAGGTAAAAGGGCCAGGGGGTTGTGTGTGTGCAAAAAAGTTGCTTTTTTGTTTAAGGCTGGAACACTATCGCAGGTTAAAGCCACATCAGTTGGCAACTTAGAAATGCATGTATAAATTTGCATTCCTAAAACCTGCAAATTTTGTATGTGATGTCTACTTTGTGGAACACTTCCTTTTTTTTTTTTTCAGACATCTTTACGCACAGGTTGCTGCACATGCGAAATACACACTTGCATTCTGTTGAGTTATTGAGCACTCAGCATATGATTTTGCAGGGCAATTAGTGAGCAGGGAACTTGCCATACATGTGCCTTATAGATACGAGTTAGAACTTGATGTTCGAAGGAAAATAATAAAACTCTGTTTGTTTGGAGTGCAGTCCTGAAGAAGGAAAACTGCATTTCAAGCCATTAGCCCTGTGGGTTTCCAAAACATACTTTGTAGCTTATGGTTTATGTTGTAGTTCCATAGCCTACATCACTTATAATGAATTGAGCCAAGTAAATTAAATTAGATTTTTGCATGAAAAAAGATAATCCCTTCACATAGTTTGGTATTGCAGAGAGAATAAGGCACCTCATACATTTCACGTACCAGAGACTTCATGGGATATAATTGAAAAACACATGCCTATCTCAGAAATAGAATATTGATGTTCATATTTGTAAAGGAATTAATTCACTGACTGATAGAAGCAGAAGAAAAAGGAAGACTAACTTTTTAGATACTAGTCATAATCTAGCAAGTTTGTAATTATCTTTAGGATTGTAATGAATGTGCATTGGTTATTTTATCTTTGTAATAAAAAAATCACCAAATGCCTATGTGCTTTTCCTACTGAAGTAATTTCCAGAAATATGCAATAACAAGTAATCACACTATTTGCAAACATATTTGGTGAAAAGGAGCTGTGCTTTGAAAGGTATTGATTTGCTTGTTACAGTTATCAGTTTGATTAATGTTAAAATTCTGTCCAGTATATTTCATCATTACTCATGATTAATGCAGTAATAATGCACTATGCATATCTACACATTTACTATTAGCAATTAGTGTCTTATATTTCTTTTCTATCAAAAGCGTAACCATAAGTTAAAACTCATAAAAAGTTTAAAGAAATATTTATTGGAGTAGACATTGGTTATAAATCTTTATAGCTGCAGTATTCGGGGAGTTAATAATGATTTCAGTGGGTTTATTTTATGATAATGAAAGGCCATTGAGATTACAGTTTTGTTGCATCTTCTCTCCAGAGTTCCACCAGAAAATGCAAGTTTTCTCTCACCACCTTGTGAGGCCAAGAAAAACTCCCAGGCAATACATAAAATACTACACTCTGTGCAGGGAGACCACATTTTACATATGAACAAACTGAAATGTAGTCAGATTAAATGACTGTGCAATACCGGGCTCACTAAGGTTCCAGTAGTGTTTGAAGAAATAGTGGACAGGCAATGGAGAAGGGAAAAAGAGGAGGAAGAAGGTGGTAAGTAATGATGAAGGCAAGGTGAATCAGTCTGTAAGTCAGTTCTGTGATAGCATCAGTACTAAATGTGATCTTAGGTATGTAGGGATGCAAAGCAGAGGCCGTGTTAAAGGGTGGGTTTCAAAGTCCTGACTTCGATGATTATTTAAGAATCCTTGTTGAAAATTGACTGTAAATGAATTCGCAGTGTGAAGACCTTACTGAATAAAGCCCTGAGAAATCTGACCTGAGCTCATGGCTGACTCTGCTTTGAGCAGGAGGTTGGAGTAGAGACCTCCTGAGGTCATTTCCAGCCTGCATTACTCTGTGCTGTGGTAAAAAGTTTCATTTCATCCATGCAGGTGTAGAAAGGGGAATTCAAATAGTAAACAGGATAATTCATTTACTTATGCAGTCTGAATGATACAGTCACTGGACTTGTCCAGTATTATTAGTAACCCTTCAAAAATAGCATTGAAAATATACAAAAGGTATAAAACCAGATTAGAAGACGGAAAAAGAAGCTGGTAAAACTCATCAAAAACAAGTGAATTTTTCAGGAGAGGTGTAATTATTTTTAAAGCGAACTATGGGGTTTTTTTTTATTGAAAAAGAGTGTCAATATTTTTGTATCGGTAAGAAAGTTAGAGGCAACTTGAGCGTAGCACTGGTTATCTCTAGGGGTACAAAGTATTTAAGACTGGCACTTTAATCTACTCGGTAAATGAATTATGGGATCCTATCACTGAAAGATGTATTTAGAAAAAAATTAAAATATATGTCTATGGGAACAGGGGGGGCAACTCTTGTGCTTTTGGAAAGGGAGTCCTTAGGGGTTTTTTTTGTGCAAGCCTTGCTTCAGTAGCTTTGGGGGGGGCAGGGGAAAGGAACATTTCGCCTCTTGAGAGAGTTGGTATCTGTGCTTTGACATCCAGCACCACAGTCTCTGAGAACATTAGGAAAAAAATATTAGTAACACCTTTCACCTTTCTACCTGGTTGACTAAAGCGATTTGACTTTATGCAGTTTAGCTTGGTTAAATTAGCCAAAATGTAACTTCTAGGTTTCTTTCATTCACAGGATAGATTATATCAGGTTCCCTCTTACCAGGCTCTTCACATATTAGAACAAGTGCTGGGTAAGGATGTTCTGAATTACAATAAGAGAGCTTTATTGGGCAAGTTGATGATCCATGATCTGTTGCCAGCATGCAAACACGTCAGACTTTTACAGGCAGCATCTGCTTGAACTGTCTGGGGAAAAAAAAAGAACAGAAAACATCTTATGTTGGAACAAAAACAGATCTGACTTGATGAAAGTGTGATTTTCTTTTGTGTTTAGCCATTCTACGTGTTATTTGAAGTTGAGTGCTCATGTCATGTCAACATGTATGTAATCACCTCTTAGTTCTTCATAATTAATTACCGAGAGGAAATTAAGGAAGGAAGGAAAAATTGTGTTCCATGTTATAGCCTGTATTTTTATTGGTGTAAATATATTTACTTCTCAGCTGGTTTATTTTAAAGTTTTGGTTGTTGGGTTTTTTTATTATTTTATTTATTTCATTGTTTCTTGTATTGGATATTCAAGTCTTACAGAACCTGTTATGACTTTTTAAAGACTCCACAGATGAAGATGGTGCCCACCCAACTCAAATATACAGTAAATGCTCTTTGTGAGAGCTCCCTTGGAGCAAAATCTGACTTCTTGATCTATTCAGTTGGGAGAATCTCAGCAGAGCTGTGTTAAAACTCTGCATTCCAGAAAAAGCAGGGAAGACATGACTGTATAGTTTTATCGTTGTTAGCTGCCAGAAAACTTCAGTCTTTCCAAAAGGATACAAATGCATTTTTTCCCAGATTTATTGAGGAAATAGAGTGCTTGCTTGTTGATACCACTTGACTTTATTTTGAACATACATAGCCAATGTTTTTGAATGTTTAAAGGTAAAACAGTGCTATGATTCAGAGCCTCATTCAGTGTTTTAATCTTTACTGTAGAAAAAGACAGTTAAAAGACATTTGTGTATCCTCAACACTTAACTGCCATTGCATTCTAGATATTATTTATGCCATGGTTCTGATTGATGCCCACAAAAGATGAAATCCTTTCCCAAAGGCAAAAATCTAATAATTTTCAGGGCACTCAAATTTCACCTGAAATTTTGCTTTTTGTTTTAACAACACACTTTTCTCATAGCTGCTTCTTTGCTCTAATGTATTCCTTCTGTTCATTGTTCCACCACCAGCTACTTTGCAGTTTTTACTCATTCCTGGATATGCAGGCTATCTTATGGTAGTCTGTCTTCAAAACATACCTGTTTTAAAGGTCTGTATTGTATTTCAGTTTCCTCGATTATATCCTTGGTTATTTTTTTGTTTCATCTCCCCAGGTCAAATGTCAATGATCTCTTACCTACACAGAATGATTTATATCAGCTCTTTTCTTTCTTCAATGTTTCATTACTATCCTACTTTAAATATTTTAATTATCTCTCCGCTAACCTTCTTGCTTTCTCACTTCTGTCCTCTTTGTTCCTCTCCAAGTGTTCAGTGAATGTGCTTGTGGAATTGGGTTCGGGGTGGGGTTTTTTTGAGAGAATACATATTTTTGCCTTTGGTTTGCTTGTCTTCATCTTCCTTTTTGTCTCTCATTTTCACTTTCTAGCTCTCATTTTAACTTTTCGCTCTTCTCATTGTGTTACTTCATTGGTATTTTTCCCAGTCTTGGCATTGTCTTGTCTTTCCTTTTGTCAAGATGTTGCCTTCTACATTCAGAACCCTTGTCCTATGTCTGTCATTTGACATTGCTCCTTTCAAATCTTACTTTTCTCTGGAGATGTTAATTCATCCAGGAGATGCTTCTTTGCAAAGCTTATCCCAGAATATTCAACATGAATCTTGAGTAAAAAAAAATAATCACATATTCCATGATATTTAAATATTTCAGCTTTGTAGTTGTTTTTTTTTTCTCTCGTTGCATCACTAATTGCTTTTTTATACATTACTTGCACCATTAATGTTTCTTGCCTTAAATTTATTTTAACTACCTTCATCCTTTCTTAGATGCCCTACCTTGTGTGAGTCAGTATTTTTCCCAGGGTATTTTCCACAGCATACCCAGTTGTTTCAAGAGATACATGAGTTTTAAGTTAACATCTTACAGGCTTATTGGGATATGATCTTACTGATATTACTGTCATTTAGTTCTGCATAGGAGAGGTTTTATTTGAATTACTGTCATGAGACTTCTTTATAATGAATAAATTCTAGATGTTTATCATACTGTGTTTATTAATCTTCACTCTGATTGTAATCTACAGAGATTCCTAAATCATACTCTTTTTTTTTTTAAGCAGACAAAAATTAAAGTGTTTTACTGTAAAGCTTATTGGATGGAATAGGAGAGGGAACAAAGAAATTCCAGTCCACATAGAGTCTTCATGCTCAGAAGGCATATTACCTTAAATGATAATTTCTTTTTAAAAAAAATGATACTCTTGCACAGTTCTTTACACTTCAGCATTTATTCAGTCTATTACTTCAGAATTTTTATAATGATCCTCCTAATGGTCCACTGGACATATGCCACCGTTACCTAATGTATTCTCTCCATAAGGATTAATTTTTGAACTGGTAGGGCTATTAGAATAATATCAGTTCTTACAATGCTATGAACCAGACTAAACTGAAAACAATAAGGTTTGAGTCATAAAGTACAAATAAGGAGTAATCCTTGTTTCCTGTTGAAAATGCAGAATTTAAGTGCTTGCTTTTGTCAAGTCTAATGATTGAATTCCATGTTTACTACCAGCCACATCAAGCATATGGTAATAAACTTCTTTTACAGGTTACTGTTAGGTCTATTTGCATTTCTGTAGAACCTCAACTAAGAATAGGCTCCCCTCTATGAAAAGGAAGGATAAGAAGGTGTCTTCCTCTTTGAAAATAAGAGCTAAATTAGTCAGACGAAGAGAAGGTAAAGAAGAAGCACAAGTGGTGCTTCACAGAACCGGTTCTGTGAAGTAAGTTCGCCTTTTCATGGGGGTAATGTAATGAAAACATTTTACTCTTGGTGGAAAGAAGAGCCCAGAAATGCATGTCTCGGGCAGTTGGAAAATCACAGGAACCCTGTGTTACCTTGTGTGTCCAGGACAATGTGAAGCCTGTTGGGCGACTGACCATGGTATGAGAAGGCCTTTGCTGTTGTGTGGATCCTGGGCAGAGGCAGGTCCCAGCAGGAGCACAGAACTGTGGGACCAGGTTCTGCGTCAGACTCCACATTGTCTAGGTCTTCCCTTGGTGATCTTCCTCCACTTCTTAAAAGAAATGGTTTGTGGCATCCCTTTAAGTCTTCCTCTTGCTGAGGCAGGTGGCCTACTCAGGCCTCTAAAACTGGCTGATGTAGTACAGTGGGAGTTTGAAACACGTACAATTCAGGACTTGCCCTTAGGAATTTATCTGTGGGATTTTCACTTTCAAATTTTAACAGATATTTTATTTTACCATACAACTCTACAAATATGCAGTGTAATTGCAGTATTTTAATATTCTGGCTACAGAAGTGTAACGTCTAGACAATACCATATGTATTTCAGTCAGGCACAGAAGTATTACTGTGCCATTTTTATTTCTTTGGGAACTGACATTCTCCTGCTTTTCAAATTCACAGAGCAATGGTTTTAATAGAAAAGCAAAATACTACATTGCAGGAAAGATGTGAAGTGGTTATAAATAAAAATCTCTACTATTACTGCCTCTGTTTCAATTGCTCTTAATTTGCTAGCATCTCTTTAGGTCTTTGAAACTTGTGTATAAATGAGATGACAAAGCATAATAATTCCGTTATGCTAAATATTTGTTTTGAAGCTTGACCACTGGAATGCAAAGCTGTATGTTTTCACCTCCATCCAAAAATATTTCTGAAATAAAATACTTGTTTCTGTCTCAGTGAAGCTAGAAACTGAAACTGGAAACTGAAGAGTAAATGACAGAAATAAATGATGCCTTGTCAAGTTCTGAAAAAGGCTAATGAAACCTTGTGGCTGCCAAATCTGACTGAAACCAGTGGCCTGTGAATTGCAGTGTTCAAGGGAAAAAGTCAAAGATAATCCAGATGTTCCCAAGCAGAACACTTTGCAATACTTTTTCATCCATTTTCTTTCTGTTTGTATGAGCTAAAAAATTATATAATTGAGATTTGTTTTAGTACATTTTCTGAAGGTTATTATTTGACTTGCAAAATAGTTTAATGTGCTTAGCACGTTATTTCTGTCTGTACTCATTACTTTAAAGGTGACTTTTAATTTATCAGATATATACCATTTTGAAACATGGGATTGTTCATGTGAAGGAGGTTTCTTAGAAGGTTTCTTTTGACAGCCTCTTTATGTTCTTCCTGAAGCGCTTTTCTTTTGCCAATGTATAAAGTGAATCTTGAAAATCAAAAGGAGATTTGTGCATAATTCTGGAACTAACTACCTTTTAACATTTATTTTTGCTTGTTATTGTGCTGGCTGATGAAATATTCTAAGGTAGAGACTTGTGAATAAGTCTTGATTTAAGTGTGTTTTAAGGAAGTAGTTGATATTTTGTTCATTTGTGGATTTGTATTTGTTTTGCAGTTGAGCCCATCTCATTGTTAATCTGCTAAGTCACCTACTTAGTGGCAGCAAAATAAGTAAATAGTCATGTAAAATCACAAGCAAAAGGGGACGGATGTATGTTTATGTGTTACAAGACATATAGCCATCGTTCTCTTCTGAGAAAGAGTGAAAACATATCCAATTTGTATTTTACTAGATCAGGACCCTGTGTTACAAAAAAAGCTTACAAACTGGATTAGTAAGTACCCTTTACCCTTTCAAGCAATTAGGATCCTACAGTCTCTTAGTTATATTTGTCTGTTTAACTTTCAACTCATAAATTTATCATATGCTGTTGGATTCAGTCCAGACTTCTGTAACTGTGTACGGCCTATGGCAAATAAAGAGCATCCATTCCAGTAAAGAGAGAAATATCAGCTAACTCTGTAATTAAAAGATAGTAAAATACTTAAGCAAGAAGAATATTTTTGTTTCAACAATGAGGCGGTAATGTCTTGTGTTCTGCTTCCCCTTAATCACTTCTTTTTCCTTGGTAGATGTTGATCTTGGTTTAAAGCAGCATATCCTTACACATTATTTGAATAGATACAGGTTTTTGATATTCTAGAAGGTAAGAAATTGAAGTTGTATGTTAATGGTTTTGAACTAAATATTTGCATGAGGAAAACGGTCCTTTCAGAGAAAAGGGAAGGGGAGTGGAAAATGAGAAATTATTTAGAAGTGAATCAGTTGTGACTGAGAAGGTGTCTGGAGAGTGAATTTGGCAGGAGCCCTTTGCTCTCACAGAATAAGAGTAATTTTGCTGGTGCCCCCTAATTGTATAGTGAGAGTACTATGATCTGGCATTAGTCTGTTCCCTTGCTTGAGAAAAGTTTATGTAACTATGCTGACCACTTAGAAGCTAAAGATGATGTGGGGAACTACTGCCTTTTCCAGCTATTTCATATGCTGTGATTTGGTACATACAATCTCAACATATGGTTCATGCCTTGTAGGCTGGGTAGGCATGGGAATGCCTTGCTTATAGATCTGGTTAAGAAGACTTAAGGGAGATTGGTGCCCAGTATCGTCAAGACTTACACAACTCTAGGCATTTTGAGGAAAGGATGTTCAATTGCCTCTGGAGCTCCCTAAATCAATTCAGTGGGCAGACAATTGCTTTACACTTAGAGCCATTTTGCCCAGATTCCCTGCTTCTGTCATTGCTTCCAATTTTCTTGTAGATCCTGTATTCTTTCTGATCTTCTGGTTTCTTGAGGCAATGTGCTGCTGTGGTTCCCAACCATGGAGGCTTCATGCAGCAGCATTCTGATTGATGATGGCTTTCCACTGACCTAAAAGGCAACTTAAGAGGCCTGCCTCCATGTACACGGAGGATTTTGTGCTGATTCTCCACTCCTGAAGGCACCTAAACTCTATGGTTTCTATCTTAGCCTTACAGAGCTGAATACAGTACCCTGCTTCCTGCTGAGTGGACTTTGGTGCAGTATGTTACTGGGAGTCAGTCAAACTTGAGTGGCCTTTATTAAGAGACAGATGAATGGGAGAGTGTTAGGAATCTGAACTTTTCATTAAGATCAGTGGAAACCTCTTACTGATTTGAATGGGCCACAAACCAGGTGCATTAGGAAATCCTCCGAACCCTGTCGAGAATTGCCTGGTTGTTTTTGGAGGATTACCCAAAATGGGGATGCTTTGGAGCTGCAGGACTTCAAACTAGTATGAGAATTTATCAGATATTAATTAATGTCACTTATTCATGTATTTTAATAAAAAACATTTGCTTTATGTAACCTTTTGTAGGGAAATCTCATTATTATGCATGGTTGACTTTCTGCTTTTTTCTGTGGCTGTTTCATGTAGTTTTTTTGAAATATATGAATGGTTTAATTTAATATAAAATCTGTCTATAAACTTAGGCAACTGTCAACAGAACTATTGTCTCTTCAGTCTGCTAGAAAAATAATTCACATGTGTGTACGGGGATGAGATTGCCAGAGCCTGTTCATTGTGACAGGTGTTGGATATTCATCTGCTAATTTCTCATTGGAAACAATGTGGTAGGTTGATGATGTAATTTGGTCATTGGAGGCTGTGTCTTGATTTCTGTTTATAAAATGTATGGCTATGTTTACTGAAATGGTTTAAAAAATAGTAGATGTGTTTTCGTTTTTTTAAAATTTGTCATAGAAGTATTTTAAGATGAAAATACTTGTTTTCTCATTGCCAACAACTATCTGTTATCTGTGATCTGTAATTAGGCTCACAGCTTAATGTAAAGGACGAATGGTGCTCGCTGAGCTGCATCATCGGCCTTATTGTGGTAAAATGACCGATTTTGTTTTACCAGCTGTGACTTTGGAGGCAGGCTGAATGACAGGGAACACATAAAACTCAACAGATTAAAATATTTCCAGCGCATAGCTGTGTGTGTATCATTCAGAATTCAGCAGCAGCTCTTGCTTGATAAGCTTGCTAATGTCTTCATGTTCCAAAGACCATTGTGCTCCTGTATGGGGTATCTTGTACAGTCTCAGTCCTGCAGTCCTCGCTAGAGCAAAACTCCCAGTGAAAAATGACGTCAGTGTGACCATGGAAAGCACTGAATAAAAGGGTAGAAAAAGATCACAAGAACGATGCATCTGCCTAAAGAAATAGAGCATGTAGTTCTGTGACTAATTATGAATTATAGAAAAGAACTAAAAGAAAAAGACACTAAGTTAGGAGATAAATGGTTGATTACTCATCTTGCATCAAAGGACGACATTTTCAAAAGACAAGCCCAATTATACCCACTTTTTTCAATAATATTCTTATCTACTTCTCACAATTTCCATCACTTATAGTAGAAAATAAGACTATATTGTCCTTCAGATTGAAAGGTTGCATGCAGAGCATTCTAATTTTATATGAAAAGAGCAGAATAAGTTATGTCAGCAAGTTAACAAGAGGTAGCTTTTTAGTTTTACTGTGAATGTGTTCTGAGGTCTGCAGAAACAGCCAGATGTTGGTGAAATGCAGTGATGTTTCACTGAATTTCACGGAATTTTTTTAGAGTTGGAAGGGACCATATAGATCATCTAGTCCAACTCCCCTGCTGAAGCAGGATTGCTTAGAGAATGTTGGCTTAGAGATTGCTTAGGATTGCTTAGAGATGTTGGCTGATGCAAGTATACAAAAACCATAGAACTCCATGTACTGGATTTAGTACAGTCTGGAATCACAAATGGCCCTAGTTGGGTCTTTGACCTGAATTGATTAGGCAAGTATTACTTCTCTGTGGTTTAGCATCTGATAATGTATGTGAGTTGTTTTACTTTTTCTCTTTAATGTGATATGAATTACAGATATTTTAATGGATTATTAATTTCAAGTTAGCCTTGCGTATCTGGCTTTTTGTGTCTAGAACTTGGGTTTGAGTCTTTACTGCAAAAATCCACCTCTGGAGGTGCCATGGAAGCAGTGGTGTTTTTTGATGTCACCATGAAACAGTTTGTGGTGTCTTAGGTAAAGCAAAGGTAGGAAGCTTACCCTTTCTGGAAATCCTTTCTAGATATGATGCCAGAAGAGGGTGAGCCAATTTTGTACTTTGTAGTTATTTAATGTCTTTCTTCATGGAGAACCACTGTACTTTATAGATGCTAATGAGTTATGGTTCTGGTCATGTTTATCAGCTCAATTTTATAGATGGGGTACCTTAAGCATCAATTTAGTGATGTAAGTGCAGACGACCAGTAGTTCTATGTTTTTACTACAAAGGCACTAAGAATAACATAGTATCTTCTGTCAACAAATACAAAAATATCAAGCTCAAGAAAACATCTGTAGAGTTACAGATTACTTGGTTGGATTGATTTGGTACGTGGCACGCTCAGCCACCTCTGAGAGAGTAGCTATCAGTGAGAGCTTAGTAGCCTAGTAATTTGTCCGACAAAACATGTTCTGTGTGGTTAAAAACATGACTTTCTCCATTAATCATTAACCTGCAAATGACTAAATGTATTTCCTGAATGACATCTGCTCTGCTGGTCAGTTCTTCCATGATGAAATCCCACCTGTTTCCATCATAATATCTGCAACTACTGTAAGTACCTCTGTGTCTTTTTTCAAAAAGTTCCTTGTGAGCTTATTAAAATAGCCTCCAAACCATATGCTTTTTGTAAGCACTGTTGTTACCACCATGGAAAGACTTAAGAACAGTGTGAACAGAAAGGACAAAACTATGTATTTCATCAATAGTAACTGCGCTTTGAAAAAGCAAATTATTTTGCAGTGACATTCAAATTCAAAATTTCACAGCAAATATTCAGTACACAGTGCTGGTATTATTCTAAAAAGAAATACACTGCACTTCACAGTACAATAAAAGCTGGTCTTATCAGAATCCAAATTGTCAGATACCATTCCTGCAAAATAAAGACTAAAAACATATCCTAACCCCAGCTGGCTGTCCCTTATAGCTGTTTGCTGAGTTCATGCATATGGGATGCGTGGACTGATGATCATTTTTATTGTAGTGAAAGAAGTTTTTAAAGTTTACCTTTCTTTGATATGGTTTTGTTGTTTTTTTGTTTTGTTTTGTTTTTCTGGGAATATCTCTAGAAATACTTTTCTATGTTTTTTTAATGGTTGTAAAAAATCAGATTCTGTGATGTGCATGAACTTACAGGGCTTGGAAATGGAAGACAACCCCGAAAAGTTATTGTCATTGAAAATAACCAGTCATATTTTTTTCCTAGTGATAAATTTGGTAAGGGATGCACACCTCAAAAATTCTGGGTTTCTTCACTTCATGAAGAAAATTGTGTTCCCTGAGTCGTCTGTAACAAAAGAGAAAAATTATTATAACATTATCATAACATATTAAATTAATGACATATTAATCTCAGAAAACATGTCAGCCTGCAGTGAAATTAGATGACTGCATTTGTTTTTAATAGATACAGATGAACAAAAATGGTCCATCTATTACAAAACCTCATTATAAATTACTTTTTTTTAACCATTTTGTTTGGATTTTTGAGGGTAATTATTGAATGGAACTACTCTTTGAATGAATATGCATGAAAAATTCAAGACTACTAGGCAGGTGAGCACTAATTTAGGTTGTTTGCCTTTTTCTTTTGTGAGATGCTTCCAAGCAGTGTCATGCTGTGGAATGTGGCCCCGGTACAAATGAGGTGACTCATGTTACAATCCAGAATATTAGTGACTGTTTCTATTGTAGAATAAATTTTTTTGTGATTTATTTTTTTCTGCCAGTTCAGTAGTATGTGAGCCTTTGCACTGAGCCCTCAACTGCAGCAAAAGACTAATCATTTAGGTTTCATAAAATATATATTTAATCTTAAAAAGTTAAATAGACTTCATTACTTATCAAATCTTAAGTTGCAGAAGAAACCTCTGGAAGATAATATAGTATAATGTGATTCATGAACCCTTCCTGCTATAGGTTGGTCCACTTAAAATTTGGTCCACTTAATATGAGCTATAGGCCTTGCTCTTTATGTTTATGTGATTTAACTGTAACAGTAACAATCAGAAAGGAAAGTTGTTAAATGCCAATGAACATGGAACGTATCAGAGTTTAAAAGGTTATTCTTACGGAAAGCCATCTTACTATGTAATGTAAAAATACTGTCTGCTAAATGTCACTTTAAAAATAACATCTGTTTGTAATAGTTTTAGGGTTTACAGTGTCATCCAAACTGAATACAGATTGAAATCTGGACTGAAAATCCTACAGATTGTTGACGGTTTGGTAGTTCTTATGATTAAGATTCATACTTAAAAAAGTTTTGGTCAGAGTCAGTGATCTGGCATAAAGGGCTAAAGTGGTGTGATGGTGAGGTTAATATTCCAATTTCAGTTGATCCGTCCTGAGTCAGGCTGAATTGAAAGGGAAGTATTGGGAGGAAGCGCACTGTGAGCTATACTGACTACCGACTTCAAAGGTATTGACATGAAAGGAGAAGGACATGAAAAGAGGAGAACTGCCAGTGAATAAGCAGCAGCAAGAAAAACCCGACAGGCATCTGAAGGGAACACATAGACAATTTGAGCATTACTTTCTCGATCATAATTTTCTCCCTAGTGGAACCAGTATTATCTTTGCTGACTATCTGTGAGATAATTCTGGTAAACATTAACATTTAAAACCCCCAAACTTTGTATTTTTTCAGAAATCCTCCTCCTACTTTGCTACATCCTGAAAAATGGTGCAGAGGATTCAACCATTTCATTTCACAGTGAGTTTTATTTTCTTTAAAAACAGCTTATTCAGCAAGGCCTACGTGTATCAATCTGAAAACAGAATTTATTTTATGGAGTGGTTGCTTTTGCAGATTTTTAACTTCCGTTTTCTTTTCATAGACTCTAGACCATGCTTCACTTTTTGAAAGCTATACAGCACAGTTTGATCTTCTTATAATTTGTTTCACAGCTTCTCTGAGCTCCTTAGTTGATTTGCTTTTTGACTTTGATGGACCTGGGACAGGTTTATAAATATACCTGATTTCCTTGATGGTTTTGCAGTGAAATTTTGTGTCAAGGAGAAAGAAGGTTAGTGAAAATGACTGCCAGTCAATTCAATATAAGAATTTGAAAGATAAGAAAGAAAATAATTGTTTTTTGCCACTGTGCTAATATTCAGTAGGTTGTAAACCCAATATAGGTAATTGAGCTCTACTTGTACCAAGAGTGTAATATGTTACCCAGGTGGTACCAGCTTTCTGGATGCAGCTGTCGCTGAACTAAAACATGCCTTTGCTTTATTTTTTTCTTTTTACAGTGAAACTAAGAAATCATAATTTAGTAGTTGCTAGCATTATATTGAAAAATCTTACAGCAACTCTTATGAGTAATTTCTTCAGGGTTTCATTGTAACCTGTTACAGCCTAAACTGTGTAACATGGGGAATAATACTATCAAACCTTTGGGAAGTTTACACTGTTCAAATAACCAAATACTTTGAACACCGCTCCTCAGTATTGACTTTTCAAGACGGGTTTGAAAATATACGCATCTACATTTTGAATCTATTCTGTTCGTTAATGTATAGTTACTTGAGGAGTACAATATTCCTACCTGATACCTTTCTCAGTCAGTTGTGTAGTAGTGTCTTCCAATTTTAGGAGAAGTTAGACATAGAAAGAATAATGCAAATTTTATTAATAATCCATGAAAAATAGTCTTACTTTCTATGCTGATCTTTAATCAAGCAGGAAGGTAGGTATACTGTAATGGTAGGCCTACAGAGGAAGGCCATTGCTATCATTACTGCAATGTAACTCAGAATCTCTTCCAGTGGAGGTAGAAGTACCTTCCTCTAGAGCAGATTGACCCAAGTTCTGTTTCTCCGTAATGCATGTCCTTGTTTACACAGCAGCGTACATTGTGATCTATAGAAGAATTGGTGTTTAATTGCAAACGTCACTGGGTAGTGGATGAATTCTATTATAGAGAAACATTGTTTTTACAGTATTTATGGACAATAGTTTATATTCTGGGGGACTCTAGAACTGGTGGGTTATATTCCACTTGTGCTTTAGAGAGTCGGTGCACCTGGTCAATAAGATTACATTCCTTTCTCAGAAACGTTGTGCATTAATCTTCAGCATTGTTATACAGGTTTTCTTGGTATCTTCCTTTTTAGAAGTCCCTGCTGAGCTTGAGAACAATACAAAAAACTAAGTATAACCTTTCTTAGCATTTGTTCAGTCCTTTAGTTCAGCATACACTGTTCATAAAGAAGTCAGACGTTAGTACTTTATGGCTGTGCTTGTTTTTAATCTTGTCCTTTGGGGTTTTGATATCTTCAAATTGTATATTTTTAATCACATTGATTTTTAATTACTTTTGTTTAATTACTTCCTCTCACCAGCAACATCTGCAGGTTCTCAAATCTTCCTTTTCATTTTTACAGTAATTCACACAATGAAGTAAGGAAGTATGCTCATATGCAGTCTCTTAAAATGGAGAAATGCAACAATTGTTATAAATATACTGATTTTATAGCTACCTTTAAGAGAACACTGAAATGGAATTCTGTGTGACATTCCTTCATTCTCGGGCATGTGTCGTTATGATGCAGAGGTTACAAGATGTTTTTATGGAGGCTTGGATTTACATTAGTGGATTTTCCAGAAAAAAATAAATAATGAAACATTGGATCATATAACTGAAAACCTTTTAGCCATTACTGATAATTGGCTCATTTATATGCATTAGTTATGCATTTGTTGATGCCCACCTTGTGACAGCTTAGTTATGATAAATTAAAAGCAGTGATTGTATAAATTCCATACTGCCTTTTATCCATATGTTAGGACCTTGCCTGATGTTTCTGTCACCCTTGTGATGAGGGGTTAGTTTTCAAATAATTTCATTATCTACCTCCTTCCTGATGGCTAACATCATTTGCATAACAAGCTTATCTGGTTCAAGCTGTGAGCCAGACCTTTGTACTGACAAAAACCAAGCATGCAGCTTTGGCTAAGCATACTTTTGACTTCAGATTAAACAATAATTTTATTTATGCCAAGATTGCCAAACCTGGTCATTGTAGCTGTTTTTTCACCTTCCGTTCTCATCCCTTGAAATGCCACTGCCTTAAGAGACATTTTTGTTGTAAGACATCTCTCGTATTCTAGTGATCTACAACATGCCTGAGGTGGAAGTTTCAATGCACTTTTGTAGGTAACTCTTTAAACTATTAAAATAGTAATAATATCTTTTTCAGAAATGAAGTCTGTATTTTTAACTATGGTTCTACGGCCCCAAGAGGTGTGATTTTGCAGTAGCATTTTAAAGTCAGATGCATTATTTACAAAATCTGAATGGAGAGGGGGTCAGGATAGTTCTTAGCTTGGTGAACTTAAATTTATATTTCCAGCCTTGTTGACCTTGACATGGGATGAAGACTGTAATATGTTGTCCTCATAAGTTTTTTTACAATGAAATGGCTAATCTGAATTAGATATTTTGTTTTTTAAAAAAAAATACAGACAATTTCAGCCAAGCCTGGCAGCAGCCTAATTTTGTATTTGATATTTACTGAGATACACGCAAGCACATATATACTTTTAAAAGGTTGGTAAAATTCTATGTGTGCCTATTTGTCTGTGCTCCTGTAATTGTCCATGAAGAACTTGGCTGCTCCGCTCATGCAAGAAAGAATTGTCTGTTTATTTCTAGCTGCCTATTAATAGGGCTTACTATTCCTATAAGGCCAACAATCACATCAGCTGTTGGAGGATTGGCTCCTAAAAGCAATATACTTTTACCTGTGGTTATTTCTATGTTGAAATAAAATACCAGTTTTTAAGAGCTCACTCTATTCCTTGCCCATGAATGTTTATGAAGCTTTTTTTTTTTGATAGCTACAGCATAGATGACATTGCTCTCTTAAGATAACAATTTGTATCCACCACCATTTTAGACATACAGTGCTTCAGATTTTGTTCATAAAATAATACAGGCTATATGTTAAAATTAATGTTAAAAGACCATTCACTACAGTTATCTCACATGCTGCAAATAATTTTCTTGGCAGTTTAAACCTTGACTGATCTCGAGGGGTAAATAGAAGAGTTACTACGTTCTTGGAGCAGAAGGATACAATAACCTTTATTTACATTACATCACAAAATGGTAATTTTAATTAAAATGAGCAATGGTATCTCCCTGGACAGACATTCTCCTCCTTTTAAACTTATTTAACCAATGATTAGCTATGATGGTTCTTTGAATTAATTAGTCATTGTTAAGCTGGAGGGAATTAAAGAATTAAGAAATTCAGGAAATACTGAAGTAAAAATGTGAAGTTACAGGATTTATGGTCACATTTATCATCATAATGCAACTTTTATTTTAGCGTTGACATTGCAAATACAATATAAATATAATTTTTAGTCTTGATAAACCTAAATTTTTGTACTCAATTTAAACACGGCCTCACAAGCTGAATTTCATATTGATGAGTCTACATTCAGAGTTATTCAATTAATAGATCATCTAGATTATATAGGTTTTAAGTGATCCATTTAGATTTAACTTCTCTGAATGCAGATAAATTTTTTTCACTAAGCAATTGTTTAGTGACACTGTTCATATTACATAAAGAACATTTTACTGTTTCTGTCACTGAGAACATGATATGCGTTTGACATAACTCATTAATTAATTTCAGTGTCTAAGAAGACAGAGAGGTTTGCAAATGTCAGAAAGATACAAATTGCAATGTGTAAGGTTACCACCAAATCTGTAAGTTTTCGCCTTTTATTCATTGATGGAGATTCTGAGAATCTGTCTACAGATGAACTTGAAATATTAAATTGTAGTACCTGACGAAAGATCTCCACCGCTCTTGAATATTGCATGAGACATTTTTATACAGATGAATGGGCAAATATAATGGATACAATTATCTTCGGCTTTCTAATGAGCAGTTGTAGTGAAAAAACATGCAATTTTAGGTAGAGGTGAGAAATTCCCATGCAGGTTTGAAGTCCTGGCCCTGTAAAGAATTGTGCTAGGTTTTACAGATGTCATAGTATCAAGATCTTTCACTCAGTAACATATCCTGTTGAGTTCCTTACCACTGTAGATAAGCACTCATTTTTCCCTTGGTTCCCCTAGTTTGTCAGTTTATTGGCTTGCTATTCTCAATTGTAAACATTAACAATAGTAAGTATAGTGTAGTGAGAAGGATTTGTATCCATGGTGGAGAGACAACTCTATTTGGGAAGCATTGGCAATTCTAGGAATAGTGTGCTGCATAGAAGATTATAGTATCAGAGAGAGCATGTGAAGTAATTGTCTGATGAGACAAAGTTTCTTTACTCCCTTCTTCAAGCTCCTATTTTCATTAAGTATCAGTATTTCAGTTTCTCAAGTAGTCTCTGCCTATTGCTTTTTCACTGGGATGCTTTTAAAGCTTTGTTCGAGGCTTAGATGCTTTACTCTCTCTGCTTTACTTGAAAGGAAATCTAAAGGCAGGATGTTACCACCTGTTATTGCATGGGTTGACTTCCATAATATTTAGTAAAAAAAAGACTGAGCATGGCAGAAGACTGAGGACGGTAAGACAGAAGTAGTAGACGCAAACACTAAGATGCAAGGTGGGAAGGAAAGAATGTGGCAGGAGCAGAGAAAAGTGAAGTATGTCTGTGCTGATCTTGTAGCAGTTTGTTTTTAGGGGGTGGACTTATTCCTTCCAGTTAAATTATTCTAGTTCTCAAAGAAGGAATGTGTTCCAGATGATCCAGGTTTGTTTGAAATGCATTTTGATGGTATAAAAGGCAGAAATACAGAAATAGGAAAGTGGTAAAAATTGGAGTTGCGAAAATTGTAAAACAAATAATAATCCAGCATTTCTGCCTGATAATAGTACCTTTGCGTTGGGCTGAAGCAACAGTAGAATAGTAATACCTTATTCCTTTCGGTGGATTTTTAAGTCATCTGTACTTGCAGAATAGAGATGAGTTCAGTTCCTTCCTTTAAAACTGAAGAGACTGAGACAAAGAGCATCTTGCTCAAAGTCACTCAATCAACAGCAGAGCTGGGAATGAAGCAGTCCAGCATGCTTCCAGATTAAGGGAAACTCCAGGAAGCAAAGATGCGCCTTCTGTCCTCCTGTGGGCCATGAGGTACAAGTCAGGTCTGGCACACTGTAATGGGAAGAATGTTGTTATTGCCTGTGGATTCCCAATGAGTAGAACTACTGGATCTCATCTGCCTGGGTGTTTGTGAATTACTTCAGATGACGACGTCATAGTGTGGCTTGATTTGGGGTTTCGCAGCAGAGGGCATCAAGCAGTCAGCTTAATGGTGTATAAGTGAGAAACTTTTCCCAGATGCTCTGTGATTATGGCATAGTGGATCTACAATTGCCTTTTTAGTGGCAGTCCTTATTTACCACCAAAGGAGAGAAAAATATCTCTGTTCTTAGATGCCTTCTCAGCTTTAATGTAAGATGTAAAAGAAAGAAACTGTCAGTATCAGGTTATGCTTTCCTTATCTCCTACCTTCTCTATGCTCCAACTACCTCAAATGAGCTGCATGCTGTAGTGTCAAAGGAGGATGGATACCTAAGGGAGAATGTTTCGTAAAAATGCAAAACATACTGTTTCTAATAAAAAGCTTCAGTTGTAAAAGGTTCTGAAGGCACCTTGTGTTCCTGGGTCTTCAAGGACAGACCAAAGAAACAGACCAGACCTGTTGCTGGTAAAAGGCTAGAAACACCCCAGTTTCATCATAGAATAAATAAATTTGTTGGTTTTGAGATGCTCCCTAGCTTGTTCTGACGGAATTTCTGTTGTCTCTGGTAAAATTGTAGGGGTTTCAACATGAGCAAAGTCTGACCAATTCTGAGAGCTGCCACTCCATAGAGTTTCCATTGTTTGTTCTCTAAATCACGTATATGAGCCAGAATAAATTGTTGTGTCTCCTCAGGAGGCTTGGAAACCTGTTGTAATTTTTGAAGCTATAGAAGAAGTAAAGCTATTTACTACACCTAATTTTACAATTTCAGTGTGAGTGGACCTTTGTTAGGTTTCAGGTGTGTGTTCTAAATTACGCTATATGGTGCTTGATGTTAAAATTAAACTGCAAGAAGATTTATTAAGAAACAGGTGCTGGTGACATTTCAGTATTAGGGTATTTCTCTCATTGTTAGGGAAGATTAGTAATTTATGGCATTCGCTACCAAAAGGCAGATCAATAAAGATATAAATGTGTTCTGACCATCAGAATTTATATTATGCACATGATGATTGACTACTTTGTCATAAATTCAGTCTTGCATCCTGATATCTGATTGTAGCAGAAGGAACAGTAAAATCCTTGTTATTTATCATGGGATGGTATACAAGACAGGAAGCCTATTTAACCTATATACATACCCTTAGTGCTCAGTGTTTGTTTTTTCCAAAGGGGCAGCTATATATAGTTCTGAAGATAAGGTTATTTATATCCTTTATGTCCTGTTGAATTAGGACTGAAAACAGAAATGCTGTTGGCAAAGCTGTCACAGTTTTTTAGTTTATTTTTGCAAACGAGTGACCTGCAGTGGTGGGGGATGGGCAGGCCTGGGAATGGGAAGCAGGGGGGCTTCAGGGAAGCATGCACATCCCTGCATCATTATTACAAATGTAATTCATGAAATGCCTTTTCTTCTCCACCTCTCTGCTGCCTGTGATTGACCAGTGTTTCCCACAGCTATGTGTAGTACAGAGGTAGGAGGAACAGTCAGAGTGATGGATAGGAACAGAGCCTTTTAACCAGTTAAAAACAATCTTAGAGATTGTTATTTTTCCTTCCTTGACTGGAAGGTTTCTGAACTCATGTACCTGGCCTAGACAATCTTGCTCATCGGTGTCTGTCCTTGCATTTCTCTAAGCAGGGGAGTAAACCCAGTTGGGGTCATGCTCTTGATTTCATGAATCTTTCACCATGCAACAACCTTCTGATGGAAGTAGCTGGGAAAGTATGGGGAAGAAAAAATAAAAATCTCAGAACTTAGAGACCTCCTTCTCCCTGCTTAGGGAGAGGATCAAGAGAATATGACCTTACTCTTTCTCCTCTTCCTCTGGGAAATCTGCATTCTAGATCCCCAGCTAAGCCGTCCCTACCTGTGGGGGCAACCTAGTAACTGCTTTCTCTGGAATTGGGAGGAGACAATCTCAGCACCTCAGGATGACCTGAAGTCCTGTTCAAGACCCTGGAAAGCTCTTCTATCCCAATAGGAGAGTGCTGAAAAGATGCCTCGCTGCTAGGCAGCAGGTGCTTGTGCAAGCAGTGAAGTATTTGGAGGGCTGAGGAGAGTGGTGTAGAGCTGTGTGAGGAGCAGATGACGGGGAGACACCCTGATGGGCCAGGGGTGGCAGAGAGATAGGGGTGGTAATGAGGACTTTATCTAACCATTTGTTGATCTGATTGGAGACTTTATCTCTCTCTTGCCCAGAGGCTGTTGTTTGGATTCCCCAGCTCTAATACAGAGTCTGATGTAGTCATCATTTCTTCCAAATAATAACCAATGCATCTTCTATGCATGTAGATGATAAAAAGTGACTAGATGTCTGGTTGGATATTTGGTTTGTGAGACAAACTGAGTTCTGGCAACCTACTGCCAGCAGATGAGAAATCATCGGAAAATGTAGCATTCACAAAATGAAATAACTGAAGAAAACAAAATATTATACAAAGTACATCGTAATGTAACTAAGCTATAATGGTTGGACCTGGTTAGTTTCTTTATTTTTAAAGTGCTTGTGGCCAAATAGATCATAATAGATCTGATAAAAGAGAATTTCTGAAAGAAATAAGTGCTGCTGTTCTACTTAGGTTTAGCTGCAGTAATGAATGACGTTAGTAATTGTTTTCTATTTCTGAGCACACAGGAGACTTAAGCCTCCATTGCAGTTCTTATGAAATCTGTCTCTTTCCATTTATTCATTAGTAAATATTAGCTCATGAATGCTGATAAATAGCTCCCCTTTTCAGTCATGTGATTCGCTACTTGCAAAATGGCAGTTTACATTGTGGAGACATAGCAATTCCAACAATGTTATCGTCCAAGTGCAAGCAGCCAGTGAATTTTTAGAGGCTGTCTCAGACAGGCCTGCATGTATGGGAGTCTGCTCTTATCCCCTGCTAATAAATGCTTCATCTTTGCCTGTAATTGTGGCAGAATGGAAATGGTGCTTAGGAGCCTGGCTGTGAGATTGCAGCAAATGGCTGCAACCTATGTTTAATGTAGTGACACTAATGAATTCTGAGAATTAATTTTCAGCTAAGAAAGCATGATGGAAGATACTAGAATTTCAAATTAGGTAATGGATTGACTTTCATCAAGGCAAACATGTACAATGTTTCCTTTTCAATCTCTACTTGCTTAGCCTTCACATTACTTTAGATCTGAAAAATAGCACAGCAAATATGATAATATTTTCATTATACCTTATATGAAACCCATCTTGTAGTAGATTTGCTAGTCAATTTGCTCAATGCAAGGCAGTCTCACCACTTCTTTTTTTATATATATAATTTCTACAGGCCAAACAAATTGGTTTAATTTGCAGCTGCAGCATACTTATTGGTTTTATCTGTAATTGCAGCATATTTGATGTTTGACAGAGCCTAACCTAACTGTCCAAATTGGTCTTAAATAAATGCTCAGATGAGCACCTGAAGATATTTTAGTTTTCTCCTTTCCTCAGAAGCAAATCCTTCAGTGATGTGGCTTCTTAATATTGTATTCTTAATATGGCATACACTGATTTCTTTGGCTGCACTGAATAAGAATATTTTCTAGTAAGTGTCATTATAAAAGCTGTTTTGGTACTTTACTCTTCCTCTTTCAAATGTTAACATTGCTGGATTTTTGTGTATTACTTCCTGATTTCTTTTTTTCTGGCCTTTACATGGAATGCATCTCCCGACTGAATGTACTGGCAACTTTGGACTCAGGCACCCATATGATTAACTTTTTCACACTTTATAGTTCTATTTCAGGGTGCAGGTCAGTAGGAAACACTGTGATAATGCTCACCATCATGCAGCCTTTAGCATCGTAAGAGCCGATATTCTATATGAAATTATTTTTTCCTGAAAAGCAGCATAGTGTCAATGCGGCTTCCAGTATAGGAGATAATATGTTACTGAACACCTTCTGTGACACTGGCAGTCTGATGTGTCATTTTTCACTAGCACAGAACTGGTGGCCCAAGAATTGTTATTTTACAGGTAGCATTGACTAAGAACAACAGCAGCATGCATTCAGTGTGGCACTAAAAGCAACACAGTTGAAATGACAGTGTGTAGAAGCAGAGAATATAAATATACCTCAGAATATTAATAGGTCTTGTCTACCTAGAGAGGAATTAGGACAAAGGAATGCGCACCAAGAGGTGGAATACAAGGACTATCTCTTCAGTGTCACATGACAGCTCTCCATCCTGCACTCCATCTTGGCAGGCCTGGTGACACACCAAATTGGCACCGAGTATCTGAGTATGCGCTGAGTCGACAGTATCTACAGTGACTAAGCTGCAAGCCAGTTGCTGGCACTTGAAACATAATAAGGAGTAATTTCTAGAACTCACTGTGTCAACACTTTGCTCTGTTTCAGAGCAAAAGGAGAGTGTATATGCCATACACGCTTCAATGTCCTGTGGCCTGCCTGGTCTTTCTGCTGCTATGTTCCTAATGTGCTAGGAACTTGCCATTTAACTTGATGGATTAAACCAGCTTCAGTGAAAATGTGCGTTCTCCTGTCAGTCTCTTCCCTGAACTGAAGTGCTCACACAAAAAGTTATGGATGTGAATTTAAGCAGCTGTCCCTCATGCTTGCGCAGCTTGTAGTTACTAGCTCTCTGCTTTGTTGTGGAATCTCACTAACCATCTGAAAGGGTTCTGTTCTTCCAATACAGACACAAACTTGGCACAATAGTAGGTGTGCTCTGTCTGAGCTTGGAACAGAGTCTTTGATCACAGAATTATGTGTATATCTTGTGTCATTAGCTTGGTCGTCTTATGAATTCATGAAGTTTTACTTGCGTTTCAAGTCAAACCCTAAGTGACCACAGATTGCAAAAATATCCTACTACCAGAGAGTGAAGGCTGCATATAGATGATACAATACATAAACTTTGATAGCTGCAGAGCAGAAGAGTAGCATGCAGGCAGTGTGAACAGTCAGCGGGGGATTGGCAGGAGTATGCAACAGAAGCAAAGGTAATCCTAAGGTAGTCTTCAGTACCACCTCCCTGACAGAACTTAACTATGCTCATGAAAACACCTGCCAGACCCAAAGAGCTAGCATTTCGGGCACATAATAGAGAAGCTAAGAACTTTTTTTGTAAAATGTTTTCCTTACGTCTCTTCCTCTTGGGCTTCCTTAATGAATGCAGTATACTGGACATGTGGGTGTTTCACCTAAGGGCCATCTATATGGAAAAATATCTCTTGCAGCTTCTGGATCTTGTCCATAGAGTGTCTTTGAAGGTGCATTGTTCCAGAGCTTCGAGTAGAATTTGTATTAATAACTGCATACCACCAGGTAAAAGATTTGTATGTTCTTCGTGCTTCTGGTAAACAGAAGATATTCTGTCTAGAACTGTGCAGTTTCTTGACGAGAATCCATTTAAACTCCAGTAGTGTTACTATCTGAAAAGTAACTGCCATGACATTAGGGCTTGTTGCAATAGGACAAGGGTTAATGGTTTTAAACCAAGAGGATAGATTCAGACTAGATACAAGGAAGAAATTTTTATAATGAGGGTGGTGAAACACTGGAGCGGGTTGCCCAGAGAGGTGGTAGATGCCCAATCGCTGGAAACATTCAGAGTCAGGTTGGATGGGGCTCTGAGCAGCCAGATCTAGTTGAAGATGCCCCTGCTCATTGCAGGGGTGTTGGCCAGATGACCTTTACAGGTCCCTTCAACCCAAACTATTCTATGATTCTATAACATAACTTCACTTGGATTGTTATATTACTGAAAAATTCCTGATGTAAACAAATTTAACAAGAAAATGTATATATTAGCAACACAGCATAAATATTATAAATTTGTAATTATTGTTAGTGTGGTAAAAATCACATGCATGAATGAGCTTTTTCACACTGAAATCTCCCCTTCATGTACTTGCCATCAATCTGTGATTTTGTATGCTGTGTAGTTTTTTGTTGGTTTGTTCTGTGGTTTCTGCCGTCCTGGTTATGTTATCTTTCTTTTCAAGTGCTTTTTTCCTTTTTCTCAGGAAACATATAAATTTAACCAGGATTGACATGGACCATATTGTTTGTGCAGGTGTATTGACTTTTAAAAAACATGGATCACAAAAGGAAAAGGGGGGGGGAGGGGATGTCAGAACCTGTTGACGACTAATGATGGATCTATTCATGGAAGGAACGGACTGGTATTTATAGCCTTGCACTCAGAGGGATGGAGATAAAGCAGGTTCTGTTACTTCAGTCTTTCTATCAGGAGGCTACACTCTAGCCTACAGCAACATTCACCAAAAGAGTTATAAAACTGGTAGCACATTTTACAGACTGTCTTTTCTGGACTATAGATGTACCAAGAAGAGGTTGGGAAAATGGTTTTCAGGAACCTAAAGCATTAAAGTTGTGTTGAAAGATATTTCAGGATCATTTTAAGACCAGACTTTAGGCTTCAGTAAAGTATTTGAGGTGAGGCTAAACTTTAATAATTTGCTAATGTCTTTGGTAGTATTTGAAATCAATTAATGTGTATGATTATTTTTTTTAGATGTAGTTTAAATTTTGCAAATCATTATTGATACTGGTAGAATAGAAATTATTCTAGAAGGTATTAAAGTTTCATTGAACTTTTGGCTAAAAAGATAATCTTTATTTGTGATATTTGGCCCTGTACTTTAGGTGTATCACTTAATATCAGCAAATCTGAAATGTAATTGGGACAATATGTAATACGAATGCATCTCATCAAATAAACTCATCTTGGGCTGTGATTTGCTGAAATGATAAGTGCTAGAAGGGAGATATGTACTGAACTGCAACATTTCTTTTTTATGTTCTCAAATAATGTCAATATTATTATTTGAGCAAGATAAACAATAATATAAAGAATTAGAAGGTACTTTAAAGCAGTCTAATACTGTTAGATCATTCTTCTATTTGGAATGTATTATTTCAGCTTTATTGTACAGAAAAGAATTCAACTTTAATCGTGGCTTCCTCAATTTTAAATCTCAATTATATAAATTGATACTTTATGCTAATTTAATAGGATGTAGCTCTCTACTCATTACTAGATCACCTGTTCCTATCACAGACAAAACTTTTGTACCCTGGGCAGCATTTAATTCTGATTAATTCATTTCTGTTCCAGTCTGAATTATGTAGGTTTGCAGAATTTTCTATGATTCTTATGCTAACACTTCTCATTGCAATATAGAAGATCTACCTGATACGTTTATTTTAAAAACAAAACAGAGCTCTGTATCGAATTATTCTGTCTAGTGTTTTATCACAGTTTTACTTGTGTTTTTTATCAGGCTGTATCCTGTATTTCTTAGTCAAAACTCTCATCAGACAATAGGTAGAAAATTAAAGTGAATTAAGTATTGTCTATTCATCTTAGGTTATGTTTAATGTATATTAACTGTACAGCACAAGATATGATGCCATTTTTCATAGTAAGCTAGTTACAGTTAAAAAGAGAGATTAAATAAGTTCAAATTCATAGCCTCTATACTAGTATATTATAGGGTAAATTCACTTAGTTAAGTATTTTACGCTGGATTTATTCCAATATAGAGCAAGAGTCTTGTTGCATACTGTGGAACTCAAATTTGTGGGAAAAGAAACTACTGTACAATAACAGTCACACATAAGACAACTCAAATCATGCTGTCATGAAACAACTTCATTGCCTGAAACCACTATTTCTCTGTCACAGATGTCTTATCAAGGATTTTGAAAAGCGTCCTTCAGTCACCCACCTTTTGGAGCATCCGTTTATTAAACAAGTACACGGTAAAGATATGTCTCTGCAAAAACAACTGGCTGAGCTCATCCAAGAACAACAACAGCTAGGCTCTGTAGCCAAAACAAGGTACCGTACAACATATATGCTGCAGCCCTCTTTCCCCGCACTAATCCTGGAAGCACAGTTTGAAACTTTGAATGCACAGACATTGGCTAGCAATATGATTAGCAGTAAGTGCTGCATGCCATGTGAATGCAAGAGACGTATTTTCCCATTAATACTCTTTAAAGCTAATTTGATCAGCCATTATGCAACCTTCTCCTTAGCCTTCTTTCTCCCACTGAACTCTTTTTGTATGTATTCACTTTTGGCTCAGTCACAGCGATGCTAATAATTCCAGAGTATTCTGGTTTGTGGAAGTACCTATTGGCATGATGAAAAATTATATCAGATTTTGGTAGCAGATCTTTAAAAATACAACTGTGAACAATGAAGTGACTACAAGAAAAGGTTAAGAACAGAACACTAATATTTGCAGTTTGATTAGATGCTCTAAGTAAGAAGGCTATTTGGTACTTAAAGTAACTATTTTGTCTGTAGTTTAATAGTAACTGCTATTTTTCATTCAGCCTAGTACTTAATTTTAAAATGTGCTTAAAAAGCAATGAATGTTTATCAGTAGCAGTGGGATTCTTTTACTTTTGAGGCTGATTGTAAATATGCCTTAGTTTAGTTGTTGTCCAGAGGGTGGCAGAATTTCACTGTTTCAAGAGAGAATTAAATGCAAATGAACACACCTTCCCAAGCTCAGCAATCATTCTGGAATATGAAATTTGTCTAGAGTGAGATAAGCTCTGGCCCATTATTATAAACAAACACCTACTAATGTTGATGAAGGAAATTAAGTGTCATGATTCATAAGTCATAAACATGTATATACTTACATGCCGTAAGATTCTGTAGCTTAAATGCTAAAAGCTGAAACAAAAATGTACAAGTTAAAATAAAGGAATAGCTGTAAGTACAGTTTCAAGGTCAAGTTGACTTCTGTGGAGGTTTTTGGTGGGGTTTTTTTGCTGGAAAAAATATAGCAGGAACTGCTTGCTGTGGGTGAGGGAGAAGTTTCTGCTGTATCTAGCCTCCTAAGCAGACCTCCCCCATGTAACACCTCACAGATAAGGTTGCCTAAAGCTGTGGGTTGGCTGGCCCAAAGGCATCAGAGTTTTCCCAGCTGTTGACCAAATAGAAGATACAGACAGAGTGAAATGATCCTTGTGCTAAGAGGAGGTCTGAAATGGATTCCTCATGGTATTCCAATACATTTTTCTGGGATCTATTTCCGTAATGTGGAGTAAGACAGAATCAAGACTAAGCATTTCTTTCCTCAAGTCTTTGCATATATTAACTGGGAGTGCTGTGACAAGACAAGCTTCTGCACCTTATGCTTATGCATGATTGGAATGCAAGAAGGGTTTTGCTTCCCAGCACTCCCAATATCAATCAGTGCTTACCTAAGGGAGTTTAGCTTCTTGTCCATCCTGTCACCTCCTAACCCATCTTAAATATTTTGTTTGCCAAGGTTTATTATTTGCAACTTGTGTGCAGTAGCACCTGCAGATTGCAGTGGTGAAGGGGACTCTCTTGCAATAGGTTTAGCCGTAATCCTATCCTCCCTACCAGTCTAAGTTCTATTATTGTTCCTGATGCCCCCAAACTTACTTGGCCAACTATTCCCAGGTTCACTGTCCAGGTTGTTATCTGACCCATCTTTCCCATCAGTCTCCATTCACTGTTCATTCTCTTTGTCCTTAAAGCTTTGTTTTCCTGTTTCTTGTGTCTTCTTCCTCTACCACTCCAATAGCTTCTGTTTCTAACTTCCACCTTCTTCAACAAGTCCTAGTCCAGGTTATTCTATTTTTCCAGCCATTTCTCTGTTCTTGGTGTTCCTCTTCACCTGATAATGTAGCTGGCAGACCTTTTGTTTCTTATCAGTGAATTCACCTTCCCCATGTCTGTTAACGTTTCTCTTCTACTCTTAAAGCTCTACTCCCAGCAGACTCATTGTACTCATCTTGTTCTTCCCTGGACTTTTGGTTTGCTTTTAGCCATGCCTCTGAATTAGATGGCTTCTTCCTCTGCCAGTGAACAATAAGACGGGAGACATGATTAGGCTGCTGGCGAAATAGTCATCTTTACCTTCACTTTGAAGCTGGCGGACCTTACTATTGGCTTCACTTTGAAGCCAATGGGCCTAACTGCTATTAAATAATGTCTGTTGTAACCCTGTACTGTGGTATCCTTACTTGTTCTTTGAAGCACTAGCCCACTTTGATCAGGGCTGAGAGCATGCTCAGTGAGGACAAAAATTTAGTGATCATTTACCGCTGAAATCTACAACATATTGTTCAGAATGATGAAGTGCTGATTTTCCAAAGATTTGAAAATTGAATAATTGGTACAAACTTTAATGAGATTGAAAAAGCATGTCCCTGCAAAATACCAAGAGTGTGGGCCAAACAGTTAATATTGGACTACAAACATCAGATTGTTACAAAAGAACCAACCACCAGGAGCATCTAATCATAGTTTTCCCCAGAGGCATAGACATAGTCTCATAATAGTAAAGAGCTTGGTTCTGTAAAAGGGAGATAGTACCCTCTAGGAAAATTGGTACCAATTAAAAGCCCTTAAAAACTCCGTAATGCATTTATAAAATAATTTTCAATACAGAATCTGACATGCAGAAGAACACATGACCAGATGGTACTGTAAAAAAAGTTACTGACGTTCATTTGTGGTGATCTGTAGAAGTCATCTGAATATATAGCCACTGCTTCAAAGTACATAGGCCAATTAAAAGCCATGTTGAGTAAAACTTTCTATTATACCATTGGATATATGTGCATGCTTTTTCTGTTTATTGATGTACACATGACAGATACAATGAAATGTGCCCTGGTGTTCAGAGATAAAGAAAAGTGGATGCCCTTTTTAAGGAGTACAATAACACTACAGATCCATCATTTAAAAGATAAGTAAAAGAAAATGTTTTCCCATTTATATTGCCATAGAACTCTCAGAGCACAGGCTGAAAATTTCCAGAAACTGGAAAATCATCAGCACTTCTACTGTGAGGGAACTCATGGAGTCACTGGTGATGATAACTGATATGGAGGTATCTGGGGTTGGTCTCATTTGAAAGTCTTCCAGCATCAGTGCTTTGCATCTTTTGATTCTTTACTGACTCAGCACCTGTGGATTTTTTAATAGGATTCTCTTTCCAATTGAGCCATGTCAGTTTTGCCTATTTTGGGACATCACTTAAGGTCATTGTGCCTGAGAGCAAGCCTGCAGGCTAGAGAGTCAGTGCTACTGATTTAGAGGGCATGATGGAGAGATGTAGAGAGCTGATCTGGCAGTTCACTGCTACTGAAGAGAACTGACTTCTTTCTCTCATTTTCCCACAGCTCCCAGGAACAAGTTCGTGATGCTCTTTTTATTACAGCTCCAGTGATTGTCTAAACCTCCTGAGCAAGAGCTTCTAACGTAAGAGGAAGAAACTAAGCCAGTAGAAACACACAGTTGATTTTCTTCTGTCTTAGTGATTGCAGAGGGGGTGCCTCAACTGATACAGCTTAAGTAAAGGAGGGAATACTTCATGTGACCAGGAATAAGGGGGAGATGGGTGAAAAGAAGCAAGCTGTCCCCTTTTGGCAGAATCATCTGGGTCAACCACTGGAGCTACAGACTGAAATGTCTCTTTAATGCAGTTTCTTTCATTCTTCATTTATAAACTTCTTTGTGTGCAGCATAGCTAGGCTTAACTTTAGCACAATTCTTCATACCTCTGAACTGAAGGGGCACTTCATTGTCTTTGCTGAGCTCAAAAGAGCCTACTAACACACACATTTGTTGCTGTCATCAGTTTGTTACTGACAAACTGATGATTGACACTTTGCCAGGAGATAACTTACTAGAGTTTTATACTCTATTATTTCCTTTAGGTTAGAAGTTAATAAGATAAAGAAAAGGTTTATGTTAATAAAAGATTACTTTAAAAATGAATTTTTATTAAGATCTCCTGCTTTTTTTGCTGAGAAAGATGCTCTTTGAAACTTTTTCACCAGCTTTATTTTTCCCTAAATTATTTTAATCAGTGAGATACAGATAACTTCTATCCTTATGCAAATAGGTGCTTTCAGTTTCAGAAAACCCAGCCAGGGTACCCCCTTTCCACACTTGTAATGAGGAAGAAGGTTCTTCTTTCATCTCTTGGCATCCTTTAGACTGAAATCCTTGAGTTTTGCTGTGATCTTGAGTGAAGCTGAAATTTCAGCATCAGCACTCCACTCCTGCATTGCCTGTTTCTTATACTGTCATGGGGAAAAACTTTGTGAGAAGGTCCAATGTCACAGCTCCATAAGGATGAGCTCTGGGTATTAAATTTACCTCTACTCCATATCCTTCTTATAAACTATCAATTAACTATGAGTATGTTTGGTTTGGTTTCTAACAATACCAGGATATAAATGCTAGTTAACAACAATATACTTTCCATTAACAGCTTTGCTATAGAAGCGGTTATGTGAAGTTTAATTTTAAGAAGTGTATTCAATGCTAAATGGTCCAGTAGTTCTGTTTTTATAAAAGTTCTTTAATCCTTAAAAACTAGAGGTTAGTACATCAGAATGTTACTTCACATGTATTTGTTCCAGCAAGACTGAATTTTTTTTCCCATCTATTCTAAAGTCAAATAAATCATTACTTTTTAACAGATGGATAGATCTTGGGAGCTAGGGCACTGTTATTCCCATCAATATATAGCTGCCCCCAGGCAGAAAGCACTTCTTAAAATCAGAGAAGATGCTGTCACAGGCTCTCGCTCAGATTTTTTTTTTTTTTTTACTTTACCAATCCTGTACTCACACAAGGACTGTGAAATGTGTTCAGGTTATTCAAATAGTGTCTTTATGCATAACAACATTGTGAGAACAAGAAATGTAATTAATTCCTAAAGACTTGTATCTCATGTAACATTAAATTGCAGAACTGGAAAAAAAAAGTAGGAATCTAAATTACAGGTGTCTAAGGTGTGGACAACAGAACATGCAAACATTGGTCAGGAATGATAAGCAGAATTATAAAAATATTCTTGGTACAGTAATAACAACTGAGTGTTGATAAAGACTAATTCTGTATTCTCTAACTAAAGAAGGGTATACAAGTCCAGTTGATAGTAATCTTCCTGTATTTCAGGTATAAGTTCTTCAAGATAGATATTCATGCAATTGCATGTCAGTAAAATACCAATAATGTTTAGGCACTCTCTGAATTATAATACAAAACCATGATAGAGTGTTTTATTCCTCATTCTCTCTGAATTACTATATAACTTCTGTTATGTCACTTGCCCTCAGTGTTTCTCTGTTCCTCCACTTATGAAATGGCTATTGATAGCTTTATTTGATACGTTACATCTACAAAAAATAGAAAGCAGTTTGTCTGAGGCAAGTACTTTCTTGTTCTATAAAGCAGTGCTATACCTTTGGTCACTGTGAACCTGTTGATGAAGAGAAGCATGCATAAAGCCTGAAGCTCTAGCCATTTTTCCTTCTGTTCTTTCTACCCTAGAGTCTGGGAAGACTCTAGGCAAAGATACATTACAGATTAGGATATTATTAATTCTCACTTAACAGTAAACATTGTTCTGTTTGTGTAGATTATATTTTTGTTAAACAGTGTTAGAATGTGTTTTAGAATCCATTAAGGGAGAGAGGCACTCACTTTCCAAATACGCCTTTAGATTCTTGAACTCATTTGTGTGGTCATTTGCTTTTCTGATTCATAGTACAAGAGATTCCAACATCCAGGCTGATTGCTAGCCTGCTGAAGGAAGAAGTCAGAAGGGATTTAGAATGTTTCCTAAATATTCCTGAATGTTAAATGACTCTTTGTGCTGTCTACATTGCCAAAATATACTGCAAAACACGGACATGTTCGCTGGAGTTTGATATATATTTTTGTCCTTGTCAGGACTTAATCTAAACCTGGCAAACCTGGCAGCAGGTTCAGAGTTAAGAAGTTGAGAAACATATGTCAAAACTTCCAAAGTACTTTAAGCTAGGCAATATCTCAAGTTCCATTAGTAATGTTTAAAAATACTATGGAGCTTGTCACTGAGGCATTTAAAAGGGAAACTCAAATTTGGAACCCAAATATTCTCTGTCTATTGCCCCAGCACTTCCTTGTATAAAATTTGATGAAAAAATCTTGCATCCTTTAGGAAGAATTTCTCAAAAAAGTAAACGTTCCTTTTTATTCTGTAAAAACCCAAAATACAAAATATTTTAGTGGACTGTGAGTAGAAGTAATGGAAAACTGGAGGATTTTTAATGTTTAACGGAAGGTTTGAAAAGTACTGACCATGAGAAAAAGTGAATGAAATGAAAATGTTCTGGGTGGTGTTTTTCCCACCTTTGATTATACAACAATTAGGAAATTATCTATTTATGAACAATCATAAAATAACAGGTTGCTCTATCAAGTATAGCATGCAGGAGAAAATCTAAAAAAGCAAAGTCACAACAGCATTTGAGATGGAGAAATTAAAACGTATTAGCAGATCTATGAACTGCCTTTTGACTGTAGTGGAGGAGTGGAACATCAAGGAGGAAAATATATGATTAAAAGCTTAGAATTGGAAACAGGGAAGGAGAGTTCTCACAGAATGCAGACTGAAAATTTTGCCCTTGGTAATATTCTTATAAGCCATCGTTCAAAATTATAGATACTGTGGGACCCCATGTAGCATTTGGCTATAAGAATAAGTCTGTAAGAATTTTAAGGTAACAAAAGTATTTAATAATCACCAGTTGCCATATACCTTTATTTTGTTAGTCTATGAAATGTTACAGTAGCTGATGCTGAGCAAAACAATGGTCTATATTCCCTCAAGTGATTAATTAACTCCTGGCCAAAAAATTCTATAATTGATTTGATGTTTGAGAGTTAATGTTGATCAAGTATCAAATGGTTTTGGTTATATGGTTCAAAGTGGCAGTTCCCCCGTTAGCAGCAGCTTTGAAGAGGCCAACTCCAGACATAGCTCATTCTTCTCTTGGATGTTTTCCTATGTCTGGGTAGCTTACGTTCCTGTCTGTAAATAGACTTCTTCATTGGAATCAATGGGAAAAGGTCTTCCATCAGCCCCTGGTTTCAGATTTTAAAAGAATAAAAACACTTCAGTGTTTGCATGGATAAGGTTTGAAATGAGTTTACTGTAGACAGTAAAGAGTTCAGAGTTTACTGTTTTGGGTCACGCTGGTCAGTGTGCTACTGCTGGTCACCATTTAGAAGTTTGTTTCTGTAATGGGGAACAGAGTTATGAAACCTTGCATTTTGAAGGATAAAATGCAAATCTGTACATCAGGAAGAATCAAACTTGAAGAAGCCTGGGAAAAAAAAAAAAAAAGGAAAAAGGAGAAAAGCTAAAAGAAAGCCAAGCATCTAACAGTTTGAGAAGGACAGGTATGTTCAGCCTACCTTGTCAGATATTAGGATGAGACTACAGTAGATTGGCAGCTTCCCCCTTCTTATTAGCCAGCTGGATTACAGCAGCAGTCCATCCAATGAAGTAATACTTCTAGCTTCTCTGCCAGATCACATTTAATTTTGAAAGCAATTAACTGCAAGGAATTTGGTTGCATCCAGCCAGTAATTTTCTTTGGACTTAAAGATAATAACAGAAACAGAACCAGAAATAGTCCTCTGATGCTGTATGCAATGTAATTTAATGCAATTCTTCTAGCCTTCATTTATATAAGTATTAGGTAACTGAGTTAAAAACTTGTTTTTTCCATTTTTGGTTGTGGTTTTTTTTTTTTTTTTTTTTTTGAATCACAAGGCTACTGTAGTCCCCCAAAGTGATCTTTGGTCTGATTATATTGTGTGTGTTTTTACTAAAGGTTGCACAGATTTTCATTATACTTGCAGCATTTGTAGTGTAATTAAGGCTGTGTCAGTATTTCTATTATGACCTTACTCCAGGCTGAAACTTGATGTACAGGAGCAAAATTCATTTTCTGCAATGCACATAAAATAGGTTGTGTTTCTCTGTGTGGCAGTAGCACACTCTCTTTTTTTCTTTCTCATTGTGTTGAGTATTTTTCATGTAAATCTCAGTCTGGGTGCAATTAATTTTAAAATTGGCAATAATGTAAGGAATAACAAGTACAAAGCAGTTTTTCCTATGTGAGTCCTAGAAAAAAACAGTAAATGTAAATGCTTAACTGCACCAAGAGGCCAAGGTAAAGGCACGCATAAAAGAGTGGTAGGGGTGGAGGGAAGAGAGATCAGAGCTGCTGCTTCCTTCCTCAGGTTGGACCTGCCAGCAAGACGACTTTTCAATCTAGAAGTCTATGTGGTTCATCTGGCTTTTCCTTCCCCATCATCAGCTTGGTAGTGGGGTCACATGAGCATTTAGCTGTTTATAATGCACTTCTATTACTATGGCTGTTGTCTACTACGGAAAGAGGTTATTTTCTTTCAAACTCTGTCTTTCCCCCAAGTGGAATAAATGAATGCTTCCTACCCTCTTCATGAAATTGTTGTCCTGAGGGAGAAATACTTCTCTCCCTTTGCTCCGTCTCCAAAATCCAAGCAAGTTCTGTCCCTTCCAGCTATTCCTGCCCGATGGAAAGGCAAAGGGAAGGTGCTTCGGAGAATGGACACTTTTTCAATGGACAGTGCTCGTCACTAGAATTCTGGAATAAATCTAATGCTGCTCTTCAGGTTTGATAAGGTTAGGTGCCTTGAGTGACTGGCCCTTTATGCCACTTCTTTTGTCAGTGAAGAAACTACATCCTCCAGGGGATGATTCAGAACATTGCTGGAACCTTAAGGCAAATAACCTAACACCTTTCATTTTCCCTTTGCTTAGAATTTGTACCATTTTATTAGAAAGGAAGGGTAATTGAAAAAATGGCTGATAATTCTACCTTTTATGCAAAAAATATTATAGTTATTAATATTATAGTAATAGTTATTTCCCCAATTAAGAGTGTTTCCTTCTGCTTTTTAAGATTTTTTTTTAATATTTTAAAAGCAGATTGTATTTCTGATGTAAAATTGTGGGAATAATTAAAGGTTACTGTCTGTATGCTTCCCACTGTCAATGTATCTGCAGGACATAGGGTCAGTAGAAAACTGATGAGGCCAGCAGGAGATTTGAAGCTAATGTGATGTTATGCTCCTAATATCCTCTTCCTAATCGTGTACTTAGGAAAATGAGTTAAGCAGAGGAAAATATATGCACAAAGGTATATATGTTTTACTTACATTTGACTAAGACCAATTTTAACACATAGTGTTAAAAAAAACCTTTCCAATAAAAAAAATTGATTCGTTTATCACTTAAGGAGAACAAACAGCAGGAGTTTAATACACAATCAGATAACAGATTAGTTTACAAAGCCATTCTGCAATTAGAGATGCTTAGGTTTGAATGTGCCCTCCTTCCCCCTCCTCCCTGCACCTCTGGTAGATACATCCATACTTGCAGCTTGTTGCAATTTAATATTGTGGCTGTGATGGTTTGCTCCAGGAAGAATAAGCTTCGCGGATGAGCTATCTTAGCTATAGCGTCTAGCCATCGCTTTATTAGTTACATCTCCATGAAGTAAAGTAACCGTTAAAATACTTCCTTCATTTGTAGACTGAGGAGTGCTCCCTTCTCAAAATGATTTATGTTATTTACAACAGCATTTTTCTCTGCAGTGAAATAAGAGGTTGAATTCTGGTTTGAAGCAGAAACAACAATGAGAAAAAACAGTACTATGTTAGGCCGCTTACATGCATTCCTACTCCTTTGAGGATCTGGCTTGTCAGCAAAGTGTAATGTTCTTGAATATAATGACTGCTTTAAAAAAAGCCAAAAAGAACCCACAATCCACCACCTAATCAAGGATCTGAAAATGAAATATTTAATTGAGTGGAACGTTGAACAAATTCACATGATCTTCATGCTGCCCACTGGAAATAATACCCACTGTAACAATTTTTCTTTCATAGCTTCTTTTTTGTGTTCTCCGTCTTTTATTTCTTCATATGTACAACATCAAGCAAACTACCATCTCTGGGAATGTAGGATGTAAAATTTAAGTGGGGGACTGTCAGCAAAACCTGCCATGTTCCCACAATTTTATTTCCTAGCTGACAAAACAGTTTGCACACTAGTATTTAGTTACAATTCAAATAAACTGTTATAGAATAGTTTTCACAGAGGAGCCAAAAGTAAATCAGGAAAATGAATAAAAGTAGACATAAAAAAATTAGGTTCTTTAAATGTGATTCACAATTATCAGTGAAGCTGTACTCATAGCTGACGCTCTTTTCCTCCTTCCTCTTTGTTTAGAGGCTTTTTATGCAATAATTCTTCTGATGATATAATAGCTCTCGGATATGAAAACATTCTCTTTACTGAATGAAAGCCGACTAGGTTCAAAGGTAGAAGTGTACATAAAGGGGAAAAAACCAAAAGCCTCAATGTTCAGTTTTGAAACAGAATTCCATGAGTATATGAAGATATGGTTATAGAAAAAAAAGACCTGCTACATCTTGATATTAACCTTCAACATTATAGATGAACAGTGTTTCGTGCCAAGTCACAAAACCGTTCGTTAGTGCTTGATGTAATATTTAGCGTTGTTTCAGGATGTGTGATCATGTGATTCCTACTTTCTACATGGCAACCAATGCAGAAACAATCTGTCAGGGACTGTCATTGAGGATCAATGCTAAATGTTACTCAGCAGGATGCAGACTGTATCTCGGCGGGTGTCCTCCTACTATGCTTTGATTATGTTTGTTGTAAAGAAAAGCCTGGTTGTGCTTACAGCATTCATATTTCACCCCCTCTGTGGAAGACATATTTCAGCCTCTTGATTTGTCCCTGTTTCAAAAAGATGTGTTGTTTAAAAACATATACACAGCATTTTCAAAGATTCCTTCAGCGTAATCTGATTATAAAGGGGTTATGTGACAGTTTGTCTCTGCTGCTTATTGTGGGGCTTAAATCTCTGAGGACAAGCCGACTGAACATCCATAGAATTTAAAGTCTGATGGCAGCTGTCATTCAAAAATGTTGTTTTGGGCCAGATCTAGGGTCACCTGAGGAGGCACTTTGGCATACACCAAGGTAATAGAAGGATTTTATACTACGTACTGCTTCTTGTAACTTTGTTAGACGACAGTACTATCAGCTGGGTATGTGGGGGGAAGATTTAATTAAACAGAGTGGTAGTTTATTAGGTTAGAGTGAGAAGGGAAGGAAAAAGAGGGAGAATTTTTTTGTGCTTTACTGTGTGAGTGGGGAGTAGTAAGCCTACAGATAAATCTTCATCTCCGAGCATTGATAAATAGATAGGCTTATATATTGTGAAAGAGGAAACAGATATTACACTGGACAGCAAGCTGACCTATTGCTTTTATTAAAGGATATTTCAAGCAAAAATATGTATTTCAGGGAGCGTGTCTGTGTTTTCTGCCTGGCAAAACCACTCACCCATGACTTCCCATTGCCTCTTAATGTTTGCTGTCTTCGGTACAGTTTTATAACACTGGTGCTTTACTAACAAATTTCCAGGCATGAACGAATACATACTAGAAGACCTTACCAGGTGGATGGAGCTGACAAGTACTCTCTAGATGACGATCTGGTAAATCTAGAAGTTCTAGATGAGGTACTGTACTGTCTGAATAGCAGTTTCTGAAATTGTGCCTCACATTTTGCTTGTTTCTGCTTTTTAGGCTTCTTTTAACAGAATGAGAAGAGTTTCTTCTTGCAAGCTTTTGTCTCACCATGGCAAAGGAATTGTCACGTGACTGATCTGCTATCATCTCTTCGTTAATATTCTATATAGTGACATAAAAGCAGTAGCAGTGAATCCTATTATGTGGAAGAATTTAATTATAAGTAATACTAGTTTAAATTATTTTGTGAGTTTCCTGAAATGTGAAGTTTAGTCATGAAGATCTAGATTTAAGTGATTTTTCCTAAAATTGTTCAACTTATACAGAGTAATGTGATATCTACCACTTCTGAATAAAAAGTGGTAATATCAGTTACATATTTCACTATATTACCTATATGCACAGTATCTGTAAATTTTTGTTTTGATGATCATTAAATTGCATGCCAGCAAGAGAAAGAAAGAATACTAAATTGTGTTAGTGTTCTGTTTAAAACAGTCTCTTACTACCACTTAAAATTTAATCCTTGAAAAATTATTATCCTTCTTTCATGGTCAAATAAAAAATTAAATGGAAATGTACTATGAGGTGCAGCAATAATGTGCATGGCCATTTTGTCTTTGAAGGTTTGCTTCTTAGGCTGGTGTAACAAAATATGTACTAATCTGGAAATAGGAGTTGCCATTTAACTTAGATTTATGGAACTAGCAAGAATTGTGAATGTATTTGTTTAGTTTTGTGGTGTTGGCTTTTGAAAACAATTAGTAACATTTATAATAAGTATTTCTTAATCAGTGTTCTCAGTATATTTACAAAAATCATCCTAACTGGGAAAATACTGTCTAACTATCAAACTTTTTGTAATCTTCTCAGGATACAATTATCCATCAGCTGCAGAAACGCTATGCTGACTTACAAATTTATACTTATGTTGGAGACATTTTAATAGCCTTAAACCCCTTCCAGAATCTCAGCATTTATTCTCCCCAGGTAAGAGAGATTCCAAGCTATGGACAGAACTTACTTTATGTTTTTTATTACCACCACTGGCTAAAATACTTAAGTAATGTTGGAAGCTAGGAGTACAGACTAAATCCCAGCCTTTTCTTCTTCCTGAAAAGTGTGGCTACAATTTTATTTATTTATTTATTTTTAAATTCAGTCTCATTTGATTTCATTCCTTTCTGCTTGGTGGCACAAATTCCATAGGAGGGATGAAAATTGCCCCAACCACTTGTCTGGCATTTAGGGCTTTCTTCTGGGAAGCAGAAGATGGTTACATGAACCTCCTCACAATGAGGCTGTTGCTTCCTGAAGAATTGCTCTGACTATTGGGTTATTACATGGCCCGTGCCATCAGCTGCTGCTTAAAAGAAACAAGTGAATCAAATGCTATAAAGATAGAGGCAGCTTAATTTCCTACAAATATGAAGGGAGACGGAGCCATAAATGTTAGTCTCCATGGGTACCTAAATCAATGTTGCATGTAGAGGGCCCAAATTTTGGATTCACTGTTATCTTTAAAGTTTCTTTTATATAGGTTGAGCACTTACTTGGTTGAATGCTTGTGTTTGAAATTTTGTTCCTTGTGATACAGTTCTCTTCACTGTCTCGTGCGGGAAACATCAGAGTGTGTTTTAGGTGTTGTAATTTTTATTCTAGAAGTTGGGCAGTGCCAAGAATTACCACTCTTCCTCCAGGTGATTCAGTGGAAATTATGTGGTAAAACAGGCAACTACCTTCTATTGAACAGGCAGAAGATAGTCACTATCCTGTTTTCAGTTCTTAATTATGTAGCTAATTTGCATATTTTGACTATTGTGTGTTCTTTTTTAAATTTAGTTTTCCAAGCTTTACCATGGTGTGAAGCGTTCATCAAATCCCCCCCACATATTTGCTTCTGCAGATGCTGCCTACCAAAGTATGGTTACATTCAGCAAAGATCAGGTAAGAATCTGTTCATTTTGCTTTAGATATTAATCGTACTGCCACTATACTACATGGCTACGGCTAATCTGTTATGTTGTACTTTGGGAAATTTTTTCTTTAAACCTTTTATTTCTACATGAGGAAAACCCGAAGTAGAAATCTAGTCAGATTTGTGAATTCTGAAGAAGACACAGCAGCATAAAAGAGATGAAAAGGTCAAATAAGAAGATAGAGTTGCCTTACCAATATAGTTTACTAGACTCCTTTAGAGTCCTGGCAGTTGACACCAGCTGCAAAGTGTTGCCTGCACCCTCTGATTCTAGCCTGTCTTGAACTAGGTATTGTAGTAATTTACACCTGTGAAAAGTAGGAGGGTCTCAATGCCATAGCAGATTAACAGAGTTTGAAACACTTTTCTGTTGCATAAAGATGCTATCAAGCAATGGATAATCAATTCCTTTAACTACACATCACGAAAAGTAGGCGCCATTAACTAATTTTTTGAGTAAAATATATTAAGGATAGTTCTAATATAAATGTAATAAGGACAAAAATCCAATTATATAGCAATGATTTTAATGAGAATGAAAGACCATGCTCTAGAAGCTAGATTTCTTTTTATTACATTCTTAAGATTGTAACTTTGTACTCCTTCTAATTTGATGGGCTGTACGTACATGAATATAGGGGGCTAATAATTATTTTTATTTATAAAATCCTCCTGATTTTACTCCACACATCACACAGTAATTCATAGAAAATGCTTTTTTAAAATCACAAGAGCAGAGTAATATAATAAAAAACCTGCAATCAGAAAATACCAAGCAAAGAAGACAAAAGGGACATGGAAGATGAAGAGAAAAGGAGTTCTACTGAGTACGTAGAAGAACACAGGCCTGAGATATGGGTAGTACTTCTATAATGGCTTATATGCTCTTTCATGGAGGTGTTAAACAAAACAAGTACTCATGTAGAATAAGTTATGTGACAACTTGTTATCTGGGAGAAAAAATTAGTTTTGACATCAGCCCATCAGGCTAACTTTGTACATCTTTACTATTGTATGTTTCATACCCGTTGAGGAAGTAATTTGCGTTTAGATCTAAATCAGTTTCCTAATTTCTGTTTGCAAAGGATTACAAGAACATGTTTATCTCCATTACCTGGGGAATGTTATGTTGGTTCTTCAGGTAAAGGTGCATTAGATAAACCCTGTAGCCAGATCAAAAACATATTGATTCTGTTTGTTTTATCCATTGAGCTTTCCCTTGTCTTTTCCTATGAAGCCTGAAAAGTGACTCCAGCTGTAGCGTTTCTCGTGATGCTGAAGTCAAGTCCTGTCCAATTCTACAAGAGTTTTATAAATTCTGCAAGAACTCTTGGGCTTTGATTGTATGAATTGTTGCACATGACTTTGTGTGACACGTCACAAAGACAATTAAGTTAGGTATCATAATCCTGTAAATCCATCATTGGGTTATCTTTTTCCAAGAATAAAAATACCCAACAAGAAGCAAATAAATGAACTGGAAATGTCATATTGCACACGTTGTTTATAGTCAATCCCTGCACCTGCTCTCAAGACACCACAAGACACCACTAGAGAACTGCTACATCTTTCCAAGCTTTTTACAAAGCTCAGTTCTATATGAAGTGTCATTGCATCAAGTATTTTAGGATGTTGTATCTTCTTCCAGCCAAGAATCCTGTATGTTCATTGTAGTGCAAATAATTTTCAGGTGTTTGAATAAAAACACAAAAATATATGCAACTGCTCAGTGTTAACATTTTAATTATATGTCAGTTGATACTGTAGCTTAAGTAGACTAATATTTGTACTGGTGATCTGTAGAACATATGAAAAATGGAAAAATAATGGATGCTGTTAGAGTTCTTACTTGCTATGATCTGAAGTGTTAAAGCTTCAGTGTTCAAGTGTTAGCTGGTCTTCAAGGTGTACTGGCCTTCTATTTCCATCTTGTCCACGAAGCATAACAGCAGAGAGGGTGATACCAAGTGACCATTCTAGCTATTCTCTGAGTCTGGAAGCCATTTGGAGAGCCTATAAAATACGATGTGTTGAGGACTGCTGACTCGGGAAGAAGATGGATATGTTCTCCCAGAATCATTCAGTGAACAAATACATATTTTTCTAAAATGTTTAGATACTAGTTTGCTGTTCTAGCTTAAATGTCAATGTCACCTACAGAAGCTGTACAGCAGCAATTATTTAAGATTATTTTTAAAGCTGGGAGCGGACTTTTAGTCAGTGTATTAAATACAGCTTTACCCTGTGTTTCAGGGTTAATTCATATGAATTCAATGCAGCAAGCTCAGATGCAGTGTTGAATTATGTCATATCAACTGAGCTGTGGCAGTTTTCTGAGTTTTAAGCATTTGAAACAAGCCACATATGTGCATAGCGTGTGTTAGTCTGTAGATGTGGTCACTTGTTTATGTGTCAGTCACTGCTTCACACATATACACATTGCTGTCACGCATTGCGAGACACGTTTTAGTAATCTAGAGAGTAAATTATTACACTGAGCCTTTGCTGATCTTTCCTTTCAGAAGGGAGTTGAGGGAGTTCACCCTTAAAATAACTTGTAGTCTTGGTACTAAACATTAAATAACAGATAGGAGCAGTAATAGCTGAAATGGACCATGTGATGAGCTGTGCACTTAACTGTTTTGATTTGTGTGTTCAGTGTATTATCATCAGTGGTGAAAGTGGTGCTGGAAAGACAGAAAGTGCCCATCTGATTGTCCAACATTTGACCTTCTTGGGAAAGGTATTTCTTAACCAATCACGTAAAACTATGAACAAATCCTTCCAACCCCACCCTCGATTTCCACTTTATTTAATCTTTAATAATTAAAGCTCTTCATGTGAATTGTTCCACTTGATTTAGGGATGGGGTAATCATGCATATGAGAGTATTGAATTAAGTTATTAGGGTATTACCCGCACCAAGCCATTTAATTTTTTTTTTTAAAGAGAAGGTGCCAGATCCCAAGAGTTCAGTGCCTGTAGTTATCTGCTGTGTTTATTACATATACCATTGTTCTTTTATACAATAAAGAAGGACAGATCTTGCTGTGGCTGTAATCTTAGAAGCTCTTATACATTTAAATGTTATAAGTAATGCTATTAGTTACAAATTATGGGGAAATGAAGTGTATAAGGTTAACCTTAAGTAGATGTGTTTAGTTTTTGATGGTTTTGGTACTCTAACTAATTATATGATATCTCAGAGGCAGAACAGTTGCAGGGATAAAAGAATTTGTTTTTTCCTACCTGGGGAAACCCTCATTAATTTATTGACCCTGTTGTGGTATATGTAGAAAGGTTAATGCAGTATCTAAGTCCATACGTAAGTCCATACTAAGTCCAAAGCATAAAAGAGGGATGTTATGCTTCTGAAGCAAGAATTGGATTGTGGATAAGCAATATATTCTTTTAATTATTCTTCTGTTCTGTATCTGTTCTGTCAAGGCCAATAACCGTGCTTTGCGTGAGAAAATTCTTCAGGTGAATCCTCTGGTTGAAGCATTTGGGAACGCCTGCACTGCCATCAATGACAACTCAAGTCGCTTTGGAAAATACCTGGAAATGATGTTTACACCCACAGGGGCTGTAATGGGGGCAAAGATTTCTGAATATCTACTTGAAAAATCAAGGGTCATAAAACAGGCTGTGTAGGTATATTAATTGTCTGTCCTTTCACATTTATGTAATGTTTGAATTCTGTTTAATTCTCCAAAATTCTTTATTTTAAATGCTTTCGTGTCTTCTGCTAAAGCAGTGATCCTTTGTACGGTGCTATGATGACAAGAATAGTCAGATTCTTTTTGAATTGAAGCCAGAGCTGCTCCATTCTTTGGAGAAATATTGTGGTTGGCTGGGTTTTCCGTGTTTCACAGTTGCTGATCCTACACCATTAAAACAAGTGGGACATTTGCTATCCACCAGTGAACTCATGATAAGAACTTCTGCTTTTAAATTGTACAAGATACCTCAAGAATAAACACATGTGCTTTAAAAGGATGCTTTTTTTTTTTCCCCCCAGGGGAGAGAAAAATTTCCATATATTTTATTATATTTATGCTGGTCTTTATCGTCAGAAGAAACTTTCTGAATATAGACTTCCTGATAAAAAGCCTCCTAGGTAACTATCACTTGTTTTAACTGCTCCTTGTAATTAGCTATTGATCAGCTCTTGCTTTCAGTATGATGCTTAAAATCTCTCTTAATCCTTCTCCATCCCTTAAGGATCTTTTTTAATCCTCCCAAGCAAAGAAGAGGATGGACAATAAGGCATTATGTTATTTGTATTGCTTTGAGAACTTGAACTATTTAAAGAGGAGGAGGAAGAATCAAGCTTATTATTATGTAGAAATTCTGTCACACTTTCAAATCAGGACAAACACCTTATGATTTCTTACTGTAATGCTTCAGTGAGAACCCAGAATGTGTTTTGGAGTTGTGTTTTTTAATTGGTATCTGTACTTTGGGTGCATCTGATCTGTGTTGGGTGAGGGGATGCATGTGAAACGTTGGTAACACTGTAATAGATTTTAAGAAAGAATAAGCAAAAGTTATTGCAACAAAACCAAAAACTTCTTATGAATTAGCACTGAAGTATATAATTGGAAGATATTGAAGTAAATATTCTTTCCGGTTACTGAGGTACTTGCTGGAGGTTGTACTTGCGTATCTGCCTGTATGGTGCTTTCTTTCTCCCACTCTATTTAGATATATTGATAATGAAACTGGAAGAGTAATGCATGATATTGTTACTAAAGATTCCTATGGAAGACAATTTGAAGCGATCCAGCATTGCTTTAGAATTATAGGATTCACTGATGAGGTAAGAGAACCAGTTGTTAAACCATTGTTGACCTTTTTTATAAAAACCACCTCCAGTGCTGTCCCTGCACAGGCTGCCATTTGGTTTTGTGGATACACACCTGTGCCACAGAATCTCCTTTATGACAGAAGTGACCTGTTAAAGCATAACCACATACTCGGAAGCCAAGACCAGCCTGAGGTCTCAGTTGGTACTTGAGCAAGTCCATTCGCAATTCTGTATCATGCTGTATTCTGTATCAATAGGAGCTTACTTGAATTTGTAGAACTCTCTCTTGGAGCAAGCTATAAGCTTTAATAGCCATTCCAATGCCCACGTTTTTCTTTCATAGCCTAAATATGATCTGTGTATCTAATTGGATTCCTTAAAAGTGCTTCTTGTCATCTTTTACAGGAAGTGTACTCAGTGTACAGAATTTTGACTGGAATCTTAAACACTGGGAATATTGAGTTTGCTGCCATTTCATCACAACACCAAACAGATAAAAGTGAGGTTCCCAACCCAGAAGCCTTAGATAATGGTAAATACGTTTTAACATTGTCAGTTCTCTAAATACAACTTGACTGTATTTGTGAGAATCTCTAAGTTGTGGTAACAGTTGGGCAATGCTAGTGATTCCTACTGCATAATGAGTCCTGTATCTTTTTTCCACTGTCTTTTAGCTGCTGCATTACTAAGTATTGGGTCAGAAGAACTTCAAGAGGCCCTAACCTCCCACTGTGTTGTGACTCGAGGGGAGACTATTATCCGAACAAACACTGTGGACAAAGCAGCTGATGTGCGAGATGCAATGTCTAAAGCACTCTATGGCCGGCTCTTCAGCTGGATTGTAAATCGTATTAATACGCTGCTTCAGCCAGACAAAAATATATGGCAAGTTACACATCACTGAGTCATGTGTATTTACTGTGCATATGTCTTTGATGGGTTCATCCATTTGTATATTTTTGATTTTGCAGAAAGGGTGCTCTGTTTATTTTGGCTAAGGCTTCAAAAAGGCTTTAATGCTATGATATTGAATTCTGATTCCAGGGCATTAACCCCAACATTTTCAAAGAGCTGAGTGGAATTTAGCTACTGAAGTCAATGGAAATGGGGTGGTTAAAATGTTGTATAATTGTTTAAAAAGATGTTTCCTACGTAGTAAACGTTAAACTCATACCAAAGGCTCGTAAATAATTGGAGTACACCAAAAACTTTAGTATGTATTCACAGTCCTTACAGCCCTCCTGCTTTTGTAAGCTAGTAATAAATGCAGGTGTTGAATTATTGTCTACTACTTTAGATGTAAGTGATGATTTTTTATTTTTCATAATTACAGAAATGTTTACATTGTGCATCCTTATGATTTCATTGCCAGGTACTGATCTGGCTGCTTTGATCTTTTCAAGCAGTTGTAGAGATTTTTAGAAACAAGAGAAGCCCTTAGGTAATGTGAAAATGATCTGAGATCTCTACTTGGCACTTCACTATGTCATATAGGCTTGTCCTCATCCATACTTGCAACTCTAGTGGTGACTCTGGTATGAAGATACTTGAGCTAACACATGGGCTCTTAACAATCCAGCTTGTAGCAGCAGCAGACTTAGTAATTACGCTTCTGACTGAGTACAGCAAAAACATACTATTAAAGCTTGACACCTTTTGTCTACCCGGAGGAGCAGACAATAGATTTTATTTGAGATCTGCCTGTTGAAACCACTCGATTTAATACGGCTGCTAAGTGTCTGTCACTATGTACCTACGATTTGCCTGCCATCATGGAAATTTGCAATAAGCAAGTAGAAAACAAAAGTATTAATGATGCTGAAGAAATGCACAAGTTGTCATAGGTTCAAACACACTTTTTCTTCTCTCTTTTTGCAGCAGATTGTATTAATTATGCAATCTTGGTTACAGCGTTTATTTTTATTTTAACTTGGTGTTGCCCATGATAAATTTTGTACGTATTTTCACATACAGCAATGCTGAAAATGGGATGAATGTTGGGATACTAGACATATTCGGATTTGAAAACTTCGCAAGAAATTCCTTTGAACAGCTGTGCATAAATATTGCTAATGAACAGATCCAGTTTTATTTCAATCAACATATCTTTGCACTTGAGCAGGTAAATTCAACTCTGATGAGAACTAGTTGAATCAGCTGTCCTGAATCATAGATCGTATTCAGGAGTACATGATAAACTATAAAATGGGTATGTGATTTAAATGCAAGATAATGACATCTTTCAGTTGAAGTTTTGTAAATAATGTTGGGGCTTATGGAGTATTGCATAAATGTCTTGATGATGTTGCTTTTACTGGTTCAGTATTAAAACTGTGCTGTGACTTTGTAGATGGAATATCAGAGTGAGGGAATTGATGCTACTACAGTGGAATACGAGGACAACCGTCCACTTCTAGATATGTTCCTCCAGAAACCCATGGGTCTCCTGTCTCTATTAGATGAAGAAAGTCGATTTCCTCAGGCAACAGACCTAACTTTAGTTGGTATGTGCAAACAAAAATTCTGGGAAATAACAAATATATTTTGAGAGGGCAGAATGACATCTTTACTCAAGTTTTACTAGTCTAGTTGTCCTGCTGGGGCTGTGTCATTCCATTTGATATTTTAAATATATTTTTAATTGTGCTTCATCATTTTTCTCTGCTTACGTGTTTTCTGTTCTTTTTTATATTGCAAAAGTTATCTTATATATCAGGTGTCAAAGGCTTGTTGTCTTCCCAGTTACAAGGAAATAACCTGTATCTTGTCCCTGTATGTGAGGTACATCAAGCAGCATTTATCTGCATTTACTGAAGGGAACACTGAGACATTGTAGAATCTTGTGTCTAGGACCACCCTGTGAGCAACATCAGTGTTGAGAGTAAAATTTAGATCTCCCAGGCTCCTAGGCCTATGTTTATCCAATTAGAAAATACTGCTTCACTCCAGATTATCTCATCATAAATAGAAAGTGTGTGTTATTTCTGGTGTGCCATCTGGCTGAATATTTCCCTTCCTTCATGCATATTTTACATATATTTTAACAAATCTTGGTGCCAACTTTAAAACATGCAGCGCATGCCATGTTTAAAACTGTTGTCTTGCTTTTGTTTACTAAAGCTACATTTTTCCCTGTGATATGAAACAGAGAGTTCCTTCAATGGAATGTGCAGCAGAGACTCAAACTGTTAGTCAGAGAAAAATAACAGCTGCCTGTTAAATTGCATGATATATGTACAAGATTTTTCACTTCTGCTAGACTGAGTTGAAACTTGAATTTAGGTCACAGATAGAATAAATGCTATGGTTTCTTCCTGTCCTCATTTGTGTACTAAAGCTGTGTGCCTCCCTGTGGGTCCTATAAATCAGTTAATACTGAATATTGAACTTACAGTTTCACAGAGGCACTTTCCTTGGTCCAGCACCTTGGATCAGTCTTACTGCTGATCTGTACACAGTACAGCAGGATCCCTCAAGAAGAAAACAAAGTGGGATATTTTGCCCTCTCCAGATGTGCCCAACAATCATTAATTCCACCACCCTCACCCCCCCCCCCTCCCAAAATTCCAGACTTGTTCTTTTTGCTTTAAATACAAGTTTGATTAAATGTTAATAGAAAGAAAAGCCTAACACAATATATTAATGGATTCTAACATTAGAAAAAACATTTTGGTAGTATTTTCTGACCTATGCAACATGACAGAGAATTCTATCAATTGGTACTGGCCTCAGGTTTCTAGTTGCTTGTTCAGATAAAGAAATAGAATAGCAAGTGTTACAGCATCAGCACTAATTTATTTACAAAATATTAAAGAGCATACAAAATATCACAGGCCATACAAGACATTTTTCTTACAAAGTGGTGTTTCTTTTTCTGTCAGCTCTTTAGAGGTAGTCAACAGAAAGCCTCTTTGGAAGAAGTTTTAGATAGAAGCCCCTTTCTGTAGAAGTCCAAAGGTAAATGAGAGATTAAGAAGACATTAACATATGCTTAAAACATGATGTACAAAGCTAAATGAATGGGGAAAGGAAGATAGGGAAAATACAAATAATAGGCATTCAAGAAAGTGAGATATATGCACAGCTTTGAATATACATAGTTGAAATAAACCCACTCCAAAGCCTCTATACACATATAAGCAAATTCATAGCAAAATATGAGAAATCATCACACCTTGTCATTGGCCCCTCTTACTTGATAGTTTTCCACGCACAGAACTATCCACTAACAGTGGGATTTGCAAGACAATCTTACTGGTCTGGTTTAGAATGAGCTGTTCCATTCAGAAGTGGCACCTTGGAAGAAAGTACAGAGAAGCTGGCACACAGCTATTTCTCAGCAACCTGATAATAGATGTGTTTGTAGTTGTTCTGGCTTCTTGAGCAGTAAACTGTCCCTAATTAGGATGAAGATTTTACTTAGTGACTCTAAGTCACTTATATCAATGTCTTTTCTCAACGTATAGATAAATTTGAAGATAACTTACGATGCAAATACTTTTGGAGACCAAAAGGAGTAGAACTGTCATTTGGTATTCAGCACTATGCTGGAAAGGTAAGGTCATGTGATTTCTATTTAGTTCACATAACAGAGGTATGATCATTATTTGTTTTTTCCAAAGTTTCTGCTTTATAACGTTTTTTTCTCATTTGAAGAGACAGAATGATAGTTTATGGAAACCTAGAATCTACAATAAAATTTTCATGTGTAGTAGTCCATTTTAGAACCTATCCTTAGGGCTCCTGCACAAATTGTTTAGACAATAACCCCTGTTATTCTGAAAGAAATCTGGCACCAGAAACACCGTTACTACAGTCATTTCAAAGGAACAACTCTTTGGAGCCCAAACGGGTTACGCTATTAACATCATGTGAATGCCACAGTAGTTCTGTGTGTGAGCGTGTATAAGTATATGGATAAAATGCAATGTAAAACACTGTCAGTAGTAGAACTTAAAGTCCTATAGAGACTATTGGAAAGGCTGCAGCTAGCTTGCACAGATGTTTTCTGGTACTCTGTAGCACCTAACTTCTTTTGTTCTCAGCCGTCCATGTGTTATTTTATATGGGGGATAAGGGTCCAGTAGTTTCACATAACATGAGCTTTGCTTGTGATTTCAGGTCCAAATCTTTGTTCATATACAAAATCAAAATGAAATAGCCATGTTTTATATAGTTATCGATGAAGTCTCATCTCTGGCTCATTATAAGTCTTTTAAGATAATTTTAAGATATGTTCTAGTAAACTTTGTCCAGCTTTCTCTCTTGTTAAGAATAACTGTAAAATTTTACATAGGTTTAGTAAATTCTTTGTACCCAAATGTCCAAGTGATAAAACCACCACTGGCCAGTTCTCTGTTGCAGGAGAACATTCAGTTTCCATGTAAACTAAAGGACTCCAGTGGAATTAGGCTAGAGAGGAATATTGTTAGCAATAATAAAACAGGTCTAAAAATTACTGCAATTAAAAAAAATAAATAAGAAGTTAAGCAAAATTAACTGATTCTTATATGAATCCAAATAGCCAGGCATTAATTTATAATAAAACCACTTAAAATAATTGAAATAGTGAATGTTTTGTTTTCCTACTATCATTTGCGAAGCAGCAAGAAGCCTATTTTAATCTACCGAGATGTGCAGCTTGCTCCCATTCCTCCAACAGGTCTAGTTATAGATAAACAAATAGATGATGACCACCTGAGCACCATTTCTTAATTTACACGTAAACTGTCAACTTAAGCTTTAATGAGATATCTGTATTATATTGCTTCATGCATACCATAGTTTGACATGACAAAGCATAATACAACATGATTTAAGCTGTTTAACCCAATTTGATGTGCAGTGACATGCTATGAATATAGGTGCTGTTTATAGCCAGTTCACATTCTGAAGACACTGCTGTAGCTGTACACTTTTAAGTTTTTTGCAGATAATTCATTGGCTTGTCAGAGCCAAACTAACTGGTCTACTTGGTCATCTTGACTGTTCACATTTTAAAGAACATAGTAGTTTTTGGGAAGCCCTATTTGATGACTTTTCTGATTCTGTTTCCCATGCTAGGTATTATATGATGCCTGCACATTCCTTGAGAAGAACAGAGACACTCTTCCTGCTGACATAGTAGTGGTGTTGCGAACTTCAGAGAACAAACTTCTTCAGCAGCTGTTCTCTAGCCCCTTAACAAAAACAGGTATTTTCTGCACAGCTTTGCTAACATCGCAACCTCTTCAGCTACCTATCCTCTAAAAGTCTAGTTGTTTCTGGACAAATTTTTTTAATTCTTTTTCAGCTCTGCTGTTTAGTTTTCTAGATATCTAAAATGTTCTGATCATATTTTTTTTAAATATGTGGACGCGAATTCTAAAAAACCGAGGGAGCAAGGTTCATCCCTCACTCCAGAGAATGGCAGGTTATCTGATGTGCAGGACAAGAACTCATTCTCAGAGCAGGATGAGAATATGGGAGTTTCTTGGTTCTTAGTCCTTTACTAAGTTCAGTTCTCAGCTGATAGATTCTTGTGTGCTGTGTCTTACAGTTCATAAATCATGCAATGTAGAGCAAGTTGTTTTGGAGGTAATATACATTTATTTAGATGCATTGATGCAATACACATAAAGCTTCTTACAAATTATAAAAAACATATACTAATCTGCCAGAATGAATTAATTCAGTTGATTTAAAGCTAGTGCTTTCATGACTTACATGAAAGTACACAGATCTATAGCTAAATAAAACAGCAAGATGAAGTTTGATTACTCCATGGATAGATGCCAGTATAGCAGTAACCTATACAAATGATAGTTCTGCAGTGTACATGCAAACAAGCTAACAAACGTACACATTTCTCAATACTTTCTACATTTTTAAAGTATCTTTTTCATAATGGGTAAGAAAAACATGTAATACTAAGGAATAATCTATATATGATGGATTGTATTAGATTGCAAAATTCTTGTGATTGATATGACATATACTAATGAGGCTGTTGTATTTTTAGGTAGAAATAAATGTGTATGCATTAGGTAGTGCTGTGTAGGCTGATTGTACGTGGGCTGTAGATGCAATGCTTGTGTGGCTGTGCTCTCTGGAATTTCTGGAACCTCAGTAGCCCAGTCATAGCCTCTGGTGATGCCTTTAACCTCTTTTGCAATTTCATAGAATCATAGAATCATCCAGGTTGGAAGAGACCCTTGGGATCATCGAGTCCAACCATCTACCCTACACTACAAAGTTCTTCCCTATATCATATCCCCCAACACCACATCTAAACGTCTCTTAAACACATCCAGGGATGGTGACTCAACCACCTCCCTGGGCAGCCTATTTTTCTATGTAGAAAAAGAACATTTGGAGAAAAACATTTATTGGAGCCTTCTTTGCACATGTAAAACTGATAGCAAAATATCTGTTTATATTCTACGTAGGATAGATTCCTGTTACAACATCTCTGTTCTTTTCCTGTAATTAGAAAGCTCTGGATTACTCCGCTTCAAATTATGCCTTTAGAGGTCCTGAGAGATGAGGATCCAATGAGGAATCTGCTTCTCTTTTCAGCTATGATGAGCTTAGATGGAGGGGGATATAGTTTAAGATAGAGTAGGATTGGTTTGTGCCCAAGTGGGGAAAAAAGAATCTTTGTGTCTGCTTCTGACATTTGAGTCTGCGTTAAACTGGTAAAAGAGATTCTTTTACTCATGCTGGATGGATCAAGCAAAGCAAAAAAGAAAGGTCACATCTGGTCAAATGTGCCTCCACAGCCCTCTTTACTAGCCATTTTATACCTTGGAGGTATTGTCAGAATGAAACACATTAGGTGCTTTGTCCCAGTTATCAGACCCGATTATTGTAAATATTATTCTTTTGATTTTATTGCTGTTTTTAAATCAGAATGCTGAAGCTTTCATGCATACTTACCTTCCTGTGGCTTTTTAGAGGTATTTTCAGTGGCAGCAGCACTGACCTTGGGTATTTTGCCCAAGATGCATAAAAGGTTCAGTAAGAAGATACTTGTCATTGCCATGTATAGTTACCATGTTGGTGTATTTCCACTTTTTTGTGTTGTCTCTCACATTCCCTCGTTGTTTCCTGTTTAGATGAATTGCCGGCTTTCTGCCTCCCCTTGTAGAACATTTACTTTTCCATGAAGAGCACACAGCAAGTTGAGTGTTGACTGTATTTCTGTCAAGTTGGTACAGGATGTCCTGTTAGAAAAATAATTATGCATATGCTCCTGTGCATGGTTTTATAAGATTAGCTTAAAACCCTTATGTCATTTTTATTTTTTAAAAGTCTTTGTGATTTTACTCTATTTTTTCCAGCTGTCTAATATAATTGGCACTCGCATCCTGTGTTGGGGCCTCTGTGATCTAAAATCAGATTGTTGCCAGGTTTAGTTTTGGCAGCTTGCAAGATAAATGAAAGGTTTGGCTGAGAACAGAAGGTATCTCTGGCAATGCTGCTTCATCTCTGCTCAGTGAAGAAAGATAATGCTATTCTCTCAACTTTCTACGAAGAGGCTTTTGTAAACAAAATAATAGTGACTGTGTAAATGTCCCATCATACTCTGTCCTTGCCTCCTAGCCCTCTTCCTTCCACTCAACGTGTGCTTCATTCCTAAAGCTCACCAGAAAAAATACATATTAAGATTCATAATCTTGGTACAATTTTCTGCAGCTTTTTGTAGATTACTGACTGATGCAAAAGTTAATAATTTACATGGAAGCCATATTGCATCTCTCCAGGTAACCCTGACTTGAAATGAGCCTTCTGCCAGTATCTCTGGTGTTTTGTTTGAAGATGAGTGACAGCACATTCTCACATCTGCTTGCAACTAGCTCTGGAATTTGCAGCGTACATGTTTTTTGCCAAGCAGCAATCTCTAATATGTGTAGTAGTCACTAGGTGGTGCTATCCCAGAAGCAAGAGGGAATTTGAGACTGGTAACACGGCTCTGACAATTACTGAAAACATAGTTCTTAAATACCAGTAAGAACAAAAAGATGCCTTTCCCACCCTGAGAAGGCCCTCTGTTTGAAGTATATTTATATAACTGTCATGTCTTCTGCTGTCAAAAACTGAGCAGCAGCAAGAAAATAAATATTAAAAAGGCTAAATTCTTTTACTAATTTAAGATCATGTTAATCCCTGTAATTTATCAAATATACTTATCCCCTCTTAACAAATGCTTCTATTTCACAGTAGCAGACTGTGTAGTTTAAAGGTCCAGAAATTAACAGCCGGGCATTAAATATACATTTGTAATAGTAATTTATGCTTAAGAGAGTGCACAACTACTGATAGGAGACATCAGAACTTAAACATTCTGGCACTAATTTTGTAGTGTGTACAGCATGTTTTGTCATCTTTCAGTGGAAGCTTAGGCACGTTTGGCACGTTTTGGAATCTGTTTGCACTTTCTAGGGACCTTTAACCTCGAAACTGAAGGAACATTTCTGGTTTAACCTACCAATTCTCCCAATTGCTTCCATATTTGTCAATTCTTTCTACAGACATAGCTTCTTGTGCTAAGAATTCTGTATATTCTGAAATTAAAATAGAATTTACTCCAAATATGAGCGAGAGGTAGAGCATTAAAAAAAAAAAAAAAAAAGAAAAAAAAAAGAAGTTCCCACTACTCCAGTTGAATATGCATGTTCCCATTCAGATATAATGCATTCCTGTTTGTCTCTAGTTTTGGTTTGTGGCTAAAGCATCATTGAGAAAAGGGATCATGCGGTCTAGAAAATAGAATCCCCTTGTAAGAGAAAAGGGCTTTAATTAGAAAATTAAGGAGAACCTTGGTACATTCACTAGTGGTATCAGTGAGGAATCAGACCATTTGACACCCTGTCCTGATATTCAAGAATTTTTGCAGCATCACCTTTAAGTGGTGGTACCATTGGACTGCTTGGGCAAAGCACCACTGGGGCTTTTTGAGACTGCAGGCTCCCTCTTCCACTTTTTCTCTCTCTTACCTTATGTTCCCTAGCTGACCAGATCATGCTGGCAGGAGAGGGAGGTGTGCCAGAGGGGCTTTGTCTTCCCAGAAGAGCTGCAGCACAACATAATTCTCTACTTTTGAAACACAATCTCTGCAGAGTTTTCCCCCTTCTATGACTCAAAAACCTTTAGAGCTTTTGTCTGGGTTGCTCTGCTCTGCCGGAGGTCCTTGCTGGAGAGAGGCAGGAGATTTGCCACCTGGAGGGAGGGAAAGGGAAATCCTTCAGCCTTGCCACCACCGAAGCAGAGACTCTGGGAAATGTTCCTGTCCTAGCTTTGAGGATCTGTAGGGGCTGGGCTTGGCTGCATAGAATAAATATAGAGCTGGGTACCATTACTGTTACAGTAACATTGTGTCTAATAATTATGGTAGCACTGAGTATTGGTGACACATTCAGAGTGATGTAGTATCAATATATCCAATGCTAATAAACATTCCTTGCTCATGTTGCCTAGATATTTGAGCGTAATCTGTCAAAAAGAAACGGGATGAAAGTTTTCACGACCTTAACAGAAGAGTTAGGATGGTGATGTTTTAACACAGGATTATTTTTTTTGTCCAAAATAGGAGGAAAATAGATATTTTTCAAAAACAAATTAATTATAATTAGCCTGCCTAAAGGTCATTTCCCCTCCTCAGTAATGATTTTTAGTCTGCATTCTTTGTGCCTTTGAGTCTCCAGCTCTGCTTACAGTCCGCAGACAAGAAGTAATTGTAAACAATGTGTATCTCATATGAAAAAAAAACCAAAGCCAAACAACCCATGGACCGTGTGCTGAGCAAGAATGTGAAAAAAGTGTTTCAGTCTTTTTTAATGCACACTAAAGAACACAAGAACTAGGGCCTTTTGCAAAATCACTTTAAAGAACTCTTTTTCACCACTCCTTGGTGACAAGAGTGCTATCTCAATGTTAATTTCTCTGTAACTTAGCAGTTGATAGCAGTTGATTCATAGAATCATAGGTTGGAAGGGACCTTAAAGATCATCTAGTTCCCAGAGCTGGACACAGTACTCCAGGTGGGGTCTCATGAGAATGGAGTAGAGGGGAGAATCATCTCTCTTGACCTGCTGGCCACGCTTCTTTTGATGCAGCCCAGAATATGGTTGGATTTTTGGGCAGCAAGCACACATTGACAGCTCACGTTGAGCTTCTCATCAACTGACACACCCAAGTCCTTCTCCTCGGGGCTGCTCTCAATCCATTCCCTGCCCAACCTGTATTTGTGCTTGGGATTGCCCAGACCCACGTGTGGGACCTTGCATTTGGCCTTGTTGAACTTCATGAGGTTTGCACAGGCCCACCTCTCAAGCCTATCTAGGTCTCTCTGGTTGACATCCCTTCCCTCCAGCATGTCAACCGCACCACACAACTTGGTGTCGTCAGCAGACTTGCTGTGAGGGTGAACTCAATCCCACTATCCATGTCACCGACAAAAGATGTTAAACAGCACTGCTCCCAATACCAATCCTGAAGAACACCATTTGTCACTGTTTTCCATTTGGACATTGAGCCATTGGCTGCAACTCTTGGAGTGTGACCATCCAGCCAATTCCTTATCCACCAAGTGGTCCGTTGGTCAAATCCATGTCTCTCCAATTTAGAGACAAGGAAGATCTTTCTCATGAGGAGTCAGAAACCAAGGGAAACAAACATATTTTCTTGCATTTCAGTCCCATGAACAGATACTACTGGGCATAGAGTGAAACCTTGGCCAGTTGAAATAGTAGGTGGCATTGTTTTCAGTGGAACTGTGATTTGACTTGTCATGTTTGTCACTGTGCACCCCTATTGAGCACAAGTCCTTCCTCTAGCAATAAGTAGTGGCAGGTCTTTTGGCTTGGTGTCTGTCATACTCATGCACTGAAATATAGCATGTTTCCATTTGGTGTTAGTGGATTTTTTTCTCTTAATTCCACACCTCACAATAGAGCAAAAGACTCAAATACATCATAATTTTATTAATTTGTCCTACAGTAAAATTTTTTTACAATGGTACTTTTGTGTTAGTATTTTCACCTCTGAGAGATAACTGCAGGCACTCCAAGTCAAATAAATCAGAAACAAAGCCATTGTAATTATAATTATAATCTCTCTACTTAAAGATGAATCAGAATTTATATTTTGTAAGAATTTGAGTCAAGTTAATGGAAGCTATATATTTTCACTCAGGACACAGGGCTTTCCTCCTTCTAACTGGTCCATATGTTAAAAGCATATAAAAGTTAATCGGTTTTGTTTTGCTGCCAGTGTGTTGTGTGCAAAGAGAGGCTTTAAACCACAGCTGTGCAATGTAACAATTGTGAACTTTACTGGGTTGCAGATGTGGGACATCAGTAAACTAAATTAAATGTAGCTTAACTGAGTTTGAGAGGCAGAGTGCTGGATTACTTTTTATTTAGTTTTTCAGTTGAGCATTTTACAGTTCAGCGTTTCTTTTTCTTCACATCCCAAGGTTTTGTGTCACAGGACAAATGCATTACACAGATACTCACAAGACTTGCTAGCGGTAGGGTTCAAAACATGCCCTAAAATAGCCCTAATAAATGGGACTCATCTGGAAACAGAACCATCTATCAGGTCAAAGTTAAATCCTGCTAAAGCTTTGTATAAGATGTAACAATTATTTACTGTTGAGAATAACTCCCTGTAAATAAAGGGTGTCAGCGAATCTCTGGAATTGCACGTCAGTAAACACAACAGCTGAGAAGGGTCAAGTTAGATTTATCACGTTTATGTTTGGTAAAGGGTGTTGCCCAAGCAGAAGTCTGCTGTTTTTATGAGACTTCACAGATTACATTTTACTGAAAATGAGCAAAGGGCATAGATTATTTTTTTTTTAATCTTCAAGTGCTTACAATTTGAACCCTGAAAAAAGTACAAGTGAGCAGATTTAAGAACAGATCTTGATGAGCTTACTGATTTGATTCATAATAGGCCATTCTCTGTAGGCCATCTTGAAAATATTTTTTCTTTACCTTTCTCTCAGAAGAGAGGAGATATATTTTCAATTTTCATGTTTCTAGCCTAACTCCTCAATTCTACAATGAACATTGTCTCACAGTAGTGAGCAATAATTAATCTTAACACTTACATTGTGGAATATATATATGTATTGAGGAAGCAAAATATGCATTGTACGGATGTTACTGCTTTTTATATTAACTAGTAGGCTATGGTAGGCTATGGGATCTCCCTGTGCAGAATATACAAAATTTAAATATAGAAATATTCAGAGAACATTATACTGTAGTTGTTTTAATGAGTAGTTTACTCGGCAGTTTCCACAGGCACTATGAGCTGTAAGGTCAAACCGTGTCAAAGATGCTTGGTGTGTCATTGGAAGCATTCAGTAGCTCTTAAGATCAAATCCTAGAAGAGCAATTATTTTTAAATTTGCTAGTCAGTTTGTAGAGCAGATAAATTTATTGAATATTCAGATAACCTTGCTGTTTTGAATATCCATAACGGTTTTGGTGTGTCCTTTACAAAGAACGTGCTCATATTTCCCACACTTTCAAAACAATTGGATTAGGGTTTATGTATGTAAGAGATGGATGTAGTTGGTGGAAAACAAACCTCTGAGCCTGTGCTGCATTTTGTGTATCTGTTTTAGAGTATTTCGTACTCTGAGTGTGCTGTCTTACTATGATTTTGTACTTTATTTTATCCATTTTCTTTATTCTTTCACCCGACAACGAACTGTAAAAGTCAGTACTTTACTAAACCAGCATTACCATTCACTTATTATTTGACTTTGTCTTACTTATTCCAACTTGGCTTGGCTTGGCATAGGACAGCTTATAGCTGAACTGCCTGGACAGCAGGTCACAGTGCGTGTCAAAGACAGAAAATGCATTTGTGGGTGTTCGTATGAGTGGGTATTTGTTTCGTTAAGTATGGAGATACAAATATAAATTAGAATAATGTTTTGAATTACGACAAAAATAACTGATTTTGTGCTATCTGTGATAGTGTATGGAAGTACTGAGATCCAGAGGAGCAAACATTCAGTTGAGAAGTCTTTGAGACTTGATTAAATTAGTAGTCAACATCATTAATGCCTAGATTTCAAAAACAGGGAGGCCTGGGACTTTCATAAAGTTCTGTAACCATGTTTAATCCTAAATTAAGACTTTTAAAAGACAGCTCTTCTCTTGAAGTGTCAAAACCTGGTTTTGACACCATTTTAATCCTGTCTAGCTTAGGGTCTTAACCACTGAGAAGGCTGATAGTCATAGTGAGGTCAGAGAAAATGTTCCTCTGTTTTGTTCCATGTGCTTTCAGTGAGTTTTTACCACTGAATTAATTGGAAATCTGCTGGTTTTAGTAGGCTTTTGATCAGACTGTGTTTGTATGGAGCAGCTTCAGCAGCAGGTCCTAAGTGATGGAATATAAACCATAAAATGTTTTATACATTGTATGGAGAGGGAACATACTCTGGAAATACAAACAGTGGGCTGGAAATCACAATTCTTGACTTCTCCTGGGTTTCTTGTTTATTCACTGTTCTTGCAGAAAATTATTTTGGCCTCAGGTTAAACTGAGTCCTGTGAAGCTTAATTAGTGTTAGAGGACAGTCCTGAGATCATCAGAGATGAGATGCTGAGGTGTGAGCTACCATAATGCTTGCTGTTGGTTCATGTTGGTGAGGGAGCATAGATAAAATACTGAGATAACTTCCATGTTCTTCATAATCAAACTCTTACTTTTCTAGATAAAGCATATATGATTTTTGAGGAAAAAAAATATCTTAGGTAACATGCAGAAAAAGGATGTCGGTTGCATAAAACCATGAGGGAGACCAGAGCTGAATCAGCATGTGTGGTAACCATAGTTTCAACCTCTGTATGTTTTTAGAAGTATTCTTCCACATACCTCTGGAAGAAGAAATAAACTTCTTGTCTGGCCTGAACAGAGCTAATTAAAGTAATGGAGAATTCCTCAACAGTGAAGTCTTCACAGAAAATACACCTTTGTAGTTTTCTTCTAATCTCAGTTACAGATGTGGTACAGGAACCAGGGCAATTTTCTGGGGCAACAGAAGACCTTGTGTTGATGGGGAGGTACTTTGTTGATGATAGAGATTGCGACATTCTGTACTGTCTCTTGTTCCCCAGAGATTTCAAGGTTTATTGTCCTGAGTAGATTACACACCACATCAAATTGTACACTACCAAAGATGTCAAGGGAGGTGATTCTGCCCCTCTTCTCCACTCTCGTGAGACCCCACCTGGAGTACTGTGTACAGCTCTTGAGCCCCAACGTAAGAAGGACGTGGACCTGTTCGAGTGAGTCCAGAGGAGGGCTACAAAGATCATCGGAGGGCTGGAGCACCTCCCATGTGAAGACAGGCTGAGAGAGTTGGGATTGTTCAGCTGGAGAAGAGAAGGCTCCAGGGAGACCTTATAGCAGCCTTCCAGTACCCAAAGAGGGCCTGCAGGAGAGATGGGGAGGGACTCTATCAGGGAGTGGAGTGATAGGACAAGGGGGAATGGTTTCAAACTGAAAGAGGGGAGATTTAGCTTAGATATTAGGAAGAAATTCTTTGCTGTGAGGATGGTAAGGCACTGGAACAAGGTTGCCCAGGGAAGTTGTGGATGCCCCATCCCTGGAAGTGGTCAAGGCCAGGCTGGATGGGGCTTTGAGAAACCTGGTCTAGTGGGAGGTGTCCCTGCCCATGGCAGGGGGGTTGGAACTCGATGATCTTTAAGGTCCCTTCCAACCCAAACCATTCTATGATTCTATGTGGATGGAAGTTGCTAAGGACGATATCTGAAAGAAATGGCCTGTGTCTTCTGAAAATGTATAAATCATAGAAAGCTGAGTATCAATAGGACACAAGGAAATGGCCTCAAATTGTGCCAGGAGAGGTTCAGATTGGATATTAGGAAAAATTTTTACACTGAAAGGGTTATTAAGCATTGGAATGGGCTGCCCAGGGAAGCGGTTGAGGCACCATCCCTGGAGGTATTCAAAAGACAGGTTGACATAGTGCTTAGTGACATGGTTTAGTGATGGTTGTTTCATCTGTTGGTTGGACTAGATGATCTTAAAGGTCCCTTCCAACCTAGACAGTTATATGATTCTATGATTCTATGACTTTGTTCTCTGTAATGCAGCAGCTGGGACACTGACCAGATCAGGCTGTGGCCAGCCTGTCAGTCAGGTCTCCAGCTGGTCAGGATGCAGACGGGACTAAACAAAGCGCTGGGCATCAAGCAGTAGAAAACTCCAAGATTATTTACACTGTAACTTCTAATTGCCTGTAATATTTCAGGAAACGTCTGCATTTCAGTGAACACACTCCCAGTTGAGTTAATGGCTACAGGAGTCTGCTTCAATTCAGCTGAAAATTGGGCATGTTGTTAAAGTAGCCATTAATACTCAAGGCTGTGTTTTAAAAATATCTTGGGCACTGCTGCTAACTAATTATGTACCGTATTCTGTTCTTCTTTAGTAGGTAAGGGTAAAAGTTAAAACTTTTCTTTCTGAGATCATACATTTACATATCTTGGAATATAGTAGGCAGTTTGACCTTCATTTCATCTCAGCTGCTGTCAGTGCCTTACTTCCCTTGTATTCTACAAGAAGTCTACTAACTTACTCTGTTAGAACAATATTTAAACATAGCAGTGATGATGCTTACAAGCAAAGTTTTATTTGTTGCTGTAAACGTCATGCTGTGTGTTTGCCAGTGTGTGCCTCATTAATGTGGGAAGTGACCACTGAAGTATCTGTAATGTATGCAGCAGAAAGCGTAGCAGCACTGAATTTACACTCAGGTTTTCCAATCCCAGTCTAGGAATGTAAAGCTTTTAAGTATCTGTAAATACAATCTGTGTCTACTTCATGCAAATAAGGCTAAAGAAACCTTTAGTCTAATTGAGAGTCAGGATCAGAGTTTGCCAGTTCACTGTGGTGAGGATTTTTCATTTCAAATAATCTGGGCCAAAAGTGCATCTTTTTTGATCCTGAGGCGATTACTCATAATTAGATTATTCCCAGGTGGGCCTCACTATTAGTAAGTTTTCATGGTTATCAGATTCTGTTTTGTGATATCAATCTGATTTTGAAAATACTATTTCTCATTTTTTATTTATTTACTCTGAATAGGAAGCAAAGTAATTCTCTTTTCAGAATAGGCAGCAGGGAAAGTTCTCTATATTGATAGTTGTGTTCCGCAGACAATATTTTTATAAATATATTATTGTGTAAAATTTTGTAAAATATGAGAAAATTGGATTCTTAGCTTTTTATTGCACAAGATTAGCTTAAATGACTTCAGTGACTCAAAAGAATAGAATTTTGATAGTCAGTGACCAAATTCAAATTAGTACCCAATAAAAAAAGTACATGTATTCATTTATAGTCAAGCTAAGAAAAGCTTAGTCTTACAGTAGCAGAAGATGAAAATGCATTATGGAGATAAGCAGTCGACTTCCTTAGGCTAGATAAAATGTACTGAAAAGAAAGACGGAGAAGAATCTGTGTATGTCAAAGACATTGTCTGACTCTGTACCTCTTCTGGAGTGGAAGTGCTTAGCTGTGATTAGAAGTAGTGTCAATGAAATATGAATGCATTGTAGCATTTCTGACCATATTATACTGTATCTACATGGTGTTTCAAGTAACCCCTCTTTATCTGAACCAGAAGCATGAAAGAAATTAATAAAATATATGAGGATAAGGAAAGAGCTTGTACTGTGCCCTCTATATAATAGTAATATCCCTGGTACAGCTTGTACAGTAAGGTGACATTGTCATTAAGCTTTTTCTCTGTAAGTCACTTCCCAAACTGAATGTTGTATCACAGCTTAATGTAATTCTTACCTGGCATGGGAGGAATGATCTATTGCAGACATAACCAAAATGAGGTTATAAATGCAGTGCTAATATTCCTAATATTTGCTTGATACTACTTATAGAACCCATCACCTAAGAATAATGAAGCACTGACAAACCGTAAGTGACATCAGAACATCCAGCCAGAGAGTGTACTTTTCCTAATTGGTGTGGAAAGTCAACGGCTGGACAAATCATTACTTCGGCCAGATCACACTGTGAGGAAGTGCCAAGGATGCAAGTGAGAAGACAGGAATGCTGACTAGTCCTTTTTGAGATCTAGAGAGCACTGGCAAAGTCCAGCCTGACAGAAGACAACCCATTTCTTCTTTCTATGCTGTGCAAATACCTGAAATACTTTCAAAACTTCTTCTGCTTGGCTTTGCATAATAGAAAAGGTACTTGGACAGTATGGTCTTTCTCGCCTACCTGAAATGAGGCATCAGTGAAGAGTATGTTTGCAGGGATGTGAGATCTCCTGTACAGCTTCAAGACAAAAGGAGTTTTGCTGAGCATTGGCACAGTGAGCTTAGCCAGGGAGTGCATAGATTTTTGTGCTGCTACTTCTCTTTCTGTTGGAAGCTCTCAGAGCACTTCACAAACTTTAATGACTGAAACTTCTCAAAGCATTAATGACATTCCTAACTTTATTAAGCAGAGGGGAAAAAAAGAGAAACATCGGGGCCGACTGACTCCTCCGCTGACACAAATGAATCCCAGAGACCTTAGTCTCTGATCTGGCAGACATGTAGGTAGGAGTCTTAATTTTTCAGATGAGCAGTCCTGTTGAACTGAAAAGGAAATGCATGTGAATAAAATTAAACATGTACATGTTTTAAAGATTAATTCTAATTTTAACCATTAACTTCTCTTCCTCGTGAATGACTTCTCAAAAAAAAAAAAAAAGAAGAAAATTTTGAGGGGGTTTTAAATTGCTTAACCGGTCCATTTTATGGAGTTGGATTTTAATATAGGTAGTATTTTATTTAAGTCTACATGGATGTCGCTTGTATTTTCTCTAAAGTGTTGACCATATAATAGGTGTGAAGTTAGACTTCTGAAAGACACAGTGTGGTCTTTTAACTTTTAACCAGTTTAACCTTTCAAGGAACCCATGGCAGTTTTAACTGCCTACATTATTATCTAAAAACATTTGTTCATCAAATATTGATGTTCTTCACAAAGTGGAATAACATTTAATTATTTTTGGTGTGTAAAGTAATAAATTACCTTCTAAATGAAAATCGAATGCAGGGACAGGTACCCAATGTTTACTGACTATAAACTAGCCAAAAATGGCACAAAAGAGTCATTTCTAACATACAAAAGTATCAAAATTACAGCTAAGAGAAAAATAAATTCACCAACTACTTGCTCATTAAAATCCTTATTTTAATCTTAGAGAGATACATATATATAGTGTACGTACCATGTGTATATGTAGATACAAGATATAAAAGATTTTCAAAACAGAGTTGCAGTTCTCAGCCTACACGTTAGAGCCTAACGCGGTTTCCAGAAACATGGACGTACCTTGTGTTCTGCACTGTGATTTAAACTGTCAGGTAACATACGCTGTTAGATCTGGCAATGCTATGCCAGTTTTGCAGCATTGTGTCAATCCCAGTGCCAGCAGCTTAAAGGAGAAATACTTTCTGAAATGAATTCAGAATGTTTGAATCGCTCCAAAGACTGTCATTGCTGTGTTTGAGTGCTGGCCCCCAGACTGTTTTCAGGGGGTTGGTGTTTTTCTTGTTCCAAGAAAAGTAAGAGGAAGAGTTCCCTTCAGTGTTCTGTGGATACTGGGCTTGCTCTGCTCCCTTATGGAATAGTTACCAGCGATTAAGTGTTCTTGGTTCTCGTTTTTCCCATCCTGCCTCCTTTACCAGTTATGTAATAAATAGTTTAGCAAAACTCTGAAGACTGTTTAGAGTTACTGACTTTCTGTAAAGCAAACAGCTAAACACTGGAGTTGATGCAAACAAGGCACTTAGCATCTGAAAGAAGTGTTAACACTTTATTTACATTTAAATTAAAACGGACACTTATTTATGTGTTCTGGTTCTGAAAGGTGTGTGGTACATCTGCAGAGGCCTATTGTTTATTCATGCTGTAAATCCTTTGAAATGTGTTAAAATGCTTCCCACTCATTATAAAAATCCTGCCACCCATGGATTAGGGCTTTGATGTCACCAATCCTGCTTCAAAGGGTTCTTTCAATGCTATTAATCACAGTTTAGCCTCTGAAGATATAGCCAGAGAAAACATTTGGACATCTTGTGCTAGACTTGCTAAAACTTTGAAATATACAGAGTGTCTTGCATATGCACAGTCCCGTATCACTTCCTTTCTCTTCTCTGAGCCTTTATTTTGGAAAGCTATTTTGTGATGATTTTGGCCTACAAGTATAGAGGAAAAAGTTTAGGACACGTCATACTGTACATTTAAAAACAGGCGTTCGTCTTTCATTTCACACCACAATATGGTTTTGCCTGAGGAATTGAGTCAGTCTTTAAAAACCCCAAGGGACAATAAGATTGGGGATTAAGCAGGCCTATATGTCAAAAGGTCAAAAAAAGATACCGTCTTATCATTTTCTCATCTCTTTCATTGGTTTGTGAGCTTAAGATGCTGTCTAAACACTTCAGGATCCACATGATTTCATAGAAACAAGATTGTTTCTGCTGTCTTTTTCTCTTTTAAATCTCTCAATGAGTCACAGGGAAATTGATTACTAGTGATTGAGCTGTATGCCTTTGTGCTGTCCTTGTTTTCATCAGCTCAGTAGCTAAGGTCAGTGACATACCACCTTATCACTGACTTTTTCCTGCCTTTTAAATCAACGCTGCACTCTGTCATGCCTGTGCTGAATGCTCTGCAGGCACAATTGTTAATGAGTGGGGTGTAGAAGAAGTGTGGTGGTGTCTGCTATTTTTAGTGCTATTGTATAAGCTGATTTTCCACCATATAAATTTTTCCCTGCTAAGCTTCTTCAACAGTTTTTGCAGTATATATTTCTTTCTTTTTGAACAGGTAACTTGGCACAGGCAAGAGCCAGAGTGACGGCAGCATCTAGGTCTTTGCCTCCACAGCTTAGTGCTGGGCGTATCAAGGTTAGTAGCATTCCCTTTGAAGACAGGCAATTGTTCATAAAATATTACAGCAAGACTATGGACATGTTGCTTAGCTGATGTAGATGTACAGCGAGGCTCTTACTAAATAAGAATCTGCCTTAATACCAGAAAACATGGACCTCAGCTGGAAGCAGTTTCCAGTTTTAGTGAGGATCCTGTTGTAGAAAACAATGAAGAATCAATTTACTACTGATTAATCTTTAAACTTATGGAGTGAAATCTCAGTCACATTGATATTGATAGCCATATTCCTTTTGATGTCAATGGGGTCAAGGTTTTCCTCTGGCAATTTTGGCCTAAAAAGATTTAAATAGATAAAATTTAAATAGTGTGTTTAACAGTATGAAAGGCAAGCTAAAAAAAAACCCAAACGATCTATTCCTTTTTTATTCAATGTGCAAGTGAAAAAAAACAAGGGACATTTGTACCTGATAGATGGCCAGAAAATAATGACTTGGCAAAACCACTATTCTTTAAAAAGAAGAACTATAGAATTTAAAAGCTGCTGGATTTTACTGTAAAAGTATGTGGCATAATTGCAAGAGGATGGGATAATTTTATGGCAGTTAGTACGATGTGGTGCCAACTGAGTACACTTAATATGTGAGGAAAACTCTTGTGCCTCAAGCTTATAGAATGTACACACCCTCCCTGCCCCTAAGTTTAGAGTTAGCTTAGTTAAGGGTTTGGAGTTTGTTTTTCCCTCCAAAGCAACAGTAATAATTTTTTAAAACAGATGTGATAACAGCAACTGTTCAAAAGTCTACAGAATTTTATGTTCTGGGTTTTCTATTTCTTTTCATTCTCTCCTGTTATTAGGAGCTCATGCTGAAACGTTGTTACAGTAATTCATGTTACCCAGACCTCTATATCCTTCACTGTACCGGCAAATACAGATGTGGATTTCAGAGATTTATTTCCTCTCTGGTATAAACACTTTCAGTGCTGAAGGACAGATAATAGCCTTTCCAATTTTCTTGTATTATATACACATTGTCTTCCACATCCAGCTATGATCAGCATAAGCTTTCTAAGCGTGCATTTTATTGATACAGCTGGAATGGAGTAGAGCAGCTCTCTTCTAAAGCTTTAATAAACACAGTCAGTTATACTAAGTAGTGTTTAAGTGGTTTTTACTCACTCTTCAAATTTTTATAGGAGCTAAAAGACGTGCGTAAGTGCAGCACTATTCAGAAAATGTTAATTGAAATATTTTTTAGCTGAAAAGAATCTTTCTTATAATTTCATAAAACCAGTTAGAACTACTTCAGGAAAAATATTTTAAATTACTATTTTACAGTTTGTTAAACAAATCCAAACGTAATAATTTTGTTTGGAAGTTTGGAAATTTTCATTTGTTATTTAATTGATGAGCTTTTTTGCTTAATGTATTTTTTGGGTTTACAGTATTTCATACCATGCCAGCAGCAGGTGTGGTCAATATGTGAAAGTAATAATTTCCAGTGATTTCATAAGGTGACATGATGTCATAAATTGTTCTTTTAATATTGTTTCAAAACTATCATAAGCAATTTTTTTTACTGATGGAACAGTTTGTCTTTTCTAGGTCAAGCTGTTTCCCATTTCAGTTGTAATTGTATAAATGTATATTGTACGTCACTAATACTGTCATGTAAAAATGTGACTCAACAGTTGAAATATTCTTCATTTTAGTTTGAAAAGAGCAGCTAGTGATTTAAAACACAAGATTATATCATGACATTCTTATTATGTTCTATCATTTTCTGCCAAGCCAGTTGTGATAAAGCCTGTTGCCTGTTGTACATGTGATTATTGCCCTACCATAAAACTGCATGGCTTCAGAGACCCACAGTGTTATAAATTAACCAGAGACAAAACTTCTAAAAATTATTACAGGAAAACCTCCCTAGCTTCGGGGTCTATCAGAATTTTTCTAGTGGAAACTTCAAATATTTCTTGTCAAAAAGATCTGGAAATTGATGCTAGTCCTTATGGATTGTACAGATCTGAATTTGCAACATCATCCATTGAAAAAGGAATCTCACAATACACGTTTTACATTGATTTTCTGAGAAAAAGTGTCTTATATCTCCTCTGTGAGTTTTTCTGACCATCTGTCTTTCTGTGTGTTCGTTCCCTTCCCCCAAAAAAGCCCCAAAACAAACCAAAACCCTTTTGAACCCAGCAGGCTGTAGTAAACCATATTTGACAGTCTGAAAGATCGTAAGATTCTACAGGTTTGGTGAAAATAAGCAGCTGTGAAAAGGAGATGCTTTCGGTATCCTACTGCCCAAAAGGCAGAGCAGAAGCCCTTATTGGCCTTTATTGGCCAGCAGAGATTCCAGATGTGACTGGGAGATTGTGAGTGCTGAACATCCAACAACAATATCACTAAGAGACTCTGCTTTTCTAGACAGGCAAAAATCCAATTTAGAAGCTCAAATTCATGAGCATTTGGGCTTCACTGCACTCCTCAAACTATTTGCTTTTGCTCTTGATTTGGTGTTCTTTATGATTGTCTGTCTTTTAACATTAAATGTTACCAGTTATTCTGAACTTACTGTAAAAATTCACTTGTGTGGCTTTGGTCTTCTACCTGACCTTTACTAGAGATTTAGATATCAATCTCAAAAAGCAGTTGTCTTGCCAAGTTTTTGAAATATTTTTAGTTTTGAAATATTCCTGTATTCTTCCTCATGGACATGCCTGCTGTTCTGATTAGGTCATTGATGTTTACTTTGTCAGGTGACTTCTTAAGATGTTTGATGTTATCTGTGCTGATAAGGCATTTTTCCTGGGATATATTACAGTTTTCTGTTAACATAGTTAACACTGAAACCAAACTGCATCTTTTTTTTTCTTTTTTTTTTTTTCTCATGTTAGTTTGAGATGCGTACTAATGCATGTACACCACTCTGGGCTAGAACATCACAGATTACAAAAACATACTGAAATTTTTATGGTCACCCTGATGGAAATCTGTCTCTCTTTGCACCATCTGTATTCTGCATCTTGTCTTCACAAGTTTTCTTTTGATTTCTTCCCCAACACAAAAGCCATTTACTTGATCTATTACTACTTAGTGCTTCATTTCCTTTATATTTTGCATGCAGTCTCCTAAATATCTCCTGAAGGTAAGAGGCACAGTTACTTTATTGAGAACTGTAATCTTTCAGCAATTACTTGTAGTGTTCAGAAGAGTGGTCTTAAGTCAGTGAGTGTTGGAAATGATCGAATGGAGCAAAGTCCAGGAAGTGTAGCACAGGTGCTGACAACAGCATTATCTGGTTTATACAAATGCCACCTGGTCAGAGCAGATGGTAAACTGCCACAAAGCAAGTGAATGCTAAAATGTTGTTAATGCTCCATGCAAACAGGATGCTGGTTGATTTTCTTTAATTTTGTTGAGCTGTAATACAGCAACACAATCTGCTTGTGATTGGTAACCATGGTTATACTCATTCATAAATTCTGGTTTCATTTTGATAAGAACAGCTGTACTGACAATATAACTAAAATATACAAGGAGCAATATGTTTGCTGTCCATGCATACCCTCTAAAAATAACTCTTCTGAAATGCTGAAAAAGTGTTATTTGAAGCTATGGCAGTTCAGCAGGGTAAGATTGCTGAAATTCTTGGCATCAAAATGGCAATGTAAAGTAATTAATAGTAACCACAACAGCAGAAAGGAAAAGGCTTATACATTCTGAGATTACCTACTTTGTTTGCCACTTGTTACCCAACCACAACATTTTTTCCATACATGAGCAAAATGAAGCAGCTTTTTGCTAATTTACCTCCTGGTAATTATGAAAACGGTAACTCTTCTATAGAAAATAAGACCTGATGGAGTTCATTGTAGTGGTGATAAGAGGAATACTTTTTAGAAATTAGTTCATAAAGTATTCCATTTTGTGAGCTGCTTCATTGGCCTAGTGTTACGCTATTGTAACAAAAGTGTGAAATCATTTGGAACACTTACAGTTCGCTCTCAAATCAGTGCATGTCCTGCATCTGTTCAAAGCTGGCCTTCGTACCTCTGATAAAGTACTCTGAAGTACTCATACCTGAAGGAATGGCCATAACAAAAACTGAACCCAGCTTTCATGGGCGAGGTGGGGTGGATCTGCAGTGTTTCTGGAACAGCTCTAACATCTGAATTTTGTCTCCCAGGTTGACACGATGGAGGTTATGCGACACCCCGAGGAAACAACTAACATGAAGCGGCAAACTATGGCTTCCTATTTTAGGGTACAAAAGTTAAATTGTAAACAAATGCTTTGGTGATAAGAACAATAGGTATATCTAAAATATTTTTGGGATTGTGATATAGAAGAGAATAATAAGAGATTTTTTTTTTTATTCTGTTGAGAGGCCTTTGTAGCCTCATAAATTTTCTTTTGTTCCTTTTCTTTTTGTTTCCTCATACATAAACTTTTATAATTTTGCTGAGTGCATTGATAGCAGGATCTAGAATCTAGACTATTTCCATGTAAAATGCTGGAAGTCTGGAACAGGCCTCTTTATGAACAGAAACCCCATTTTGTGCAAATAAAATAGCTGTCATTACTAAAACTTTAATATTTTTTCACAAGCTCAGGCATACCTACTTTTAAAGATTAAGGTTTGTCATTTGTGATAATAAGTAAAAACAATTCATGTTTTGGAAGTGCTGTTATAAATCATATGGATTGCCATTTTATCAGTAGTAATCCTTTCTGGGGTAATGTATATTCTGCCTATGTGTTTAAATCAAACAGGTATGGAAAAAACATTGAGAATGTTGGAACTGGAAGGTTAGGACTCAGGAAACCCATGTACCAATCCAAGGCTCTTGGTTAATGTTTTTTTTTCTTGCAGTCATTGCGGAGTGGAAAAGTTTTGAGCAGTTGGTCCTTGGGCTGCACTTGTACCATGCAGAGTGGGGAGGTTCACAGTGCTGTGCTGGCCGGTGTGGGTCAAAGCTTCATGCAGTGTTTTCTTTGTCATGCAAAATAGTGTAAGGAAGGGCATAGAGGAAGCTGATGTATACTGAGATGTTGCCCCAGTGTAGAGGGTACAAGAGCACACAGCCAAATTTGGGAACCTAGAGGCATCATTGTGTCTAGTAATACAAGTATGGATGTAGAGTGTTCTAGCCTACTGCAAAGTGACCACAGTCCACTTGGAATTGTATGTGATTTTGAGATTGAGTACATTTGCAACACCTACTGATCGTACAGTGAGTTAATGAGGTGAGGATGGAGCAGAAGTACCAGTATTCACAGGAGTCATTGGAAAAGCTGATATATATGATCTGATCACACTTTTCATTTTAGTGTAACATGCAATGGAATAAATTGTTTTCCATGTCCAGGGTGGTTAGGAAAAGAAGTAATGGGTCTGTGTTACAGCAGGAAGATTTAGGTTAGGTGTTAGGAATGTTAGGAATAGTCATGATAATGTAGCACTTCAGTAGATTGTCCAGGGCGATTGTGTAGTCTGTACCCTCAGTGATTCTGAAAAATGGATTAAACAGAGACGTGCCTGAAATGGTACAGACACATGTAGTGTTCTCTTTGGGCAGACGACTGAACTGATGACTTCTTGCAACCCTTTTACCATGATTTTCTGTGAATTTCTGTGATTGATTGTTTCACAGTAAAGCTTGTTCTTCTGTTGGGGCTATTTGATTGGTCAAATGTTCCTACAGTAGAATTACAGTTAGGACATTCTTCAATTGATTTTTTTTTAATATGGGCCTTCTTCAACTACAGAAATGTAGTATAAGGAGAGATTTAAGAGAAAGGTGTAAGAAATAAGAACTAGAATAATAATAACTTTTTTTTTTACAATTGAAAACTTTTAACAGGTTCTGGGTTTTAACCTAAAGCTTAAAAATTAATAAAACATTAATGCAGATTAACATTACAGATTAAAATGTGATCAAGCATTACATACTGTTTACAAATACGTATCTCCTGCTTAAGTAGTTCCATTACATTTTTTTGTCAAGTCTGTGCATCTTTTTTTACTTTCCTCACTAGTATTCCCTCATGGATCTTTTATCCAAAATGGTTGTTGGACAGCCTCACTTTATCCGCTGCATTAAACCTAATGATGATCGGGAAGCACTGACATTTTCTCATGAAAGAGTTCTACTGCAGCTACGATACACCGGAATTCTGGAAACTGTCAAAATACGTCAAAAGGGATATTCTCATCGCATCCTCTTTGAAGAGTTTGTAAAGAGGTAAGACTTCTGTAAAATAGCTGTTGTTTTATACTTTGTTCAATACAATATATTACACATTTAAGTACAGAAAGTTCTACGAACATTGGTTTGTCTGTGTATGGTCTGATTCTCTGAGAGCAGTGACTAACAGAGATAAAGACTACAAGAGATATCTGAGCTCTAATGGAAAAAAGTCGATGTGAGACCAGCAGTGAGCACTTAATATTCAGTAGCAAGCCTGTCCCCATGGTTCCTTCAGTAGAGCAACAAGTGGAAATTATGCATCATAATATAAGGGTTTGGAAGGTCAGTGACCTTCAGCCATCATATGAGGAATGTGCACATGCTTAAGAACTAAAGCTTTGGTTTTAAAAAAAAAAAAAAAATCCGAGGAGAGTGTTAACTTCAAGCTTGAAAACTTTAATTAGATTAGACCAAAAAAAAAGGAATATTCCAGGGAAATTTTCAGGGGAAATTGATTGAATTCAGACATAACACATTGTAAAAAATTATGTCAAATATGTTTTATATCATTTATCAAATAAGGTATCAAATTTGATTTGTTACATCCTTTATTGTGTAGAAAGGTCATAGTGGAAAAACTTAAGGCATGAATTCAAATCTGGGATGTTGTACTGGTGTAGTTCTCCATGTAGAGGATCTTCACATAAAAATTTTTGCTGTTGCCTACCTGTTTTGCTCTTACATCTCTTCTTCTTACACCCTTTTTACTTTCCCTCCCTTTTTCCTCATTTTTTGTCATGTCAGAAATTATGTAAATTCAGCTGAAAAGAGCTACTTGTGCTCTGGAGAAGGTCAAGAGCATGTGCCCGTACATTGACATAAGCCTAACAATGAAGAAATGCAGTACATTGGGTGTAACTGGAAAAAACGTTCATGTGCAAGAAAGACCTGCGATTTAGAAATATTCCTTGTAATAGCTTCATAGCCTTGTAGTCATTTATCTTGGAGGTATAGGAATTATAACCAGATCTCTGTTCACCTGAAACCTTGTCATGGCTATGATTACTACCTTTAATACTATTTTAATTCTCAAAAAGTTATAAATTTGATTCAGGAAATGCTGTTGGCTTTATGAGGACAATATGTTTATATGACCATTATAGTTTCCTCTAGATTTAAAATATGGTTTTGTGTAGCAGTTACTGTTTTCCAGTCTTTAGGATTGGTAATTCAATAATGGAGCAGAAGCAGTACTGTTAAGCAATCAACTATTCAACAGTCAGAACAAGTAGCGAATGGGAAAATCAAGCATTTAGTGATATTTTCTGAACTGGAGGTTGCTCATCTGGACAATATAGAGTTAATGAATCTACTGAAAGCAAGTCATTCACATGATGCTAAAGGGAGGGAGCTGATTATGTTTTTGAGAAAGAAAAGACATAAACAGTTTCACAGGCCTTTCTAAAAAGCAGAGATTGGGTAAATTTACATGTGTGTAGATCAGTCATTTGGTCTTGGAAATCTGTGGTCCTTGCATTGAGAGATGTTGAACTGTTGCTTCATCAATTCATTCTGAAAAAATAAGAATGTTTCTGTTTTGTAATATACTAGTTTTCTAAATGAATATATAATAGGAAAACACTAGATATACATATCCTAGGAAGGATAACTAACATCTTCATTTGTCCATCAAAGCAATTTAATTTTCAGACATGATTTCCCCCCACCTTTTTTTTTTTTTGTGTTATGTGACTAATTTTAGTAAGGCCACACCATTCTAAAGCAGGTTTAACAAACAGGATAATTTTTGTGATCCCTAGCACATCTTTGCAACATACTGAAGAGGCTGAAGGCAGAATTATTAACCTTAACTTTTATCCAATTTACACATAAGTGAACTAAGATTAACTCCACTGAAATTAGTGTAAATTGAGAGGAGATTAGGCCTACTCTTATCAGTAGATTCTTTTCATTCAAAAGTGCACTGAATTTGAATACAACCTTGAAAAGTAATGGTAATAAAAGCAGCACTGACTGTAGCTTTCCATTCCTGCAGATAAGGGCAAGTTGTGTTTAATATCTTGTCAGATACTCCCCAAGTTTTTAGTCCAATTTGATGTAATTCTTTCAGGAAAGAAAGTCAACATGACAAGGGAAGTCGGGGAGAGATTTAGCAATTTGCCCAACAGCACAGAAGACTTCCTGAGTTCAAAATATTAATGGGGGAGTGGGAGAGGGGATGTTCTTGCTCCTTTGTTCAGTTCATGCTTTATTTTTAAACAATGCTTTAAAAAGCCATCAATGGAACAAGAAACATTTTTCTTCAACTTATAGCCATGACTAGTCAAGTGTTTTTAGGAACTAAGTAGTTGAATACATAAAAATGTTTGAGAAAACAGGTCAAATGCTAAACAGATTGGCACTTCTTTGTTCATAATCAAAAAGACATTAGGCAAGTATGAACAAGAGTTTCAAAATGTCAGTAAATGTGAGGATATCAAAGATTTTCTAAGCCAGCAAGTTAATTGGTGTTTTGATCCTTTTGAGCAACTTAACAACAAAATGGATGAACCAGCACTTTTTCTCCCTTGATGTTATTAAACAAATAGGTGTGTTTCTTATCTGCCTGTTCAATAATGCTGTTTTGTAAACTCTTAGCCGGAAATATGAGGACAAAACAATCAAAGGCAGGGAACAGAACCATTCAGGGTTTATCAGGTGGGAGGTAAACAAAAGATAAAGCTCTGTCTAATGTTACTCTTTACTGTCTTCTGTTTTCATGTAGAATAAATTATTTCAGTCTTGCAAACCTGGAGGTAGTTTATTGGGTTAAAAAACAGATGGTGAGGAGAGGACTTAATTGTAACTCATTCACACAATGTTTCTCCAGCCAAGTATACAGCCATCTATTTTGTGTATATAAATATGCATATTCTTTTACCTAAAGCAGGAAAATGTAATCTGCAGCCCCTGTAAACAATCAGGCACTCAGGCATTCAAACCTGTCAGGTCTCAGGCACGTAGTCTCCATTGGCCTTGTTTCGCACCCTGAGCCATCATGTGTCTGTCTTACGTGTTTGCTGTGAAGCAGCACGGACCCTTTCTCAGGCTGGAATCTGAGGTTTCATACACAGGTTATTAGGCTGATCAGGCAACCTGGTGTGCCTGGCTTGTGGGCCACATAGTGACCATGCACTGCATAGCAGCTGAGGGAGGTGTGCTTTCTAGTGGGGACCTGCACAGAAAGTCCCACTGGATGGGGCACTTCTTGTTGTTATTGAGTGGCCAGGCCCTTGGAGCTTCACGTGACATGATGTGGTATGCAGGTGTGTTCCCACCATGCATCCCCTAGCTTTTATGTAATGTGGCTTATACTGTTCCATGGGTTGAAAGGGACTTGAGAGTCTAATGGTGCTAAATGCTGGCATGCTTGAACTGCCTCATAAGCACCTAGGAATACGTTGAGAAGTTTTGTACAAATTGCATTTAAAGATTGCCTTTGTTCTTCTCTGCCCATTTACGTTCTGCATTAAAGTTCTTTGTACTGAATTAGGATGCAGGATACACTTTTCTTATATGCGCTACCTATTCCACAGTAGCCAGATTATGTTACTCAGATCATATGCTCATGGCAATACCAGTGCTATTAGTGTAACAGTGATCTGGTGAGGTTGGTTCTGCTTTTTCAGTCTTGACAGTGCAAATTTGCATAAGGTCACTGTTGGTACACCTGGGGCACACAGTCTCTAAACTGTCAGTGTTACATTTCTCATTACCTTATAAAGCCTCATTGACCTTAATGAGTCACATTCTGCATTGAGTGGAGCTGGGAATAAAAACTGGTCAAATATTTCAAAATCCTGTAAGACATGTTACCTCAGTATGTGCTTTCTTCTAATCCCAAAAATTCAGTGGTGGTAGACTTCTTTATTGTTCAAAATCAAGGAAGCGCTGAATTCAATTAGAAGTCAACAGTTTTGCTACAGAGAAAAGAAATGCTTGGTTTTAAAATGTTGCATTTTTAATGCAAATGTACTTTTAGCACTGAGTCTGCACTGTGCCAACGTCCCTAAGTGATTTCTGGAAACAAAATTATAACATCCCTCATACTTAGATTTTACCATTATCCATGAAAATGTTTGTTATTTATTTCAGTGGCTTTAAAATTTCACCAGGTCTGTATAATGTTCCTGTACACTTTAAATATGGTAAACTGCTGTACATTCCACATATACTTTCTAGACAGTTGTCATTCACAGAACACTGGTAAACAGTTGCAGGATGGAGAAGATACAAAACCTCTAGGAGTGAAAAGTCTGATAACCCCTTATGAATTGTATATGCAGAATGGACCAAATTATGCCTTTCTGAGAGTATTTCTGTGATTCTGTGTTTATCTGATGATTCACAACATAGGTGTTAGGTATCTGTTACTGAATTTCAAGAGTATTTTAGATGTTTTTTCATTATTCATTTACATTTTTTCATTCATACTCCATATAGAGTCAAATGTAATTAATTGCATGAATTCAGATGCAAAAGTTTCTGAAAGAGATGAGACACAAGCAATACAGGCTAGGAATTTTTGGAAGTCATTTAACAGCTCTTTTAGTGCTAAAAACATGGGCTTTTTAAACTTTCCAACTCCAGGGCTGAGAAGGAACAAACATCTTTTGGAATGTTGCGAATCTCCCTACTATTGCTGGGGGTCTGGCTAGAAAGGTATTTTATCCTCTTGCACCTTGTGCTTTTCACATATCATTGTCCATTCTCCACCTCAGGCTAGTATATTTAGTGCAAAGATTTGTTTTAAGGAGAAAAAGGGTTAATCATTACTTTTTTGAGTTAATTGTGGAGAATTTATGCTGCTTTTAAGTCTGAAATGTGAAGGAAACTTTAGTAAGAGACACTAGTATAGTAGTTAATGGTGCGGTTTAAATGCTATTTATTGAACCGCTCCACAGTTCACCCTTTATGGAGGGGAGAGAAATTGAACCATTTGTTTACAATCAGTTTAATCTAAACCCACCAACACTAAAATGCATTGGCCATAATCAGATAATTAATGTATAGCATCATTCTGAAATTTTCCGTATCTTAGCATACTTGGATGTTTTTAACATTTAACTTTAACTCTGCATGTCCTAGCTTTGCAATTGTTGATTTGGAGATAAATCAAACTTTTAAAAATGTTGGTTTATACCTACTGACTATGAAGTACAGTTTATCCCACTTTAATGTATGTTTTTCTGGAATACTATTCACGTCCATGAAGGATAGTTTGTAGTGCAGTGTAAGAACCACTGGTTAAGAAATATATAATTCCAGAGTTTCATCAGCTCTGAGAAATTAGTTATTCTGAGGGTAAATTACATTTCTCTTAGTCTTACTGCTGCTGACAGTGTGATTAGTCAAGTACTTTTAGGAAACATGTAGATGAATATGTGTCATGCATAAGAAATTCTCAAGCAGGATGTATAACCCAAGAAAATAATTTATTTTTGCACAAATATGTGCATGTTTATGAAGCAACACATGAAGGACTATAAACTTTATTTTAAAAAATATAAATAAAAGTATTGGCTTAACATAGAAGAGCACTGAAGTATTCCAGACTACTAGATTTTTCTGCTGGAATAACAAGTACAAATATGGAAATAAAAAAGTAGAGTTATGAAATTTTCATCTTATCTGGAAACAAATGTGATTTCTAGCTCTACTTTTCTGAAATTAAGTATCTGGTTTCTTCTCTTGGTGAAGTGTTGTAAATAGAGGTCACTCTGTCATCTCTGTACAGTAGATTTACATAAATATGATAAAGATGAAATTAGGCCAATAAATCAAAATTATTAGTTCTCGTTGCATATACCCCAAAGTTTTGGGTGCATTCCCAGACATTTTCTTTAAAATTTCACAATGTGCAATATTTGCACACTTTTACTAGATACGTTAACATGATACATTTTACCTTCCTCCCAAATATTCCAAATCTTCCATTACTGTGCAAAGATTTTAGATTAGGTAAAATAGTTGGATGACCCTATGTGGCACATTCTGTGCTGCCATACAGTTATCCTGAGGACATCAAGTCAAACTACTTTTGCAGCTGCAGTCCTGTGATTCAGACATGAAAACTGGCACCAGATAAAAAACATAGTGTTTGCTTAAAAAAAAATACATGGATTTGAGCTTTGGAACACCAGTCTAGAGACCATTTTTACTGTGCAGAATGCAAACTCCAAAAGCAGTTCTGGAGGAGAAATGATTAAAAAGAAATTGCAAGTCGCGTATTGCTAGACTGTTACGGTTTGAGAAAACCCATAACAATTTATGGTCATTTAGACAATTATTCTATCACCTGATGACCCCTCCCCACCCAGAAAGGGGAATTGGGGAAAGCAAGGAAACACCAGGGTTGAAATATAAATAGATCTAATATGATAAGACTGATTAATTAACAGTAGTACTAAAGAACCAGTATTAATCCTGATACTAACAAAAGATATACAAGAATTATACGGAGCCAATTCTATCAGTAGGAAGCTGTGTGCTCCTGGCAGTGAACAATAAATGTCGGACACTGCGAGCACTACGGCTTCAGGAGGAAGGGAAGGGCTCAAGGGTACGTCACTGGGGAGGAGTTCTCTGGACCACTGCCATCAAGGGAGAGAGAGCTACGCAGCAAACTTTTCTGATTTATATTGAATGTGACATTCATGGTATGAAATACTCCTGTTGGCCAGCCTGGGTCAAATGCCCAGGCCTTGCTCTTCCTCGTCCCTGCACCTGGCAAGGCTCGAAAACACTGAGACCTTGAATCCCACAGAGCCTGGCTGGCTGTAAAGTAAATATTTTCACGAATTCAGACACGAGAGTCTTCTAAAAGTGCAGTTTTCCCCAGCATTAGAAGAGAAGTTAGTCCCGTGTTGCTCAACCCAGGACACAGACTTTATTTCTGATGAGTTGAGTCATTTCTGCCTTATTTTTGATGACATGACTGAAAAGACCTGATGTTGAAAATCTGATATCCCGCCGTGTTTAACCAGTTACAGGAGTCTGCTGTGCCAGTAGTCAGATCAATCAAAACATTTGGAAAAACACCTTTTAGAGGAAGTTTGTATGAAATATTGGGAGACAATATGTTTACATATAGAAACTGAAGTTATTTGCATGGTTTGTAAAGTTACTGTTATTCTGAATGGCTTGCTTTCTTAAAAGACAGATAGACTTCAATTTATAAAAAACTTTTGTCAAAACAAGATTTGATAAAAAAAATGGGCCTTGCTTTATTTATGTTTTTCTTCTGAACCAAAAGCAACTACATTCTAGGTCATGAAAGAGAGCTAATGGAGAGGGTACTACATTTGAAATATATTGAAATTTCTCATAAGCAAAACAGTATAGTCAGGCCTGAAAATTGCATAGCTCAAAAATACTTTTTAGCCAGGTATTTGTTGCAAATAAAAACTCAACTTCTCAGTAATTAGACGTCATTGATAAGATAATAAGTTTGAAAAATCATGAGATCCTCCTTGATTATTTTATTGCATCAGTGCTGTCTAAAAACTGTTCTGTGGTTTTAAAATTCCCAACTACAACATGCCTTAAAAGATGTATGAACAACCAGAAAACTGATATTATCCCACATTTGAATCCTTTCTTTCTTCTAAGGAAAGGAACTGCTTAAGTTACATACATGTGTAAATAACATGGTTATCTGAACTGGCTTTTGAAGCAAACAGCAATTTACTATTAGTGCAACTTCCCTGATCTATCTGTCAAGTATGTGTTGAAATCGCACGCTGTCACAAATTGTTTGTGATAGGTATATTTTAAATCTGAGTTTTATTAGTGCAACTCATAATACCTTTTGTCTTGTGAAACTGACATCGTTAAGTTCAGTAATAAGGCAGAGGAAACGTACTTTTTTTCTTTTAAATACACCATATTTCTCCATACCTACTAAATAGCATGACTTTCAGTATTTTGAAAGACTTGACTAAAGAATTTGAAATATCATGTTATTGAGAAATTCACTACATTAAAAATAACTCAGTAATACATAATCTCCTATCATTATTCAGAGTGGGCAATGTCTCCAGTGGGTGAATATCTGTGTCTCTGGTCCAGGACTGATTCCAGTGCTTATGCCTTCAAATGTCATTTTGTTCCCCTTTGATCTTTATTGACTATTTTAGTGGTTCTTTTTTCTTTCTTGTGACAACAGGAGCTAATATCTAGAGATTAACTGGAGCTAATATTTGAAAATCATATTCTCCTGATTTTAAAAAAAATAGTTCATCTTGTGCTTTTCCGTTCTTTGTAATTGCTTCTCTTTTCTTCAGTATGAGGTGGGATATTTTCTTGCCACTATGTGGCTACAGAGGAATTTGTCTTTGAGGTTCACTGGTCGGATTCTTCTCTTTATGTTTTAAAGAACATCTGATGGCTCTTCCGCATGCTAATATTTCAGATAATGGTTTGCTCAACCTAACAATTTCTCTCAAACACAATGTAAATAGGGTAGCACCTGTAGAAGTATGACTTAAAGAAGACCAAGACAGCACATGGTGGTTCATAAATGAGAGCTGAAGTGGCAGTTGCTACCATCCACCAGTGTACTTGTGCTAAAATAACCTTAAATTTGTAAACTAACTGGCACATGTTCTTGCTGTTACTTAACATAATTGTTTCCAAGTAGAGTTACTTAAGTACTATAAAACCATTCTTCAGTAATGCATGGTGGCTTTACAGGTAGGGATTGGTCTATTCATTTTTAATGTCTGTTTAATTCAAACATCTTTTCATCCCTTTTTCATTAATTATTTGCACAATAATGGTATTTCACATAATAGTTAGGGGCTGTTCTTTGCAAGGGAATGTAGACAAAAGAAAAGTCAATGTTGTTTAGTATGGACCTGCTCCAGAGGCCACTGAAATTGATCATAATTGTTCCAATTAATTGTTTATCCCAATCAAACAGAAAAAAGACATCATGCCTAATGACTTACAAACCTCATTATAACCACAGAAATCCTTGTGAGTAAAGAAAATTATTACATTTGTATGAGGAGTAATTCACTTGTTTTTTCTTTAAAATAGCTGTTAATTGTTAATTCTGTTTAAGCATCAGCACTGATAAAATCCTTGCCAATATGATAGTAATGCCAGTTTTTTTAATTATGCATATATATGACCTCTTCTGGAGATGTGAAACACAGGGAGATATTCGTGCAGTCTGAGCATCTTGCTCTCTGTAAATTAAGATTGATATGAGAGTTGTTTTTACTGTAAACTAATCTTTATTCTTCACACACAGTGGCAGCCTTTCAGCTTCAGTAATCAGTCAGTATCACTGTATCATTGTACTGCCGACCCTCCTAATGCTGGCCTTTATCTTCACTGATTGAGAATACTCAGTCTTTCTATTAGTCATACTGAAAATGGGAAGCTCCCCTGAGTTCTATTGATGGCAGTGATCTTGTTACAAGTTCAAGGGCCTTGGACTTCTTATGTGGATTTATGCTTCTGAAGGCATGTCAAGGCCATTTGTGATTCTTTGTGAAAAAATGACCAATGCCAGTAACTAAAATACTGAAAGATTCTGAAATGCCTTTTTTAGCATTTCTTTCAAGAAACAGGCATTAGGTCATGAATAACTTACTTTTAGTGCTTTTCTCTTTCTTTGGTGCTAGTATTTGACTTTTCTGCCACTCAGAAATCTGTAAAGGTCCATTGAACACCACAGGGAGCACCTACTTATTCAACAGAACTTGCAGATTTGCAGTGAGATTTTACTGTGTCAAAGTATGTTATGTAGCTCTGTAGATGGCGTACTTATTTTGCACATTATGTGAAAGGTTTTGGTTTTGCTTTCCTTTCTATTACTAGCACTTTTCCTTCTTCTCCCTGACATTCATTCACTTGTTCATCAGAAAAATTCAGAGTAACCTTGAGTATTTCCTAAGTTGCACTGGTTTGTGAAAGACCTTTATGGATAATTACACCAACTGGGGATTTCTAGAATGCAGCAGATTCTTGTCACCACTATGGTACCAGTCATTTTCCTATGTCATGTATATGCTCAAATATCTGTTCATGACAGCTGTGTCATGATTTATGAAGAGGACTGAGTATAAGGAAGAATTTGGCCTGTGAGTTCTAGACATGCAGCTGTGAGCTAGAGAAGAGTAGTGAAAGTACATGTTGATTGTCAAGTCAATTCTTTCTGTGTCATTTGGTTTTTCAGGTATTATTACCTTGCATTCAAGGCACACGAGACACCCCTTGGTAGCAGAGAAAACTGTCTTGCCATTTTGGAGAAATCTAAACTAGACAACTGGATTCTTGGGAAAACCAAGGTAGAGGGTGCTAACATTTTCTCGAGGATAATATCCTTTTAGCAAAACATGTCTAATAGTGATTTGAAAAGTGCTGCATGAATGAGCAAAAGAGCAAGGAATTTGCTCCAGTTAGCCTCCCAGGTTATGGAGGCACCCTCCCAAGCCAGCTGAATTAGTGTTGCAAGAGGAGAGATGCATTGGGTACCTCCCCAAGGCACACTCTGCACGTGGCTGCCTTGATAAGGGCAGTACATCTGTCAGTGCCTGCTGTGGTAGTGCTTCCCTGAAGTTCCTCCTCCTCTTAGTCATGGCATGACTGAAACTTCACACGCAGGCCCATCCTGTGAGCCTGGTTAGTACATTATCCATTTGTGGAGTTTCAGGTGAGATCCCGATGGCTCTGTCAAGAGCTTTTGTTCATGGTTTAAAATGGAGTTGTTGACTTCTGTAAAATGGATGTTATACAGTATTTTGAGTTGTTTTACAGTGCACAAAGGAAAAACATGGAGAATTTTCCTGCTCAAGACCCAGATAAAGTATATATAAGCAGCCATAGGATTTGCCTCCTGAAGCAGAATCCTGTTAGACAATATTATGTCTCAGAACAAATTCAACCCAGGATTTATCTTCCCACTGTCAAGAAAGGCTATATTTCAAAATTGTTGATACCTGAAAATATCCTCCTGACCAATTTACTTTGTAAACGGGATAAATATGTGGTTTATTTTGCAATGGGGTGATTATAATCTGTGGAATAATGAAATTCCACAAGCACGCCGAGAGCAAATTTTTGATTCACAAGATTGCTATGATATCAGCAAGCAGTATTTTACCAGTTTTCTCAGCAACAGTGCCCTAAAACAGCCTGATGCGAGACTAATGAAAAGGCAGAATACAACAGGTTATGTTACTGCCTGCATGTAGTACTGTTTTGTTGTTGTTCCATTTCAGGTTTTTCTGAAGTATTACCATATAGAGCAGTTAAATTTGTTCCTGCGAGAAGTTATAGGGAGGGTGGTGGTCATGCAAGCCTATATCAAGGGATGGCTTGGAGCAAGGAGGTACAAGAAAGTCAAAGAGAAAAGAGAAAATAGTGCTGTTACCATACAGTCAGGTAAATGTTCACATTCCCTATTTCATTGTCTTCGCATTTCAAGCTGTTAAATTGCATGTACATTATTTATTAATTCATAATAGTTTATTATTAAATCAAAATAACCAGAGGTGCTTTTCTCTCCAGCTAATTGATGCAAATATTACTGGTTTACTTCTAAGGTGTCGTCTTAGTATTTTGTAATGTCTTTATTTAAATATTTTAGTATTTTGGATGTGATGCCTATGCACAAAATGAAAATATTGCTAGGTATGTCTACGCTAGCATGCAGCACATAAATGCAGCATGCCCTCCCACCCCCATGTAAACCAGAATTCCAGATAGCATACATCAGCCTGAGAGGCTGAGTGTCAGTAACTTAGCAGGCTTCCTTATATCAAGTTTGGGGAGCTGTGTGAGGAGGGGAGTTTTTGTGCTGACATGATCATGCACCTTTGCCTTTTGGATGAGGACATCAGTGAGCACATGGTGACAATTAAAATTTGGACGAGTGAAGCAGTGTTTGAAGTTGTGGGGATGTGAATACTGTATTCATGAACCCAGAGTTCAACATGTGGGTGGATGGGGAAGAGGTATTTGGGGTGGGGGCTGGAGTGGTTATGGCAGGAGGGATGAAAGTTTCAGCACATCTCTGACTCTGTAGACTCTGTAGCACTTCCTTAAATAAATGTAATTTCCAGCACATGGTTTTGTATTTTTAGCCTGGAGAGGATATGAAGCTCGCAGGAAGTACAAGGAAATAAGGAACAGAAGAACTGATGCTGCTATACATATTCAAGCAGGTAATTAAAACATTATTTCAATTGCCAACACCTATTTGGTGGGGGTGATTTCACGTGTCAGTGTTTATAGCCAAGAGAAATACCTGCAGTCCAAACTAAAGCTATCAAAAACATTACTTCTAATTGTCTGTTCTTCAGTATCAAATGACATCAGTGACAGGTATCACGCACTTTGGGCTTTTTTAAAGTACTTCTCTGGAAGCAAAACAAACTGATTAAAAGCTCTTGAGTTAATTCTTTAAGATTCTTCTGAGAACAGTCAGTATGGTTCAACTACAAATAGAGCTGGTATGAAGCACTGGATTTATTTGACTAAAAGTGTGGATGGGAGGCACTGGACATGCATTTTTCTGTCTTTGTATCAAGCCCTAATCTTGGCAGGTTGCCAGGTTTTTGTTTTGAATGCTTGCTGGGTTTGCCAGCTTTGGCCAATCTTTTGATTCTCTGCCAGACTCCTATGCAGCCATATCAATATGAATTTGAATAAACTTTAAAGAGATTATTGGAGGAACAGGCCCATAGGGCTGTGTAGGTCTCTAGTAGAGCGTAGGGTACCATATGGCATGGAAATCTAAGAACCAGTGCTGTGAGCTCAATGGTGTTTTCACATGCTGGCAATATGAAGCAGCCTCCATATGATGCAGTGTAATACACCTTCCCTGTCCAACCCCAGGTTGAAAGACTGAAGTCGATCAAAAATGAGTTGTAGCAAATGTGTTTACAGATAAACCAAGGTACCACCTTTATTCTACCAGCTTCCTGTGCTATAATTGCTTAAGCTTTGTCACCTCTCTATTCTGTGTGTCATAAAGTCTAAAGTCAATCTGAAAAAGACGTGTTCTAAATGTTCTTTTACTTTGTTCTCAAGCCATTTCAAGTAAATTAATTTGTTTTGCTTTTGTCTAAGTTTGCTACTCTGAAATTAAGCATCACTGTGACTTTCAGCAGAAAGTAAAATACCAGTATAGTTACAGAAAGGAACAGTGTGTCATTAGGATAAAAAAATAATTTATAGCTTTGCATGCATACTGTTATGTAGAATCGTGAACTATAGCTCTAGGGTCAAATGCAGAATATTCTATTAAATGGAGAACTGTGAAGGAGAATTTTTTTCTTCCGTTACAACAAGCACTGAGGGACTGCGTAAGCTCTCTCTCCCCTTCCTCCTCTCCTTTGTGTTGTCATTTTCTATTGTTTTCAGGACAGCACAGAGAGCAGATCTTGAAGTACCTCCTGCAACTATTTTCTGGAGTATTTGCTACATTTACACTTGGTCGTACCTGGACTTTGATTTCCTGACTTTTACAACAGCCTTTTGTCCTAAAAAAGGAAAGTGAAACATTTGACTCATCACTGTCTCACTCTTACCAGTTCCTTAAGATGAGAGTTATCTCCGGTTCAGTAGGAAGCTGGTGTGAAGCAGTATCACTTGGAGACTGTAGGGGACATTCTGCCTTACAGTTTTATCCAGCCAGATTTCTTCGGCACGTAGGAAATGCATGATCATTACTAGCTCTTTAGAGAAAGCAACTGATCTATTCTGCTGTTTGCACACATGGGAGAGATTCAAAGCTCTGCTCCCTCCTGCCATCTCTGAGACGCTGCATTGAACATGGCAGAGCAGAGGCAGTGGGAGCATACGCATACCCTTGAATTTGGACACTTCTATTGAGCCCTCTGGACCTAATGCTGGAGGAATGCTATTAGCAGTCTTCCCACCAGCACACACTGTCTTCCTTTGTAACCTGGCACTTGACAGTTCCAGTGATCAGTCTGGGTGAATAAGCATTAGGACTATAGGGTTAAGAGTGACACAGTGCACCTTTGTATTAATTAGGCTGTCTGCTCCTCCTATCTTTGTGCTGCTTTTGAAGGGGTATAATAATAATAATAATTCTCAACACATTTCTGTCTGCCTTTGGAAACCTGTATCTAAGACTTTTTATTTGAAAATTCTTTTTGTGCATATTTTCTCTTCTCTACATGCTAATTATTCTGTGTTTCAAATCAAAGCTCATGCTTGCTAATGGTGGCCATTTTCCAGGTTTTAAAATATACTGACAGTCTTTCTGTTGTTTACATTACACTGTCCAAGTGCCTGGTGACATGGAGACAAAACCAACTCCAAATCCCTCCCTTCCCTGCACATCTTATAATGTGAGTGTGTAGTTCAAGGCAGCTTTTCAGTAAAATGGAGTATGATCACCTTTGTATTTTTTTTTAAAGTGAGCCATTTCAGGCAGTGAGATAGATTGTCTGCGTTTGTCATCCAGACATTAGCAAAACCATATAATTAAAATATATGTACTTCCCTCTCCTTTCCCTCCCCTCCGCCCCCCACTCAAGCAGGCCTTGAAATTTAGGAAGCATTTGGCTTACATGTTTCTACAGAACAGCGCATATTGAAATTTGTTTTCCTTTCATCTCTTTCCCAATAAAAGCAGCCGCTCGGCTTATCCCTTTAGCTTCCTCAGAACTTCCTTTCAGAATTCCCGATCTATTACAGCACATTCACATACCAGAAACAAGATGCCTTTTCATGCTGTCAACCTTTTTCATCTGAAATGTAAATTAATTCTTGCTGGTACGCTTTGACAGAGATCAAAGTAGGGGTATTAACCTTATTGGGCCTTCTCTTCATCAGAATCAGTTCCAAAGACTGCGAGGGTAGTGTTAGGAGGCCAGTCTTCACTGTTATCTATGGCCCTCCTCCAGGCAGTCCTCTGTCTACAAGTCAGCATTTCAAAGGCGCTGATTTCTTTTGTAAATGACCTTATCATTACTTTAAACTGTGTGAAAAATGATTTGCCTGAATAATTCTTGCAGGATTATCCTGCTCATTTTAATTGTAGGGGGACTTCATTCAGATTCCAGGATATTGTTTAAGTGGTTTTGACAGCAAGTGATCATAGCCTGATATAAAGGAGGAACACAGCTCCTGATTGGAAACCTCTTGACTTGTTCAGATTGTTCATTTCTTGCAAGTCAGTCTTTGAGGTAGGCTACATTTGCATTTTAAAAATAAACAGATGCCTTTCAAATACATGAGCTGGTGGTCTGGAGATCTCTGTGGGCCCAGCAGTTCACTATCCATTGAAGAAATGCTGGAAGAAAAAAAACAAACTTAGAAAAAAAACAACCCTCACAATATACATGAGGATACAATTCCTGAGTGTATTATATTACACAAAAAAAAGTGATTCTTTCAGATGGGGGAAAACACCCTTGCTAGGAAACAAAATATTTGTGAGTTTAAATTAGGTGGGGAAGAAAAAGCTACCCTACTTCAGCATATCTACATCACAGGTTCTCAGAATACACAGATGTTATTAGACCTGGGGCTAAAATGGTACACGGGGTACACAAGGTCTTTCCTACTTCTTCCAGTTACACTTTTCCAAACTGTGAAGGTTAGAAAATGCTAATTTTTAACTTAGAGATGAATTGTAAAGAATGATTTTGTGTAAAGTGTTTAACAATACTTTGCACTTCTGAGAATTTCTTTGTGATTGGGATTTGTATTGTTTTGATTTACGTCTAAATAAAAGGAAAAATACTTTGTTAAAATAAAGAATTTTTAAAAATTATGTTCCCGGATTCACAGCTGGTTTAAATCAGTGTATATCCACTGCATCATCTGACTGAAATGTTGCTGCTCTGATTTACCTCCATGCAAGTCTCGTTTAATGTTTCTTTGTATTAGAATAATGAATTAATTAGAATTTAAAACAACAGATAATCAATTACAAAAGTACGTTTTCTAGTTATGGTAGATAGCATGTATTTCCATGCAGTGTGACTGTTGTCCCAAAAGACTTAAGGGAGGATTTTAATCTGTTTATTTCATTTGTGAACTGACATTGCCAAAATGCCAAATGAGTGGTGCATGCGATTCACTTAGATCTGAGGTGACATCACTGAATTCATTTTAATTAGGCCCACTTTAGCCATCTGGAATATACTGTGCAGCTCTGGTCAGGACTGAGTTTAACTATGCTTCCAGAGGTGAAAGGCAAATGACTAATCCATTGAGCCACCATCTCCTCCTCCAACACGTGCTCGCACACTCACCATATGTCACATTGTATTGGAAAATTCTTTATCAAGAACTCAAGATTTGGGCTGTTGTTGGTATTTTTTTAAATAGAAAGTGATGGATGCTCAGAAGGAAACCAGATGAAGCATCCCTTTGTAAATTGCTTTCTTTCTGTAACTTTTGCTCGTGCAGTGTTGCTCACTATTTACAAATCTCTAACATGTGCTTTTGGCAAAATTTACTCCATTATAATAAAAAAAAGAAGGCCTGAGAACAGCTGTAATTTACTATTTCATATTTGTAATAAATATAAGCTTTTAATAAAAGTGTTACCTTTGGGATTTTCAACAGCAAAGATTTAATGTTGGCTTCAACAGAAGACAAGTATTTATTGAAAACCCTATATTTATCTGTCTATTTTTATCATTAGGTACATGTGTGTGTACATGTATTCGACTAATATTGTTGTATATATCTAAGAATTACATGAGTAAAATGTTCCAACAACTTCTAAACACTTTATAAATATATCTAAAATATATATATTTTTTAAGTTCTCCTGAAAATAACAACCACTAAGTAGCTGATCCAGCTTTACTTTTTTATATCATTAATTTTCTTCTTTTAACTACTTCGTCAGTGTAAGAACCATTGAAGAGATGAATGTGTTTCTTTTAATGGCAGCTGAACCTTGTATTAACTTGATTTCATGTTCAGGGTAAACCAGACTGGTTTGTACAGGCTGCACAGCTTTGGTTAACTTCACTCTTCCATCTCTTTGTTTTCTGTAGTAGCTTAGGGTATCCAGTAATTCTTCACTTTTAGTATCTATCTCTAGTAACCATTAAAAGCCTGCAGCTCATATGCTGGGAACATGTTAGGAAAAGCAAAAAGGCTTTATGGTTTTGAAGTATGAGGTCCTATAGTCTATCCTCATCTCTGAGCTAAGCTCTGCTGATGTGAATATGTCTGCATTTCCTTTTGGTTTGCTTTCCTGTTTTGAGGAGATGAAAAGGAGACCATTCTTACTGGATTTCATGCCCTTGCTAAAAGCAGGAAGGGACAGCAACGTACATTGTCCAACAATACATTGGAAAACCTATTTCTTTCCCTTGCTGATATTGACAACAGTTTCCCAGTCATCTTCTTCACTTTTTTTTCTTTGACCAAGTCTCAAGATCAGAGACTGTAATGCACAGTAACTAAAAACCGTATGTCCAAGTGGTGATGTGCATCAGTGACACCAGTCCTGATGGCAGCCTTGGTGAGTCTTTTCAGTAGTCACTGCTTGTTGCTGGTAGTCACTGCTTGTATGTGAGAACTCATGAGTTGCTTTGTCGTAATGCTTCTGCCAGAGAACTTAAGACAGGAGGGTTGGTTTTTTTCCCTGCTGTTAAACAGGCATCACCCAATATCTATCCAGAGTGGGAGGTGAAAGAGGGGAGGTATTCATCGGACCCAGCAAAGGATGTGACTCTCCATCCCTTTTACTGTTCATTAGAATTAATTTGGCAGGGAGTGAAGAATCAGATTCATGGGCTCCAAATCCTCTCAGATGTTGTTAGTTAAGCTGCTGAATGCTCTTTTAACTAGGCAAATCAAGAAAGTGATATGGTGTTTGTAGCAAATCAACTTCTGATTACAAACTACCATTATACCTTCTCTTCAGCAAGCATGAGCTTTCATTTCTGAGTTTCTGTTATATGCTATTTTAGGTGATGTTATAGATTAAAAATGTGTCTGTGTAGAAAATGTCTGCTTAACATGATTTTTTACGACTGAGAATGAATCCTTCTGCTGTTTAAAATACTACTTCATCTCCTTTCTTTAGACTTCTTGTATAGACCTGTGATTGCTTAGCTTTGATCTTTCTACATTGTGCTTCATAATTTGCTCTGTAACTATATATTTCCTATGGGAATCAGAGGGAAAATGTCTGGACTTTTCCTATCTGGAATTGTGCAACATGGTGTGTAATGTATATGCCTTGGTATTTAGACCTTAAAATAAAGGTTTTTAACTGCAACCTCAGACTGCCTGAGGTAAATATATTTCTGGTTTGTTAGGTGATGGAGCTGACAGAAAACTTGCTTTGTGTGAGAATTTATTAGTACAAGAAGTAAAAATTCATGTCCTAAATTGTGGCACATAAAACATTTAACACTGTGTTACTAATAAAAGTGCTAAAATTAAGTTCAGTTCCTATGTTGCTTTTCAGATCCTGTCATCTTTGGCTATGTAAAGATCAGGGTTAAAGATACTGTTGCTGGAAAGTTTGGAATATAGACTGGATAAGGTGAAAATGAGGTGACAGCTGGTAATCATTCTTCTTCAATGATGCAGTGATTGTTCATGGAGCAGTAGCAACATGAGTCTGCTAATTTCACACTCTTTGAGCCAAGTACTTAGTGTCAAAACCAGCACCAGTCAGTAATGCAAATTGCTGTGATGGAGCAGCTTCCCAGCCTCTCAGACTCCCCCAGCAGAATTCTCTGCATATGCATTTCCTTTGAAACATTATAGATCCAGTTAATAAATGTTGAAAAGATGCAGTCCTACTAATGCTCGATGAAGCTTTTGAGAGACAAGTTTGTTTATCCTGCTACTTCAGTTATCCCATGAGTCAAAGGGAAAGTAGGAAAAATATAGCCATTTACCTGTCAGATTCAAAGTATTCTAGAAGAATGTTAGAAACTAGCTTGCAAAAAGGTTAAGTTGAAAAGGAGTTGGTTTTGAAAATATGTTATAAAACAAAAGATAGGGTAAAAACTATGTTTATTAAATCAGATACAGCACGTTGTTTGTAGTGAATGAGGGAAAGACCAAAATGGTTATACTGACATTAAGAGTCTCTGGGAAAAAGGAAAAGAATTTAAAAAAATAAAATCACAGTAGGTATCAGGGTTGATTTTGTAGACACAGACACAGATGCAAAGAACTGCTGAAAGCTGAGAAATTGCAAAGGATAAAACTGAAGTTTATCTTATTAGTTCATTTGTTTCGATGCTTCTTTATCTTTATGGTAGTTCATCAACTGACTGATACTCAGCGTGTTTCAGCTGCAGAGAGGTGGCTGCTGGCCAGCTGTCTCTGCTGCCAGTATCGGAGTAGGCTCCTTGTCTGGTCAATAGGGGATAGTTAAGGATTGGAAGCCTGATCACATGGGGCAAGTGAATGCTTGCCTCATCTCTGCCAGACAGGCAGACTTTTCCAGTCTAATTATTAAGGGCAGAAAGCTCCTCAGCCTCACGATACCTGAGCTCTGTATTCAGCACAACACCTCAGCAGGCCCAGCTTCTGTCATGCCTTCTGTAAAGTGAATGGTTATTTATTTTAGTGACCTCTCATTAAAAGGCAGTTTTTACTGCTTCTTACCCTCGAAACCTCAGTAGCACCGAAATGCTCAGATTGTTATGGTGCATTGCATACCACACCTTGAACTGTTCAGATGGTTTTGATTTTCTTATACTGCACAAATAAGTGTGACACCACATATTTTTGTGGAGATAGGTGCCTGAAAAGAAGACCATTAACACTATACAGGAATTAAAATAGAAAAGAAGGGATTAGTTATAGCCCTTTTCTAAGGAAAAGAACAGATGCAGCCAAGGTAGCTCTATTTTCTTTCCTCCACCATCTTTTCATTACGCAAAAAAACCCCATGTATGGGGAGCAGCTAAATTTATAAGAGTAGTTAAGTGGAAGAAAAGGGAAATCAATCAATTATCTCATAATTTGGTAATAATTGAGGGATTGCAAATTCTACAACCTTTATTCTCTGTTACGTAGGTAATGCCTACTTAGAGTGTTTTCATAAAATCAGAGGCATGAGATACAGGGAAAACTTGTTAATCTTCTGATCAACCTCTCTGTTCTCAATTTATTCTGTATTCTGTATTTATTCTACCTCCTGATTTCCTGTTGTAATCTACAATGTTATCTTGACCCTGATCCTACATTAGGTTGCCCTATACCCTACTTCTGTGCCTATTCTACACCCCACTGTAATATTTAACCTTGGACTTTAGGAACCCCAATGAGAGGATTCTTCTCCTCCTTTGGGTAGTTCGTCCCCAGACTGCCTCTGCTTTTGCAAGTTTAGTGTACTTAAAAGCTTTTTCCCAGACAGGAAATATTTTTCCTCAAAACCATAATATTTCCCAATCTTAGCTCCCATTTTCTTTTATATATTGTCTCCAGTCCAGCTAGACTAATAAACAGGTCCTTTCTCTCACAACCCTCAGCCGCCTTATTCAGCAACTGCTTGTTGTACACTTCAGCTGTGGCAGTGATACTGTACTTACTTTCTTCCTTACTCATCCCTTTTCTCCCTTTAATAAAGGTATTTCTACTTAAAATAATGCATGAAACAAACCCTACAAGAAATAATATTTAAAAATTTGTGGGTTGAAGTGTATATTGCAATACTTTTTAGTCTTTTGTCCTAAGTGCAGTATGGAGGAGCTTTATTACTAACTGCTCGCAGGTGTCAAGAATTGAAGCAAATTCATGTCAGATAAAACTATAGAAGTAACTAAGTTGTTTTGGTACCCAAATCTAGAGACAGTCCATGGAAACAAAAGGTGTAGAGATCTTCAAAATGTTATTCATTTCCATTTTATTTACCATTTCATTTCACTGCATGCTTGCCACTTCCTTTAGTGATTCCTCTAGTGATTTTTTGTTCAAATTTTTTTTTATGAATCGTATAAACTTCAGTGTCTGCAGATTCTTCTTCCTGATTATTTGTATGAGAGATATTTTAAATGTTTTGTTATGGTTACAGTTAATTGAAAAATAGAAGAAGACATTATTAATTTTTCTAGTTTTAATTGACTGTATCTGTCCCTGGCTCCACACCCCTCTACCCCAGAATAAAAGCAGGTGAAATTTCTGATTCTGTAAAATTCTAACTAGCTCAAATTATGGGAGTTGTGATTAAAGAAAGTGTTTTAGGAGTGATTTTCTACTACATATTTTAATACTTTTTAAGCTGGATTCCCATTTGAATTAGGCATGTTCTCATTTTGAGGCCTGTTTTCCTTGCCCAGGCTGTGCTAGGTGGTCACTGTAACAGTGGGAGTGTAAAGCCCTGTATAATTTCCAGCTGGAGCCACACCTGTGAGTTACTAAGTGTTCTTTCTGTCCACTGCTTCAGTAAAAGTTGAAGGCGTTCAGCTCTGCACTGCAGAGCCAGGTGCCAGTCTGCATTTCAGGCTCTGCAGAATTTTTCTCTGATTCATAACTATGTTTTTTAGCTTTCAGGGGATATATTGTTCGTAAAACCTACACAAGATTGAAAAACAGCACTGGCTGTGTATCTGATCCTCAGCTTATGAGCAGCTGCTCTACTTCTGATTTTGGCTGTGAAGAGCACTGGTGAGTTGAATCCTTTGCTGTCTATTATCTAACAGAAGTCATTTTCCACACAATAAGGTCTGAAAGGAGCAGACATGTCATCATGATTCAGCCAGCTTTTAGGGAATCTGGCATTTTCTGAGGATGACCACCCATAGGTTAGCCAGTCCCCCCCACCAGCTTAGTCATCTCAGTGTTGTCCCAGTTAGCAGAGTTAGATTTATTTGCAGTGCCGTTTGTCCTGGGTTGCTGTCCTGTTTCTGTGCACTTCTCAGAAGTACCCAGAACATCGTAGACTCTGGACAGGATCGCAAGTGCTCAGCATTCCAGAATTGACTGCAGTGCATGTTATTAAATTCTCAAAAGTTACCCTTCTGTGTCTGTAAATCTCCGTGCAGGCCAGTAATGAGATAGGGGAAAGAGTTGTAAAAAGCAGGTCACTGACAGAAAGCCTAGGAATACTGTAAACCACAGTAGTGATGCCCTCCTCTTTGTAGAGGAAGGGTATTTTAACCTTCCTTACCAATGGAATCACTTCAAACAAATGTCCCTCTGGCACTTTCTTGGGTATGAGAGGTAAGGGGGATCTGTTATATCTTTAGCTGTTGTCTAAGTCTGTCTCTCCAGTAGTGTTCTAGGAGAGGTGGCTGCTTTTGCTGGATTAATCCCTTTGATTAGCAAGTTTCAGTGACTACGAGTTGTGAGATCTCTCCTGTGGCGTGGGCATGAGGACATCTCAGTGCTTCTTCCAGTTCTTATTTCTGTTATGTCCTTCCTATATAGCATATAAATGCAGGTTCTGTTATACCTCTTAAGAGTTCTCTGAGGAAATTAATGACTTGCTTGACTGTAACTAGATGCTGCTGTTCTGTTAAAAAGATATTTTTTTTAAATAACTGTTAACTTCCCCAGAGTGATATTTCTTTCTCTCTGTGTGCTCATAACATTGAGTTATATTAACTTCCATGCTTACATTGGTTGATCTATATTGAGTGATGTCTGCTACATGCTCTGGTGCATTATTATAGGATTTGTTCAGGTGTAACCACCTACATTCTTGTAGGTTAATAGTGTTCCAGAATCCATTGCAGTATTCTGTTTTCAGCAAGAAAAAGGTTCAGGCCATTGGACAAGGACTAAATGGAGAAAGAAATGCTTTTGGTAATGATTTTCAGGGAAAAGAATGAGCCTGCTGCAATTTACCATCGTAGGTCTGTCTTTGGGTTGCCTCACTGCTCATTGGGGCAACGAGTTTCCTCATTTATGATTCCCTTCATATGCATGCAGCTCCTTCTGTCTCTTAGGTATTTAAAGGGTGTGTGTCTTGTGATCTCTTTAGAACTATTGATGATCACATGATCATTTGTTCTTCAGTCTGCGCTGATGGTTAAAAGCAAGAGCTAATAAGCTGCCTATTATCAGTTTTCTTTGGCATCCCAAATTATAATTATTTACAGTGTAAATAGGCTTTTTTTTTTTCTTTTCAGTGATCTAGAGCTTTCACCTGCACTTGCTTGGAGGGACACAGCCTCTTTAAACTTTTTCCTTCCATCTGTTTTATGTATAATTAGTCAGGAATGGTTTTCTTCCCTTTTTGCATTAGACTGTTTCTGGAATTCCTTGTTGATATCCAAATAAATGTATTTTTCTGGATTAGGTACAGCTTGCTTAATTGTACAGCCCTTGAGGCTTATGAGGATTTAATGGTTCAGTAACTGTTGAGGTGAATTTGGGCTCTGTGAAGCACAAATATACAGACCTTTAAAGATATTCAACCACTGAACTTACATTGAAATCAATATCTAAGTGTCTTTAGATACCTGGCCTGCAGGTGCCCATGTAAAATACATTGACCATCCAGGTCTTGCCCCCAGTCCTGATTGCTATGCACAATCGAACAGATAAACAGATGCATACCTTCTTTTGGCTGGAGTTGCTAAACTGCCATTACTGCTGGCAGTTCTCAAGTTTAACCCCAATAAATATTGCAGATTATTTGCCTAATCCTATAAATTTCTCAGCAATGGCCTCAGGTTCCAGTGATTTCGGTAAGACTTGAAAATGATCAGCGCTTCACAGGTGATGTTCAGAATCTTAGGACTAAAACCAGTAACTTCCTATAAATCAAGCCTCACTTTTACATGTAGCTGTTACTGGGCTGTTGTGTTTTAAGCATATGGCTGTTCAGTCATACAGGAGACTTGTAAGAAACAGGAAGGCTGCTGAATAATAGTGCAGATGTTTAACACAGTAGCTGGTAATCTATCCCTAGAGAAGACAGCCTCACTGTGGCTCCACATACCGTGGAACTAAAGTACAGCATAATAAAATACTCCTTTCTTTTAATTTCTTTTTTATTTTTGTTTTGTTTCTTTTCTAACTGGTAGTTTTGGAAAATGAAAAATGAGCTTAATGGTACTCAGGATCAGAAAGCAAAATCATATACAGTTCTGTTTTGTTGTATGCACAGGAATATAACTATACATTCAAAGTATGACAACCCGCTGCTTTTCAAAGGTCTGTTAAAAAAAGAAGTTACAGTATTATAACATGGAATGAATTTCAAAGTGTCCAGAAGAAAAGGACACTTTAAAAAAATTTAATTCCTTCAAGGAAATTGAATCTCTACACCTAGTTCACACTCTTCAGTCAGTGAAAGCAGGATATAAGCAAACTCAAACTAATAAATGACTTAGATGCTAATATAATGCGCACATTAGATCATTTAACATTGCATGTTAGATGTTTCCTGCCTTTATATGCATGACTTGAAAACCAGTATTAGCTGTGTTCAAATGCAAAAATCTTCCCTGTATCAAGCTGATGTCACAAGTAACTAAAGACACGTTGAGAACTGGCAAATATCTCTGATAGGAATAGAAATATGAAAGGTATATGAAAGTAATGTAAACGTTGGCAGGGAAGTGGCTTTGTCTCATTGAAAAACTGTATTTCCATTTAGTTCCACAGGGCTGTGGAGTTGCCCCGTGACTCCTTCTACTGAAAAAGGGTCGTGAGATTTATTTTACATCTGGGAGACTGACACTAAGTCTGAATTCCACACACCCCCTAAGCCCTGGTCTGTGTACGTGACACTTGCCAAGCCTTTTCTTGACATCATGAGCCACGGAGAGGAACCCACAGGCCTGCAGGGCATGAAGGAACCGAATCACAGTCAAACCCTTCCCCAAAGTAGCTCATTCAAAACTTAAAAAGGGCAGAGTTATTCTGAAGAGCCAAACATGGTCGAGATTAAATTCAAATGAGGAAAGTGAAAACCCTTCAGAGCCCTTTTTACAACCCTGCTGAATAGCAGGTTTAACCTTCTGGAGAGAGCCAAATACGCACCAGAGAAGGGAGGAGTGTGACAGGGTCTTCCGTCTCACGAGGCCAGTGCAGACACCAGCCTCACCTTGTGTCTGCCTCCATTTTACAATTGATCATCGCAGGAAATCAAGGATGCTGCATTTTGTAATGGCATAGGTACAATTTCAAGTTAGTATTAGGCATCTCTTGAGCTAATTAGGAATAATCTGTGGAGAAGGGAAAAGTAATTTTCTAAAATGTCCTGTGATTTTGAACTTGTTAGATTGACAGATCTCTAGTGAATATATTTTTGATAAATGTTCTTGTTCTTAGCAGGATAATCTACATTTTAGTGACTAAGGACCTTAATCTATGCTACATTGTTCATACTCTTATTAAGACAGATCTGTCATCCTCAAATATCTTTAAATCCCTTTAGAATCTCATCAAAGCATCTGTAACCTGCATGTTCCACCATCTTCTTATCCATTTCCCTCCCAAATGAAAGTTGTGTTAAATAATACTGATCTGATACTTACCCTGGAAAATACTTCCTGTACTGGCTTTTTTTTTCCTCTAGCTCACTGAACCGTAGCTCACTGACTGCTAAATATCGCAATGTAAGTTAGCTATATGTACATGATCAGTGGCCTTATGCTATACAGTACAGCAGAAAAGGTTGTTTCCACATAGTGACTGTTGCACATTGGTTATGTCTGTAACTATAACCGCGTGTCAGTGAGTATTCCTTGCTCCTTTGTTTCCTTGTGGAGTTCTGTGACAGGCTGAGAGAGTTGGGGGTGTTCAGCCTGGAGAAAAGAAGGCTCTGCTCTTACTGCACCCTTCCAGTACCTAAAGGGGGCCTACAGGAAGGATGGGGAGGGACTCTTTATCAGGAAGTGCAGTGATAGGATGAGGGGGAGTGGTTTTAAACTAAAAGAGGAGAGATTTAGCTTAGATATTAGGAAGAAATTCTTTACTGTGAGGGTGGTGAGGCACTGGAAACAGGTTGCCTGGGGAAGTTGCGGATGCCCCATCCCTGGAAGTGTTCAAGGCCAGGCTGGATGGGGCTTTGAGCAACCTGCTCTAGTGGAGGTGTCCCTGCCCATGGCAGGGGGGTTGGAACTCGATGATCTTTAAGGTCCCTTCCAACCCAAACCATTCTATGATTCTGTGTGTTAAGGACACTTGTTAGAAGATACTTGACATCAACAGCAGTTTACACTTGAGTCAAATTCATTGTGATTTTTTTTCTCCTCTCTTCTTTCTCTTTTTAGCTAGTTGGTGTCATGTTCATGCTTTGGTCAGCATAGGTTCTCAGAAACCATTCATTTTAGTAAAACTCTTGACATTCACATATGACTTAGGTAATTAAGATTGGATAATAAAGCCTGAACAAAACTACACAGACATACCAACTTAGATGTTTGGAAAGTTACACATAAAGACAAATTATCAGTGTTTCTCAGTTCTACAGGAAATATGCATCTGAAAGTCAAAACCTAGAAATGGGTCTATTTCTACTCATTAATGGCTTGACTGATGAAGCAGAATCTGATTACTAAATTTCTATCTGTACTGAGTGATGGTTACAAGGACAGGATTAGAATTAGAAACAAAGGTACATGGACTGTAATGAACCACAAAATGAATGTCAGTCAGTAATGGCATCCTGCTCCAAAGTTTACATTGGGCAGTAGTAAGGAGGATACTTTCTACCTCACATGTGCATCATAACATTTTCTCATCACTGTCAAGACCTCAGTTAGCGTTGCATATTAGACACTGCATTTCAAGAAAATGAGCAAGTCCCTCAGCAACAAAAATGATCACATCTCTATAAACCATGAGATGGAGAGATCTCCAAGGGAGATGGAAAACTGAGGGTACTTGTGGTATCATTTCTCCAATCATGAAAGGCTGATGTGAAGAGGAAAGGAACAAATTGTTCATTGAGAATCAGACAAGAAATAATGGGCTTGCATTGCAGCAAAGGAGCGTTAGGCTAGACATTAAGAAACGCTCACTGATGGTAAACTGAGTTAAGCTCTGTGTAGGCTACCTTGGGAGGTTTTGACATCTCCATCACTGTAGGTTTTGAAAATCAGCTTAGACAAACTTACGACCAAAAAAAAATAGCATAGGTAGAGGTGATTTTTCTCTGAAAATGGGGATGTCTTAAATGATTTACCAAGGTTTTTTTATGATTTGTAAATACAGAGTGACTTCTTGAAATGTAAGATCTCTGTGCCAGTGGTTTTGGCATTGTAAATCAGATGCTTTTATAGCATCTCAATGCCAGCAGCCATTGTTGCATCAGCGTAAGGAGTAAGTACAAAAATTGTTCTAGAGGAATTCTCCTTGGGTCAGCTTTACTTGCAATGACATTGTTGCTGTGCCTGAAAAATGAACAACGTTCATTTCTGAATGTTCTGCAACAGCTGGAGGCCCATTGAAATAGCATGCAGTGTGGATTCACCTACATGGACGCTGGTGGCTTAGCACATAAGCATAATATCTGTGTTTCACTGAGAGCAGACAATAAACATGATTTCAGTCACATGAGCACAGATCAGTTCAGAAACCGGCTTAAAGTGGATTAAGCTTTTCCATATAAAACCTCTTCTATCTTCTGCTATGCTTTTTTTGACTTGATCTGCAGCTTGCCTCTCACTAAAGTGAGGTTCACTCGGTCAGTCTGTCGTGGTTTAGGCAGAATTGGCCTATGACGGCGACAAATGCTCTCCCCCTGCTTCTCGCTCCCAGGAGGAGGAGAGATAAAGAGATTTACAAGTTTAGAAGGAACCAAACTACTTTAATGAAATATTAATAATAAAATGAAATAATGAAATAGATACAATACATACAAAACCATATCAAGTTCCCAGGATGATGTCACCGGCAGGCACTGGGGAAGTCCCAGACTGGACTCAGTGACAGATGGGAACTGGATTCCAGCTCTGGAGTCAGGAACACACGGATTGGGATCGGCATGAACAGACAGGGTCCTCTTCGGATAGCGGCCATTGAGATAGGAGATCTGCAGTTCCTGTGACACACAGTGGTGGAACCCATTGGGTCTGATTCTGCTGTCACGTGAGCTTCTAATTATAGTTCATAAATTCATATAGTTACTTATGATTATTATAAAGATGTAAATGGAATTTTGGGCAGAATTTTTCATTTTCATCTTTTTGTTTTATGTCCTCCCCATCCCTTTGGAATTTCTCATCTATGCAGCTGGAAGGTTTAAATTTGTTCTGTTCAGGAATGCATTATTTATGCAAAATTAGCTGTATTCTTCGTAGTGGAATACCTAGGAATGTTTCTAACATTTTTGAAAGCATTAAAATCACTAAAGTCCAAATTCCATGACTCACACTCAGAATTCACCAGATTAACTCCAAAACTAGCTATTTTTCTTCAACAAAAATTAGTCTGCGCTATTAGTTATATGCTGCTATGGTTTGACTGCTCTCAGTGCTAAGCATAGTGTGGCTATACGCTATACAGATGTGTAGACAGACCCTAAGAATCAATGTTTCTCTTTTTGTCAATGTTTCTTGCTAATTGAGTGATTTATAGACAGTCCATATGTGAAGTCTGAGGTGTATTGTAGCTCAGTAGCTGAACATTCAGCAGCAAATTGTATTGCCTGACTGAAACCAGGCACATGAACCTGGATCTCTTGCATCCTTCCCTGGTGAGTGTGCTGACTGGATCTCATCACTCTGACCCAAACACTGCTTGCCTGCAAATGTGGAAAATAAAAATTTTTGGAAACCATAGGACAAGTAGTTCCTTCAAAGATACCTGAAAATATCCTGTACCTCAAAATTAGCCTCGGGTGCCACATTTGGAAATGTTAGCTATTGTCACTGATTGGCTTATATGAACTAACTACTGCTGAGCTGCCCTCCTGTTCCTGCTACATTTCCCATGTTGCATATTGACCAGATTTTCAGAATAGCTCAGAGACTGATTTCGAGGTACTCAGCATCTACAGTTGATACCATGTTTTTAGAAGAGTTCGCAGCCAGTTTGACATTGTGGTGGGTTGACCTTGGCTGGCCTCAGTGTCCACCAAGCCACTCTGTCGCTCCCCCTTCTCAGCAGGACAGGGGGAGAAAAATTCAACAAAAAACTCGTGAGTAAAAGCTAGTAATCATGAAGTACATACTTGTATCAGCAGCAGTAGCTTCTGTGGAAGGATGGGGTATCTTGAGTCAAATATAACCCAACTTAGGATTGTTCTAGTTGGAAACACAGAATCACTGGGATCCTGACAGAGGGTCAGGATCTAAGGGCTTCAGAATTCCAGAGGCTGATTTTTATTAGCTTATGCTCTACAGAAGGCAAGGTGCTGAACTCTTCCTTCAAGCTTTAAACATTTAGACGATTTTCTAGACCTGGCAAAGTTGAAGTGCTGGCAAAACCATACTAAAATCTAGATTCTTTTTATAGAAGGTAGAGATTAGTTCAAGCTGCAGATTTGTATCCAGATCCAAACTGCCCCAATATCTGAATATTTAAATTTAGGTGGTGACTCAGTCCATCTTGGCATTGTAGACTATTTGCAACATACTGATCTAATAGCAGATTTTGATTTTGACCACAGTGATATTTGAGGATTATTCATGATTATTAGCTCATATTTGGTTTATTTTCTGCAATATTGGTGGGTAAGGGGGGAGGATGAATCATCTCAACAAATGCGTGAGTAATTTTTAGGTAAAGTGGCAAGTTATCTAACTAATCCCGCTAAATAAGTGATTATCTAAATAATATATATACAAGAGAAATAGTAATAAAGAACTTTATGGAACTGCACAAATGCAATGTCGAATACAGTCCTAGATATATTTTATACGTTCCTGTACAAGAAGTGTGCCAGCATAAAATGAGAATGCATTTTTAAAACAGATCCCTCCTTTTCCTCCAAGGAAAACATGTTTAAATTCAAACCACACATTAATCAGAATGTTTTCCTTCTCTTTCTTAGTGTCAAAGAATAAAGGGGAATTTAAATTTCCCAAATCTGACAAGCAAATGCAAACTTCATTCATGAAATTGCAACATGACAGTAAAGCGGAATGTTTACCATGTTCATGAATGCTTCATTTTGTTCCCACAAATAGATGAGAGATAGCTTATTGACAACCATCATGCTGTCATTGTTGTGATTAGTTTGAAATTAAGTCAATGCTCTTGAGCTGGGTTAACACATTCAGACAAACTTAACCTAAGAGCCTAAACCCTGTTGTGAATAAGGCTTGAAATATTTCAGTAGCCTCTGTGGATGTCACAGAATAAATGTATTATCTAATACATATGCATGGTGATACACAGCTATCAAATTCAATATATCATAGTCTAAAATGTTTCAGGTCCTTCAGTAGTGTTATTTTAATTTGAAGTATTTTTAAAAAGTACATTTTAAAGGTGTATTCTGAAAGGTAAAATGCACGTGTGGCCAGACTTTTTTTTTTTAAAGTCCAATATGATATTCTATTGTTACATGAGTAATTTATAACTAATGAGCTGACTGAAACATAAGTATTGACAAAAAATGATATTTGAGATAACATACATTGTATTTTTTAATCAGTAAAGCAATTTTTGTTCTTTATATTCCCCCTTCCCACTGTGACTGAAAGGGCTGAAATGTATTCAATTCTAATAACTGTAAAACTGAATGAGCTACTTAGTACCTTGAAAAGCTTTTCCTCATCTATGAAAAAAGCTGTGATATGTATATATCTAAGCCAAAAACTATGACTGAAACTTAGATTTCAGATATTTTCAGCTATAAGTAGAAATACAGCTGCTATTAATTGCATTTTTAGAAAAGTTGTGAGGGGGTTGGAGAGTAATGATGCAATGGCTGAGGTGTGTTTTGACAGAAAATCTTGCTTTTAATCCCATTTTAGGACCATAAGCATATCAAATAATCTCTACGAACCTCAGTTTTTTATCCATCAAACTAAATTGGTTGCATCTTTTTTTTGGTTTTGCATAACTAAAGATTCTGGAGCAAGTTCTGTCTGGGCGGACTTTACTATTCAAGAGATTCATTGACTTCAAAGGCCTGCCAACAAGGATCAGGGCCTGAAGAAGGTTGTTACAATACTTTAATTAGCATTAATGAGAGCAGGAGTTGGCCTTTAATATTTCTATGGTGACATAATGTGATAGTAAAATAATAACAGATATAGACAAAGAATCTGAACTCTTCTTGCTCTGTGCTTAACCCAAGTGGCTTTAGGAGAACACAAAACCATTTGTTTCACTTCTTTCTCATTTGCCAAATTTTGAGTTTGAATTCTGTGAAAACAGCTTTTCACAGCCCTGAAAAAAAGTTTCATGTAAAATCTTGTGAAATTAATTTTAATACATTACTTCAATTTCATAGAATTCTCATAAACTTGTTTTACATACGCACTTACCCACAAATTTTTAATGACAAGTTCATTGCTCATAGCCTGTTACTGTGTTTAATAACATGCACTTCCTTATAAGAGGAAATGGGACTGGTCTGTGTTTTCTCTGAATTGATTGTATGTGCATATTTAGAAATTGGGGGAAGGGGAAAAGGGAAAATCAACAAAAAATGTGTATGCCAGTAAACCTTTTGTAAGAATGAAGAAATTACAATATTTAAACTGAATTTTTTATTTTTCTTTGCTTTTAGGCAGCAAAGCAGTAACCAGTCTTCTCCTGTGGTGCCTGATTTTCTTGACAAACAAACAAAAAAGGTACCACTAAGTTTATATTCTAAAATAAGATCACATTATAACTTCAAATTCCTGAGTCCACAGTTCTGCAATGTGTTCATGGCTGCTTGGCATAGCCATCTGAACATGAAACCGTTAGTGATGTTTTGAAGTCTTTGAGACAAAAGCCTGCTTGCTAAGAACTTTAGTTCTGTAGAAAGACAGGGAGGTACAGTGAATAAGAGAATCAAAAGGCTGGAAATTTGCTGCTGAGAATAAATGCTAGCTGCTCCCTGAGGTGATTTGTCTGTGCACTTCACTTTCTACAGATGTTAGAGACTCTTTTTTAGTAAGGACCTGAGGTTCTTTGGTAGCACTTTGATATCCTGCTCGAATTCAATATGTGAAATGGAGGAGTCGCTCTGTGACTTGGAGCACAGCATAGTCTTTGAAGTCTGATCCAATTTTTGCTGCTTACCATTTGATGTTGAAAGGATGAAATGGAGAAAATGTACAGTTTTTGCCAGTAACTCTGCTGAGCATATGTAAGATTAAAAAAACAAAATCCCTTGGATGATGTACTTAGAAATGTTAAGCAGATTAATACCTTCCTATAGCTTTTTTCTAAAGATACAAATTAACTATGAGAGGAAATCAGCATACAGTGCATGCTATGATTTAACTGCATGAGGAAAGGGGATAAATAAGTTAAATGGAAAAAGTAAACAAATGTTTGTGACGGGTGCTAAGTCGGTGTTGCTGAAAGCTACAAGAATCTTGTATAACTTAAGTCTAGCATTAGACGTTTCCTGAAGTCTTAGAAAATAAGAAGTTGCTTTCTGTGAGATCGCAACTATAAGTGAGCATGGCAGCGTGGAATCAATATATTTCTGATATGCCTAAACCAGCATTCTTTATTCCAGAAGGATTTGGATGAGATCTCTGCTTCTCCGTTAATTTCAAAACATTCATTCGAAATGAATGATTCACAATCAATTAGCCAATCCCAGTCAGTTGCAGACCATCGGTTGTCAAGTCCCTTGAGATCCCATAAAAAAGGAGGTAAGAAATATAATAAATAACAGAGATCTTTCGTTTACTATTTATAAGCTACATGTTGTCAGCATGTAACTTGCTTTATATATTGATGAGGTCTTTTAACAATCCATTGGAAAGCAGGAAACATAAAGGAACTAACTTTCTTCTACACATTTTCATCCTGGAAATATAAAAAAGCCCCTAAGTAGCTGAATTACAGGGGCAGAAATAAAAAGATTTTTAAAATACAGTTTGTATTAAAATATGGTTCATAATCTCAAACTACCCTTTTAATGAAATCAAATTGACTTTCAAGAGCTTCAGCTTTTCTTTGCCTTCCAGCCTCAAAAGTAGAAGACAGTAATGAGATCTCTTGTGTTTGGCAGAATGAAAGACAACTTGTTTGTTCACACGTACAAAGATTCAGTCAGCAACACAGGAAAGTCTGCAGTAATTCTACAATCTATGCAATGTGATTTTTTATTTTATTTGCTGACACATTATTTTTGCCATGGTCAGTAACAGTTTAAAAACTTGAAGTAAAACATTATGACATTTGATGAGTTTTAACTGGTTTATCTTTGAATATTCCAGGAAATCATTACTTATCAGAATACTTTTCTCTGTTATTGTAGTCATTTGGCCTTGCAAATCTGTGAATACAGACTTTAATACTGGATCATAGAATACCTTCCACAGTTTAAGATGAAGTGGGTTGGTAATGTGATATACCTGTAACTAGAGCCAAAATATAAATGATAATACATTAATTTCCAGGTTATTACTGAAAATTAACTGTTTATTATTTTGTGCCATACATTAACATTTCTGTTTATATATTTAATGAGACAACTTTTATCTTGTAAGTCTCCAAAAATTTATCTGAATATTTGAGCCCTAATCCTGTAATTTATGTGTTTAAACTTTACAGAGTTCAGTTAAACAATTTACAATGTGAAGGTAAGAAGAGAGGTATTTATAGGAAGATCCTTCTGTTACAGGAAATAATGCAAATTCAATGTTTTTAGTCTTCCACACAGGCATAATGTGTTTTCCATGCTAAAACCAGAAGAGTATGTAAACACAGCAGGTTGAGAAATCCATTATTCTCTCTTCATGCATTTCTGTCCATATGGGTTTTGAATCCATAGTGTGGTACTGCAGGGGATGTGTGCATTACTATCTTAAATTATTACATGTTAAACAATAAACCTGTCAAACAGAAATATCTTCATTGCAGCAAATCCTCTTGAGGAAAGCAGTCAGGGCCCAAATCTGTCATCCTTACTCTCACTGGATATGGTATGTTACCCTGGAACTAGTCTCCTTGTAGTCTCCTTGAAATCAAAAACATTGTGTCTGAGGCAAAACAACTAGAGAGAGTAAAAGTGGCAGAATTACACCCTTAGCAAGCATGTGACCCAGAGCCATTACCCAGTAATTTAGAGAGACTTCAAAAAATGTAAAGTGATAGAAGAATAGAATTTGAAGAAGAGAGAAATGCAACATGGATCTGAACTATTTAAGAAACATGTATGTTTAAATGAATAAGTGTGCAAATACAGAGAAGTAAGGAATTTCCTAGTTAAGCATGAAAATACTCGGATAGATGATCATATAAATCACACTTCAGTAAGTAACTATTAAGGAAGTAAACCTGCTTAAGAATAATAACTTCCTTGGGTGCTTTTGAAAACAAGGCTTGTATTCAGAAATTCAGATGCTTTCACACGCTGGTCAATCTTTATTCAGTCTTATTGTGTGAAATATACCTTTCAGAAGAGAATATTGTTAGACCTTTTGTGAAGACCAAGTGAAATAGCAAATATCTTCTTGGAATAAGAATACTTGTATAAAATACACGTGATTTATAATGTAGGGCTGTACTATATAAGCTGTTATTCACACAAAAAAAAGCTGTCCACTAGGTGGTCCAAACAATGTGAAGACTGTTATTTTTCATACTGAAACATTATTCTGCAATGTTATAGACTGATTTTGAATTCCCTTTAAGTTACATTACAGGCAGAACTAGTCTGTCAGCCTGGTGCTAGTGCTGTGGTCCTGGAACAGAAGCCAACGGAGAAGGGAATGTGACAGGTTTCTGCACTGGTCTGTGACCCAGTTATGAAGCAGTGTTGATGTTTGCTGAAGGAGGGAGTCAGTTTCAGGCTTAAACACACAGGGAAGGACAGGCTGCTTATTTGTCTCGAGGCCTCGGTAGGTGAGGCTCTAGCGCAGTCCAGGGGTGGCAGAACACAAAAGGGAAAAAATGATAGGATTTTACATATTTTTATATTAACCGAGCAGACTGTTCACTCACATCTTGTTATCCACCTGTCTAATAGCACAGGCTGCCCATTCTCAGTAGTAGAATAGCAAAGGGAAAATAGACCAGGAAGTTTCCACAAAGATCCTGCGAAGACTGTGCTATGTAATTAATGCAGAAACAAAAGCCTCTTTTTTCACTTCAAAAGCCTTTACACTGGGTCATAGAAAGACTGAGCAGTATGGCCAGACTGCATGCAGCCCAAGTTAAGTGTGTGCATGAGCTATGGCTGCAGAGTCACAGGGGCTGGCTCTGCACTGCCCAGGGGTTCCCCTGGGCTCTGCCAGAGTGGTGGGGCAGGGCTAGTAGCAAAGCCAAGGATTCCTTTCAGTGTCTCTGCTGTGACACACTGCCTGGTACTATCCTTTAATGCTGGGGCGGAGAGAAGAGTCCAGTCAATAGTAACAGTTAAGCCATACATTCATTATTCTAGTCACAATACAGTAATACTGAAAGAATCAATATAATATAAATATAATCTCCAGGGGCCAAGTAGTGGTATTCCGAGTTGGACTAGATGGTCTCTAGAAGGTCCCTTCCAACTCCAACAATTCCGTGATTCCGTGAGATAGATAGTGAGAATGTTGGAAATTATTAATGAGAAGTGAGTGCTTCATAGGGAATTGACCAATGTAACTTTGCCTCAAATGTAAATATGACAGATTTTCTGAGACGCAAAGGAAATATGTTTGTAAAAGGAAAGCTAATAGTGTAGCTGCATTGACCAGAGGATGACATAATTCTTCATGCTAACACAGACCTCTTGAACAAGTGAGAAAATGCGCAAAAAGTCTCTGGCCATGGACATGATTCGCTTGTGGAAGAACAGTGTATGTCTTCTGACGATGTTCAATTCATGCCTTGCACCTCACACTAGTGTCTCCAATGCTGAAACTTTGGGAGAGGTAGAGGAATTTGCCAGGGTTCTGAGAGATCTGGAATTATGCGATCTGCAGTGTCTGTAGCCACAATCTGAGGCAGAAGTAGTGAAACATGCATTATAGTTGTAAAACTCAATAGGCCATTTCCAGCACAGCCTTTGATTTTAGATTCCTTAATCTTTCATATTCTCAAAACTAGTTGAAATTAGGGCCTGGCATGTTCCAAGATGGACTCCCACTAGTCAGTGACCCATTTTGAATGTTTTCTTTACGTTATGTATTTTTATTTTTACCTTGCTCATTTTTCTCTTCCTTTCTGGTAAACCAATCATAAAAATGTGATTTGGTGAATGTAGCTGTGTTGGGTTTGGAGAGACATGTAAACGTAATCACTGTTTTTCACACTGACAGAGGGCAAATAGATAATGAAATGTGTTAAATTATTGCTTGGCGGGGAGGAAGGCTGCTGCCCACTTCAGACGGTACTGTGGACAAGTTTTATTAAGGGCATGGGAACATAGAAGACATTATTCCCAAAAAGTTACTCTGTGGTTGTCATCACACAGATGATACTTACAGGTTCATCACCCTAAACAGGAAATAGAAAATAATGATAACTTCATTATTTGTTAGGGCTAATCTCCAGTTTTAATTTGATCCAGCTTTAATTCTGTCAGGAGCAACATCGTGTTAAAACACCCAAGCCACAGAGAATATACCTAGATGATTGGTCTTCGCTGCAGAGTAGTTTTCTTTGCGTCAGACATTATTATTGAAAATACTCAAAACTTACTCAATCTCAGCCCTAGAGTACAGTCTTGAGTCGATGTCTTGCACTTGCAAGTGAAAGGTGCTTAAATACAGGGACCCAGCTTACTCTACATGGTAGTTTAACATCGTAGCATAATTTTAATTCTGATCTCAATTCTATTTGTACTTTGTTTAAGAAAGGTAACAGCTGCGGTAATTTGGAAATGGGGGCACTTTTTATCCTTTGATAAGGCAATATCCCAGCATGACTGTAATAGGTATTATGGTAAAGAACAGGCAGTATCTCACACAAGCTGTGGTATCAAGATCTGGATGCCTTGTAACCAAAGATGCTACTTCACTTTCTGCGAGTGAGAGAGAGATCAATGCAAGGCATTCAGCTGTTTCTCTCTGTGTAACTCAGCTTCCTGCTTGATTCCGTTATAGCGAACCTTCCTCTCTAAATGAAAAACAAACCGCTGCTGCATAATGTAGTGTGAAACGCTGCATGGACTTTCAACTAGTTGTCATTGGCAGATGGGGTGATACTGACACTTGGATGCCATTAATTTCAGAATCCTATCATTCAGGATTTTAAGTGAAAGAATTTGTAATCTATTTAGAATTATTTTTGGTTGTTTAATCAGGAGTTTCGTTTCATCATTTTTAAGCCCCCCACTGAGACTAATTTTACATTGAAGGAATGTAAATCATGAAAACTTGACTGTAGTCAGTAGAATCGTAACAGTGAGCAGAATTGGGTCTCTTGGTTGTAAAAAATTGACATGAAAAGATCCCTACATATCTGAGGTTTAGGGGTTTTCTGGGCAGAGGATTTGAGGGATGGGGGGTTTGTGGGTTTTTTTTGAGTGGGTCAGGTTTGAGTTGGTAATTCTTTTGCAAATAAAATAGCATGATCATGGGAAAGTCTGAATGTTACGGGAAATACTGAAAAGGCCAGGGTCGTGTTACACAGTATGATCTGATGGTACTGAGCATGCTGTAGCTATGTGCGAGTATTCTTCTACTACGTACCGCACTATAGCAGTGGAGTTACTATTACCAATGTTGCAGCTGAAGCCCCTGGCAGAGGAGTGGCTTGATGTGGTATGTTGTATAATTAATTTCCATTGAAAGGATCCTGCTACAGTAGTGTGCTGTGGCTTTTGAGCCAAAATCTGATTGGGCATGAGCCGGAGAAAAAGTAGCTTCTTTTTCTTTTTTCCTTAAAAGAGTATCACTGGATTACTGACCCCTTCGCACCTGGGATAAATGCTGAGCTTTGGGCCAAGTAAACAGAAATCATGTTTCCAAATCATTCATTTTACCTTACATAAGTAGAAATTATAAATAGAAATCATAGGAAGGAGAAGATATTTTTTAGGATGTCTCTTGAGGAAATGAGCTGAAAATAAAGCTGTCTCAAAGCAATCATTATTGTTTCTGTCATTATAAGAAAGGATAATCACTGTTCCAGGGTTGTGAGGCCGCATATTTATGCAGATGGATTTTGTTGGTCTAAGTAAGCCTGTTACTGTGCATTGCATTGCACGTGGTGGGACCCTGCAGGAGGCCCCAGGAGGGACCATCACTTCCAATCTCATGGAAAGCCCGAGTTTCCACTTTTCGGATAGGTGCTGGGTGGGATCCATTTAGCTTCACTAGCCATTAGGGTGAGAAACACAGTACCTCGGTTTCAGTATTTCAGTTCTTCACCATGTAGTTCCAGTGTGGGTCCAGAAAATCTGACTGCAAACATAAGTGAAGTCAATTGAACTTCTCTCAGCCTTATGTAAAGTTGTCAGCTGTGATTTGTACTGATGATGTTTGTATTCTGAACTGGTTCACCCATAGACACTTTCTGTTAAACCTTTCGCTATTCTGTGATTTGCAGACTGCATTTTGCCACAGTAACAGACCACCAAATCTGAAAAGAAATTGGGCTATTCTTAAGTTTTTCTTTACTGCTCAGCTTCTTAATTGTTTTTTCCCCTCCAATAGACAAAGACAAAAACAGTGACAAGTGATAAATACAAGCTTCGATTTGTTAAACACATGTTAGCTCTATGTTTAGCCCTAGGCAGTGAATTTCATTACAGGCTGGTTTACTTCTGGATTGGTTATTGTGATTGTTTCCAATGCAAAAAGATTTGACCTGCAGCCATGACTGATTAGTATCAAAGGTGAGAGATAAAGTAAGATGCAAGTAAACTGCATAGATAAACTGCAGTAAAGTTCTCCAGAGACAGCTCGGTACTTGTTCAATATAAAACAAGTTGAAATTCGGCTCATAATGGCTGCATTGCAATAAAAAGAGACTGCTGATCTCTCTCATTGAAATACTGAAAAATAATAGTAAGAAATATGGCAAATTTCATAAATATATACACAATAATGTTGTGCCAAACCCCCCAAATTTTAATAGGGGTTCAGTTTCTCCTCTTAACACATAAAGTCTACCACTGTCTTTCTGATCCAAGCTGCAGTTCACCTGCTCTTTCTTTTTTCATTTTCTGTCCATGACATACAGGTTTGTCAGAGCACTTATTTTTGCCATTTCTTTGTTGGTAGTTAACCTTTTTATCATACAGTAGTATTTTTATAATACAGAAGTATTCACCATTCTGCTGTTATTGCTTGAAATTTCTCTAAGTACTCTCTACCAGCCTTATTTTTATTATTTTGGCACAGTACTACTGCTCTGAACCAGCAGTGTATCTCATCTCAGATGACTGATCTACTCAGGCAAATAGTGTGGTTCCTAATTCATTACTCTTCTGTTTCTAAAAATCCACACCATTTTATCTAAGTAAACTTTGTTAGAGTAAGTACAGTAGGTACAAAGCCTTGAGGGTACACACAAAGTTCTCTACTAAGAGAATAAATATAATAATATTTTCACAAATTATATTTTGTTTCACAAAGAAAGAGACAATTTAGAATTTTTTAACTTTTCCTCACTATCAGAAAACTTACGATAGCGTCCTTATTTCAGGTTACTTTGTGAGAAAAAGGCTAGCAAAGTTACTCATTGGCTTTGATAGAGCTATGATTTAATTTGCTAGCTGTATGTTACCAAATAATTTCTGGTTCTTTGCTGATATTTAAAAATGTGAATTTACTCTGCTAAATTCCTGACAGCTAAGTAGTAATAGTGAATTTCAGATCTTTCTTTCTAGAAGACACTATATGTTTTCCTGAATTATTTACATTTTTACAGTTCTTCACAGATATTATGAAGAGAAAACATTATGGTAAAAATAGTAACATAATTAATGTGATGGTGACAGAATGGTGTGTGAGATATGGGATAGCTCAGAAAGTACCATAACAAATTTATTTCTGAAAAAAATTTTGGTTTCAAAATCTTACATACTTTGCATGTGTTTGGATTTTTTTTCTGTATTCGTTTGGGTCATTATTCTAGTGGACTGTGATTTACTGCCAAAAATGATATACAGCTTAACAGAAATGCAAACCATGGTATATAATTTGCATGGTTGATCAATGTAAATGAAAAAAAAAATGTTTCTGACAAATAAAGGATAGATACTCAGGACAAAATATTTGCAACCACATATGTGAAGATCTAGATACTCTTAAGTTACTCATAGATACAGTTTGATAAATAGGTATTCCATTCAGTAAATTGTGAACTGGCTGTGAAGTATTTGGGCAGAAAGAAATTACCTTATATCAGTTATTCATTAGCTGTGCTCATTACAGTGATTGTATTCCTTGGCTCTCCATCATTATTTCTCTACTCACTACAAGTATTCTATATTTCAGTTCTCCCGTGGATAACCTCAGTTGATTATAATGGTTAGGTTGAATACAGCAATAGCAAATACTAGCTTGTAGCAGTAATTATGAGCTTGCAGAGCTCATTTCTGTCCCCAGGCAAGGATAATCTTTCTTGAGGATCTTCCTTGCGTACGGAGAGAATTTTTGGTAGCCAGTTGTGCTCATGCGTTGGCTGATGTTGGCAGTACACCAGAAAAGTAATGCCACACTCCCACCTTCCCTGCTTATAACACCTTTCCCCCAAGGGAAGATAAGAACACCAAAATCACAGTAAGTATTGTTATTGCTGCCAATGGGAGAAGGAGAAGCTGCTTTCCTGTGTGTGCTCAGGCAGGGAACAAGCGTATCTTAGTCATAACACAACCTATATGAAAGAACAGTTTTATGAATTCTAATATTTCTTTTCCTAAAATATCTTAGTACCTGGATTTTTTTGTCTTTAAAGTTTGTCCTGCCTTGTACAAATCAGTGTTTTACCTAGAAGCGCAAGCAAGGACGGGTGTGAGAAAGCAGAAAACACAACTGTATAATTACTAAGTATCGCCTCTTGCTGGCTGTTTTGGGCTGCCCTGGCAGCCAGGCTAAGTCTAATGGGGAGAATGCAGAGATAGCTAACAAGCTGAACAGTGTCAAGAATACCCATGGAAGACTTGTTCATCTTTAACACGTCCTTCCTCATCTGAATCTCTTACATTTTTTTAGGAATTAAGTATAAAGAATCTTATTATCAGGGCGGGTCTTTTTTCAGTGGTGCCCAGGGATAGGACAAGAGGAAATGGGCACAAACTTGAATATAAGTTCCACCTAAACACGAGGAGGAAGTTCTTTACTTTGAGGGTGGCAGAGCACTGGAACAGGCTGCCCAGGGAGGTGGTGGAGTCTCCTTCTCTGGAGACATTCAAAACCCGCCTGGACACGTTCCTGTGCAACCTGCTCTAGGTGGACCTGCTTTGGCAGGGAGGTTGGACTAGATGATCTCTGGAGGTCCCTTCTAACCCCATGTGATTCTGTAATCTATGTGATTGCCTGGTATTTAGGTTAGAGAGCTATACCAACTCTTTATCTTCAGCTGCAGCTAGTTGTTTTCTCTATAGGCTAGGAAGTACGTCTTTGGTTCTTTGTGGTTTTGTGAGTGTAGTGCTATTCTTGGGACTCTCACCACTGTGCTTATGTTTGTCTCATGCACACGCACAAAAGTCACATTCAGAATAAGGAAAAAAATATTTCATTGTTCCAGCTTTTTTTTGTAGTACTGGGATTTGCAAACACCAAAAATGCCCTCCAGAAAAGTGGTGCAATTGTTTTTTCTACATTCTTTTAATGCTGTTCTTTACTGCATATTCTTAGTTACGATAAAGAGCATGACTATCAAATGAATAATAGTAAGCTTGTGAGTTTGAAAAGGCTTATTTGCAAAAAAAAAAAAAAAGAAAAAAAGTTTGCTGCAGCTCTACAAAAAAACCTGTGAGCTAATTTGAGTAGCAGCATATATGGGTGTAGGTTTAAAAATTCAGAACAACCAGCTGCTATAGTTAAAAATAGGTAGAAGGGATATTTCTGCAACAAAAATCTTTGAGCTGTTGATTTTTTTTCAGAGACAGGTGAATATATATGAAGTTCAGATCTGCATCCTGGCTCCCCTAATGTCCCATAAGGCACAGGTATAAGATTCCAGTTCGGGCTCACCCCTCATATTTTGCTCATCAGAGACAAAGTGATATCCATTTCTTTCATCTGTTGTTGTCCATGTGCTTCCAATTAATTTTTCATTCATAAGAAACTGATAAATTGGAAGTAGCGCTGCTCTTAATCTCCTCATAAGAGCCTGCCCCTTGCAGTGGTATTCAGAACAGCTGTTAGGTTGAGTCTGTAGTATCTATCAGTTTTCTGTCTGCTGTATCAAGGTTCATGCTTTCTGCCTTTTGATCATTGATCTAGGGCCCAAGAAGGGTGAATTCCTCAGCTTCATATCCAAAGGAGCTTAACTGCTTTAGAAAAATGAAACTTTACATGAGTAGATTAGATATTTTTATTTGCAAACTGTAGTCTGTTTTAAAACATTCCCTTGGGAAGAACATAATCATCACAAAGCGCCACAAGCAGAGATGTCTTAGGCATTGCAAATGAAGCAGAATTTTTATTATCACATTTCATCATCATAAGCAACTTGCAGTCTTAAACTTTATAATTCAAAGGTTGTCTACATGGTAGTACCACACAGCACAAGCTAGTCATTGGCACACACTGAAGAAAAGCACTGTTAATTCACAAAACTCCCTTTTCTCTTCCCACACACAAAATAAATATGCGCAGTCAGAAAAGTGGTATCAGTCACTTTGCAGCTTAAATTCTGTAACTTGTTTGTAGAATTGTAGTGGTTTGTGGTGTGACTTGTAAGGATGGGCAGTTTATTTCTTCAAAAAAAATAAGAAATGGGAAAGAGTCATGTAGGCAAAAAGGAAAATAAGAACAAACCTAATCTTTTCTTGGAGAGTGAGTTTATCAGTAGGGCAGAAGACACTGCCCATGACAGATGAAACAACTGTTTCTTTTGCAGTAGTGCCCATATCAATGCATCATTAGTTTGCAACATTTTACATCACTATTTGCAACATAGTTTTTCATTATGCTTAGGAAGTATGTCTCTCTGAAAGGATGAAGCATTAATTGGTCCAAAATCTTTGAAGATAAAGAACCGACCAGATGAAATAAGGAAAATTTTCCCTTGTGTAATATAACCTTTTCTTCAGTGACCCTTTTTTATTTCCTATTTATAAATTTTGGAGGCTATTGAAAACAAACCAAAAAAAAAAAAAGGAAAGCGAAGTCTGTCCATACATAATTTCACATCAGGAGAAGCAACAAGGTAAAACATGAGACTCCAGATAGCCCAGTCAGTTAAGCAATTCACTCAAGCTTTAGAACAACATTCCAGAAGTTAACTGAGAGAGCAGAAATTGCAGTTACCCCCACTGGACTTCTAGCACTTACAGTCTTACATTCTACTTCACTATCCCATCCAGTGTAGCCATACAACTATAATGCCCTCTACCTTTTGGAAGTTACATTTGTAAAATTCTTGATGATCTCAACAGGATATAAATAAATTGCTTTTAAACTGCTAATGCACACTGGCTTAAATTCTGCCATATTTTTTTTTGTGGATTATATGAGGGTCATTGAGAGCATAAATTAGACAGTTTGCTTTTAAGTGAGTCAACCTTAGCTTTCAGGCAGTTTATGTCTTGCAGAAAAGGACTGGAGAATTTTTCAGTTTTACTTCATAACATGAATTTTTATTCCTCTGCGTCCATCTCAATATTCAATGTTGGACCTAAGCAAGAGCTTAACATATTTTAACTTAGGGGTGTTTGGAGTCAAACCTGAATTCATTAACCTATGATTTTCAGCATCTTATCTGCCTTTCCAAATGTACTGGAATTTTGACAAGAGTTCTAAATCAAGTTCACACTGTTATAGAGCTTCTTGTAGTGGCTAGTTATCTCTTCTTGAAGTCCTGTGACTATGCAGGGTCATCTGAAGAAGAACGAGATGTGCCTTGATTTTTGGACGTGAGTCTTTAAAACTAACACCTTTCAGCTGAAGTGATAGTTGCTTCTGAGAACCAGGGCCAGATTTATTCTTTGACTTGGCAGACAATTTAAGATCACTGTTTAAGGTCAACCTTTATCAGTGGGTTATCAAGATCTTTTATCCCTTGTTGCTGAAAGAGGAAGCGTGTCCCAGATTGGTCTCTGATTAGAGCCTGTAGCTAATGAAGAAATAACACAATAAGACTTCGGAACAAACCATACTTTTATGTTCTTGCTTCTGCCTTGTTAAAAAATAAAATAAAATAAGTGGCAGATGACATGCATATTCACTCAATATTGCCAAGTAAATTCTCCAAATGAGAATTCTCAGCAATAAGAACATCATTGACTGCCTTTGGATTTGCAGTTCCATTTACTGCAGTCAGAAAAAGCCAAACTTGGAACAGCAAACATACTTAAAGGAGTGATGAGAAGGATAAAACTGACCCAAAGAAAGCTTGGAGGGGCTCTCTTACATGGAAATACCGAATTTTTACTGCAGGTAAAGGCATGTAAATTTGGGTTGAGTGGAGGAACATTACTACCAGCAAAGTAATAAGCAAACATTACAAGATGCATTTTCAGTAGAACTTTGGATCAGCTTATTAAGAGTTTCCAAAAGATGGGTTTGGGTGGAAAAATAGAACTACAGTTTCCTAAGCATTCACTCACTAAATGATAATCATTTCCTGTTGAGTGTTTCAGATTTTGCCTTGGAAACTTGGCTACTAAGTTTGATGCTCAAGAGGGAGCTGAGTTCTTCTGAAAACTATCACTGGTACATATGACCTATAGGAGAGCTGAGTCTAACTGTAAAAGAGGTTGTGTCCACTGTTTCCTTTGCAAGCTGACTGGAAGATTGCAGGTGCTGGGTTGGTGCAGAGCAAATGCCTCTTGGAACCTCTGAAAAGGTGTAGTAGGAGAAGATGTCCCCATATCTGCAGAGGTTTCTTCAGTTCAACTCAATAACTGAAACTGGGAAAAAGGAGAGGGTAAGGGAGAAGAGAGAGAGGTTTTTTTCTTGAGGACTGTAGACTTTTACCCTAGTGGCTTTTGTTCAGGTTTGTGCTGCCCTGCCTTAGAATGATTCCTATCCTGGGACAAGTAGGAACAAAGACACAGAGCTGGCTCTGCATGCAGAAAACAGGCCTTCTGTGCTAGGGGTGTTCCCTGAAGAGGCCTCAGGGCAACTGTAAATTGGGCCTATTATGCTCAACTTCATCATGCATCTTCATGCTACACCATGAATAAGCATGGCTGGTCTGTAAATCTAGCCCATTGTATCTGGATTACATTTGTTAAACTAATGCTTGGGTTTTTGTCTGGCTTTATTCATACCAACATCAGAACATTGAGTAAGAACAACAAATCAGAAACAAAAAACACAAACATTTAAAAATATTGCTCCCACAGATTGGAGCCCCAAGTGTGTTTTATATAAACAATTTGAATTGTGGCTGGATTTTTGACCAGATTCTTTCCCCTGAAGGACCTTTTGAAACAAAAACAAACTGAGCAAAACAAGTTTTGGTGGGATGGGCCTAGGCCTGTTTTCATGTGAGCTGATGACAAAGCTCAGAGCAGGAAGGCAGCAGTGTGCTGCAATCTGGTGTACATTGTGTTCTGCATGTTCCCAGCTGACTTGCCAGGAGTGATCTAGAACTGAAACACAGCCCCCTTTTTACTAGGGCACAGGAAAAGAAGGCATTACTAATCTAAAACAGTTCAGCTGTTTGAAAACAATAGACTTTGTTAATTTGATATCCTGATTGTGCCTTATTCTCATGTGAATGTGCGGCCTGTGTTGCCGGGTCAAGAGGGTGAGAGCTTTTGAGACCTGTCCTTTCTCTCGAATGGCCCATGAAAGGAATTTGTATTCCATCACTATACCTGCTGTCTGCTTCAGTGTGAGTATACAGCATCCCGGAGGAGATGAAGTGGTTAGCTTCAGCGCTTGTCTGTCAGGAGAACTGACCAGCCATGGGAGTCTGGAAGAAGTCATAGGCCACCCAGCTGTTCAGCATGACTCCTACAGAGTTCAGCTGGCACTTGCAAAGGTGCTTACGAAGCTGTTTCCAGTAGGGTAGCCCAAGATTATTTTCATGTGAATGTGTCATGGGATTGCAGAGAAGGAGGCAGGAGGTTTCCACATCCAAGTGATGAAAAACATGGAAGGTGAGGCAAGGTTTTGCTTGTAATTGCTGCATGAATTTAGTTTGATGTGGTCATTTCCCTGAAATACTCTTCTGTAGGTGCTGTATCATTGGACAAAGTAAGTCTACCTGGAGCAAAGGTGAAAGAGAACTTGCTCCCACTGTGGACCATTGTGCTTAAGTTTCAGCAAGGGAGACTAGGTAGAAGTGGTACAGATTATTAAAGGTATTGCTTGTCAGGCTTTTTATTTAGCCTCAAATTTGAAAGCTACTCCTTTATTTCTAAACCTTCACATTTGCATCCCTTTGATATGAAATACTTGTGAACTAACTAGAGAACAGAGCTGCGAGTTCAGTAGCCAAGAGATCCTTGATTTATTAACATAGAGTTTCACAGGCTTGTATGCAACATCTCTTCCTGCATATAACAAATGCAGCAGTCAGAAGCAGGGGTTGATGATGAAGGGCCCAGTGCTTCAGGGTGTAGCAGTGGTTATTCACACGTCTTGTTTAAAGTTCATAATAATCATTGCTGAAATAGGACCATTCAATGTGAAATAAGATGGAAATGTGGATTCTAAGTGACTGCTTAGAATTAGAAGTTTATAGTTCAACTTCAAAAGCAAATTGGGTTGAACAATATAGGCAACTGCATGGCTGTGAACAGACTTTCCTAGTTGATATGTTTCATGTTTAAGACAAAGATAATATATAATTGTGTTGTGAAGCAGTAATGAACAATAATTGTGATGTAAGTACATAAAGCATTTAAGCTGCAATAACTAAGTGCTGTATTGTCCCCTACAGTGTCATTAAGACACTTAAAGGGGAATTTTAAATTACTTCTAAGATACTCTGTCACCTAGTTATTCTAAACACAATTGTGGAAGTACAGTTGCTGTTTAGGTAAGCAGTACCATACTAATGATGCCTTTGCAAATAACTATGAGAAAACATTTTCATTTAGTTGCATAAGAATTTCAGAATAATATTTGTGGTGCTTATCAGATTCCTGGAAGTTTAAGGACGCTGGTGTGCCTTCTTTTTGGTGTATCTGTATGATTACAGCCTGCAGATTTCTGTGAAACAAATGCTGTATTTTTGCTGTAGTCGTGCAGGGCAGCACCTGAAAAAAAAAAGCCTGCTTTAATTCAGCAGAGTTAGCAGTCTTCTCTTTGGAGAAGCTACCATGCACAGAACTGGCCTGTTAGGTTGTATCTGCAGTTAGAAGACTTTGAAAATGTAACTGTGCTGCAGATGTATGCCAGCAAACCTCCTTGCTGGAAAGGCATCTCATCACAGTAAAGCAGTTCTTAAAGCAGTTTGCCAGATGGAATGCATTGTTCTGGTCAAAAAAAGAGCCATATTTCTAACTGAGGACTTTTATCAACCCAGATGATGGCAAGAAATAAATGCATTGATAGTATTTGCTGGTGTAGACTAGGCCTTAAACTAAACTGTTGTTCAGAGCGAAAGCCAAATTTATGTTTCTTTTACTTATGAAACTTTCACTGCCTTCTCAGGAAGCAAACCTGTGGACCTTCTGCTTGGTGTGCACCCAGGGAAGTCATGGTCTACACACATAGATAGACCATTGTACCATAGGATTAAAGAGGTCGGGCTCAGGTTTTCATTTTTATGGACCCTGCCAAACATGGCCTCATGTAAATAAATTTAAAGAGGAGTGCTCTTTTCTCTCAGATGACACTTGAATAAACACCGATGTTTAGTCCTGTAGCTTCCTAAGACAACCAAAATAAAAGCAAAGTGCTAGCAGTACATCAGGCTGTAAGACTGCTGGCTTGTACTCGGAGCTTAGTCAAGAAAATGGAGAAGGTCCCACAGACTCAGTGGATTTTAGATGAGATCAGAAAAAATAAAAATGAAAGGGACTAAATGGACGCAGCAGTGCCCAATTTCCCTGAAAATGTCTTTTCTGATACTGAAGAGCAATTTATGTTGTTGGTTTTTTTAACCAGAACATTAGTTTTTCTCAACTGATACAGACTTTCCAGGGCTGAAAGGTAGGGAATGGATACGCCATGCAGGCACAGCACACATGCTTTGGGGCATGCAGTGTGGTTGCAGCTGCACAGTTTCTTCCTTCCACCTCTCAGTCAGAGTATGGCATGCATCAGCCCTGTTTTCACAGCTATATTTTCTTGATTTATTCTGAAAACACTCGGACATACACTTCAGCAGTTTATTGTAGGCAGAGATTTAACAGGCCTAGCTACAAATATGTTATTATATATTATAGGAAGATCAAATGTTAAATGATTGGATAGGCTTTTGTTTTCAGACTTACGTGTTCATGAACTATGTTCAGTCAACACTAAATCTAAATGCTTCCCGTGTTGTTGAAGATTACTTACAGTGTAAACAGAGGTCAGTCCCATGTATCCTCTTTGCTTGTTGTTTCTATTGATGACTCTCATAAGGTTGTCCTCTCTGCTAAACCATAGTATTCAGATAAATTGAAATACATGCCTATGCAAATCTATTTATGAGCAGTGTGCTATGCTGTTGGAAAAATAAAGGATGAATTAAGATAAATGTATCTACTGTAAACTTGAAACCGAATAATTGTATTTTTAACATCTGAGATTAAAAGTAAGTTTTTCAAAAAAGTATAGTATTCTTCTAAGGCATTGCATCTGGAATTAGCTCAATCTGTGAAATCGTTCTTCTCTTTCTAGAAATTAACTTAGTTTTAAGTACATGTTCTATAATGGTCTTTGGCCACTTTTAATGTCATTTTTAGGTACAGCTGAATCTAAAGAGCTGCGCTTTACGTAGTCATTATATAATTCATCTAGATTGATCAGTTTAATATCTGATTTTTCAAGATTTCCTCCACAATTCTGGAATTTTAGCAATGCAGATATTTTCCTATTGCCCAAGGCAATAATAGATGTGGTGTGCAAACACTGCTTTAAAGAGGGTGTCTGTCTGCTGATTTACATATTTTAAAAGTATTAAGATCAAAAGTAATGAGAATTTAATCCATATGGCATGTAGAAGATAAATAGGAATATTAATACTGTATCAAATACTAATTAAAGGAAACACCAGTCCTATTTTTAAAATCTTGCATGTAGATGAAAAAGAAGTCATTGCAAAGTTAAGATCTGATTCTTAAAGAAATTAAGAATTAACAGTTTTCAACCACCGATTCGAACTGTGAGATTGAGTTCATACACTAGGCCAAATTCTGGTTTCATAGTACTTCGCAGTATCACTGCAGTGTCCCTTTCTGTCAAAGCATTTCAGATGATTTATAAAACCGAAAACTATCACCAGGTCTACTATCAGCTTTTAAGATGGAAATTCTCTTTCGTTATCCAAGAAGCTGAAATACAGATGGTTTCCAACTTGCCTAAGCATACGTGCCTGCTAGGCCCTAAAACAGATCGACTCATGGGAACCCTACTAAATTTTGATCTACTCTCATATGAAGATTGCAACAGTGATGAAGAAAATGTCATCTGCTTCATAGAAAACTTTAGACGTGGACAAGATGAGTCATAAGTTTGTCGTGTCTTTGGGCTAGACTGGATTTCTGTATTTCACTGCTACGCAATTTACAGGTGAAAGTACTTGGGATGTGTGCTCCCAGCAGGGTAGCACGTACTCGAAAAACTGGCTCCAGATTCACTGGAAATAGAAGCTTTAGTGCAGTGTCAACCTAACACTCCACGCAGACAAATTAGCCCTAGCAAGACATAAGAGATACATTAAGTCCATCATGATTTCTAAGACTGTAGACCTTCAGTTCTCCATTAAGTCTTTCTTATAATATTAAAGGATTGGGAATACACTCTTAGCAAAGGAGGAGTGAGCTTGCAGTGAAGAGTTACCTTTGAAATATGAGAAAAATAAACAGGGAGAGCTTAAAACAAGTTTTGCTAGTACTGCAGAGTCTTGTAAGTGAAAGAATAAACTGCATCATTTGCTGTAGCAGGCTGAAAAAGACCTGAGTAACAGAAAGAATGATTTTTCTTCATTTGTGCCTTGAAGGGTATACATACGCCAAAGCTGTCTGAGACACAGCTGAGCCTGTGAGAGTGCAGAGGAAAGTCTAAAATGTTGTATCTTGCTCAGTCTTGTGCACTACTCAAACTCTGATTCTTTCCTGTAGGTCTATGGTTCCTGTGTATTTCTAATAGTAACTACAGCAAGCAGTCATCATTATACAGCAAATCTTTCCCTCCGCAATTTGAGAAAACAGTCTCTGATCAGGGGGCCATCTTCCAGCTTAAGGTGGTAATGATTCTACTGAAGAAGGCAGTAAAACACTATGAAGATTGAATAAGCCTCCACTGTTGCTGCTGTGTTCCCTTCTGCCACATCAGAGTGGTCAGGACCAAGTTCTGTCAGTGAATCAATAAATCACAGTTCTTCTGCAACTTTCCATCCACTTTTAAAGTGCTAGTCCATTCTAGAGCAAATAGTGCAGCAAAATATCAAGCAGGTACCAGTTGTTCCACACATACATGGAGCAAAGTTATCCAGGAGCTGCCCTCTCAATGCGAGAGGAAATTCAATATAAAAGGAAAAATGCAGTGACTAGAGAAAGAATGTGAAGGAGAGTGCTATAAAACATTCCCAGCTGCATGTATGTAAAGCCAATTTAGACAATCAACCAGATGATGAGTGGGGATATAGACCCATCTGCTTCTTGTCCTCTTCCAGGAAATATTAGGTGGATGCAGTAATTGCACGCTGTGCCCCTTCTTTACAGTCAGTCTAGGGATGATTTCACACAAGTGCCAGCCCCATTCCATCTAGAAGAAGCTGAGCTTTGTCCTGGATGAGTTGATGCTTTTTTCCCCTGGCAAGAGTGGTTGACTCTGTGCTTTCTGTGGGGAATGGCCTCCCTGGGAAGGAAGGATGTGATTGCACTCACCAAAGTTGTTTTGTGGACTGCTGAGTGGCTGCGGGGGCTTGTACTCCAGGCATATTTGTTTCTGTTTTCTTTCCTGCAGAATAGCCCAGGTAGTGTTTTAAATAGTTCTGTGTATTTTGTAAAAGACCTTTTAAATATTAAATAGAGTTTCATTTTCCAGCTGGAAGATTAAAACATAGAAGTATTTCATCAGATCCTTCATCCAGTCTTGAAGCAATTTTGAAATGTTAACTGAAAAAATCTATCTGCCTTGGAGCATTTTTTACATCAAACATTCTATGAAAATATTTTCCTCAAACTCTTTAAGTATTTCCAAATACTAAACGAGAGATGACTTTTCCAAGTATTGGTGATGGTCTAATGCAGCTAGTGTCGAGTTCACATACTGTTTTAAAACAAAAAGTAGCGTAAACATTACAGTGGGGGCAGACTGGCAGGCATCACTTAACACCAGTGCAGGCTGACACACTGCTAATGCTGATTCACGTTCTGATAGAGGTGCCTTAGACACCAGATAAACAGAGGGAGTGTCTGTTGGTAAATGTTTTGACCGACAGAGACGAGAACCAAAGAGAGGCAAATAACTAACAAAATGACTAGTGTTGGAGATAAATATACAGGAGTTGTCATTCCTTCCCTCCCCATACCGTTCCCACCTCAGCCCTATCTTGGTTTAGCTTTTGAAATGGTTTCTGGTAGCCATGGAAAAGCCTTCATTGCCCTTTTCAGAGCTGGGGAAGAGCAAGTACTGGTGATTGGAAGAGGGATAATTGTCTTTTCCCTTCAAGACGGGATGATTCCCCAAAGAGGGAAGACTTTTCATTCCCGTAGCACAGTGTGTCTAGTACCTGTGTGGGTATGTTTAGGATGTACTGTTGACTCTGTATCTATCAGATGATAAAACTCAGCTTGGATCAGCATTAAGGTTAGCTTAGTGCCTTCTAGAAACTTAACTGGGCAGAAATTTATTCTGGGATTTTATTGTGGTTCTTGGCCTAAAAGCTTTCTTTGCATCCTTCCTTTTCTTTTGTAGTTTTTGTCTGGATAACCCTTGTCCCTTTGCTAGAGAAGCAAAGTCAAGTACTACTTAATCTCTGCCTATGGGCTTAAAAGATCTCTGCTGCTTTTAGTGGGGGAATCAGAGATCTGAAGCCCTCATCCTCATCATATCCATCTCTGAGTTTATGACAGGTTTATAACTGTCTCCCAGGAGAAAAATAAAAAAGCATTCTGGTGGACTCAGAGCCGAACCTAAATGAGTAGAGCTGGATTGAGAAGATGCTCCTCCCAGAGCACGCACTACTTCCCTAGGATGGTGCCTGTCTTTCCTTAGGGTTATGTTTCCAATCTGGTCTCAAGATAAGGTCAGTCTCCCAGCAGTTCCAACTCTCTCTGAAGAAGCATCTCTGTGTAGTAGAAATTCCCTCTGAAAGCCAGAGTTGTGCAACACCTCCTGTTTAGAGATCTGCATGCTAGGCTCCAGTATTTGCTGTAGATCAGCATCATTGGGACAGCACTATTGAGCTGAATCAGCTGGGCAGCTAAGGTAACTAGGCAGAATCTCAGAGTCAACTCAGATAATACTCAAAAACAAAAACTCATTTAAAGCAGAGCTTGACACAACCATCTTGTCCATACTCAGCCAGATCTTTTGCAGCACACACTCTCATTTTATTGGCCATTTTCGCACCTTTCCTGAAGCCAGGATGCTCAGTACAGGCACATCTGAATTTTTCTGCCTTTGAGAAAACGAACTTCCAGAAGTCTGTGACAACTAGCTCATAGCCCTGTGTGCGATACCAGTATTAGTGACCATTTGTAGAAGTCAGTGTGTGCAAGCCATAGTGTGAAAGCCTTTTTAGAAATCTCTGAGCATAAAAGAGCTTTTTGAATGTTAGTCTTGAAGGGCTCCTGAGTTTTGAGTGTTGTTCTGCTTCATGAGAGGATGTTGTAGCTGGTGTCTGGTACCGGGACATGTCTTTCCCAGATGTTGCATGCTGCCAGTTTCCAGACTAGCAGCTCAAAGAAGCATCCTGCAATTTCTTCAGACTCATCTTGTGTCTGGGCACTGCAAGGTGCCACTGTGTATGTTTAGGTTTATTGATTTGTGGAGGATGAAATGCTTAATAATACCAGTTCCAAAGAAACTTCTCTTAATGCAAACTTTGACTTAAAAGGTAAAGAACAAAGGTATCTTTCAGGAATGCAGGAAATAATGAGCCTGTGCTTTGTTTAGTCACAGCTAAGGGAAAATAAAACTAAAATTTTTTATTTGATTTCAGCATATTGCCTTAGTTCCCTTGACCTACCAAATTGTGGACAAAAGCTTTTCTGCCTTTATTCCCATTTCACAGCAGGATTTCTGCTAAATGAACTTTTTAGTGAGTTGATTAATCTCATTTCATATCTGCTACACTTTTTTGTCTCTCTCTGATACCAGTCATGAACATACCTTTTGAATCCCCCTCCCTGTTGATGAACTTCAGCTGAGCTGAAGACTCTAGACGTCATCTCACAGGTAATTTTTTCATGGAGGTGCCAGTTACTGCAGTGTTACTCCTTCCAGTGTTCACAGGTCATTACTGTTAACTACCAACACATCTGGGTAAAATACAAAATCATCTTTTCTTTTTTTCATCTGACATATATCAGCCAGCTCAGTTGCATGATCCAGTCAAAACAGGGAGGAGGATCAGCAGCAGAGGACATAGTCTGCTGAATTTGGCTGAATGTGCAAAGACAGTCCTAGTGGGCTGTAGAACCCACATTTACAAAATGCAAAGGTGCCACTTCCTAACAGACAGGCTGGTGAGGGCATGGTATTTAACACAAATTTAAAAAAATATGAACAAGAATTCAAATATGTAACTATTTAGCAACATAAAATTTCAAAGCTATTCATATACAAAGAAGTTAGATCAATGAATACGGATAGTTATTGGCTTCTGAAACAGACAGTGACAAATAAGCAAATTAAAAAACAGCTTAAATGACCTATAAAATGGCCATTGATCTGCACTTTAATGACCAGGCAAATTGCAGTATGTGTCATCTTTTGAGCATCTGAAGTTTGGAACATCCCATCAATAAGGAGTGTAAGAATAAGGATTGTGAGAAAAGTTTCCCTTTCATGTACAAACAGAGGTATTGCAGTGCAATGTTATGTCCATAAGGGTCAGTGATGAAGAATGCAAGTGTGTAGCTTAGCTCTAGGTAGCCTGGCTTTCCAGAGCTGTGAGAACTCAACAGAACTGTAGCCACTTCAGTATCTCCAGTAATTTGTTAACCTAGGCAGTTGCCTGTGGCTTGAGTTGATCCTATGAGTAATGCAGCCACCCAAAATGTGCCAAAATTCCAATAATTATTATTGTATCACAGTTTAATTCAGAGCATTTATATACGAGGCACTTTCATTGCTGAATAGATGTTTGACCACTTCTGTTCAGCACACTTAAAAAATCTGCTCTGTAAGAGCATAAAAACTGTTGCTATATTTTGCAGGCCTTTTCCTCTCCCATTCCCTCATTCAGGGATGGGTGAACTGCATAGGAATTATGACTGGAAATCATGTATCTCAAAAAACTAAGGGCTGTAAAGGCATTACCTAAAACTGCTGCAGAACGTAATTGCCCTGGAGCCCTGGGCATGCAGCTTTCTATATATGAAAGTTATAAAGCAACTCTAGCTGTTCCACTGTCCTTCCTATGATTCAGAAAGCTGAGCACATGCCCTCTTTACCGTGGAGCACCCTAAAGGGAAAGCGTTCCCTGAGCAGACTTGACCAGGGAGAAGAGATGAGGATGAGCCTTTGGATCAGCAATTGTAAATACCCCAAAAAGCATCAAAAAACTTGTTGCTGCTCCAATCCAGGGGTAAAATGGTAACTGCAGACAAGCTGCTTCATAACCATATCTCCTGTCTGTGTATGGAGGGCAGATTTTATTCCTTTCTTCAGTCCTCACAGGCAAATCCCAGTTACTTGGAATTTGTTCAGGAGAAGGGAGAATTTTACCCTGAAGGAATTAGGAAGCATTATAGATTCAACATATGGGACCATATGTCATTGTATTGTTTCCAAATGTTTCTTTTTGAGCTTTTTCCCTCCATTGCGGACAGCTTATTTCACCACACATTGTCTAGAGAAGAAGGGAGTTTCATATTCCCATTTCTTTCGTTAAGCCACTATTAAAGCTATATCAATTTCGTAATACTGTTTGTCAACATTATTTCATCCTTTGTTTCAAACATGCACACCATAAGTGTGGTTTGGGGCAAGTGCTTTGAATATGTTGTTCAGACACTGTCAAAGTCAATGGCAGGACTAGAGAATACAAGCAGAGATGGTCCTAAACCATCCCTAACCCAAAATACTCCACTTAGTTATAAGGCAGTTCACAATCAAACTGAGCATTTTGCTTGAGCCTTAATAGAGGGAAACCAGCACTGATGGTTGAATGTGAGTCTAATTAAACTAAAATTGAAGATGGGTGGATTCCTCCCTCTCCTTGCTATGCAGATCAATATCCTCATGTAATGTAAATTGAGCTGCTCTGTATCTCCCTCTTTTGCTGTGATTTTTCTACTCCAGGCCTGGAGAAGAGCTCTGGTGTCCAGTGACATCTGTTCTAAATCATGTTTTGGAAAAAATGTAAATACAGAAAACTTGAGGTCAGGCCCAGACAAAGCGCTGGGCTGGCTCCCAAGGCCTTTCTGCATCTGGGATTGTTTGATGTCAGGAAGGCCCTCCACAATCAGAGCCATCAGTGATGGTGGCGAAAAGAGACCCTTCAGATGAGGCTTTACATGGATTTGTTAAAAGGCCTTGGAAGTATTAAAGTGTTTTGCAGAGCTCCCTATCCATAAAAATGTGTGCCTGGCTGGGTGCTGACCTCCTCTGAAAAGGAGGGTGCACTGGGCTGGGGAGTACAGAGGCTTCACCTTGTCCGAATGAGTGGAGTATTGGGGTAGGTGGCTCCAGCCTCAGTCACTTTCACGCTCGTCATGTTCTTCATAATTAGTTTTTATTTGTGTCTAATTCTGACAGTGTCAGACTCTGTCTGCACAGGCCTGCATAGTTCCTGGACCTTTAATTTATCAGAAGTGCCGGATTTGCCTTGATCAAAGTTTTTCTGAGCAGTAGCACATTCACACCAGTCTAGTTGAAGGCAACATTGCAGAAGCAAGTGCAGAAGGCTGCATTCATAAAGGAGTTGAGGTGCCTGAAAGAGTCTACTCAAATGTGCACAGCTGGCATCAGCAGACCTTAGATTCACAGGTACACTAGAAAATCACCCTAGACACAGGATAGGTAACTCCTTAGTCTCTGTAAGCTCAATAGAGCTGCTTTTTGTTTTCCTGCTCTAGGGCCTAAGATCTTGTGGGCATTATTGTTTCCCTGAGACCAATAACCATGAAAATCAAGCTCTGTTGGAAAAGCAACTGGGAAGCAGAGAAACCAGTTTTAAAATGTGGAGTTGGCATACATTTTACATTTTTATCGAGTGTGTATTTACCAATTAGTCAGCAGGCTGAGCCAGTGGATTTAATGAACTTCGTGTGATTTATGCATAGCTTTTATTAATTGTGCCAATAGGGATAAACGCTAGATACAAATAGATGCAGATGTCTCACTTCTTTCTCCTTTAAATAATGCTATTTCTTGTCATTAAACGTCTTTATTTTTAACTACTCTACATGTTGGAAAGTGATAATTTCTTACCTTCCATACTACTGTCCTTGCAAAGGTAAGGCTTAAAGTTTTCACCCACCCATATTTTCACTGGCCTGGGCTATGCCCAAAGCCAATACAGAAGTTCAGAGAAGAAAGCATTTTCTCACTCTCCCCTTTCTCCCATCAGTGGAATATACATTAAATAGTAAGTAGGCCACAGAAGCAGAGAGCATGTGAATGACTTGAGATCCTGGTAATTTGAGCAGTCAGAGGAAAAGGGGGCCAGCACCTGGCTTTCAATCTCTGTTTCAATGAATATTTAACTACTTTATGCAAAGTGGGACACTTTCAACAAATGAGGCTGAGAGAAACCTACCTAAGAATATTTTCTAGCCCAGCAGTTAGGTTACTCTCCTGAGAAGCGTGATGTTTGGGTTCAAGTCCCTGTACCAAATCAGTTAAAGGAGGTGTTTGAAGCTACATCTTTCACAACCTAAGAACATGGCCTAATCACTGAGTTTTTGGATATCAGGGGTGGCAGCACTACCTCCTCTGTTTTGGAAAAGGAGTCCCCTTGTGACAAAATCAAAATGTTTTGTTTTTGAGATGCCAGAATGAATTGTTTCAACATCTCTGAAGTTTTTTCATGTTGTTTCAGCTGAAACTGTTAGCTAATATGACCTGAATTCACAAAAAAGTTTCAGTTGCCCTAAAATTCCAGTATTAGTGAAGAAATAATCAAATCAAAAAAGCAGCCTGACTAACTTCTAACTCAGGTGCCGTTACAGTTGTCTGGTCATGGCACTTCCCGAAGAGGGCCCATTAGTTGTTGTGTGTTATAGTTTTTATTGGGATGCTCCTCTTCCGCTTAGGCGGAAATCCCTCCCCTTTAGAAATAAGGAGATCTGTGATCTTGAGTACCCAGAACTGAAGCAGATTTAAATTACCCTGACGCAGCATGCTAATGGCCAAGAAGCAGGAACATCTTTCAGAAATCTTTAAGCATATTCACCCATTAAATGCCATTTGGAGCTTATACAACTAAATACTAGGCTATTTTGAAAAACCCCGTATGCATGTTGGCAAGTCTAGTGAGATCATTTTATTGACTTTGTGTGCTACTCTAAGAGTTTCTCATGTTCAAATGCCAGTAATCTCGAAGAGACTTTTTGATATGATAAAAAAAAAAAAAGGCATAGGCACTTCTTGTGATGTCATTAACTTTTTTTTTCCATTGAGTATCGACAATAAGCACATTTTTCTGATGGATACTAAGTTAAATGGCCATAGTTCTGCTTTTACTAGATGTTAAAAATATGGCTGGATACCATCTTAATTACACGTGGCAGCAGCAGAGCACTTCTTAGCCACAGGTTTGCCATAAGTCCTCTAAAAGGATAAGAAACGTGCAGTTGCAGGCAGGATTACTGGGTTTGTGCCTTTCGTTCTACATGAAGTACAAGCTTACTCTCCTCTTCAGTAATGCAATAGGTGACATCTACTTCTGACTACTGTCATCATCCACAAATAAAACTAGAAAAGGTGATCAGGTGTGCTCTCTCAGCTCCTGTGTCCCCTTGAACCCTCTCCTATTGTGGTGTTTCAGTACAAGGATGAATCTGATGGGCTCAGCCTCCTTTCTGTAGGCCCAGGTTCACAGCTAGCGTTTGGGGACTCAGGTCTTTCTTGAATAGTGGCACAAGGTACTACTGTTTCTTGTGTAAGAGGAGCAATAAATCATGTAGCTCTTCATAATATGATTGACTATCTTTCCCTGTATGCGTTGAGCTCCAGTGAAATAAATAATGATGATGTTTAGAATGTCATCATTAGACATCCGAGTTTAACACTTCAGCAGTGATGACTGGGAAATTCATCCCTTGCAAGGCCAATGTTGCAAATTCTCTGTGTGTTCAAACTGTTATCCCAGTCCTGGCTGACTGCTGCCGTGGGGGAAAGAGAAGGAAGGAGGGGTGTAATGAGGACATTAACCCTTTGCTGGCGCTGTCAGGTGGCACAGGTACCTCTCATCACAGGCCACGCAGCAGTTATGGTCCATCCTACCCTGCAAGGATTTATTTTGAAGCATAGTAAATAGAGCCCTCTTCCTTTAAAAAATAAATACACAAAACGCATGAAGCTAAACTTCAAATGCCAAAACAGCGACCTAAGGTGTTTTGTATCTCTGCATAAACTTTCCAGATCAAGTCCTAATAGCAGAGACACACACAGAATGCCAAAAAAAAAAAGTATAAGTGTAGTTAACCTCTACTATGTAATTTAGAAATAAAAATAAGGATTTATTTAAGGTTCTGTGTAAATAATGTTGCCCTTTTTGTACTGTGGATTGTTCTAAACAAAATGGTGTTAATGTAATGATGAAAGAACAGTAATTTGTTTTGAACAAATAAGTGTTATTGGTTGACAGTAATAAAGAAGGGATGAATCATTAAATAATAATATATATTTTAAAGGGTATTGGTCCCATCCTACAAGGCCTTACATGATGCATTATTATGCAGTGGCATAATGCATTGACTTCGTGTAGAATGCTGGCAAGAGTGAGTGTTTGCAGTAAAAACAGAAAATCTTGTTTTGCTCTATGTGGTGTTTTCTTCTAGAAAATTGCATCTTCAGAGAAGAAAAAATATCTTTGGCACCTCATTTTTTGTGGCTGCTTTTTGAAGTTACAAATAATGCAAAATCACCTAATCAAAAATGAAATGCGTGACGAGAGGGAGATAATTTCCTGCCACTCTACCTTGTGAAAGCAAACAATGAACTGTAACTTACGGTCCGCAAGTCATGTTTCTTTGCTTTTTGCTATATTACAATTTAAATATTTTTTTCAAAAATAATAATTTTATGGGCCTCTTTGAAGTGATTTATGTGTTTTATACATTATTTGAAAACATAAATTTTGCTGATTATCTTCAGTTTCCCTCTGTCCACCCACCAGTTTCATATTCATTTAATTTAGACAATGCTGAGCAGCTACATGTCGAATTGATACTTTCCATGAAAGCAAAGGTTATTCTTGTGCTTATTTTATTGAAGAACCTAACAGAAGAATTTTTCATCAAAGATTAGCTTAAGTACTCCTACATGTTATTGTGTGTTTGTAGAAAGCGTATGGCTCTCAATTATCTCTGTATTAAAACTGTTGGATGAGTTAATTCATGTATTGTGTGGATAAAGTGAGTGCTGAACTTTTAAAATTTATTGTATCTTCTACAAGTGAAGAGAAATGCGTTATTTCTGTCTGCCCATAGCCTTTTGCTTCATAGGGCCTTTTGATAACAGAAATAATTAAGGCAGTCCTTTCTAAAGGGAAGGGTTTAGAATTCTGTTATGTATTTCCATGTATCATATTTCTCTAAACCATATTAATATCAATGTGTTTTTCTGATACTTTCTATTTTTCCCTTGTATTCATATGCTTAGTGTTGGGGCTGACTTCAGAGGAACTAATTCTAGTAGTGAAGGTGTGCATTAATGTTAGCATTTTCAGGATATGAGCCGTTCTGCTGGGGACAGGATATTGTCATTATTATTATGGCATTACTTCAGTGGGAGGCTTTGATGAATCTGTTCACAGCAGTAAAACTGATTTTTAGGTTTTGTCTCCATGGGAAAGTTAGTATAGAATAAGCCATAATATAAATTTATGATATAGCAACTCAGCGCATGCCAATGCTTTGCAAAGCTGCTCAAGCTAGATGTGAATCAGACCCTGGAGGCAGTATAGCTGGATGAGTGCAGTGCAGTGCAGTGCCGTGCCTAAGCTAATTAGTCCTACCAAGAAGGAGGGTATGTTAGAGAAGAGAGTTATGTTAATATGGCCATACTTCCCTGCTATTCGAAACAGATAAATCAGAAGTGCTATTCTGTGGCAGTAGGTACGCTTGCAATGCACTAGTTTATTCATGTTGTAACTCTGTGTGGTCCTTTGTAGGTCATTCACACAAGGAGTAAGTGCACAGTAACTAATAAAGCGTTAATTCACAACTTTGCATGCTCTGCAATACCCACAGACCCAAGTATAGAAACAGGGCATAAACAGAATTTGATGTTGCTACGTCACAAGCTATTCTATAGGGATATGTTATTCAATTACCAGGCAAGAATCTAGTACAGAGTTGTAAGAAAGAGGTTGAAAAAAAAAGTCAAAGATCTATAGTAGGTGGAAAAAGTGTCTGAATCAACTCCCTCCAAAACTTCTGAAATCAATTAGTCTGTGTTTTCTGGAGTGGT